>NW_027412668.1:22511328-23856133 GCF_025532065.1 Leptinotarsa decemlineata | reverse complement strand
TGTGTATGTGTGTGTGTGTGTTAGAGAATGCACGGTACAGGGTTTCATCATGTGTTGTTGTCTATGTACAAACATACTTCTTGGCATACTTCGAAGATCCTCCAAGTAATGAATGCTCCATCGGTGTGTGGCACCAAGTTAGTAGTGGAGTGACGTCACAGCAATAACGTTCAACGGCTAGAGAGCGACATGTTCACTCAACGACGTGTGGCAGAGTAATGCGTATTCATCGGTCTGCTCTCACCTCCCTCGATGTAGTGAAGGATGTGACGTAACGCCCCAGACTCGCCATCAATGGTGACACGCAGGCGGGCGAGGACTGTGCAAAACGTCTGCCTCTCCGAGAGCGCGAACGATCACTGCTTGCTCGTGCCGGCAACTTCGCATCAAATTGGGAGATGGGCTGGCTGTGTGACGTCATGCATCTCTAGCGGATGCATCGATCGATGTTGTCCTTACCTACCCTCACTCTCTACGGTGATGCGCAGGCGACGTGGATTATGGTATTTAAGAAGCGGGCGAGTGTTGGTTATGTCAGTTTCCATCGAGTGAGTTAGTGAGAACATATCAAGAAAATGTATTCTTGTGAATGTGGTAAATCTTTTACCCGTAGTGACAACCTTCGTCGTCATCAGCTCCAGAGTTGCCAAGGAGGGCCATCAGTGAAACGAGTGAGATTAGATGACGCTGCAGCACCTATGTACACATGTAATTGTTGTAATGTGATGATTCCATTGACTCAAGTGAATTCTCACAATAGAACTCTACAACATAAGAATAATACATGTGTTCAATTCAGTGATGGTGTTCAAATTATAAAGAGCGCCTTCAAACGTCGGATTGCGACATACAGGGTGCAGAGTTCCATTGTTTCCACCGATTACATGTTATTCTTTAATGAAATCAGGCAGAAAGTATAGAATTATTGGAATCGGCCATCAGGGTTCACAAAATCATCAAAGTGAATATGGAAGTATTTGGGAGTTATATTCTACAAACACAAGACCTGAAGGAAACCAAATCATTTAATTCACAGAATAGAACATGATCAATCTACTGATTTGAATTCCTTATTTGATGGATTTCGAAATGGGATTATCGCTCAAACTACAGAATTCCAGGAACGTGATTCAGGTAAACATTTCTACCAAGTTTTAATTGGATGGATTAGTAATATTGTTCTGTATTTAAGGTTGGACTTGTGAAAAAATCATGTTTCTGGAGTTGAACATTAATAAATACAGCCCGCTCAGTGGATGTTCATATGTGAAGCTGCCTGAATGTATTGAGCGTAGAAGGCCGTGGTTAATGTCCGTAATGAAGATCAGCATTGTTTTGCATGGGCTATCATCAGCACTACATCCTGCAATCGATAGAACATCAGAAGTTTCATCGTATCCACATTTCAGTACAGTCATAGATGTAACAGGTATGAATTTTCCGGTAAAGTTGAAAGATATTGTGAAATTTGAAGACAAGAATGATATTTCAGTTAATGTGTACGGTTTAGAAAGTAAATCGAGAAGGGTAAAATAATGTATGAAATAATTGGACCATTACGTTACTCTCAGAGAAGACTTAGAAGACATGTCAATTTGTTACTTATCACAGATGATTTCGGTAATAATCATTATTGTTGGATCAAAGATCTTTCAAGATTAGTTTCAAGCCAATTATCGGCTCATGAACATAAGAAATATTTTTGTGATGGCTGTTTATTATATTTTTCTAATGAACAATTACTATTACGTCATAAGATAAATGATTGTAATCACTTGAGTACTACAACACCATCAACCAATTTCAAAGTCAATAAATATGGGAAAACGGTACCTGAAAATATACTAACTTTTGAAAACTTTGAGAAACAAATGAAGGTACCATTTGTAGTGTATGCAGATTTTGAATCAGTACTGAAGCCGATTCAAACCACTAAACCAAATCCTGAATACTCGTATTCGATCAAGACATTCAAACATGAGCCTTATTCATTTGCTTATTTGATTAAATGTTCATACAATGATGATTTATCAAAATTTGTTTCGTATAGGGGTGTGGATGCAGCCCAAAAATTCGTTAGCAAAATCGAAGATGATTTGAAAAATATTTATGAAAATCATCTCAGGTTTCCTATTCCTATGGATGTACAAACTCCTGAGGAAGAGGAACAGTTTGCTTCTGCCACAAATTGTGGCATTTGTTCCAAACAATTTAATGATGGCGAAGTCAAAGTGAGGGATCATTGTCACCTCACAGGAAAAAAAAAGGTCCCCTGCTGCTCATTCATCTTGTAATTTGAATTTTAAATTGCCAAATTTCATTCCTATAATTTTTCACAATCTCAGTGGATATGATTGTCATTTATTCATAAAGGAATTGTATAAAAACAAAGATAAAGTGGATGTCATCCCACAAACTAATGAAAAATATATATCTTTCACAAAACATCTCTTTACACACTCCTATACGGATAAAGATGGTAGGGTGAAGAAGAATTATTTGAAAATGAGATTCATTGATAGTTTCAGATTCATGCCTAGTTCTTTGGAGAATTTAGGTGCAAATTTAACATCTGATCAGTGTATCGAGATGCGCAAACATTTCCCACAAATTGAAAATTTCAATTTGATGAGAAAGAAAGGTGTATTTCCCTATAGTTTTGTTGATGACATCGAAAAACTGAATCATCCAAGACTCCAACCAAAAATCAATTTTATGATAAACTCAATTGTGAACATATATCAGATAATGATTATGGGAGAGCTCAACTTGTTTGGAATTTATTCGAATGTCAGGATTTGGGTGAATACTCTGATTTATATTTAAAGTCAGATGTGTTTACTATTATGTGACATTTTGAAAACTTTAGAAATATATCTGTTGATAAATATAAATTGGATCCGGCACAATACTTCACTGCACCCGGATTATCGTGGGATGCCATGTTGAAATATACTAATATTGAATTGGAATTACTAACTGATATTGATATGGTTCACTTCTTTCAAAAAGGTATTCGTGGTGGAATAAGTCAATGTAGTGAAAGGAAACATAAAGCAAACAATACATTTTTACCGGATTATAATCCAAATGAACCATCTTCATTCATTTCATATTTGGATGCAACAAATCTATATGGTCACAGCATGTCGCAACCATTACCAACAGGTGAATTTTCATGGTTAGCACCTCATGAAATTCTCAATCTTGATATAATGAATGTGGATATCGATAGTCCTTATGGATATGTATTGGAAGTGGATATACATTATCCCCAAGAACTTCATGATAAACATTCCGATTTACCATTCTTAGTTGAACGTTTGATACCTCCATATGCAAAATCGAAAGTTCCCAAATTAATTCCAAATTTAAACGACAAAAGAAAATATATTGTTCACTATAGAAACTTACAGCAAGCTGTCAATCATGGTTTGATAGTGATGAACACACATAGAGTATTGAGGTTTAAGCAATCATGTTGGATGAAGCCTTATATAGATTTGAATACTGAAATGCGTAATAGGTCTAATAACAAATCTGAAAAAGATTTCTACAAACTAATGAATAATGCAGTCTATGGAAAAACAATGGAAAACGTAGACAATAGAATTGATGTTAGACTCATTACACATTGGGAAAATATAAAAAGAACTATAGGTGCTAGTTGTCTCATATCTCGACCAAATTTTAAAAAATGCTCTATTTTTACAGAAAATTTTGTTGCCATTCAATTGGCTAGAGTAAAAGTTCATTATGATAAACCACTATATTTAGGATTTTCCATTCTAGAATTATCTAAAACAGTTATGTATGATTTTTTCTATGGATGTATCAAACAAGAGTTTGGAGAAGATGCGTCCTTACTCTACACTGATACCGACTCCCTTATTCTCAAAGTAAATACAGACAATTTCTATGAATTTATCAAAAATAATATAAATAAGTTCGATACATCTAATTATAAAATAGGAAACCAATTCAATATTCCAGTGACAAAGTCAGTTCTGGGTAATTTCAAAGATGAATTCCCAAATGATCCAATAATCAGCTTTTACGGTACAGGTGCTAAAGCGTATTACGTGAAATCTGTTGATGGTGAACTGAAGAAGGCCAAAGGTGTGAAACGATCTGTTATAAAGAATGAATTGACATGTGAAGACTATGAAAAAATCATTGAAGAGGGAGGTATGATATTCAGGAAGATGAACTCGTTCAGAAGCGTATTGCATGATATTTACACTGAATTGAAAAATAAAGTCGCTTTATCGTATCATGACGACAAGAGATTCATCATTCCGAATACCACTCGAACTCTTCCATGGGGTCATAGCGATATAGAATTTTATCGAAATGATCCTAATGATAACATTCGTTGGGTGTCTGAAATCGTTCATTCTTTTTCTCAAGAGAGCGCCTTAGACCAACTAATCAATTTGTTGACTGTAGAGATGAATAATTGAATTATAATTCGAAGTATTATTGCTTATTCCTTCAAACCGGAACATTCTTATTTGTGATTATTTGTGATTATTGTATTATGTATTGTATATGTATCACTTTTACCAAGTTACTTAGATGAATAAAAAATGATAAAAATATTATTTGTTTCATTTCTATTTTCCTAACCAATTACTGTAAAGTATATAGCATAATGTAAATGAAAGAAATATCAGTTTGAAAAGAATCATCGTAGAGTGCACAATGTCTAAAACAATCGATAAGTTTGGTAGAAAAAGAAAATTGGGTGGTAATGTCATTCGAGGTCCTCCCGGGATTGGTTTTAAATTAACAAAAGATGGTCATTATGACATGCAAAGAAAAATATTGAAAAATATAAGCGAACCAATTGACAAGAGTGATTGTGTAACTGTATCATATCTTGAGGGGGAAATTAACGGAACAAAGGAGGTTATACTTCTAGCCCTACAAGCTGCAATACAATCCACAATAGGTAATATTGCTCGCGATGCCCGTCAAGCATTTGACGATAAAATTGCAGAGGCTCGGATAACTTTCACTCGTAAATTTGACAAACTTACAAATGATGTGGACATAAAAATGTCTGACATAACAGCGTCTACAAATAAAAAATTTGATGCTATGTCAAACATAACAGGGACTACAATGAAAAAGTATGATGTACTAGAAGAGAGAGTTGAAGTTTTGGAGAAAAGCCATAAAGTCAGGCCATCAGGTGGACTGGGATATCCAGGACTGGACATTGATCCAAATGTTAGAATAATAGAACCAAAACCAAAACCAACAGATGACGTATTAATTGAACCAACATGGTGAATTTACTCCCGCGTTAGGTTAGATTAGATTAATACATACTGTAGGTTAGGGTCATAGGTGTTAGGTTAGGTTAGGTTTCACGGCGCGCGAAGCGCGCGGGTGGGGGTGGGGGGCGGCGGGGCCGCGCGTAGCGCGGCCCCGCCGCCCCCCACCCCCCACCCCCCCCCTCCTCCCCCCGGGGTGGTGGTGGGGGGCCACCGCGCCGGCGCGCGAAGCGCGCCGGCGCGGTGGCCCCATTACGCTCGCGCCGGCGCGCGAAGCGCGCCGGCGCGAGCGTAGCGAATTGGGGCGTAAGCCGCGCGGAGCGCGGCCCGCTTTCTTCCCACCATTGCTCACCCCGCCCACTTCCTACCATTTCTCGCCCCACCATATTCCAACCATTGCGCATGCACGCCCCCACCTCATTCCCTCCACTCCCAATGATGTTGATACCCCGAGGAGCATGTTCTTCTACATTCAGTACGACAACTCCAGTCATCCAGAGCAGTCCAGCCATACTCAACCAGAAGCAGTGTACTATACGACGAGGAGCTAAGTTTGAGTAAGTTAACAATGTACTTTAATTTTTTACATCTACTAACTTTGTATTATTTTACATTTTCAGAATGGCATCCAACACTCAGGAATTAAATAACGCTGTGGCATCCATCATGCCTATGACAGAGCAGGAGAAGGCATCCACTTCGCGAGTTAGGTGCAGATCCACCAGCCCTGACTTATTCGAGGAGGAGGAGGAAGTCAGGCCTGTAAAGAAGGTTTGCCAACGACCTGCAGCGAAGGTTGGTCCTATTTCTAAGTACCGAGCTACTTGCAATAGGACTAATCCTTATGCAGGTAGTTGGTCGACCGCTCCAAACAGCTTAAGGCCCTCCACACCACCCGCAGCAGTAGTGGAACAACCTAGGGCGCCTTCTCCGGAGGAGCCACCAGTTGTATTGTCCCCATCGGAGGAGGCTCCCATCGTATTCACTCCGTCGGTGGTGCCGCTTTCGCCGATGCTGGCAACACCGGTGACGAATCCTGAAGTGTTAGTGCCACAAGTGCGACAGCCTATCGGAGAGGTTAGTGAAATGTTGGACAGTTTTCTACAGAGATGTAAGGAAGCAGAACATGCTTCTCGAGCTAGTGAGGCCGCGTTGGTTAAAAGGAAGCGCGAAATGGCTGAAATTGTTAACCGACGGAGGGAAGCAGAAAAAGTAATAGCCGAACTAGATCGGAAGTATGCATCTCTGGAGAAAAAGTGTGAAGCAGATACCTCTTCGATAGAGACTTATAAAAAGTTAGTGACTTTTATAAAAACTTTCCCATAGATTAAGTGTAAGTGTAGTAAGATTAGTTTTAGGTTAGTTAGGAATATTTAATTAAGATAGTTTTAAGTTTATGTTTGTAATTTTAGGAAATAAAAATAAAATAAAAAAAAAGAAGTGAAATTAAGGTGTACATTGTTTTGGTTTGGTACACATTGAACAATGCGATGGTTGGAGCATTTTTCTTCACTTCGTCTCATTATTATTTCCTTTTTTTTATTTCAATTACAAGTTCTTCTATGCAAATACCTCACATCAATTTTTGTGTTCTCTAATCTATTGTAAATAATCTCTTGGGAAGAAAATATGTTTCATAATGAAATCAATAAGTATATTTCATATAATTCATATAGTATTTTCAATTTTCTCTTTCATGGAATATAGCTCATGTCATTTTTGAAATTCATTCCCACTTAATCCCCTCTCCTCCCCACTCCTCCCCCACTCCCTTTCAAAAGTATAAACGTAGGAATTATCTGTTGGAATATTCAGTTGATCAGCCACCTTCAACATGAACCTGATTCAACTACTGAGCCGTACAGTGACCCAGCGCATCAACATCCTTACTGGGCTTCTATCCATGAAGGTTTCGTTACCTCCACGACGGCACCTCACTCGATGGATTATGATGACATAATTTATGATGATCGGATACAAGTGCTTCACGTTACTGGAACCGATCAAGCGGACCTGTCTGATGGGGATTATCCAGATCCCTATGATTGGCGGAATGATTACGAATGGGATACACAGTCCGGAAACACAGACGACGACGACAGCGATGACGATGATGACGGTGACGCTGACAATGAGTCCGATGATAGTCCTCCACCATCCCCTATCCTGATTGATGAAGTCCTGAATTCAGACGATGATATGTAATCGTTTCCTCATTTCTCCCATCCTTTCTATTCCTTTCCTTTCCTTCCACGGAGTACACACTTTTTGGTTGGTGTACACGAGGCACTGCGAGGTTGGGGCAGTGTCTTTTTCCCTCTCCCTTATTAGTTTTTTTTATAATAATCACTCAGAGTTTCTCATAATAATAATCACTTAGAATTTCAAAAAAATTGTCATTCTTATTGCTTTCGAATTTCAAACACTGAATTGTTCTACATTTACACTTCACCCCCTCCTTTTTTTTCCAATATAAATAAAGCATCAATCCCAGTTCTATATCATTCTTCCACAATGTCGAGTGCTGATTCCACCACCGAACCGATGAGTGTACCAGAGTGTTCTATGACGAGTACAGGCCCCATCCAGGTACATGGAATAGATTCAACGTTCGATCATTTCAGTACAAATTTTGCACAAATGCTGCAACGTATCTATGATCTACCTGATGATTTCCCGGCACGTATGGAAGAAGGTATGCAAGAGGAAGTAGAGGCAGAGTTAGAGATGGATGTCAATGAGTTAGACGATCTAGAGGATAACGAGCTAGATAATTATGCTAATGATGATTCCATTAGTATATCGTCTGATTCAGATGATTATGAGGATGACATCATCAGTATATCATCAGATACAGATGATGATACAATCATCATTGTTTCTGATGATGATGAGGAGCGTTAGTCCATACCATTGCATGGATTAATAAAAAAAACAGCCCTTTTCAGGGCTACAATTGAAGACTGAAACAATAAAAAAATATAGCTCTTTTCAGAGCTATCATTATACTTTCAAACAGAAACAGGTTCATACCATTGTTAACATTATAGTCTCAAACAAAATGTATGTATGTAAAAGTATTCATCATTATATGCATACAATGATTGACAAAATGCCAACTTCAACTTTCATTTAAAGTAGTACTCATCATATGCATAGATATTCAATGACTATCAAATTCCAAATATCGACTTTTCAGTCAAAGTAGTAATTTATTTGTCATATAATGTATAGATATTCAAAGACTAACAAATTACTTAGACTTTTATTAGTCAAAGTATTCATTTGTCATATAATCTATGAATACTAATACAACTAACTACTGTTTGTGTGAATAATGTAGCCCTGAAAAGGGCTGTTGTTTTTTTTTGACCAGTAGGTCCACGGTTATTGTGCCACAGGTTGGACATTATTACATATAATACATGTAGATACTCGGGTGAAGTTTGTTAGTGGCCTCTCGCAAGCTTCACACCAATTCTGTCCCATTTCCATAATTGAGACAGTGTTGTGGGTGTTGACATGGGCATACCACCCTCCATTATTGTTTCTATGCGAATAAAACCGAAAGCAGCACCAACATAGTTTTTTGTTCTCTCCATCTATTGTGCTGATCAATACGTATGCATCCATTGCACAATACAAATCCAAGGGATCTTCCAGTGTCTCACTGACATTGAGCGTTCGCATACCGATCCTCAAAGCACCATCGCCTTCAGTTGTGTCAGCTTCTATCCCTTCATCATCTCCTTCTTCATCCATGACCCTCTCAAACTCCATCACGTCATCATCTTCGTCGCTTTGGTTGGCCTCGTTTTCAACTTCGTCTATCTCATCTTCATCGACTCCAACATCTTCTGCTTCAACTATCACTTCCTCTAGCGGAACATTGACATCCTCATCATCTGATTCGTCTATCCAATTGTTTTCATCAACAGCAGATATTCTATTTAATGCAGCATTTATTTTTGCAGAATTCATCTTGTTGTTGTTTGCTCACAGTTGTAGAGAGTGAATGAATGAACTCTAGGTTTGCAAGTCGACTTATATAGGAGGTGATGCGACTCCCACTTGACTCGTTTAGAGTGGAATAGTAGGAGAAGTTATCCCACTATACTTTCACATGATGTTGATTTGTATAAATAGAGATCGTAGGTGTAGGAGAGAGCATTCAGAGTTTCTGTAAGTCATCTCTTAATATTTCTAATCGAATTAGTAAAATGCCGTTTCCAAAAGAGTGGAATGAAAAACCAAAAGTGTGTGTCTACCCAATGATGATTGCAGGGGCTATTGTGTGCTACTTTTGTCAAATAAGTAGACCTAAGGATTCAATCAATCCATGTACTGGTATGTGTAGTGATTGCGTGTTGCGGATTCAACTATCGCCTCCTTCTCATCCACCGAAGCGAACAAAATCGGATTATCGTCAACAACAGTTACAGTGTCTGAAGTGTTCCGAACCTATAATATTTAACAATATAGGTATCTGTAGAAATATTTGCGGTACCTGTGCTGCCGTTCCAACTCCACTGCAACGTTGTTTGTGTTGTGATACATATTCCATGAATTGTTGGAATCATGTATGCAATGCATGTAGAAGTACTTGGGATCTGTGTGAGAAGGTTGGTCAACTCTACCCCAATAGGAGAATCCATTTTTTTCAATGTTGGTGTTTGACGCACGAGCAACAACTATTGAGGAATAGAGTCAAAGAACGTTCCACATCCACAGAGACATATTAACATTTTTCATTTTATATTTTTTATTATCGTTATTGTCCTCTATTATTAATAAATATATATATATATATATTTTGAATTTATTTGTATTATTTTCTAACATTTAAAAATACATGCATGCAACACAAAGTTTTCCTCTTGAATGACAAAGATTGTTACATGCGTGAATAGTTTAGTGAGAGAGCGCATGTGCCAGTTGATGAAAGAGCGCATGCGCTAGTTTATTTTCTTCTATAAATGGTGAGGTCTCAGTAACATCATCACCTTTCCTATCCACATTCTATTGCTATCACATATCATTCCTCAGACCTTAATAATCATGAGCTCTATGCCGCTATTGATTGCTGAAGATGGTTCACCACTTATTGATATCGATCAGACTGATTTTGAAAATATTCCAGTATTACATTTATCCAGTCAAGATTCGATAAATGATTTTGATATTAACGACTTCGTTAACTTTGCAGATGTGCCAGAACCAAATGAGCAAATTATTATTGAAAATCCGATCGTTTCGCAATTATCATCACTCAAACACTCTTCATCTACCCTTCCTCTTGGTGTTGATAAGAAATCTAGAACAATCAAGAGGAAGGTTACTAAGGCATCTTCATCGATTGTCACTGACTTTAAAGAAAAGAAAGAATCCAAAAGTGTTGTGCGACAGAAAAAACCCGCAACGAAAAGTGACAGATCGAAGAGGAAGCCAAAAGGTACTCCTAAAGAAATGAAGAGTGATTTGAAAGCTGAACCGCTATCTTCTTTCAGTCCCCTCCATCGGTTTGGGGAAATGAAAAGGAAAGCAAAATACCGTCTTGTAAAGGCACAGATGACTATTGCTGAACTTGAAAAGAGTGAGCGAGCTATTAATGCTAATAATGAAACTCTTGAAGCATTAGATGCCAAGATTGCATTAGCGAAGGTTGAATTGGCTAGAATGTCTAAAGATGCTGATGAACTCCGTTCAAAAATAGGTAAAGATAAGCAATTCCATCAACGTTCGAGAATGCAAGCTCAGGCTGAGCTTGAGCAGTCGACTAAGCTTTATGAGACGGCATTATCAGTGAGAGATAATTGGCAAAAGGAGTTGGATACTGCATTTCAAAGTGACGGCGATTAGTTTTGGGAATGATAATGTGTTTTCAATATCGTGAGTTGAAAAATATAAGCGGGAATGGAGTATACAATTAATTTGGTTTGGTATACACAGAACATTGCGAATGGCTGGGGCAATGTTTACCGCTGCAATATTTTTCAATTCACATACTTATAATTGAAATGAAAACAATAATGAACTTTAATATTACTTTATTCATAAAAGTCACTATTAGATACATTTAAACCATATTTGATTCATCAATCCAAGAATTTTGTTCGCTAGGAAGACCTAACCACTTTACATATACTTTATTTTTTCTTCTCTTCAACACCTTCTCAATCAGATATACGTCAGGATTCTCGGTTCGTAATAACTCTTCTTCGTAAAAACATCCTCTAATCGGCTGTTCATTCATATCTTCAAGATTATAAGTCGTTGGGATGGTTTTATTAATTTTAACAATCTTGAATAGCTCCGTGGTAAAATTCGCAGTGTAAGACTTTTCAAAAATATTTTTGTATTTACTTATACGTACAATATCATTCAATTGGAATTTGGGTTTACTTTGTCTTCCTCCAATTCCATTGATACCCTTGAATTTCAATTTTGTTGTTGAATCAACATTGATGGGTGCCATACCTATTGTACGATGAACTTTATTATTATATCTACTAGTTATAATTGGAAGAATATCAAGCCATTTGTGGTGACCTCTCATCGAAAATTCCTTGTAGAGCCATGCCTTTATTGTACGAATCACTCTTTCTGCTATAGCTGCCTTCTTTGTGCTGAATGTTGAATAATGATTGATATTATATTCTCGCATGAGAGATGAGAAGCTTCTATTAAAAAATTCTTTCCCTTGATCGCTTTGTATATGTTTAGGGGAAAATTTGGCTTTCTTCAGTACATATTTCATTGCATTAGTTATTGTACTACCTGTTTTATCTTTAACTGGCACAGTCCATAGATATTTTGAGTAACAATCAATTACTACAAGTATATATCGGTATCCTTCATTACTTTTTGCATAAGGTTGTAGTTCAGCTAGATCTATTTGCCATAGATCTGCAAAAGCTTTGATGGTAGTTATTCTTCTACGAAAATTACGTCTTGCAGGTCTATGTAATTCATTAACAACTTGTCGTTTGATATCACTTACTTCATTAGTCATTCTATTTCAATATGATTAAAGAGAAAAAAAGTGATAATGTTACTGCATTGAATGATGATGTGACAGTGATCATTACTTGTGGATATATATTAATATATTATACCTTCTTCACGTAATTCTTCAATTATTGAAATTATTTCATTATCATGTCCGGTATGTCCAGCTGACTTTGATGCTACCAATAGTCGTAGGCGAGCAACTAACTCTTTCGGTGAATTCCAGTACACATAATTCGCAGGTTTAGAACTATATGTTTTCTCCATTTTCACTCGTTTGAGTGCTCCACCAATTTTACTTCTACTCCTAATTGGATATTGTCGTGAGTCTAATAGTGGTTTGATGACTTCACGAAATTTTTTAGAATTTGTATTTTTAAAACCATTCTTCAGATGATATTGTTTATATGGAGCATTCGTTATTTTCAATATTTTGGAATATACTTGACGAGTTTCTTCATTATCAACATCTTGTGGATTCTTCAAAAAGATCATATCATATAATTCTGGACTACCTGCGCATTCATATTTTTTCACTTTATTAGCATCCCAAAATGAAATGTTTCCATCTTTGAAATGTACCACTAGACTTCCCATTTTCAGCTTTTGTGTAATTGGATCCATACGTACGCCAAATGTTCCATCATATGCTGGATTTCTAGATTTTACATTATTCAAATGTTTCATCAAAACATCTTCACCACTTTCATTCATAACAGGTGAGATGTCAGGATCCGAGGAATCGATGTGGGACGATGATGGTGTTTCGAATAGAGTTGTTCTCATATCGTCTTGAAGTGTGCTCGTGTCACTATTCACAGATGATACACCATCAAAAGATTGTTTTCTTCCTATTGGAGTACTCATGGGATAATTTGAAGTAGATTGAACAGATCCACGATTTGGTGATAACACTGCTGATTTAGAAGTAGCGTTTGATGATAAAACATTCAATGGTTTCATTATGGGCTCATACAATCTTTCAAGTGTCGAACGATTTTCAATATTATCATTCTTGATAGAGTTGAATTTCTGTCTGACAGCTTCTGTTGTCTCTACTAGTTGACGTTTCAAATTCATTTCATTGTTTTTATGTTCAGAATCGTTTTTTGTATTCATAATGCCCTTTTTAAATTATAGCTCAATTCGTTGATGAAGTGACCTCTACAATATTCAGTGATCGAATAAGTTTCAAAAACAAGATCATGGGTATATAAAACTATCGAATCCTTTGCGATATCTACCTTCATCTATTTTTCTATCCTTATCAATTACTAGAAATCCATATTGATCCTCCCAGCATTTAACACACATCAATTGGAATTGTTTGAATGTTACATCGGGTGAAACATGATCTGAATAAATGTGATGTAAATTCGTCTCATCTTGTTTGAACATTATAATGAAATTGGTATTGTCACGCACTAACTGTTTGGGTACCCGTGAATATGTCTGTGCTAGATAAAAACAATCAACATCCTTATGACGTCCCATACAGAAATATGATCTAATAATATCTTGCTTTTCACATATCACATCATCGAAAATGAAAACAGAATTAGGCTTAGCGTCGGAGGGTTCCACTATTTCTGCATTATTGCTGAATGTATAAAAACCTAATCCTTTTATAGGTTCCAAAACACTTCGCAAGTACTGATATTTAGGTTGATTGAGTGACTTCGAATAGAGATACACATTTCTAAATCTCAATCCTTGTGGATGTGTTAATAGTGATATCATTGCATTCGTCTTTCCACAATTTGAAGGTCCTATAATGAGTCCTCGAACTGATGATGGAAGTAGTGGACCATGTCTGAATACTCTTTGTCCATTCAATCCACACCCAAATTTCTCATCTAGATTATCTACAGCAAACTTTTCTTTCTGTTTTACAATGCGCATCGTGCCGTGGTTGGAGACTATATAAATGTTATTAGCTTATTCATTTCAATGTGTACCATCAAACGATACGGACGTATTGAAAGTGATCGTAAAATTAAAAGAGGTTGTGGTTTTGTTAATGATTTAATAAACAAACTTCCTTTCGAATTACATCTACCTGGAGGATATCAATACTGTGGACCGGGTACAAAATTGAAACAACGTTTAGCTCGTAACGATCCTGGAATCAATAAATTAGATATTGAATGCAAAAAACACGATATTCAATATTCTAAGCATCCATCTGATCTTGCAGCAAGACATTTAGCCGACAAAGAACTTGAATACAGCGCTTGGAATAGGGTTAAATCAAAGGACGCGAGTATTGGGGAAAGAGCAGCTGCATTACTTGTCACCAACATTATGAAAGCGAAAAGACATATGGGCATGGGTTGTAGTACCAATAAGAAAAAATGTAAGAGGAAACAATCGAAGAAAAATAATATTAAAAAAGTTGCATTTGGTGCTGGGATAGTCCATAAAGTGCGAAATGTATTGAAGAAAGCTGGTGGGAATCAATTTGTGACGAATAATAGCAAAAAAGCTATCACTGTAGCATTGCAGGCGGCACGTAAATACCTTAAAGCTGCCGGTGGAAAGAAGAAAATCCGCACACCACGCATAATTCCTGTTCCCAAGATCGGTGGACTTTTACCATTGATACCAATTTTTGCTGGACTATCCGCACTAGGAAGTTTGGCGGGAGCCGCTGCTGGTATTACCAAGGCCGTGAATTCGGCAAAAGCCAGCAGAGCGGCTTTAATGGAAGCCAATCGTCACAATAAAACCATGGAGGCTGTAGCATTAGGCAAACGCGGAAGTGGAATATATCTCAAACCATACCGTAAAGGTTTAGGACTATATTTAAAACCATACAAAGCCACAAACAAAACAAAAAACTGATTGAACCCCTACCTCAGAGGCCTCTTACTGATCTCGATCTCAGTTATTATGCACAAAAAATGAAAATTCCACATTTTCGTGGTGTTTTTATGCGTGATAGATTACCATCTTCAGGTCCAAAACAAAACGAGACAGCTATTGTTAATTTAGATGGAATAAGTGGACCAGGAACACATTGGGTGGCATATAAAAAATGTGGGAAAGAAGTCACATATTTCGATAGTTTTGGAGATCTACCCCCACCATTGGAATTGACTCGATTCTTTCGAAAATGTTCGAATGTAAAAATCAAATATAACTATGATCGACAACAGAAATTTAATACAGTTCTCTGTGGTCACTTGTGCTTGCAGTTTCTCTCTAAATAATTTTCCAAATAAAAATGGATTCAACACCAAAACTGGATCGGGAGGCTATCAAGGGAATGGGGTTTTCACTTAGAATGTTTTCAAAATATGGTACCTTGAAAAAAATGGATAAAGTGATGCTTGCAAATATGCCTAAGGAAGTGATACTTGCATGTGTTGCACATGAGATTGCATATGTTTGGGAAAAGTTGCCTAAGCATCTGCAAGATGACATCGATATAATGAAACATAGATATTGTTATGAGCACCACCACGATCAAAATTCAGATTCGGATGTTAATGATGGTCCTATACCTCGAAAATCTATGTGTTGTATTTGTAATATAGAGGATGTGAATATTGGTATCAATAAAAATGATACTTATTACAATACAACACCTTCCAAAAAGTGTAAATTGTCTCAAATGTGCTGTTGCTGTGTACAATAATAAATTGAAATGTGTTTCAAAATATTCATCAGTCATGTCACGAAAGTTCGAGCTACAAGCTGTCGGGACAAGTGTCTTGAGTGCGGATTTTTTTCCACCAATTGAATTGGATAGGAACAGTCGTTATGGATTAGGACTTTTGGGATTCTATGGATGCAATACAATCAATAATATAACTGAAGCTAATAACTTAGTTAGTTTTAGAATCAGTAATGACAACTCATCGATACCCCAAAAGTTGACAATTGAAATTCCATGTGGTGCTTACGAAATAGAAGAGATCAATGCCGTCATACAGAAACATATCATGTTCAGATTGTTTCATGATAAAAAACCAAATGATGTCGATGCAGATGATATTTTCTATCTACACGCCAATAATAATACATTCAAATGTGAAATGCGATCCAAATATGAAATTGATCTGACACATCCAAATTCTATAGCAGAAATGATGGGGTTCGCTCATGGAATATTTCCACCAAATCAGATACATGAATCATCATTACCAATAAACATTACAACTGTGAGACTTATCCGCTTAGATTGCAATATAATATCAGGTTCATATATAAATGGTGAAGAATCTCACATTCTTTTCTCATTCGATATTGATGTTGAACCTGGCTACAATCTTACTAAAGAACCACACAGTATTATATATATGCCTGTCAGTCCAGAAGGTCGTCAATTGATTCACAACATTACAGTGCGTATTTTGGATGAAAAAAATAACCTTATCGATTTTGGAAGTGAAGAAGAGATTTTCATTATTTTGGAATTGAAGAAAATCGAATAACTGTTGTTATGGGTTTCATTTACAATAGACAAAATCGCATTGAACAATCCCAAACGAGTTGCACTATCAAAAAGAAAGGTGTGCATAAAAAGAAAAGTGTGCATAAAAAGAAGCTCATTCCACAAGTGTATGCTAAACAGTTAGCACATAACGCTCTGTCTGTGAGTGATCTTAAATTTTTGAAATCGATTGGATTGAAAGTGAGAAAATAACAATGGTGCTCGAAACAAACAGTGAAAAGTTGAATATATTCAATGAACCAGTGCTCGATCATTCTCTCATAAGTTTACATGAGCACACATATAAGCCCTATGGATCACCGCTATTCAGGAATTCGGATGAAATCAGAATTGCAATCAATAATCAAGATGTTATACTAGATATTGCCGACAGCTTCATTTACATAGAAGGTAAATTCACCCCCAAAGATGTAGCGAAAACATGCTATCTCTCGAATAATGCAATTGCATTTCTCTTTGACGAAATTCGTTATGAAATGGGTGGTGAACAAGTGGCTGTTGTTAGAAAACCTGGGATAACATCTACAATGAAAACCATGATATCATTTGGACAATCTCATGCTAACACATTATTGACATCTGGTTGGGGACTTTCACAATTGAAGCAAGATATCTTGGATACAAACAGTCATGTTTTTAGTGGAAAACTACCACTGAAATATTTGATGGGTTTTGCTGAAGATTACAACAAAAGTATCTTGAATGCCAAACAGGAATTGATTTTGATTATCGCTCGATCATTCAAAAACTCGTATATAGGTGAGGTTGATGCTGATTTGGAAATAAATAAAATCGAATGGAAAATAAGACATATTGTACCAGATGATAAACACAAGCTAAAACTTTTGAGTAGAATAAACAAAAGCGGTCTGAATGCCAAAATCAAGTTGGCGTATCGTATGTGGGACCTCTATGAACTACCATCATTACGTGGGACTTCTTCAGACATATGGGCCATCAAAACAACTAATGCATTGGAAACTCCTCGTTTTGTCATCATCGCATTCCAAAGTACTACCACATCTGAAGATAGAACACAGGATATTACAAAATTCACAACTGCTGATATCAATAGTATTCGAGTATACTTGAATTCTGAAGTTTATCCATATGAGCGTTGGAATTTGAATTTCGATAAAAAACTTGATGCTCCTGCTTATTATGCTTTTGAGAGTTTCCAGCGAAGTTATTATGATAAAGATATGAGTGAACCTCTGATGGACATTGGGCAATTTAGAGAGAATCCACTATTCGTCATCGATTGTTCCCATCAACCGAATGCAACAAAATCATCAACTATTGATATAAAGATTGAGTTTGAGACGAGGAAGACCAAGTTTCCAGACAACACTAAAGTATATGCATTAATTTTGCATGATACAGTTTTAACATACAATGCATTGGATGGTTCAGTTCATAGCAGATATTGACACTTTTTTTCACTCTATCATATACTGTTTTATGATCTTTTTTTTATTTGTAACTGACTTATATCATGTATTGTATTTTATATCATATTTATTGTTTTGTAATCATTTTCTATTATATTTCATGAGATTTAAATAAATAAAACATGAAAATAATTCAAAGTTTTTTATTTGACATTATTTATGATTTACAGGAACATACAGACTATCTAAAATAACTTCTTCCTCATAATCATCATTTTCGCGACCATCTTCAATTTCCTCTCGATTTTCATCATTCAATTCAAAGTGATGAATAATCCATTCTGGCAAGTATGGTTGGAGGCTATACAGGAATCTTCTTAGGTTCAGTTCAATCATAACCTCACAAAGTTGCCACAATTCCAATTCATTATCCAAAAATTTGTTACAAACTTCTGCACCACTCCAATACTTCTCAGCATCACGAAGGCATAATTCGATTTGTTTTTCATCATAGCATACACTCATATCATAATTGCTTGCATGTTCGGCTCCATCACCCAACACCTTCAATTTAGACGACAAATGTTGAACCGATGATTTGAGATCTACAACATCGACCCAATCTTGACTTGCGTACTGCATCCACATCTTTAAATGGTGGAACTGAAATCGAATAAAAAAAACAATAAGCAACCTCCAATTTTTCAGTGATATAATACTCACATTCCCATTTTAATTGTAGTTACAAAGTGGGTGTATTCAACTAAGTTAGTAATGTTTATATTTCCATATAATTATCATCTAATATATGAATATTAATAAAACAATAAGAAATTCATTATAATTACTATTATTATTCAATCATATTGAATTTGACTAGAGTTAGCGTTTTCACACCAAAAAACTTTGTAAGCTATGACCTAAAGAAATTCGCTATAAATTATTACAATTATTATTCAATCATATTGAATTTAACTAGAGATCGCGTTTTCATGCCAGCAAAACTTTGTTGGCTCTGTCCTAAATACACCATCGTATATTTACCACCTGATGAGTTGATACAAGATATATCGTCATCACTGAATTGCAACGAAATACGTTTTGGTAGCCATGTTTTAAATAATTTATCATTGCTCACATCTTGCAAAGTTAATAAAATTGATTTACCAAATCGTGTAGAATAAGTTGACATATTTTTAATTATGTACACTTCATCAATTGGCAATGATGATAAGGCCTTTTGCTCTAGTATTTCAACCTCCTGTACAATCAAATTATTAATTTTATTCAAGTCTACTTTTGAAACGGACATGATGATAATATATATGAAAATATAAACAATTTCCAACAGACAAATACACTCACCGTCTT
Organism: Leptinotarsa decemlineata; assembly: GCF_025532065.1. Classification (NCBI taxonomy): domain Eukaryota; kingdom Metazoa; phylum Arthropoda; class Insecta; order Coleoptera; family Chrysomelidae; genus Leptinotarsa; species Leptinotarsa decemlineata. The sequence continues at coordinate 23,836,622 of NW_027412668.1, read as the reverse complement.
CCTTCTATTACGAACTGAATAACACTCTACCAATTGCTAACTGCTGCAGATATATTCGTCTACTGATTTCATAGTGTGCCAGGCATTTCTTTTATATTAAACAGTGCGAGTCACCCCCACCATGAAACCGTGAAAGGTTCACATTGCTAGTTGCTATCCACTAGACATGCCTGACGTCACAGCCAAGCCCATCTCCCAATTTGATGCGATAACAGTTGCCGGCACGAGCAAGCAGTGATCGTTGCGCTCTCGGAGAGGGCAGACGTTTGCACAGTCCTCGCCCGCCTGCGTGTCACCATCAATAGCGAGGGTAGGGTGATGCGTTACGTCACATCATTCACTGCTTCGAGAGCGATAGCCGAACAAGCAATTGTCGTTGCGCTCTCGGAGAAGACAGACGTTAGCGCAGTCCTCGCCCGCCTGCGTGTCACCATTGATGGCGAGTCTGGGGCGTTACGTCACATCCTTCACTACATCGAGGGAGGTGAGAGCAGACCGATGAATACGCATTACTCTGCCACAAGTCGTGGAGTGAACATGTCGCTCTCTAGCCGTTGAACGGTTATTGCTGTGACGTCACTCCACTACTAACTTGGTGCCCTCACACCGATGGAGCATTCATTACTTGGAGGATCTTCGAAGTATGCAGACGTATGTTTGTACATAGACAAACAAGCACATGATGAAACCCTGTACCGTGCATTCTCTAACACACACACACACATACACACACAAAATCTCATATGAAAAAAAAAAAATCTGAACGATCCATGCACCAGACACTTCAAGGTCACAACGCCTTGACTTCACTGCACAACAAAAAAAAGCAAATAACACGTCATATTGGTGGGGGGGGAGGATTAGAACCGGGAAAAAATTTCTGAACGATCCATACACCACACCCTTCAAGGTCACATCACAGTGACTTCACCAAACAACAACCAATAAAAAAGCAATTAATACGTCATAGTGGTGGGGGGAGGCTTAGAACCGGCTCAAATCTCCTACTGAAATCAATTTTTCATTTTTGTTTTGACGCATTTTATCAGTAACATACATTGTTACAGCTGCATGAATATTTTCAATTTCATTCTTGCGTTGGTTCCACTTCCAATTTTGAATATTAGAATAGTCCTTTCAAACTGGAATTGGATCTGTCTAGCATTTGAATATCTGAATTTTTGTTCCAATTATATAATTTCGTATTACCTACTTTTTCAAAACGATTCATCTGAATATGAAACAGAACTTTCACCTTTGGAGTTGAGTCCAAAACAAGCACTGTTTCCGAACACCAGAACTGCAGGACTTTTCTCTACTCGCGTTTCACTCTGGTACCTACTCTACCTTCAATAAAAAAAGTATTTTTTTCCATGATACTGAAGTAGAACCCAACCTAACTGCATCAGTTGAAAGTGGGACACGTGAAAATCTTCAAAAATTGAAAACAACAACATGGGTGGAGGGTAATTTGTCGAAAAGTCTTGTACATCTTTTAAAAATCTAGATATCGATTATGACTGGGATATTTCCTAACCAAAAGTCGAACAAAAAGTGGTACAGGTGAATAGCAATATTGCGTCTACATATACGTCAAAATCGAAACGGAGCGCTTAACTTTCATTCGGTTGAACCAAGCCAAACTACATTAGGAGGAGTAGGTATATCCATTTACGCATTGCAATAGCATTGATGGAAATGCAGCTAATATTGGTCGATTGACTAAAGGTGCGTATTCACCAAAAAAGCGAGCACGAACGAGCATTCGTGTATGTTTGCTCGTGTTTGCTCGACATATTGATGTCTCGTCCACACCAGAGCGAATATCTTCAAGTTCGTAGTACCGCCTTCTTCTCGATCTCTTCTGAACGCGAACACTAGACGTACTCACTAGACGATTATTGATGAAGAATGCTCGTTCACTCTTGTTCGCTCGTGCTCGCTTTTTTGATGAATACGCACCTTAAGATGTCGGCGACGTACATAGGTAGTCCACAACATATACATGAATATGCGCAAGATGCAATGACATATGTTGGAAGCTCTTGGTTCTTACCGAGCAACGTTTAAATTGGTAGAAAATTTTTCATGGCATGTCAAATAAAATAGTTGGTTCATGAGATCAATCTTTCAGTGATTTGTAGTGATTTGATTGGTGGTAAAACTTCATTAAATTTGTTCTCTATAAAAACTTTTTTCTAATGAAAAATTACTGTAAGGAATTAGTACAGTGGTACACCATGTAATATTTCATGGTTGAAAAAGGTTAAAAAATAATGGAAATGAAAAAAATAATTATAACTCAAAATATGTATGCACAATACGACTTTCAAAACTGCTAACATAAAAACAGCCATACCTGTTAACTTCTGAATAGAACTAAAAAAAATATAATTTTTAGGAAATTATGGTGAAAACTTCAGTAGCTTGACGTCACTTGTTGCCATGGAGACGCTATATCAATTTTATTTCAATAGGAATGAATGTCTTTGTTATATTTCGTTTGATAATTCATTCATAATTTCGAAAATCATACAAGCCGCTCCCTTGTAATCAGCAATATTATATTCCATTTCCATAAAAAATATTCGAAATTCACTCCAGTCTATCCAAATAAGTGTTCAAAATGTTCATCATTCACTTATCAATATTGATGAAATCTGTTAACAAATTCATTTCTTTACGATATGGGACAATTTCGCAAGTTATATTATCGAACCGCGGTTATCTATGGATTGAAAACGCCGCGAAGTTTCAAATGACCTTCGAAGGTGATTGAAACTTCATGAGAAGTGATATTTACCATTTGAAAATGTAAATCGTACATTTTTTATAATTGATTCATGCCTAACTCTCACTTTTGACAAATAAAAATTAAATTGTCATAAGCTATCATAAAAAATGAACTCAGAAATTCATATTCCCCATCCTTTCTTTGAGCTGGTCATTATTAATAAAGACATGATTTCGAGCGGATTATTCAAGTTAACGTAAGGCCCAAGCCAAGGAATTGCTTGAAGAAGCTGCCATACAGCGAAACAGGTGCAGCAGGTTTTGTTGGCTGTCCAGTAAAAATCTCACAATGAAGTGTTTCTTTAATAAGTCATGGATTTACATCAAGTACCAACCGCCAATTCCATCACAGCTGCTTTCAGATTTCCAGTGATATGTTTACCACCCCATTTACCAAATAATTTATACAGCTCTACGAAATAAATGATCTTTGTTGTTATTAAGAAAAAAACCTACAGGGAATGTAAACTTCCACGGCCTGAGAAAACTGTGTGACAGCTATTTTTTTGGTCATTATGGAAAATTTTGAACAACAGGCCTTAGAGCAAGCGGCCGTGAAACCATATTGTTGGCTGCGTTATGTTGATGACGCGTTCGTGGTATTGCAAGACGATGAAGAGACACTTAACGATTTTTTAATATATCTAAGCTTTCTCGAACCAAAACTTCTAGCCACAATGGAACCAGAAACACAAGGGGCTCTAGTTTTCTTGGATGTTCTTGTAAATAGACGAAAAGATGATACATTGGTAACAGAGTGTACAAGAAACTACCAGACACAGACAGGTACTTGAACAAAATCTTTAACCACCAACTACAACAAAAGAAAGGGGTAGTTAAAATGTTGGTTGAGAGTGTGGGATGCATCTTTGAACTTGAGAGTTTTCCTGAGGAATGGATACAGCGACAGTGTATTCGAGCAGGCCATACGACCCAGGAGAAAGAAAGCCAAAGTTACCCCAGCTAGGCTAGTCAAGGGAAAATCTTTCCTTCCCTGTGATAAAATGTTTTAGACCAGATTGAGAGAATGTTAGACAAAGACGACCTGAAACCAATATTATGGCCAACGAAAATCATCAGAAAAAGTCAAAGGTCAGCTAAGGACCCCAGATAAACTTCAACAACACCCGAGATATACCGGATTCCTTGTAGCTGCGGGTCGGTCTACGTTGAAACCATGAAAGACAAAACAATAAGTCAGCTGTAACCGATCATGCTCTCAACAAAAAAAGGACTAACTTTATCTTATTCGAAGATACAGTAGTACTAGGTTAAACTCAAGATTACTATCCAAACAGATAACCAATTGAGAGAAACCATGCAACGTCCACTAATAATAATATAGAACCGGATTCAAATACCAGCATTGTAGTTTCTGCGTTGGGAACAAGGGGAACAGTAACTCTAGCATTTCGACAGTTAAATCTTCGATAATGTCTACCTCAATAGTAGACAAAACGTCAGACATGGAAACCTGCAGACCACAGCCAAAAAACCCAGAAAATAGCTTTCACAATTAATTCTTGAAAAGATAGAGCCGACTGTCAATTGGACGATTGATAGAAATTTAGAATAGTGGAACATCACACATGCGCAGCTCTATTTTTGAAATTAATGATTTCGACATACATATCCGCTAATCTAGTCAAGACTGGTTGGAGTGTATCCTTTGTTGTAGCAAGTATATCGGTGTGAGCTCGTAGGGGTATTATAGAAACATATCTAAATTCCGGGCACAATCGACATCCACTGAAATGTTCAGTTCTACAGTTCAGATGCAAATTCTTAGTCATTTAAAGCTAATTGTTCTGTCACATGTAGTGAAGTTACCCCTGCATTTGCCTGATATTAACGCTGTGTTTATTGAAGGAAAAGCACTATTTCTTGTTCGGGGTATTAAACGGATGTTGAAAATAACTTTATTCGCGAAGATAGCAGGATATGTTGAAGCGAATATGATGACACAGAAAGAGTACAGCTGTAATGAAACGGTGAAGACTTTTGTCAATGTCTCACAATTACAAAACATTGGCAGAAATAAAAGTTGATGAATTATATACAGTGTGTAGAAGCCAAATGGAATGAATTCATTATTTAGGTTGCTGTACATATTTAAAAAATCCCGAAACACGTCAAATGTAAATTATGATTTGACATTCTTTAACGTAAAAATGTCACCCCTACCTTCAACCTCCTTCGAATGACAGGTACAACCCCCAATTTTTTAAATGGGAAGTACAGGTTTGTGATATATTTTTTGAAAGGTCTCTACATTCTCTATTCAAAAATGTTATCGCTTTCCAGTTTATCGCAACAAATAAGATAAAATAAATTAAAATCATGTGGTTACCGAAATTCGATAAAATACACTCAAAACTAAAATGTAATGCAAAACGTAATGTGATGTAGAATACGAAAAACAATTATGGATGTTAACGAAGTAGACGTTCAAAATGTTCACAGCGAATGTCTTGGCAATATCATAATCTCAAATAAAACTGTCTTCTAACATTATTCAACATATCATGCGTGACCGATCTAATCGCAAGCGTTATTCGTTCTATGAAGTCATTACAATCTGATGATTTACTTTTGTACATATTGCTCGTTACATATCCACATAAAAAGAAATCTAATGATGAAAGATCAGGTGATCGCGCTGGCCATCCAGTCGATCTTCGCCTCCCTATCCACCGATTGGGAAATGTTGTATCGAGGTATTGCCAGACATTAACTTGGTAATGTAGTGGTGATCCATCTTGCTGAAAACATATCGTATTCACTGGAACTTGAGGGTTTCCTGGATCAGGATATAAATTTGCAAAATTTGGAATGATAATCATTTTGAAGCAGTGCCAAATGATTATCTCAAGTTACCCAAAATGAAAAAGATACCAATGATATGGTTTCCTACTGGTTCCTGGTTTCCGTTGACCAGTAGCGGCAATTTTGCTGATAGGAATAAGCGTTAAGAGACAATGTATACTCATTTGAAAAGATAACATCTTCTAATTGGATGATATTGTTATCTAACATGTACATCATTTACTCACAAAAATAAGTTCTTCTATCATAATCGTCTTCCACCTCCTAAGGAAGTATCATTTTAAAGTGATATATTTTATTTTATTTCAAATGTTTTGTATCGATGTTTGGCTAACATTGAATGTAGTGGATGCCTGTCAACTCGATGAATGTGGGTTTTCCTCAAACTCAAGCATCACATCTAATTTGAGTTCTTTTCTCATTGCATTGGCAGCTGTTTTGTTCATCTATCCCACATGACCAAGCTCGCGAAACTGCTTCTCTATTTTGCGTATTATTCTTTAAGATATGGGCGGTAAATTAGGAAATTTCTCATGAAATAGGCCAGCTATTTCCTGTTGTGTTCGGGTTTTATCTCCATAACCAATCATTCGTAAAACTGCATTTCCGTTAATCTAACCATTTGTCAGACTTGAAGTTAACGAACTGTCATTAGACGGGGGTTGAAGGTAGGGGTAGCATTTCTCCGTTGTAGTATGTTAAATTATAATTTTAATTTGACATATTTCAGGATTCTTCTGTTAAAATATGTACCGTAACTGAAATAAAAAATGTATTCCATTCGGCTTTTACCCACCGTATACATTAGTTTCACATATTGCTTCACTGTCAAAAACTTTTAGTATTTCTAGAAAACTAAAGATTTGATTCAGGCTGAACTGAATATTGAATGAATATTTCTTTTGTTATCTTGTGAGAATAATGTCCCTTATAGTATTAGAATGTTTGAGAATGGTTGACAATGTTTCATGGTGAATTTTACTAGTTAGAACTTCCATTGCCTAATATGCTATAATATGATTTGAAATATCTGAACGAACAGATTAAACTGAAATTGATAGCTGAAAATAACAAATGAAATTACAATAAGATGAAAATAAGCATAAAATTGTAAATTAAACAATCAAAACATCAAATAAATAATTAAAGAGATTTCAAACCAAGTTACTTCAAGACAATTCGTATACACAATCGTCTGCGGGTGATGACTAAACTATTCCTCCGAGAAATTACTTTTAAAAGATCATTCGAACGCTTTCACCTATTACCTCTTTCCTCTCTCCGCTTCATCGGTTCAGTGAGAGTTGACCATTTTTCTGCTTGACCAAAGGTTTTCATATGTTGCGTATCTTTATGTTCTCTTGACTGAATACATTTTTGGACAACATGTATGCATATCTTTTGAATTTCCTCCTAAACCAGTGTAACCAGTGTATGATATCAGCTTAGGACCACTTGAGGTTATGTTGACGGGTCCAGACATGCTCTGCATATCCTGATTTGCTGGTTGCTGTGTGTGTTTGTTGTACTCGACAATGCGAACTTTGAATGGCCTCCTAGTTTCATCAATATAGGATTTTTCGCACTCACTTGGTATCCGGTGAATGCAATTCTTAGAATCGCAGTCCGCGTTTGGTAGCCTGGTTTTCCTGGGGCTGCTACTGATGGTGTTTCCGGATCTGAAGCAGGTTCTGATGTTGTACGTGAACCCAAGTCTTGGTATCCTTTTCGACAATCCTCTGACCTAGGAAAGGGTTTGAAATCTTTTTAATTAATCATTTAATTTTACAACTGTTCGATTTTCAGATTTTTACTTATTTTCATTGGAAGGGAATGCTGACATTTTGACTTCATTTCGAGTTTCATCGTTATAAGACTGTCACATATCTTCATCTTCGAACAACATTGAAGTTTCCTGTGTTTTTTCACATGAAAACATAATATAGCTATCATCAGAAGTTATATCGATTTTTTACTGAACTTGATTTTTTTTAGTCTAAGAACGTTTTTCTAGTATTTTCAAATTCACCACTTTCAACCCCTATACCGAAGGTGGAAGTGAACCTGAAATTTTTAAAAGATAATGGGGTCCAGTGAAATGTCATTTGAAAATTGAGATGCTCACTCACTACTTAGTTCATAAAATGTTCAAAATAATGACCGTTTTGTTCGACATGTTCTTGCACATTCCAATGCATTGTCGAAGTAACTTAACGACACTCAAATGTGTCAATAATTTTGTATGCAAACCTTCTGCCTTCTGCCTTAAAAATGTTGATCTGCATCAACACTTTTTTTAGATGTAGTTTGTGAAAAAAACTAATTAACACTGGTATGAAAGTCATCCATGTTGAATCATATAACAGGGGGAAAATAAATTATGAATTCTATAAATTTTATGCTTTAGGCTTTCGAATTATCCATTCACAAAGTCATCATTTTATAACACAGGCGCAACATCGTATCAGTTATGGATCAAGATTGAATTGGGTTTTTCGCACATTGTGATAACAGCAGATAATCCCTCATTTACATCCACGTCCATTTACTTTCTAATATTCATAGTAAAATTTCGAATTCAGTTATTTCCTGATATTTTGGAATCGATGTCAGTTTTAACGCTGTAGTGAACTTGTACATCACTAAATTTTTTGAACTATGGTCCTATGAATCGAAATTTTCACATAGATATCAATATATTTATTATATTTTGTTTATGTTTCATTCTGAACAAATTATCTAATGGTTCGACGTCAATGAAACAATTAATTTCTCGTTTCATAAAAATATTTCATCAGGATCAATGTTTCCAAAGAAAAACAGAGTAATTCGACATTATTATTCAAAGCTGTATATCAATAATTGTTCAATTACGCGATACGAAATTATTGCTGAAATTGTTCCTCCGGTCAAGCGAACTTTCCAAGCCAATCTAAACTAAACTTCCCAAACCAGAGTAAATAATTGAAAGCCAATTCCCGCCTGCTATTCCAAAAACCCATGGTTGCTTTGTTCGAATGTTAAATTAATCACTAACTTCGAAACAAGTTCATATTGTGGGATACGGAAAATTCCCCGATATCATCGCGGTGATATTATTCCAATCCCATCGAGTTACTGTTCGACTAGTATTGTGGTGACGATCCCAGATTATCGAGTAATATCCTCTGTCAGAATTGTGTACAAAGAGAACATGACTCGGATATTCCACCTTTGCTTTGCTTATGTTATATTCAAACAAGTTTGGATAGATATTGTGAATATCAGTTTTGAAATTTGTCACAGTTATATTTGGATTAGATTTCTATCACAACGCAATATATTCACACGCTTCAAATAAACCTTCTCTAGAAGTAGGTATCAAAATCTACATCATCATAAAATAAAGGATCAGATGATCGAATTCAATAAATAAGAAAACCCATAAAACTTCAAATTCCGTTGAGTATTCCTAGAGACTGCCCTCAATCTTAAAAGGAAACGATGGAAAAGGCATAACGGGAATGTTTTGAGAATCAATTGAATTAAGATGGGAAAATAATACTTGTTTGATCGATAATTTTATAGTGACAATGGCGGAAACATCTTACGGTGTTCAACCTATTTCGACTGTATCACGATATTCTCAGGCTGAGGAGAAAACGAATCAGTATCAGCAGTCCGTACGTTATTCGTCAGTACAATGAGTTCACGGGCGGAATCAATGGTATGGATAAAGATATCGCAAGAAGAAAGATTTCTGTTAGGTCCAAGAATGATCACGGGCTCTTCGTACCTGGATGATTGATGCAGCTTATCACAATGCTTGGTCTACTACTACTACAAAAGTAGTAGTAGACCTATCACCAATCTAGATTTCAGAAGAAGCATTGTGAGCATTATAGACACGCCTGAAGAAATGCAGATCAAAGTCCTCTACCTCATAGCGACCATCTTCTTTATACTTCCTCAAACCAAAAAAATTAAAATCGATTTTTGATTTGATCGTATGGATGTCTGGGTTTGTTCAGTACCAAGTAACAAACGAGGACGATGTGTCATGAACAACTGCTCTTCAGTGGGTTGAACTCAATGTAAAAATTATGATGTAGGTCTATTTGTTATTTTGAGGCATGCCACAGAAAAACCCAGTGTTATAATTTTATCTGACACAAGTTATGTAATATTTTAAATGAATGAACATTTCAAAAAAGCTCACCCATACTGCAAAAGATGGTAATCAAGATATCTTGAGGGCAGAATTCAACAATCTCCTCTGAACTTACACTGGATTCATGTTTATTTACACCGATGGATCAAAAGCTCAAGAAGGTACTGGATGTGCGTTCACTAGTCAAGGTTTTATTCACAGTTGGAGATTACCGGCAGAAACAAGTATTTTCACAGCCGAATTATACGCTACACTACAAGCAACCTACTTTTGTCCATTCCATAATTAAATAAAATTTCTTATTTGTACGGACTCCTTAAGCTCACTACATGCACTAGAAAATTCATTCAATGAAGATTCATTAGTACAGACCATATTGGCATCTATGCACTGGACGAATAGGAATGTAAAACACATCGAATTTGCATAGACTCCTAGTCACTAAGGAATCTTGGGTAATGAATTAGCAGATCAGGCAGCCAAACGAGCTACCGAAATACCTGATGTTTGTAATTATATTCCTATTCGACCGGAAGATGTGAAACATTACTTTAAACAACAGATTATAGATTCATGGCAAACTGAATGAAAGGAAATAGATGCAAAATTGAAAGAGGTGAAGCCAAAAATCACACCCTGGAGGCATTCTATTCCAAAGACACGAAGAGAACAAACTGTGATTACTTAAGAATAGGTCATACCAACTTAACTAACATATTCATGCTCTTAGGAGAACAACAACTTGTATGCCAACAATGTAGGCAGAGCCTAACAGTGAAACATATCTTGCTAAATTGTGTACAATATGATGAAGCTAGACAATGATTTGAAATACCAAATTCTATGAAGGAATGTTTGAAAGATCATAATGAAAGTCTGGATAGAATTATAAAATTTATGAAAGCTATTGGGCTATACTCAAAAATTTGAACAAGAAAGCAAATGATAAATAAACTAATAGTAGAAGGCCAATGACCTTGTAGTCGACGCTTTTGAACCACAAAAAAATTTTTTTTTATTATATATAAGCCCAGCGTGACCATATGGTTACAGTCAGTTTTGTCGAAGCGTGATACAGAAATGTTAAATTTTTCGATTATACCTCACAACCAATATCAATGCAATCCAAATAAGCATACAGTTTCAATTAATATAAACAAAAAATAAAAATTTGGGCGTTGGAGGGTTAATGAAAATTATATTTTTTCAACTTTCCTGGAACGAATGAAAAGAGTTGGGACAAACGCCTACATGAGAGCATTCATTTTTTCATATAGTGAAAAATAATTGATTCTAGATCAATAGAGAATATGCTATACAAAGTGTTTATTAAACATGCGTCAAAAATTCAAGGGACTATTCCTTGGACTATTCAAAGGATATTTTGTCCTTTGATGATTTTTGATAGAGCGCTTGGTTTCGAATATACGGGGCGAAAAAAAAATCAACAATACCAAATATGGTAATTTTATAATTATTACTGTAGCCGAAATAAAAGTGCTACACAGGACCTACCAAGTAATAAAAACTCTGAAAATTCCGTTACCACCCATCAACAACATTCCGATTACTACAAACGGCTGAAGACATTCAATTTGCTTGGTGTAACGCAATCAGAAACGATCCTGGTGATTTTGAAAGAGATCGGGAGTCGATGAGGAGAAGATTGGATTCTTGCATCCGAGCGGGGGGAGGGGTAGTCATTTTCAACAGTAATTGTAGATTAAGAAAAATTACATTTAATTTCTGGTAATGAATTGTTATTGTCGAAATTCTTTTTCACTCCGAATTTTCGAAAGCGTCATATCAAAAATCATCAAAGAACAAAATATCTTTAGATCAGTCTAAGGAATAGTCCCTTGAATTTTTGCCACATGTTTAGTAAACACCCTGTATATATTGAATTATGTCAACCATAACTGCTTCATTATTATTAATTGGAATTGTCCTAATTTCAATTGGGTATTGAACCGAATTCCCAGCTGTATGCAAATATAGATCAAGTTTCAGTTGTTGCAGGTATGTGAGGTCTGATATTATTAGGCATTTAGTTATTATTCACAAATTCCCTCGTGTGATTGAATTAATCGGGTGAAGAGGTTATAGTTATTATTAGGGTGTCGAATGATATTGCGGTTGTTTGGCGATGCTCAGAATGTACCGTGGTTGGTATAGTGTGAATACAACACAACCCTCTCACAACAAACAAACCTAAGTCTGAATGTTTGCAATGTTTTGTGTTTCCGTATGCATGTACTTCGTATTAGAAAACTATAGATTCTGAAGCTTCTGAGAACTAGCAAGTGTTGCTTCACAGCTATTGAATAATTCGTGAAGAAGTCAATAATAAATATATGCAGAACATTTTTTAACAATTGACTCTTTATCGAAAAAATTCGTCCTAATGAGTGGAGTGACATTATCCCTAGATTTCTTATGCTTGCATGGAAAGGATATTAGTTTACTTATTGAAATTGATAGACAGATTAATTGGTTTCTAATAGTCCCAGAACTGTGAACAACCTCAATTATGTCAAGAAGAATATAATAAGTAGTTGTATTTCAAGGTATTTTTTTATTCGTGCCATCCAATGTTTATATGAATGTAGTTGTTTCAGTTCCTGTCTGAAAGTTATTTTCCTGGGAAATTTCCACATTTTTTGTATGATAATGAAGATGTAGAAAGCCACATTCTTTCTTTCCGAAAAGAAAGAAGTGTCACAATATCACTTGCAGAAAAAATGAAAATGTCACATTGTATGTAAATTTCGCAATTTGATGTTTTAATTTATTCGAATGGGTATTGATCAATTTCACTGAACTTGACAAAAAATGTGAATTAGTTAATTTATCATTCACGTAAAAAGTTTCAGCAAAACTGGAAACCAAATGTGAGCACAATATACTATCATCTAGTTGTATGCTCACATAAAGATGAAGGAGTAAGTGTTCGGTACTGACTGACTGAAGAGTTAAACTTCATGAAGAAACAGGTGTTTCTGTTACTCTGGAAATATGTTACGATATCCACATTATTTTTTTTGAATCTAACCTACACCGGCAAATGCTTAAACCCGTATCGCCGTAGCGCAGATGACGAATTTACGCTTCAACACTTCTCTATCAAGCATTTCAAAAACATCCTATTTGATTTGTTTTGGTATTCGGTTGGAGATCGACCTAGAGCACGTCCATATAGATCCAAGTACAGTCAGGTTGAATTTTTAATTCAAGTAAGATCGTTCAGCTTCATTGCTAAAAAGCTGTGTTCTCGAAGAAAGCTAGATTTTTTTATTATTGTTGTTAAAAATTTGTTGATTACTCTTTTAGTAGTCAGTTGAAATTGTTTAAAAAAAAATCTGTTCAAATTCTGTTTTTCCGTCTATCTACAAAGTGAGTAATTCAGTTGAATAATAATGATTATAATTATATTAGCAGTTGCAAACCAATTATGATGAAAACGTTTTCTCATCAATATTTCGATTGGTTGTTTGAAAATTGATTATATTCGCTCAACAGTAAAATACATGCAGAAATTTCATTAGTTCGGCCTTCCATTGTCTAATATGATATGACTTGGACTCTGAAATACCAAATAAAAATCAAAATAAAAAAATATCTGAAAATAACAATTATATTAAGCAGGAAACTCTGAAATGAAATTATAATACAATAAAAATTGAGCAAAAAACGAAAATTGAACAATTAAAATGAAATGAGAATTAAAAATCAACAGATTTCAATCCAAGTTACTTTATGACGTTTCGATTGTTGGTATCGTGTTCAATTTTTTCCTTGATTTTTATTTCATTGTTATTCCATTTCAGGGTGTTTTGCTTGATATACATGTTATTTTCAGCTATTCTTTCTTATTTTGATGTTTTTTTCAGAGATTTCAAATCATATCATAGTAGACAATGGAAGTCCGAACTTCAAATAAACGTACATGCACTTTATCGAATATATTGTTTTTTGTGAAGCAACTATTTTGATTCATAATCTTTTCAACACGGGACACCTATTTTCTGAAAAGTCCATACTCCATAGTCCATATATGATGGAATTGGCCGATACTTGATGAAAATTCATTGTAAGATTTTCACTAAACAGTTTAACAAAAACGTAATACGTGTTTCACCATACATGCTCGGTCGTGTAAAGACACGCCCAAAGAAGCCATTGTATGGCGAAACACAATAAAGTGTTTTTTGAATATGTTTTCCATACCCCTTTGGTAAAAATAGAAACCATCAAAAGAACATTCTCAATTTAAATCAAAATGGATTGCTATTGAAGTCAGTTATTTGATAATTGTAAGTTTCTGAACTTTCAAATTTTCTTATTACCCGGGTCAAGACATTAGTGATTTTCGATTCCATCATCTTTAAAATTTCTGAATCATTGTATACTTTGGTGATTCAAAGACTGCATTAGAATAATGCAGTCGTCTGACATGAACTCGTTGAGGCAGGTAGCAACATCAAATAGTGAATTCGGGTTTTTCTCATGATGAGAATAATTTTCGATTCAATGCTTGACATCTTCCTAAATTTGGATTATAATTTTTTGAGACTCATGACAAACACTTCGAATGATATACTGACACCCCGAATATTGGTATTCTTCGGGTTCCTGTTAACTTATTTCCCTCTGGAAGTTTCGTTTCTATTTCCAATAAAATTTCATTTGTATTCAACATTCTACCGCGACATGAATGCCCGAAATCGAATGAAGCTCATCATTAGAAATTATATCAGTCATGCATCGATACATTCCAATACCAACAGAAAAGTTCGAGTCCACGAGCTTGTAGTTTCAAGCAGTTGCTGGCAGTTCTTCAAAACGTCTTTCAACGGTGTACAATTTCAAATTCTTGATATGTTTTCGATAATAATGTTTTCTCCTTCATATTATAAAACTCATAAATCTGTGGATGACCATCATAGATGCGAAAGTAGAATTTAAGTAAATATGTTACTCACTTCTGTTAGCAATTTTTGGAATGAGTTTTTACCAAAACACTAAATGAAATACAAGTTGAATGAAAATTATAGTCAACTACTGACCCGACCCGGCTTCGCAAGGGTGGCAGAACATATATGCAAACTTTTTTTTTGTTATGGTGTCTTATGAGCTTGTCCAATAGCGTTATCTTCGTTCTCTGAAAGGTGAGCTTTTGAAAATATAGATTCTGGAAATTGGAACAATCGGGAATAGTCTGGGACGTTCGGGAACACCCCAGGTCGTTGCGGAACATTTCAGATTAGTCACGAATGATGGGAATGTTTTGGATGATCTGTCAACCTCTTATAATTCAAAATTATTCCTTTCATTTCAACTACCACAATCTCGATATTATTTTCCTTCACGAAGCCGAGTAACTAATGATAATGATTTCTAATGGAATTCGCTAAAAAAACTATGTTCTTAACTATCAATTATATGTTTGAAAGAATTAAGTACCCATATACCTAATGAAGACAAAACGAAACTTAAAGGATGGCAAAACCTTCAACATGATTCACTACGTAGAACAAAACCAACGCAGTGTGTGTCATCACGTGTGTCGCATTGGTTTGTCAGGTAGCTTGAATATGTTATCCCAATTGATATTTTGAATTTTGCGATAACTGTCAGTTATAATGCGTATAGAATGTTCGAGGCAACCAAAGTATTCATTTGATGACTATTAACATCTTATCCATTCAAAATGCTTTCCAATTATCACATTGTGACCATTATTTCAAACATTTGATTGGATAATGTGGGTTATTCTCAAATAATAGACATATGCAATAACTGCCTCTCTTATGCACCTATAAAAGGAGAACCGTATGTAGTTTCCATTTTGAACACTGAGAACACAGTTTCTAACATGGATAACATGCCCGGATTCACCAGAAGAACTGATTTTAATATAACTACACAGGCTTTCATGGCCGGAGTCACGATTGAGGAGAAAAAAATCGCTTCCCTCCTAATTTGTAATGAGAAATAGTCCTTGGTTCCAACGTATAGTTTTGTATTTTAAGTGAACGGTTTCGAAGAGAAATTTTCAAAATTGATTCGGTGTTGGAGCTATATTTCCATGACTGCATTTTTTAACATAATCGATATGCCAGATTGAGTGAGGTCGATGACATCTTCTCTTACAAAGACGTCATCTATGAGATCGGCAAAAAACTTACTCCTCGAATATCAGAGATGATGGAGGCTCCCCAAGGCGGTCAGTTGCGAAGTCAAGCTTTGACATCGACCGCTAAGGAGGTTCATCTTCTGTTTTTCAGTGCGGCTTATACTGGACGGCAACTAATTCAAACCCAGAAACAAACACAACGTGTTTGTGATCCAACACCACACAGCGTTGTTTCGACCCGTCGTCGGTCTCAAGTGCTGCTAGATTGAGCCACAAATACGATACTGAACTCAACTGTTCTTAAAGGACAGGGCCGAGTAGGGGAGATCGACGACATCTTCCCTTACGAAAACGCCATCTGACCCCCTTGGGGAGTCTCGTTTGACTTTGAAATTTGAAGACTGGATTTTCTGACGTTTCCATAGATGGCGACATCGTGAGAAGATGTGTTTTCAACTTTACTTACTCAACTGTATTCAACTTACTTCAACGGATGAGTCAGTGAGTTAAAGTCGATGACATATCCCCTCATGAAGACACCATCCAGGAATCGACAGAGGACAAAGTTGAGTCCAGCAGTGCATTTTTGACTCATCTCAGTACCACTGATGAGACCTATGGCGGGACGAAACAGAGCTGTCTGGTGTTGGATCATGAAAGCGTTGTGTTTGGGTCCTGGTTTTTAACCAATGTGTCTTATGTCATTAAACTACTGGAAACAATCTAGGGATATTTGTTGATCTCAGCAAAAGTGGACTCTGTATAATATCTCAAATAATCGAATTAATCTAGCAGTTTCCTCAGTTCAGACAGTTTTTGTTTCCAGATAATATGGTCTTATTTGCTCGATTATTCACTGACGAAGAATGATAATCATGCTGCCTATTGAACACGTTCAATAATATTCAGTTTCGTTTCAACTTTCGATCGAAATTAATCGTATGCAATTTAATAGTATTCGAATAATGACAATAAGACATAATTTATAACGTGATAGAATTTTGAGAGATTTGGGGATGCTCCAAACAGAAATACGTCAGGTGGAATTAAACGCACGGTATCCTGGAACGGAAACCGTGGCCGAAAGGCATACTGGCCGGCATGTCAAAACTAACCCAGCGCAAGACCATTTTTGGCAATTATCTGCGAGAAATAAACCTACCGCAACCATACAAGTTCTTCAAATGACGGTCACTCAGACTTCAACCTCTAAACAGAGGCAATCAAGCCTTACGATTGTAAAGTGTGTGCTCTGGAGCATATCGCGTGGACTGAAATGGGCTTCTGTACTTTTCTCGATCTGGACTCTATCCGAATTCGAATCGAGTTAGAGTCTGGAGAAGACCAGGCAATGAATCGAGACTGGCAAATGTTTAGGAAATGTATTAACAGATGAGAAACGATTATGGAGGAAGAACGGGCCTCATACGTTGGAGCAAATGATGAAAATTTTATCCTGATGAACGATAATGCACGACCACACGTTGCGAAATCGGTTAACCAGTTCCTGCAAGGTAATGTAATAGGCGTATTATCTAGTAATAGGTATTGATAGGTAATAATAGGTATTAATAGGTATCAATAGGTATTAATAGGTATCAATAGGTATTAATAGGTATTAATAGGTATTAGGTATTACCATGGCCTGCACAATCACCAGATCTCAACTCAATAGAGCATGCATGGGGTGTGCTCTAGAGAAAGGTAATGAGAGGCCGTAACAACTCTCAGAATTACGTAGAGCTGTAAGAGGCCCTCCAAGCCGCCTGACAAGCACTACTTCACAGAAACCTAGACAATTTGATTTCAAGTATGCCCAGAAGATGTAGAGCTGTTTTGAATAGGCCGGAAGGACATACTCTGTACGAATACTCAAGTTTATCCAATAATCTAAATTTTTTGTTCAACATTTTCTATCATGTTTTTATATTTTTGTAATTATGCATACTCAATTAGTAAAATTGATTTATTGAAATGTTGAAGTATTCGAAATTTTTTTACAACAAAATAATCGAAAAATTTCCAATTCCAACGAGAGTAGTCCATATTCCTAGATAATTTCCATGTGTGTATTTTCATGAGCTACTTGATATTGAAATATTATGTGAATATTATGTGAAAGAATATGACGTCGTGAAGTTCAGTATTCCACTAGTTTTCTTGAATATCTCAGCTCTTAATGTTAATGAATGTAGAGTTGGCAAGTTTTTGAAAACAAACATTATCTCGGCTCTTGGTTGACCAAAGTAATTTTTGAATGTATATTTTTTCGTCAACTATGAAAATATGATAACAACTTTAACTTTATTGATTCATTTGAAAGGTTTCACAGAACATAATAATAATAGTACTAGTTGAATAAAGAAAAACGAAGATAAGTGCAAAGGCACTTGCTTCGTGTACAAGAACAACAATTTCAAGAATTCACTTCAAAATAATGGAAAGAATAATACATACCTATATACTATTAAGAGAAAATGGCACAATAATTGGAACACAATAAAATATATGAAATAAATAAAACGATGTAGTGTGTGTTTTCCTAATTGAAATGTTAGTACCTAATCATGTACATTGAATTCAAGTAATTTTTGTGTCAACAAACTCGGAAACTACTATCCTAGGTTTTAAACAAGTGAATCATTCGGAAAGTACGAATCTCCCCAAGAATAGTATTTATTATACAGTTTCGGAGCCAGGTAAGTGTTTTGGAGCACCTCAACAGGCCGAAGGTGCGTATCGTAGGTTCTTCCCCAACAAGCAATTCCGTAGCTCAGGTGACTCGCTACAAGTGCATGGTACAAAATTTTGAGGATAGAGTTCGTTAATATTTTTACCAAAAATTCAAATCTAAATAGCCAATTTTTAGTAAAAACCAGATCCGATTTAACTACATGTTCCAGTTGCTCCCAGCTATTTACCTTGTAAAAAATGTCTGTATCATCTGCAAAGCCCAATATTTCACCTCTGCTTCTGATGGAATATAGTCCATTAACAAATATTAACATATATGTTGAATAAAGTTGGCCCCAGAACTGTGCCTTGGAGTACTCCTATAACAGTTTCTTCTGTATCACTCAAAATGTCAATAATGGGGTTATAATGTTTTTTTTGAAAGCTGTTGGCCAGAAACCATTTTCCATATATTTGTTAAAAATGAATGCCAATGGCTCCTCTATATAAGAAGAGATGGACTGCAGTGTTTCAGAACAGATTCCGTCGATTCCAATGGACTTCTTTGTTTTCAGCTTTTTAATCTCATTTCTATAAGTAGGGAGAAGCAAAAAGAATTTGGAACAGTTTCAGGCACATATTATGATAAGGTGGAGGTATTATTTATCTCGTCTGCCATTTGTTTGCCTGAGGTGGAATATATATAATTGAATGAATTAGCGATTGCATGTTTTTCTGTAACAGTATTACATTGTTCGTTTTTTATTCGAGTAATTGGACGTTTCTTTTTTTGCGTATTCCTCACTCCTTTGATTACTTCCCACATTTAGAGTCTGATGAGTTTATTTTAATTTTTTCCTGGTAGTAATCAAATTTTGCTTTTCTTATTAGATTTGTGAGTTTATTCTGATATATTCTAAAACCATTTTTCAACTGTTTGTCCATAGGATTCAGTCGTGCTCGTTATATTAGCTCATTTTTTGTGCTAACTGATTTCACCAAACCATTCGTTATTCATGGTGTGATCTTCGTGTTTTTTCACATTGGTGATGATATTAAGGAAAATGTTCATCGCATAGTTTGGTGAAGTTGTATTGAAGATAACATCCCAGGTTATATTATTCAACTGTTTCTTTAATTCGGAATGATTAGTACGGTTTTTATTTTTTGATTGTTTTTTTATCACTTTGAGGGGTATCAAACATCAGTTGCAGTGCAGTTGAAAAATGATCGGTAATATCAGTTTGAATACCATGGCAATTATTTTCTCTAATAGTTGAGGAACTGTATTAATAAAGATATGATCGATACAAGATCTGCTATATCCTTGGATTCGGGTTGGATTATTAATACCTGATACATAACGGAATTCACTGAGTATATTAAGATATTCATTAGGCAAATCATTATTTTTTTAAAATATCGATATTGAGGTCACCTAAGAAAATAGAATAGGAAGCTGTATCTGAAGTACAAGAATGCAGAAATGTTTGTAGATATCTATTGAAGATGTCTATTGATGGTGGCAAATTCTCAGAATTATGTGCTGAACACATTGTCCGTCATTTTGGAAAAGTGCATATGAACAAATCGATGTTCTGTTTTAAAATTCGAGACATTTAGATTTCGAAGAAAGAATTTCATCAATATAAACTTTTCTGGAATTAACCAGGACGGTAAAAACATTATTTTTATACAAGTTTTTTCACCTAGGTTGCCCCTCCTGGAAGATATTTATGCCAATTTTCATCCCTATGGTTGGGATTTTGGGGAAATGAAAAATTCAGTTATGAAGTATTTCCAACTGATCGAAATGAATATATTTGGATATTTTTTTGTGATGGTAGAATGAAGAAGCACAAAAGTAAGTCATTGTTTTACTATTGTCGCCCAGTAATTATCACATTTTTCAATTTTTCCAATCGTATCTAATATTATGCCTCCCAGTGAGAATTTCTTTTACCCATGTAGTCGAATCGAATCAGATATTTGGTTGAGCAGTTCTTCGTAGTACAACACTATGCATATAAAATTCCATCCAGTCAAACGCAATATACGATTCAATCATTTCATCAAACAATATGCCAAAGCAATATGTCGTTCGGTGTGCAACTTCCGTAAAACTGATCCCAATTTTTCGCAAAACCGCCTCGTCGCGTCAGGAAAATCTGAGAGAAAATATATCGCAAATCTAAAACAAAATAACGGAATTTATTTCTGTACCTTTACAAACATTCTATTCACTGATATAATGTAGGAAACAAGAAACAACTTCACGTCCCACAAACTTATAACAACTCCGACTTATGAAGTTTTCTGAAGAACAAATTGAAATCGGAAACATGACACTATAAATCGAGTTTAAGTTGAATAGAAGTCACTGATGCATAGTTTGAGATAAATTCGTGAAGTTTGGTATATCTCATGTTTCTCATAATTTGATAGCATAACTTTAGCCTGAGAACACTAACATTGTGCTAAGGAATGGGGAAAATAGTTCAGAAGAGAGATGCGTTACTGATACTGATGAAAATATTTGGCAAATAAGTGCGGGATACATCAAAATGAAAGGATATGAAATACCTGGAAATATATTTTGAAATGAGAAAAATGTTTCATTGTGACACTTTTGTAAGGTTCTGGACGACAGTGTTCAAACAAAATTTTGTGATTTGCCACAGCTGGTATAGGCGGGCAGTTTTCTCCCTGTTGTGGCATGCGTTTTGGTTTTTAATAAGAAATATTTGTTAAAACTGACAACCATGTTCACTTATTCATACAGGGTGTTTCAAATTTGATCCTCACCATTGGAATCTCGTAAACTATGAGAGATACGAAGATGGTTGAAGTGGAGGAATGTTGCGTATTCACCTGACTATTAATATGCTGTTGAGAAAGATTTGAAATTCCGAGTTTATCCGGAAAAAACAGAAATTTCGGAAAATGCTTTTTATTTTTTTTTGGCTTTATTTTTCGAAGAATTCGAAAATAGTTGCACTTCCACATTGCCAATTTTTCCCTGCTACATAATGGTGTTTTCAGATTTACTATCCGACGTTTCATTTTCCAGCCAACATCATCAACTTTATTTTTTCTTATGGGGGCTATAATCATTCTTCATCGAATAAATGGAGACATTGAAAAAAATTAATTCTCATCATAATAGGCTTTGAATTTGATGTTTCTAAATTTGACTTTAATTTGTTACACTTAATGACCTTTTGTTATTGTACAAGTCATTGAATTTTTGGCGAAAAATGACTTTCACAAATGAAGAAAAAGAGAAGAGAGATGACACAAATTCATTACAAATACGATAGAAACAGTGTTAGGACATCGGAAATATATTTATCATACAAGTGATTGGAGACATCTCAAAAAAAGAATTTCAATATGTTACAATACACAAATATTTCAAAAATTGCATCCGGGTGATCCCTAAAGGCGATTAGAATTTTGTAATTGGCTAATAAGAACACCTGATTTTTTTCCTGGGAAATGTAATTTGGACAGATGGAAGCACTTTTACGAATTGTGGTATATTCAACTGAATTAGCGAACACATTTGAAGCATAAACAACTCTAGGCAGTTCCGAGAAATTCGACCTGGAGTGCGATTTAGCATTAACGTGTGGGCAGTAATTCACAAAGATATAATTTTGGGTCCTCATTCATTTGACGGAATGCTGAATGAAAAAACCTATCACCAGTTTTTAATGTCGATTTTCGAGGACAATTTGGATGATCTACCTTCAGCTAACTATAACAACATCTGGTTTCAACATGATGGTGCTCCACCGCATATTACCAGACGAGTATCTAATTACGTGACTGAATGGTTTGATGATGAATGGATAAGGAATAATGGGCCGGTGAGGTGGCCAGCAAGGTCTCCAGACTTAAGTGTTACAAAATATCTGTTAAAAATCTGTTTTTCCATTAACCGTTATGGAAACATTCTTATGGGGTACACTGAAAAATAGAGTTTATGATCAGGGGAAATATAAAATATTTAGGATCTTCAACACATCATTGTTAGGGAGTTCGGAAGGTTGGGGAGGAGGGATATTGATCTTGCAGTGAATAGTATTCGGAGAAGGGCACAGCTGTGTTATCATGAACAAGGCCAGCATTTTGAGCATTTGCTGTGATTTACTGTTGGCTCTACAATTTAGTTGATTATTGTTATTTGTTCAAAGTTCTATTTTCATTGTAAAGACACAATATCTAATCTACCTCATACACACCTCATTTATCAAATTTTGGTTGTTGATTCTCTCTCCGTATTTTTTCTTTGGCTTTTCAAACGAACCAAAGTCGGTGAGATTTTGATCCAATGTAGTTGTTGTCTTTCGGGATACAAGTTTAAATACGTTTCCGATGTCCTGACACTGTTTCTATCGTATATGTAATAAATTTGTATCATATTTTTTTTTTCTTTATTCGTGAAAGCCATTTTTCACCAAAAATTCAAAGACTTGTACAATAACAAAATGTCATTGAGGGTAACATTGAATGTCAAATTTAGGAACATCGAAGTCAAGGCCTTTTATGATAGGAATTAATTTTTCTCAATATCTGCAGTTTTTCGCAATGGAATGATAACTTGTTATGCACCATAGAAAAGGTAAAAATCTGGTTTTATCCAAAAGAGAAAGGATCCAATGTAGCGTCCATGAGAAAAAATAAAGTTGATGATGGCGGCCGGAAGACGAAACGTCGGATATCAAATCTGAAAACACCGTTATATAGCAGGTTAAAAGTGGCAACTGTGAGTGCAATTTATTTTCGAATCCTTCAAAAAATAAAGCCGGAAAAAAATAAAAACCATTTTCCGAAATTTCTGTTTCATATATCTCCGGATATACTCGGAATTTTAGAACTTTCTCAACGGCATATTAGCAAGGTGAATGCGCAACTTTGCCACTATTTAACCATTTTCGTATCTCTCAAAGTTTCCGAGATCCCAATGGTGAGGATTGAATTTGAAACACTCTGTATACAATCATTTTTGTTTTTCCATTTCGTTTTTGAATATTCACATGAGAATAATAAATGCCTATTTAGGAAATTCTAGGTATATGCAAAAATAATAGTGTGTTATCATCAGATAAATTCCATGCGTCTTCATCGAATTTTATGATTAAAGGGTTTATTTATAATATTCTCAGTGGAGTAAATGGTTTTCCATATTCGTCATTTTTAGAAATCAGCTTTTTTAGGACTCCTCGAAGAGAATTTTGATATATTTCATTTGAAATGTCGTCTTTTTTCTTGCAACCGCAACTTGCAGCGAGTTCAATAGAATTAAGTTCGCAATGATGAGGAGGCAGACGCAGAATAGTACTCATTAGAGTGAGTTAATTACCTGTAATTAATTGATTACCTAAAAAGTGTATATTCCAGTAATCTCACAATTTGAGAGTGACGTAAAGAAAGGGGAGGACAGCAAAGTTGTCAAAAAATTACGCCATTTCGACATTCTCGAGTGTAGCTATTTTTTTTTATTTTGAAGGAAATGATTCAAGGATAACGAAAAATATATAATCTGACGATTTCCGCAAGCCGAAATAACAAAAATTTGTCGATAAAGTTCAATGCGTGCAGCTGTGTTGTACCTATATTTCCCTGTCCGAGTTTCTATTCCTCTGTTCTCTATTCACTTTTTCTCTATCCATTACTCTCTCACTCCATCCCCACTCTGAATTCTGTTGCTATGACGCCATCACAGCTGATCACAGAGACTCGTTCGTGATGAAGATGATGATTAATTAATCAATTAATTGATGGATGTAGCCGTTACTACGTGGTAGGAAATCATAATGGAGAAAAGAGAAATTGAACTTTCTATGTTTTTTATCACTTTTATTTGTAACTAACGTTAATGCAGTTTCGTCCTATAAGGACATTTTCGAACTTATATATTGTATAAGTTTGAAAATGTTCTTACATATTGTATAAGTTTGAAAATGTCCTTATAGGACGAAACTGCAGTAACGTTAATTACAAATATAAGTGGTAAAAAACATAGAAAGTTTCATTTCTCTTTTTTTCATTAATTATTCAATTGATTATAAAGAATTAAATTTTTTGTGCATTTTTAAAAAATTATTTCCTTATAAATACAAGTATTCTAATAAATTGATGGATGTAGCCGTCACTACGTGGTAGGAGATCATAATGAAAAGAGAATACAATAAGTTTATTGTATAGGTTTGAGAATGTCCATATAGGACCAAACTGCAGTAACGTTACTAACAAATAAAAGTGATAAAAAACAGAAATTTTCATTTCTCTTTTCAATACTTATTTATTTGCATGCTATTTCCTGAGTCTTTCAATTAATTAAGTTCAATGGATAAAAAAAATTGTTTTTGTCAGATTAAGCAAATCCCTCTAGATAATCGTCAGATTAATGAGACAGCAAGCACGTCTAGAACATAGAGGTGAACCATATATATCTTAATCTGACGCGCTAGAGTATTTCAAAATGGCGAATTTTTTTTGCACATTATAATAATGGCCCGAGTTTGCGTCAGATCGAAATCGTCAGAATATTGAATTGGAGCTTTTTTTCGTTGCACTCAACACCCCTTTAGAAAATCTGACACGCTCCATTAATTTTTTTTCTTTTCACTTTTAACCCTTTCGTACAACCACCCATATCATGCAAACGATCAGAATAACATACCAACATTATTAAAAATACGTAGGACATTGATGCTATCAATATCTGACGCGCTTGAGTATGTTCATGCAACAGGATTTTTTACATATTTAAACATCTATAGCCGCTTCCCCCACCGATGAAAAGTTATATATTATATAACATTTTTTTCTTCTCATCATCTGAAGTTTGCAACCTAATATGTCTCAATGACGCTCGAGTAAATCCCCATTTTGAATTGTGGGCTCCCCTGCTACAACAAAACCATCAACTCTCTTAGTGTGGGTGATAATCAGTCGCTTTCCTTTTCCTAAAAGCGGCTTCAATCTGGCAGACCAGCCTTCTAAGAATACTAGACGTAAACTTGTAACGTTTTCGTCTAGCCACGTCGTTCTAACGGAGTATCCTTCGTTAAGCCAAGTTTCATCCAGATAATAAATCTTTCTATTCTCACATCGAATCTCTCCTATCTGCTCTAAATAATTTTTCCTTCAGCAAATAATTTAATAATTTTTTTTCCCAACTGAAATACGATTCTTTTTGAGTTTTCCACAATTTCTTTCCGCCTATCATTCAAGACATACTTGGTCTTTTTTCAAAGCTCCAATTTTTTTGTTGAAGGTCGATATTCCTCTTCTGAAATGAAATGAATATACTGTTCTTCTAATCGCAAGTTTGTATTTTTTATCAACGGTATACAGAGGAATAATATATTATGGAATAATATTTATGTTACTGGAGAGGAACCTGAAGTAGCAATTTTGATTCGGACACTAAGTATAATTTACTAACAACAATACTGATTAAGATACAAGGTTTCACCATTAATTTATATTCTTCAGATGAAATAACACCTGTTCGAACCATGACTTCATCCTCTTTTCCAGCGAAAATGACCATATCTCAGATATGCCTGAATTCAATAAGCCAAACTGTGCAGATATATGAGATAGGTACTGAAAAGTTCTCACAGAAAATAATGAAAATTTTAATCGAAGTGATCGTTAATCACCTCATATAAAAGTATTATGAAATTTGTTATATCAAATCATATAACAGCATTGGATGTTTGTTTCTACTACATTTGTCACTTTGCAGCCAACTTAATTATGTCTGCCTTTAGAATAGTCACTTGAAAATGATTCATCAATCCGCTGCTTTAGCAAATAGACTAATCGTTATTCAGTTGTTGAACTTCTATTGAATCATTTAATATATTTACTCATCAACTGGAATACATTTTCACCTTTGAAAAAAACTAAAAAAACACGCTTGAATACCAATACAAACAAAAAAATGAAAAATGATTCGGACCTTACTCAAGACTGTGATTGACGTCGATAATAAGTCCTATGGCTTGATGTAACTAATGACTTTTAATGAGTCTGAAATTAATTATGTTGTAAAAAAGCGTGCGAGGGTTGAAATTAATATTTATTATGGCTTCAATTTGGCAAACAGATCCTAACTAAGTATTTATGACAATGGATATTCAGCATCACACGCTTTTTTACAATAGAATTAATTTTTTTGAAAATAAATTCACTTTGATTTCAGACTTGAAGTCATTAGTTGAATCGGTTTGAAAAAATCTGTTTAAAATCTGTTTTTCCCTTAATTGGCTATCGCCCCAATACAAACGACAACTCTCAGAAGTTGAGAAACTTGTACGAGCTAAGGACTAATGAGGTCTTACCCTTCAACGTGTGATTCCTAACACGGCCATATGACTTATTATCAAACATAACTCTACCTCTGACGGAAACACCAAAGGTTCTAAATACATGAACACTTCAATCTAGCAGACCACTATTATAAATCTCCATGTAGTCATTGTTCACTGTAGTTCTGGCGTTGAATCTGGTCATTATTACGTCTTGGTGAAAGACAAAATCGAATGGTTTAAGTTTGACGATGGTCGTGTCACTAAGTGTTCTGACGATGTATTGAATTTATTGGAGCCATTATGTTTTATAAGAGAGAGGACATTGGCAGATCAAGATCTTCAGATGATGTGGTGCTGCAGGTTTGTTTGGGTTTTCCTGCAACTGAAAAAGCAAATGCGCCACTGGAATCAATGAAGTTGCCCCGGAGCGCCAATTAATTTTTGTTGTTGTTTTATAATTTCATGATTTGTATTTTGAAAGTATTGTTTCCAATTATTTTTCATTTTTCAGTTTGTGTTGCTATTCACGGGTTTTTATATTTTTTTAAACTATTACTTATTTTCTACTCCTTAGTTTGGCTTGCAATTTCAAGCCCATTTGTTTCAATATAAAATATAAACGCATGCGCAGAGAGTGTGGTTGTCTCACTTGCTCTCGAACAGAGACTGTGTGGGAAATTATCCAATCCTAGCGATCCTGATCAGGGTATTGAGATAAACTCATTGAATAATTGGGTCTTTTAACGAAATAATTGAGATTCATAAACTATGAATAAGTTAAACGTAAAAATGCCCATCTGTTTTTTAAAAAACATCATTTATCATTGATCAAAATTGATTTGTGAGAGCTTCATTAACACGTTCTGTTCTACAGTTCTATCCATTCAACTTCATTTCTATTTTCAGTAGTTCTGCCTTATTGAGAATACAGATGATATTGATTTCATTTTGGAAGAGAAAATTTTAAAATTTTTCAGAGTCAATAATAAAAAATAAAAAATCATCATAAAGTAATTTGTGTTAGTTCACCAACAACTATAATACTTGTTTTCAAATCACGAAAACGAAGCAATAGAATCAGCAATATAAACTTTTTCCTTTCGCTAATTAGTGTTTGAGGTTGTGAGAATGAAATGAATACGTTTTATATTCATCCGAAAACTTCACAACTGTTTTACCTAGGACCCTTTCAGTTGAGCTCAAATCACCAACTTTTTTGGTAGCCTTCCTCGAAATAAAAAAAGTCAATATTTTGTGAAGCGTTTGAAGGTTTTCTGAAAATTCAAGAAATTTTTGCAGAACTATTCAATATTTTGTCAGTCATTCTAATGGTGAAATCGCCATTCTCTGTTGTGTATCACTGATTTCCAGTCACAAGATGAACCATGGTCAACAGTTTCTCAAAAATTATTCATTCATCCTCAAGAAATTTGAATAAAGTGTACCTAGGCTCAGCAAACAAAAAAGATAACGATGATTATGAGTCGGTTCATGCTGCAAGTAATTTCTCTGACAATGCAACTATCAAATTCGCAATTTCGGAGTCAGCATTGGGTACAGTGACGATTACGCGACGTAGCAATAATTTTGTGTAGTGAGGATCGCAACGATTCATAGTCAAAAATTCAATACTTCTGTAAGAAATTGGGAACGAAATTTTTGCCAGTATGTGGAGGATTTCATAATAAGTCATTGAAAGTATATACGGTGAACTATATGTATACTGGGAAATGATGGATTTTTGAATCCATGAGTGTGGTTTTCAGGACTGTCGTTGATATTAATTGCAACTGATTTCTCACTCGTATCAATGAGGAATTCAACGGAAAACTACATTTCTTCAAAGTTCTCATGTTGAAACGTCACACAATTTCTGAGAATGGCTCTGAAAACTGATTACCTCTCAACTATCGCAACAAAAATGTTACTCTAAAACTACGACGTTACCCACTTTATGCAAGACTATAAACATAGTAAGCAGGTTTCGTTCAACTTATATATGAAGGTAGCGACTGCCGAATGGACGAAAAACGAAGAAGTATTTCTTCTCACAGAAATGGTCGAGCAGT
Organism: Leptinotarsa decemlineata; assembly: GCF_025532065.1. Taxonomy (NCBI): domain Eukaryota; kingdom Metazoa; phylum Arthropoda; class Insecta; order Coleoptera; family Chrysomelidae; genus Leptinotarsa; species Leptinotarsa decemlineata. The sequence goes on along the minus strand of NW_027412668.1, from coordinate 23,807,642 downwards.
AAAAAGTCCACTCAACAGAATCCGCATTTGTTTTTATTACGGTGCCACGATTGTCGCCTTACGTGTCGACAGAAAATCAAACGGAAACAACACAAATCAAGCGTGTGAGCGACCTTTCGATAAAAATTCTCGCTGGATGAAATGGTTGCCACGCTCCATGTACGATGGAAATGGTCTTTGTAATAATGCCTGGGAATATTATAAATGAAGTAGAGAAGTACTGATGAAAGAAAGAGACAAGAAACAGCAGAAAAGAAACTGGGAAGTTATGAGGTACGTGGATTATATGTTGAACACCAATTTTAAATATGGAAATGATAGGTAATACATATACGAATAAATAAATAGGTTATGAGTGATGTTCAAATTGATATCAAAGTGATTTGTTCTACATAAAGTCTGATGTCTGTTCAATAGACTTTGGGCACACCTAAGGAGAGTTGCCAAAAAATACCATTAGTTGAACAACAGTCAAAATAAATTTCAAAATCAGCGAAATGTTGTGTTACCTATTTCTATGAAAAAAATATTTGGGTTTCTGCTTCTCCATGTTTATACAAAAAAATGTGGGAATCTTCCATTGGAAGAAAGAAAGCAATACAAAGATGTATAGATCATGCAAAAAGTAATTTTCAGATACAAACTGCAAGAATCTACTCATGCCATCCGTGACAGTACATAATGGCATTCATTTTCTCATATGACTCAATTCCAGTCATAGGAATCTTGTTCGAATTGATTCGATATCACTGAAAGGATATCACTGAATGGATGAAACTGTTGATCTCCCTCTTGAAGATGATCACTTGGTAATCGAAACACGTATCGGGGTGTTGAAATAACAGTTTGTTGTTGGGAAAAAACTCCAGTGATATTCATTATCACACCAAAGGTTTCAAACAGTGCATCACACGAATGGAATGGCTTTAATCAAATAAGCGAATGAATATCATTACGTAGTGTTGTCGATGACATGAGTAGATTTGAGTCAATCGTTGCATAACGTCGTAATTTCGTGAATGAATTGAGTGCTTCATGCAATTTTATCCAGATTGGTTATGAAGGGGCAATAAGGCAAGTGTCTTATTCCGAAACATCGATGTCCGCCGTTGACTATTTCCTATATATTTTTTGTCATTTTAAGGAAATTAATTATTTGAATATGAATATGAATTTGGATTTGGATTTGGATTTGGATTTGGATTTGGATTTAGATTTAGATTTAGATTCGGATTCGGATTTGGATTCGAATATGAATTTGAATTTGAATTTGAATTTGAATTTGAATTTGAGTATGAATTTGAATTTGAATTTGAATTTGAATTTGAGTATGAATTTGAATTTGAATTTGAATTTGAATTTGAATTTGAATTCGAATTTGAATTTGAATTTGAGTATGAATTTGAATTTGAATTTGAATTTGAATTTGAATTTGAATTTGAATTTGAATTTGAATTTGAATTTGAATTTGAATTTGAATTTGAATTTGAATTTGAATTTGAATTTGAATTTGAATTTGAATTTGAATTTGAATTTGAATTTGAATTTGAATTTGAATTTGAATTTGAATTTGAATTTGAATTTGAATTTGAATTTGAATTTGAATTTGAATTTGAATTTGAATTTGAATTTGAATTTGAATTTGAATTTGAATTTGAATTTGAATTTGAATTTGAATTTGAATTTGAATTTGAATTTGAATTTGAATTTGAATTTGAATTTGAATTTGAATTTGAATTTGAATTTGAATTTGAATTTGAATTTGAATTTGAATTTGAATTTGAATTTGAATTTGAATTTGAATTTGAATTTGAATTTGAATTTGAATTTGAATTTGAATTTGAATTTGAATTTGAATTTGAATTTGAATTTGAATTTGAATTTGAATTTGAATTTGAATTTGAATTTGAATTTGAATTTGAATTTGAATTTGAATTTGAATTTGAATTTGAATTTGAATTTGAATTTGAATTTGAATTTGAATTTGAATTTGAATTTGAATTTGAATTTGAATTTGAATTTGAATTTGAATTTGAATTTGAATTTGAATTTGAATTTGAATTTGAATTTGAATTTGAATTTGAATTTGAACCGACCGACCTTCATACCTTTGAGGGGATATCTTGTAGGTACCTACTTCAATTCACCCATTCCCGAGTATAATTAATCCTGGAAATTTTGATGAAAGTTTATGGTTTCAATAGGATGGTGCGCCTCCACATTATGCTGCAGATATTCCAAGGTATCTCGATCAAATGCTTACGAACCGATGGATTGCTAGACCTGAACATAATGAATGGCCTGCGAGGTCGCCAGACTCAAATCCATTGGATTACTTCATGTAGGGCCATCTGAAGAATGTTGTTTATGAAACGAAACCAGCAAATATTCAAGAATTAAAAGAGTGAATCCGAACAGAAATAAACAACATGTCTCAGGAAACCATAAACAAGGTTCAACAAGAATTTATTCATCGTTTAGGTTATTGTCAAATACAGCAAGGACTACAGTTCGAACATTCAAAATAAACTAATGTATTTACTACTGCATTAATTTCCAATTTTCAAATCATTCATTAGGAAAAATATAAAATAATTATTTTATTTCTACTTTCATTAGATATCAATTATTATTAGCGCACATCTTTCAAATTCTGTCCGTTAGACCACAAGTATCATAACTTTTCGGAATCAGCTCGTTACGCATTATCTAAAACTGACACGAAATACGGGGTGTTGTATTTGAAAAAATCACCGATGACGTCATCACATTAATATGGATCACCCTGTATAATGGAATTTTGTTGTAAAATATAGAATATTGGAATTGAAAATAGACTTGTTTCAGGTTTTTGTAAAGCGACCTTAGGTTTCGGAAATATCGAATTTATTCCATACTTTGCGGACACACTGTATATTATTTCCATCGACATAAATTGAATTTGAAACTCAACATCGTTGAGAATTATACTCACTTCAATATTATATATCGAATGAATGGTAATAATTATCGAATACATATTCATGTTTTTATTTCAATGAAATATGAGAACAACATTGATATCACATTGTTCAAATATTCAAAATGATCGATATTATATGAACCGATTTGAGAATACCGGTATATTTAAAAATCGAATATTATTTTTCTCTGTGTAATCATGTCACTTTGACAATGGAATCATAACCGTATATTCAACTCAAATTGTCAAAATTCTCAATATGTCTCCAGCGAATTGGTTCAGAGAGCAAAATACAGGAAAAAATCCAAAGAATTATCAAGTGAAAAATTATTCCAATGGAATAAAGACGAATACATTGAACAACACTGATCAAATAGCAACTGACTTATTCACCGAGCTGCAAGGAGTCCTCAGTGAAAATGCTCAATTGAAGCATGAAAATTGTTCATTGAAATCAGAACTAGAGGAACTACGGATCCAACATGACAATCTTTTGTTATCTATCGAAACAAATAAGACAAGTTTTGAGCAAGACTTGAATAAACTCCAAAACGAAATCAAAGTAAATGAAACGAATCTCATTGATAATAGCAGAAAATGTTTGATTCAACAAAAGAAATTCTTGGAAGAGATCAAAGAACTCAAATCGAAAAACGAAAATTTGAAACTGGAAATTGCCACTAAAGAAACTGTATTCATAGAAAAAACAAAGAATTTAGAGAGTGAAATAAAAATATTGGAACTGAGCAGTAATTCCATCAAAAGTCAAAATGAAGACTTGGTGAAAAAGTCCAATAGATATAAAAACAAGCTGAAGTATGCCATAACTATTATTAATGATCTCAATAATTTGCTGATAGATCATACTACGAAACCAGACACAAGTGAATCCGAAACTCAAACTCAATATGAAAGCTCTAAACATGACTTGGCTTCGCGAGTTTCTTCAAATTCAACGTCAGATAGAAGCAAATGCAATTTGGATAGTGAAAACTTGTTGCTTTCTGATATATTTTTTAAGTCCAAAAGCTTTTGTGAAAGTGAGTTATTGTTTTGCAACAAAGATGTCACAACAGGACGAATTTCAAGAAATTCATCTTTGGAACTCGATGTTGATAATTGATTTTTTATGAATTTGTGAAGTAAATGGTGAATCAAAAACAGTTTGTTGATTATTTTCAATTAATTTTGTAAATCAAATATTGCGATGACACTTATTGAAGACACACTTCCCAAAACTACAACAAATATATGGAATAGTGAATACTGTAACCTCTGTGTGTATGTTCGAGGAGTACTATGAATTTAAAGCAAATTATCTATAAAACACACCTTCGGAAGGTAAAGCCGTCAAGTCATATTTTAAGATTAATGTGGGACCCCGTTACAATATCAACAATATAGAGAAAAACTTTCTGGCTAACCACTTCTTTATTATCAAACAGAAATAAAGATAGGAAATAACTACTATTAAAACTCTTCATCAAGATATTTAGATCATAGAACGAACTTTCATCAAGATAGAATATGAAAGAAAAAGAAACCGTTTTGAAACAACTACTTCCACATAAATATTGAATTACACATTCAGTAAAAGTTCTACTTTCATATAAACATAAAATAAAATGAAAATCACCTCCTCCCATTCGATACAACCATTCTGTTCGCGTTCGTTATGAAATTGAAACGGATATTCACAGTAAGCTAGACAGTGTAATATATAAAATATAATCGATATAAGAATAAGTTCCATTTTTTAAGTTGAACCGTCTTATTGAAAAAATACTATAGTGATGTAGATAATGTACTGAAAACTAAAAAAATATTCGGAAGGTCATAGGTAGCAGTCGTCACACCACTCACCTCAGCAATCTACAGTATTGATCAGATGGAAATATAATGAAATCGTTAGGCGTAGCGTAAGCTGAGTAAATATGTAAATACTACGCTCAACCAGTTCTCCAAGAATTAAGCTTTTCAGTTTGTATCTGAAAAAACTTATCTGTATGTTGTACATATTATCATCAGTTAAATCGAAAATCATAGAGAAAGTTGTGGACCAACATATCCTCTAATATTTGGAAGGCTTCAACATCTTGAGCGATCATCAATATGAATTTCGGAAACCAAGATCAACAGGCAACCTCCTATCGTATGTCACCTATATTTGGAATAACGTAATCGAAAAACATGGAGAATCAAGAGGTGTTGCGCTTGATATTTCTAAGGACTTTGACCGTTGTGAGATGAGGGTTTGCTGGCCAAACTTCGATGCTATGCCTTGTCAGATCATTTTTGTATATGGCTCTTCAGCTTCCTGAAAAAAAGTTCTCTGCAAGTGGCCGTCGATGGATATCTCTCGAAAACTTTCACCATTAATGCTGGTGTTTCCCAGGAATCCATATTGTCTCCAACCATCTTTTGATTGTATATCAATAACTTATTAAAAAAAAGAATCCAATATGTTGCTTTGCTGATGACTACATACTTGTCTCATCATTCCATTTGGATTCTAGGACATCGGCTACGGAGGAACATCTTCACCGGCAGCAGAAGGTTGCATATTTTAATGAGGATCTAAAAGTGATTTCGAATTGGCGTGAAAGTAACTAGGTTCAATTCAATGCCACAAAAACCCTGGCATCGGTTTTCTCCAAGAAGATGAATGTACCCGAGCCGGATACAGCTGTTTCGATAAGTTTGTTGTAGGTTAAAATGGACAACAATATGTCTTGAAACAATCATGTCGCTGGAATTGCAAAGGCTGCATCACAAAAGCTTGGAACACTGTTTCGACATAGAAAACTGTACACACCTTGGCATCTTTTGATGCTTTATAAAGCTCAGATCAGACCTTCTTTGGAGTTTTGCTGAGATTCTGGATTATTCCTTGGAAGAGGAACATGCGTTCATTATTTCAAAAAAAGAGCTCCAGATAATAAAAATCAATCTATAATTGATTCAACGATGAAACATTTCAAAACAGTTGAAATATAGATGAAAATAGGTACTTTCAATCGGTATCTAAGTGAGAATCAGTGCTTGATTTCAAGAAAGAAACCATTTAGTTGACGATGATGCAAAACAACTAATATTTCACCTACTTCATGGTTTTCGTCAATTTTTGAAACTCTTATTCCATAACTTTTGCCATTATAACTACAAAACATTCCGTTAACATCCCTCAGATACAAGTTCTGATGATACTACAATTACTTCCTTCATAAAGAATTCAAGTGAGTGATTCTTCCTTCGACATTTAGCAGAAGTCAAATTTTCGCATATGTGAAGTCAAATACACTTTACTCCATCTATATAAGAGGAGAGTTACCTAAGAAAATATCTGATAATCAATACATAAGGAGACGTTAATGTAAGTCGTGAGACCTTCTACTAGTAGATTCATTATTGGAAAGTTCATCGACGAAATATATGAAATTTATCGGACATATGGAAACTGAGCCAGATGGTAGAACAAAAACAATGTCCTGTCTGTTTCCATATATTGTTGTGGTTCCTTGTACTTCCCGTGAGTGTCATTCATTCAAAATATTCATCAGTTTCTCATATCTATAGTGAACGCACCAAAAATCATTACTCTCACAATAGAACGACTCAAAACACAAAAACCCTAAAACAATAAACATAACATATGTTTAACATTCAATTATTCCAGTTTGAGTAGCGTCATCATAGGTAGAAGTTCTTTTCTATTCATTGATAATAGTGTAAGGATATAAACAAATCTTTTCAATTGTTACATATCAAATGTTTAACTTGTAAACTCAGAGACTGTTATTGAGCAGTACAATCTATTCTGCTCACCTACTGCATTAAACTTTATATTCCCATTCTCTCTAGTGTCAAAAATATTCTCCCATGTTTTTGTGCGTGCAGCTGAATTTTGATTTGGAATTTACAATCATGCCAATAGGATTGTCCTTCCAATTTCTCGATCAACATTCATGGGATACTCATCTTTCACATTATTTGAGAATTACGCAGGTTCAAGATGTCACACTATGAAGAGGTTTATTTGAGAAGTGAACTTGTCACTCTGGATGTTAAAGAAATAATGGAGTGAAAGTACACATTCAACAAACTTAGAAAAATAAAATATTACAGTCAAACTAAATTAATCGATCGACTGAACTTAAAACATTGACCAAAACAATAATACATAAAGCGACCACATAAAACTATACAAAGTAAATTTCAATTGCAATTCAGTTCATATTTCAATACACTCTAATTTTCTGGAAAACGCTTCAGCATAGGCAACGATCATTACCGTTATCTGTTTGTCTTTATTTTTATATACGAACAAATTTCTCCAAATCTCTGCTCTCTCTCTACCATACCATACAGTATGTTACAAACACCATACAAACAACCATATAGTTGTACTTAAAACAAACGTTATTGCTGGATTCTCGAAAACTCCCGAAGACAAGCAACACGCCTTGCAATAATAATAAAGTATGTAAAGAATGGAAGGGAGGATAGAAACACGACCATAAAGTCAGTAAATGAGGACTGATATGGCTCTCATTGTTTCTAAAATAGGTTTACGAGTAATTACACTCATCGGTATCGTATGAAGTATCGTTACTTCTATTGAATTGTAGACATCACTAATCATTTGAAGTAGAAGAAAATGGTGACCCAAAAAGAGTATTCACAAATGATGAGGTGAAAATAACAATAAATGATTTGATTATATAAATAATATGCAATATCGTGTTATGAACAGTGCAGTGTAAATTACAATAGTTAGATATGAAAATGATGATTGTATGAACGTTTGAGAGACGTGGTGAAAGTTGCGAGAAAATTAGAAAAGATGTAAATTTCTAATGATTTGGATATAGAGTTGCAGGATCTACAACACCTATTCAGGGGAGAATTCAAATAGTAATCAGTTTCACTTTGTTTTCTTTGGAATGAGTATAATCCTCTGGTATTATACAGAGGTACATTTATCAAAAGTTGGTTCAAAATAGAACTGCTGTCCAAACAATTATTTACTATTTCATATAGGAACTTCATATTAGCAATTTGGCGTCTATCCGCCAAAGATATTCAGATTGAATTGTATTTTAATTTGTTATTGATTATTGAGATTATTAAAGAATATTCTATTGATATGGGTGACGAATTTGCTTTGTATCGATTCAAGTAATTCGAAATACCAGATATATAGGGGGTTCCAAATAACTGAAGTAGAACTGAGCTGGCTATTTACATAAGCCATGTAAAGTGTACGAACAGAATTAGTATTAGGGAAGTCGTGACAAGTCCTCATCAGAAATCCAATAGCTTCATTGGCTTTTTTCGCAATATAGTTAATATGTGAGTCAAATAATGTCTCAGAGCCATATAATACTCCTAAGTCCTTGACTTCAGATGTTGTCTTCAGTTGCTGTTTTTTATGTGATATTGGTGGTAAATATTTTTGTTTCTTGTAAATATAATAGAGTGGCATTTTTCAAGATTAAGGAATAAAGAGTTTTTCTCGCAGAATTCCACAAGATTATTGATGTCGTTCTGAATCAGGAGTGAATCGTTAGAACATGTCACAGTATGGATTACATTCAAGTCGTCAGCATACATTAAAAAATCGCAGTAGGAGAAACAACTAGATATATCGTTGAAAAGGAGAGGCCCCAGATGGGAGCCTTGAGGGACTCCGGAAGTAATATTAATGAATCTAGAATCTCAGAATAACTGCCTGAGACCTATTTGTAATGTACGACTGGAACCATCTTAGCAGATCACCGTGTAAAGTTGCATGATCTATCTTGTCGAATGCCTTACTGAAATCGGTGTAGATGGCATCAATCTGGTAGCCTTCATCTATGCTCTTCAAGAGATATTCAGTATAAATAAATAAATTGGTTTCAATCGAGCGATGATCCAACATCAAAGTATATATAGTTACAAATGATCGATTCGAAAAGTTTGGAAATCGAGCAGTTTCGATATAGGGCGATAGTTTTCATACGATAACTTATTACCACTTTTGAAGATGGAAACTACAAGTGCAGTTTTCCATATTTTTGGGAAAGAACCTTCTTTGATAGAATAAAATAAATAGAATATGAGACATTAATGAATCGAAGAGGTTATTTGTATTAAATTGTATAATTTTTAAAATTCTTGCAAAGCGCTTTCGACTTTCGTCATCATCACTGCTCACTTGTCAGGCAACAGGAAGTATCAAATTAAGTACATTGCACATTTGTAATATTTGACTTATATAAAACAAAGTAGGCTTATAGCCAAGAAAATACATTTTTGGATTCAGTCAAAGTATACTTTGACTGAACCACATGGCCTCAATCCAAAAATGTATTTTCTTGGCTATAAGCCTACTTTGTTTTATATAAGTCAAATATTACAATATACTTCGACTGAATTCAAAAATGTATTTTCTTGGCTATAAGCCTATTCCGTTTTATATAAGTCAAATATTACGAATGTGCAATGTATTTGATTTGATACTTCCTGTTGCCTGACAAGTGAGCACTGATGATGACGAAAGTCGCGGCAAAAATTTTAAAAAGTATACAATTTAATACAAAAAAACCTCTTCGATTCATTAATTCAATTAAGTGTATTCAGGTTTTCCAAATCTATTTAGAATATGAGTCATTTCTTGAGCGCATTGTTTTAAAAAGCAAATGGGTATACGGTCCACGCCAGTTGATTTCTGAGGAAGATTCAGTATCGTTCTCAGAATGGTATTTTGAGGGATGTGATGAGGACTGAATGTTGAGCTATCGGTTGATCTATTAGTATTTGGTTGATTCATACCTATTGCCGGATTAAATGAAGAAGCGAAAAACTCTTAAAAACATCACATATCTTCTGCCCGTCTGTCAAAAGTTTTTTGTCTGAATTATTTATAGTTGTGTTGTGACCGCCCTTTTTCGACTTTATGAACTGCCAGATTTGTTTGGGATCGGACGTTATCCTGGTTTCTATTTGGTTTATATAGGTTTTGTAGTTGGAGTCAATCAGAAAATTTGACCTGCCCCCCAAAAGTTTGAATGTTAAGTAATCAAGATCATTACGGTACATTTTCCATTTTTTATGACATATTTTCTATTCCCTAACACAAGAATCATGTGCCCTGAGCAAGCGCAGTGAGTCAAGAATGATAGCCTTCTATATTTGTAGGTGCGGTTAGTCGGTATGAACTTGGGATTCGGGATTGATGACGGCATCATTTAACCAAGGATTCAAATAATCAGAACAACCATCCTAACGAAGTGGTTTGGATAGAGTTTATGGATTTCGGAGAGAAAATCTTGATAGTTCATCGTTTTTCTTCCTCTTTCTGGACGATATTCTTTCCACCACAAGCTGATAATTCACAATTCCACGACAAAAATCGTCTTGCTCTGATGGTCGACAATAACTTCATCAGGCTCATTAGCTTATAGGAACCTATATGAGGGTGGGGAATGATTAGATCCAATGAACTTGGTACTCCTCATTCCCCACAAGGGATTCAGTATTTTCCGAAAGGAGTCTCGTAGATACCATAAAAGTATCGTAGGTGATAATGAAAGACTCTCAGAGCTGCGTCATATTGTTAGCTATATGTATGTTGAGATCGCTTGCACTGGACAATAAGTGCATTATGGTCTCAGCCGCCTTATGGCAGATCCCTCAACTGGTGTCAGGAACCTTTATACCCATCACTTATAAACACCATTTTGGCAGTTTCCGACTTTAGCCCACTTGATCTGAGCAAAGCGACGGTCAGGTACTTTGATTATCAATGTTATTGAAAAAGACTCTCTAGTTTACAAATGACTACTAACGATTTCATCAATAAAAATTCATTTTTGTAGCTTGAAAATCTGACAATATCTGACAAATCAATCAATAACAAAGAAAAAATGTTTCTGATATTTTTTTCAATCCAGAAACTTTTTACTGGGCTCTAATGACTGTGATGATGTACTACCACATGTATCCGCTTTCTAATTGACACTATGGATGCCTTGAAGAGCGGGTTGTAGAACTTTTCCATAGTAGAAGCTTCCCTGTAGTAAGAATTCGACTGCCAATTTTGTTCTCGTTGTTAATATCTGGTTCATCTTGATTTCCTATAAAAGCTGGTTTGAGTCTCTCTATAATTATTTTTTTCTTTTTTCGTTTTGAAACTTTGTATGGCCCAAGATGTGGTTGTTGCAAAATTTTTTTGACTATATCTATTCTGACGAAGACGTGTGTACCAGTTGGTGATTCTGCAATGATTAGAATTTTGTATTGTTTTAATTTCTTGGTGTAGTTCTCGAATGATTGAAATATATTATTTTGACAAATTCAGAGAATAACGTACTCTCGAACTGTCTTTCTTGATCTGTGCTTATTTCTGCTGGTACTCCAAATCCAGTGATGCATACATTATGAAGGGTATTCCATAGGGAATGACAAAATGGTTGATACATTCTCGGCCGAGGATGTATAACATCCTGGATTAATATCCGATCATCGGATATAAACCTCTAAAGGAATTAGCCACTCACGCCAGCGAAACGTCAGGAAGAAATTCCAAAAATCCACAGCCTTCGAACCCGAAGGGAATGTTTCTACCCATCTGAAAAATCAGTCTAGACATGAAAAAAAATTTGAGGGTGGTGAAGGTCCGATGATATCAATATTAATGTTTGTTGGTTGACAATGTTTCATGGTGAATTTCAATGGTTCGAACTTTCATTGTCTGATATGATTTGAAATCTGTTATTATTTCAGAAATTTCGAATCATATCAGACAATAAAAGTCCGAACTAGTGATATTCAATATTGATGTGTTCAAACCTCGAGTTTATTGTACTTGTTTGAAAATGTCCTGCAGTTACTCCATTAACGTTAATCACAAATTAGAAAGTTCACGTAGTAAAGGCTACATCCATCAATTTAGCGAGTTTGGGATATTATCTTTGCCGACAGGACTAACCATTCTTTATTTTAGACAAGGGATACAGATTAGAACTCATCTGAGAAGATCTTTTCCAATTCTCGACCGAATGTACCTACTTTCAAGATGAATATGTCTTTCCTTAAAATTTTCGTATCATATGGTCTGATATGATGAGTAGAAACATCACAATAGATATCACTGTTGCTTCCAGGTATTTGCATTTTTTTTTGGTTGAAGAGATGATTTTTTCTGACGAAAGTTTCTGAGGTTCATCATTTTGTTCCAGTGTTTTCCCATTTTCTAAGCTCATAAAATTTCATAGAGTTATGCTCGAAATTCACGATAAGACGTCAGCACAATATTTTGGATCCAGAAATATGTCAATTGAGGACTGACTAAAAGAAATCCAGGTATCGGGTTTGTCTGAGAGAAGTAGTTCCTGGTTTTTATTAAATTCTAACATCAATCAGGATATATTACAAATTCACGTCCTTCAAGCATGAAACGAAAGTATTTTATTGTTGTTGTACTGTCGCACCGATATTACTACTCGAAGCATCCACAATAAATGCCGAAGGAAATGTTTCAGGATGAGCTAGCAGGGCAGCGTTAGCTATGGCTTTTTTTAGTTGTACAAAAAAAGTTCCTGGGTAGCATTCACAATAGTATTTTACTCGTATTGCCCTCGGAATTACCAAGTGGGGCTAGAATATCGGCAGTTTTTGGAATGAATGTTCTATAAAAGTTTACCATTCGCAAAAACCTTCTAAGAGATTTAAAATCTTCTGGTTTTTCATAATCTGAAATTGTTTGTATTTTTATCCATATGTCTGATTCCATTTTTGGTTATATTATATCCTAAAACCCGAATGATTCTTTCCCAAATTACTCCTTCTCAGGATAGATGGAAATGCCAAATCCTTTTAATTCGTCATATAGTTGTTTCAAGCGTTCTACCTGAATGTTTGAGAAGCTATCAAAGGTCTGCGGTAATTTACTTGTACTGCGTTTCATAAACCGAATGGAATATTCAAATAGCCCCAACCAGCAAATTTGTTTAATAATTTCATGGTGCTGCAACAGTTTCATTTTGTTGGTATTTTATAATTAGGTACTTCCAAAATGCTTATTGATTATAGTAGACGAGCCGTGAACACAATACAGTTGTAGGCAATAGAAGTGTTTTATAAATTTGTCAAATAATATTAAAAATCTGTTATGGTATAGTTACGAGAGTATTATAGAAACATTTTTACAACTAACATATTTTCCTATGAAAGTAAATTGTTTTGTAGCAGTTTTATAGCACTTCTCTATGATGTTTGTATGCTCTTTATAAAACTATTTCAGTATTTTACGACTGCTTCCTGTAGCTTTAATGAAATTATTTTATTACAATGCTTTCAAACACAATTTTGTTTTAATTATCATATTGTCACTTTAATGATAATTTTCCAACTATCTTGTAGTTTGGTATATTTACTACAATTTCAAAATAATAAGATAATAACTGTTATAAAATCAAATTGCTTTCGCTTATATATAATTGCTGTAGCCAAGAATAAAATGGAGCATTTAAGAAGAACCAGTTGACATTGATTTTAGAGGTCGTGTAATGAAGTATAATTTATCAGTTTTATTTGACTAGCGTCCCAATACCTAATAACGTCGTATAATATTGGTCATTGGAAAAAAATAGAAAAAGTGGTTCGTTTTAGACGAAGACCCCCGTAACCTTGTGCTTCAATTTTATTCTTGCTAAAAACAAGAAAAGTTAATTAATGATTAAAATCCGCCGATTTAAGTGAAGTACCATGTTTATACATATATACTCAAATCACTAGCTCAAAGGAAGAAGCTTCTTAGCCAAAATACTCCATAGATAAATACGTGGGACAACCTATCTTCATTTTTATAGAAATCTATGACTTTAAAAGTAGTCCGACAATGCCGCAATACCATCACTCCTAGAACTAAGTGTTTCTTAACAGTTTTATGGGGATGACATAGAAGCTATACTATGTTAAAACTTTTGCTATTGATACCAAATTATTTTATAGAATGACGCCATTTTAAAATGATAGCAATTCGGAATACTGATATTAGATGAGTTGAAAATATGAACTACTGCATATATAGTGATATTTACGGACGAAAAGTACATAGATATTGTGAGATTATATTATTTAGAACAAACTGAGTTAATTTGCGGCTAGAAAATGATTACTTCGACAGAGTGAATTTTTGTATAACTAATAATAATTTCATCAAAAAATTTCAATAATAGAGTGGCACGCTTATATTTTACTAATAGGCTATATATTCATCAATAAAATTTCATTCGCAGTTAAAATATCAATCTTTGAAGCACAAACAATGTCTTCCCCGGTTTTATAAGTACAAAAGTGATATTATTGAAATGGCTCCAACCATTCTATCTCTTAATTTTTAGTTGGTGACATATCTATTATATTTTCATAGTGTCCAATACAAAACTACTTCGTGCGCCTTTAAAAAAACATTTTGAGAACTTTTTCATTTTATCGTTATTGTTTTAGGCTGCATTATATTTTATAACGCTCACTTGGAATTACTAAACAATTGTATTTCAAATATTTTATGAGATTCTTTAGGAGTGTTAGAAAAATTTTATAGTAACTACCGAAATGTTTATAAAACTCTTTTATAGTGATTGTAAAAAGCCTTACAAAATATCAATAAAGACTATAATGTTTTATGAAACAGTGCCAGTTTCCTATTCATAGCTGTTTTGTAAACACAGTAAACACAATACAGTTTTATAATTTGTTTCCCCGAAAAGTTTTCAAAACCATTATGAAATGTGAAATTGATAGTTGGGGTCCGAATGTCGTTATGATTGCTGTTTGATTATGATTGCTGATGTTTCTTTCTGCCATGGAGATTTGGTGAAATGCCCTCACCAGATAAATTTTCGAATCTTCTAATTGAAACGTAAAATTTTTAATTTTAGGTAATGGATATATACGAAACTGATATCGACTTCAATAATCGATAATCGCCACAGGCTCTCCAGTCCCCATTTGATTTACGAACCTTGTGCAAAGGGCTTGCTCACAGGCATTTTGAGGGTCGAATTATGCCCTGTTCCATTAAATATTTGAACCTCTTTCTTGCAGCCGCTTGTTTTTCTCGATTCAATCGATGAGCCCTGCAGTGAATAGTGTGAGTATTGGTTACTATTTGATGTCGGATATTTGCTCCATGAGTTGCCCTTCTTAGGGTGGTTCTGGTGAGTTCATGAAAGTCCGCTAAAACGTGGTGGTATGGTGTAACTTCGGTTCAATGTTTCGAAAATAAAAAAGAATCTAATTCATATGATGAACAGCATCTTGATGAATTCGTATGAGTTTTTACAATTCTTCAATTCATCACATCAATCAATTAACCAAATTTCTTAAGAAAATCTGTTTCAATTATAGCTTTGTCGACTTTGTCTAGCATGAGAGACCACCTGAAATTTCTTTTCAGCCCCAGAGAAATATTCAGCATTTGTTCTTCAAAAGTGTCAATCATTGTTCCGTTACATCTTGAATCCGAACTTGAATAAAAATACGTTTGCCAAACACCTTGGTAATCATCAACAATTGCCCTGCTCGTTTTCCGAATCACTTTTGTTTTTATAACGACAAGGCGAAACATATTTTGTAGCTTTTTCAATGAATGATTTTCAAGGGCTCGAACAAGATCCAGTTCACATATTGTTCATGTAATTCATACATTCATTTCCAAATTTCTTGTTCCAATGAAATATCATTGATATTGGGGGAAGTTTCGATAACATGAAACCATAGTTATGGCTCGTTTTTCCAGAAACGGGTATGAATAATTATTTTCGCTCTGTCAATTTGATTGTCTGGATCATAGAATATCTTTTTTTTTCTTTTGGTTTATTTCGTTGAAAAGTCTCATTCAGACTGGGAGACAAATTTGTCGTTACTGGAATGTTACTTATCGATTTCATCCTCTAAAGATCTTGTTGAAGCAGAAGTTTGAACAGCACAAGTTTTCGTATTTCTTGTAATTTTCATAATCCCGTCGGACATGCATACTGATTCACCATTCCTTAATTTTGTATAAACGGCTAGTACTCGTGCAACGGAGTTTGGCAACTTATTCAACCATGCAAGAATAATGGTACTTGATATTATTTAACTAGAAGCTGAATCGGTCACTTTATATTCATTGATCCAGCAGACTTGTGGAGTCAAAGTCTTTTGTATTCGCGAATTGGAATCCTCTTGATTCACTTCATCAGTCGCTCGGGTAGCTTCTAGAAAATGAACAGTTACAATAGAGGTAATTGTGTCAGAGTTATTGTGTTATTCGCCATTTGAAAGCTTCAAAGCCTAACCTTTCATCTCCACACATTTGTGGTTCCAGTTAGAAGACCTAGAATTCGCAGGTAGCTATAGCCGCCTACGTGGTCATGTTAGATGTAGCCTGGGAATTCTAGGTCTTCTAACTGGAACCACAAATGTGTGGAGATGAAAGGTTAGGCTTTGAAGCTTTCAGTCGTCAAATGGATTTCGCTTTGAAAAAATGACCATTTTTCGAAAGAAATGCTCATTTAAGAAAAACTATTGAACTTAGCCATAGGGAATACTTAATGAAATTTGTAGAGGTTTCGTTGGCGCTTCTTATGATTCAATAATATACAGGGTGTTCCATTTAATATAAGGAAGATTTTGCAAATTTTCATTTACAATATTTGGCAAGCGGTTTTTCATACCCTGTATATCACAGGTCGATTTCAGATATATCGTTTGAGAGAGTTACCAATGTAGAATATTTGACAAAAAAAAAATTTCAACTGGACTTGGCACCACTTTATAATTTCAAATATTCTGAGTGACGAATATTGGAAAAAAAAACCTGTCATGCTAGATATCTCGAAAACCATCAATATTTCGAAGTGCAGATATACATAAAGTTTATTTTATTTTCTATGAAGAAACCGAAAAAGCGATAAAAAATATAGGTTGCCATTTAAAAAGACACAGTTGGGATCCGCCCAGAAAAAATCGAACACCCTGTGTGACCGCCAAAATTTTTATTTTGTCGAGCTCGAGCAATAAGGTAATATTATAGAGAATTAGATTCCTATCTGCTTCCTATATAGAGATATGGAACACCGCGCCACTGTTGCAGGACCCTGTATAAATATGAGTGATACGAATCCTCGTTTATATCGTCAAGTTCATACACAACGACCTCAAAAACTGAATTTTTGGGCAGAAATTTTAGGTAACCACATCATAGGACCTTTTTTATCGATGATAATTTGACTAGTGATAAATATTTGAATATGTTGAAGAATAGAATAATACCGTGCATCAACAGGGCCATTAGAGAGGATATAAATTAATTCGATAACGAATTAGTTTTTCAGCAGGATGGTGAGGATATAAATTAATTCGATAACGAAATAGTTTTTCAGCAGGATGGTGCACCTCCTCATTATGCAGCTCCAGTGCGACAAGGTTTGGATGATTATTTTCGGGGTCGCTGGATTGGCAGAAGAGGTTCAACAGAATAACCACCAAGGTCTTCGGATCTCACCCCTGTAGATTTTTTTATGGATAAATTTGAAGTCTAAAGTGTATGAGGTAGAATTAACAATATAAGAAGATTTAAGAGAGATTATCATGAGGCATTGCAGTGAAATAACTCCCGAAATTCACAACAATGCAAGGGCGGTAACGGAAGCTCGTTTGTACCATTGTGTGAGTTGTTGGAAACGTTTTCGAACATTTACTATGAAACAGTTTTTTCTCCTCATTGTCCAGTTATCAGATTTTGATTCAAGAATTAATAAAAAGTCTTTTTTTCTGATTTATTGCTTCCATATTTGTCTCTAGAACGAATATTTCAAAATATGGCCTCCTGTATAATTGTTGGCCTGTTTTTCTATCTTTCCTGCAAATTATTGTTTCAAAAGTTATTCAGGGTGGCTCGTTTTAAACTCAAATAATTTGTAGCTCCCGAACCATAAGCTTCATACCATATGTTTTATACTTTGTTGAAATCTGCTTATTATGGAGCATCTGATAATGCGAATCAATATAGGGTGATCCATTAAAAAAAATTGGTGACATGCTCTGGGGGTGCGATAGGGGAAATAACATCAAATGTGAATATGTCAAAATGTGTCCCACTGTATACTTTTGTTGACGTGTTTTCTTTATTTTTCCTGAAAATCATTGTACCACAAGTTATTCAGGGTGGCTCGTTTTAAATGGAATGTATTGTATATATATATATATATATATATATATATACACTTGAAGTAACTGTGAAAATTCTATGGGCAATGTTGAGGAGCACCAAAAATATATCACCTGTTGAATTTTCAAAAGCAGTAAAGAATTTCACAGGAGAATTTTCAAAAGAATTGGCCCATATTTCAAATTTGGGGCAATGTTCCTTCCGTTACAATGGAATGTAGGTTGATAATATTATATATCAAGTCGGCATGAAATTTCAGACGTAGCTTTTCATCTATAATCCAAGTTGGTACATAAATAATGTCACAATGAATTAAAAGAAAAATTGTTCTACACAAAGATGAGTAGATCATACCTTGAAGTAACTTTCAGACACAAACTGGAAGAGAAGCCCTCTCGAAACTTATATTTGAACACTAAATTATACAAAAAACATTTTTCACTAAGCATTTTTCATTCCAAATATTCGTTATAAAACTGAGTGAAATATCATTCACAGGATTGCTACACAATATAGTGAATGTAAGAGGTAAAATTTCACTAACATGGAACACTGTCATAGACATGTTTTGTCGTAAGACACTTGCTTTATCGGCTCTTCATACCAAATCCAGATAACATCATGAGAAGAAATACTCAATTCATTCATGAAATTACGACTTGTCACGAATGAGTAAAATCCACTCATATCATCGATGACAGAAGATATTGACATTCATTCGCTTATTTGATCAAATCCCAGACATAAGAATCTTGTCCAAATTGAAAGGGGTATAATTTCAGAAGAACACAAAATAAGAAAATCACAGATCATTTTTCCATACTTTATTTCTCTGAATTTATCGATTTGATCCCTAAAAAAGTATCTACTTGTGGTAACATCAGAATCTGACTGTCTTGTAGTAAGCTATTTTCGCATCTATAATTCGGAAGAGTAATTTCTCTGTGATATAATTTGTCCCCGGCATCAAAACAGAATTTGAGGCCTCAAATTGAAATGTGACATCGACAGGACAAAATCTGGGTTTGATCCTGGACACTTCGTACTTGAAAAAGACACTCGCAGTGGCTTGTGGAACAGGATAACACTTTGTTGGAATGCCGAATTTTGCTTCGTATGTATAAAAGTCACTGTGATTATTGCTCTGTTTTGCAATGAGTTCAACAGAATAAAGCCAGTCTTCTGTTACTTCCGATGTACAATCTATATATTCCTTGAGTTTTGAGGTACCCAGTTTTTCATCAAATTCTTCAATTGTCGGCCATGACGGGATGGTTCGGAATGATGGATGCCGTAGTTTAACAATTTCCAACGCGTTGTATCTAAAAGAATTCATGGTGAATAATTGAAAATTGATAATATCAGTTGACTATTTTAGTGATCCAATAATTTCTCTGAAGAAATGTTAGTTAGGTAACAGGAGCAATTTTTTATTAAAAAACAATTGTTTTTTTTTTCGACGTTTCGAATTTGATTAAATTCTCCTTCAGTGCTCGAAATGTAGTTTTTCGTGTTGATAATATAACTATATTAAAAACCATCAGACATATTAGAAACATATTGGAAAAAATTTAAAAAATTGCAGCAGACAAGCTTCCGAAACAACACCAACATAAAACGACAAGAAACAAACCTGTCGTTTTGTGTTGGTTGTTTCGGAAGTTTGTCTGTTGCAATGCTTTTTATTTATTTTTTTGCGTTTCTAATATGTCTGATAGTTTTTGAAATAGTGATATTATCAACACGAAGAAATTACTTATCGAGCCCTGAAAAAGAATTCATTTGAGTTCGAAACGTCTGCAAGAAAACAATTGTTTTTTTAAGAAAAAATTGATCCTATTACCCAACCAACCTTCATTCAGATTGATAATATTATGAAATCTTCCGATTGGTATAGAGGACATCAAAGTTTCCATTAATAATTTTTTTTATTCTGAAAAAGAGAGTTTACAGTACTCACTAGTGGTCTGGGTGGTATTACCGTTATATAGATTTGCGACAGACCGTCCAGTTGATCGATCTTCACCATCCGAATAATTGAAAATATTTGATTTTGGTGGAATTTGGATTTTAAATGAGTTGTACAGATTGACAGATATTTGGCTGAGAATGAAAATTAATCAAGATTTTTTTTAATCGTTCATTTACTCGTTCGTATGAAACAAGCATATTGACAAGTGAAAAAATGATAGAACACAATAATGATTTTAAATTTCGCTCTTTCCTATCAAGAAAATAGTTTTGAAAAAATGCTTATTTAAATTCTTCTTGCTATTTTCGAAAACCAAATGTCACCCAAAATATAAATCTTACTTTGTTCACATTGAAGTTCGATGGTTCATGGACTAATCATTAATCATTATCATTAACATTTCAATCAGTATTCTTAGTAGGTGTTTAGAAAGTAAATATACTCTTTTAAGCTGCCCGAGCTTTCGCTAATGTTTATTGGCTTTATCGAGGGCTGTAATATAAAAATGGGCATAATAAATATATCAGAGTAGAGTATCGAATCTCAACGTATTGCTCTTTAGAATAAATTTCAAGATCGACGCATTAGCCTAGGTAAAATTGCCTGTCTGCCATGTGCTCGATCAGAGAAATTTAGAGTTAAATGTACATTACTTGACATGGTGAATAAGCAAAATAAACTATTTTTCTGCTTTTGAATATTTTACTTCCGGATGTGATTAACACAGGGGAGATGACAGCCTCTTGGTATTTTTTAGGTTGATTTTGTATTCAGTATATCATAAAATTTCTTAGGATAGTTCATAACATATTTTTTCGTTTCAATATTGTATTTCTTCATTTTTGAAACCTGTTTTAGATCAATTGGTAATACGTTGAAAAATTTGGGACCGAAAAAAAATAATGTTCTTTGTGTTAATTTTTTTTAAAAGATTGGAAATTAACATTCATGTTTGTGGTAGACCTGCTTATCCTAGTATTTTTCTGGTTGAATTTCTCTTGATTAATGAACATTCTCCTCAAACATTGGTGAGTGTATAATAGTTTAACATTCAATATATTTGCTTCCTGATATAGCTTATCGGTGGAAAAACGTATATTTTTTTTCAGGATGATTTTCAATAGTGTGTTTTGTATTGTTTGTATAATGTTCAGGGTGTTGCTGAAAGCTCCACTTCATATTGTGATACAGTAAGACAGAATTGATTCGGCTAGGTAGTTGTAGAGTTTATCTGGGTCCGAAGAACATTAATTTTTTAGGTTTGATAGATGAATAATAATTTCGTTTTCCGTTACCGGTTCAATGGTTGAGTCAATTTTGTCACGTTCAGGAAAGTTTTGTTTCATTTTAATACTATGTATTTTTTCAGACATATCTATACCCAAGATTGTAAAGAATTCATTAAATATATTTGCTTCATCTTCATTATTTGTTAATATTTTACCGACTTACTGGTTATTGGAGTGTTATCTATTTGTTTATTTGATTTTTTATTCTTGTCTGTTATATGATTGATAACCGCCCATTTTTCTCCCTGTAAAAGATTTTCCAATTCCTCATAGTTTATGTAACTTGTTTTGTTTGTGCTTTTCTCTTTGGTGGTTTCATATCTAAGCAGGTGAAAGTGTGTGAAATGGTCTGTCAGGTCGGTTAGAAATATGATAGACTCACTTTCAATTTCATTATTCAACTTGTTTTATATTTTGGCGAAAATATAGTCAATCGTAGATTTTGTGTCTTTTGTAACTTTCGTTGACTCTAATTGACAATATCCTCAAAGCGCGGCTTACATGATGCCATTTAATGAGACATAAATCAATTGCCTGCGTGTGAATACTACTCGACAATTGTCACGAAATTCTGTTGTCTCCAGGAGTAGAGTCACTGTAGTCAACTATTCCCAGTGATACCCCCGACACTTTGAATCATAGCTGTCGCAACAGTTAGCAACGGTGGTCAACAGAAGAAAATATTTTTTCCAAGCTCTCTTTCCGACACGCGTTTCACCAACCAAGTTGGCGTCTTCATTCGGATTTATTCTACACCGAAGATTCTATTTCAATTTTTCAATAGCATGATTGATTTCGCATTAATCAGAACGTGTGTGAACAGATTTTGGTTCAATTGGATGTCAGGCCAATGACATTCTTTCTGCTGATCCGACATCTGTCTCGTTAATTGATATAGTGGAAGCTACGCTCAATGGTACTAAAACTCATTCTGAATATGTTAAATAACATTTGTCGAAATTAACCTATACTCGTGTCTTATCAGTACTATCCTTGATAAAAGAGAGGTAGATCTGCAAGCTCATGATGAACATGTGATCATGGCCAAGACCACACTGAAGAGGGTAGCCTGTAACATTTTTCAAAGAACGTTGAACGATTTTCACAGTCAGTGCCAGAGGAAACATAGGTCTGTAAACTCCAGAAAGAGGATACTGAATGATCCACCTCCACTTGCTCTCCATACCGAGATTATTTCATTCGCAACGAAAGTGACCATCAGCGCTCATGGAAACCCTTCGTGACCTACCTTCTCTCCCCCATCTTCCTGAAGAGAGATATACAGATATTTTCGAATATACAAGCAACTTTGAAAGCATTTTGCTTTTAGCGAGGAATAACCAAGTTGTTTGTAGTGAACTGGAATACTTAACAAATTTCATCTGATCTGTAATCCTGACTACGAATATAAAAACATATTTTTAGCAGAATCTACCAGTGTTGGCCCTTTTCAATGTTATTATACGTCCTTCAAAGTATGGTACCAAACAATTGTTGATAACAGCAGGGACGACCAAAGTTTTTCAGCATGTTCACAGTTAACTGCTGTCTGAATCGTCACAAAAACAGTCCTGAACTGTCGAAAGACATGCCGTCTCTGTATGAAAGATGATGAAACAGCAGAGTGCATACTCAATGTTAGCCCCACTGCGTACCCAATCTTATTTCTAGTCTTTGAAACCGTAAACCGCGGATACGTGTTTCTGACTATAAGCCTCAGAGCAGTGTAGCCAAGTATAAAGATGAGCCACACCTGGTTACCGAAAATGTTAAACACATATGCACTCCGCAGATGAGGCCAACAGCCAGAAATACGTGTCCGCAGTATGACTACCTTTTTGGAGTGTTGTGTCTACGAATTGTTTCTTTTTTGATTCATATCATGAACACTGGATCCTGGACATGGAATTTACACAGTTAGCTATAGCTGCCTACGTAGTCATGTTAGATGTTGCCTAGGAATCCAGTTTAAACCACAAATGTACGATTGGCTCTTGTTGGTGACTCCGTGCAAATATGATGTTTTTCATTTCTGGTAACCAGGTATTGCCTACTTGGCTGGAGAAGTTAAATGTCACAAATCATTTGATGAATCATCAGTAGTTTTTGCAGCGTTTGTCGAATTATGATTTTTATAGGCGAATTTCTTTACCTTCGTTCGCATAGTTGCAATTTCCTTAGCGATCTTCAATTTTGTGGAAAAAGAACTCTCATATAACTCGCTGATAGTAGGATTTCTGACTGGCCACTGTCAACTCAGAAAACACCTCCATAATATGGGGCTAGTGAACACACCTCTATGCAGGATGTGTGAACAGGAAGATGAGACTATAAGACATGTCCTGTGCGAGTGCCCGGAGGCATCGTCAATAAGAGAGTCTGTTTTCGGTGAGTCTTGGCCTACACCTGCTAATATGAAGGAGATTTCTCCCAGTGACTTGTCCTCCTTCCAGAAAAGGACAGGATGGACGATGATCTAGGAGGACAACTCCTCGGGAGGATATACAATAGGTCACATGTGGCCTAAGTATTGTGGGCTTACACTCACCCTTCCTACTCTATAGATACAGAACTCGCTGATAATGTAGCTTTCAATTGGTGGAAAAAATTTCGATACGGTCAAGTATTATTTGATTTTAATCATTACAAACAAATAAATAAATTTTTATTTCGCTTCATAATGAAACTTTAAGTTATTTTATTTCTTCTTCTTCAATTTCTTCAAGGGCAAACCTTTTAGTATCATGTAGTTTCAATTGTGTGCTAATTTCAGATATCCTAGGGATTGAAGTGATTTTTGTCCTAAAAGAATTCGTAGACATTATTTCTTTATGATTTTTCCTAATTTCATCCCAATGTATGTTATTCCAAATCATTACAGGGCATAACTAAATGATTGATTTGAATTTCTGAAATTTCTCATTTCGTTTTCGGAGAAGAAAGTACCATATTCTATAGATACTTATAGATGTAATGTAATTATATTATTTTATGAAAAATTTTAAAAAGAGAGCAATCAGAATTTTTTGTCGTTGGTTTTTCTTCATGAAACATTATTACTAACAGTATTCAAAGGTTTTCATCATCGTGACATTGTAGAAGAATCTCGATAAAAATTAACCTGCAGAAGTGTAGTGTATCATCAGTTATACCAACAAGTAACCTTTTCAGGTGATGTTTGGTTATATGAAGGAAAATTTAGGTAACATTCTCAACTATCTCTAATCTTCAAAAGTGTCATAATGAATTATATCGTAGAACTCACGTCTTTCTGATAGCTTTAACAGCTGCATCCAAAATTTCATCGACAAAGATATGAGTGAACTCCTCATAATCCATAAAATACAAACATTTTTCCTTTGGTCTCACCCGTGTGTACATTACCATCCTATTGTCATGGAACGAAGGTGAATACAAATTAGGGTAGTTATCAGACTCGAACGATCCTTCCTCATTTTCTGAATCGGAGCTTTGCTGCGCACCAAAAATGTCAGATCCCTCACATTTCAACTTAGTTAGACTTGATGGCGATATACTGATCGTATCCAGACCTCTTATGGTGATGATATTGGTAATTGTACGAATACTTTCTCGAATCTCACTCATTTCAATGTATTATGAACTAATTAAGGAAAAAAAACTATTCATGTCAGAATGACAGTCAAAATCATTATGAGAAATCTATAATTTGTATGGATACCGTGACTCAAGTTGTTTTAGACTCAAGTGTGAACCAATCAGCAGTTCAAGTAAAAATGACAGCAATTTTTACAATTTCTCTGGGTACAACTGAGAGTCCAATAATAGGTAATTATTGAAAATAAATAAATATATTGTATAAATTACAGCAAAAAAAATTTGCGAATCTGAACTGTCAAAAAATGATTATATTGTTCTTAATGACTGGAGAGTGGGATCTCTCTGAATGTTGATCAACGCCAATTTACATAGAAAGGACGGTGGAGGCGCAGACGTATGTTATGTCTCTTTTACGCCTCTCTCAGCCACGTCTCTTGTGAGCCTCACGTGAGGTAATGAATGAGGCACGTCCATTAATCGGCTTTAATTTTTCAAGAGTCCTAATGCCTGATAATTCAACATAACATTCAGTTTTATGAGAAAATTAAAAAATAGACACGTTAATATTTAAGCTTATAAATGCGAATGTCACTCAACACCTATTCATCTCTGTTATCCGTACTGGCGAAACCTGATAAGCTAAAATTTGGTGTAAGCACACCAAGAAAATATTTTCAAATATTTCAACTTAGGCGCTTCTCAAGGGTTTCTCCGGTTCCTCCGTACCGCTATTTTTCGGTGGCTTCAATCTGGTATGTAGGTTTGTTTTATGTTGTTGATATGCAATAAGGAAGTATTGTCAAATATCCCAGCTGAGACACCAACCGCAGAGGAAAAGGGGTGTTCATAAAATAAAGTTAGGCATAGTTTAAGTGAATGATATAGTGCAACCTACCTTCCAAGAGCTCCCCTAGCATAGATATAGTGACGAGACTTGGAGGGCAAGGGAGATTGCGACCTCGTCCTCAAGTCCAACAGGAGCCGAAACGTCGGAAAGATGAAAATTACAGACTTTCTTCGAAAGCTTCTGATGAATAATGAATTTATTTACACCATTAATATGGAAGTGTACAATCTCCATATAGTCTTTTTCAACCAAAATTACTTTTTTGATCGTCTTCTGCCAGTCTCTTTCGGTAATATTAGATATTTCTTCTTTAATTAGCTCTATTACCTTCTTAGCAAATTTTGGAGAAGTATTTTTACGCCTGATGTTTTGTTTCCATTTTCCCCAAATCAACTCGACAGGATTGAAAACACAAAAATAGGGGGGAAGTCTCAATATGGTGTGTCCATACTTTTCAGTAATACTCTCAAGGGCATACACTTTTTCAAATGTTTTTGTCTGTAAAACTTCAAGTAGTAGATTTTTGGTATACTTATTTTCAAAATACATATTGTTATCTATTAAAAACTTTGTATATCATCTTTCAAATGTTTTCAAACCATTCCTCGAAAATATTACCTTCCAAGTTCTTATGATAGTCAACATTGCAGTCCTCAAGTTTTTTTCCAAATAATTTCAAAGAATTTGGAACCCATCCTTTATTTTCTCCGCAATGCACAATGATTAGTCGCGATCCTTTGTTTGCAGGCATGTTTGGCGTACACATTTTCGAACCATCAGTCCACATACTCGTAACTGTGTTGTGAATATCATTAGTTTCGTCCAAATAGAAAATTTGCCGTTGTTCTTGTCTATATTTAGTTATTCGAATATTTGTTACGCAATTCCACTATTCTTTTGCTTTCCATTACTGCTTGACGTTTGTTTATTATTTTAAATCTGAATCCTAGTTTCTTTATCCAATTCTGGAAAATTTCGTCACAGCAGCTCACGTAAGGGCCGGAAGTATTCAATTTCTTCCTTATGATTTCATTTGTAGGAATCTCATCGCTTTTGTAACATTCGTATATTGTTCTTTTCAGTAATTTTATTGGATGAACATCTTGAAGTTTTGGTAGTCCCGTATCTCATCGCGTTTTGCGTTTATGAGGTTTGTTTTTGACTATTTTACGTATAGTTGAGAAAGTAATTTCGGTCAAATCTGATGTTGCTTGTAATAGTTTGTTTCCCTCGAAACCAAACTTTAGATGTTGATTCTTAATACATTGAAACATACTTCCTATGTTTCAATATTCAAATGCATCCGAATCTTATTCACTGGTATATTTTCTTCACATTGTTCACCATCGCTATTGGAATCACTTCACAGGAAAAGACGCCACATTTTAAACAAATAACAAAAACTTCAAGTGATCATAACTGCACCAATATCGAATTTCAACAATCAAATAGCGATCAGTTCCTGAACTGAACATTGACAACACGACGGCTATAACCATTCTCGCATTCTATTCGTCACCGTAACATGACTTCAAATTTAATTTCATGACTCCTCAGCCAATCATGAAACTCGGATAGTAAAAATCATCCAATACGAACCGCGAATTCTTCAGTCCACGTGGACTAGTTGGCAGCGGCTGCATTTCTATGTATTGGTATTTTTGGCCTTTGAGAGCGCAGATACCTATGACTAGGAAAAAAGTTTTTGGCTTTCTACTACTCCATCTGATACAAGAAAAATGGATGAGAGAATCTTCCAAAGAAAAGAAGGAAGTAATCAATTTGAAAATAAGTAACTCTATACATGGATGTGTAGATCATGCAAAGAAGTAACTTTCAGACACAAACTGAAAGAAAGTCCTCCTGAAACAGCTACTTTCATATAAACATTGAATTACACGAAAGAAAATAATTCTTTCGAAACAAATACTTCTATATGAACACTGAATTATACAGAAGATACTTTTCTCTATTCAGTTTGTATATCGAACATTTGTTGAGGAATAAGAATCAGATATCATTCACATGAGTTCTACTTTGAATGAATGGTAATAAATTGTACTCACATGGAACAGGAGGACTTTCTTTCAGTTTGTGTCTGAAAGTTACTTCTTTGCATGATCTACACATCCATGTATAGAGTTACTTATTTTCAAATTGATTACTTCCTTCCTTTCTTTGGAAGATTCTCTCATCCATTTTTTTGTATCAGATGGAGTAGTAGAAAGCCAAAAACTTTCTTTCACAAAATTCATATTATATGACGTGACAAAAAAATGATCCAGTGACTACATAAAATAATTCACTATCTCTGTTGTAATTTAATAATTCGAGAATTCAAATAATCAAATGTTTAGGAGAATCCAAGTTATATATGATCAACATTTATATTATATAATTCGCCTGTGCATAGTACTATGTTCATCGTAACAAGTGTGAGTTTTATAATGACTCGCTGTAAAATGATTGATTCTTCAAAGTAATTATTTTAAATGAATTGCACGTGATAAATATATCAGTGCCAATAATTTTTCATTATCAGTTACGGAGAAGAAAATAATAATATCTAATTATCGGTAATCAAATAAAAAAATAATGAATCAGGACATATCGAAAATCTGGCCTTAACTTCCCACGACGGATGATGGTGCTTGGAGTTCTTGGTAATGTCCTAAAGAGATGAAGACAACTTGTAGCAGTGCTCTTATGTAAAAAAAATTTTTCACTGTTACATGAATGTAGAGTAGAGGAGTTCTCAGGAAATGTAGAAATTTTCACGTGATTGGAAAATAGGTCAATTCCCCTTTTTTTGCTGTAAGCAAATGAAATAAAAAATAAACTAAGGACTAAAAAAACTTACCCCAGTAAAGGGGGGTTTCTATTCCAAATAGGTATAAAACTTACTATCAAATGAGCTACAAAGTGATGAAAAAGCAATAGCCATACAGCATAACAAATCCAATTAAGAAATAATGCATAAACGCAAGTTGCTGAGGCAGAGAGAGGCAAAGCCGCTTATCAAACCACATCACCTTGGTAACTATCCACAATATTCAAAAATATTCTGAGGGCAGAAATGGAGTTTGGGATTCGGAAGAGTGAAGTCGTGTGCCATCTTTACTAATAGGTGCCACCAGCCATTGTTGGCTGGTGGCACCTATTAGTAAAGTAAAGAGCATCACTAGGACAGCACGTAATGAATTGATCGTGATCGAATATGACATGTAAACAGAGAATTTTATAAAATAGTTCGTGTTATACTCCGAACAAAAAAACGTTACAATCTTCCAAATAAAGAGAGAAAGCAATCAATTTTGAAAGAAATAACTATACACAAATGTGTAAATCATGAAGTAGTAGGAAGCAAAAAACTTTCTCAAAAATTAATCACTCTCAAAAATATAGCCCTTTCAATTCGAATTCAATTCACTTATAAGTGAACAACTTTCCAGCCATGATTCATGAGCAAAAGCTGAGTAGGTACACTACATCTCTATTTTTATCACCAACATATCTTAATCATTTTCATAACAAGAGAGATTCATGTTCCTTTTTAGTTCGTAACTGGAATTTTTCTTGTCCCTAGTTCGTCTGTGCTGTTTGTATTGCACACTTCGCGTCTCCGTCATACACACATCTGTGTAAATGAATTATTCATATCAAAAGACAAATGAAGTACACATTACATATTATTTCAAAATTTTTTTTGAAGGAAGATGACCTGATATTTTCCCAACTGATTTCCAAAGCCCATATTGCTATATAAAAGGAGAAAAAAACTGCCGCTGTATAAATTGTAATTTTTTATATAAACGGCTCAACAATCAATATTGAAGCTCACTAATTATATTAATTTTCTACTGGCTATAATTTTTATAAAAAATGTATATGATGAAGCCAGTGGGCCAGTGGTATGCCGTCTTATTTGGTATCGTTTCAGTAACACAAAATAGCAAATCCGAAAAATTGATGGACATTCATAATTTCTACATATTTTTTAAGCAATTTCAAAATCTTTTCATCTCGGGTGAAACTGAAATTTCCTAGATGAATAACCTAGACTATTCGGTGTATAGAGTGTGGATTTTTTAGACATCTTCGTGACACGATATGAACCAAACTAAACGAAGAATCTTTATTTTCTATTAAGATTACAATAGTGAAAAAAATTTATTTACACTATGTACAATACATTGGGTGGGATGGCAGGAGAATGACTATGCTGTTGAGCTCAGGATGACCAAAAAATACACGCCACTACACAGTCCTGCAATTAAACAGTGGGAGGCGCCCCCGTTGGTTTTGACGGGTGGCTCTTCGCTCAACAGATTTCCGCTTCAGCCTCCGTCGGTGACGTCTCGCTTCCTGCCAACGGTCACGCAGGAGTTCTCCATTCGTTGCAGTGTCAATATTCTTTATCTTATTTTAATATATGAAAGCTAACGTAAGTTATTCGGAACCTCATGAAAAAATATAGTAAGAGTGATTAAAGTTGTGAATAAAGTAGTAAAGCGTGAAATATCTTATCCAATTTTTCCACGAACTAAGCGCGATCGCATCCGCGCCGCTCACGGAAGATATCCAATGAATCATAGATCAGTCCATGTTCACGGGGCTGATCATGATAACTCCTAAGTGCCGTGACGTACCTCGTCAGATGACTTTTCGGCAGAAAGAAGTTGAAGAATTTCTGAGACAGCCTCCTGATATAATCAGTGACTGTCTCAACTTCGGCAGATCTAACAGATCATTCAATGAAATGTATCTGTCACTATTCTGGAGAGAAGTTTTCTTCGGGACAAGAGTACAACATAGCTGGTCTCATTACTTGTTTGTAAATGAGCAACTTGTTGTTAACACTGAGCTTGAAGATTCGTGCAATGAGCGGATACGTGCGTTTAATCGCCGCAGCCGCTTTTTGGATCGCCAGACTCAGAACACGAGATGAACAACTT
Organism: Leptinotarsa decemlineata; assembly: GCF_025532065.1. Lineage (NCBI taxonomy): Eukaryota > Metazoa > Arthropoda > Insecta > Coleoptera > Chrysomelidae > Leptinotarsa > Leptinotarsa decemlineata. Next base: position 23,776,833 of record NW_027412668.1, on the reverse strand, counting down.
TGCTATAAAGATGCAAAGTAACAATTCAATACTTTTCCTGAATGTTCTTGTTATACAGAAATACATCGCAGGAATTCACCACATAGTTCAGAAAAAACCCACGAGTACTAGCAAATACCCGAATCTGTAGTCACAAAAAACACGAATACGTGCACCAGTCAAATTCTTATATCTCAATATGTACCCTTGGAGACGAGGATACAAAGGAAAAAAACTGCAAATCATACAAGAAGCTTATCAGCAGAAAGGATATGGCCCCGACGTCTCAATCTGCCTATTCCCCAGGCTCCTCAGACTCTTTCCTCGTATTCACACCGCAGGATGGGTATGTGAGCGTACAAATAGTAAGAGCTAGTAGGGTTGGTAGAGTAAGTATAGCTTACAGAAGTGTGAACCTAGGAGAACCTCAATCTATCTATTCCTCAGATAGTAATATACTTTTAGAGTTTTATGACTTGGCCCCGACGTCTCAATCTGCCTATTCCCAAGGCTCCTCAGACTCTTTCCTCGTATTCACACCGCAGGATGGGTATGTGAGCGTACAAATAGTAAGAGCTAGTAGGGTTGGTAGAGTAAGTATAGCTTACAGAAGTGTGAACCTAGGAGAACCTCAATCTATCTATTCCTCAGCTAGTAATATACTTTTAGAGTTTTATGACTTGGCCCCGACGTCTCAATCTGCCTATTCCCCAGGCTCCTCAGACTCTTTCCTCGTATTCACACCGCAGGATGGGTATGTGAGCGTACAAATAGTAAGAGCTAGTAGGGTTGGTAGAGTAAGTATAGCTTACAGAAGTGTGAACCTAGGAGAACCTCAATCTATCTATTCCTCAGCTAGTAATATACTTTTACAGTTTTATGACTTGGCCCCGACGTCTCAATCTGCCTATTCCCAAGGCTCCTCAGACTCTTTCCTCGTATTCACACCGCAGGATGGGTATGTGAGCGTACAAATAGTAAGAGCTAGTAGAGTTGGTAGAGTAAGTATAGCTTACAGAAGTGTGAACCTAGGAGAACCTCAATCTATCTATTCCTCAGCTAGTAATATACTTTTAGAGTTTTATGACTTGGCCCCGACGTCTCAATCTGCCTATTCCCAAGGCTCCTCAGACTCTTTCCTCGTATTCACACCGCAGGATGGGTATGTGAGCGTACAAATAGTAAGAGCTAGTAAGGTTGGTAGAGTAAGTATAGCTTACAGAAGTGTGAACCTAGGAGAACCTCAATCTATCTATTCCTCAGCTAGTAATATACTTTTAAAGTTTTATGACTTGGCCCCGACGTCTCAATCTGCCTATTCCCAAGGCTCCTCAGACTCTTTCCTCGTATTCACACCGCAGGATGGGTATGTGAGCGTACAAATAGTAAGAGCTAGTAGGGTTAGTAGGGTAAGTGTAGCTTACAGAAGTGTGAACCTAGGAGAATCTCAGTCTATCTATTCATCAGCTAGTAACATACTTTTATGGTTTTATGACTCGGCCCCGACGTCTCAATCTGCCTATTCCCAAGGCTCCTCAGACTCTTTCCTCGTATTCACACCGCAGGATGGGTATGTGAGCGTACTAGTAGTTAGAGCTAGGGTAGGGTTCCTAGGGTAAGTGTAACTTACAGAAGTGTGGTGTGCTGCTGAGAAATGTACGATGCGAAAATAATGATGTGAATCATGACATTTGTTGAAACAGTTGAGAAGTTTTTCATATCCAATAGTTTTGCTGATTTTCCTGGTCCGGAGAGTTTTTCGGTAGCAGTTGGTTGCCATGGATGGTGGAATATGTTTTTCTGTGTATTCGAAAAACAAGTTTTTAGGTGGTTTTATGACTCACTGAAAATAACCAACCAAACCCGCAGGTACAAAAAAAAGTCAGCTGATGAAAATCGTAAGAATCATAAAATAATCATCCAAAGGAACTCGATATGCTTCTTTGAATGTGGTCAAAGACTTTGAGTGGAAGAAATTCATAAAATCATATTATTCCAGTTGATCAAATAAATCAACGCCATGTCTCCTTCAGTAAATCCATCGGTTTCTGTGAAATCACAATAATCCTTTACTATAAACTTCAAACTTGCCAGAATTTGGAAGTTGTATGTCCCAAATTTGATATTCCACTAAGCAATAAATCAAGAAGCGAACGGGACTTCGGAAGGTAATAATTAAATTGCCGTACCTATACCAAGCTACACGGCGGATTTTCATTAAACCCAGTTTGAAGTATATCATGTGCTGCTCTGTGTCTTGCGAATAATTCCAAATTTATGCAATCCCTGCTTTAAACTCGGCAAACAAGCGTGGATTGCTGAATTAGAACAATTAAAATACCAGATGCAGGATAATTATTAGAGGATAACAAGATGAGAGTAAATATTACTTCGAGGATGAATTGAGCAAGTGGAAACAAGTGACTATGAACAAGCTAATTTATAAAACCAGATAGTCACATGATACCGATCAAATAGTGAAGATGTCAGCGAATGTTCATATGAGAGAATTTATTTTCGAAATATTGAAAAGTGAAACTTCGGATGGGTTATGTTACAAATCTGGAACACAAACGGGGTTTCGAGAAAAAAAAACGATTTATTTCTAACAGGAGTACCCAGTTACAGAAAGTACTATATTATTACAGTGTATATATTATGAAATACATATTTAAAATAATGGAATATAGAAATGTAAAAAAGTAAATACTGAAACAAAGTATATATAAAATATTCTTATACCTAGAATTTCAAGAAGAAGGAAAAATTGAGTATATAACACAAAGTTACAAACCATGCAATGTAGCAGTACTGACACAAAAATTATTAAAAGTTATTGTGGATACATGATACCAAGGCGTTCAGAGGATCGAAATGAATATCGCAATGTTCACAGATTTTATTGAAGCTACTGCACATAAAATTCAATGGTGATCGTAACATAACATTTGTGAGTGATGCTTGGCAATAGAACTTCAGATTGTGTCGACATTCGCTTCTTGGTACTAAGACTTGATCTCGAGTAAAAGAATCGTACTGTCAATATTATTGTTGAGTAACTTATGCAGGAATTTTATATCAAGGATAACTCTCCTATTTTCCAAAGATGTCATATCAAATCATATCAACAAAATGTTATGATCGATGCCTCTCATGGGGTATTGTCCATCAACTTTTAGACATAAGTATTTCAAGAACTTTCTCTGCACGCTCTCAATTGATGCTTTTTGGTAGTCGTAAATTGAATTCCATAACACAGAGCCATACTTTAACTTAGATCTGGCATACGCATAAGGTGGCAATACTTTTGAAGTTTTTGCCATTTCTGTAAATCAATCCAAGCATCCTATTTGCATCAGCAGTCATATTACTTATATGTGTTGTAAATGTTAATTTACTGTCATATGTTATACAAAGATGTTTCATCTTGTGTACGCGGTTAATTGTAGTATTGTTTATTGAATAATAATCGTACATTAAAGTTCGCTTTTTTGTTGTGAATGATATTATTTTACATTTGGATCCGTTTAATCGTTGACGATTATCGTCACACCAAAGATTGATTACATCTAATTCTTGCTGTACACGATGGTAGTCAGTAATGTCGTCGATTTTGAAATTAAGTTTCAGGTCGTCTGCAAATAGTTAGACTAGGAATATTCAAACAGGTTGGCAGATCAATAATAAGAATTGAAAATAAAAGAGGTCTAAGATTAGAACATTGTGGTACCCCAGACGTAACTACGTACTGAACCGATTTGAAAGATTCATATCCAACGAATTGTTTTTTGTTAACTAGATATGATTCAATTAAAGTAAGTAGTTGGTTAGAGAGCCCCAATTTTGTAAATTTGCTGAGAAGAACATAATGGTCTATTTGATCGAAGGCTTTTTGAGATCTAAGGAATTGAAAGATTATTTGGTATCAAGTATTTCCTGAAAGTTATTAGGTTTTGTATATTGCTCATGTTTTGAAAAATCAAAATGTGTTTGTTGGATACCGGAATTAAAAATGAGTTGAGAAGACATTTATATATATATATATATATATATATATATATATATATATATATATATATATATATATATATATATATATATATATATATATATATATATATATATATATATATATATATCTATATATATATATATATATAAAAAAATAAATAGATAAGTACTCTTTGATCATTCCCATATTGATTTCAATTTAAGAGCCACCGGTATACAGCTGTTTCAGCCTATTGGGCATCGTCAGTACCGGGCAGGCGGTCCTCGATTGAAGACAAAATGAGAAAAAACCAAGAAAGTACTTGATAAAAATAGCTGCGTAAACGCAAACGAAACATAAGTGGAACCACCTATTGGTGTGACACCCAAGTCAACTTGCCAAGTTTTTTATGTCAGTGTTGGTGGTTTGACCAATCAACCGACAAGTTGATTGGTCAACTTGGCAAGTTGACTTGGGTGTCACACCAATAGGTGGTTCCACTTATGTTTCGTTTGCGTTTACGCAGCTATTTTTATCAAGTACTTTCTTGGTTTTTTCTCATTTTGTCTTCAATCGAGGACCGCCTGCCCGGTACTGACGATGCCCAATAGGCTGAAACAGCTGTATACCGGTGGCTCTTAAATTGAAATCAATATGGGAATGATCAAAGAGTACTTATCTATTTATTTTTTGATTTTCATGGAATTATTTTCCAGCAGCTTGACTGCATTAACCTTTCTAGATTTCATATATATATATATATATATATATATATATATATATATATATATATATATATATATACAGGGTGTCCCTGGACTTCCTCTTTTCCTCTCGGGAATGTATAGATAGGGTCAAAATATCACCAGTACTTCATATAACTTTTTTTCCTAAAATCCTTCGTTACCAAGTAACGGGCCCTCGAAGTTACAAAATGAAAAATGTTTTTCTTTGATAACTTTTCAAGTGAATATTCAAAATCATCCAAATTTTGGTAATTGGCTAAACAAATGAATTCCTTCGATGAGCTTTCATGCAGGAGTCAGTTGTTTTGCTACAAAGTCAGGAACGGACTACCCCCGATAATCCACACCCCAAAACTTTGAAATGACAGATATTTTTCAATATTTTTCAACAAATTAAGGTTACTTGGACAATTTTATGAATAAAAGTACTCGTGTGGAAAGTCGATCGGAGCAACGAGTCTTGATAAAAATGTAGTTCTACTCGACGACATCAAACCCGCTCGTCCACCATTATTTGAAATGAATAATTATCAAAGCAGAAATAATAATGATAACGTTAATTCAACAATATTTATCCTGAGATGTCTACCATTATTCGAAAATATTAGTTTTTAAGGAAAATGGAAATGATAGGTAAAATGTTTATAACGAATTTTTATAATGCAAACACGTTTAACTAACGAAACTCAAGAGCCTCAAGAGCAAACAGAAATGAAAAATCCGCTACAGAAACTGCTCGATATGACCACCTTCTCTCTCTATACATTTTCTTAGTCTGCGAAGACACCCTCTCTGTACTTGAAATAGCATTCCAGGGTCGTTTCGTATGGCTTCACAATGTAATGTTATTCGATTCAACAATGCATCTCTTGTGTGAATAGGTGTAGCGTAAACAAGGCTTTTTAGATGCCCACACAGAAAGAAATCCAATGGATTTAAATCCGGAACCAATTGCCATATGAACCAATTGGCATATTCCAGTCGTGCTGGAAAATCTTGAGGTGTCATGGCATGTACCTTCTGGATGTGAAATGGGTGGAGCAGTTGTTCCCTAATCATTCTATGAATAGTGGACTTGGATGTATGGAACTGTTCTGATAGATTTCTGATGCTCATTGAAGGATCATCAGCGACGGCTTCCAAAATATTTTCCTCCAATACAGTCCTAGGAGCGCCCTCACCACCTCGTTTTGGCAAAACTGTACCTACAATAATATCGAAATAAAACAACGTGCTCAAATTAATTATCAATTATTACATACCTGTCTCCCTCAAGCTGCGATCGACACGCTCGAATGTTTCTCTTGACGGTACCGTTCGATTGGGAAAATGCACGGAATACAGACGACGAGCTTCTGCAGCATTACAAAATGCTCGTCCATAAAATACATGCATATCTGCATATTCATTGAATGTAAACTGTTCGGCCATATCAAAAAAATTCAAAATATCCTATAGAATATTGACAATACAATGATAGTCATATGACAACGCACCACTCAACAAAACAAAATCGCATTCCAGTTTCTCATTTTTTATCAAAACTTTCTAAAAGGTTTTCTTGTCAACATCTGTGAAAGAAATGGAACATAATTATTCCCTGGATATTTTTCACCTGATCATGTGCAGCCGTTTTTGTAGTTCATTCGTTTGCTTTTTATTAGTATAGTAAATATTTTTTCCGATGTGCGTTTTTCAGCTAAATTTTATTCGTGTTAAAGAATTTCTCCCATAAAATTATAATTATCAGTGAAACTCCTCAACAGTTTAGCTGTGAAGAAGAATTTGAAACATTCGAATGTTGAGTTTCATGAGATTCAGATAACTGATCAACACGAAACGTGATTATTCCACACGTATTATGTACATACAAAATATGGAATGAATTCGATATTTCTTAGTAGAGTAGCTTGTTAGTTTAAAAACACCACGAATCTACAGAACTTGATATTTCTTTTGAAAAAATATCTGCTATCACAATTGTGACTTAAACTTCCATATAGGTACTGTACTTTTTGTTTACGACTTCATTTTAGCATACTTTGTATTATTCCTGTTATAAATGTTGTTGAATTAACGTTATCATTATTATTTCTGCTTTGATAATTATTCATTTCAAATAATGGTGGACGAGCGGGTTTGATGTCGTCGAGTAGAACTACATTTTTATCAAGACTCGTTGCTCCGATCGACTTTCCACACGAGTACTTTCATTCATAAAATTGTCCAAGTAACCTTATTTTGTTGAAAAATATTGAAAAATATCTGTCATTTCAAAGTTTTGGGGTGTGGACCATCGGGGGTAGTCCATTCCTGACTTTGTAGCAAAACAACTGACTCCTGCATGAAAGCTCATCGACGGAATTCATTTGTTTAGTCAATTACCAAAATTTGGATGATTTTGAATATTCACTTGAAAAGTTATCAAAGAAAAACATTTTTCATTTTGTAACTTCGAGGGCCCGTAACTTGGTTACGAAGACTTTTAGGAAAAAAAGTTATATGAAGTACTGGTGATATTTTGACCCCATCTATACATTCCCGAGAGGAAAAGAGGAAGTCCAGGGACACCCTGTATATATATGTATGTATATATATATATATATATATATATATATATATATATATATATATATATATATTTCCTTTATTTTGAGTATTTAATATAGAATAGTACTAATAGAAGTATATCTTCTTTTACTTATCTGCGAGCGCTTTCGACAGTTGGTAGTACTGTCATCTTCTGGCACTCCTCAGGAGTTTTGGAGTGCCAACTGTCGAAAGCGCTCGCAGATAATTAATGGAAGATATAAAGCTTCAAATCCTTTTTGTACAATTCAATATTGAAATATATATATATATATATATATATATATATATATATATATATATATATATATATATATATGTGTATATATATACATATATATATATATGTATATATATATATGTATATATATATATATATATATATATATATATATATATATATATATGTATATATATATATATATATATGTATATATATATATATATATATATATATATATATATATATATATATATATATATATATATATATATATATATATATATATTGAAAGGGGTTTACTTTTAGGAATGATTAGTTTTTGGCTTCCTACTTCTCCATCTTTATACAAAAATGTGTAGAGAGTTCATTTCGGAAATAATTGGTTTTTTTCCTTCCTTTGGAAGTTTCCCCACATTTTTATGTAGCGAAAAGAAGTAGAAAGTGAAAACTGTCCTCCATCGAAAGTTTATCTTTCAATTTCTCATTAAGTTAGATCCATCCAAATATCACATTTTTTGGTAGTTGTGACAGGACATTGTTGATGGAAAGTTTGAAGAAAGATAGACAGCAATCTGAAATATGGTTGGTTGGGTAACAAAATCAATTTTTTCTTAAAAAAACAATTCATTTCTTGCCGACGTTTCCGATTCACTTAAATTCTTCTTCAGGGCCCTGTAACAATGAATTTTCATAAACATCCCTTTCACAAAACTTATACGATTATCATCATTTAAATTTCACAAGACATGAGTTCTTAATTGAATTACTCACCGAAAAGTAGGAAATGGCAATTGCTCTTGTTTCTGAATTCCATGACAAAAATCTCCAACTAATTATAGTGCCCTTATTAGAAAAATAATCAAAGAAATAAGTTTCTTCTCCCAAAATACAAGGGTAAAACCCATATATCACAAAATTCCATTTGTAGAAAATTTATCTAATAAACTTGGAATGCTACTCAGTACCGAACAAATTAAATTTGCCTTTTCAAATTAAAAGTTGGAAAGCATTTTTTCTCAAAACAGAAAACAAAAACATCACAAGAAATACAATCCAATATAGTGTGCCAATTGAACTTAAATTGAACGGTATCTTAAAACACGAGTTTCAGAACTCATGAGAGACTCTAAGAAACTGAATATAAAAAACCTCATAGCTCTCGTTGAACATGAAAAAGAATATGGGCACATTTTTAATTTGATCATCCAACTATTCTAGATGTTCAACCATATTTATCCAAAAGACTTTTGAGCGAAATGATACATATCCTCAAATGCGATAGTGTTAATACTTGAAGAGATGTAGATGGCTTTAATACTGCATATTTCAATTTGATATGTAAAATACCAGTGATTAAAAAACAGACACCACCTTATCAGAATCACAGATAAAGCCATTTGTTTATTTCATGTCATTATGTGTTGGTGTTGTCTTGGAAATTTTGGTTGTTTGAAATTTTTTTATTTTTTTTTAAATTTGTATCTGGTGTGTATCATTATTTCTTGTGAAATTGAAACAATAATAATCGTATGATTGGAAGGTATGTTTATGAAAATTCATTGTTACAGAGCCCTTGAAAAAAATTTAATTAAATTCGAAACTTTGGCAGGAAAACAATTGTTTTTGCACACATGTTGGAATTTACTTTCAGAGTATATTACCAAACAAAAATTCAGAATGGAATTCTGTTTGAAATCAGAAAATTATGATCTACTGAACATTTTCTTAATGAGATCTCCATTAATAGGTATTTCACTATCAATTGAAACCCATCCAATAACTTCATAGAAGACATATCCAAATGCCTGTGTGATAGTGCTGAAATAATATTCAGTTCTGTTTCATATGACCTTCACCTTTCACGTGAATGCTTTTTTTGATTTTGAACGCTTTTTCTGGAAATGAGTGCCAAGGCTACCTCAGATAATGAAATGTTGATAACTGTTATCAGATGTCATAAATGTTATCACCCAAAAATAATTGTGGATGCTAATAATCAAAACACCATCAAGTAGCTTGACATTTTTTTTTCTTATTTTCCATAGTCAGTTTTGAAGTTAGTTTCATAACCTTTTTCATTTAAAATTTTTTAGTTTTCATAACCTTTTTCATAACCTTTTCCATGTTTTCTTTCATTTTTATTGTGTTCTCATAATTGCCATTTTACCGAAAGCTCAACGCATTAAATTATTCATCTTCATTTTAGATTACAATAATTGGGTTTCTTCGTATTGGAATTCTTATAGGAATTTTTGAATTTCGAGTGTATTGAATTTCCAATGATTCAATGACTTTCATTCATCTGTTCCTCCATAAATTTCAAATCTGTTGAGATCTTTTCAGACAACGGAAGCCCTGTAAACTGTAACATTTTTGTGCAGTTCTATTTTCCAATATATTCCTCATCATTTTCAAAATATTTTTAAACAGCTCGATATTTTCAATTGAAAAAAGTCAGTATTTTCATTTTGTTTCAGGTATGTCGATGAAGAACAATGACGAGAGTATTGCGAAAATGAGGTGAGTTTTCGTATGATTCAAAAGCGATTCTGTTGAAATGAAATATGGTTGACATCAACAATACTATTGAGTCATTGAAATCCATAGTTGTGGACCCAATTGAAGAGTTTTTGGTTTTCAACATCTCCATCGTGATATGAAAAATGTGGAAATACAAACAAAGTATTAGACCTAGACGAAATACTTTCGAAACAAATAATTTTATATGAACCCTAAATTATACGAAAAACACTTTTCTCTAGTCCGTTGATATTCCAAACATTCGTAATGGAATCAAATCAGATATCATTCACAGAATTTCTACACAATATAATTGATGAAAGAAATAAAATATCACTCACGTGGAACACTGTCATCCTCACTGCTAGTTTCCCACAGTTTTTGTATCAAGATGGAGAAGTAGAGAAACCCAAAAATTAATCTTTCCTAAAAATATATCCTTTCAATTTCAACAAAGTTTGTGATCCATTCCATACATATTTCTAACATTTTTTAATCATCAGAATCTTTACCTCTGGTTACAATAAAAATTTTTGTAACTTGTCACTACATAGTATAAAACCAAGTCGCTTCCCGTTGCCTGTCCCTATGTATGCTTAGATCTTTAAAACTATACAAAAAATTTTGATTTTGGTTTTTCAATAGTAGAGTCAAGAGGAAGGTTTATATGTATATAACATGCATAATGTAGTAGAGAAGCACTGATAATTTATATGATGTAAATAAACCCATTGCCAGACCATTACATTTGTGAGAATCACCTCTTCGGTAACTGACGGATAAACAATAACAAACACGACTTGTGCCACATTGAATTCTAAAGAACATCCATCACACCTGTAAATATGGCCGAGTTTTGGAGCACTGGCTTCTCTTCACCTACCTGCAGATAAGGTAAACGCTACTGTTGTGAAAGATTATGATCTCTACGAACGGAAGATCGAAGGTGTTCTTCAGAAGGGACAATACGAATATTCTACTGGACGCTACTGCATCAATTGAAAAGGAGTTGTACCAGATTTTTTGAAACAATTCCATGTTCCTTGGAAGAGAAGCCGTTACAACCAGTGCTTGGACCTCTTACATCAGAGGATTGTCGGAAAAGATAAAAAAATTGGGTCCAAGTACAACATCAGAACCTGCTTCAGATTCGGAAACACCATCCGTAGCAGCCTCACGAAAACCAGGCCACTGAACGCCGACTGCGATTTCGGAAACTGCATTTACCGGATACCCTGTGACTGGTCCCAAGCTGAGTTTGAAGAATCTGCATATATGCTGTCAACCGACGCATGCAGTCGAGCTAGCGGAGAGATACGCAACATATGGAAACCCGTAATCAAGCGGGAAACGGTCATCTCCCGCTAAACGGTCATCTTCCGCTAAACCGGTGAAGCGAAGAGAGCGAAGAGGATGTAAATGAAAGCACTCGAGTGACCCATAAATTGTAATCTGAATAGTCCAGTTATCATCCGAAGACGATTGTGGAGACTAACAATCGAAACGACGTGAAGTAACCTGGTTTGGAATCTCTTAATCTTTAATTCATTTCAATTGCTCAATTTTCAATTTTATTTATTCTTCCAGAGATTTCAAATCATATTATATTATATTATATTATATAATATTATATTATATTATATTATATAATATTATATTATACTATATTATATTATATTATATTATATTATATTATATTATATTATATTATATTATATTATATTATATTATATTATTTTATATTATATTATATTATATTATATTATATTATATTATATTATATTATATTATATTATATTATATTATATTATATTATATTATATTATATTATATTATATTATATTATATTATATTATATTATATTATATTATGCCACCGGAATCAATGAAGTCGCCCCGGAGCCCCAATTAATTTTTATTGCTGTTTTAATTTTATTTCCATGGTTGTTTCAATAAAACTTTATTTTATTATATTATATTATATTATATTAGACAATTGAAGTCCAAAGTAATGAATTCCACAATATAATGTTTCGATAATATTAGAAAGACTATTGATAAATAACACCACCTTTCATTAAATCTCATTTATTGTGAAATTGACATCACAATGTTGGACAACATTGAAGTCAACTCGAATCTAAAATGATTTCCATCGTAGATATTACCAAAGCTCTGAAGTTAGAACAGTTGTAATGAAATTTCATTTCCGCGTTCATTTGACAATGAACATTCCCTAGTCCGATAAAAGCCATTCAGTAATTATATCAGATACGGAAATTGTTATTTCGCAAGCATTCATCGTTCTCTAATTGCTTGCAGTAGAACATTTTCAATTATCGAGACTCAACATTTCGTCCACAGTTCAATGTGATTAGCTAGGGGTAATTCTTCAGATCGGGTTAGAATGAATGTCAATTAGTACAGAACCAAATAATATGTTCATTCGATAATGATATGATGAGAAATATTTGTTAGTTTCTTTATGATGAAGAGACTCAATAAATTAGTTTTTCATAAAAACTATAAGTCATGAGCTCGAGAATGAAGAAACTACACTAAAATTTGAATCGAACCCACATCATAGTATTACTGTAGAAAGTAAAATAAGTGAAAAAAATTATGTTGAACAGTTTTATTGAAGAAAAAAGAAATAAAGATGTAGACACTGTATATGCTAAGAGCTGAAAAGTTTCTTTGAAGGTCCTAGGTTGCAGTCATCACACCACTTTTCTCAGCAATCTACAGTATTGATCAGATGAAAAAATAGTGGAATCGTTGTGCATTAGGTATCCAGAGTAAATATATAAATACCACCCTCAACGATTTTTTTTACTGGTCAATACCGTAGATTGCTGAGAAGAGTGGTGTTATAACCGCTACCTAGGATCTTCCGAATTATTTTTCAGCTACATCATTATTTTCTTTTTTTTTCCAATAACACCGTGTAACAAAAATTTTTTTGCTTATTTTTTTTTTAGCTTTCAGTCCATATCAACATTATTATCATCTTTTTTTTTCAATAAAACCGTTTAAACGTAATTTTTTTTAACTTACTTCATTTTCAAGTTTTTAGTTTATTATTATTATCCACCTTAGCACGTTTCAACCTTTTACCTCAACTTGGGTGGTGTATCGCCAACGACGCGACGTATCATTTTCAGCCACCCTAACGCCACATAGTCCTCGACACGATACATAATCTTGACTTGGGTGGAAGATTTATGCTTGTATCCCGATTCTGAGTTGACAAAGTTCTTCGTATAGATTTATATTGGATATGCATCTTTATCATAGTGTACTACTATTGTACTAGTCAAACCCGGTCATTTGATACCCATATTGAGGTAGTTGTGAAATAATATGTAATCCGCCATTTTATAGCTGAGGCCATATTGAATTTGCATCTTCTTCATAGTGTACTACTATTCTACCAGTCAAGCCGTGTCATTTGAAACCCATATTCAGGTAGTTGTGAAAAAATATGTAATCCGCCATTTTGTTGCTGCGGCCATCTGGAATTTGCATCTTTTTCAGAGTGAACTACTATTTTATTAGTCAAATCATGTCATTTGATACCCATATTATGGTAGTCGTGAAAAAATATATAATCCGCCATTTTGTAGCTGCGACCATCTTGGATTTAAAATGATACTGAAGTTATGGAATTGTTTTGTCTTCAAAACTAAATGTGTGTACTGAATATCAGATCAATCTGCCAACAGGAAAGGGGCCACACTTCAATTACTTAGTTTGACCCAAATGAACAGGGCAAGTTAAATAAAATCGATTGATAATGAAAACAAAATTTCATCTTGTTTCTACGCAGATAAATCTAGCGAAAAGTTTTTGTATCATGATTGTGTTGGGATGGATAAATTTCATTTTCTTCTTTTTACAGATTGTTCTCTGTTTCTCTCTTCTCTGTTCTCTGCACTGTTTCATTTTTCAATTATTTTGTTATTACTAGACATTTTCTCTATTTTTTTTCCATTCATTCTTTAGCATTGATATCCTCCTGCAAAAACTATGAAAACGAAACGAAGTGAAAAAAATTCAAAAGTGCATCGGGTCATCCTCCTGGAATTATGAAACTTTAAAAAATGAATCATTAGAGGCAACACAAAAGAATTTACATCGTCGACTAGGTTCATTCGAAATCAATGGTATCGAAAGACGAAAAGGACTCTATGAAATGGCATAACATTTCCATAAAAATCGTGATACAAGATTTTTTCGAGCATTGGATTTTCCAGCATCTCAGATCAAATGGCTCAATGAGGGCCTCAAATCAATGAGAAAAATATGTTAACCTCCAACACCTTTCTGTGATAAGAATAATTTTGGCAAAAAAATTGTTCAAATTTCGTTTTGTTTTTATGGTACCTATAACTCACTCGAATCGTTAGTTATCCACTTATACAGCTTCATATTTTCAGAAAGAACTTTTCGTAGCTGTTTCATCTGAATCAATCAAGAAAAAATGTTTTCGATTTTTGGTACACACAGTATAAGAAAAAGTTCATGGTGAAATTATTATTTGATGATGACTTAAACACATTTTCCAAGCATATCGCTGAGAGAATTAACTTTTCAAATCAGTATTCGTTATAAAATCAGACGATTGAAAACATCCATTTTTCTGGAACGCCGATATACCTATGAAATACTATATTTTTTTTTAAATCTGTATATCGAAAGCAAATCGTGCCATTTTATATAAAAAACCTAACTTTGATACGCCACGCATGGTACTGAGTACCAAGTATATTGTGAAATATTTTAACAAACCTCAATGCGTTGGTATCTGTAACTTTTATATGAAACATTTTTGTGAACTTCTTTCTGTCATTTCAAACTTCTAATGGAAACTCAATCTAACCCACTCTCTACAAACATTGCAAGTTATTATACATGAAACTTGTGAACAACACAAAATAAATTACACATCATCAACTAGTAACATGGGTTGTATTTCATATGGTATTTTATGATTTCTCTACCAAAATCAGCTCACTTACTCCTAAAATTGATATGAATGAGATTTGACTTTCAACTCACTCGGGACATAATCGGAAAATGAACGAAACTACCATTACACATTCGAAAAATGTCGAACGATGAGTGCGGGTTTAGCTTCAAGCAATACTCGGACTTTCACCCAAAAGTAATAAAAATTAGAAAAGTGGGCAAAACCTCTGAATTCTATGTACAAAACTGAAAATGAATGTCATCATTCAGTTATGTCAGTATCATGCAGTATAGTATGATATACGTTAAGTTCATCTACGTGTTTCAATATCCGGGATATGTATGAACAAATTTCACAATTTCCTATTCTCGAGACAAAGTTACGTACAGTTGACAATGATAAAAGCAGGAGTCTTTGATGCTGATGCCTCACTCACAGCACCCCCTGAATGGAAATTGACGTTCAACCCGTTGACGAAACATTCTTCTTTCGTTTCCAGTGGACATCCACAGCCGTACAAAAATAATACAAATTTTCCAGAATATCCCAAACTACTCAAGAGTGTTCTGGAATATTCCACGTTGATCGGGAATGTTTTTCGTTGTTTCCGAATGTTTTACACTACTCTTTGACATTCCACAAAATTCCAGGATGTTCTGGAATGTTGTGGAATGCATTCTAAGGTTCTGTTCTATAAGTTTTCGAGAGGCGAAACTGAAATCTGACAGGCGCGGTACTTCGGCTCTTACACTGTGCCTCTGAGATACAGTGAATAAACACACCAGAAGCGCTCTAACGGTACCTACGTTCTGAATAAAAAATGTTACATCTTCAATATAACACATGGTCTGAAAAGTCCCGGGCCTAAAAAGAAAACTTTTATTTTTTCAAAATTGGACTCATTCATCCACGTAGTCTCCATCAAGAGCCACACAATCATATAATATTAACTCTTGATGGTATTTCCATACTCAAGATAGTCGATGCATATTACATCACGCACATACCAAAATATCGAGGCCATAACTTTTCCAGCCGATTGTTGTGCTTCCAGGCTCCTTGAACCAGGTTCACCAGTTGCTCTCCACTCAGATGACGATCGTTTTGATTGCGGAGTGAAGTGATGGTTTCATGTTTCATCCATTGTCACATATCGGTACAAAAATGTCTGTTTGTTATATTTGAACATGACCAAACA
This sequence comes from Leptinotarsa decemlineata, assembly GCF_025532065.1. Lineage (NCBI taxonomy): Eukaryota > Metazoa > Arthropoda > Insecta > Coleoptera > Chrysomelidae > Leptinotarsa > Leptinotarsa decemlineata. The sequence continues at coordinate 23,760,616 of NW_027412668.1, read as the reverse complement.
CTGCTCAGAATCATGAAGACATTCTTGTTTTTGGGTCAACAGTGAGCTGGCGCGGCCCCACTTCGAACATAGCTTTCTCATAGTAAAATACTCATGAAATATAAAGCCAACACATGTTTTTGATATCTTTACAATGTCATCGAAAAAACGGAACTCGATGTCTCTACGACCCCCGCTGAAAAAGCGGTGAAAGCGCCATCTATGAGTTATGCCAGAGACTTTTAGCCCATGTAGTACTACCTAAATTATTTGTCTTTACTTTGTATATTCAACAACTGCAAAATATTAAAATTATAATCCACACATGTTGACCTCAGTATCCGAATTCGATCCGAGAAAAAATAACCTGTCTCATTCTGAGGTATTCGTTCAACCCGTAAAAGTTGTAGTCTTCCTAGGAAGGAGTGTCTTTGGCAGGTACATACAACCGAACCGGAAATAACGGAACGGCGTTTTGGGGATGTCTCCGACATATACAGGAAATAGAGATTCCTGCTATAGGTTCGTCATCAATCAAGATAAAGGGAACTAATCGAGTTCCTCAATCAAGGGGTGATCGGATCGTAATCTAATAATTATTTCAAGATAATCGGTTCTGAACGGGATTTGACTGAGCAATCTGCATAACTCCGGATGATATAGTGGATGGATTTTTGAGGGATATTTCGAGAGAGGAATAAATTAGTATCATTCTTGAGCTCTAAATAAAATGAAACGATCATTAAAAAAAGATACGAAACACTTCAATTGTATAATAACTGATTGATAACTGGTGGTGTTTTTGGAATCCAACAGGAATCTATAGAATGAACAGAATAACGTATACACACAGTGTATTCCATTTAAAACGAGCCATCCTGAATAACTTTTGGAACAATGATTTTAAGGAAAAATAGGAAAAGACGTCAACAAAAGTATATAGGGGGACACATTTTAACATATTCACATTTGATGTTACGTCCCTTGCCGCACCCTTAGAGTATGTCACCAATGGGCTTGTTTTATGATTTTTGGTTTAGAGTTCACTTGATAGAAATTTTAAATTGAAAAACAGTGCACTTTGTTTCATCTCTCCAAGTACCGTAGTTTTCTCGTAATTGATTATTAAAAATCGAATGTGGTAGGGTGGTGACGTCACGCCCCTATTCCCGCTTCTTTTTCGATTGACCAATAGGAATGATAGGAATAATCAACATTGCCAAATCGTAAAATTTACGGAGCCTGTCATTATCAATTCAATTATGGAAGTGTATATGAATCCGTTGACGTTTCAATAATTGAAAAATTCTCCACATGGAATAAAATGTACACGAAAAATCATGTCTGGAAGTTCTATATTTAAAATCAGTACACAAAGTCGATAGATCACAAAATATTTACCTGAACTATGATTTTATGCAGTATTTAATAATATACAGTTATGGAAATCAAAAAATATAGCAAACTGGATCAAAGAATTATTTCAAATATTCACTTCATTCTACAATCCTCAATCTGTACAATTTCAATTTATTATAAAAAAACGATTCCTACATAAATACATCTTTCTAATATAGCTACTAAATTCAAGCGTTATAGGCTCGCTTGGGTAATTTGTTGTAGCTTCCAAAACTTGAGAGAAAGGTCACACTTTCAGTAACAGGATCAACTCTAGATAATACTTTCTGCGGAGAATACTTGAAGTTGAAATAAAAAAAACGCTGTCATCAAATTCAATATTTTCGTTCATCTTTCATTTATAGTAACTTTTCAAATGATTTCTATAAAGTCTTGCTAGTGAAACCTAATGAAATAAATCAATTATGCATTCATGCCACCCACGAAAAAATAAGAAATTCAACGTTACTGGTATATTAGCCATATTGTCATCCAGTCAGCCAGCGCCCTCTGTAGTGTATGCGACAATGTGCTCTTTCTAATGTCAATGATTTCCACAATCTTCGTATTTTTGTTAAAATAATTCCAAAATGAATGTTGAGCCTAGTTTTGTTAAAGCTGACTCCCGACAACTTACCAAGAGTCGATTTTGAAATGATCGATGAATTTTACTTGAAAAATTTGCAATACTCTGGTACCAAAATGAAGAATGAAAAATTCAAACGGTATGTGGAATATTTAGTAGGTCCCTTTTATTTATATGACATTCATTTCAGACTTTGTCTTTTATCGAAGGATGGAAAGTTTTGATTTAATTTTTATTTTATCTCGGCCAGGAAGCAGTATGGTGACTGAAAAAAAAACGTTCTTCAATTAGATAATTGTAACAGTTATATTCACACCGAATTGACAACAATAACAACAAAAATGGGGTCTGTTAAATTGGATCATCAGATCTGTGCTTGGATATTAAAAACCAATACACTTGACAACTCCGCTCTAAACACGTTAAAAAAATGTAAAGATACCATATAAGTTTCAGACTTTGGACTTTGGAGTATAAACACTTTTGAAGTGAAAATTGAGAATATTCTTTCACGAAATGCCTTTTATACATTCCAAGAATATTTTAATTACTTCAACTCATCAACTAATTTTTTGCCTGCCTAATAGATATATTTTTGTACAATAATATTTATGTATTTCTACGTAGGTCTTCGTTTCTCGAAATACCAAGAGTTGCTTAGAGACTGTCTTGTATTACATTGATTTGACGTAGGCAAACACTATTCATGTATGCATTGAACGAATACATTTTATTCTATTCTATTATTCAATTCTACCAAAATTCGTTCGACATAATACTGACAAAATTAATAATTTCAATGAAGCATTTCGAAAATCACCGTTACTTCATTCCTAACATTCCATCGCAATGAGAAGTAGCAACTGAAAGAGGATTCGGAGATCATGAAAACATTATGAATGATTATTTCAGTATAGGAATCTCATTTAAAAAACGCAGTTGATAGTACTTTTATTGGACAGTCCGATCTGATTTGATGAAATGGAACAACATAGAAGACACCATCTATAATATTTAGTGATGTCTTTGATCTTCCAGTGATAGTGAGCGCAAGTCTGCAACGTATTTTGGATCCTCAAAAATAACTAGGATTTTGTTATAATGAGGCCAAGTTACCTAAATTTCTGAGTGTCAAAATATTCCTGAAGCATGAACAATCAATTAATTTATACTGGGGAGAGAGGTGATTCTAAATATCATAAAGCTGGATACAAACATACAAAAATGTTTCTCTACAAATTCAAATTGAACTGAAGCGTGGAGAAACAGCCCGAAAAATAGGCAGACATTTGGCAATGATAGTGATCGCACTGTTAGACTTTGGTTTGTGAAATTTTGCTCCGCAGATATCAGCCTCGAAGATGAGCCCCGAAATGGTCGACCTACAATAATCCAGAACGGAGATTTGAGGTTTATGGTGGAGACTGACCCATCACAAACGGTGCGTGGGATGGCAAAAAACTGGGCGTTAGCTCCCATGCGGTTTTTGATGGTTTGAAATTCATTGGAAAGGCTAAACTGTTATTTTACCCCTCCTGTAGAATGAAGATGTCGTATTACAGCCAGTTATTGCGTGTAAAAATAGTACATGATTTTGACACTTTGTGAAAGTAGATACACTTTTTGATGAATATCTTTCCGATTGATGTTGACTTTTTCCTGGTTTAGGAAGAAAATAGTTTTTTCAGTTGGAGTTCGGGCAGTGAGTTATAGTATTGATTCTTCATCTTCACCAACAACAATAGTTGTATTTGTCAAATTGAATTGGTCTATTGCTCTTTCAGTTATCAATATATCAGCATTATTATTAGCTTGTTTTACCAATATATTTTCAGCAGTAATGACCGATAGAAAAATATTTTAACATATATTACAACTGTAGAGATGTATATACGTGGTGCTGAAAATCGTGAAAAACTCGTTTTTTATACCTTGGCCCTTGAATAATTTTTTCCATACAGAGGAAAGATGGGAAACTATCGAATAATATTTTTGATAATATTTCAAACATTCTTACTGATTTTCAGCTTGGTGGAAATTTAGGTAGCTTTACTCTTATTTTTTGGTCCTATTTGACCGGACTATAAGATGCACGGGGGTAGAGGGGCGGTCTAAGCAATAAAGCGCCATCGCCGAGAACGCGACCCGAAAGCGTACAGACGAGTGAGGGCAGACGTCGTTGACGGTTGTGTTAGTTTTGCGAAATTTCTTTCTAGGTACCTCAATTTGATTCTTAAACTATTCATTACTTAGGACAGTTGGCATATTTTTTTAGTTACTATATTTTTAAAGTAAAAATATAAATTACTTGCTATTGCCCGCGGCTTCGCCCACGTAGAATCGGATTTGTCACATTGAGTTAAGTGACAGATCATTTTAAAGAAATAGTTACAATATTCTTTCATTAATCCAAAACTTCAGGTTTCCAACTTCTAAACTGACGAAATTCTATACAATCTATGAACCCCTATTTTTCTCCCTTGGGGTTGGAAATTCCTGATTCCCTTTGTTGATGCTTATTTACGCTATACAAAGAACCTACCTTCATACTCCAAGATTCTAGGTTTAGTAGCTTCGGCTGTAGGTTAATATAAGAGTGTCAGTCAATCAATAGGTACCCACTGAAGGTGCGTATTCACCAAAGAAGCGAGCACGAGCGAACAAGAGCGAACAAGACTGAACGAGCATTCTGCATCAATAATCGTCTGGTGAGTACGGGCTAGCGAGCGAGCGAAAGTATGCTTGTTCACGTTCAGAAAAGATCGAGAAGAAGGCGGTACATCAAAAGGTGCTCACACAAAGTAGATGGATCAACTACGACTACGAACTTGAAGATATTCGCTCTGGTGTGGACGAGACATCAATATGTCGAGCAAACACGAGCGATCCTGAGCGAACACGAGCAAACATACACGAATGCTCGCTCATGCTCTCTCGTGCTCGCTTTTTTGGTGAATACGCACCTTTATACAATACTAGCTGTTTCCAGCTGTTTCTCCCGCGTTATCATAGGAATCTACCCTATGCGTATTCCAGATCAGGATCTATCTATATACCAACTTACATTTGAATTCGTTGAGCTGTTTAGGTGGGAAAAAGTAAAAAGCGTAAACACATTCATCCATCCTTACAAACTTTACCCATTCATAATATCAGTAGTACTAGTATTAGAAGGGTTACTAATGTATTCCATTCTGATCCTTTCAGTTTTTTCTGCTGATGCTATTTAATATTGTATAAGTGGGTAGCTATTGATTGAATGCCACTCTTATATTAACGTACAGCTGAAACTACTGGACATAGAATCTTGAAATATGCAGGTAGTTTCTTTGTAGAGGGTAAATAAACTTCAGGAAAAGGAATTAGAATTTTCATTCCCTAGGGATAAAAAAGGGGTTTGAAGATTGTATTGAATTTCGTCAGTTTTGAAGATAGAAACCTGAAGTTTTGGGTTGATAAAAAATATTGTAACTATTTGTTTAAAATGATCTATCACGAAACTTAATGTAACAAACCAAATTCTACGCGGGCGAAGCCGAGGGCAACAACTAGTTAACTTTATAATTACGTGACATTGACTAAGGTTGACTGAAGAGTAATTGAGTACTTATATGTATAGCTGTGGATGTTATTCACTAATTAGAGACAAAGGTGCACAGTGAGTATTTTTCTAGTTGTTTATGACTTTGAATTATGAGATTTATTTATGTATATGTAATCAAAGTTTTCGTCAATATAGCAGAAGTAACTTACAGATCTTAGTGAAATTTCCAGTTACCACTTTTGAGTGTGATCTGATCAAAAATTTGAACTGAAACGACATTTTTTCAGAAAAAAAAGTGTCGCTAGGCAACACATTATAGATGTCGTAATGTTCGATTTACTGACCGCAAATAAGTAAAAGATGTGTTGATTTACTAGACAGAATGAAATCAATATATTTGGTGAATTCATTTCTCAAAGTCACGACTCAACTGAATTGCTCTAGTAGGGAAATGTATGGATACGAAACAGTGCGAAACATTTGCATATCTGATTGAATGCCACGAGTAGCAAGTAGCGTTTGATAGTTCAACCGAGAATTTGTGTTGAACGCTGCGCCGGTGGTTAATGGAAAGTACCTTGATATCAAATCGTTTACCTGGATTCTGTATCTACAAAGTGATGTCAAGATCACGGTGAATGAAGGTGTAATGAAGGATAGGAATCCGAACGAGTTATCAGAAGGATATTTGAAACATAATCTCTCTGCTAAGAAGATGGCGATAATCAGTCATTACCATATGAAAAACAATAATTTTCTTCGGAATTTGAAATACTTTTTATCAGTTTGGATGATATCTTATTCATTTTTTGATGGAATAAAGTTGCCTGTTTCTGTTCTGGTTGATCATTTCTTTACGAAATAAGTGAGTCATTGTTTGTTAGTTTTTGTTGTATGCAAGCTGGTATTGAATTCTTCTCCTAACTAAGTTGACGAAGAGCCATTGGAAAATCCAGTTGATGAGAAATGCTGTTCCTCAAGAAAATTCATCGGTCTTGAATCAATTTCTTTATTTGTCCGTATTGAGAACTTCAGTAATACATTTGAACTGAATGAAGCTTCAGTATATTACTAGGATCAACACTAGAATGGAAGATGATAATGTTTCCGTTGGGAAACTTTCAACTTCAGTCACACACATCTGTCGCTAATTTTCCAATTCAAATCAAAGAAATCATTTCAGATCAAGCTTTGATAATTGATTTTCTTCTAAATCATTGTACAGAATATAAATGGAGTTGAACTTTTATAGTTTTTTTTCCACTACTAATGTTTGACGTCATTGTTTGAATTGACTCAACTCTTTCATATGAATCGATTAGTATGAATCGAAAAATGAATATTGCGCGAAGCTTACCATTAACATCAGTGGAAATGGCAATCAAATCGGCTTAGCCTTTTTGCTGCAGAGACGTACAGACAAAAATTCAAAATACCGTTGTTTTGGGTTCAATTGCATATTTTATTGACGAAGACTCGCAAAGGTAGTTTTTTTTTCATGACTGTTCGAAAAAGCATGAATAATGTGATTGTTACCTGCTGTTGAGTAGGCATAAATAATCCATAACTCATACTACTTTCTAACCAATCACAGCGGACTAGCTTCATACTCACATATTTTGAAGCCTATCAAAGATGGGAAAATTACCGATGCCTGTTGAATATTTCCAATTATGAGTGATCTTTGAAAATCATTCACTACAAAATATTTACTCAAACACCAAATTTGATAATTGAGTCTATACTTCGTTTTGAAATAATATTTCTTAAAGAAGCACAGCAATAAAAACCTGAACTCGAAAGTAAAACTGAGTGTAATTTATCGGAAATTTGCAATTTTTAATGTAGCAAAATGAAATTTAAAGTTTTCAAAAACTCACTCTGACGAGTTATAATAGTTTTTCATGAGCACGAATATTCATTCGTGATTATTGCTCATGTCGATAGAATATTTTTAATGAATACTTGTGATTTTTTGCTATTTGGAAATCGAAAACACAATCCAAAAACATCATTTTTCACTGAACTTTTCTATCAGAACATCCACTGGGATTGTTAGTGATAAATCAATGATAATTGGAGTTGATATAAATCAATATTATTCATTTTTTGGGAAAGAAAGTTTTTGGCTTTCTACTACTCCATCTGATACAAAAAAAATGGATGAGAGAATCTTCCAATGAAAATGGATGAGAAAATCTTCCTTTCTTTGGAAGATTCTCTCATCCATTTTTTTGTATCAGATGGAGTAGTAGAAAGCCAAAAACTTTCTTTCCCAAAAAATTAATCACTCCTAAAAATATAACGCATTCAAATCAAATATTATTCATCTCTTGTAATATAATTCATCAATAATAGAAATGTTTTGTAGGGCAATCAACGAAAACATCTCCTCAGTAATGCTCTGAATGGAATTCATAAGAAGATATCATTACCATAATGGCATATTTTTCGAATATTCACAATATCCAATCTCAGCTGATAATGGAATTCGTAATACTATCGAATCTAGCAGAACAGGTTAACTGAATCACTGAAAATCAACCCTAAAGTTAAAAAAAACTGTGACAAAAAATACGGAACATTTTTTACAAATTCGAGCACAGAGATAGCCCAAAGAATACTTTCTTCGACATATTTCCACAGACCAATGAAAGTTGTGATGGCAAAATGCAGATACTTTTTGAAATTCTATTCAATTATATGAGACATAAGTGAAAATCAAAATTAATTTTGTGTTTTCTTTCTGTATATCTCTTGGAGTATGAGGACTCTCTCAAGTTTTTGATATCATAATGATACTCAACTTTGTTTTCATTCATCCTGTCCAGTTCAACTCTCAACATTATCAAGATCTACATGTATCTCCTTGAAGTTCGTTATTCTGTACAATCGTCCACTTTCAAGACTTTGAAAACAGGCAAACAACTTCGATTCAATGAAGAAAAGAGAACTGAAAATTTCTATGTTCTTTACCACTTTTATTTGTAACCAACGTTACTACAGATTCGTTTTATAAGGACATTTTCAAACTTAAATAAACTTTTAATGTATCACTTTAAAAATGTCCTTATAGGACGTAACTGCAGTAACGATAAATAAAAGTGGTAAAAACCATAGAAAGTTTCAATTCTCTTCTCTTCATTAAGATTTTCTACCACGTAGTAACATCAATTTCGATTTCGACTTGGGAAATCTACATATCCATGATAATTTTCAGATAGTTTGTATGACTGTTGTTGATATGTTCTCATTTCTTTTATGATAACTGTACTCCACAGTTGTACCCCATCATTTTCTTAAATTACAAAGAGGTATATCTTGATTAAACGATAGATGAATAAATAATCACCTCGTCATACAGTGTCTCTATGTACATGTATGAGTATATACATTTTTTTAAAATAATGTCTGATCAATTGAAATCGCGTACCTCTTTCTGGCTTTTTCTCATGTAATATAATTCAAAAGTCTCTTTGGCTTCGACCTAATGATTGGTCCAATAATCAGATGGAATGTTCAAATTTCCAATTCTGTCTAATCATAAACTATACAAAGAGAGAGATCTGTACTCCGGATCATTTTACAATCTGATAAAACTAGTTCATTATATTTTTGGGAAAGAAAGATTTTGGCTCCTTACTTCATACAAAAGAAATGAAATTCTTTCAGAGAAAGGAAGGGAGCAATCAATTTTAAAAAACTTACTCCATACAAAGATGTGTAAATCATGCAAAAAAGTAACTTTCAGACACAAACTGGAAAAAACCCCTTCGAAACAGCTACCTACTTTCATATGAACATTGAATTACACGAAACAAATATTCTTTCAAAACAAATACCCTTATACGAACACATTTGACTATTCAGTTTTTATTCCAAACATTCATTATGGAAATGAATCAGATATCATTCACAGGAATGCTATACAATAAAGTAAATGAGAAAGGTAAAATTTTACTCACATGGTGCACTGTCATCCCCACTGGTGGACATCAAATGTTTCGGCATGAGACCCTTGCCCTATGGCCTCCTCAGCAGCATTCCTGGATAACATTATAAGATAAAACACTGAATTCATTCATTATATACAAGGTATATAATGTCATAAGATTATCGTGAAATAATGTGAATACAAATTAGATACCCTTCATCTCTTGTGATGAATTAAGTCGATTATTAATACATTGATATTCCAAACTCAAAAGAATAAGAGGTAAAAAGTATAATCGTGAAACTTGTGAAGATTGGACGTCTAGAAGACTGTAGTTGATCTATCTGTCGCGGAGTGTAATGTTTAAAAGTTATTCATGAAAACTAGGCGCAAGACCTTGTTAGTTCCGGTCTTGAGGGAGTCGTATCTGAACTCAAAAAGTGTAATGCTGGTGGAGGAACTGAATATAATTTAGACACATTTCAAAATGAATTCAAAAAGTATAGTATACTAGAGACAAAGTGAGTGTGAAAACTGTTGACTACCAGCATGTGGCTCGGATAAAGTACAACTTCGAAGAAAACTCATCTTTGGACGAATATTTATAAAAAACAAAACATGAAGAAAAAATCTACTGAAAAAATCATTTCTTTCGAAAATAATACAGGGTAGAATAGGTGTACGACGAAACCATCCCAACAGTCTGAGGTATTTATTTCTGGATTCTATGCTTTATAATAATATAATAGTATAATATGTTGTGCAGTAACGGTCTAACTTCAAAACGCATGATTTTTAGACTCTTGAATTTGTGTTCGATAACTTTGAAATATTTTTTAATTTTGTCACTACCTCTTCAACCACATAACATTGCATGTTTGAGAAAATCCAGGATTCACGAGCCCTAAATGCGTAAATGACATACCAATTTTATGAAAAGTATTCGGATTCATCTCAGTAAGCGTGTTTTGAAGGATGTTGCTGTCCAAACTAAATGCGCGTAGGCATAACGTATAGGCATAATAGGTGCAAACTGTAGGCACAGGTGTTAGTTGAATCTGCTAGTTATAATAGTTTTTGCTATTTGAAAATTTCGCATCTACCACGGGAATCATGAAGATCATGTCGTAAACTACAAGAAAAATGAGCGTGGTAAAAGTCACATAAGAACCACAAATGTTTCAATGATCTGCAATAAGTACAGCACTGTTTTCTAGATTGTTTGTTTATATAGTACTAGAGAGTCACCCACTGTAAATTTGAGGGCATGGGTAAACAATAATGAAAAGATAATTTTGTTTTATAAACGCGGTTTTTTCCCTCGCGGCTGGCGTCCCAGTTGGAATATTCAGAAATCCTTTCTAATTGCATATCTACAATATAAAATGAACCCACATACAAAATTTCAGCCTTCGAAATTATACTGGTATGGAGGTAACGGTGATGAAAAAAAAACTTTATTTTATGAACGCGCCTTTTCCCGCGTGACTGGCGCCGCGTAGTTCGAATTTTCAAAAATATTTTCTCATTGCACATCTATAACATAAAACAAACCTACTCACAAAATTTCAGCCTTCAAAAATATAGTGGTATATACGGAGAAACAGTGATGAAAAGCAATTTTCATATGTTGTATATGTAGCCCCAGTTGAAATATTTGAAAATTCTTTTTTGATTATTTAACACGCTTTTATTAGCTTCATCTGCATGTATGTGAATGTATGTATGAATGTATTTATGTTTCATTGTTTGCAACTCTCAAGCTCGGGATCTGTGTTTAATCCATTTGCGGGCAGATGGCGCTGTACGTAACATTCTTGATATATCGACATTATTGCTTGATCTATTTGCGGGCAGATGAGTCTGTACGTAAACTCCTTGATAAAATTCGAACTCACTTTATATATATATATATTCCTTCATTTGAAAGAAGTATTTTTTTTTATTAACACGCGCGCGTGCTGCCTTATATGTAACCCTCTTTTGCGCGCCTGCTGCCTTGGGCTTGGAAGCTGATTTTAAGGCTCCCTCTCCGGAATTGGAAAATATCAATGGTCATTTTTCTAAACAATATACGGCTGATTGATCCCAAAGTTTAGATTATACAAATATAGTTAAGAAAGACTAAAAAACACGCTTTGATAGCATACGAAACTAAAAAATGAAAAATAAATATAGTTGAGAAAATTAAAAAACACGCGTTCGAAGAGGATTGAATCGAAAAGTTGAATATATTTTCTTTAATGAGCTCAAAACAACGAACGAAAAATGCTAGTATTATTATGAAAAAAGCATGGGCGCTATGTACCATATTTTTTGTATTTCAAGAGTCATTTTTAACTTTTTACTTCGATGTTCTTCAAAAGCTTGTTTTTTAGTTTTTTAAAATATATTTTTATTGCACATCTCCAACATTAAATGAACCTACATACAAAATTTCATTTTCTGAAAATATAGCGGTACTGAGAAACAGTGATGAAAATGTAATTTTCATATGTAAACGCACCCTTTCACCCCCACTGGGGGAGCCCCAGTTGGAATATTTGAATATCCTTTCCACACAACAAAAACAAATTTTAATAACATAGCGGCTCTTTTCAGAACCTTCCATGTAACATAATTACTTTACTCAAACTATTGTTCTCATCATTCGATACTATTTTATCATTTTATCACATACAAAATATTATATTTTGTGTTCAACCATCAATAACCATTGTCGCTGAAATACTATAAATATTAGCCTGATCGTATGCACTATTTTATAATTCAAACTTTTTTTAATAATTTTTTTAACATTATTTTTATATTACTTCTTATGATGAATTTCAATTTACCTCATATGTACAAATTTTTATTTTTTATTAATTACTGATATGTCTATATCACGTACAAGGAACACTCCTTCGGCGATGCTCTTTCTGTGATGCCGTTGTTTATTATTATTATTATTATTACATTGTCCATCTGAAACTTAAGAAGTACCTATATACCAAATTTAAGCTTTCTAGGACGGAGAAACAGGGATGAATCAGTGAGTGTTAAGTGAGTGACTTTCGCATTTTAAGGTATAGATGTGAATTCCTTACGTTTTGTGAATCCAGTTTGAATAACATTTGTTTGGTAAACAAGTGAGTAAAACGTCAAAAAATTAATTGAAATGTTCTGAATTAACTATAACCATGAACAAATTTTGACAGACACTACAATCGGGATGAGTTTAAATAAAAAAATGGTTCATTTGCTGAACCGATGGGTTTTTCATTAACTTCAAATTCATCCTCAAACACGAATTGATTTTCCTGAAAATTGGTTACATCATAAAATGGGTCACTCATAAAAGTTTGTCAATTTTGATTCACTGATTAAAATCGGTATCATGTTGATTGGAAAACTCACATAACTAGGGTTGCTGACGAGACGGAAATGCGGACAGGGAATATTTTGAATCGGGAAAACGAAATTAGACTCGAGTAGGAATAGGTAAAGTAAAGGAAGGGTCACGGATTACGCGCAAGGAAGTTGTAGTCGGAGTTCGCGCGGGAAACTGTACGGCGGAGTTGGCAGATTCCACACGAGAGTGTTTAGGTGCTTGGAGTCGAACCGCGATTCTCGAGCGGACGTGATGAGGTTAAATTCGGTTCGCGAATTTCGTGATGTAGAGATCGAACTGAAGTTGTTCGTGGATGAGGAGTTGAAGTGATCATGAATTTTTACTCTGTCGGATGAAATGTCAGGTGAACAGTAACGAGTAATTTCGCTCACGTTAGTGTAATATTGACTGTGAAAGTTTGGGACAAATGCTGATATTTGAGAACATCTATCAGATTACAAGGTGAGGAAGAAAAGAGAAAACTGAGTGTCTACTTTCTTGATCACGAATTGGCATAACATTGACACCTTTGAAAATATTGTCGAGAAGGAATAACGAAAAGAGATATTCATTTACTGGGTTAATTTTGTGATAACGGTAAAGAAGGTCAGCTCAAACTACAGGAATACAATGAATTTGTTGAAATGCTTCACACAAATACTGAAGGTACTTCGACTTTTCGGGTCACATACTTCGAAATAAGAAGGGTTAGCCCTTCTCTCAGATAGTTTCAAGTATGTCTTGGTGAAGATTCCCAACTGATACCATTTCAAGATTTCAAGGAATGGTGTAAAGACTTTCAACTTTAATGTTATTTTCAACCAACTAGTTTTTGGTTCCCAAACACATTTTATATCAAGTATTTTTCACAACTGTATTTGTTTTTGTGATTTCTGGTTGGTTGGTTGATTGCAATATAACAATATTTTCCAGAGGCAGTAATAATCTAAATTCAGTTCAACTTATTCAGTTTGATCATGAAGTCTGAATTGAATGGAAATTTTATAAATAACTCCATTTGAAATCTTCCTTTTACATGAAATTATAATGATAGTATCATTCTCATGAAAAATTACATCTTCATGATAGAGAATTTCACATGTTAACTCCAATTGAAGTTTCAGGAACTATCGGAGTTATAATGCTCACAAGCTTTCTACAAGATCTTTGTTGAAGCGACCTATTACAACCATAGGATATGTCTCGAAGTATCTATTGAGTGAATATAAATGCGTTCTACTCCAGAATTCAGAAGTTTTTTGACACCGAAATTTTAGATGTCAAACTAACAATTGACTATTTTCTATCTGGCGCTGAAGAAACTGGTAACAAATTGAACTCGAGTAATTATAAAGAGCACGAATTCACGATAGATGTTCAGATAATTTTTCAATCTGAGTCAATTTTGAATCGAATCTGTCTTCAATTTCTATCTGAACTCAAATTATTGTTCATATTGTGATTGAATAAAAAACTTCCCTGTTCGTTTCGTTATCCAGTGTAGTTGATTCTTCACAGTAGACCCATCACACGACATATCTTAGGACGATAAAAATCTGAGGGGGTGAGGTCTGGGAACATAGCAGTCCTTAAGTGAAGTTTCTGAACACATCGCCACGTTTCCGCCTTAGCAATAGTTCAATGTCAAGTATGTTGAAAATTTGCCAAATTTCTTCATAAATATATTTTGTAATCATTTAAACCCTTGTATTTTTGATAATCTATTATTTTAATAGAATGGTGCCATTCTGAAAGACTTGTAGAATTATAGAATCATTACTGTCACCAATGGTATTTGAGTATGATTTTCTTAAGAGGTTGCTGCACTTTCCTAGTGCATTAGATGAATTTTACGAGAACTAAATTAAATACGTCAATAGTGTAGGTTTTTTTTTACTTTGGTCGTGCTCTCGGCTGATCACAACCTGCTGAGGGGAATTATATGACTATGGTATCAAGAGTATCTGTTAAGAATGTGTCGGAACTTTCTACAGGGAATGATTTCATTAAGTGAATGTATATCTCCGAAATAATTCAAATTCAATCGAAAAAGATGGGGGTGTTTTTAATACTGAATATTAGGTCCTTTTTCATCAATTTCGTATGCTAATAATTTGGCAAAACTAATCTCTAGCTGGAAATAACTCTCTCTTCATTTCAATTCTAGTGGAACAAATATCTCGAGATTTTCATTCTTTCTGTTTGAGGATATTTCACTCAAGTAGATTTATTCTTCATACAGTTTTAATTTTTCCATTGTGGCAGGGTGGATATTTCAATATTCTTCATCATATGCCTGCTCACCACAGTGGAGAATCACAATTATCAGCCTATAGAATCAATATTTTGTATAAGGCATCATCAAGAGTTGGTGCTGAAGTTTATGACAAAATGCCTGACTTCATCAAAATTATGCAACATGTGAGCAATTTTAGATGTTTATATTGGATAAGAAAGGTTTTGGTTTTTTACTTCATACAAAAAATGTGGGAATCTGTTAAAGAAAGGAAGCAATTAATTTCAAAAAATTAAAAGAATCAATTGCTTCGTTATATTATGATTGCCTCACCCCAAAATGTTATTCAGATCGATGCTGAAGAGGCAATAATGCAAGTGTCTTATGCTACCAGTGAGGTTAATAGTGTTCCATGTAAGTGAAATTTTACCTCTTTCATTTACTATATTGTGTAGCAATCCTGTGAATGTTATCTGATTCAAGTTCATTATGAATATTTGGAATACAAACTGAATAAAAAAATGTTTTTTGTATAATTCAGTGGTCATATAGGAGTATTTGATTCGAAAGTATTTTTATTTCGTTTAATTCAATATTTATATGAAAGTATTTGTTTTGAGAGGTCTTTTCCTTCTAGTTTGTGCTTGAAAATTACTTCTTTGCATGATTTACACATAGAGTTAATTTTTTGAAATCAATTACTTCCTTTCTTCTTTTGGAAGATTCTCACATTTTTGTAATTTCATTAATATTATTCTCTATCATGAACATACCCCACCCAATCCAAATGTTTTCTCGAAAAGTTTCAGCCACTAAAAATTTTTGTCTATTTTTATCTCGAGTATGATTATTGTTTTCTTATACAATGTATTTAATGTTCAAGCAAACATATTTGGAAACTCAGTTGAACCTTCGACTGCTCCATGATTATTAACAAATTGAGTGGGCATTCTTGAAGACTGGCTGGTAATCAAATTATTCATAAGAACAGTTCGTTCAGGCCAGAGTCTCAAATTATCTACACTGTAGATTAACGGACTGACAACTACTCCCCTGGCTAATATCCCAAAGGGCGTTGGATTATATCCCACAGGTGTCAGTGCAGGATTCTTCACTGAAGTTATTGCTGCATATGCTGTTGGCGATTCAACGCGATTTTCAATTATTGGAATACATTTGCAGACCGGTTTCGAGCTGTTTAGCCACTCGTCAGTGCAAGGTAGTGTCTATCATCAACATAAACGCTTATTTACTTCGTATCACAGGCAGAAACGAGAATATTTGCAATGAAACGATAAATATCATAGTTTCAAGTAATGTATTGGAAACTCGCTTCAGTTTATTCGGATGGATTTTCAAAATGTTTGACCATTCACTTTCTGACATTTTATTCCATCCAAAAGTTTTGAATGAGCTAGGGTTGTGTATGTACATTGGAATTTCGCAAATCTCCTCTGAAACATTTAAACATTCAGAAGTCCACAGAGAAAATGAATGACCTCTTTCTGTAACATCGGATCAAGGGTAGGAACTTCTCAATTCTTCAACCCTTTATTTAGTGGTGCAGACAGGAAGCAACATATTGCCTTCTCAAAAATCTACCTCACATGAAATTTTTGGCAGATTGCCAGAGTTTCACTCTTGTAAGCTGACGTGTGAGATCACTCACCAAATAAAGTAATCCAATTCGTTGAGAATCTAGATTTATTTCATCTAATTTGAATAGGTATCAGCTACTAGAAACCCTCGCGAGTTGCAGTGCTTTTTCTTTCGATCTACCTACCTAATATGTCAGAAAAGTCAATTACGAAATATTTTCTAAAAGCTGATAAGGTTTTGGAGAATTAGGGAAATAATTCTCATTCCTCAGGCAATTCCAAAAAACACTGCAATTGGAAGATAATCTGTACCTACTATGGTTGAAAAAGAAAGAAGATTATGAAATCAAGGTAGATTTGATAATATCGTTTACTGTTGAGGAGCAAAGTACATGACGGTAATCCAAAAATATCTTCTGCAAAAAACTCATATTCAGTTAGAAGAAGTACTACATCAAGTTTCTCCAATATCATCACCTGTATATTTTTCATAACTTCAGTTGTGCTCACTATATGGTATGAATTGATTTTTTTTGACCTGACCTATCCTTTTCCTCAACTTGTCTTTATTTTATTTTTTTCTCATCTGAGCGCTGATGCCAAAAAACATTCATTTTTCATAGTTACCCACCGAAAACTCATTTTTTACAATCTCTTTCCAGGCATCATTATATTTTCACATTGTTATAATACCTGGGTCACGATTCTCGACATTACTCTCCTGAACATGTACATGTTCAACCATGGGAGAAATGATGTGGTATTTTTCACAGAGGTTTAGGAACATACACCTTGGGAATTCATGCATATATCCATGTGATTTGAAATCTCACTAAGGATTTTACCACACACCGCATAAAAATATTATTGTCACTGACACAGAATATACTATTCAAATTCGAAATATGAAAGCTGCAGATGATATTTTTAGATAAAATCTACCATGAGATTTTTGGTCTGAATTCATCTCTTCTGGAAATGCTTATTTTGAAGCAACTCATCAAAATGTTCACATTATCACAGTAGTTTTTTCAGAATCTTTCAGATGAGCTGAACTCCTTCTGCTCTTGCTGTTTAAATCTGTTTGAAATCTGATTAAAATATGTTTTTCCGTTAACCAGCTGTCGCACCCCTACGAACGACAACCCTCAGAAGTCGAAACTTGTGCGAGCTAAGGATTAACGATGTCTTACCTTTTAACGTGTGATTCCTAACACGGTATCTGCTTTTGTTCAGATGTATATTTTTGATCGATTCCCGAATTATTTCAAATGTTATGGTACTAATCTGTTAAAAAGCTGTTAGAATCTGTTTTTAAACCAGCTTCGCCCCCTTATGCAAGACAACTCTCAGAAGTCGAAACTGGTATGGGGTGAAAAACAACGAGGTCTTATTTTCCAGCGTGCGATTTTCAGCACAGTTTGGACGATCGCAGTGAAAATCGGTCGTCCGGCGATAGGACTCTGACTACCCTTTCACGCAGCGGTCAATTGAATGACTAGAACGAACCACTCATGCCCTAACGGCTATCGTCCTAAAATAATATTTCATATTAGAGTTTGAATTCTTCATTATCTGAAAAAGTGTTGAACTTTTTGGAATCAATAAGAAGGAAAATTTAATGAAATCGAAAGAAATATTGATGAAATTATAAAACAATGACGAAGAACAATAACAAAGGTGAAACTTGAAACTTTGAAGAGCATTTCTCGGATTTCCAATAATCCGATTGGTAGATTATCAATATTCAAATATCCATTTCAAGTCATACGTTCAGTGTCCATTATAAGTGACCCCCCCCTGATTAACTCGTTACTGAATTCTTGTTAGGAAAATCGCCAAGACACGTCTATTTTTGATTTGTACAGTGTATATTTTTGTATTGATAGTTCACCCCTAATTTCATCCTTCCCCGGATGGGAGCATCCCTGTCGACAAATTTAAATAGCATGGGGTGGTGAGTGATAGCCCATTTGAAAGGGGGATTTATTCTTCATTCAACCGTGCAAAAAATTACAACAAAAACAGAGAGGCAACGAAACTAACACCAACTTTTTCTGTTATAACAGTAGATTTTCAAAATGTTTCTCATTGACCTCCTGGCAAAAAAAAGAGTATATTTTCAGTTTCAATCCTGACGCTTTGCAAAGTATAGCGAGAAATTGTTGCACACACTTCCGTAATCCACGCACGCAACTCCTGAATAGAGTGACACTGATACTCGCATACTTTAGATTTCAGGTAACCCCATAGAGATGAACTATAAAGGAGTTAGATCTGGTGATCTTGAGGGTCATCCCACACGTTCTTGTTAGTCGATCCATTGTCCTGCATAAACAGTATTCAAATAAGTCCTCACCGTAATTACAAAATAAGGAGAAGCTGCATCTGGTTGTAGAATAATATCCATGTCAAATTCGTCTAAATTATTTGCGACAGTTGCCACTATCAGTGGATCTACCACTGTTTCCAGCATTTCCAAATAGAGGACATCATGCAGATGTTCCTCAATGAATAACGGACCAATAATGTGGTCACCCAGTATTCCTGCCCACACATTAACTTTTTAGGAAAACTGGGTATGAGTTTGACAAAAAAGTCGAGGATTTTCATCGGAATTTTAATACTAAGGGTGATTGCGCTACGTAATTAATCGTTATTCTTGAACTCACCACCCTATGCTATTGACATTCGAAAGGGTTGCTCCCGTCCAGTGGGGGATGAAACTAGGGGTGAACTGTTCGTACTCAAATGTACATTATAGTCAAAAATTGACCTATCTTGTCGATTTTCCTAACAACAGTCTAGTAACACAAGATGTCTTTCCTGTAAATTTTGGTGAAGTTCGAAGTAATTAAAAAATCTGTTGAAATCTGTTTTTCCGTTAACCAGCTGTCGCCCCCCTACAAAGTCGAAACTTGTGCAGCTAAGGACTAACGAGGTCTTATTTTCAACTTGTGATTCCTAACAAGGGTTGGACGATAGGAAGTGAAAATCGATTGTCTGGCCTTGCGGTTCGAACCACCAGTTCACACAGCGATCGACTGACTAAGTGGAACTAACCATCCACTTCAACCCACTAGGCTAACGTCCCGTTCAGTCCAATCGGCTACGGAGACAGCAAGAGGTTTCATACCTTAATGAGGATCTAGAAGTGATTTTGAATTGGGGCCAAAGTAACCAGGTTCAATTCAATGACACAAAAACTCAGGCATCAGTTTTTTCCAAGAAGATAAATGTCTCCGAATCGGATATAATAATGTCAGAACAAACAATTCCGCTTTCTGCTTCGATAAGTTTGTTGGGGGTTGAAATGAACACAATATGTCTGGGCGCAATCATGTTGCTGGAATTGCAAAGGCTGCTTCTCAAAAGCTTGGAACACTGTTCCGAACCAGAAAGCTGTACACACCTCAGCAACTTTTGATGCTTCATAAAGCTCAGATCGAACCTTCTTTGGAGTATTGTTCTCATGCATGGAGCTCTGCCCCAAAACATACCCTGAAGTTGCTGGATTCCATCCAGAAAATAGCCATTCGCCTGATTGGAGACGCGAACATTACGTGCAACCTTGATAGCCTGGAACATCGAATAAAGGTTAGAGATTTGTCTCATAGATACTTTCACGGGAAGTGTTCAAATGACTTGGCACATTTGATTCCACCAAGAGCGGTACATATCAGAAATATGCGACAAACTGTGGCTGCTCATCATTTTGAGGTTCAACTCAGTACACCTCGAACTTCACTGTTCAAGAACTCTTTCATCCGGAGAACTGCGTTTATGTGGAATAAACTTCCTGAGAACGTTTTTCCAAATGGATTCAATCTCCAGCGATTCAAATCCAATGTGAATCGCTACTTTCGCACAGGCACCGCTCCGAGACCGCCTCAAGGATTTTCCTGTAGTGCTTATGTATTGTCCTTGAAAAAATTTAAAAAAAAACAATACTAATTGGAACATAAGCACTACAGCAAAATCCTTGAGGCGTTCTAAGAGCAGTGCCTGTGCGAAAGTAGCGATTCACGTTGAATTTGAATCGGTGGAGATTAAATTTGTTTGGAAAATGTTCTCAGGAAGTTTGTTCTACATACACACAGTTCTCCAAATGTATACCTCCAAGTTCGAGGTGTACTGAGTTGAACCTCAAAATGATGAGCAGCCACGGTTTGTCGCGTATTTTTGATATGTACCGCTCTTGGTAGAATCAAATACGCCAGGTCACTTGAACACCTCCCATGGAATGCAACAACTCAAAACCGACAATTGATGGGACGCTGCAATTTTACGAAGGTACACTGTTACATTGTTGCGAGTTAAGTTACCAAGTTCTGTTGCATATTATGTGTATGCAGCTTTAGAATCGCTAAGTTATAGAACATATTTAGTTCATATCCAGCTGTCATTTATATTTCTGAAAAACACTTTCTCGTAATTTAACTTCATATATGTTATATGCGAATTAGCGTCTCACACGTATTAAATTACAAAGCGATAACAGCTTCCTGCTAAAAGTGCTTATTGTGCAGTATCAGCAATATGAACACTTGTGCTCCAGACAAAGCAATTGCTGACACTGTTCAAATATTGTTTTTCATACAAAACGTATAAATAGACCCTGCGAAGTCAGAAAGATGTTCATTAACTTAGAAATCATTCTCAAGTACAGTTCATATTTATTCTGTTAATGTTCCAAGTTTTTCACGTTATATTCAAATTGTAATAAAGTGTTTATAAAGAAATAAACCAATTTTTAAAAAGTGAATTGTGGAAAACAAGAGATAACAAATTGGCGCAGTCGTGCGGATTCCTGAACGTTGCTAGAACAAGAAAATTCTAACTGGCAGCGGTGGATTCCAATCCTTCAAGGAATCAAAGAACCAAGCCCTTCAAGGAAACAAAGGACCGAGCCCTTCGAAAAAGCGAGAACCGAGAGAACCCGAGGAGTCATCACTTGAAGAAAACCACGGAAGGAACACCTAGTGAAGCCCCTGGTGGAAAACTTCGAGAACAAGACGAATCACCCATGAAACAAATACTGTAAGTCAACAAAGATTCATCTCGTTTATTGTATTGAATTTTATTTCATTGCAATAATCATACAGATTGATTATTGGCTTATTGTAAAACCAATTGTTGATAATTGCACAGATCAATTATCATCAAAATAATCGTACTGTTCGATTATCTCAGAGGTATTGAGTATTGCTATTATTGATTTATTATAGTCCAGTGAATCGATTAATTGAGCGATATGCCTGACAACGAAAATGCCCCTGAACCAATCCCTGAACCTTTTCCCGAAATTGAACCATATAAATTGTCGGAAATATTTTCGATCGTCCCTGAATTTGAAGGAGACCAAATATTTCTTACAACTTTTACAAATGCTTGCGATTGTGCATACCAAATGTCAACTCGCGACCAAAGAAATCTTTTGACGATACACATTAAAAACAAACTTCGCGGAAGAGCTGCCCAACTGATAAGCTCTCGAAACCCCGAAACATATCAAGAGATCAGACACCTATTGAATTTAAACTTTGGTGATACCCGAGATCTCACCTCCTTGATCCAAGACCTACAAAGACTCAAACAGCTACCAAATGAAACCGCGTTGATATTTTTCAACAGATTACAAGTACATAACGCCAAAATGCACGCTTGTATTCAAAAATCTACTCTCACTGCCGATCAAAAAACAGCTCAATCGAGACTCATCGAAACGATGACACTGAATACACTACTTACCGGACTTGAACCCAGACTAGGACAAATCATACGCGCTGGAAACCCCAGAGACATGCTTGAAGCACATATGCGAATCAGGAGAGAACTCCAACTTTCGTATTTCGAAAACCAAAAGCATGACAAACATAACCAACCGAAAAACAACATTTCCAAAAGACCCCAACAACCTCAGTCTTCAAGAACGTGTAACTTTTGTGGACGCTTTGGTCATTTGTCGAACGAATGCCGCCAAAGACAACGACCGCCACCAAATAACACAAATTCCTTTCAAAATACGAATTTTCCGAAACCAAATTTTCCCCAACAAAACCGTCCTCAAACGAATTTTCAAAACAATCAACAAAGACCACAATTTCAAAACAATCAACAAAGACCGCAGTTCCAAAATACCCCACCTAGGCCAAATTTCCAAAACCAAAACCAGAATCGTCCCTCAGTAATTCAACGCAACCCCAACTCAAATCAACAAAGAACACATTGCGTTACATATGAAGAATCTCAACCTCTTCAAGATTATAACACAGAGTATGAGAACTACTATACAGCTAGTAGCCAAGAAAATGACTATTATACCGATAATGGTCAATGCCCGCAAGTATATGATCAGTACGATCAAAATGACCAACACGACCAATATATAAACAATCCAAATATCTCAGAATACCAGGATTTTCTTTCACTTCCAACACAACATCACCCCCCAGATTTCAGTCAATCCCAAGACATAACATCGGACATTCAAACTCAAATCCAATCGATGAACCTAGAAGATTATCACCCCGATCTGAACTTCCCGGAACAACGCTTCATGTAAGTTCACTTCACTCCATGAATTCAAAAAACTTATACTACATCAAAGACCTTTCAAATACCTTCAAAATTTTAATAGATACTGGTGCAGGAATTTCGATATTCAAACCAAAAACTTGTGAAAAATACCTTCACCGATTCCCAGAAAATGTAATAGTCCAGGGAATCACGGACCAAAAAGTTTTAATCACTGAATCGACTCTGATCAATTTCAAAGATAATGATCCCCACAAAGTCTATGTTCACAACCTTGATATTGAATTCGATGGTTTATTAGGATCCGATTTTCTAGAACATTATAATTGCATTATTGATCTAAAAAACAAACAATTAATTACAAATTTCAAAACAGTCCCTTTGTTCAAAGTTATAGATAATGAAGTAACTGAAAATTCGAAACCAAACCAAATTTCAATTGAACCCAGAACAGAAAGAATATTCAAACTCAAAAGTAACTTCAAAAATACCGACGCTATACTGTTAGCGCAAGAAAAAGAGAAAGTCAGAATACCAAATGCTTTAGTAAAAATTGACAACAATGGTGAATTTTTGACAATCATCATAAACGCCAACGCAATCCCCAAAACAATAGATTTTTCAGACCTTATTCTCGAACCAATAACAGACTTCGAATCAATTTTGAACTTTAACACCTCTCACGATGATTTAGAACAAATTGACAGAACTCAAGAGATAAAAAACCAACTCAGACTTGACCATTTAAACCATGAAGAAGAACAAATGATAACCGAATTATGCCTAGAATTTTCTGACATATTTTATCTTGAAGGCGACAATCTCACCTTCACCAATGAAATTAAACACACAATCGAAACTAACAATGCGAGACCTGTGTTTACAAAATCTTACAGATACCCTCATATTCACAAAGAAGAAGTCAAAAGCCAAATTTCCAAAATGCTTAATCAAGGTATCATTCAACATTCGACATCCCCATGGTCATCCCCTGTTTGGGTAGTACCAAAAAAGCTAGATGCTTCCGGAAAACCCAAATGGCGTGTTGTGATTGACTATCGAAAACTGAACGAACTGTCAGTAGCCGATAAATATCCGTTACCCAACATTTCCGACCTGCTAGATCAGCTTGGAAAATGTCAGTATTTTACCACCCTCGATCTTGCGTCAGGATTTCACCAGATCGAAATCGACCCAAAAGACGTTCCAAAAACAGCCTTTTCTGTTGAGAACGGTCACTATGAATTTGCCCGTATGCCTTTTGGATTAAAGAACGCACCATCCACGTTCCAAAGAGTGATGGATAACATCCTCCTTGGCATCCAAAACGAGCGCTGTCTTGTATATATGGATGATATCATTATATACTCACCAACGATCCATGAACATATTTCAAGACTAACAGAAGTGTTCAAAAGACTAAGGAAAGCTAACTTGAAAATTCAGCCTGACAAATGCGAATTTTTAAGGAAAGAAGTCGCTTATCTTGGACACGTCATCACGAAAAACGGCGTTAAACCAAACCCCTCCAAAGTTGAATGCATCCAAGAATTCCCCCAACCAAAAAACCCAAAAGAAATCAAATCATTTTTAGGTTTAGCTGGTTATTATCGACGCTTCATACCAAATTTTGCCAAAATTTCCAAACCACTCACAAAATTACTACAAAAAGATACCCCATTTAAATTCGACTCAGAATGTCTGAAATCATTCAACGAATTGAAATTAGCCCTTACTTCTAGTCCAATTTTGATTTACCCCAACTTCGAAGAACCTTTCCTCTTAACGACAGATGCTAGCGCATTTGCAATAGGAGCTGTTCTTTCACAAGGACCGATAGGAAAAGACCTCCCAATAGCATACGCATCCAGAACACTATGCAACGCTGAATCAAAGTACTCTACGATTGACAGAGAATTTTTAGCGATTGTATGGGCTGTGAAACACTTTCGACCATACCTGTTCGAAAGAAAGTTCAAACTCATCACTGACCATAGACCCCTCACTTGGCTTTTTTCAATAAAAGACCCAGGTAGTAGGCTAGCACGTTGGAGACTCAAATTACAAGAATACGAAAATTTCAGTCACTTATATGAAACTCGATCCCTGATTGATTACTCAAAAATAAAATTTGACAATTCGCAACTTTTAGACAAATCACATAAATACATCCTCACTTTTTTCTGCCAAAACAAATTAGAAGATCTTCATCATAAAATCATAGATGACATATTCGAGGGAAATGTCGACTTTTACAACGATAGAATCAATATTCTCTCAAGTAAAACCGTTAAAGACAGAAAATATTTCATAATCGCTTTACCCTTCGATCATACTTCAGCCGTAGAAATTCTATTCTTCATCCTTTATAAATGGACAGATGAAATAGACATTTCCAAAACGTACTTTGTCCAAAATAATTTGGATTTACCAATTTTGGAAATTCTTTCTTTCATTTTCGCTGAAAAAGAAATTAAAATAACAGTATGCCAAAATCTAACAAGAACTCCCGACGAAGACCAAATTCCCATCGTAATGGACCAATGCCATTCAGGAAAAAATAATTTACATCGAGGAATTAACGAAACAGTTAGACGCGTAAAAGAAAAATATAATTGGCCAAATCTGATCAAAGACGTAGAAAATTTTGTAAAGAACTGCGAAACTTGCAAAAAAGCAAAAATTTGCAGACAACACCTTAAAAGCCCTCTAGTCATTACAGAAACTCCGAAAACACCATTCGAGAGAATAAACATTGACATTCTTGAAATTCCCACAAAAAATTATATACTTACAATTCGAGACGAACTCACAAAATTTACCCAAGCTTACCCTATTGAAAATAAATCAGCAAAATCAGTAGTAAACACTTTACTGCTATACTTTCAACACTACGGAACTCCACTCAGAATTCATTGTGACTTCGGTCGAGAATTCAACAACGCCCTACTGAAAGACCTTTGTACGCTTTATGACATTAAACAATCATTTTCTAGTGTGGACCATCCGCAATCAAACGGTTCCTTAGAACGTTTTCACGCGACCCTTCTAGAAATGATAAGAACAAATAAAATCGACAACCCTGATGAACACCCCTTAGGTATTTTACCATACGCAATAATTTGTTACAATAACACCAAAAACAAAACACACGGATTCACCCCTTACGAACTACTATTTGGACACACCTCTAGTAGACCACCCGAAACTCTGTACAACCAAAAAGAACTCATAACTAAGTACATACGAGATTTAAATAATAAAATCTCTTATTATTATAAAATTGCTCGTCAAAGAACACAAGACCAAAAAGAAAAATCCAAAATTCGATTCGATAGAAACGTTGCACAAAATATACCTGAGTATAAGGTAGGAGACAATGTTTACGTTAAAGAATCCCAAATCAAAAATGAACTAGAAAACAAATTTAATGGCCCGTTTGAAATTATAGAAATCTACCAAAACTCAGCAATGCTAGTTAATTGGAAGACAAGACAAAAAACAAAAGTAAATTTTGACAGATTACGACCTTGTACTGAAAATTGATTTCATTTTCAGGATTCTCCTGCTGATTTCAGCAACGCACTCAACACATTCCCAATATTCAGTTCAACCCATTAATAACACAATAGGAATTTTTCTTCACGAAGAAAGCACTTTGAAAATTTCCAATGATAAATGGACTCTTCTCGTCTACAAAGACTTGGACTCCATAGAATTTGCCTTAAATAACAACAACAAAATTTTGGAAAACATGCTATATACTTTTGATCAATCAAACCCTAGAATGTTATCCTTCAAAACCGAAGTGAAAACACACATTAGTTTATTGACCCAAATATCTGACTCACTCGACTTGAAATATCGAGAAATATTTGCAGACACCCAAAATTATTATAAAAGATCCAAACGAGGATTAATTAATGGAATAGGCACCTTCTGGAAAGCCATTACTGGTAATCTAGACTCGTCAGACGGCGAATATTACACCAACTGTATTAATAAACTCACTCAAGATGAACACCAATTAGAAAACCTTTTGAAAAATCAAATATCGGTGACCACATCAGTAATTAGAAATTTCAACACAACTATTCAAAAACTTCAAATCGATGAAGAAACCTTCAATCGAGATATCAAGCAAATAGAACAATCAATCTATAACATTTCAGACGATCTTGCATATTATGAAGCACAATTGAAAACATTGGAAATATGTGAAACATTAATGGAAAGCTATCTTTTCTTGGAATCAACTCTTGACGACATATTGAATTCAATAACATTCGCTAGGTTGAAAATACTTCACAGTTCAATTATCACTCCTAATGACCTAATGAACTCACTCCAGGAAATTTCTCAATCACTCCATAAAAACAATCTACCTTTACCCACAATGCTCTCACATGTTGCTCAATATATCGAAATCATTGAACTTGAAGCATATCAAGTGGACAAAAGAATTGTTTTCATATTAAAAATTCCATTGGTCGAACCAGAAACATACACTCTGTATCGACTTCTACCAATACCAATTCCAGATAACCGAACGGGACTTCATCACATATTATTAACTGTTCAAAAATATAATGCGAGAGATAACGAATCCTTGTTGTACATTTCACTTCAAAATTTAGAAAACTGTAAAACTCTGAATCATGGCGTAAGAATCTGTTCCGATCTACTACCCTACCCGATTGACAGCGAAGCTATATGCGAAGCCCAACTATTGAGAAGATTGACCGTCCTCCCGAAAACTTGCCAGTCTTCACTGATCTACGCTACGGAATACAATGTCCAGGAACTGAGTCTAAATTTGTGGCTCATAACAATATCTGAAGTTCTACCAATCACCATTAACTGCGAAAATATGGAACCAGTTACACGAGTGATCAAAACCAATTCCCTGCTAAAACTCCAACCCGGATGCAGCTCATTCGTTGGAAGCACTAGAATTCACTCCAAATACTTCGTCGATAGATATAAGAACGTCACATACAAAAACCATGCCGTTCGAATACCATACAGCTGTTGCGACCATCTTCCTGAAAAACGACATCTTCCAGAACTGAAACCGCTGAAACTCAACAAAATCAACGTTGACGAGTTGAACATCGCTCAACATAAATTAAACCAATATTCCGAAGAATTGGATAAACTTATCAATGAGCCGTTTGTGAACAAGCACATATCATGGTTCACATATTGCACTATAACATTGATCATTGTATTAATCATACTTTACATCTTTTGCAAATGTAGACGAAAAGGACCAATACGAATCGGTATTACATCCACTTCGAATCAACCACCCCCGGATCATCCAAGACCAGACAGACAAACATCCCGTATCTTAACGAGATTCATCCCCAGGAGAAGACCAAGTATCAACCTCCAGGAACCTATAGAAGAGGAAATCCAACTCAACACCAGTTTCCACAAGGAAAATGTTTTGTGAAAAGTTGCAGCAAAAAGCAACAACTTTTTGTATAAAAGGGGAGTTGTTATATGCGAATTAGCGTCTCACACGTATTAAATTACAAAGCGATAACAGCTTCCTGCTAAAAGTGCTTATTGTGCAGTATCAGCAATATGAACACTTGTGCTCCAGACAAAGCAATTGCTGACACTGTTCAAATATTGTTTTTCATACAAAACGTATAAATAGACCCTGCGAAGTCAGAAAGATGTTCATTAACTTAGAAATCATTCTCAAGTACAGTTCATATTTATTCTGTTAATGTTCCAAGTTTTTCACGTTATATTCAAATTGTAATAAAGTGTTTATAAAGAAATAAACCAATTTTTAAAAAGTGAATTGTGGAAAACAAGAGATAACATATATATTATCGTTTCCAACCATTAACACCATTCAATCACAGAAATAATTGTTGATTGTTTTGAGCAATTTCAGTAAAGGATATGCGAGCTTCAAGCTGAGATAACAAAACAAAATAAAATTTCAAGCAGAATCTCGCCTGTCCGTTCTCGAGGCTATTTACGGGATTTGTCCCAAGTGTATCCTTTTTATAGTTGGTTAAACACTACAGGGCACCGTATTCGCCTAAATACAAAATATTTTCTATCGACGACTTGCCTAAACATGGATTTTCGGACATATAAAAGATTCAAACGGGCATTTTATGCGTTGACTGATTCCATGTGATTTCATATCGATGGAAAAACGGGAACAAAAGGCCATCGGAGGCCAGATTGGATTTGTTGAAAAGAAGAATTGATTCCATTGTGACTCTCTTCTCATTTGAATCACTTTTTGTGAGTATGCAATCCAGAATGTTATTGATGACTATTATCTGAGTTGGAAGTCACAGAGTGAAAAATGTATATGCTGTGAAAAAAATAGTTGGGTTTTCGTCAGTTCCCTATGTTAGCCTGATTTGTCTGTTAGGAAATATAAATTGATCTTTTATGATATCATGATCATTCACGGTAGAACTATGAGAACACGGATTGATGGAATGGGCATTTATGTTCTTTTCTTATTAATCAGTGGGCTATGCTTGAAGACTGGCAGTAAAATCTAAAGAAATGAACTTCAAACCAGTCTCGAATATACCTACACAGTAGGTTGAATGGTCTGACGCCTATCAGAAAACAACTACTCCCCTGGCTAATACCACGAAGGGCATTGGATTATATCCGACATACGTCAGTGCAGGAATCTTCACAGAAAATTTCCTGCATATGCAATTGACAGTACAAATGAAAGAGTCGACCTTCAATTTTGGAACGGGCACACTTGCAGACCGGTTTCGGGCTCATTAGCCACTCATCGTCACTTCATTCAACCTAATGTGTAGGTATATTCGAGACTGGCTTGACAATACAACTGAAAGAGTCGACCTTCAATTTTGGAACGGGCACACTTGCAGACCGGTTTCGGGCTTATTAGGCCGTCACTTCATTCAACCTAATGTGTAGGTATATTCGAGACTGGCTTGAACGTTTACAGTTCATTTCTCTAGATTTGTTTACTGCCAGTCTTCAAGCATAGCCCACTGACTAATAAGAAATGTTTCTTCCTTATTCAGAGGAATCGAGCAAATTACGGATATGCAGTTGGTTAGTACCTCATTCACTAGATGGAGTGAAATTTTGTTGTTCGCTCCAACTTAGGAAGAGGAATGAAATACTCTGAAATAATTCCGATTTTCAATTACTCTACGCCGATGACACGGCTCTCCTCTCATCTTCCATGGGTCGGGAGCTCGGGATCGTCTATATACAACGTGCATTGGGCGACTTCGAGCGCTGGTATCTCGAGTGGAAGATCCGAGTGAACCCGGAAAAAACTCAGGCAATAACCATGGGAAGAACGATAGCTTCTCCGGCCATGAAAGTAAGAATCTCTGGAAGGGAGATTAACTGGCAAGCACGGGTCAAGTACCTAGGTCTTCTTATAGACCGTAGGCTCACCTGGAACCCGCACCTCTTAAGCGTGAAGGCAAGCGTGTGGCAAGCCTGTACACTTTGATCAATAGAAAATCTAAGTTGAGCCTAAAGAATAAAATCACGATCTATAACATGATGTTCAAGTCTGTCATCATGTATGCTTCAGGCGTTTGGGGACAAGCGGCTCCGACTAACATCTCCATCTTGGAGACCTTACAAAATAAAATTCTACGGAAGATTGTGAATGCTCCGTGGTTCGTGCGGAATGAAGCCACTCGCAGAGATTCGAAGCTGCCTTCCATTCAGCAGTCCATCCAGTCGAGGAACCGGCGAGTTTTAGATTACGCTAAAACTCACGGAAATCCGTTAGTCAGGGAACCTATAGATTACGCTGTAGACGACCCCACCCGATATAGAAGGCCCCGACACCCTGTCGAATGAGGCCCCTATGTCCTCCGTTAACAGATGAATAATATCTTCATCCATCTCACCCCAGCCAGGTAGGGGTATACCGCGAAGGGCGGTATGGATGTCTGATGACTTTCATGCCACCATCAAACATCAGTCATGACCCGTTTGTTTTTCTGGCAAACATGAGTTCAAAGGGAAAGGGAGCCAGGCTTCAACCTGAATGAAATCAAGATGGATTACGTCGTCGATTTTCAATTATGGGATATCATTGACTTAAGCTCCCTCAAGAACCCTTTGATACATATCAATACTACGGCTAGGTGTACTTGTACGTTACAACCTGTTTCTAGAAAATTAATGATAATAATATTTATTTACCCTTCAATTTGAAACATACAATAATCTTAGTTAACGACAAATAAATATAGTTTCCACAGAAGGATGAACCTGTAGGTGAGTTATATCATATTAATATACAATAGATTATAATGAATGAAATATAAAAATGAAAATTCTTTTATCATGAACAAAAGAAAAAGCACAAGAAAAATTGTATATAGATATCACATCAAAATCACATATAGTTAATATAAATAAAAACATTTAGGTTATATAATAAAACTATCGCAATATGTACATTGCATCGAACATCACTCACACATCAATCAAACAAATATCCTATTTTGAAAAAATGAAACAAACAAACAAACCATGGAGAAATTTGCCTACAGATTACACAATTCATACACATACATCTTCTACAGGCATTTAAACATTGTAGTAATATGTATTTTTCACATCAACAAATTGGTGTATATTTTCTTTAGGCAAACCTAAGATCCAAGCTATAGGCTCATTTTTGTACATAATAATGCCAACGGTAGTTTTGATATCTGTTGGAATAAGATTATACAGCCGAGAAGCTAATTAAGTGTAACACTTTTGTGAAGTATTTTCTGTGATTTTGGCACATAGGTTGAATTCGTTTTGTGGCGAGTTGCATAATGGTGTTCAATTTTTCAAAGTTCAAGTTTATTTTTGTGTTACCTTAAAATGTCATTATATATAATCTGGTATTCAATACTGATGCATTAGAGGTAAATTTTTAACCACTAATTGATTTCTCTGGATATTTGGAACATATTTTGAGGTGATATGACTTCTAAATCCCTGAACTGTGCAATGAATTTGGGAAACTATTTCAATAAAGTTCATTATTGTTACTTCTTTCTCATTGAACACATTTTATAATAGAAAGAAAATGCATTCACCCATTTTCCCGTTCATAATATGGTGAATATTATGATTTTCATGAAATAAAATCTCTTTTGTATGAAATTAATAAACAATATACTTTCCAAAAAAGTCTACGCAAAAGCGATTCGAAACGTTTTTTCCATTGATGGGTTAAATAATCACAATCAAAATCATAGAGCTTTAACGTATTTTGGACAAAAAACGCAAAAAGTGGCTTCATTTTTGAGGAAACCAGATATTAAATATGCATATAGAACAAGTAATACGTTGGAAAAGTTATTTAAAAATAATGAAGACAAAACATCCAAATTCGAGAAATCAGGAGTATATAAATTAAAGTGTGGAACGTGTCCTGAGGAATATATTGGTCATACTGGCAGAACATTTAGGATCAAATCCAGGAACATCATATGAGCTATGTTGATAAGAAAACAAGTTCAACATATTCAAATCATCTCTTGAAAGAAAATCATATCTTCAACGAAGAGTTCGAAATTGTACACATAGAAAACAAAGGTTTGAAACTGGATTATTTGGAAGCAATGGAAATCAATAAACTCAAATATTCAAACATTCTAATGAATGACCAACTGGATTTGAATTGATAACCATCATTGAACTTGTTTTTTTAAAATAAACGAGGAAGTTTTATTATTGACGTAGAAGTGAGGTAATATGCTTCAGGTTATCATAAATGAAGAGGTATATAAGAATTGTAGAGGTTTAGGTAATTTGATTGAGGCAGTCTCAATTGTATTTACCTGTGGAATATAAATATTAACGTAAGAAGCAACTTGTAGTATTCAAATCACTGTTGAAGAATTTCATAAACTACACCTCAGGATTTGATCCCCACAATGGATCTTCATCAAGTAACGGCCGAATCAATCAGAAAAAAACTGTTGAAGAAGCTACTGTGTTAGCAAAACATGTCGTGATATATTTTTCAAATAAAGTTTGTGGAGATCAAATCGTGAGGTGTAGATTATTAAAAAAATTTATGAAATTTTGTAAATTCAAAATTGAACTCCATATTGATGGAGAACATATTCAGAATTATTGATGATTCTGAAGATATTAAAAATAATGTTTATTCTCTCAACCATTGTCATTATTTGCTTCGACTTTTCAGAATTTGTTGTTCATTATAAAAAATTCTGACAGCTATGATTTTATCAATAGACCACTCACTGTTTCATTCAATAGTTTCAGACTACTTATACTGACTTTTTTCTACATTAACGTTCTATGACAAAATCGTGTCACATTATGGGATATTTTACAACTTTAATAACATGAGTTCCGCCGTCATCACACTGGAAAAAGTTTGGCTTGTTTTGCTTTTTTGAGAGTATTCAACAAAATCCGGAGTATTTCAGCCGTGTAAATTAATTAGGGAGGCTTTTTTTATCAACCAAATGTGAGCATGCAAGCATACGATTTGCTTTGCATAATAATTGCGCAGTAAACCTGCAGTGAAAAATATTTTTGAACATAAAAGGGATTCCCAAAGTTGATTTATTGTGTTGATTTATCATCTGAATCTCTGATACTGCAAATACTCGTTATGCTTGAGTTCATTAAGCACCCAGGTTAGCTGCATTCGGTGAAGCGAAGTGATTGTTGATTTACGCTTTTTATCGAGTTATTTGGTTTCTGGCGAATATTGAATAAAGTATGAATCGTGAAACGGCTCATATTTTAATCATTCATCAACATAAATCCAAATGAAGTGGAATATAGAGAGTGCGGTGAGTAGAATATATTTCAAATATTGATGTAATCAAAAAACACATTTCAGTGTGAGATTTCCACTCCAAAATCCACAAAATTCACGTGTTTTGCTATACGATAGCATTTTCGGGCGTCATCCTGGGCTGAAAAGTCCCGGGTAGGCCTATGTTGGCCTAAGATTCAGCCATAAACTCTCTAATCGAGCGAAATTCCTTAATGGTAAGCATTTTATTGAGGTCTCAGAAGAGCCAGTAGTCGCTAGGGGCGAATACGGTGGATGAGGGAGCAATTCGAAGTTCAATTCACATAAATTTTGCCATTATTTTGATTGACTTGTAACATGGTGTGTTATTTTGATGAAACGAAATTTTTTTCTTTGCATAGCGTTTTCAATAACGCTATATAATATTCACGGTCGATGGTATTTCTCGAAAAAGTCGATGGATGTTACAACACGCCCAAATTACTAAGGCAATCATCTTTCCAGCCGATTGTTGTGCTGTCGGGCGCACTGGACGAGCTTCACCAGTTGCTCTCCACTAAGATGACAATCGTTTTGATTATGGAGTGAAGTGATGGATTCATGTTTGTTTCATTCTAACATGGCCAAACACTGCTCAACATCAACAAGACTTTCTTGGTTTTGGTCAACAGTGAGCTCGCGCAGCACTCACTTTGAACAGAGCTTTCTCATAGTCAAATGCTCATGCAATATAAAGCTAACATGTGTTTTTGCTATCTTGACAATGTCAGCTAACCAACGTTTAATTTTTGTTTCTGATGGCTCGAAGTCCTGATAACACTTTTCAAGCCATTGCTTTGTTTGAACGGTGTTCTTCCCATCAAACAGTAAAAAGTTAAAACATGAAATTTTTCTTGATCCATTGTTCTGAAAATAACACTTTTAGCACAATAACTCACAAACTCATGAGTAGGATATCATGAAATCTCAAGAGTTTTCTGTTGAAGGTTAGTATCTGGAAAAGCGGTGAATGCAATAAAACTAGCGCTATCTATGTGTTAGGCTCGAGACTTTCCAGCTCATGTAGTAACATGAAACTCGAAGATGCTATCATATAGCGAAACACGTATCGCGGTTTCGTAAACTTTCAAATAGAAATCCCACATCAAAATTTTTTTTTTAATATATCATGATTAATTTCCATCAAGTATCGCGGTCATTTCTATCATATTTTTGAATATTGATTTTTATATAAAACGATACAAATTGATGAGATCCAATGTGCTCACTAAACATAGATATTTTCGCCCCAACAACTTAATCAGGTAGGAAGTTACTGTTACTCCAGATGAATTTAGTCCCCTACTAAAATTAACCACTTGCTTCCTGCATATAATTTTTCACTTTTTACCTATTTTCCTCAGCTTCGTTAATGTACAACTGCTGGACTATTGATGATATTTGAAATAATGAACAACTCTGCCAATCAACAGATACTCAATAATTTGATAAATTGTTTCCGCTTTTATGAACAAAAGTTCATCATATTTTTAGAAACTGTATATTTATTTGATTTGAAAGGGATATATTTTTAGGAGTGAATTTTTGGGAAAGAAAGTTTTTGGCTTTCTACTACTCCATCTGATACAAAAAAATGGATGAGAGAATCTTCCAAAGAAAAGAAGGAAGTAATCAATTTGAAAATATGTAACTCTATACATGGATGTGTAGATCATGCAAAGAAGTAACTTTCAGACACATCTACACATCCATGTATAGAGTTACATATTTTCAAATTGATTACTTCCTTCCTTTCTTTGGAAGATTCTCTCATCCATTTTTTTGTATCAGATGGAGTAGTAGAATATATATATATATATATATATATATATATATATATATATATATATATATATATATATATATATATATATATATATACTGTTGTAGTGAAACACGTATTGAAAATATTGTGGAGATTTGTAATTATTATCATTACTATGATATATGGCAAATGTCACTCAACTTTGTTCAAAATGAAAATACTCCAAAACAAATTTGTAAGATATCTCTATTTCAAAAATTATTTTTCATAGCCAGATTATCGTTTTGTGAGAATATCTCATTTGGAGAATGAATTTAAGATACTCTCTTTCTCTCTCCAAAATTGGCGAGAAATAAGTTTAGTATCATTTTCCCACAGGTTCCTCAACAATGAAGTGAATTAACATCATTTGTTTGTTAGTGAAATTTCATGTTCCAGTCAGAAGGACACAATCAAATATATTGTTTTATGTACAGAATTTCAGCTCCGTAGATGGCCAACCTGCGGGTATGTCCCGTCTCGCAAATAAATTGAACGTAAACATTGATATAGATTAAATTCATTTCTATTCACCTAAGGAAAATAGTCATTATACAACTCATTGCAATGTCTTTGTAAGATCATCATACTTAATAGTAGACCCGTCAGCAACTCACTATTATTCTGTGAATGATAATATCATCCAAAACAAACACTTTTCCTAATTAACAAAAACGCAATACTCTTGTCGACGCACGTTTCAAAAAGGGAACTTGTGTAGATGAGATCATCTTTGTAATGAATAAATGTGAATGAATGAATGAAAATCTTGGGAAATACTGTAATTTTCAAATAACTTTCTGATTTGGATATATTTTTATCTAAGGCGATGATATGTCAACATATTTTGGGAAACTACAGTGAAATTTAAAATTTCCCACATACAACTTGTCAAATCTAGGAAGAGATTTGAGAATTTTCTCTCTCTCTCTGTCGTACTCACCCTCTTCTAACAGACGCACGTGTAGTGGGCGGGACCACAATTAAATTTAGAAAGCTCTTCCTACATTTGACAATCAGTAATTAAAACAAAACCTTCACGAACCGTTAGAATTTTTTGAAGTTATTCCAACATAGTTGAAGAAATGAATATATTCAGATTTTTTTCTCAAATCCATCCTGAATATTGTGAACATATTGTTAACTCGATATTATCTTGAAATGTATATTTCATTTTATGAATTAGATCCAGCTCTACTGAGAGCAAAAAAAGTTCAACATATTTTCTGATTTCTCATATGATCTAGACATCATTTACACAAAACCTCCACATAATGATGAAATTACACAAACGCTCTTGGGTTCGTTTGAAAGAAACGCTTTTATTTTATTAATTCCCGATATTATATGAATATCTGTTTAATCTGTTTAAAATCTGTTTTTCCGTTAATGAGCTGTCGCCCCCATACGAACGACAACTCTCAAAAGTTGAGAACTTGTGCGAGCTAAGGACTAACGAGGTCTTACCTTTTAACGTGTGATTCCTAACACGGTTGCAGAATCATTCCAGCTTCAACCAGATAAATTGTCTCGAGAAAAATATCTGGTCGAGGCGGGAATCGTACCCACGATCTTCCGATCGTGAGTCGGACGCACTACCACCGCGGCCAATTCCACAATATGGTAAACTTGATATTTTATTAGAGTTTTTCGAATATTGTTTTTATTGGAAAATGTAATACCGTCAATTGGGGTGACTTTTTCATTTGGGGTAGCTTTGTCCATAGTAAATAGCTGAAAGGTCGTTTGAGGCGCTGCAGTCACTGAAACACACCTCCTCAATTGCAACAAGATATTCTATAGTTTGTAGGTCGTTCCAGATAAGTGCTATCACCAGTTAACTGTTTTATCTGTAACGGGTGTTATCCATGAAAATTTGAGCTCTTTAAAATTACACATACACAGCTTCTACGAAAACAAGGTGAGTTTCATCACTTATTATTATTATTAGTAAATGTAATGGAGAATTCAATGCGCACTTGCAATTTCGTTTCTGTAC
Source organism: Leptinotarsa decemlineata (assembly GCF_025532065.1). Taxonomy (NCBI): domain Eukaryota; kingdom Metazoa; phylum Arthropoda; class Insecta; order Coleoptera; family Chrysomelidae; genus Leptinotarsa; species Leptinotarsa decemlineata. The sequence goes on along the minus strand of NW_027412668.1, from coordinate 23,722,791 downwards.
CCAACCTGTTGATTATTATTCGAGTGGGCAATGACATCCCACGTTTTACACGAAAATTGGGGACACTTTGCTCATCTTTTATTCAAAGTGTTACATTGTAATTTTACTTTTTTACTTCCTCACTAAAAAATACGACTTATTTTGTCCACAAAATTTTAAGCATCATTTGTCCAAAATTTTTATTGTTTTTGTATTTTGAGACCGATTTTTTGAGTAATTTTTGTCTTTACTGTGGCTCTTGTAACAACCTGAGGAGGTGGCTTTGCCCATCTTTTATTTATAGCTTTGTTATACAAATAAAACATCTTTTGAGCAAAGTGACCACACTCCACGAGGTAACTTTGCCCACCTATATTTTATTTTTTATTTAAGAGTGGGTATGATATGAAAATAAAATAACTACATAAAGCACATCTACAAACCACCTTCCAAAGGTACAAATTTTATCTAGGATATCAAAAAATGAGTTTTATGAAAATTATCAACTTAAACTTTCTTATTAGTCAGTGGGTTATGCTTGAAGACTGGCGGTAAACAAATCTAAAGCCAGTCTCTATATACCTACACTGTAGGTTTAATGGACTGACGCCTATCAGAAAACAACTACTCCTCTGGCTAATACCACGAAGGGCGTTGGATTATATCCGACAGGCGTCAGTGCAGGAATCTACACAGAAAATTTCCTGCATATGCAATTGGCAATACAACTGAAAGAGTCGACCTTCAATTCTGGAATGTGCTTACTACCTACGCAGTACCTACTGTGTAGGTATATAGAGACTGGCTTGGACGTTAAAAGTTCATTTGCTTTAGATTTGTTCACTGACAGTCTTCAAGCATAGCCCACTGACAAATAAGGAAGTTTTTCTTCCTTATTTAGAGGAATCGGGCAAATTACGAATATGCAGTTGGTTAGTACCTCGTCCACTCGACTTTAGGTCGATGATGGTCACTATCTTGCACTGATGAGTGGCTAATAAGCCCGAAACCGACTCTTTCAGTTGTATTGCCAATTGTATATGCAGGAAATTTTCTGTGACTGATAGGCGTCAGTCCATTAAACCTACTGCGTAGGTATATTGAGTCTGGCTTGGACGTTTAAAGTTCATTTGCTTTAGATTTATCAACTTAAATTTTGAAATTGGGCCCAATTGACTGGTACAATTCATGAAATTTTCAGATTTTTCATATAGATTACACAAATTTCCCATGAAATGGCGAAATTCCGAAAGTTTTTCACATCATTGACATGAACACCGAAAATTTACCACATAATCTACGCATGATTTCAGAAAATGATGAAATTCTTGCATGTTTAATTCAGTTTTGAGGCAGAAAGGTCTATGTGCAGGTTAAAATATGATGAAACCGACCGATACTTGATGAAAATCCATTATAACGTATTCATTATAACACTTCAATGTGAGATTTCCACTTGAAAATTCACAAAACCGCTACACGTTTTTCCCGATCTATCCGATGCTGGAGTTAACAAGTTGTCTTGTGGTTTTTGTCCAATTCAATTTTTGCGAATCATCTTTTGACAGAGGGACATGACTTCAATCGCTATTGTGACATATTGCATTTGGGAAATAGAGGTTCAAAACTCAACCTTTTGGAATGTTTATGATCCAAAACATTTGAATCATTTTATTTTATTGAATTTAGTTTGCATCGAGGAAATTGCTGATTAGCACGGGTCTTCAAAGAAAGCAAAATGATGGCTCAGGTGAAAATTGTATTCATTATCATAAAGTGCTGTCCCTATCAGCAAGACAATTTGAATTGGTGGTCAAAGCATTGATTTTTTTAAAGGCTCATAAGGTGAAAATAGTTGTGAATGGATAGACCATATTGAAGTTTTTTACAGCTTTTGAAGCGGAGACAGTTTGGCTCGGTTCGTCTTTGTATTGAATTTTCTAACAGGGTTATTATGAAGGATTATTGTGGGGGAAATGAAGACACATTGAGATGGTTGATTATTTTACAGTGTTATTATGAAGAGGAGGTCATTTGATTTAGTAGGTTCGTGTTAGCAATTATTCAATAACAGCTATAGTCTGAGGTCCGTTGTACAATTTTCATTTTTATTGATTGTGTTATTTGCTGTATTACTGGAGAGTTGTTTTGTTCTGAAAAAAATTATTTGCCTATGATTGGAAAACGTTTTCGCAAACTGCGACAAATGTGTATTTTGGAATGAATAAAACAGAACTATACATGGCTTTTCATGATTAAGGTTAATTAGCCGTTTCTGGCAAACTATTCAACGGATCAACCTGAAAATTCCACAGTATGCATAAGTCGAAATGACCTACACGCCTAAAATATTTTAGACGAAGCGGCGTTGTCGCTTCTACTATAAAGTAGCGGCTTCTTTGATTTTTCGAATGGAACACCCCGTATATAATATCATATTATGATTCATTTTCACTTTGTCAATAAATTCATATACTATTTTTCTATACCTATCTATTACCGTTTAGAAGATATAAATTAATATCGATATTTTTTTACCAAACATGAACTTTTATAAATGCTGATCATTTTGAACTCTCTTGCACTGAAACGATCAAATTTGAATTAGAGTGGAGTGATACTATGAGGATCTTCACTCCGAGTCATATTTTCATTTGACTCATACAGGGTCTTCAAAAAATGCAGATACTTTGATCTCATGAAAAAATGAGTGGAACTCAATTTTTTCAAATAGAACACCCTGTATATTTCAACATTTTTGAGCTCTACATCCAATTTTAGATTAACTTTGTTCAGATAATACTATTTCTATTTTGAACCGTTTTCGAGATAAACTGTTTCAAACGGAAATTGACATGGTTTCCTTGTTCATCACTCATTTTTGTAAAACAGATTTCGTTTGATGTTTCTCAATTAGTCACAGATAATATAATGAAAAGATAATTATTAAAATACTCCTCAACCATCGAATGAAACTTCTCTTCAAACAATAGTTTTATTAACGCTGAAACACGAACTGAAAATAATAAACCCATAAATTAATGAGTTAATTTAATCGTCAGTGTACTTCAGAATATGTTCAAACACATCTCCACCTACACTTAAACAAACATGTAATCTCTTCAAAAGATTGTCATGTGTAGCGCTTCTGATCAAGTCTGGAGTTAAACTATTGAAAGCAGTTGTAACTCTCGATTTCATATCTTCCATTGTTGTTATTGGAGTAGAGTAAACCATATTTTTAATGAAACCCCACACGAAATAATCTAATGGATTGCCATCTGGTGTTCTAGAAGGCCAACGAAAAGGTCCATTATTACCAATCCATTTGTCTTCGAAGATTTCGGTTAAAGCTTCGCTGACTGAATGAGAATTATGGGGTGGAGCACCATCTATTTGGTACCATACACGTTCTCTTCCTGGTCTATTATTTTAAATCATTTGAATTCCATTCCTCAGTAAATCTCCCTTTCAGCCTCGTGCAGAGAAATATTTGGAAATGCATGGAAGTATCCCAAAACTGTTATACCATTGTCATCCTCATCCACTTTAGTCTTCTTACGAATGATTTTTGGACAGAAGGTTCCATTCAACCTACAGTTTTTCAGTAGTCGATTTATCACATTATTATTCAGCTTCGGAAGTTGTGGATATCTTTCATGAAATATTCGGCATGTTATATTTGCAATTCTATTGCACTCACCATGAATTATTAATGAATCCAAGAAATCTTCATTACTGTAACCTAATCTTGACATTATTCTATTATAATTGGTAGCTATCACAATCAGTCAAAAACACCAACGAAAGTCTGACGTTGAATAATTGGTTTATTTATTCTTCCGAAGCACACAATTGAAAAATATTAATGTGTACTGTTGTACGTTAGAGACCAATACCTCAATATATACAAATTGTAACTTTTTTAAAGATAGGTACATACCAATTTCAAATTGACTGATCTGAGACAGTTAAAAAACTGGATCAAAAAGAAATATTACTAAGTATAAAAAAATGTTGAATATCCAAAATAAGTGAAGAATTCAAAAAAACGAGCAAGAAAACTACGTCCGTTTCCGTTTGAAACAGTTTATCTCGAAAACGGTTCAAAATAGAAATAGTATTATCTGAACAAAGTCAATCTATAATTGGATGTAGAGCTCAAAATTGTTGAAATATACAGGATGTTCCTCTGAAAAAATTGAGTTCTACTCATTTTTTCATGAGATCAAAGTATCTGCATTTTTTGAAGACCTTGTATGGGGCAAATGAAAATGTGACTCGAAGTGAAGATTCTCATTATATCACTCCACTCCATTTCAAATTTGATCGTTTTAGTGCAAGAGAGTTCAAGATTATCAGCATTTATAAAAGTTCATGTTTGGTAAAAAAGATATCGAAATTAATTTATATCTTCTAAACGGTAATATACAGGTATAGGGAAATAGTATATGAATTTGTTGACAAAGTGATAATGAATCATAATATGATATTATATATAGAGTGTTCCATTTGAAAAATCAAAGAAGCCGCTACTTTATAGTAGAAGCGACAACGCCGCTTCGTCTGAAATATTCTAGGTGTGTAGGTCATATTGATTTATGCATACCGTGAAATTTTCAGGTTTATCCGTTAAATAGTTTGTCAGAACAACTTTGTCAGAATACAACTGAGGTGAAAAAATAACCAGATCAAAAAAGTGAATATATAGAAGTTACTGGAGAGATAATCACATTACCAAAGCAACAAGGTCAGAAACAAGTGAAACACAAACTCAGCCATGATACTAGAGAGATGAGTTCACATGAGATTGTTTATAGAATTTATACTGAATCACATACAGGCTATTTCTATACGAGAAAAGAAAACAATAAACTCTTGAGAAAAAATAACAAAAATTATAATGGAGTTTCCGTACAAAGTTGGGCAGGAGGCCGAGAAAGAAAAGAAAGAGGCAAAAATAGCAAAAGCGAAAAGAACAGAGATTAGGATTAAGACCGAATTATTAAATGGGTTCGAGGTGGAAAATGAGATGAATAATTCAAGAACCAACAAATATCGAGAAACTAGAAAAAGTAATGGAGTTATAAGACGCAAAGACAAAAAGAAAGTTTTGTTAATTTTTATAGGGCTGCTTCGAAAAATATAGCAATGGGTATATTTACCTGTTTGGCTAAGTTTGGTTGTGTTGGAGTGCACTATTTCAATATTATTCCATTGATGAATGATCACATATATCTATGTATTAGATTTCTTCATAACATACCCAAAGCTGTAGTTCATTTTGGATTACGTATAAGTTTATCACGAAATTGTGGACTTACCAAGAAGAGTAGCACTTTCAAATAATCGAAACGCAGGAAATTGACAATGCAATATTTTCCAAAAAAGGAATGTTCAATCAATATCGAAGTTCATTATTGACCTAAAAAAATTCCCATCCTACCACATGAAGAGCGTTCCAAAATTCACTGAGATTTAATGTGTTTTATGAATTTGAACTAAAACCACAGTACTCTTTTTGACGTACGTTCCATCAACCAAATTGGTGCTATCAGGAGATGACTATACTGTGACGTTCATCAACTGATAATGCCAACTTTATTGAAGAAATTCGCCTAAAGGAGGGTGGGTATTGAATTTATAGTGTGAGTAGTTTTTTATGGGTTCTTAATAACACTTTAACCTATTTTACCTGCAATTGTATGAAATAAAAATTTCAAAATATTGAATAGTGATCAAATCACATCAATATATAGGTTTCAAAACAATCAGCTGATTTTTCTAAGCCACTGGTAGGACAGAAAAATAAAAAAACGAAACCTGAAAGGAGAAAGTTGTTACCAACATACGGTTAGGAAAGGACAATTGGTTGGAAAAATTCTGAACAAATAATTCCTTGTGAATGGCTTTTTGTTGTGAATTTTCGGATTTATATTTTTTCATCTGACTAGACATTCAATCTTCACAAGCAGTGAAGTCAGTTATGATACATATACAGCTTCCTGGTTCAGTTCAGTATAAGTGGAAATAAACATTTTGAGAACTCTTCGATTTGGAGAAAGGCGTTATTTTAAAACAAATATTCTGAATCCAGATGATTATACTCACAGAAACACGCCTAATAGCTTATGACTTTGAATGAAAAATTGAATCGTGGAATTGTATACCAGTGAAATTGTAGTTAACGAAGTTTGTTGTTTTGTTTCGGGAGAGGCACCCGATGAGTGTTTTCACATTATTCTAGATCACTATTAAAATGTACCTATACTCATAATAATTACCCGGAACTAGTTATCCATATTTTTCCTTTATGCGAAATGCTGGGATAACTATTCATTAGAATTTACGATGTAAGCTCATTTACCTTTATTTGCACTACTACTTTGAACTATTTTTCACTGCAAACAACCGACTAGCATCAAAATGGTGTGAAATACAGTGTTTACATTTTTGCTTCCATGTAATTTCATCGAATTCATGGATAAATTGAATAAACTCACCATTGCAGTAACTCACGGTTTATTTGCGAACGCTGTTATTCATGGGATCGCAATTGAACAAATGCTATAAATTATTCAAAAACATTTGATCAATCACCGGTGAAACTATACTGTCAGATAATGCTCCTGAATTCTGCATGATCTTACGTTTCTTCTAGGTTGATGAATTTCGAAAAAGGTGCAAAATGAAGGTTCAGGTATCGTCCAGCAATGAAATCAAACTACAAATTCAAGGAGGATTCAGAATTCTCCAACATAGAAAATTATTCAAAAACATTCGATCAATCACCGGTGAAACTATACTGTTAGATAATGCTCCTGAATTCTGCAAGATCTTTCGTTACTTCTAGGTTGATGAATTCGAATTTCGAAAGAGGTGCAAAATGAAGGTTCAGGTATCGTCCAGCGATGAAATCAAACTACAAATTCAAGGAGGATTCAGAATTATCCAACATAGAATCACAGATATATGATTGAATTGGCCGATACTTGATGAAAATACGTGACTTATTCAAGTGGCACTCTACTGTAAAATTCCAACTGAACAGTTCACAAAACCGCAACACGTGTTTTACTATATAATAGCTTCCTCAGGCATGTTCATGAATGACTAATAATTTCACCTGAGTTTATAGTAAGAGTGAGCGGTCTTCATTTATTCTTAATAGGGTATTGATTACCATTCGGAATCTTATGCTGGCGAAGTCGATGATTGGCTATTTGAACCAAGTACATGTTCTGCATGCCGAAGTGGCTCCTAAAATATTGTATCTCAAAAAAATTGTATTCTCCTCTGATAAACTCTATGATATTTATCAAATTGGTGATGTGGAATGAATATTTTTCCATAAAATATTAATTTATTAAAGCTATTAAAGTCAACACAAAAAAAATGATATCATTTTTTTCCCGAGTAACGAAACTACCGGTCTACGGAAGCATTACACCTTACTCGTATAGTATATAACGTGCCAAGTAGGATGAGAAGTCAATTACCCAAGAGCGAAAAATTGTAAGCAAGAGGCGTTAGCTGAGTGCGATAATTCGCAAGTGGACGTAATCAGCCTTATCCTCGAGGTGCGTACTATACCTTTTCTACGACTAACCGTAGGAGGGAATGGTACAATATACAGGCTGATTCACGGTGGTTGGCACATTAGACGTTTCTGGTGAACCAGACAACGGATCACTTTGAAAATTTAATGGAGGGCATATTCGGACATTCTCTAGCCAACTAAAATATTTTCGACAATGCGGTGTTGCCGCTTCTATTAGAAAGCAGTAGCAACTTTGATTTTTCAAATGGAACACTCTGTATATAATATTATTTTTGGAATCTCCAACAATTGCCCGACAACTTTTCTTGATATTCCCCTATACCTATCTGTTACCGTTTTCGAAATAAAAATTAATTTCAATTTTTTTCTTCGAAAATCATGACTTCTAAAAATGCCGATATCTTTCAGTTAAGAAGTACTATGATATCGAAATTTGGTTTGGAGTTAGGTGATACTTGGACACTTCCCACACGTCAGCCTTATCTCCGTTACTTCAATACAGGGTGGTAAAAAAATACAGTTTTTTCGTTTGCTTGGAAAAGTTGGTGAAATTTGATTATTTTAAATGGAACACCCTGTATATTATTAAAAATTCGGAAAGCTGCTGAAATTTGCTTTCTTTCTATGCATATCATACCTATACCTAACTAGTCAAGTTTCGGACTTATGAACATTTATTTGTGAAAATGTCCCTTCAGAATGGTATTTCCATTCGGTATTTGGTAAGCAGGCCATGATTACTATTTGACAGTGGCGTTGTGACATTCTCCTAATAATATCGACATTTTCGTCACTTCAGAAGTTGCAAATACCTTCAAAACGATGGAACAAAACTATTCAAACGAAGTTCTCATGAATTTTTTATTATTTTTGGACAGTGTAACAAAATTATCAGCAGAACATGTAGAAAGTTCAATGAAATGTATCCGAAATTACCGCCAATGAACCTCAAGAAATCTATACGAATTCAGAACGATTTCAATATGTTTGGATAAACTTTAAAAGAGCACCAAGAAATTTGAAATTGGAAATATTGATATGAATAATTATAAAAAAGTAAAACAATCATGTGGAATATTTCAAAATATGTTCGAATCGCTGGCCGTTCACTTCCAAGCACTTTAAAATGCGGGTGTTGACTGCTTTCATGGTGGCAGATCTGATTTCATTGGGATCCAAATCTTCAAATGTTTGGGCAATCCCTTCTAACAATTCATCTCTCGAACGCACGGGTATTTTGTAAACTTTTTCTTTAAACATTCCCCACAAATAAAAATCTAATGGATTAAGATCGGGTGATCTCGCTGGCCAATTCCATGGTCCCAAGCGCCTCATACACCGATCGTCAAATAGTCTATCCAGTTCTGCGCTCACTTCTCTTGTGCAATGTGCAGGAGCTCCGTCTAGTTGGTACCAACAGTTTCGATAATCTTCGAGTGGCAGATTATCCACGAAACTGTCTACAGTATTCTCCAAAATATTCCGGTAGCTTCTGGATGTTAATGACTCCTCGTATATCACGTACCTCAATTTGTTGTCCATCAACATGCAGAAGACATTAAAACTAAATTTTTCTTGAAATCCGGCTTCTTTTGTGACGTGAGGATTTTCACTGGACCAATAATGACGATTTTTTCTATTGAAAATCCCTTCTCTCGAAAATTTCGATTCATCAGTCCAAATAATTTTATTTAAAAAAAGTGGATCTTCTTGAATGCGTGTCAATAACATTTCACAAAATTCTACTCTCTGTTGAGGATCTTGAGGCTTCATTGCTTGAATTTTGGTGAATTTATCTTCGCAAGATTCTTTGAACCGATGAATATTTTATACCCAAATCTTCTTCAGCACTTCTTATCGATGACTCGGGAAATGCGTGAAAATATGCTAAGACATTAATCTGGTTGTCTTCGAAAGTTACGGGTCGAGGCAAGTTTCTTGGTGCTTTTAAAGTTGATCCAAATGCATTGAAATTGTTCTGAATTCGTATAAATTTCTTGAGGTTCATTGGCGGTAGATTCGGATACATTTCATTGAACTTTCTATATGTTCTGCTGATAATTTTGTCACACTGTCCAAAAATAATAAACAAATTCATAAGAACTTCGTTTGAATAGTTTTGTTCCATCGTTTTGAAGGTATTTGCAACTTCTGAAGTGACGAAAATGTCGATATTATTAGGAGAATGTCACAACGCTACTGTCAAATAGTAATCATGGCCTGCTTACCAAATACCGAATGGAAATACCATTCTGAAGGGACATTTTCACAAATAAATGTTCATAAGTCCGAAACTTGACTAGTTAGGTATAGGTATGATATACATAGAAAGAAAGCAAATTTCAGCAGCTTTCCGAATTTTCAAAAATATACTTTTTCAAGCAAAGGAAAAAACTGTATTTTTTTACCACCCTGTATTAAAGTAACGGAGATTAGCCTGACGTGAGGGAAGTGTCCAAGTATCACCTAACTCCAAACCAAATTTCGATATCAAAGTATTTCTTAACTAAAAGATATCGGCATTTTTAGAAGTCATGATTTTCGAAGAAAAAAATTGAAATTAATTTTTATTTCGAAAACGGTAACAGATAGGTATAGGGAAATATCAAGAAAAGTTGTCGTGCAATTGTTGGAGATTCCAAAAATAATATTATATACAGAGTGTTCCATTTGAAAAATCAAAGTTGCTACTGCTTTCTAATAGAAGCGGCAACACCGCATTGTCGAAAATATTTTAGTTGGCTAGAGAATGTCCGAATATGCCCTCCATTAAATTTTCAAAGTGATCCGTTGTCTGGTTCACCAGAAACGTCTAATGTGAATCAGCCTGTATTCGTTTGAGATTATGGCTTTGGATAATAAACTCATTCAGTCAGTCAGAACTGACAAGCGTTACTACTGCGCTACTCTGACGATTACCAATTTGACGTCTGATTGTGCTATGAGTGGTAGCATAGTTCACACTGTCAGTGATTAAATAAAATTGAAGACTTTTGAATAATATAATAATAACAAAAACAAGTACGAACAGGTATTTTTGGACTGTGAAAAATTTTCCAATCGTTTTGCTAGGCTGTTATAGTTCATGGAGTTAACGGAAGTAGGCTTTGCTTTAGAGGCGTTTGGCAAATGGAATATGATTGGCTGTTGGCTGGTGAGGTTGAATAATTCAGTTTTGACCTTCAGTTGTGACTTAGTATTTCAAAAAATTGTTGCAGGAAGTTCATAAAAAATTAATAGAAGGAAAAAGCGGAGTTGTGTTACCTTAGAAAAAAAATATTTGTCATCTGGAGCTTCCTTAATGAATTGATTTATTTGTTGAGTGGTAAGCGTCGACGATTTCTTCGGTTTATAACTATCATATTTGCGTTTCAGAGAGGCACGTAATTTGGAATATTTGCTGATGTCCACATTTTTCTTGATATTGAGAAAACTTCCCAACATTGAGTGAATTTCCCATAATAATAATAATAATAATAATAATATTTATTTTGAGTCGCTAAGAAAATTTATATTTTATGGACCAGCCAGTTAATAAAATACAAACTACATACAATAATACAAACTACAATTAAATATAACAATTTCAAGTTACAAGAAAATACATTTATCAGTTGCTATTTTAGTAAAATCGTCAATACTATAAAGACAATGCTCAGTCAGTATGTTTTTCAATTTGTACTTAAATATTTCAAACGATAAGTTGCGAAAATGGATGGGTAGGGCATTGAAAAGGTAAGTGTCCACTTTTTGCGTCTTTTGCAACCTCAATTGTGGTTTTATCAGATTGTTCTTTGACCTGGTGTCATGGGCGTGAACATCAGAATGAGCGAAATACTCATTAATATGTTTCCTGGCATATAGTAATTTTTCATATACAATGACGGCATATAAAGTCATGATCTTCAGAGCTGGGAATATTACTTTACAGCTCGAGTCCCAATTTGCTTTGACAATTTTTCGTACAGCAGATTTTTGTAAGATAAATACTTTCATTAAATGTGATTGAGCTGAGTTTCGCCAGGCTAATATACCATAGCGAAGAAGAGAATGAAACAGAGAAAAGTAGGTGGTAAGAGCAGCATCTTGATTGACTACTTCTCGAATTTTTTTTATCGCAAATACACATTTATCAAGTTTGTTACTGATAGTACTTATGTGTTCAGACCAGTTTAAGTGACTATCGATTAGAATACCAAGAAATTTGGTGGGAGTATAATTACAGCTGTTGTTTATGGCTCTCGAATCAAAATTAAGAGTTACAGTTTTTGTTTCATTCAGTTAGAGATCATTTGCAGAGAACCATGTTTTGGCTTGATTCATAATTGCCTCAAGGGCAATTTCGGGATCCTCCCGTCTATCAATACTAGCACTGATTGTAGTATCGTCAGGAAAGAGAACTGTTGCTGAATTATGGTAAGTAATAGAAGACGTCATATCGTTGATATAAATTAGGAAGGGTAATGGTCCCAAAACTGACCCTTGAGGCACACCCCTCATTATTTCAAGAGGATTACTTCTTACATTATTACATTCAACAGTCTGAGTTCTGTTGCATAAGTAAGAGGAGAATAGGTCAAGCGTGTTTCCCCGAACACCATAATAATTGAGTTTACTTAATAAAGTTGAGTGATCAACACAATCAAATGCTGCTGATAAGTCAGTGAATAATCCTATACAATGTTGATTGTTTTCAAAGCAATTTTCAATAAATTTGGTTAAAGAAAGAATAGCATGAGAAGTTGAAACACCTTTTCTGAATCCAAACTGTTGAGGTATTATTATATTAAACATATTAAGATAACTGTTTAGGTTACTATAGATTGCTATTTCAAAGATCTTGGAAAACGAAGGTAGTATTGATATTTGTCTGAAATTTATTTATAATGACGATGATTTCAAAGTTTTTGCTAAATCTTCGAAATAAACGGGAAGGAGGATTTCAGATAACGAAGTCTTCTTTTTTTCTCTCTCTAACTCATGAAATTATTTTCGAAATTATATTCGTACCTATCTTTCTCTTGACTTTGCTGGCAGCAAATTATTCATCGCAATATTTGCTTGCTCGGTAATATCTGGTGGGGTAGCACAAATTTCTTGATCATTATCAGTCATTTTGAACTTTTACGAGATACTGAATGATAGCCTAATAATTAAAATAAGTGGTTGTTGATTCACGGATATAACTAGATTCATTACCAACCCATAAACTGTGGAACAATAAAAGATGATTTTCATTTCGATTTCACAGATAATTTGGAGAAAACATTCACTGATTTTGGCTTTTGGACAACTGAATGTATTCATGAGATCATATTTATCAGAGTAAATGTTACATATCTCATCATTTTTTAAATTTTCGTACGGAAGTAGTCGCCATCAATTTAGAATACACGTGTATTCTAAATGAGCCTGTCTAAATACCTGCTGTCGAACACGTAATGAGAGTAGATGGAAGAAGTGAAAAAAAAATATTCTCAATTATCAAATGTCTATTTTGAACTGTAATATTTCATTTCCCAACGTAACGAGTAATTCCGTCAGCATGAAAATTGCGTGCATGGGATTCGATGAAGCCGCCGAAGGCCGTTTTTTTTCCGAACCTGATTGACGAAAGTTCTACCGCTGAGAAAGTTATTGAAGATGGTAGTCGATTGGCGAGAGGTCTGGGGAGTATGGTGAGTGAGGCAGAAATTCAACGCTCAATTCATTTAATTTTCGGACGGTGATTTCAGAAACGTGCTGATAGGCGTTGTCGTGGAGCAGGATCGGTTTTCTTCTGTACCCAGTACCGGCTGCTACTGACACAATTTTTGGTGCACTTTGTCAATATTCCTACAATGGGACTTGCAACCGAGCCAAGCCCTCACTACTGTGAGGGCTTGGCTCGGTTGCAAAAAGTTATTCTGAATCACCAGTCGCTGACCACCATGGTCTTTTTTTGGTGGGTTTCAGCCTTTGGGAAGTGCCTGGGTGGCTCATCGATATACAACCACTGTCCTGAACGTCTTATGTTGGCGTATAGGATCCAATTCTCATCACACGTGGCAATTCGATTAAAAAAAGGACCGTTTTGGTGTCGCATAAACAAAGAAGAACATACTTTGAATTGTAACAATTTCTGTCGATCGTTCAAATCTTGGAGAACCTACTTTTCGAGCTTTTTGACGTTTCCAATACGTTTTAATCCATCTGAAATTGGGGTCCTCAAATCCTCGTCCTTGATTATTGTCGACCACTTCGGGGCTAATCTTCGAGGCTAGAATATCCGGCACGAAATTTAGCATATGCCGGGTTGATTTTTCGGGCTAATTTGGCACTTCTTTGATTCAATTTGAATTCACAAAGAATCCTATAGTAATAAGCTGGAAAAAATAAAATTTGAAACTTTTTGAGGCAGTCTAATGTTTCAAATAATGGATTATAATAATAGTTTGATATATGTGTTTGATGACATGTTTATTTTGTGGTAATTCATGATCACTTCAATGAAATGAATAAAAACACTTTTGTCTAATTACCACTAGTTGATTTAATTTATACGACCGGTTTCGGATTCAACCCCATTATCAAGTACAAAATTAAAATGTGAAATTTGAAAACTCGGTTATATCGGAAGTGTTTAGGTGAGATGGAAGGACAGGTAGTTAAACGAACCAAGGTGCCAACTTTTAAATTCAACACTGAAGATTATGGGGGTTGTTAAACATATAAATTCAAAACGGTAATGAAAAAATCATGTATATATAAAATAGAGTGTGGCGAATGCTCTCCAGTATATACAGGCCAAACCGTTAAGAATTTTGACGTTAGGCTCCGTGAACACGTCTGTTTGGACAAAAAATCTACAATGTATGAACATCTTCAAGAATCAAAACACAAGATAAGTAAGAAATTACCAAATCAATTAAAAATCAGGAATATATACCCTAAACGAACAACTCGATTTATGTAGGTCTCCAATCTTTAATTTATGAGTTCAACAACCCCTATAATATTCAGTGCTCTGACCTTCCATCTTACCTAAAAACTCCCGATATAACCAAGTTTTCAAATTTCACATTTTAGTTTTGTATTTGATAATGGAGTTTAACTCGAAACCGGTCGTATAAATAAAATTAACTAATGTTAATTAGACAGAAGTATTTTTATTCATATCGTTAAAGTAGTAATTTATTAAATATATACTATATAAAATCTCAATGTATCCTCAAGTGGCAACTTCAGGTGCTATATACTCCGAAGATATATCAATAAAAAATAATTTTGACGAAAATCAAAAATAATGAAACTTATGTGAGATTAGTTTTGGAGTTGAAATTCAAAAACGAGATTTTTTATAAGCTCATGCTCATAACACTTTCAATGAAAAAATTTAAAAAAATAGATTGCTAGTACAATTGATCATAAAATTAACCAAAGATTTTACTATAAAAAATTATTGAGTTTCAGAACTGCAATAAAAAAATGTATGCAATAAAACATCCTCTCTTCCAATACTTCAGAATGTATCATATATATTGTTCGTCAATCCATGTCGATGATGCTTCGAACACATAAATAATTTCATTCAATCTTAAGCCATCAATCATTTATTGATATTTCACCAATGTCAAATTATCTCGTTCAAAAAGTTCACATACCCCTTTTGTGAGGTGCTTTACCTTTATTTGTAGCTCACTCAACTGTATCAATTCACTAAACCATAATCTGCTGAAATAGGTCCATTTATAAACATATAGGTATGCTGGGAATATTTTTTCAAAAATACATTGTGCCAAAAAATATCTGCATCAAATTGGCGCAGAATCAGACAACTTACACCCGGAAATAGAAATATTTTGCTGAAATCAGTACGTACATGATTAATGATAATTTTCTGATTGATGCGGTCGTTACTTGATAAAGATCTATAGTTATTTCATAAACTACACCTTACGATTTGATCTCCACAAACTTTATTTGAAAAATGTATCACGACATTTTTTGCTAACACAGTAGCTTCTTCAACATTGATTTGAGTAATTCAAGTTGCTTTTTACACTTTACATACATATTTATATACTACAGGTTATCATAATTGTTAGTTAGAAGTGTGAAACGTGTCCTAACGTATATATTGGTCAAACTGGCAGAACATTTAGGAATCGAATATAGGAACATCATATGAGCTATGTAAATGAAAAAACAAGTTCAACATATTTAAATCATCTTTTAGAAGAAAAGCATATCTTTAACGAAGGGTTAGAAATTGTACACATTGAAAATAAAGGTTTGGAACTGAATCATTTGAAAGCAATGGAAATTGATAGACCTAAAAATTCAAACACTCTAATGAATGACCAACTGGATTTGAATAGGTCACCATTATTGAACTTGTTTTCTTAGAAAAACCGAGAATGAATTATTATTTATGTAGAAGTGAGGTAATATGATTCAGGTGATCATAATTGAAGAGGTACCTCAGGTAGAGGTTTACTTGTATTATATAAATATTAGTGTAAGAAGCAACTTGAAGTATTCAAATCACTGTTGATAAAGCTACTGTGTTAGCGAAACATGTCGTGATATATTTTTCAAATAAAGTTTGTGCAGATCAAATCGTGAGGTTTAGTTTATGAAATTATTGATAATGAAACTTACTAGTATGATTGGAAATATCCATTTTATAATATTTCACCGTTCAACTCTGAAAGTTATCTTACTCAACGCAAGGTATTTGGTTTTCCGAGTTGTACAAGAATAAGATACTCGAGAACCCGTATACGAAGGTGTATTGGGTTGAGTAGCTCCACCATAGAAAACTAACACACTTGCTAGTTGTTGACAAGTACGTTTTCGCTAAAATGAGAAAGAAAATATTTGCCATAATACGAGTTTTTGCTTATCAAAAATGGAATTCAACGCAAGTCGAATAAATAAATAAATGCTACTATGAAGATGTTACAGCAACACATACAAAAAACTTTTTTTACATTTTCTAAAGATTCCACTTTTCAAAGTTGGTTCTAGGGCAGAAAATCTACAAGGTTGCAAAAATGTAAATTTTTTATAATATTCTTCAATGTTAAATTTATCAATTTCTTCTCACACTGTATCAACCTTTATTCAACTTATTATTTGAATTTTGGGAATCACATTGACTGTCTGCCTTGAATATTCATCTAAACTTCCACACAGTATTTGAATTTTTTGATAACATAATATAGTTTCATAGGATTTGTTATGAAAAATTGAATAAAACGCTAGATTTTGAAACTGCATCTACAACCCTTATTACTACTACTCCATTACGCTACTCCGTTTCGCTTTTATTAACTTTCATTCGATTTTTTAGGGAAGGAGGAAATTTTATGAACATTATTGTATGTATAGCGTGCACTGGGATTTTTTGATCATTAATTTCAGATTCTAGATAAAGGTACATTGTGTTGGGAAAAATATTTTTTATGTATTTTAGCTGATCATAGTATAATTGTTTTAGTGAAGAATTATTAAGTGATAAAATATTTTTCTCAAATTTCAATAGAAATACAAAACTGCATTTGAAATATTATTAAACAGAATTTTGAAATTATTTCGAAACAATTTCGATTGCCCTCAAAATGAAATCGATGGGTTTTCCACAGTTTAATGTATAAAGGAAAGTTCTAACATACTGTGAATAAATAAACGTTTTGGTAAGGATGGAATCTCAATTCAGTTTACACAGATCCGGCGATTCTCATACAAATATTTATATAGGTTCAATGATTCTGACTAATTCCCTCAATACAATAAATATGATCAGTAATTCGTGAATGTTCATATTCACCCGCTAAAAACGTGATCTTGAACAAGAAACCTACATTATCGTGACTGTTTTTGTCTTCACATTTCAAACCTATTTCCACTTGAATCATCTGTAACTGCCGAGCTTTATTTCAATGGCTATTTTTATGGAAAAATCCTCTCTAAATTCAGACAATTTTAATTTCAGTTTTCGAAATGGAGCAATAAATGTAAATTATGATAATACGTTCCGTACACTAGACTGGTGCAACTGAAACTAATAGCATATTTTTCTGCCAGTTTATTTCGTTCATTTGAAAAACTCAGACGGCGCAAATGCAGTTAAGTCCAGATCAGCAAACTATGGAAGAGTTTTCAGTTTTTTTTTTTTAATATAAGTGGCACATTATATTGAATTGGTAAGATCTCTAATGAAAATTCATCTATTACAATGCACACTATCACCCGACTTGCGGATAGAGAAAGAACATAGTAATTAGGCTAACAAGTACAAAAAATACTTTTTTATTCGACGAGTAAATAAAGCCTACGAGTCCTGGAAGCCTGCGATTCCAAAACAACTGTTTTGGGACGCGTAGCATACACTATCAACCATCTAGAATAACGAATCAATGAAACTCATTCTTTTCCTATATTTTTGAACAATTGTTGGTACATTCAAATGCCTTTTGTTGAAGTCAAAATAAAAAGGTAAAGTTAATGTTTCACGTCGATGGTTTTCATATGATAATATAATTTTTCAATGGTCATGGCAATTTCAATTTTGTTTGTGAATGAATCGTCTATACTGGGTTTTTATTAAACATGCCAAAAACTCAAGGGACTAGTCCTTGGACTAGTCTAAGGATATTTTGTCCTCTGATGATTTCTGATAGTGCGCTTTGTTTCGAAGATACGGGGCGAAAAATAATTTCATCAATAACAATTTTGGTAATTTGAAAATTATTGACGTAGCCGAAATGAAACTATACCGTGCTATACTATACCTACCTAAAAATAAAAAATCTAACAACTCAGTATCTTCGACCTATCAAATATCATCATCAGTACAAAATATCCCTAGAATAGTCCAACTAATAGTCCCTTCAAGTTCTGCCGCATGTTTAATAAATATCCTATATATATATCCTATATATCCTCCAGCGACATTGGTTAGACTTCCAGATACTGTGTCTCTTCAAATCTGTGATGTTCTCACAATTATCAGCAAATTTTACTTCGCTGAAGTACAACGAATGCAAAATGACCTGTGTAATTTAAAGGATTAGATGAATTTGAAAATTCTTCCATATTATTATTTCAAAATTCTCAAAATCAACAGACTGAATCTAACATTTTCCTTATCTGTAATACATGAAAAATCTGTTGTATGGGGTAACCGTAAAGAAAATTTTCGCCTATACAAGAGCAGGTTTTATTGTCCAATTACAATATGTATTTCACAATTTGTCTTCCTTGTTATTTATTAATTCAATAGATATTTTTGTTAGTTTTTTTCGTCGAACTAACCTCATGTTGCTACCTGTAAATAAAGCGAAAGAAGTGGACACCTTCATGTCCTACAACCGTGATATTTTGTTAAAATTACCTTCCGTATCAGAAATGTTACATTAATTGCTCTGCTAATGAAATTGTTGATTAGCTCGCTGTTGGAGACCTCTGATTTCTTTACTTTCCAACATCTATATTATATGCTCTACAAGGTACAAGGTTTGACATATTCAAATTTTTTGCGCCAAATGAGTTAAAATTAGATCTTTTGTACAAGGTTCTCTTGCATTTCTTTATATATCCATACATTTCGAGAACAAATCATGAACGTTTTCGTATCTGGACTTTCCATGTAATAATTGTGCTGTAGCAGCAGCTGCTGCATTGAAGATTTCGGAAAGCATCCAAAGTCACTACCGCTGCGGCTTACTACAGTTCATTGCGAAAATTGCGAACTAAAACCATGCAAACATTGAAAAATTAAAATAGCTGTCAGTCGTTATTTCGGTATGATAATGATCAATGAATTTATCAAAACCATATAGTATTTCCAATTGGAACAGCACAGAGAAGGATTTCCCTCCTCGACATAGGCGTCGACATATTATTTTTCAGTGGTAGTTTTTCAGTTACTTATTCTTACAATCATAGCAATGGATCACCCCATGGAAAAGTTATCTCAACTGAATTTTTCCATCATGGGTAAATATGAAAAACCTCGAAATTTAAGGTAATTGATTTCCGAGTCGAAAACTCTAAAATACAATGAAAACACAAATAATCACACCGAATTCTCGTCAAACATATATTCACAAAATGATAGAGGCCAACAAAATTGCTAGAAAAATCAAAATTCTTCTTCGCTACATTCGGATGAGGTGGAATCATCATCGGGTTGATTAACGATCGGATTTATGGAACTTTGCACATAATATTTGTTCTCTTCTTTTATAACGTGGGCCACACAGTTCTTCCACACATTCACCACTCGTCTTATATTGTCAAGCACTACAGCATTCAAATTCGGTGACTGATTACATTTCAGCAAGCTTTCTTTCATTGTGGCCCAAACTATTCCATTTGTATTGAAAACACAATAGTATGGAGGCAACGTAAGAGAATATGACCACGTGTTTCACACATCGAATCAATAATATACTCTTTTTTGAAATCACGTTGTTTTATGGTCGCCAATAATACCTCTTTCGTTGGAATCTTTTCGGGTATTTCCATGTCATGATTTCGCAAGAAATCAACAATATCTGCTTTTTTTGTGTTATTGTTTAGTATTGAAGGCAATAACCGTGAATGATACGAAGCGTTATCCATAACAATAACCGAGTTTGGTGAAATATTTGGGAGGAGCTGCACACTGAACCAGGATTCAAATATAGCCGCAGTCATATCTTCGTGGTAATCAGCAGACGAATCTTTTATATTTTTGTCCGACAGAAGCAAAGCGTTAGGTACGAAAACACTTTCATTCCCGGCATGCAAAATTATAACACGTTTTCCCCTTGAAGAAGGTGTGTTCAAAGCACAATACTTCGTTTCGTCTACCCAGCCATATTTGACAACATCATGGGTGTCAATCCAAGTTTCGTCGAGGTAGATTATATGTCTGCTGGATTCTCGGTAGCTTTTCATTCGCCTCAAATATTCTTGTCGGAGTTAAACAATGAGTGTCGATTCCATAATGACCATCCGATTGTTAAATTTTTTATATTTGAAACCGCAAGACAATAAGACACCTCGTAGAGTTTCTAAAGATTTGTAATTGTAATCAGGATAGTCGAGTAATTTATACCAAATCATTTCCAAGGTTGGTACTTCACTTGTTTGGTATACCAAACCATAAATTGTTCGCCGATTCATATCTTTTGTAGCACCATTAACTTTTGCGAATTTTTTATTCCTTTGTTTTCGTTTCATTGCATGGTCAATGACATCCCCTATTTTAATGACTCGAAGAACTGTCGAACGAGATAGTTTCGTTAACTCGCATATTCTCTTCACAATAGCATTCTGTGAAGTGTGACAGTTTTCCTTCTTCAAGCATTCATGAATATTTAAAATTACTCTCTGAACTTGAACATGTAAGTCCTTATTTTCAAATTCCAGATCCCTGTCGATTGACACAGATTCTTCACACATAACGTTATCATTTGTTTCAAAAGGTCTCCAGAAAGCCATATTGATGAAAGTACCCAAAAACACTAAGATTTTCACAAAAATCGGTTCAAACGATGAGATTAGAACCTTTGGTGTGAAAGTTGAAAACTTTTTGTAGAGATCAATTACCCTAACACCAAACTGATATTTTTGCACTCGACGCGTGTTTCGCTAACAAGGTTAGCATCTTCAGGAGAAACAAATTGATACTGAATCTAAAGACGAAGGTTAACTGTTTATATACCTAAAGTTTTTTGGTCCGATGTGGACTTTGTTAAATGATTGTTGACAAATTAATTTGCAGGTAGTGGTTCCACTAGTTGATTACCGAAAAATCAATTGGGATAATCATCATTCAACAAACAAAGTCCACATCGGACCAGAAAACTTAAGGTATATAAATAGCTAACCCTTGTCTTAAGATTCAGTATCAATTTGCTTCTCTTGAAGATATTAACCTTGTTAGCGAAACGCGCGTCGAATGCAAAAATATCAGTTTGGTGTTGGGGTAATTGATCTCTAGAAAAAGTTTTCAAAAATCGGTTTCCAAAACAACTCACTACTTCACCTAACCCCATGAATACACGGCACTGATAAAGAAATATTGTAAACCGGACAAAAAATTGGTATTCAGCCAGTCTAGCTAGCCGAGCATTTACTCCTCAACTACATTTGATAGCACGTTTACTGACTATCTGGGCGACTGGGGGCCACAAGCAAGAAATGTTTATGACTGTACTGTAATTGGAAATGGATAGACTATACCTACCGAGATATTTATATTTACAATGACAACAACATTATGAATATTTTATGCCCAGTCCAGGAAGTACGTTCTAATTGGACCATGCCGGAAAAATACTACTGTCTCCGTAGCGTCTAGGAAGCGAGTACTTCTCGAATAGACCCTTACATATAGTTCACCATCGAAACTGAAAACAACGAACATTGGGTTCCTTTCCTTGACACTAGATAATACTCTACTCATAGATTGGAATCGCAAGCCTATCAGTTCTGGTAGGTTTCTGAACTATTGATCATACAAAAATTAACTTGGTCAAGCAAGTGAAGAACCGCATTCTACAGATTTTCGATCCTTCTTCTCTTCTTCTTCCTCAAATTCTTCAGGAATTTAAATATTCGAATCCCCTTATTTACCAATAACTTTCACCCAGATCCTCGACTCAAGAAGATCTTATTTAGTACGTCAACCATTGACGTTCAAATCAATAATAACAACCAGTTGGATAGAAATTTTATAGAGTCTGGCAATATCACAAATGGGGCTGATCCACCTTCAGTTCATATACTTTTCTCTTCTTTAGATGTCAGTGAAATGACACCTAAGTTATGCAGAATAGTCAAAAATTCAAATGTAAAAATAGCTTTCAGAATCATATTAACCATATAAATCAGTTTTTTTTGTGGGTTGCAGTCAGATTGGGTGGGGCTGTTACAAAGAAAACTCTTTTGTATCTGTCAAGCTTTCGATGAAGGTATAACCTTCATCAGGACAATAATGAAGAAACTGGTACAAAACAATATGTCAAAGTGACAGCCCATCGTTAGCAATCCACCTATCATAAAATGAGTAATTTATCAAGTAATACGCTTACAATCCCGCAATTATGAGGCAATTGGATGATTATTCAATACAACTCTTACGAAATTTTATATTATATCACAGTATAATTCACTATTTCAATTTTCGTTTTTGATGTACTAACGCACAATAAACGTTAAAATTCAAACCCTCTTGGAAATATCAATAACGGGCAGGGTGTGGATTTTTACGAGCTGAACAATGAATATTATTGTAACTAAATAATACATTTTTTCGAGAAACTGTGGATCTTCCCAGACTTTCCATCAGCAGTCATCACAAAACTCAATTCTACGATGTTAGTCCGTGTTTTCCAGATGATTTCGTTCACGAGTTCATAAAATAAACTTATTCAAATGACAATATCAATAAAACAACAACTACTCAAATTTGTTTCTATAGCTTCCCTATTGTATGATGGTTTTCGCTCAATAACCCAGGAATTAATAACGCTTAGTGATTATCAGAAAAGATACGAAGTATTTTGATTATAACGGAAAAACTGCTTACTTGGAAATTGATCCAACCTGAACGGGATGAAAGATAGTTTTTTGCAACTGTAGTTTCACAAACATTCAATTTTATGGTACGGAAAGTGTTTCATCTCGATACTAACAAACTGAATTTTTCAATGAAAGTATTTGAGATTTCATTTAGCCTAAAACATGTCTATCCAATATCTCGATGTTTCAAAAACATTTTTTTTTCGAAATCAACAGTGGTGTTAATTATTGAAACATATTTTGGATAGTACACAAGAGATTACAATATCGTGGAAATTTTTCCATGGTATTGTTACTTTTACATTGTCTGGTAATTCTGAAAACAACTTTTTCCAGAACATGGGAATTTAACGCTGAAAATGAAGTTTCTCCTAGGTTCAGCACCAAAAAAACATTTCTGACGGATTACAATTGAAATCAATCGCAGCCTAACTACAACACAAAAGTGAGATTTTTTCCAAATGAAATGAAAAACTTCAAAATTAATAACTTATAAACCGATTTTTCGAATTTTCTCAGAAAACTTCAGGTAATGTGTGAAAACGGTACATAAAAATTGTTAACTCAATTCTACGATGTTAGTTCGTGTTTTCCAGATGATTTCGTTCACGAGTTCATAAAATAAACTCATACAAATGACAATATCAATAAAACAACAACTACTTGAATTTTTTTCTATAGCTTCTCTATCGTATGATGGTTTTCGCTCAATAAACCAGGAATTAATAACACTTAGTGATTATCAGAAAAGATACGAAGTATTGTGATTATAACGGAAAAACTGCTTACTTGGAAATTGATCCAAGCTGAACGGGATGAAAGATAGTTTTTTCCAACTTAAGTTTCACAAACAAACATTTCATTTCATGGTACGGAAAGTGTTTCATTTCAATACTAACAAACTGAATTTTTCAATGATAGTATTTGAGATTTCATTTAGCCTAAAACATGTCTATCCAATATCTCGATATTTCAAAAACATTTTTTTTTTCGAAATCAACAGTGGTGTTTATTATTAAAACATATTTTGGATAGTACATAAGAGATGACAATATCGTGGAAATTTTTCCATGGTATTGTAATTTTTACATTGTCTGGTAATTCTGAAAACAACTGTTTCCAGAACATAAAAATTTAACGCTGAAAATGAAGTTTCTCCTAGGTTCAACACCAAAAAAACATTTCTGACGGATTACAATTGAAATCAATCACAGCCTAACTACAACACAAAAGTGAGATTTTTTCCATATGAAATGAAAAACTTCAAAATTAATAACTTATAAACCTATTTTTCAAATTTTCTTAGAAAATTTTAGGTAATGTGTGAAAACGGTACATAAAAATTTTCATTTCAACATTTTCTATAATTTTTGTTTTTATATTTT
Organism: Leptinotarsa decemlineata; assembly: GCF_025532065.1. Taxonomy (NCBI): domain Eukaryota; kingdom Metazoa; phylum Arthropoda; class Insecta; order Coleoptera; family Chrysomelidae; genus Leptinotarsa; species Leptinotarsa decemlineata. Next base: position 23,698,305 of record NW_027412668.1, on the reverse strand, counting down.
TCCACCAAAAGATTAGTTCCAATGCTACTGGAAATTCATTTTTCACTCCTAAAGTTCACCTCATCTCATTTCTCGTACATCGGAATGACTTCAACTAACTATGATCCATGAACATTAATTTAATGTCAAAGGTACAGCCCATCGTTGGCACCTATCATAAAATAATTGATCGAGTAATACCCTTACGATCCCGCAATAATGAGGCGGTACCAAATATATTCCGTATCTTCAACTGATAAATTATTTACTATAACTCTCACAACATTTTATATTATTTTACAATATACTTCACTATTTCATTATGTTATTAATTACATTAACTGCATTAGAGAATTGTTGGATGACCACGAGTCTTTGTACACAATTTCATTGAATCAGACTAAAACACTAAGGAGTATGGAGTTTTTTTTTTCAGAATCTTTCAAAACATGAAATCATGAACTCCATTTGAACCATTACAATGATATTCTCAAACTGTTCGTTCAGCTTCATTTTTTTTTTTAAATAAAAACATTCAATATAGACAAAAATACATAAATAGAATATATGAATAAAAACACTTTTGTCTAAATACCACTAGTAGATTTTATTTATACGACCAGTTTTGGGTTTGACCCCATGCTCAAGTGAAAAACTGCTGCTTTTTACTTGATAATGGGGTCAAACCTGAAATCGGTAGTATAAATAAAATCTACCAGTGGTATTTAGACAAAAGTGTTTTTATTCATTTCATTTAGGTGAACATGAATTACCATTGAGTAAACAAGTCATCAATAGCACATATTGAATAGAAAATAGACAAAAATTTCAATAAATCATTTTGTAGGAAGAGTTTGCTCAAATAAACATAGGGAACCTCAAAAAAGCTCAAGATAGCTTGTGTATGGAGAGTTCCAACTTAACATTCGCAATGATTTAAAGGGAAATCTCAAAAAAGCTCAGAAAATCTTGTCTTCGAGGAATTTCAACTCATTATTTGGTATAATTTGAAACTTTCAGTACTGAGTACAGGATCAATGAGCAACCACCAACGAAGTGAAAAATATGGTTAGTATTATGTTGTTAGATTTTGTCCGTATATACTGTTGTGAATCACGCTCCAAAGAAAATAACGCCGGCCGCCACTGGTAGTCATAAACCAATTGTGACGTAGTCAAGAGCATCCGAATGTACGATATCCGCTGCCGTTCTAGATATAACGATAATAATACTAACGGCTTCTATGGAATTCTGAGGAATGTTCCAGCGCCTTCGATTACCAAATATAAGCGCCACCCACTCGCCCATCGAGACAATCAAGTGGAAGTTACAGAGCGATGCGCCAAGCGGACTAGTAAGGCGCTAGACATTCAAGTAATGGTTGAAGTGTTTGTTGTATTCAACGTGAAATGAAGTAAAGTTTGCTTATTGTTCAGTGAAGTCAATTATTGGTAAACCCACGGGGAAACACGTAATACTTGGTGTCGGAAATGGAATAATTGACTGAAAAATTTTCTGTTTCATGGTGAAAACAAGGAGTGTCGATTACGACGAGATGTGGCTCTGCGAGCGGGCCTGGTGGAGAATGAAGAACGAAGGAGGAGGGAATAGGAAAAAGGAAGGTGGGGGAAAGAGGAAGAACGATTACGCTGAAAGGAAGATCGTAAAGTATTACTGAATATTCTGGATAAACAAGAAAGAAACAAAGAGAAATATCATGAAATATTGGTAAATATCCAGGAGAAACAAGAAAAAGACAATAAGATGTACCTTCATTTATCATACCTTAAAAATTATAAATCAGTTACTGACGGGGTCGATTAATAAGTGTGATGATCCTACAAAGACATTGCCACTAGCTGTATAATGATTTTTCCCCTTAAATTTGTTAGAGAATCTGTCCAATCTATATCAAGTATTATTACATTCATTTCATTTGCGAGATGCAACATACCTGTAAGTGGGGCACCTATGGAGTAAAAATTTTGTATATAAAACATCGTATTTGATCTTTTCCTCCTAGCTGAAACGTGAAGATTAATTGACGATAATATATGAGGTGAGTTAAGTTTATTATTAAGAAGCCGGTGAAGAAATGATATTTTGCGCCTATTTTGCAAAGAAAGTATCCTGAATTCATCTCTCAAATGAGATGTTCTCACTAAACGGTAATCTGGCCATACGTGATATTTTTTGAAGTAAAGATATCTTAAGAATTTATTCTGAAGTTTTTCCAATTCATATAATGTGGAGTTATATTCGCCAAACCATATATTTGATCCAAATTCCAATTTACTTCTAACCAATGTGTAGTACAGTAGTTTGATCGAATGTATATTGCTGATATTTCTAGTTTGCCTGCTAATAAACCCTAACATTTCATTTGCATTTCCTGTAATATTTCTTACGTGATTCTTGAATGATAATGTATCATTATATGTAATCTCTAAGTCTTTTGTATCTGTATTTCTTTCAAGAGGGACCCTATTCAGTTCATAACTGAAGTGAATAAGGTCTCTTTTCCGCGTTATCGACATTACTGAACATTTACCAATATTGAAAAATAATTAAATTTCACAACTCCACTCATGAACCTTGTTCAGATCTTTTTGTAGCATTACACAATCCCTTACTGTTTGTACTTGTTTATAAATTTTCAGGTCATCAGCAAACATTAGGCATTCTGAGAATTCCAGCACTGCTGGCAAATCATTTATGAAAAGAAGAAAAAATAAGGGACCTAAATTTGATCCCTGTGGGACTCCAGAGGTAACTTCAAATTTTCTTGAATATGAACCATGATATTTTACAAGAGAATCTCTGTTTTCCAAATAGCTTTTGAACAATTTGAGAGTATTTTTAGTTAAACCATAATGACTCAACTTCAACAATAAAATATCATGATCTACTTTATCGAAAGCGTTCTTCAAACAGGTCGCGTCCAAACTTGAATGTTCAGAAAATATTCCTTACAGACCTTCTACGTCTCTATCGATATTTCATCCGGAAATGTTCAACCGACAAAAACGGAAACAGTCGCGAAGCAGTTAGTTCCACAAGAATCGAAATTTAGCTCTGACAAATAGTTGTGCAGTCCAGAAATCTTTCCGAATCTCTTTGGTGAATCGTAGCACGTAAAAAACCTCAAGTGGCCAATTCATTCCAAAGAGATAGAGCAATTACTATTTTTCAAAATGTCTCTAGTAAAATCAAACAAGGAACGTGATCCGACAGATAGAATAACTCATGCTCGAGACGTTTGATATTGGATACACCGAAGGAAAATTGACTATTCAAGAAATTGTTAGACTTGACATCTGAACTCATTCTGTCAGAAGTTGGGTAATTGATACTTCGATTGGTACTCTGACTTTTGTACTTCATTTGATTTATGACAACACAGTTGAACCCATTTTTTTTAGTTTTCTTTTAAGTCTTCGTACTTTAACTTGGGATACGTTCTACTGGAAATAACATACAGAGAAATCTAGTACGAAATATTGAGGCTTGCAATGAAAAAAATATCGACTATGAAAAGAATTCGAATGATATTCCGATCACCGATGAACATGAAAAAGTATTCAATGTATGAGGACAAACTGAAACATCAGTTATAACTGCAAATCAGGGGTGAAGATGAAAGATTGATTTTTAATAAGAAATATGAGAAGTTAAATGAGTGTAGAGAGTTGTACAAAAATAGGATAATGCAGAAATTGAATCCAGAATAGAGTTGGGACTGAAATCAAATGGAAGTGGAAGCGATAACTGAAGAGGAATTGAATAAACGAATCAATATTCACTATATACGAACAAAAATGAGGAATGTCGAAGAAATAAAAGTAAAATATGGGTATCAAGAATATTCAGTATCTAAGAATGAGGATAATCTTTTCTGCAATAATATCAGAAGTATGTCGTTCTCGACAACGGGTTTTAAAATAGTAGCACCAAGGGTATGATAAATTTCTGTTAACAGATATGCAAAATATCTTGAAAGAATACTAAACAAGTAAAAATACCATTTCACTTCTTAACCGTATCTGTAATTTTGTTCCAAAAATTACTTAACTGTCTTCCTTATACTTGAATAAAGGATCAAATGAAAAAAAAAGAAACTGAATTATTTCTTGTTGACTGTTATGATTGACTTCAAACAACTATCTATGTCGTTAATTACATCTTCAAAGAATACAAACATCTAGGTACTTTAGCACAAAAATTGCTGTCTATTCTAGAACTTCATAGAAGAGAAAGATTCATTTACTTGGAATTGAATGCATCGTAAAATGACACAAACAAGAAAACTCATGTACCTCACTGGAATTACCTGAATGAAAGTACGAGATAGCTTGGAAAATACTTTTCAGACTTTCCAGACAACAAACAACTGCACACTTCCATAACTTTGAACATACTGCTAACAAAATCTTATCCAAGGTGTGACATCAAGTATTATAGCTGTCTTAGCGTTTAGGTTAGTTATTGAACACATAGTATTCCGACCCAAACTATAAATCTGCGATTTTCTCCACATATTCTTGCGTTTTTGTTGCTTTCGATTACTTTTCGATGAGTGTCTGCATTTGACACTCATTTACGGTTTGATCGATAATTTTCTCGTTACATTTCGTCGAGGATCTGCAATGTTAACACGATCACTTGTTTTGGAAAAAAATACATCAGTACACTCACTGGCAATGAAAAATCTGGAAACCCGTTGTCGCTTTCCTTATACACGAGATATTGATTGGGAAAAATGAAGATTCATATTAAAATAATATATCTGGATGCTTACAAGATGGAAACATTATTTATCACTTCGTGATTTTGGGAACACCAAAAATGTATTCAATCAGCGTATGAGTATTAGAACTATCACAGTTTTGTGACGAAAGTGAATTTCAGTTTTTGAAAACGAAAAAGGATGTTTTTACGAAACGTCAGCCACCTGAAAAACTGAGTATTAATATTTGATTTTTTTAATGATTTTTCAAATTTTATTGAGCAAAATTTATGAGTACAAGTTACTGACTGATGGAACTTTTCGGAGTTTTACATTACGCAGTAACTTTTCTGGGTGATCTTTTCAGTTTGCTCTTTATTACACTTCAGTAGATTCTCTATTGATTCAGCCTTTATTTTTCCAGATTATAGAAGGTTATGAACCCGAAAAAAAAAACAGTAGAAAGTATTGAGTCTTCAACAAAAAAAATGTCTTTTGTAGAATATAAAATAATATATTGTTTTTTAGAAAAAGAATTGATGAAAGGTGAAGCTGGAACCTCTGAGGTAGAATTATTTTAAAAATAGTACTTTTTCCAAACACCCGAACTGCAATACTATTCTTGGCGGGCGTTTCACCAACCAAGGAAAAAACTGAAAAATATCATAAGTTTTATCCTGGAGACGCCAACTTCGTTGGTGGAACGCTTGTCAAGAATAGTATTGCAGGTCTGATATTTGGAAATAGTGTTTGGATTGAAGAAAAATTGATGTTCTGTGTGTTAAGCGTTAAAGTTCACAGGCAAACAGGAAAGGAATGCGACAACCATACAAGCCACACGCAATTTTTTTCATCAAATATGTGGATAATGCATGATATTTTGAAGATTACTTGTTATGCCGATAACAATAAAATATATCACTTTTCACTAATGCTGGCACTAAAAAGGAACCGAATTTATTAGGAGATAAATGTCAGTTACACAGTTATCAATCATCTCGTATTTTCCAGAGAGAAAGAGAAGAAAAAGTCAATTATGGTGGGTTTGGTTGAATCTCAATACCGAATACTACAAAGTTTGATACCTAAAGATGACTCGTTCATATAAGTTTCGACAATGATAAATTATTCTTTCATTTCACATTTCGATAACACTGAACAATCAGGTACTCAAGTGACATTGGAGTCTTCCATGACTGAGATACCTGATATTATAATTATAATTTTCAGCGGAAACTTCGATTCTCATCAGTTCCACAACATTATACGAGATATTTCTGGAGCCCCAATTAGGAGAGATTGTGCAACTTTCTCGGCTCTCAGCGAGAGCTATTGAAGTCCCTTCTCTAAGTTTGTGGATAACCAACAACATTCATTGTGAACCTCGTTTCAGGAAATATAATGACCCAAGAATCATAATGGACTGTCTATAAAGAGTCACATAGAATCCAACAATGAGGTTTTCAAAGTCATAAAATCGCTGAAACGGGAAAATATCTTCATGAATAGGCTATGTTGTTGGGTTCTGGAATGTAAAAAAGCGTTTATTTTTCAAATGATGGAATCAAACAAATGATTTATTGCTTCTAAGTAATCATGGAATGAATTTTCTTTTGAAAATTGCATCCGATAGAAAAATCGAATTTCATCTTTGTTTGCTATAATACATTGTTGTTCCTCAACAAATAAATTTCCAACAGAATGTGATATTTTCCAGATATAGTGTTCAGTAAGATGTCTGTAGACTGATGGAGCGCCTCATATTTTGAATAATTGTCATGCAAATCGGACGGCCAATACAACTGACATATTTGATTTCATGTAGACTTGAAACTTTTCCGAAATAACGTCAAATACGGTATTCTCGCAGTTGATTTTGCAGAACGGTATGTCCAATTTTTCAACAACAACCTAAGTTGATTATTATTCAATCAATGACTTACTTTGACAAAAATGGCTACCAACTTTCTCAATTCAAATATAACACCCTGTATATTTTCATATTTTTGAATGCGTGGCATAACATGAATATGAGTTTATGGAATAGATCATATACCAAAAATGAACCGTTTTCGAAATATTCATTTGTTTGCCTGAAAAAAAGTTAGGTATTCGGCTCTTGATTTTCCTAATAATCCGGTCAATCTAGACAACTCTGGCGATACAACAGTGCCACAAACTTCTTCTACACAAAATGATCACGACTCACATGGAAATATATCTTCTTCAAATGATGAAAGTTCCATCAAGATGTTCGAAATATAGCGAAGCGGATTAGGGTCAATAATGGGATGACAACATGATTGCGGATTACTGTTGGATCATTACAAATAGCTTTTGTGACCCAAGTCCAACCAACATCGTATAAAACATTGTGATAGATAGTGCTCGTTTTTCTTAAGAATGTTAATAATTGAAATACTTTCACTCGAAAATCATGGTTTTCTTATATCAAAAAAACTAAATCTGGTGCAAAAAATCTGACCATCCAAAATCAGCACCCCGAAAATGTATAATAGCAATTATAATATTTCATGCAACAAAAACTCTGTTCCTTTGTGTAAATAGTCATTAGAAAATCTATATGATGATTTTCATTCCCCTCAGTTCCACATTCACTTATTCATCGTTCATATTTACATACCAAAAATAGTTTGCAGCTCTACAAAATTCAATCTCGAACCAATTTACCGTTAGTCTGCGAAAACGGTCAACATCCATGAAAAAATGTCCATCTCTGAGTAAATAACAATTGAATTCAATTTCCTGGGAAAACATAAATGTGTGGATGAAATGGGAAGACTTCGGTCGATAGAAAGTTAGGACCTTTGGCATTTTCAGGCGGGATATATTTTTTTATATGTCCGTTTTTCCTCAATTGAATTCCAATTGTATTGGGATTATCGGACTAGACCAGTGAGTGAGCATGTCGAACAAATTTCATTGAACAACAGTTGAAGAACATTACTCAAACAACATGGAGAATATGAATTTGGACAAATATGATGATAATTTGCACATCATTTGCAATTTTCGATATGATGATAGTATATATAAAAACTGATTTTGCTGTTGCTGTATGGAGAGAATAGTCAAATTATTTAAAAGAACAATTCTTTCAGGTAAGTTCCAAATCACTCACACTGTAGGTTAATGGACTGATACCTATCAAAAAACAACTACTTCTCTGGCTAATATCACGAAGGGCATTGGACTATATTCGACAGGTGTCAGTGCAGTTTTCTTCACTGATATTATTCCTGCATATTGATGTTGACGATACAACTGCCGCAATAGATTTTTCAATTATTGGAACACACTTGCAGACCGGTTTCGGGCTGTTTGGCCACTCGTCAGTGTGAGTCGTCGTCACAAAGTCGATGATTTCCGATTATTGAAAATCGAATTCCTTCAGAGTATCATTTCTCGAACTGGGCTGAAGCGAACAACTGGTTTGTCATCGCCCCATCTGCCTGTGAACGAGGTAATCAACCACATATCCAAAATTTTCCCAATTTCTCGTATAAAGAAAAAACAAATTGAGTGGGCAACTTGGAGACTCAAATTATCTAAAAGAACAATTCGTTCAGGCAGTCTCAAGTTACCTACACTGTAGGTTAATGAACTGACATCTATCAGAAAACAACTACTCCTCTGGTTGATACCACGAAGGGTGTTGGATTATATCTGCAGCAACACATGCAGGAACAACTTCAGTGAAAAACACTGTCATCATCAATGACGATTTCCGAGGCCGATCCAAATGTTTCATTCCGAAACTTTTAAGTCTGTCAATGATGGCGGTAGTCCTGTAGTGTTCCATTTGAGTGATTTTTTTTATAATTCTTGCATATATTATATTGTGTTTATATGAATTATATGTGATTCTACTCGATAATGGATGTTAGAAGTGATTTTTGTACAATTTATTGTTTCTTTTTTGTCTGTGTGAAAGTAGCGATTCACTTTGGATTTGAATCGCTGGTTGGAAAAACGTTTTCAGGAAGTTCATTTCACATGAACGTAGTTCCCCAGATGAAAGAATTTTTAAATAGTGGAGTTAGAGGTGTACTGAGTTGAACCGCAAAACGGTGAGCAGCCACAGTCCGTCGCGTATTCTGATATGTACAGTTCTTGGTGGAATCAAATGTGCCAAGTCACTTGAACACCTCATGTGAAAGTATCTATAGAAGAGAGACAAATTTCCAACCTTTTTTCGATACTAATAATAATAATAATACATTTTTTTCCCAAAGATGATAAAACATATAGGAATAGTCACTTATAATCTAAAGATCTAAAAAATAAAAAATTCATCCACTTGAGCATTGCCGAGTAAATATTTCGTTAAGCGAGTTTTAAAAATAGAAATATTGGCGCAACTAACTATTTCTTTTGGCAGTTTATTAAAAATCCTCAGACTCAAATATTCAAAAGATTTCGAAGATACAACATATTTACAGTAGGGAATGTGGAAATCAGCGCAATTCCTCGTATTATAAATATGGACTTGTAGGATTCTAGTGTATACGTATACAGTCATTTCTAAAATTGAAATACTCGTCATTGTTAAAATTTTTGATGCTTTAAAATCGGTCTACAGGATGCTTTGCTTGAGGTATTGCAAATAATTTTTAAAATGCGTTTTTGTACAATAAATACGTCTGGTGCTCGATTGTACACACCCCAGAAACATATGCCATATCGTAATCTGGAGGCTACTTGTGCATGATATAATACGATTAATTGTTCACGTAACAAAATATTCTTAAGATTTTGGAACATAAAACATAATGAGTTCAATTTTGAGATCAAGTTGGTACAATGTTCTTTCCAGTTTAAACCAGAGTATAGTAATTCCAAGAAATTCAACTGATAAAGTAGGCTCAATCAAGATTTCACCTCAGTTTTTATTGTTACAGTTTCACATTGTTTTTGGTAGTTGTGGAATCGTATTATATTTGTCTTATTACTATTGAAATAGAGACAGACACTTCTGATCACAACATGAAATGAGGTTACCAACCGCAGTTGTACACTTCTGTTTCAAGGTATTTTCACATTTGTCAGACACAAATATATTGGTGTCATCTGCATATCTAATAAAGCTGGCTGAAGATTCGATATTATCCATGTCATTCGTGTAGAATAAAAATAAAATTGGCCCCAAAACAGAGCCTTGGGGAACGCCCATAGATAGATAGAAGATATACTAACAAATTGTTTTCTGTGTGTCAAGAAACTCCGTATCCAGTCGAGTGAAACTCCACAAATACCATATTTGTACAATTTAGACAAGAGTACCTCATGCTGAACGCAGTTAAATGCCCTGCTGAGATCACAGAAGATCCCAACAGGGCACTCACCTGATTCGATTGCTTTGATCAATTTTCCATAAAATGACAACACCGCACTCTGAGTTGAGCGTCCTGGCAGGAAACCATGAGAAGATGCTATGACCTAATGCAAAATTCATAAGTCTTTGGAGATAAGAATATTCAAAAACCTTTGAAAAGCAGGATGTGACAGTAATGGGCCTATAATTTTCAAGATTTGCTGGATTTTGCTTATTGTATACTGGAATGACTTTGCCGATTTTCAATAAAGATGGAAAACATCCACAAGTGAAAGGAAGATCAACTAGATAAGATAGAGGCGAAATAATGTGAGGTAACACCTTCTTCAAAATAAATGACGGAATCTCATCTGGCCCCGACGAGGCTTTATTCTTCAATTTATTCGATATCAACTGTAATAATTCAGGTTCTGGAGAGGGTGCTAGAAACAGGGACTCATTCAACTCAATTATTTCAGGTTCGAGAAGTTGAGCTGTCCTTTGAGGCCTTTGTTCACTGAGAAGTTTGATTGGCATATTAATGACAAATTCATTAAATAAATTACTGATTCTCTCTGGGTCTTCAACAGATTCATTTTTATGCGAGATAGAGATATTATTAAAGGAATGTTTTCTTGTACGATTAGTCAAATCAGATACTACATTCCAAACCATTTTTGCAGGATTGTTTTCATTAAATATTTCACTTTGGTAGTACAATCGCTTAGTTTCTGTTGATAATAATTCATGTTGCTTCTTTGCAGATGCATAGGCTTCGTTCAGAACGGAAAAACCACATTTTAATAGAAATAAATCCTTCACTTTAATGCTCGACTTCCTAATATTATCATCAATCCACAATTTATTGGAATTTTTTGAACCATAATGCGTTCTGACCGGAAAACAGATATTGAAGTGATAAACAAAAATGTCGTTGAAAGTATTATATGCGTCTTCGACAGTGGAAAAATTGTACACGTCATTCCAAAACTCTCTCTCTAATGATTGAATGAATCTATTTACGTTATTAGCGCTGAAACTTCTGCGGGGTTGTGGTACCTCCCTCTTTAGTGGTGAGACAGTCTCAACATATTCAAATAACACAGTTCGATGATCAGAAATTGTATTGTCCAGAACACATACAGTAGGGTTAGATATATTAGTATAGATTTGATCTATAATGGTTTCAGAATGGGAGGTTATGCGTGTTGGCCACTCGACCACCTGACGTAAATTAAAACCTGACAAAAGAGTTGTCAAACTACGATAGGCATTAGCATCCCTAGAGTTTTCAGTTGCATCAATATTAAAATCTCCAGTTAAAATAATATTTTTACCATATAAATAAAATCTAAGACACTCATCAAATTTCCACAAAAAATATTAAAATTTCCTTCCGGAGATGTGTAACAGACTAGTACCACAACAGACATACCCTTGTAGTTTTTACAATGCAACCCACATATCTCGAAATGTTTTTCAGAGCAAAATTCAATCAATTAAATTTCTGAGCAATTCAACTCATCAAGAGCAAAAAGTGCAACACCACCATTATGATGAAAAGTTCTACAAAAATTACTTATAAGTGTATAACCTCCTATGTGTTTGAAGTCTGTTTCAGCCGATGCTCCAGACTATCAAGGATGCAATTGATGTTCGTGTCTCCAATCAGGCAGATGTCTTTTTTCTGGATTATATCCAGCAGCTTCAAGAAAAAATATGGAAGTAGTTGTTTTTCATGTATTTCCTTTCGTGTTTTTCAAAATTCATGTGGAAGTAGTCTTTTCGAAAGGGAGTTTTCTTCAAATTCGTATCTAAAGCCAGTTGCTTCCTTCCTTTCTCTGAATATAAAAAAGGGAAACCCAAAAAACTCATTTCCCAAAAACTAATCTCTTTTAAAAATATACCCTTACGATAAAAAATCAATTTCAAAGAAAGTATTGAGCCCTATGAAACTTGCTAGAAAAGGTACAAAACTGTAAAAATTTTAACAAAACAGCAAAATCATTATTTTGGTCGAAAATACACTTTCAGGTGATCACAATCAGGCAGATCATAAAAATATTTCCGCTGGGTTCGATAATAATATGAAATCGTATAATTTTACATATAGATAATGGATATTACCTGGAGTTTTTTCCTAACATCAAACCGTTACTTTAACAGCTCGTCACGTCTTCCGATCACCAAGTGATCATCTTCAAGAGGAAGATCAAATTAACAGTTATTTCGATCTTCCTCTTGAAGATGATCACTTGGTGATCGAAACACGTTTCGAGGTGTTGAAATAACGGTTTGGTGTTGGGAAAAAACTCCAGTAATATTCATTACTGAACCAAAGGTTCCAAACAGTGCATCACAAATATGGATGATGGATTTTCTGCTTTCTCAAAGATTGTTCCTTGCAAGTAATTATCAATGGTTTTCTCTGGGATACCTTTTTCATTGACGCTTCTATTCTCTGAAGATCCATATTATCTTCAACCCCCTTTTCAACTTTCACAACCTTTTGGGAAAGACGATAAATATAACTCATCACTTTGATGACGACGGCTGAATTATCATTTCCTTTCATTTCGCCTATAACATAAAGTTTCATATTTTCATGAATATCTGAAGAAAATTTAGGCTTGAAGTGACTAACAATTCGAAGTTAACGTTGACAAACATCAGACATTAATTTTCTCTAAGAAGGTAGATGTGTCAAAAAGGACATAATAAAACCAGCACACGCAACTCATCAAAAATTTCGAACACTATTTTGGACTACGATATTGTACACAACCAGCAGCTATTGATTAGGAGGCACAAATCATACTTTTTTTGGAATAGTGCGCATATATATGGATCTTCGTCTATAAACTTGCCAGAAGGCTGGATTCTCTCTGAAACGAGAGTCATCCATCAGAGTGGTGGCAAATATCAATATCAATGTTGATTGCCTGGAACAACGAAGAAAGGTTGGTGAATTTTTTTTCCTCTAGCCACTCTCACGGGTAGTGTTTGACTGACTCAGCACGGTTGATCACATTTGCTGAGAGCGGTATACATTAGAAGTAGACGGCAAACTTTAGCTGGCCTTCGCTTGAATGTATTGAAATATTTTACGTAGTGCTTCATCTTGATAAAAAAATTGAGTTTTTTTTCAAGGACAAAACACAAGCAGAACAGGAAAATCCCTAAGGCGCTTTCAGAGCGGTGCCTGTGCGAAAGTAGCGATTCACATTGGATTTGAGTCGCTGGAGACTATATTCATTTGGAAAAACGTTCTCAGGAAGTTTATTCTACATAAAAGCAGTTCTTCAAATGGGAGAGTTCTTAAACAGTGAAGTTCGAGGTGAACTCAGGTAAACCTCAGAACGATGAGCAGCCACAGTCCCGTCGCTTATCGTTCCGCTCTCTATGGAATCAAATCTGCCAAGTCACTTCCAGTGGAAGTATCTATAGAGGAGTGATACATTTCCAACCTTTCTTCGATGTTCTAGGCTATCAGTGAAGGCACAAAAAACAAAAATGAGTAAAAATATTCATTTCGAGCCAATATAATTATACAAGCAGAATAATAAGCATAGAGGACAGTGAATGCATAGAATTAGAAATAACATCATGTAGCAAAACTAATATAATGATCACTGGCATCTATAGATCCCCATCTGGGAGTTCCGAAATTTTCATAGACCAGTTGGGCGTGTACCTGGAACAAAAAAAGCAATAAAGTACCACATAATCATCGGTGACATGAATTTGAATTTGTTAGATGAGAATGATAGAATTGTCAATGATTATCTGAACATACTAGGTGAATACAACTTCATCCCACTAATCAACAAAAGGACCCGTGAACAAAACAAGTCTGCAAGTTGTATTGATCATTGCTTCCTTAAAAATACTACTACAAATATAAAAAATAACTATCTACCATGTATATTGAAAACAAACCTAACTGATCATTATACAGAAGTTGTAAGTACCCCCTTTGAAAACCATCACATACAAACTAGCGACACATACAAACTAGATACAAAAAATTTACTGATTACGAACAAGTTAAGCTTGATCTAGGTGCTCTCGGCTGGACAATATTCTATAATAACAACGAGCAGTAAGCTATTTCATCGAGACGCTCCAGAAAACTATTAAACATAGAACTACTTTAGTCAAACAAACAAAAAAAACATTCATAGAAAACCATGGATGACGACGGGATTACTTCGCTCCATAAATCAAAAAAATGAATTATATGAAAAATTCAAAGAGAACCCTTAGATTCATAGAGAAGAGTACAAAAAATATAAAAATCATCTGAACCTTTCAATAAAAAATACTAAGAATAATTATTATAAAGATAAAATCAATGAAAATAAATACAATACCAAGAATATTAGGAAAACCTTTAATGAAATTGTTCCATCAAAAAATGAACATGAGATTGAACAAATACGGCTTACCAATGGAAGATCTGTAGACAAAAATTTAGATATCGCAAACTCACTAAATAATTATTACGTCAATGTCGGTATAGAGATGGCTAATAAAATAACTCCTCAAGAAGAAATAATACACAGACCTGACCCCGCGCTCCAATCCTCTTTTCTAGAACCAACAAATCATACAGACATTGAAACAATAATATCAAATCTGAAAATTAACAAGGCCCCTGGCTACGACCTCATCAAAACCGAAACACTAAAGCTTATTTCTGAAAAATATCTCATCAGTTAGCACATCTATTCAACTCAATAGTACAAGAGGGCTATGTCCCAAATGAATTCTAACTGGCGATAGTCAAAGGTGTATATAAAAAAGGGGACAAAACCCTACCGATCAACTACAGGCCTATTTCGCTGATTACTACCCTAACAAAAATTTTAGAGAAAGTTATAAAACTGAGACTAGAAATATATTTAAATAAATTTAAATTATTATCTGAGGAGCAATTTGGGTTCAGGGAAGGAAAATCAACAAATGACGACATCGGTAATCTTCTAAAGAGCTGTCGATGATGGGTACCTAGCCCTGTGCATCTTCCTAGATCTCTCCAAAGCCTTCGACACAGTGGATCATACCTTACTACTAGAAGCGTTGGAGAGAATAGGTATACGGGGAACCCTCCATAGGCTCTTCTCAAGCTATCTATCAGGGAGAAAACAAATGGTGAGAATAAATGAAACCTATAGCAATGAGAAAGAGATTCTGTGTGGAGTATCCCAAGGCACAGTACTTAGACCAGTTCTATTCATAATATACCTCAAAGAGTTAATGGCGCTGGATACAACTGGTGAAGTAATCAGTTTCGCTGATGATACCGTGATATTTCACACAGACACGAGTTGGATAAACCTCAAATCCAAATCTGAAGGTGATATGGAAAAAATCCTGAACTGGTTCAGTTCACGAGAATTAACTATCAACTACAAAAAAACGAAATACATGTCTTACACCTGCTATAGAAATCGACACCCAGAATTTAACTGCTTATCCATTGAACATAAAAACGAGTCCATAAATATACATGCAAATTATGACATTAAATACCTGGGTGTAACGATTGATCAACACCTTAGATGGGATCATATTCAAATATTTTTCAAATATATCAGATACTAACCATATATATTGTACTATGCCCTTATCGAGTCAACACTGCAGTGTGGGAACCCGGTTTGGGGAAGTACTTTAGAAGTACACCTGAAACAGTTAATAATATCGCAGAAATACTTCCTAAAAATTATTCATAAAAAAGTGAGGAATTACCCATCTGAAAAACTATTCACTGAAACAAAGATTTTTGACTTGAGGCAACATTATGATACATACCTACAAAAACAAAAATAACATACCACAAAAATTAGACCACACTTACCAAACTAGACAAAAAACAAATTCGTATACGAAAACAACTGCAACTAAAAGGAATCTACCTGAAATGTACCTGAAAAGTTGAAAAAAAAATAATCATGACGAATTCTATCAGTGTCATCAAAAAAAGGGTAAAACAATATATATTGAGTTTGCAGAGAAATAATATACATGACTTCCTGAATTGTAAATGAGAAATAGACATTAGATTTGAATTCGTGTTAGCAAATACATTCATCAATTAAGGTATACATATGTACAAATAATAATTATTCAATTGCCAACTGACATGGAAATTGGATTTTATGGCTAAGATACATGTGTACTTGCCGGATTCCCATGTACAACCTCGAGTTTCTGTGGGATTCATGTTTGTTTACTGTAGGTTGATTCTGTAAACTTCACCATATCCATGCACTTGGTAACTGAACATTATTATTACTAATTCTCTCGTACTCTTTCTTTTTAATGATCTATAATATGCTTTTAGTATTGTAATGATTCATATTTACTATTGTTATATTTTTATCTTGTTTTACAGATTTTACTGCATCAATTTTATCTATCTTAAAAATTTGCAACCTACATTGTATTACATAATTTAAATTTAAAATATTTAGGGAAGAAATAACTATTGATAAACCACCCTCACCGCGGACAGCCAATGGCTTTGCGGTTTCTCTCCTTGTTTATTTGTTTTACATAGTTTATAAGATATAATGTTGAATTTTATCCAAATGAACCTTATTATTATATTATTATTATCAAGGTTGCACGTGTTGTTCGCGTCTCCAATCAGGTGGATGACTCTTTTCTGTATGGAATCCAGCAACTTCAGGGTATGCTTAGGGCAGAGCTCCATACATGAGAACAATACTCCAAAGAAGTTCTGATCTAAGCTTCACAAAGCATCAAAAGTTGCTGAAGTGTGTTTCTGTTACAGTTATTATTGAAAAGTTCCGAGAAACCTTGAGAAACGCCAACTTTCATATTCAAATTTATTTCCACTATCAATAAGTCAAAGATGTCATCACCATGTAGAAAAACAATGCACATTCAAAACATAAAAACTTATGACATATGTTTCCTCAGGTGGATTTTTTTGTCGTTACTGCTGTCCGATCATATTGTAAACTGGATTATACTTTAAGATTCATATTTCAAAGCTATTTTCAAATCCACCTCCATTCCTGAGATGTTAATTGAAATTTCAGTGAGAAATTGATGTAAGGTGAACAATCCCGTTGAATTTCAGAATTGTATATTAATTGGTTACGCATTGAGTAAAAAGAAGACTCTGCGTTTTTGTGAGGGCAGCGAAATTCCTAACTATTCCTCCCCAGGGTATTGAATTCACAAATCCTCAGTGGAAGACACATATACTTTGTGAGTAATATTTTATATCGATTACTTAAATGAAATTTCCTTAAACTCAAACGACAGTAGATTCTTTTACGTACTCCCTATATCTTTGCCCATTTCGACATCCCTGAGATCAATCGAAGGCCTCGCCTTTCCATACCTTCGTTCACTTTCTCATTTTGTAGGATTTCTCAGCAGGAATTCCCATGTTATATCAGTGTATCCGAAACCGAAAAGTGAAACGACGTCGAATTACCATAAATTTTCAACCTGTTCTATGGAAGCGATATTTTATGTAGGGAGCCAATTTTTAAATTGAATTTCAGATACGCTGTTGACGTTTCAAGAAAAATTCATTGTATGGCCACCAACAATGAATTCTATAGTTGCTCGATATGTTCACTTGACGAAATCCAAAAAGGTAGAATTTCATCGAATACTTAATGCTTCATTCAAGTCATGTTGACGAAACGTGTATTTCAGTTATTTCTAAGATATGCGTCTTTTCAAAAAGTGACATTTTTGAAAAAAATATTCTTGAAGAAAGCTCGGATGAGTCGATTTTTGTTTTGAAATTGACAAACATTTGATCATGTAATTTTTAAAACAACACATGAAGTGTAACAACCCCAATTTCAAAAGAATACATGGTGAAGTACTCGTAAGTATAAATCATGATGGTTCAATCGATACATTTTTTCAACTTATATAAAAACAAAAGAATCGTCGAAATTGGCAAAGGTTTGAATTATTATCTAATAACTGCGGGAAAATACCCTAAACTATGAAAAACCACTCATTCAATATTTTTGGCGAGATTGAGCGAATTTCATAACATAGGAAACCTATGTCAAAAGGTTTTATTTGTTGAATTTCCATTGTTTTTTTACATGGTGATGATAACATCTCTCCGAGTAATCTGCCGTCTGCCAATTTAATAATCTATATCTATACCTACTAATATTATAAATGTGAAAGTTTGTGAGGATGTATGTAGGTATGTATGTATGTATGTTTGTGGCTATTTCACGCCTAAACGACTGAACGGATTTAGAAATACAGCTTATACATCAGAATAAGATATAAGTTACAATTGACGAAGGTTTTATGTAATTTTGGTCATAATATAACGATAAGTATTAAGTAAGTCGTAAAAATTCTTGCTCCCTGAGAGATATCTTGGGGTGTGCTGCCTATACCGTTAGAGTTACACCCAGAATATATATGTAAGATGGTTTATCTTAAATACTTCTGAATAAGAGTCCGCGATAGCATATATTTACCTCTTATCTGGTAGCCACTATATGCAAAATACTGACCCCAAATACAATCAAATTGTATACTTTACAATACATATTTACGAGGTCACGGCAACTCTTAAGATTTTTTGGATTCGTGATAATGGGTGCATTGTTACTGCAAAAGCAGTAACTCATAGATTATCATACCGAGGTATTAATGAGTTATGAGCACACTGATAATTATCTGACGATAATTGGATGCGTTGAATTAAAGCTAGTGCTTCGCCTTGTAGAAATGATGATAGATAATTGAATTTTTCAATTTTGGACAAATTCTGATTTTCATGAATAAGTGGTGTATACATATCATTAAAAGTTTTAAATTGTTTTATATCTCCCGAAAATTTTGGTATCTCAATCTCTGGCAATTTGACATTTGGACGAGATGGTTTGGTTCCTGATTGATCATTATCAGCGGACTTTATTTTCTCATTTTCCTCAAAAAGTGTTGAATATATATAGCACAAACATAGGAAGCATTAAATTCGAAAGATTTACGGATACCCTCTTTAACATCTGAATCTTCCTCATCTTGAGCGCGAATATACAAAATAAAAAAGGTAAATGAACTTTTAATTACTCACAGTCAGTTTATACTTAAACTGAAAAGAATAAACAAAAATGAAGAATTTTAATTGTCTTTATGCTAATCGTAAACAATTAATATTTTAAAATAACTATCAAATTCTTATAAAAATTGATAAAATTGTCGTTTCAAGTATTTAATATTGTCTATTAAACTAAGTAATTTGGACTAAGAGTTTGAAAGTTATCACGGTAAGATTAACTTGACGCAACGCAGTAAGTCATTACGCGTCGCGTCTACTGTAATTCGAAGGGGGAAGATGCGCGGGGATAGAGAAGCGATCTGAGGCAGTGGTCGCCAACCTGTCGATCGCGAGCTACCGGTAGCTCGCGGAGGCAATTCTGGTAGCTCTCACAACGATTTTAATTTAAAAAATACAAACTGCAAAAATCAGAGGAGCTTTCGAAAATTCCACAAAAAATCTAATTGTCATAATATTAAATATAAACAGCGGCAACTTTGCGGTGAGCGATCTGCCGCTGACGCCATCAAGCTAGAATCGGCTAGAACCGACCAGCCGGACCAGCGCGTTAGTGTTCGAGAACGATCTGGATTGCTTTGAACGGGATAAATACGTACGGCGCAGCGACATTGCGCTTAGTTTAAAACTGAACGCGTAACCAACGTCCAGCGGTTGGGTTAGTAGAGAACAACAACAAAATAATATTATGGAAGCAGTTGTAAGGAGGTAAAGACATACCACTTTCATTCAGAATGGGAAAAACAATACTTTTTTACAGAAGTTAAAGTCGAAAATGTGTGTTTGTTATGTAATACTTCGGTCTCCGTTGCTAAAAAAGGAAATATTGAGAGACATCATAAAACTGTACATTCTAATTTTGAAAAATCATTCCCACTACATTCTGCCGCCCGAAAGGAGAAACTGAAACAGTTAAAAAAGCAGTTAATTGGACAACAATCAATATTTTTAAGAACAGTCGAAAAAAATAAGGCTGCAACTGAAGCATCGTACCGTGTGTCCCAGATAACTGTACAAAAAAAGAAACCTTATGAAGACGAGGAAATGATAAAACAGGCGTTTTTAGAAGCTGCTGATTCGTTATTTGCCAACTTTAGAAATGAAGACGAGATAGTTTCAGCTATAAAATCTATGCAACTTTCTGCTAATACAGTGATGAGACGTGAAGAAGTAATGAGCAATGATATTTTTTTACAGTTAAGAACTGACTTAGATAACTGTGTTTATTTTTCACTTCAACTGGATGAATCAACAGATGTCGTTGACACTGCCCAGATGGCCGTGTTCGTCAGGATGGTTTTTAGTGATTTTACGATTAAAGAAGATCTTTTGAAGTTCATTCCACTGAAAGGACACACTACTGGACATGAGTCGTTTTCTCATTTGAAAAATATTATTTCTTCCGAGAAAATTCCAATATCGAAAATGGTAGGCTTGACAACCGATGGTGCTCCAGCTATGGTGGGTTGTG
This sequence comes from Leptinotarsa decemlineata, assembly GCF_025532065.1. Lineage (NCBI taxonomy): Eukaryota > Metazoa > Arthropoda > Insecta > Coleoptera > Chrysomelidae > Leptinotarsa > Leptinotarsa decemlineata. Next base: position 23,677,706 of record NW_027412668.1, on the reverse strand, counting down.
ATAAGGGTCTGGTGGCGTTATGTCGTAAAGATGAAACTTTTGCGTAATTTCTCTGTCGTACTAGTAATATTAGTTTTTTTGGGAAAGAAAGTTTTTGGCTTTCTACTACTCCATCTGATACAAAAAAAAGGGATGAGAGAATTTTCCAAAGAAAGGAAGGAAGTAATCAATTTGAAACTCTATACATGAATGTGTAGATCATGCAAAGAAGTAACTTTCAGACACAAACTGAAAGAAAGTCCTCCTGAAGTAGCTACTTTCATATAAACATTGAATTACACGAAAGAAACTAATTCGTTCGAAACAAATACTTCTATATGAACACTGAATTATACAGAAGATACTTTTCTCTACTCAGTTTGTATTTCAAACATTTGTTGTGGAATAAGAATCAGATATCATTCACATGAGTTCTACTTTGAATGAATGGTAATAAATTGTACTCACATGGAACACTGTCACCCTCACTGGTATACACCGATGTTTCGTCTTAAGACACTTGCCCTAAGGCTCTTCAGTACCAAATTGGATAACATTATAGAAAATACACACACTTCATTCATGAATTACGATTTTGAATGTCACAGAATAAGCTTGATCTGCTTATGTCATCGATGACATCGTAATGACATTCATTCACCTATTTGATTCAATCCCAGCCAAGAGGAATCTTATTTGAATTGAAGGGGTTGTATTTTTAGGAGTGATTAATTTTTTGGGAAAGAAAGTTTTTGGCTTTCTACTACTCCATCTAATACAAAAAAAAGGGATGAGAGAATCTTCCAAAGAAAGGAAGGAAGTAATCGTAATTCATGAATGAAGTGTGTGTATTTTCTATAATGTTATCCAATTTGGTACTGAAGAGCCTTAGGGCAAGTATCTTAAGGCGAAACATCGGTGTATACCAGTTAGGGTGAGTACAATTTATTACCATTCATTCAAAGTAGAACTCATGTGAATGATATCTGATTCTTATTCCACAACAAATGTTTGAAATACAAACTGAGTAGAGAAAAGTATCTTCTGTATAATTCAGTGTTCATATAGAAGTATTTGTTTCAATGTTTATATGAAAGTAGCTGTTTCAGGAGGACTTTCTTTCAGTTTGTGTCTGAAAGTTACTCCTTGGCATGATCTACACATTCATGTATAGAGTTTCAAATTACTTCCTTCCTTTCTTTGGAAGATTCTCTCATCCCTTTTTTTGTATCAGATGGAGTAGTAGAAAGCCAAAAACTTTCTTTTCCAAAAAATTATTCACTCCTAAAAATATAACCCCTTCAATTCTAATATTATTTATTTTGTTATGAGTTTATTATTAGTACCTATGTATTATGTATACATATAATGATAAATTAACTGTGGATTATTTCATTTACGTTGCGTTACGTGGCTTCCGTGTGGGTAGCTCGCTGTTTATTCCAAAATTAACAAAGTAGCTCAACACATTGAAGAGGTTGGCGACCACCGATCTAAGGAATAAAGCGCCACCGCTGAGAACGCGATCCGAACGCGGGCAGATGCATGAGGACAAACATCGTTGACGGTTGTGTTGGTTTTGCATACTTCCGAACTGGACTTGCACAATATGAAAAACCAAATTATGTGATTGGGTACTTCATAATCGTCTGCATTTGTATATTATTAATGTTGATTTTTTTGCATCATACGTCTCACCGTTGATTGCAATATTGAAGGATGAAAAACTCACCAATTTCATTGAACAAAATATGAACTTTTCCTTACGAATATTTCTGAACCTGATCAATTTCAATTTTTCGTTTCAGTAAACTCCAATTTTCATGTTTTGTCAAATCGTTGAAAACGGAATCCACTGAACTGTGTGTAACATCACTATATAGTATAAAACAAAGTTGCTTCCGTCTGTCTGTCCCATTGTATGCTTAGATCTTTAAACTACCCGACGGATAATGATACGGGTTTTATTAATAGATAGAGCGACTCACGAGAAAGATTTATGTTTATAACATGCATGATAAAGTAGAGAAACACTGATAATTTTGAAGGTTTCTAATGTGATGTCTCAAGTAAACAATTTTTTTGGGTTTACATTGCAAACTCTGGCTGAACCTTACGAGATAGATGTAAATGTAGGTAGTACAGTACTATACAGCTTTAAAAGTTCTACAAAAAAGTCCGCGATGATATATCCCTATATCTCAGAGATAACCCACAATAACCTTTTTTTATCCTCAAGAAATAATGGCTTATTTATAAAGCGATTTCAAGCGATTCATCATCAATACTTATCCAAACAAGTACTTCAAATACATTGTGCAATTAATATAGATCAATATGGCTGTTTGCAGCATGTGATTTAACTGAGTATTTTCGAAGATATTACAGATTTGAAATGCAGGGACACAGTGGCCGGCGGCGGTACCGATCGTATGGCCGGCGGCACGTGTCTATAAATAGCGGGTCGAAGGTACACTTTGGCCTAGAGCACTTTTTGATTAGCAGCAATCGAACGCGTTTATATGTATATTCAATATCACATTCTACGTTATTGATATGACAACTTTAAAATCACTTGCTGGAATAATGTCACTCTCAATAAATATCTTCATTATTTATGAATATATATGTCCTGATTTGGACAGAATTGGTTTTGTTTACAGTATAAAAATTATACTTATAGAGTAACCGCAGAGGTTGGTTCATCATTGCCTCGCCTTTAGCGTGGAGGAGTTAAACATTTTTGATCAGGTGCTATTTATGTGAGGTAGAGGATTCATCTACGAGACCCAGGAAACAGTTTTTTTATTGAGAGAGATATATATTGAATTGGTATTTCCAACAACAGATAGATATGGTGGGTACAGTTATAGATCAGCTCAGCTTGATTTTTCAGCAGTTTTTGAGATGAAGTAGTTCCTACATTCTAGATTGATTGAAATCATCTTTGTCGAAGTGTAGGAGGTCTGTTCAAAAAATAACGTACATTTTAATTTCTCTCAAAAACTTTCCGTTCATTCATCAATTCCATTTTGTTCCCTCCAATGTAGTCCCTCTCGGATAGAATATACTCGTACCAGCCTTTTTTCAATCATCGAAGAATTTCTGAAATATACTTTTTGGTATAGGTATACTCTCTCAGCGATTTGTTTTTTATCTCCTCAATCGTCCCAAAGCGGCGTCCTTTCATGAGTCTTTTCGATTTTGGAAACAGAAAAAATCACAGGGGCCAAATCTGTTAAATACGGTGGCTAAGGCATAAACACAATGTTGTTTTTGGACAAAAAATTATGAACAAGCAATGTAGGATGTGAGCAGGTGCATTATGATGATGTTGAAGTCAAGATTTCTATCTCCAAATTACTAAACGGTTTCTTGTTATCTTCATATTGCTTCTCGCAAGCGGCGCATAACTTCAAGTTAATACTCCTCATTGACTGTACACCCATGTGGCAAGAATTTCTATGCCACGGTGATCAAAGAAAATACTGAGCAGAATCTTGCCATTGGATCAAACTTGTCGTGTTTCTTTGGTCTTGGCTCTTCTGGGCTCTTCCATTGGGATGATTGGACTTTGGTTTGGATGTCATAACCATACACCCATTATTCGTTACCAGTTGTGACCCTTTCAAGCAAATCTGGATCGCCGTTGATGTCATTCAACAATTTCTGAGCGATGTTCATGCGACGGTTTTTTTGGTCAAATTTCAGCAATTTTGGAACGTACTTCGCCACCACACGTTTCATGCCGAAAATTGCATGGCATGAGCCAACCGTTCGAGGCAATCGACATTATTCACATCTTCTTGACCTTTTGTGAAAAGCTTGTACCAACTTGAAAAAAAAAATTCAGGTTCAAAGTGCAATCACCGTATGCCACTGTCAATATTTCAAGTCTTTTTGAAGACCTGATTTAATTTTTCACACAACATTTTTTGCAAATTCTCTGATCCATTTTTTTCATATCATAAACTCGACGAACACACAAAACACTTTCAACTTTTATTCTTCTCACCAACAAACAGAACAAGCTACAGCTGAACATATTTTCAAAATGACTGAAACCCATAAAAAAAAAAAATTGTCAATCGATTCATTTTTCATTTCGTAGCTAGTTTCAGATATTTGGAAGATCTGTGCATGGACACCAAAATATATTATATAAGATGAACTACGGTTCCTTAAATCAATGATAAATAATTTCCTAGATTCTGACGTTCGAAATGATAAACCTAGATGTCGCCTGTTCTGTGGTCTTTTCGAATATTTTTCAGTAATACGTAGACATTTAGTGATTCTTCAAACACTAGTGATTAATAATTACCATCACCTAATGGTGATCATTTATTATGAATTAATTCAGTTATGTGAATAATTTCAGCTGAACATTCATTCCATGATACACCCCCTACTCTCTCCAAGAATATCACTTAACAACAGCCTCGCTACTTGTTCCATTGCCTCAAAGGATTCAAAAATGTATGCCGTGTTTCTTTCTATACCAGTAGTTTCAAATAGGCAAACTAGTACGCCGAATCCTGTATCCGTGAACAATAATAAATAACTCGTTTGAGAGTCTAGTGTGTACCGAACAATAGATACTTTTTTCGTCAGCGAGAAAAAAGTCGGGTCTGAAAGAAAATAGAATTGGTGTCGGTGTGGAAAATGGTTTTGTAGTAAAGAATGAAATGAAAGACCGACCGCAACGCACGAATCGATCTTGTAATTTGAGTTTCAAGGTGACTCGTCTAACGTGAAAGTTAGTCGTGTTACGAAAACGCCTTTTATCGTAATTTATAGTTATTCCAGAGAATTCACTGTTGATATTGGGTATCGGATATCGGCTAAGTCACATGTTATTTATTACACAATAAAATCGTGTAATACAAGATCAATTCAGCTTTCATAAAGATATGCAGAAAGTACCTAATTGATAGATTTCAGGACTACAAATGTTGATTCCGAGAGGTAGATTGTTACCGTTTCGGAGCTGGCTATGAATCTTTTTGTCTGTTAGGTGCTATCTCCAGACACACATGCTGTTCGAGATAAGTGTCTTTTATTCTCTTTTTTTCTTGAAGGATATACAATGCTATCCAGGAATTGTTTGTGTACGAATATAAGAGCGACAGCCAGCGACAACTGTTCAGATTTTTTTTAAACAGATGCTGATTTTCCATAGTTTACTTTCAAATGAAAATCAAAGTGAAATATTTATATTATAATGGAGAGTGGGTGTTGAGTAGCTTTCAGTAACATCTGTGACTTGATTTCATTCACGTATTTGTTTGTTTTTCAATGAAACGATGCTGATTTCCAGAATTCTAAGGTATTTTCAACAGAATGAACAGCCACGACATCGCATTTTCATGACCAAATATGTCAATTCGTCATTACTTATATTGATTTCATATGAAACGATAGTGTTCACTATCGAGCTCACTGATACAGAGTGCGGACGTGAATATCCCCCTTCCTCTTCACTTACGAATGGAACAAGATGTCAAACGACTTTTCGATGAGAAACGCAATAGTATTGTATTTACTCGTCGCCGAGTGGGCGTTACAAATTTTTTGTAATAAAAAAGGGGGCCTTATGATCACTTTTTCGATAGCTATCCAATTCTTTTTCATTGTTGAAAATCGATTAAGCCATTTCTGAGTGATCAAACTCACTTCACTTCATTCCAGTGAATTTTCAAAATGTTCATCGTTCACCACTTGTAGATAATAAAGTCTGTTTACAATGTTTTTTCTACATTATGAACTGTTTCTGGGTTGATATCTTTGCAAGTACCGTTTTTTCTATCCACGAGTACTAAAATGAGTTGAGGTTGTGTATCGTACACTTTCCCTCAGAAATATTTAGAGGCTTCCTATAAGGTGACCTAGTGGTCTCTCCTAGGGGATCTACCGCTTCAATAAATCGTCAGACCCGAATGAGTTTTCGACTAATTTTAGATTTCAGCAAGATAAAGTTCCTCTTCATTATGACGAGCTGGTTTGAAAATGGATAGATGTCAATTATCCAAACCAGTGGATGGGAAAACGAGGTCGCTTAGAATGACCCGCTGTATTACCCGATATGACACGCTTAGATTTTTGGATAATTGGTGAAATTCAAAGTATATGTTTTACAACTGCAGTGTACTCAAGAACTTACGGTTATAATATTACCCCAAAAGAAACATTCCCTGATGGAATTGTAAACAAATTTCATTATGGAAGTATGAAAAATGTATTTCATACTTACAGAAGTGAGTGTAAAATACATTTTTCTTCAAATAAAAATATTTATCGTTTGTCAGAAAAATTCCTATTGTATTTTTTCAAGCGAGGTCACACCACATATTTGTATTCTTGTCCTTCAAATGGTTATTGTGGTACAAATAATCGTTCATCTTATTTGGAAAGAAAAAGATTTGAACGCCGAAAATTTTTTAATGAAAGCAGACACTGTTTTTTCGTCAAATCCTTTTCCATATACAATATCGCATTGTCTAGTTTTGCCAAAACAGCGCATTATCTCCGAAACGACACTTGTACGAAGGGTATTATGGGGAAAGATCCTCAAAATAACAATAGCATTTCATAAAGTTCTCAATACAGACAAATTTCTGTTTTCTCCGCATTTGCCGGGATCAAACGCAATACAACAGGATTGAAGATCAGTCGTGTTTCACTGAACAAATTATGCGTTTTAGGCACAGTAAGTGCAGAATTCTGGAAAGGCTTACATTTTCAAATTAATATTCAATTCAATGCCACATGTTTCCACGTGAAACAACAGAAATGTTTCCAGTTGTAAACCTACCTCAGCGAAGTAAGTAGGAACACCTTGTAAAAAAGTAATTGGCATATGATTTTCCGGAAAAGAACAAGTACCTAATGATACCCACTTTATCCAGTTATTGCTTCTGTTTATAGACCAGAATGTAGTGCATGTCTTTCAAAGAACCAATAATCTTCATTACTTCGCTATGAGGGACCAATTGAAATTGGATAATTTGATCTTCGAACGTAAACAAAATATGAATAGCTGCAAGATTCAGCTACCAGTTTATGTATTCCTGATTCATACGACAGACTACGACAGCTGTGATTAAATGACTCAGGTATTCAATGAAACCAAGAAAAAATGTTTATCACACATTTATGAGAAGTATGATAGGTAAATTCTTGCAGAATTTCAGAAAACTATTTTTGTATAACTCTTCTTTCAATATCAGTTTGAAACTGAACATCAACATAATTTCCAATTCGTTAACCTTCAAGGCTTTTAGACTGCAGAAAATGTAGGGAAAGTTATTGATAATACTTGAAAGGTATTTTCAGACAATCAGCAAGCTGGCAGATCTTTCATTTGATGAGTTCAAAATCAAATAATTGTGAAGTTGTTCTGCCACCTTACTAAGTTGCCCAAATCTCAGGTTGATGTTGTAGTTTAAGGAAATGTGTAGTATAAGTTAAACCTTTGTATCGAACAGTGGCATTTAACATTTATCTGTGCTATCTTCGAATTTCTTCAATTTGACACAAGACTCAGTGCAAGCCTTGTGTGTAACTCAAATACGGACGATAAAACAATCGTACGTCAAAACATTGTGAGAGAAAGTGAAATTTGATGTTCCAAAAACTTTGAAGTACCCATTAGCCTCTGAGTTGTCTTCAATAATTTTAGAGAAAACAAGTATTGAAGGTTGTTAGTGGGGTAAGATTTTCCAGAATTCTAATGAAATATATTCACAGAACGGTTAATTATTTTTCAAATCATGTAATCAACAAATTTTTCATTATAGAAGATAGAAATCGATATGTTCCATCGATAAAAATATCAAAGAAAATCATGACCAATTATTGCAAAATACAGAAAACTTTCCTACGCTCATGGACGTTATCCAGAACGCCAATTCGATAACTTTCCCAAGCTTAGCTCATGACAGAGACGGAGAGAATATAATATGTATCGACCCAGCGGTTTATTGGAGCGGCTCATCTTTCATCAACAAAGTTTCTGCTTCAAAGATTATATATCTAATGTTTGTGTGATCCATTTCTGCACATCACTTTCGGAACAGTTTTCCATATATCAGACCCGTGTTTGTGTTCGTGTGTTGAATTCTCACTCAGGGCTCACAGAAGCACTGCTCTTGATAAATGGAATAAGAGAATTCCGGCATTTCTTAATAATGAATGAGTGAATTTGAAATAGCTTGGGGTATGTCGCATGTTCAGGAGCCTCGGTGAGTTTGAAGAATCGGTTGCTAAGGCCAGTGACATAGTTCGCGATTTCCGAGATGTTTTTTCCCGCGTGGTTTTCGAGCGAAAATTGCTGAGTAAAAATCGCTGGCAGTCTGAGTTTCTGACTGGAGGGGAAATATTCCCTTGCCGTCCTCTAATATCGTTCGCGCCTTCAAAGCAATCACTATGGATTCTGGTGCTGCAGTAGCGATATTTCACCAACAAATGGTGGTATCCCTTTGCACTTTGAAAGCAGAAGGTGCCCTTGCTGGAAGATGCCACCCAAGAAGGTATGACGTGAACTCGTACCACCGAAAGAGAAACCAGGAAGGAAGGTTTTCTGTTTTATACAAAAAAAAAGACAAGTTTTTCAACTATAACCGAATAGCCATAAAGTCGTTCAATGAACTCATGGCAATTGTTTGACCTTTGCCACAAAAATATTGCACCAGAAGAGTATCTATCAGCGTTGAACTAAAGCTTACTGTTACATTGAGGTTAGTTCAATTTCATAAAATATTGTATTGATCACATATTTCTCCTAGCGGAAGACATGACCAACAAACACATGTCTTATGGGAAACTTGAAAATACATAACATAGGTCATTCGATTCGGAATCACCTCTAGAAAAATATTCTTGAAAGATTTTGGTGCAGGTGAAAAATTGCAATTGTTATTAACAGAATGAGATTTAAAAAAAATGGTATTTACTTTTTCGTTAATAACTCAAAGAATATCAATATTTAAGCAATTTTGAAAAAATATCGTTGAAGAGGAGGAAATTTCCGATAAAAAAATGTCGAATCCCGAAACTCTATCTCCATTATTTATAATTTTAATTTGACGTTGAAAATAGAGTTCCGCGCGGCTGTTAGGGCATGCGAGCGCTGCCGCTGAGGAGAGTTTATCGAAAGAAATAATTTTTGTATAGCATGAAATGTCATTTTGAAAATTAGAAAAAAAATCTAGTATCTTCTTAACACTTGAATGAAACTAGTCTCGTAGAAAAAAAAGTTTTTTCACCAATATTCCATTCAAAAAAAAATTAAATATAGCAAACTGGATAAAAAAAATAACAATTGTTAACTAACAAATTTTTTCCCAGTATCCGTTGGCATAAATGATGGAATAAAAGGTATAAATGATTGGCCTATAAATTTTAAACTTCGTGGAGCCTTCGTGGAGCTTCGTGGAGACCTTACGGTGACTGTGTAAATTTCTGGATTAGTTGTTAGGTATAGATCCAGAAGACTAGCATATTCTCCATCACGGTCAGGGGTCCTGGTTAGCTCATTCATAACGTGAGTGAGTCCGCTGCTCATTACAAAAGCCCCAGCTACACAATCTTGTCCGTCGTTGATATTTAAAAATTCGGGTCATTCGATATTGTAGACATTGAAGTCACCGAATATGAAAATTTCGTTACTAGGATAATTGATTTGCAAAGAGTCAATGGTGTTTGCAAGTGTAGAGAATAGTGCCCCATATTGTGTATCGATAGGTGGTCGACAAACGCATTATATAAATTTGGTGATCTTCTGTGATAATATTTTGAACCACATAACATCAAAATTTCGGGGTTCAAGCATTTTCTCTCGTTGACAGAAGAGATCGCTTCTGATAAAAAAGTATTCCAAAGTCACGTCTGAATCGGAAGTAGAAATCGTAGCCAAGATATAAAAAATTGACGGAGTTTGTTGGTTTGTTGGCGGTTTTTGTATGGAATATTGAATAAATGCAGGCTATTGTTGCTTACTTGTGTCTAGGTGTTAACCAGTTCTTTCGATATGTTTCAAGAATTGAAAATGATTTGGTGCTTCTGCCCTCAAAAATGAAAGTTCGAAAAATGTGTGCATATTAATTATGATTTATACACTTTTCAATCCAAATTATCTAACGGAATCCACAAAAGCTCCATGTATCATATTGAGAGTGCTTGTCCCAATATTCGCCAAAGGTGACGAACCTTTTTATTTCTTGGTTCAAAAAATAATTCGTAGAAACGTTTTATTAACGTTCGGTCCATTAATTTGAAACGTGAATTATCTATTATATTTTATGTCTACCATATTCACCTGCATATGGAGAAGGCTGCTTGAAATTTTTAGGCGAAATAGGCGATGATCATCGCCTACATTAGATGGAGTTGTGAAATGCAGATGTGTTGCAGGTTTTTTCTCTGTCAGCAATAAATGAATCATCAGACCTAAAGTTGCATATGCAACTGTGACAGAAACGATAGAAATTCAGACAGACAGAAAACATTTGCGACGTCAGAAGAGATATATACATCGGTGTCACTGGTGCTGAGTGTTTTCTACTTTTTCTACTGAATATACTCGTGATAACGTAAAGCCCAATTTTTTCATTGACTGATGAACACCTTTCGTATTAGATGAATATGAAACCCAGAATTTCATATGCTATCAAGATTACACATTCGGTCTTTACGGATGTTATTTATCACTTTGAAAATGTTTTCATTCTTTCGTATTCGACTCTGATTTTCACAGACGCTAACAATGCATTAATTGAAAAAAATATCTGCAATCATAGTTGCATCTGCAGTGTTATTATTTCAATATATGACAACACATTATTCACAAAGTCAATATTAATTATGATCTATGGAAATCCACAAAGTAAGTTCTATCAAAACTAAGATTATGTTTCGTGATTAGACAGAAGAATGCAAATGACAGAGGCTGTCTTTTCATTCTGTAGACTGTTTTTTGTAACGTTTTGTGATGTAGGATCTGTTCAACTTCAAGTGAGAATTTTACAGTCGATAATTGTTGGTTTGAAGATGCAAGTAAACATGTATTTTTGTAGAAGGACATAGAAGAATGTTATTGGCATTTGAGGCATGCAAGTTGCTTATTGTAAATTAATACAGATATATGTACATTGATTATTCGTAGTTATATTGTAGTTGATATGAGTGTATGTATTTTTGTTAGTTGTCAGGTGTTAACTCTGTTAACTTTTTGTGAAAAAGTAGGAAAAGAAAGAAAAAGTAACCAATAACCTTTTTATTTTTGACCGAAAAGTAAGAATAGACGAATTCGAGGGCTGCATCTCGTTTACTCTCTTGAAAACAAAATGTATTGTAATATTTCCATAAAGAAGTGGATCTTCAATTAAATATTCATTTAGGCAACCAAAGTTGAGTAAACTGCCTTCATGAAAATGTTACGATTCTAGAAGATTATATTATTGAAAACAAAGTAATGAGTTTCTATTTCATTAGTTCCGATTTCCATTGTCTAATATCATACAAATTGATTTGAAATACCTGAAAGAATCTGTAAAAAATTAAATAAGATCAGCTAAAAGATTGGGACCAGAAAGATAGAACAAACCTACCGATACAAGTAATCATGGAATTACTAGGATGTTGTGTACGCAAGATGAGGGATTGCCAATGGGATCGCCATTTCCACCGGTTATAGCCAATATATATATATATATATATATGGAGTGGTTTGAAACTCTAGCCATTGACGAAACCCACAAGAAGCCCCGAGAAGGAAGTCCACAACTAATTGCCATTCTTAGACGTATTGGTGAAGAGGAACGACACGAAATGGGAAACATCTGTGTATCGAAAACCCACTCTCACAGGACATTATCTGAACTAGGAATCCACCCACCATCAATCGACTAAGAGAGAAATCACTATACTATACAGTGCTTTCGGGCTCTGTAATATAAAGAACGGTCTGGAAAAGGAACTAAGCATTATCAAAAATGACCTTCAACGAAATGGTTACTCCAAAGTGATAGTGGAACATGCTTTATCTAGAAGACAGCAAGATAGAGAAAGAGAAGCCGTCACAACCAGTACTTGTACTCACCTACATCAGAGGATTGTCAACTTCCGCTTAAACCGATGAAGCGAAGAGAGAGAATAGGAGATAGGTTAAAGCACTCAAACGACTTGTAAATAGTCAGATCTCAGAGGAATAAGTCCAGTTATCATCCGAAGATGATTGTGGATACTAACAATCGAAACGTCGAGAAGTAACTTGGTTTGGAATCTTTCAATTTTTGAATTTCATTTCTTCCTAATATTTTTTTTTGATTTTCATCTCGTGTTAAAAGTTAATTTTCGTTAATTTTTTGGTTGTTGCTTGCATATTTGTTTTTTTCCTAAATCATTTAGAGGTTGAGCAATTTTTCCATAGATTCTTTAATCAGTTATCATTTTCAGCAAATCTAGTTTTCAGTTGGTAAATGATCTCAGCATAATTATCCCCAGATGGTGGAAATTTCTCGAAGGCTATTTTCGCTTTCCTTGGAATCATATTATTCATTGACTGACTTTTTCTTCTTCTTCCTCGAATGAAACAATGTTGTACAAATTCATCTCCGTTGGTATATCATAAAACAAGAATTCAAGATCGCGGAAATATAACACGAGGAACAAAACCCATAGCAATCTCACTCATACGAGAGGAATTTAAATTTTATTTAAGGTTGAACTTCGGTTTTTTTGTACTCTCTGGAATGTGCTTACCTTTTATGACAATATAATCTCCATTACTATTCCAACCACAATGTTAGTGGTATGCTTGTATCTTGTATATATATATTCCGGAGAACGAGAATATTAAACTTTTTAAAGTGTTGCATTACGTATGCATGAGCGGGCGTGAGCACATTTTGAAAGTAGCATAAAGGATGTAAGTCCCACTGATAATTCCTCCACAGTATTTAAATACCTGCTGAAATTAGTACCAGCGAACTGGGAAGAAACTTTCCCAATTTCGAAACATAACATGGAGTATAAAGTTTGTTGGAAAGACACTCGGAATGATTTACTACTTCGTGGACCTACAATTCGACGAATTAACAATAACAAGGCAGTTTCAGTATTCTTTTTTTTATGTTCAGATATGGTAAAAGTTTGAATATTATTCTATCAGATTTTTGAACCTATTGTTGTCAAGAAATAATGTGATAATGTGACTGAATGTAGTTGTCATTCAGTGCTGATGGGCACTTCAGCCAGATTGCCATCGACCTACTGCGGTCAAAAGTCAGCCTTTAGGTGCTTGTACTTTCTTCATCTGTTATTTTTATTTAACGTGACTTCACTGAATGTAATTTTTGTACGGGGCCCATTGAAACAAATCAGAGACAAGTGTCTCTTGGTCACGACTAATGTTTGTTAATGATCTGAAAAGGATGTGACTGTTAGGTCTGTTCATACAATTTTTATACTAACCTGAGCCGCCTGAAAGAGACTCTTGGGGTGGTCTCTGATTATGCCTCTTTTTCTCTTTCTCAGAATCTTGGGTCTTCCCAGTTCAGCGCTTCATGTAGATCGCGCAGCGTTTTCTGCGTGTTCTCTCATATACGCGTCTTAATGGATGTCCAGGTCCCGGTATATGAATCTATTTGGTATGTATCTTGGAACGTTTACGGCGGCTCGCACGCAAGCGTTCATAAACGTCTGGATACTGCGTCTGTATGTCGCTGCTCACTGGTCCCAGGCAGTGCAGACATACAGGATAATTGGGACCAGTACAGTCTTGTTTAGCAGCAGTTTTACGTGGAGTCGCATGTTGTTTCTGCGACCTATGATCAGATATAGGTTTTCTCGGGCGGCTTTTGCCAGTCCTAGTCTCTGCCGTACATGGGCCCTGGAAATTAGTCTTCTGTCGAGAGTGACTCCCAGGTATTTTGCTTCGTTGGTCCACGGAATCTCATGTCTATTGAAGATGACGTTTCCTTTCAGGTGTACCATCCTTCGAGTGAACAGTATCGCCTGACTCTTCGGGGGTTTACACTGATTTTCCAAAGGTTGGCCCATTACTCTAATCTGTTCGCTTGCTGTTGCAAATATCTGGACAATTGGGGATGACTCGCCAGTAGAGCTGTGTTGTCCGCGTAAAGTGCCAACTTTTTAAAGTTGTTCTCAGTCTTGGGCACGTCTGCTGTATATACCAAGAAGAGGTGTGGCAAAAGGACTGCATCTTGTGGGACCCCTGCTTCCAGGAGTGGCATAGTGAACTTTCTTGTCTTGCTCTGCAGCGGCATCGTAAGTCAGCTAGAAAAGATTCGATTAGTCCTACCATTTGTTTCGAGTAGCCAAAATTGCTCATTTTGGCTAGTAGTCCATCGTGCCAAACACTGTAGAGCGCCTTGGAGGCGTCTAGGAATATCGCTCCGGTGTGGTCTCTTTTGCCGAGGTTGAAACTTTCTGTTGCATAGTCTACTACCCTCAAGACTTGCAGTTCTGTCGAGTGTTCTTATTTGACACCAAACTGTTCATCTGGTAAGATTTCCAGTTCGCTTATATAGAGAGGGTTATGCTTATTGGCCTATGATTATCCGGAAATATGTGGTTCTTCTATTGGGTAGCTTCATGTTCACCCGAATTTATACTTTCAGAGGGTGATGAGAAAAGCGAAGGGGCCGTTGGTAGGGTGATGGCGCGGGTCTATGTGAATGCTCACTACTGGCTGGTCCACACCTATGCTGGGATGATCTAATTAGTCAGCACTGTTACTAGAATATTCTGATTGGTCCACGTCATTGACAGATATGCTACTGTTGAAATGTCGACCATGGTTTTTATCTAGTTCATTTCTTACCTTCTTGATTACTTGATTCTACGTTTTGTTGACTTATATATCTTATTCTTTTCTGTTGAAATTGTTAAAATGTTCATAGCCTCAAATCCATAGTTCATGGCCTCATTATGAATTCGTGCTAGGTAATACGTTGAATTGGATAGGACAAACGTAGTCTGTTTCTAATAGGACATGCTCTGCCATTGCTCTGCCATCCTGTTCTTGTATCCTGGTGTTAATGCTACATTTGATAGTTCCGATGTAAACCGAGCCACAGCAACAGGAAATCCTGTAAACACCGGCGGATGTCAGATTAGTTGGGTTGTAAACAATTGAACAGTTTTTCGATGCGGTCTGTAACTTCATCTACGTAATTTCAAATGTATCTTTGCATTGTTTTTTTTTGTATTATCAATAAAGCCGATTTATTATTATTATTAATTGTGATGCACTGTTTGGAACCCTCCTTTTCCTCTTGAAAATGATCACTTGGTGACTGAAATACGAGGTGTTAAAAATAATGGATTGGTTTTGGAATTAAACTCTAGTAATATTTTCTATTTTTTGTAAGGCAAATAGACTGTGCCTACCATGGGTGGCTATAACGTAGTCAGAGTTGAAGTAATTTTTCTTCTTATATATAGAGCACGTTTGATTTTTTGTAAAACATAGATCACGTAGTATTTCAAGTACTGTCAAACCAAGGGCTTGTAGAGCTCGGTCTAGATAACGAAGTTCTACCTCAAGAAGATATTGTTCACAAATCCTGGTGGCACGATCAAGTGTTTTCATCATAGCATGTTTTTGCCCTGGATGGTAGTTCGAGTTCATGTTGATATACTGGTCACTAAGAGTAGGTTTGCACTAAACTGTGTAACCTAGTTTTCCGTCAGTTTTTCTGTTAACCAGTACATTCAAAGATGGAATTTTTTTATTTTTCACCTTTCACTGTTCTGTTGTATGTTTCCCCCGGCTCCAAATAACCAAAGTTTTATCAACATAGCGAAGGCAAAAGGTGAGTTTCCATGTAGCAGTGATAAGCGCTTTCTTTTCGAAAACTTCAATTCAGTAATTTGCAACCATAGGGCAACAGTTATTTCTTTGGAATTATGTTGTGGGGAGAACATGGTCGAAAAAACTGTGATGTTTCTTGGGAAAATTTGTTTGATCTGCTTCAACGTTTTTTCGACTTATACCAGGATGAAGTGGGAATCTGTAAAAAAACTGTTAAAATCTGTTTTTCCGTTAACCAGCTGTCGCTCCCCTATGAAAGACAACTCTTAAAAGTTGAAATTTGTGCGAGCTAACGGCTAACGAGGAATAATCTTTTAGCTTGTAATTCATAACACGGGTTGGACGATAGGAAATGAAAATCGATCGTCAGGCCTGGCGGAGCAAACCACCCACGTCAGCTTACCAGGCTACCGTCCGAAACAACATCGAACCCAACCAGAATATCATTCTAATGCAGAACTGAAGTACTCATTTTCTTGATAATGTGAGATGAGTAGATGATGCAATATTCTCCTTTTTGGGTGCAGTAAGTACGTTAGGTATTTTGCAAAGTAAACGGCGTTGACGTTGGCGTTGACAGTTGAAAGATTAGGCTTGTGAAGATCGTAGTCTAGGTAATAAGGCTTCAGACTCTCGAAGTTATCGCTTATCAACAGTTGGAATTGAAGAATATTTATTGAAGGTTGGTTGGTTTCTTCAGCATGTTGGATGTAGGGTTGAGTGTTGAGTATCTTATAGATTGCAGGGTCATGAATATCGAGTCTTTTCTATCGTGGTGTTGCCTTCCTCCGTATATGGAGTATGGTCTTCCCGTCCGCCACTAACTGTTTGGGAGCTGTTGATACGTGCAGATTACCGTATTATTTCCTCCGCTTCCTCTTATTGCAATACTCTGATGGGAGTTTCGATATTGACCATTATGTCATTGACATAGTGTTGCAGTTATGGTATTTGGAAATAGTGCTTGCACATTTCACATTTTTCTTAGGTGTATAACGATTTGAACAATAAAAAAAATAATTGAAATACATGGATGAAGACGTTTGCTATTTGCTGAAACGTCAGATTTTCCTATGCTTGAAAAAGCAAACATTAACGTCTACAAACAAAAATATGGTAATCGAAACGAACAATAACAGTTAACAGAATCCACCTGGTGCCAAACAGAAAATTCATCTTAACCTCCATCTGAATGAATCAAAATATTTCTCACGGATAACATTATGATGAATATTTACTTGTGATGCACTGTTTGGAACCTTTGGTGCAGTAATGAATATTACTGGAATTTTTTCTCAACGTCAAACCGTTATTTTAACACCTCGAAACGTGTTTCGATCACCAAGTGATCATCTTCAAGAGGAAGATCGAAATAACTGTTAATTTGATCTTCCTCTTGAAGATGTTTCGGTCACCGGGTGATCACCTTCAAGAGGAAGATCAAACTGACGCTGATCACTTGGTGATCGAAACACGTGTTGAGGTGTTGAAATAACGGTTTGGCGTTGGGAAAAATCTCCAGGAATATTCATGATGATTATTTATTATCCATCAATTGATTGCCTTTTTTTGATACTCTCTCCTATATGAGGGTACAATACAGTCTCCAGTCTCTTGAAATTATTTTCATCAGAAATGATTTTCATCATTGAATTCAAACACAATAATTTAAAATTAAAAAAATTTGGTTCTGATACAGCGGTCCAACCTAAGACATTCAATGTCGAATATTTTGTTTTTTCTATTTCATGTTAATGTGTTATCTTCATGAATATTACTGGAGTTTTTTCCTAACACCAAACCGTTATTTTAACGCTTCGACAAGTGTTTCGATCACCAAGTGATCATCTTCAAGAGGAAGAATAAACTATATATACCATAGGTAGCTCTTTTAGGTACCTGCGTTTTAAGTGTCTTAAATTAATTTCACAATATTGCCTGATCTACAAGTTTTATAATCTGTTCTTACGTGATGGTCAGGTAAATCTCACAATTGAAATATCATTCTAACAAGCTATATACTATCAGGTATTGGTCCATCATCGTTATTCATGATATTATAATGTTTACTCATTTCTTCACACTCATAGGTATCTAGATGCCTGTTGTTAACTTGTCTAACTAATCTTAATGAACTAAAGTCTATGGAATGGTTTTGTTGCAAAATATGATAGGCGACTGCTGATTTTTCTGGTCTTCAATATTTTAGGTGAGCTAAGTGTTCCTTATATCTTATTTCAATAGATCTTTTTCGTAGCTGTTGAAGTAGCTGTTGGATTCCTCGCAGATTCCATTTTGGCCAATCAAGTTTTGTTCGTTTTTCATGGATATATTTCATTTTTCCATTTATCCAGATTCGGGACTAGGATTGATAAAGTTTTTTATTTTCATTCTAAGAATTGTACATATTGAAGATTGTTCCAAATCGAATATTCATTTTATTATTTGTATCAATCGAAGAAATATCGGTAACTATTCATCGATTCGAACAAAACTAGCATGTTGAAATGATCAATATTACTTTCCGAATATCCATTCTTTGTTGTATCATCTATTTCCAGACAGAGAGAAACTCACAACAAATGTTTCCCACTGCACCATCAAATAATATCGTTGCTGAAGCACACCCAAACTGGAAAAGAATATTACTACTCTATCTCAATATGTAATATCTCCGCAAACGGTAACCAAAATCCATTTTGTCTGGCTGTGAAGGAAAGGGGAATTTTCCAAGCAGGAAACCGTGATATTACCGCGTCACAGATGCCACTTGATATTTATAGGCTTTTTAAGCTTCAATCTTGGCCACTTCTCCATCTCGAATCTAGCGTGAAGTCGTTGCCTTTATAACTCACTCGTGGGTGATTCTGCTCGTCGGTCCTTGTCTACATTGCATATTGCTTGAGGAGCTCTTTGTATGCCTATTGATTCAGGTAAGAGGCGATATTAAATATTTAGGATGCCGAAAATACCTTTTTATTCGAAGTTTTTGAGGTGGAATAGTTCGGTCGATTGTTATGGCGGAAAGAATCAGATGAAAGATGTTGAAATGTTTCCTTCATTCTCTTTCACCTACAGGCAACTCATGATTCTTGACTATACAGAAGTGGAACAAATAGTTAAAAATCATTTCTTGAAAATTTCTTATTAAATGAATCCTTGATGAAACTATCAATACAATACAAATCAATACAAATCATGAAATTTGAAACAAAAATTAATTGGCGCCTCGGGGAGACTCATTAATTCAGGTGGTGCATTTCTTTTTTCAGCTGCAGGAAAACCCGGAAAAACTTGCAGTACCAAATCATCTGGTGATCTTGATGTGCCAATGTCCTCTCTTCCATAAAACAAAATGTAGGGTGTCTCCAGAGGCTCCCATAAATTCAATAAATCGCCAGAACACTTAGTGACACGATTATCGTCGAACTTAAACCAGCCCGTTTCGTCTTTGACTAAGGCTTAATAATGATGAGATTCAACGCCAGAACCACAGTGAACAATGACTACATGAAGATTAAGATAGTGGTCTGCTAGATTGAAGTGTTCATCTATTTAGAAACTTCGTAAGAGTTTGGTGCTTCCGTCAGAGGTTGAGTCATGTTTGAAGATCATCAGTGTTATTATTAGATTGACTGGTGCCTCAGCTATACTTGTTTTTTTATAACAGTTAGTTAGTTTGGTACATGCTTGGCAATACAGTCGATCATCACGTGTTGAAAGTTCCATTTTCAGATGATTTAACAGTAAGCTTTGCACGGACTGGCTATTAGTCATTTTCAACGCTAGTTGAAATTCCAAAAATTCACATACGTTTTTGCTACTTTTTGAACGTTCATTATGAAGTCAACAAGTGAAGATTTTTCCAGCAAAAGATTTACAAACACAAGACGAGATATACTGAACGGAATCATTCAATACAGAGCGGTCAAGAGTACTGATTCTGCTATTTTTCGCTCACGAAGAACCCCAAGAATTCTGAACAATATTTTTGTTGTTCTGACGAATACCTAGTGGACTTCAAAGATTCCAGGAAATCGGTTGGTGAGGAAGATGATGATACATTCTTACGAAACTGCAGCTGCATGAACTGGTGTTTGAGTTTGGTGAATGAGTAGGAAACATTCTCGTTCCCGTTCATCGTTGAAACCTTGTTCTTGAAAATCTTCGTAATGAACAACACTTATGAAATACTATTCATATTGCAAGTGTTTCCTAAATTATCTAATACAATTTTCTTCTAAGGATTTTCAGGACAACTCTCTACTGATTCGTAAGGAAAAACATGAGAACCATTCCTCAATTTGCGGTCGATCCTTCCAAGTGATTAAGGGTTTCGTAGAGGGATCGATTCGGTTCTTGCTTCATGAAGCTCTTCCACTAAAAAAGAATCAGAACCATGAGGACTGCAACTCACATTTGGTGAGCAAGAATGAAGTAACTTCATTAACCGCACTGAAAAAGGAGAAGGTTGATCAATCACTTGAGAATTAAACTTGATAGGAGACTGATGAATATCTACATATTGCGACTTGTTCAGAAGAGATTTCAGTTCCGTACTGAAATGAGGGCAATGCATGATCTCATCAAAATTATGTGAAGGTGGAATAGTTCCAAGGACTGAATCTGCATTATCACGTTGAATAGCAATACTAATTCTTTCTATCAAAAAAGAGGTAGAACGGTAATCTTTCGTTGCTTGGCCTATTCTCCGTCCGACTTCATGAACGAATAACAGAGACTCCGGGCCTTACACACCAAAAGTTTTAACCGCTACTGGATGGAAAAGATAGTTGTTACCAAGATTTTTGTATATTTTTCGTTTCAATTTTTCGCCAGACAATGCTGTCGTTCCAGCAGACTTCGAACTTTCGGCTAGATGGCCAGCCGCGACCGTATAAATGCAAGTGAAGTCCTTTACAACAGGTTTACCGTATTTCCATGGTATGACAGACATACCATCTGATCGTTCACCATCATCTTGACTGGTACCTGAGGGTTCAAGAATTGCACGTACATCAGCTGACACCATAGCTCGTTTCAATATGTCGTTCACCTGGTGATGTCGAGATGTACGCCCTGCACTTCTCCTACAACTCAAACCATGTGTACGTTTCTCATCAACTATAATACCACAAACACAACTATGAGGCACACAAATAGATAAACCCATCCTTAAGCCAACTGCTATTCTAAAGGATTCATCGTCTGATAATGTTCCAAGAGATGCAACAGGTAAAGCTTTCAGCCAAGCACCTGATTTCTCAATCATTGCTGCTTTATCGTATACACTTATAGATTTCAGAAGTTTATCATTTATAATGTTCAGAAGAGGTCGGTTCCATGCCCTTTGTATTTTCTTTTTATCTGTAAGACGAACATTATTAGTTGCGGCATGCGAAAGTGATTCACCTTCAGCATAAAAAACGTCTTTGATATTGATAAATATGGAAGGAAGGATGGAATCGATAAGATCAGAAACACTATTGACTGACGACAGAAAAGCTGGTAAAGCTAAGGAAGAAGCCTAACGTAGCCCTAGTCCGCGAAGGTTCACAGAAAGCGTTGCTTGGAGTCATGCATCATTATTGAAATGATTGTTTGTAACATATTCCGTCGTGTTACGGAGTAAATTATCAAATTCGTCAAGCTCGAACTGACTTGAACAAGTGGGGTAAGATCTGAGGGCGTACATGAGTTTTGGAATCGCCAAACAATTTTTCAAAATTGAATCAAATATACTGTGTCGAAAATTCATTAACAAAGCGGTTTCCTGCCATGTCCATGATGTCTAAGTTCATGATACTGAAATAATGACCAACAAATGAAGAAGAACCGAAGGTGATATGACAAATGGATCGAAGTGGAGTCTATATACATAAGTATAGTATCCAATGTTCACTGATTGTTATTCCACCCCTCCCTTCTTCCACCCAGGGTTGGGTGCACGAAGATAGAACTGTCTCCACAATATTGTTGTATGTGGAAACCTTATTCTTATCGTTCACCCTCGCTTACTGTGGTACTTCGACTCCTCGTTGTCTGTATTGCTTGGTTGTCTGAGTCTACTGTGTGTAGTGTTCACATGGTGTTTCCCTGTGCTGACTTGTGATGGAGGTGGGTGTGTCGCGGACTAATGAGTATGTATGCAGTTTCTGATTATATGGGTGTGTCTGTAATTTGTGTGTTTCTAAAGGACGTCAATTCTTAGAAGTGATCGCTGGTTATGTTCCGGCAGCTTCTTGTGCTACATCAGTGTGTCTTGGAGCTCACACAGCGTTCGGTTGGTGTGTCCTCATATTTTTTCGAATTCATTTTCGACGTGGTTGCGCAGAAGACAGAAGGCTAACTGGGTGCTGAGATCCATCCAACAGATATATCTGTTTGACATGTATTTGGGAGCATTAACTGCCATCCGCAGACTAACGTTCACAAACCTTCGGATCTGTATGTTTTCGCGCAGTGATTCCAGACATGGAAAAATTGTCTTGATTAGGAGCAGTTTCACTTGGAGATCGATATTGCTTCTGCATCCTATGACTTCTGGTTTCTTACTTCGTTCGTCTAAAAATCTGCTGTTCTTGTTTTTCGGGATCGATATTTATGAATTTCATTGGATATATTATAGCATTTTCTTTTGACATGCATTATGCCATCCTTATCAAATGCTATTTCTTTTGAGGTGTAGCTTATGTTTCACTTGGTCAACTTGAACCATATTCAACTTACAGTACTTAATCATGAACTAAAGCGAGTTATGCTAATATTTTTTTTTATTCAAAGGATAAATTCACATCATATAGATAACCGGGTGTTCATGTTTTTCATATGTGGACCGTAATAATGCCTCACCGATCTCTGAAAAGGAAAAAAGGAATTAGTAGTGTTGTAGAATATTTATTATGTTTCTTACCTACCTTTAAGATGTCATATAATTGTACTCTATCAGGTAGAGCACACAAAACTTTCATAAATGCTATCTTCTACAGATTACACTACTAGTAGGATTCCTGTAAATCAAAAGAGACAATTTTACGTGATGTGTATAAGTAATTCTATTATAAAATTGTACTATATATTGTTACATTTACTCACCTGTTACTGAAGAGTATAATCACTCTAGTTATCATGCATTGATATATCTGTATATATTTTCATCGTTATATTTATGTATTTTCAAGACTTGGATCGTCTATTTGCGCTGGTGGTGAACTCGAATATTTTGATCTGTCATCAGAAAATAAACAATCGGATGTCGACTTCCAACTTTCAATCAGCTGAAGGATATTTTCTTTCATGTTCCGAGAGCAGATCGGTTAATGTGTTCTGTTCTCATCATCCTTCCACACTCGGTGCGTTCGTTGTTTATTCAACACTACGAAACGTGAATCTCTAGACATGCCATCTGACGGGTCGAAACAACTACTCTTTTCTTCTAGTAGTCCTTTTGACATCAGGTAGAAGTTCTTGGCATTGCAGTTTTCGTCATCCATATATATGTGTATATATAAATTTTATTATTTCCAATTCAAATCTTAACCTGTCCTAAAATAATGAATCTCAAGGTACTTTGTCTGACGTCACCGTTTCGACGTGAAAAACAGACTCAGAATGTGTGCCAGTCGGAATGCGCTGTAGGTTGATTTTAAGAAGTTTTTTTTGAAATGAAAAAAAAGGTCTTCTTTTTTGGATGGCCGGCGTGAGTTCAGAGTGGCGACCCATAAGCACTGGTTTCCTTTGTGAAATTTTTCTTTTGCCATGAGGATATGCTCACACAGATTGTGATTTTGGTAGTTTGTTTCTGTTGAGAGCAAGTTCATCTTCTGAACCCGATAGGTATGTAATTTCAGTATTTAAATCTTGCAAGCTTCACTTCGCCATTTCGCCTTTTTTTTGTATCTTGAAATTGGTTGTAACTGAGCCTATTCCACAGGGTTTTTCCATTGGGGCTTGATGATCTTTACTCACTATAATTTGAGAAGAAATTATCCCTTCCGTCATTTTTCGAGTCTGATTTCAAGAAGTCCAGCACGGGTACTACGAGGTCCTGTTCAACAGCTTCCTGTTGTAATTGTACCGTATCAGTACTTTCAACTGTAGCAGTGTCCCGAACTCTCTAGATGTATCCCAGGTCCGATGTATAGTTCAGAATGCAGGTTCCATTGCAAGACAGATTTGATTTCACCAATATCAGCTGATGTGTTTGAATCTAGTCTTCACTTCATCTGGAAGTAAATCCACCAGGCACCCTGTTTGGCACATCCACCATACACGTTCACCATCACCAAAATACCGTCTAAGGCAGAGCTGATTCTGAAGCTCTTTGAAAGGGGTATAACATTCTATTATTTTTATTCATCATCCATGTAATGGACAAAACATATTCGTTCATAACTATCTTGGGTAGTGTCCCAGATTTTGTATATAACTCATTATATCTTATCATCATTCTACGCCATAAACAAAAATTATTGTAGTAATAAATTATTGTTGTAGATTTTGACTTTCATTTCATAAGGCTCTGTCATTCTCAATATTCTGTTTTCTGGGTTTCATAAAATCAAATTCTAGTGGCGCCTAACATTTTTTTGTGCTATCAAACGATACTTAGTTTGGACTTGAACCCATGCCCAATGCCGCCAGACGAAGAGCTGCCGTTCGCTGTGTGTATATATAAGTAAAATTTATGCCTTAATATAGATCCAGAACCTAAGTGAAACTATTTCCAGTCACCCAGATCTTGAGAGAATATCACCTTCTCAATCCAGGAAAATTAATATTTATGATAGGCCTATTTGCATCATGGGATTGGTTGAAAATTACTGAATACGTTCCAGTGGGCCGCCAATATTATTAAAACGAAAGTATATTAATTCAAGATTTTAAGTGTTCTTCTGAAAATCGTTTTATGTCAGATAATGATCTGTTAATGGGTTCATATTTTGATCTATGTACGTCAATATAATTCAAATAATATAGGAAACTACGGTGTCGGATAGATCAGGAGTATATAAGCTGACTTGTGGATCTTGTCCAAAAATCTATATTGGCCAGACGGGGAAAACATTTTCCCAACGAATTAGAAAGCATAGAAGTAGTTTTCTGGATAGGAAGGCCAATTCCTCATTTGCAAACCACCTTTCAGCAGAAGAACATGAGTTCAATCATGAATACGATGTGTTACATTTAGAAGATAAAACTTTGAGACTAAATCTTTTGGAATATTTAGAATAGATTCAGGAATTCGAGTAATTTACTGAATGATCAATTAGAATTGAATAACTCCCGTTAATAAATACTTTTTCAAATGTGAAAACTGGGACATAGGCTCAGATAATTTAATTTATTACAAAATTACGTAAAAATCAGGTACTCGAAATGTAGTGACTTCAAATTGTAGGTATATTTAGCATGAAATATATAGAATTAGTTGAGTAAAGACACGTCTGAAGAAGCCATTGTTTGACGAAACACGTGCTGCGTTTCTGTAAAATCGTTTAGTGAAAATCTCACAAAGAAGTGTTTTTTGAATACGTAAGTTATGGATTTTCATCAAGTATTGTCCAATTCAATTATATATATATATATATATATATATATAGGAAGTGAACATAAGTATCATTCAAGCATATATATTTGCAGAAAGGTGAAGACTCAACAAGACCAATTTTAAAGTTACTCCATATAACATACATAGTAGAATAGTAATGAATAACTTAATCAGTACAAACAAAACTGCAGTGAAAGTAAAAAATTCTATACTTTTGAGCTCTTGAAATGAGATTCAAATCCTTCTGAGTCTATCTTTTTTACAATTTGCAAAAATGCACTGGAACTGTCACGGTTTTTCCTACAATAATTTCACCAACGAAGTTGGCATCAAAAGGAGTTGATTAAATAGAATTGAACCAACAATTTTCAAAGTTGTGGAACACATTTTGCATAGATTTAACTTCATATTGAAAATGATTACTTTATTTTCAGTAGTATTGTAACAAAAGTCAGATTACTTCGATGATTCCTTCATTTCATCCAGTCCCAGTAATGATTGGTAACATTATATCTTTTACTCATTTTCATTCACTCTCCGTAGAATGTTTGAATAATTCATTGATATTTTCAATATCTTGTGCCGGAAAAATTACTCCGAAGATTTGGATGTAAAAAAAGTTCACTCTTTCTCCTTGAGTAAATTATAAATATAAATTGAGATTCTGAAAATATCTCGAATACATAAAGCCTCAAGTTCTACAACTTTTTTCCTCTCAGTCTGGCCTATATGTAAATTAGGTTACATAAAATTGCTAACAGAAGTTGCTAACTCAATTATAATTCTGGAAGTTGGTTCGGAAGCTGATGAAAAAACCTCACCCTGATTTTAGAGTGCCGTTGTAGGTGGTTTTACGAGAAAAGTAATAAAATTTATTAGATAGTTAGGTCACTGAATGGAAATCCTATAAAACTACATTTCCATCTTCTCATTTCCTTCAGAATCGTATAATTTCGACGTCGTTTCAGGAAATCATTTCATATAGTCAGCACCGCGAAATTGCTCCCAATGATGAGTTTCTGCGAAAGTTACTACCCACAATCTGAGCCTGATTTCAAACTTTCAAATCTTGACAGATGTTCCTGTTTTTTGTAAATGACTCAATAATTGTTCTGGTGGAATACCGATTCCACCAGAACAATTCTGGAATCTATCAGAATTTAACTAAGGTATTTTTCTGAATAAAAATTTGAATAATTCGGTGTGAACTACTGATTTCAATAGAAACACTAATAGGGGCTCTGAATTTTTTGATTACTAATGCTGTTTATCACCCTACGGTACTTCCAGATGCAAATAAAAAAGGTTTCAAATATCAACATAGTTTAGGTGATTGGTGAAGGTTTTGAGAGTATTCTGTGGTAACGAGAATGAAAATTGCTAGTGATTATAAGGAAAGTAATAATTGATAGTCACTGAATCACCACAACTTTGAAAAAATTTTGAAATATTTCAATTTTGAAATATTATATAAACAGTATATATCACACAATTGCTATAAAACATAACGGTCTTGATTTGGAATCTCAAAGTTGGGTTTCAAAGTGCTCCAAGTCGAACATGTATGAGATTTTTCTGATCATAGAATGTTTGCTCAATAAAGTTTCTGTGACAAAATTTGAGCATTTCTGCAGTATTACTACCCATGAAGAAGATGCAGCAGAAATTAATTTTTGTTTTTCCCGTTTATTGTCGGCACCAAAAAACCTATAGATGATTTTTTGTTATCATTAGTACTCAAAAATAAACAATTCCAATTCAACTTCTTCTCAATTTTTCACCGTTTTATAGATGTTTTGGTTGAGGTTGAAATTGAATAGCTCTGTATATAGAAATAATCAATGCAAAACGTAAGTTTTTTTCAATATTTTCTTTTGTAATTGAAAGAAAAACTGGAACCTCCGACAACAAATGTATCCAAAACAAATCCTTTTCCCAATCACCAGAAATGCACTACTCTTCTCAACGCGCGTTGCAACAACCAAGTTGACGTTTTCAGTTTTTTTCATCATCTGGAGATACCAATTTGGTTGTCGAAACAATGATAATAATAATAATAACTGATACCACTTTGGCGAACTCACTTTACCATAACATCTGGTCGAGCCAGAGTCCAAACAGGGTGGATCACTTTCAGGAGAGGTGTATTTCAGGGCGATTTCCTCAGTCCCTTCTCATCTGCATTTCACTATTGCCATTATCTAGTGCGCAGAGAAGAAATTGGAGCATTTCTCCTTAGGGCAGCTGCCCGAGCACCTGATGAACTCGGTATAGTTTTCGACTCTGAACGAGGTGACCACAACTCTGTCACCGAGTTGGAACCCGTTCAGCAAAAATCTCAGATAAAAGCCGCAGACATCACCTTACTTCTGCGGAGACACAAGGATAAGCCAATGCATGGGGTCTTGGCTTATCAAAGCGCCTGACGTTCGCTTTTTTCAGGTCAGGACACCAGGATGGTGTCTTCAACACCTTAGTCTACCGCAGTCGCGTGACGGGTATAGAGGTTCCTGACACAAGGTGCAGGGCCTGCCGCTAGGCGTCTGAGACCCTAATGCACTTGCTATCAGCATGTCCAGCATATGCGTTCTCGGCCTATATCCATCAACATAACGCGGCACTAAGAGTTCTATATTACCATCTACGGCACTCTTGCGGTATTGACGAGACACCGGTGTTGTCCTACGTTCCAGGGGATATTGAATCCGTTGTGGGGAACGAGAAGTGCCAAATTTATTGAACTATTCGTTTCCCACCCTGAGGCTCATACAAGCTAATAAGCCTGATGTAGTCTAGCTCGACCACCAGAACAAAACGATATTTGTTATGGAGTTTTCAGCTCCTGGCGAGACGAATATCGTCAGAAAAGAGGAGGAAAAACGGATAAAATATCGAGATTATCTCTTCGAACTCCGCAGACTCTATCCGGATCACTCTGTCAAGATGGTTGTTCTGATTATTGGAGTCCTTGATGGTCGAATCTCAAAATCATACCAGCTTGCCGCACTAAGGCAGAAATCTTAGCCGCACAGAAGCAGAAGGCTGTCATTCTTGGCTCACTGCGCTTGCTCAGGGCACATGATTCTCGGACACAATGATCACTTACCCCACAGTGTGGGAATGGTCATTGGTTGATAATGCTGGCGCGCCCTCCCGAATGTATCGGGGCTTCTGGGGATTGGGCCTGACCGGCGCACACTACGGTACAAAAAAATAAGCAGGGTTGCCCACTAACACCCTTGGCCTTTGGTGAGTTGCGACACCACTTACCCAAGCAACTGGTGCAAAACCAGACCAGCAGCCCAGGCGCACCCGGGAAGGAGAACACTATATTCCCACCGATGCCGGCCTTGGGTCCACAGGGCTAACCACCTAGTGGACCCATCTCTTGGTTCCTAGTAATCGAGGAAGTGGCACTCACAATCGACCCGCTCGAAGGGGTCAAAGGCAAGGAGGTGGTGCCCATAACGATGATTTGCTTACCGATGACAACCCTGGCGATGAAAACGGACGCTTTCAGTGGACGCATAAGCTGAGAAATAGCCTTATGCATTGTTACGAAAGTAGTGAGACCGCGCGAAGAGAGTACATGGCAAGATTGCATTCTCTGTGGTGTGAAACACAGCCAGTTCATACCACCTTTATCGCCCAAAACTTTAGGGATATCTTATCTTCGGTGGCAGGGCTATATTCTCTATTCTTGAATCTTAAAATCATACCGGCTTGCCGCACTGAGGCAGACATCTTAGCCGCAGAAATGCAGAAGGCTGTCATTCTTGGCTCACTGCGCTTGCTCAGGGCACATGATTCACGGACCCAATGATCACTTACCCCACGGTGTGGGGAGTGGTCATTGGTTGATAATGTTGGCGCGCCCTCACGAATGTATCAGGGCTTTGTGGGATAGGGCCTGATCAGCGCAAACTACGGTTGAAAAAAAAAATAATGATAATGGTAGACCGTAGACTTTCGAGTTTGGAGTATCTACATGACAGTATAGTACTGGATGAAGCCTATTTAGTCATCTGGAGTTCGGATCCCCTTCTCTGCATAGTCTGCTACCATGAGAGAGCAGGATCTGGAGCTTTTCTCTTTAGGGTAGCTGCCCGAGCAGCTGATGAATTCGGTTTAGTTTTCGACACTGAACGAGATGACCACAACTCGTGTCACCGAAATGGAATCCGTTCAGCAAAGGGCTCATAAGAAAACCGCAGAGATCACCTCACTTTTGCGGTATCACGGATAAGCCAATGCATGGGGTCTTCTACAATAACATTGAAGACCTTGGTTTATCAAAGCGCCTGACTTACTTTCGGTTTCCTCAGGTCGAGTGCGCTGAGGTCAGAAACTGAGGGTTCATTATGGCCTGCCAGGATGATATCTTTGAAACCTCTTAGTCTACCGCAGGTGAGTGGTGTTAAGGTTCCTGACACGAAGTGCAGGGCCTGCCGCGAGGCGTCCGAGACCCCAATGCACTTGCAATTCATAGCGTGTTTAGCATATGCGGTCTCGGCCTATATTCATCGACGGTGAGAGTACTTTATTATCAACTACGGCACTCTTACGGTATTGACGAGACACCGGTGTTGCCCTACGCTCCGGGGGCTATTGAATCCGTTATGGGGAACGAGAAGTGCCGAATTTATTGAAATTATTCGTTCCCCACTCTCAGGCTCATAGAAGCTAATAAGCCTGATGTAGTCGTGAAGTTATCAGCTCCTGGTGAGACTAATATCGTCCAAAAAGGGGGTGAAAACTCTCCATTCAGACCACTCAGTCAAGATGGTTGTTCTGATTATTGGAGTCCTTGATGGAATGATGCACTTTCTACTCTTGAATCTCCAAATCATACAGACTTTCCGCACTAAGGCAGAAATCTTCGCCGGACAGATGCAGAAAGCTGTCAATCTTGGTTCACTGCACGTACTCAGAGCAAATGATCTTTGGATCTAATGATCATTTACCTTCACGGTGTGTGTGTGGTCGTTGGTTGATAATACTAGCGCGCCTTCCCGAATGTATTCAGGGTTCAGGGGATAGGGCCTGACCAGCGCATGTTATGGTAATAATAATCGTCTTTATCATTTCCACTTTCAGAAGAATACAATGAATATAAGATTTCAAGTTCTATATATGAAAATGAAGGGCGAAGTTTATTTTCTGTTGTGAAAACATAACAGAAAATATTCTTCTACTCAACCCTAAACAATCTACGCAATCTTTTCACTTTATGAAAACCATAAAGCTCTTGGGTTTCACTTTGGATAGTAAGCTAACATGGAGAGCACACATCAACACTGTATGTTCATAACTAAGCACTACATGCTAAATAATAGAAAATATGCGGGATACCGTATGTATACTGAAATTATTATTATATTTTGAGAGAGTCAGTCTACCCTGAAATATGGCATGATCTTTTGACGGTCCTCTTGTCACTTGAGAAGGAATAATAAAAACTATGTATCATGCTCATCAAACTACAACACGTAAACCTTTATTCAAGAATCTCTCAATACTAACCCTTTCATGTTTGTTTATTCTTGAGCTGATTATGTGCATTGAAAGAAACCAAAATGAACTGATGAGAAATAAGGATACCAGGAATGAATAAAGACTGTCAAAAGCTTATTAGAAACACTTTTTCCTCACCAGAAGTATTTTCAATAGATTCATTTTGCACCGAGGTTCCAAACCACACTAATCGAGTCATCATAGGAAACTGAATCCTATCATTATTTCTCGACGTTAATTATTCGAAAACAATAACATAAGAGAAAAACGAATTCTGGTACTGGCCCTGATTATCTAATGTAGCTATTCCTTTTTTTCAGATTCGCATAATGAAATCGAATCGATTGCATCATTCCTAGTCCTTTCTCGTTCCCGTTCAACCAATCTATTTAAATCTATTGTTCGAGGGGCTGTTCATCTACATAAACATGGAATGACTGTTTCAGAGCTGTGATTGATATATGAAATGAAAATAGAGTAAATATTCCACCCAAAAAAGAATGGTCTCGAACGAAATTTATAAACGAACGGTGGTGGAATATGAAATAGAGTCGGGATTAGATTTATAACCGATAGAACCTGCAAAAGGCCTGAACAAAGCACACTCGATAAATTTTATTTTCTTTCCGATTCACATAATACCACTACATAATTTCCATTTTTATTTGATTGCCTTATTCTATAACAATAAAACCGGGTTTGATGCGCTGTTAAAAAATCTGTTTTTGTACTATTCATTGTCTCATCTACATATCCGTTAACACATATCTGATACTGAACAGTTATTGTAATCCAAACAGAGTTGACATAATTTTTTTAAACTCAATAATACAGTTTATTGTATGATTTTCAATATAAAGTGTTTTATTAAAACCGCAACACTTGTTTCGCTATACAGAAGCTTTCTCAAGCGTTAATAATGTCAAATCCTGGAGTCGGATATTCGTCATACCCATAACATAAGCCATGCTGCATCTGAAAGAAGTAGACATGGAAAAATTAAATAGATAAAACTAGAAAGGAAAATACAGTACAGCAAAAGGGACATTGCCAACATGTATTTCAAAGTGATACATACACAACTCATTTGTAAACTCCACTACATTGAATTTCAAATCCTGGAGTCGGATATTCGTTATACGCCTCGCGGATTTTGTTTAACCCATTATAGTGAAAATCATGCAATGAACTGTATCAATGAGATTTAATATAGATTTTTTTCAAGTGTTCCAGTTCTACTCAATTATTTCATGAGCTCAAATAGATAGAACTACAAATTTCAAATACGAATTCAATATGATCATGTAGCATATTGAACAGAAACTATATAAAAAAATCACGAAATGGGCAATCAAAAATATACCTGGAAACAGAACTGCCCAAAAAAGAATTTTTCACAAAAATACAAAAAGACGTCATGTTTGTGAGGGGAACGAATTTGATCCAAAAACCATTGCAAACCCTTTCGCCGTCTAAGCAAGAGTCCCCCTTTATTTTTTTATTAGAAAGACGGTATGATAGTATCTCTTTGATTTGCTTTCGTGAGTTGATCCACTCTTTCAGCAGATATGATTCAATTGCTAACAGCCATTTTCCGAAAACTGCTAATCCTCAATAGTTTCTACCTATAAACATACCGTATTGATCGAGTAGATGCTGAAAATGTTGGATGCGGCCAACCTCCATACAATAATATTGGTTATCGTCGAATTGTTGTATTGAGTACATAAATATCACCTGTTGAATTTCCGGGAAGAAAAAAAAAACAACAGAGGGAATTTTCGAAAGTACTAGCCTTTACGTTTAACTTCTGAAAGATATTGAACGCAAAAATTACAAATAGCTCTGAACATACCAGCATTCATTATGATCTAATGAGTTTTGCATTATTCGAAAGATGTTTGAGAACGCTCAAATGCGTTGGTTGAGTCAATGATTCAATAACAGGCAGTGATTTTTCGATTTGCAACATCTCTGATCGTTGGTATCCGATGGGTGGTCAGTTGGTGGTTGACTTTTGAGCTCAGATGTCCTTGAAACGCAATCCTGAGTAGAAATAGATCGTGGGGTATTTCTCCATAAAAATGCCATCTATGGAGTCACAAGACTTTTTTCCCACGTTGAACGAATAGTTTTGGATCTTTGTTCGAGCGTTGCATCTATGAAACAGCTGACTTAGACTCCACCAGATCAACAGAGTCCAGTATCAGATCAAGGATACCACGCTTCGAGGCTCAAATTCACTCTTGTTTATCAACAGTAAAAGCTGCTGTTGAGTAACGTTTTTTGTCAGTTCAAAACTTCTACAATAATGTACTCAAAAAAGATATCTGGGGTGAACTATGGCAAATCGAATAAACGTTGTCATGGGTTGGATCACGAATATGATTTCTTTGTGATTTAACTTCATTCAGATGATTATTCATGTTCTTTTGATTTTTCATCACATTTTTGAAAATTACATGATTACTAATCGATATCGACTCCTTTGCCGGTAGATTTCGAGGCGTTGCTTTACGGTGTCTGGTGTTAGACCACGAATTCTTTGTTTTTGAGCTATATAGTTTCAAGTAAGGTATTCATCAAGATCCTTTTTTATAAATCACTCAAAGTCAATCTCAACTGAAATTAAGCTAGTAATATCTGCACAGACCAATTGTTCAATAAAAAGTAATTATGTTGAAGTTGAATTCAATATTAACCATATGAATATGGTTGACAATTTTCTTACAGGAATAACACTGGAAAAAACACAAAACGACGACTATGTGATAATTGGTATTCGCAATCGAACAGTCTGGAGAGGTTGATCCAACCATGTTAATAAGTTTATTTCGTACACAAACTGTCACTTTTGAAACAACTGCTTCCATTTAAATAATGAATTTGACATCGATTCACTACAATCGAATTAACGGAATCTTTTTCACGGAAATCCCTTTTTGTCAAAATCATAAATACATAGAAGCGTAGAAATACTTATCATTTTTCCTCAAATCCTTTCCATATTGATGAATATAAAAACAATATTTACCTATTTAGCATCAATACTGAAGTTGTTTTTGATGAATATAATAATGAAGCATCTGATATGGAGAATATACAGTATGTCCTCTTCAGATTTGAAATCCTCCAGTAAAAATTTCAATCATCAACATATTTCAACAAAAATGTTTGTCAAGTAAAGGTAGATCTATAATGGGATGAAATTTGAACTGTACATTTCAATTATTATGGTGAGATAAAAAATTGTAATACCTTCAAAACAACATTATTCAATTACCTTAATGAATATTACTGAAGATAAATGACTTAATGAAGATAAAACTGTTTTATCTTCCTCTTGAAGATGATCACTTGGTGATCGAAACACGTGTCGAGGTGTAAAAATAACGATTTGGTGATGGGAAAAAACTCCAGTAATATTCATTACTACACCAAAGGTTCCAAACGGTATATCACAATTACCTTAATGAAAATACTTTTCATACAATAGAGGAGTACTTCATTGTTTGATGATAATAGTAGTTTTGTATGTATTTAAAGATTGCCTGTGTTGTGAGTTCTCTTGTGAGTTCTATAATGTTTTTATGAGTTTTAAGAATATGTATATGTTTTGACTAGTCTGATTAGTTTTGTACCATTGTGTAAAAAACTTCAACGATGAATAAATTATCTGTATCTGTACTAAAATATTTTATGTAGTATTGGAAATATTTTCATCGAATAAATTACTACTCCTCTATGTTCAGACTGCAATCAGATAACTGTGACCGAAATTTTATGAAAATGTATTTAATGAAAATGAAGAATTACCTACGAAGTATAACTTTTAATAAAAGGTAATCAAGGTCATTTCAAATTTATTGCAGTAGTTATCGAAAAAAAACTGCTTGACTCACCGGTTCGATTATGATGTGGTACTTCTAGAATGCCACAATGCTTGCAATTCCTGCTATCTTTCATCAATAGTAAAAATAATGAATAATTTTTATTTTCATGAATACGCCGTTCCATTACTTGATCACAAATAATCACACTAATAATAAAAATAATAATCATAAAATGATAACACTAAAATTTTATTTGAGACGCGTATCACTACATGGGAGCTTCATCAGTTGGACTGGTACATCAAACTATCACATCTTCTTAAAGAAAAACTAGATCATGTAGACATAAAAATGGACTGCATCGAAAAACTGTTTGGACGTTACAACATTGAGGTCATTCATTAGTCAACTAATCGACTACGCAATACTATCAGCTCGACCAAGGACAAAATAGTGTTCATAGGATTTCCTATTTCTGTGGATCAGTTGACATCAGAACTACTAAACGCAGCATCAATACAAGCATACCTGCCGCCTCATCTAACTGGAAAAGTCCGCCATTGCACCCGATGAAATACGAAGAAACTGCTGTCCTATCTAGTTCACAGTATCGTATCTGACACGCACCACTTCATAGAGAGGCCATTGAGATCTATTAGCATCCCAACACTTTCAGCAGAAAAAAATGTGTACACGGGTCAACAGAATCAGTATTCAAGAAGACCAAAACTGGTCTAGAGTACAACTCTGATTCACATGTCACCAATAGCATGCTTGTCAACATCGTGGACCAATCAAAACAATCTATGGGCAAAACGGACCAATCAGCGCGACCCAAAAAAAATGCGGATCAATCAGGGGTTAGCATTTGCATGCCGTCGCTCCTAGCACCATTGTCACCATCAGTCCCACCTCCATTCCCATCATCAGCCCCACCTCAATCCACACTATCAGCCGCATCACCCTGTGGAATTATAAATACGAGTGAACATGTAGCGTATCAGTTAGTTATAACTGAGGTATAACCTTCGTTCGTCAACGCATATACCACTGATGATGTCTGCCTCAGACCAAACGTTTGGAACTTCTTGTTCCATTTTTATTTCATTTGTAGTAATAACTTTCTGGAGAAAAGGGTTTGTTTCTTTTTTTGAATTAATTCTCGACCTGACCAAAAAATTTGATTTCTCTGAAGTTTTTTCTTCCTTGCGTACATCAAGAACCTGCGAAACATATATCTATCATCCCATTCAATCATGTCCCCCTTGAATAAAAACTCGAGCATTTTTTGAAAATATTCATTCACTATGCCGACTTTCAACGGTTGAAAAAATGTGTATGAAAAATGTAATAGGTGATCATCCTCCGAATACGTAGCATACTCGACGAATTTTCCCATACGGCATCAGCAGCGATTTGGAAAAGCTCTCGAATGATACATTTTTCATTATACGCTGAATGTTCTCCTTGACAAGTGGATGGCGCTTCAATATTTTATCTATTCCTGTCTTCAAGCGTCCCGGAAATGATGAATGTGCTCCGGATATTCTGCATGCGCACAGTACAAAGCTTTTTATCAAACGATTCGATTTAGGCAGGTGCTTATATGCTGGTTTAAGGAATAGCTTTCTTATATCATCCACAACGTCTTCATAATCCAATATACTCACATTTCAGTTCCATTCATGTTCATGTATATTTGACGTTCTCTCTCTCATGTCTCTCATAAGCAGTAATAATGGGAACTGCCAGATATATTATTCACTCCCTTCTTTTCTGAAAATGAATGACAAAAATATGAACGTGATGTGCATTCACATGCCATCCATATGAGAGAATTAATTTTATGATTCGAAAAAATGTGGTCCAACAGTAGAAACACCCACATACACTCATTATGAATGTAACATTTTGTATCTGAGAACAACCGTTTCTGTGATGAATTGAAAAAAATTTAAACATCTTCTGGTGTGGGAAAAGTATCATTTCACAGCTGACATCCCCGTTTCACTTTTTAGAAATCCGGTGATGCCAATTGTGAAATTCAATCTCAGCAGAAACAGAAATTTACAAGAGTTTGTAAGTGGACAAATTGGCGTGTCGCGTCTTCGAATACTCGAATTGTGGCATAAAGCGAACTCACCGAATTCTTCGCAAAAATCCCTGCTTCTGAAAGAGCCCTTTTTTGAAGTGTTCTTTCTTCAGCTTCACTGGATTGTACAACGAAACGGGAAGTTAAACTGAGTTACCAAACCGTCGAAGATGGCACAGAGTCTAGAGCACACACGGTGAAATAAGTTATTGGCAAAAAATAGCGACTCACGTTCCTTGTACGTAGCATGATATCCTAGATATGTATCTATTGATATGGTTGAGATGGATAAGCATACTTCAATCGAGTCTTGAGCATGCTCCCTTAGGAATTGCTCCATACCAACAATACTGATAATAATAATAGTAGAAAGTTACAAATAAAGACGTGGGATGACGTAAAATATCAATTGGCATTTGCATCTTGCGACATTTTGAAATAAAAATTGTGTACCGCATTTTACTAAATTCAAAATAAAGCGGAAAATCGTTGTGTATGAAAATGTAGAGCTCTTTATGAAGAAGTTGTGACCAGGTCTTTTCCGACGAGGACTAGAAGCTCCATCTATATGTAGTATAATAAACCTTTTGAATCAGTTTTTGATTATTGAAGAAAAAATTAAATGCATATGCCTTCCTTTTTTTAAGATGGTTAACATTCTGGAAGTTATCAAAACAAAACACCACTGGAAATAGTCGCCTTGATTGGAAATTGGTTTCACCAGTGATTTCCAAGGTTTTCAAAAGGAAAAAAGATCACTATCCAAAAAGTTACCTATCCAAAAAAGTGGGCTGTAAGCAGCAGAATTGGCACACTCTAAGGCGTTCATTAACCTTTCGAAGCCTGAAACAGTTGTTGGTCTACAGTAATGATGAATTACGATGCATCATATGCAGAGACTCGGAAGACAGTATGTGTCGCCTATGTTTGGAAAATGATGAAACAGCAGAGCATATACTTTGTGCCTGCGCCGCTGCAGACCGAATGAGGTTCTTAGAGTTTGGCAGAGCCGCTCTCTTACCATCTGACCTGAAAGATCACTCACCATATAAACTAATCGTCTTCGTTAAGAAGCTGGGTTTATTTGGTCGAGTTTGAATAGGTGTGAGCCACAATAAACTCTTGCGGGTTGAGTGGAAAGTCGACTAGACCCACTTCTTTTTTTTGTCAAGAGGAGGAAAATCTTCAAAAGATAGAGTGTCGGATTCAAGAGTCAAGTCCCTGTCTATCGACTAAAAACCTCATCCATGTTTTCTTTTCCCTAAGGAGAAACCTGCATGAAATCATCCGGACGGATATGCATCATGCAAGTTCGGCAGACTGGTCCACTTTGTATCTCTCTAACCCTTGAAGTGTGCACACTCTTCTTTTTCTTCCAGAGTCATGATAGTTGTGACATACTTGTGAATAACATTCCAGTTCTGGTGACTCTCACACATGAGTTGCGTTAGGCTGTCGAATGTCAATTGTCTTCCTAATTGGGTCTCCATCGCATGCCTCTCGTGGCCTTACCTATCACATTCCAGAGCTGTGTGTTCAGGAGTATCTCTTGCCTGACAGTATGCGCACTTATCATCTTCTCTTTTTCCCATTCTTGATACGTAACTTCCAAACGATCCGTGCTCGGTTAGGAACTGGGTCAAGAAGTAGTCCAGCCTTCTGAAATTGCATGCCAGCCAGCCATAGTTCTATTCTGGGGATTGATGTTTTAATACACTGCGCCTTGTGTGTATGCTGTGCTCACCGAGTCTGCCATTTTGCAATAGAATCCTGTCTCATTTCAGCCTTACTCCTGCGACCCTTATTATCATACCCCCCAGCCTTTTCCTTGATGAGTATGTCAATAGGAATAACACCTGTTATAACATACAGGCCCCTTCGTAGCCGCAGTGCGGTACGCACTTGATATGCGTAGAAGCATTTGCCTCTGTACCCTCGTGACCATCTTGTGATATCTTTCCATACGCAGGACGCCGTGTCAGATGGGCGTACCGTATGTTACTATGGACTGGACTACACCGTTCAAGACCAGCTTCCGCATGCTTCCCATACTTACCCCTCATATTTGGCATTATCCTTGTGAGCGCAGCAGTAAATGTCTCCGATTTTTGGATCGTTTCTCTTATATGCTGTCCGAAATAGCATTTATCGTCCAGCCAAATCCCAGGATACTTCAGATTCCTGACTGGTATTATAGTCTTTCCGCCCATTACGAAAGTGATGCCCTCACGCTTTCTGGGACCCTTTAAAATGACGGCTTCTGTGTAGCACTCCTCAGGTAGTTCCACCCTCAGAACCCCATCATACAAGATATTCCACAGGCACGGCCCGAGCACCGATCCCTGTGGGATACCCTGGGTCTGGTACATTTTTCTACGGCCCATAAATACCTCTTTATCAGTAAAATAGCAATCGATGATGTTCACCAGATATTGGCTTATGCCTATGTGTCTAAGTCTCGCCAGGATTAAACTCCATACTGCAGTATTGAACGCATTTTTGATACCGAAGGCGATGTCTGCTGCCAATTTTCCACGTCTCTCAGTGGCCGTGTCTACCACCCATCTGGCGGCATCAATCGTAGACCTCGCCTTTCAAAAACCGAACTGGTTCGG
Organism: Leptinotarsa decemlineata; assembly: GCF_025532065.1. NCBI lineage: Eukaryota > Metazoa > Arthropoda > Insecta > Coleoptera > Chrysomelidae > Leptinotarsa > Leptinotarsa decemlineata. The sequence continues at coordinate 23,638,285 of NW_027412668.1, read as the reverse complement.
TGACAGTCCTTCCATCTCCTCTAACTCCTCTTCTAGACGACTTTTGATCAGATGCTCGTAGAGTTTACCCAAAGTATCCAGCAGGCATAACGTTCGGAACTTTCGTACTTCGGCGTTCTGTACACCCTTTGGAACGAGAGCGATCCTGGCCCTCTTCCATTCTATTGAAAAAGTCTGTGTCGTCAGGAGACTGTTAAATAAACTTTCCATTTTTTCGGCTATCGTGTTCACCACCACTTTCAATGCCTCTGCTCTAATGCCATCCGGTCCTGGAGATTTGAGCTTGTTCACTGCTTGTCGAATATCTTCTTTCGTCGAATATCTTCTTTCAGGGGCGATCTGCACCATATCGCTTCTATTCCAAGTATCATCCCTGGTTGGAAAGTGTTCCTTAACAATGTTCCACTTTTCTTTCTCATTCAATTCATAAGGATACTCCATTTGGCGAACCACTAACTTGTTTCCTTGGCCGAAGGGATCGTTTTCCAGTTCGCAACACATCTCTTTCGCGTTTGCCGTTTTTAATTGCTTTTCTATATAGGGAAAGCGCGTTCTTATATGACGTTTCAAGCTCTTCATTTACATGTCCCCGTGCTCCAGCACGAGTAGCTACCCTTCTTCGGGTATTGCAATCTCTGCGTAGGGCTTCAATCTCGTCGGACCACCAATAGGGTTGTTCCTCACTCTGCACAGCAGCGCCTACCCCCGTTTCAGAAGCGAGGGCCTGCGAAGCCCCAATCTTTTACGCCATGTTAGATGCCGTAACATCATGGGACAGTATTTCTACTGCTTCTCGGAATACCTCTCTGTTGAAGGTGGCATTTCCTTTAACTGTGGGGTGCCTTCCTCCTCTCCCCATGTCAATGTCATAGATAATAAATTTGTGCAGGCTAAGAGATTCCTCCTCCAAGACCCTCCAGACTAGACTAGACCCACTTCTGACCTAACCTAACTGTCTTAAAGAAGAGAAATATGAATTTCATTTTTTCCATCGATTATTCGATTTGTAGGCAAAATTAACAAATATGACAAATTAATGATAGTATAAGAATCAGTGAATGCCAGACCTTCATTATTTCATAAAAACGGAAAGTTAGTGTATGACCCCATAATAGAAAGGAAACGATGGACTACTATGAAGTTTGGATTGTCATGGTTTTTGCAGGTAACAGGTATCGCAGATGTGAAAACTATTTGCCGGATACCTCTAAACTTCAATAAATTTCAACTATACTCAATTTTGAGTATGAAAGCTGTGATGAGTCTGGAATATGACCAACGAAATCCGCATCACGTGGGATTATTACAATAATACCTCTTTTCAAATTTGCCTCCGACAGAAATGAAAATCAATCAAAAAAATGTAGTCCAAGATTCGCATTATCTGGGGTAGTTCTCAACATATCGAAGGAAAAACCATTCAAAAACAGTTTTTAAAGACAGTTTTCGGAATAACATGATTTTTATTTGTTTTCTTTTATTGTAAATTGCATCACTATTGCAAAATACACTCAGCACAATCTACATCAAATATTAACAATGTTTCATAATGTTCATATTGTTTTAATGAATGATAAAAATGAAACAAAAATGGCATATGTGGCATGAAGCGAACTCACCAAAGTCCTGCTTCTGAAAGGGCTCTTTTTTTGGGATATTTTTTCTTCAACTTCACTGGGTATATGATAAAACGGCGAAGTTAACCAAAATTACCGAACAGTTGGAGATGGCATAAAGTCTACAGCACACATGGCAAAATAAATTCTGCGAGAAAAAATAGGGATTCACGTTTCTTGTGCGTACTGTGAGATCTAAGATATGTATATATTTTAGAAGGTTGAATATACTCCATTCTACACTTAGCCATAGGTGCCCTTAGGAGTCGTTCCATGCCAACAATGCAAAGTTTATTAGTTTTTGACCCTGTAGAAAGTAATTTCATGAAAGGTAATTTCAGTCTGAGAGTAAAATTCATTATTATAGAAAAAACGATTCATTAAAATTGTGTAGCTTCAGTTTTCAATATTGAGGCTTTTTCTGAGCAACTTTGAACATTTGATAGTCTATGTTGAGTTAATATATATACAGAATATTTTCCGAAAAAAAAAACATTCTGACTTTAAGTTCACATTGTGGAAAACTTCCCAAGGAAAGAAGAAATCAATCACGTTCGAAATACATTCCCCACCAAGATACGCAGATCAAGCATAAAAGTCCCTTTCAGGTACAAACTAGAGGAAAAAGTGGTAATTTGAAGTAAATTCATGTGATATTTTTTCATCAATCGATTTTGAAATGAAAAAAATTAATAAGTTCAAAAAATTACTGGAAAAAAAGCAGTGTGGTATATTTTGTTTGAAGCATGTAAAATTTCGCTACTTTATTTTGTGAATAAATAAAAAAGTTTTAGAGCAACATAGATTTCACTCCGTGGTGACCTACCCTCAGCGAACGTAAAAATAACAAACATAGATATGTAAAGTTGGTTGTCTAACCTTATCCATAGAAACCTTATAAAGGTTTCCCATCGCTCAGATGGGATGTTATTTCAATATTAAAATACTTCCATGTGATAAAGGTAATGTTACAGTGATAATGCATACTGTCGATTATGAAAATAAATGTTGATTTCGAGCACAAAACAAAATCAATTGAACAAAAAATGTATAGAATATTGGCTAAACATGAAAACATGCTAATCAAAACAGAACGCACTCAACTAATTTTCCATTTCAGTGAACCTCCTCATTTCTATGGTTTACCAAAAGTACATGAATTCAATGTTCCTTCAAGACCAATCGTGAGTTCAATTTCATCCTCCTGTAAGAAATCAGCAAGATACCTTTTGGAAATTTTAAAACCAATATCAGGAAATAGTAATAGTTTCCTGAAAAATATAAATACAGTGATGTTGAAAGTATTTTCTCCAATAATCATGTTGATGAAACTCTTCAAATCCAGGTTGAAAAATGACTCAACCTAAAAAAATCAAACGAAGTTGGATAGTAGTTCTATATTAGAACTTTCAAGATTATGTATAGACAAAACCTATTTTCAATATGGATATGATTTATATCAACAAGAGTTTTGCTATGGGTTTCCCTTTATTTTCTACCTTAAGTAACATATATATGGAGCAAAGTTTGGTGAAGATGTGTTGACGAAATCTTTCCTGTTTGAAATAGAAACCATGATGATCCGAATACTTTCTTGAGTTATATCAACGAGCGGGAACCAACAATGAAGTTCAAAATAGAGATTGAACAAGACGGGCGAATTCCTTTCCTTGATGTAATGTTGGAAAGGTCATCAGATCAATTGGATACGAATGTTTATCGGAAGAAAACACATACAAATAGATATCTTCACTATACACATCAAATCATTATGCGAGTATTTAACTGAATATTGTCTTTACAACAAAGCAAAAACGATATGCAATTCAACTGAAAATTTCAATAAAAAAATATCATCAATGAAATCGCTTCTGAAAGATAATACTTATCCATATTCGTTCATTAACTCAACGATAAATGCAATAGAATATTAGGAGTGAATTAAAAAACAAACGACCCTACAAACAGCTTCACAAATTCAACAACATCCAACTCAACAATTACCGACTCAACATCCACCGGAACCTTTTACAACTAACTTTATACCTTACATTTCAGATAAGACAAACTGGAAATAGGATTTTTTCAAAACAAAAAATACACCGAGATCTATAGTAACACATATAAAACCCAACAACACTGAAGAGAAAACAAAAAATTGCATATATGAGATACCTTGTTCTCATGGAAAAAATTTTATTGGTCAAACTTCGGGAATATTGAATGAACGTGAAAATGAACAATGAGAATAACTGCATATATATTTGAATTTTTCATCCATTTCTGAAGACGGAGGCGGATGTTGGCTTACGAAACGTTAAGATGAATATTGTTTTATTTCTTAGCAATTTTTTCAATAGACAAACATGTTAAAAACGACAAGTTACTGATGAATAGAACGTTTTTCTTTGTGAAAGATACATTAAGTTTACGCAGTAATTTATCGGGGTAAACTGAAAAGTTTGCCCTTTCTACACTTGTATGAAGTTCTCCATTATGATTGTCACATTTTTCAGATTGTGGAAGGTGGAAATACCCGAAGAAGTTCGATAAAAAAAATGTTTTCTCAATATCTCTGTAACTATCAGTAGAACGATGAAATTATAAAATTTTTTCCAAGAAGCTATTTAGGATATATACATTATTTTATTCATCAAGAATATTTTTTAAAAATAGTCCCTTACTTTGGCAAGTACCCTTTAGAGAGTGTTTTCATATATTTCCTCCAATAGCACCAAGTTTCTATATTACCCCGGAAAAAAAATTTGAGTATAGCTCCATCTATTCTCCGGAAAATAAAGGTAGATAATTGACTTCTTCCAAAACTTAAAATCACTGTTATGATTATTTTCTTGATAATAAATGAGTTCGATGAATTGGTATCAATGGAAACTCGAATTTTGTCAAAACTAAATTTATGTTCAATTGTAGGAGCATGAATTACCTTACCCTTTCATTTGTAAAAATGGTGGAAACCAACTCAAAACTAGATTTTAGCCTAATTCTAAAGATGAGGCTCACTAGAGTAGCTATGCTTTCATTGATTCACGTCTGTGATTATTTTCAAAATACATCGTTGTGAAATGAACATGAATTATGAATTTAAAACCGATTTTTCAAAAACGTCCAGTTTTTTCTTGAGAAAAAGTTCATATTTCTGAAATATCGGATTCACCTCACTCATATACATGAATGATATGTTATGTGTATGTGATATGTTATGTGTATATTGCCATATAAAGTGTCGACATAAAAAACATCCTAAATTCAAAAATGTTTCATCGGAAAACCTCTAATTCATCGACTTCTTTCACCATTGGGGTCAAACCACGTCCCTGATAAATATCTGGAACCTATCTCAATCAGACTTCGTATGTTTTTCCTTCTCTTTTGTACGATCCTTCCGTTAATCAAAACTTTGGGATCCTAAACTTTTCCCTTCCTACCATCTGGATTTCGTTATCTGTTCCTGCTTGCTTTCCATAATTCGTAACCAATTTATCAAAGTTCATCTTGCAAACGTCCAGACACACAACAATACATTTGAAAAATTGCTGCATAAACGTGGCTGTTGTAGCACGAAAGTTGACAGTGGATGATAAACAAAGGCCGAACTCTGAGCAAATATATTACCGGTATGTCTGTAACAAGTTTGAGAGGGAAAAGATATGTCACAGATTTCAAGTTTTCCACATACGAGCACGGCTCCGAAGAGATCAGAACATCCTCGACGCAGACGATTGAGATAAGCTTTAGCGTCAGGAAACGGTAAATAGTGTGCTAGATTCGAGTGTAATATATGAGTATTTGCGTTATACACGGTTAGATTCATGCTGTGAGATATTACTCTCACGTAAATTGGTTCAAGAAATGCATACTACCAGTCATATCGATCACCTTATTCGATGCAGAAATTTGAACGGAACCATAGTTCATTCTTGACAAGAACGGAATCGCTTCGCTAAACAGAAAAGTACTTCGGAAGACGTGTGACACATTTACAGATAATGCGGTTGAAGTGTCCATTCGTTCCCTACAAAATCATGATGTGACAGAGATATGACAGAAAACAAGCAACCTTACAATTGTTATGACATAACAATGATGAGTTCAGTCTTCTCTAGATTTCTTCTCCATAACACTTGCTGTTGTGAATACCTACTTGAATGTTGTGACTACATGTTACTGACTTTTCAGTCCAATTAGTCACAGTAACTTTCCGCGGTGAACCTTTCAGTTTGCCCTTCAATACATTTCAGCAGATTCTCTATGGATTTAGCTTTTTATATTTTTCATATTGTAGAAGATTAAATACCCAAAAACTATTAAGAAATATTGAGTCCTTCACAAAAAATATCTTTCAGAGAACATGAACGCCAACGTATTGCATTTCATCAGTTCGGATTTCCATTGTCTAATATAATATAAATTGATTTGAAATACCTGAAAAAAAAATTAAAAGATTAACGGAAATCAACAATGTTATTAAACCAAAAATGAAATTACAAAGAAGTAACATACCTACGAGCAACAATCACAAAAATAAGAAATTGAAATAATAATGAAAGCTGAAAATTAAAAAATTAAAAATATTATCACATCAACAACGTAAGTCCTTCCATCACTTTCACAATGGAGAAGGAAATCCACAACGAATTGCCTTTCTCAGATGTATTGGTAGAGAGGACCGACACTAAATGGGAAATATCTGTATATCGAAAACCCACCCACACCTACTTGACCGTTCTTTCGGGCTCTGTAATACAAAGGAAGGTTTCGAAAAGGAACTAGGCATCATCAAAAATGACCTTCAACGGGATGGTTACTCCAGAGTGATGGTAGAATAACAGGCTCTAGCTAGATGACAGCAAGAGCTCCACAAGAAAGAGAAGCCGCCACAACCAGTACTTGTACTTCCCTACATCAGAGGAATATCGGAAAGGATAAGAAGGATTGTGTCCAAGTATAACATCAGGATCTGCTTCAGATCAGGAAACACTATCCGTAGCAGCCTCACAAAAACTAGGCGATTCCAAGAATTGCATTTACCGGATACCCTGCGAGTGCGGAGAATCATACATTGGTGAAACTAAGAGGCCATTGAACGTTCGCATTGCTGAGCACAAGAAACACGCATAGCGAGGAGAAACTAGCGAATCCGGAATAGCAGAGCATGTGTGGACTCATCAACATAACATCAAGTGGGCTCAATCTGAAATCATCCACAAAGAGGAACACTGGTTTAGGAAACACTGGAAATTCAAAGAAGCCACGTATATGTTGTACAACAACGCATTTAGTCAAGCTAGCGTATAGATACGTAACATATGGAAACCTCTTATCAAGTGAAAAACGACCAACTCCCGCCAAACGGTCATCTCCCAATAAAACCAATAAAACGGAGAGAGGAAAGAGGGGATAAGTGAAAGCACTCGAATGACTTATAAATAGTCAGATCTCGGAGGAATAAGTTCAGTTATCACCCGAAGACGATTGTGAATATTAACAATCGAAACGTCGTGACGTAACTTGGTTTGGAATCTTTTAATTTTAAATATTTGTTATTTTTTACTTTTCAGCTTTTATTAATATTTCAATTTTTAATTTTTTTTTTTGGTTGTTGCTTGTATATTATTCATTTGTAATTTCAGTTTTTGTTTAATAAAATTTTTATTTTCGGGTAATTTTTTTTATGGATTTCAAGTCAATTTATATTATATTAGACGATGGAAGTCCGAACTGATGAAATTCACCATGAAACATTGTCAACCACCTTCAAAAAAACCAACGTATGGATTGAAATTTCATCGACCAACTGAAAAAATACAGTATCAGTATACAGGGTCCTGCAACAGTGGCGCGGTGTTCCATATCTTAATTTAGGAAACAGATAGGAATCTAAATTTCTATAATATTACCTCATTTCACCAGCTCAACAAAATAAAAATATTAGCAGTCACACAGGGTGTTGAATTTTTTCTGGGCGGATCCCAACTGTGTTTTTTGAATAGCAACCTATGTTTTTATCGTTTTTTGGTTTCTACATAGAAAATAAAAGATACTTTATGTATATCTTCACTTCGAAAATATTGACGGTTTTCGAGATATCTAGCAAGACAGATTTTTTTTTCAATATTGGTCACTCAGAATATTCGAAATTATGAAGTTGTGCCAAGTCCAATTGAATTTTTTTTTTTGGTCAAATATTCTACATTGGTGACTCTCTCAAACGATATATATGAAATCTACCTGAGATATACAGGGTATGAAAAACCGCTTGCCACATATTATAAAGAAAATTTGCAGAATTTTGCCATTTGAAAAAACACAGTTGGGATCCGCCCAGAGAAAATTGAACACATTGTGTGACCGCCAATATTTTTATTTTGTCGAGTTCGAGTAATAAGGTAATATTATAGAAATTTAAATTCCTATCTGTTTCCTGAATATAGATATGGAACACCGCGCCAGATGGACTGTGGCTGTTCCTCAGAGGGGGAACTGAAAAACTGAACGATGGACAATTAATTATGAAATCCTTACCAAATTGTACAACAGACCTCTGTCAGTAGACGAGATAATAGTAAATGTTCATGCTAATTGTTTTCATATCTGTATGTAGTTTGATGAACTTTTGTTGAATATATTTTATTTTTGTATAACAATGATTATATATTACTAAATATTCTTTCGTAAATGAATTTTAGCTAATGAGTCGAACCAAGTGTCCAGTCTTCCAAATAATATTCATTTTTCAACTTGAACATATTTTCGATCGTTTATACGAAATTTTCAATTGAATCCCTTTCCGTCCAGTAATTGAGCTTCATAGAAAACTCAGTAAACAAAGAATTTCCATTTCAATTTGTTTAAAGTACCCGAATGAAAAGTAATTTGGTTTCCAAATGGAATCGGTGCTCGCGAAAAATATTGTAATAAGTTCTATTCGAGCAATCAGTTTTTGTGAGGATATTTTTCCGGTTATGAAACTGTGAAATTTTATATCAAACGGGAGAAAACTATTCAGCTTTTTCTGTTCTCGTTACTCCCGATGCAGCGACGATTTAACGACGTCACCAGTAGCAGAAAGCTCTCTGAAATTGATAAAATAAAGTAGATCCTCGAAAATTGCTGTCAGTGATTGCGTTGTCTAGAACAGAGTTAGCTGCGGTTTGCCGGAGAAATTTACGCTGCAGCTTGACCTTTTCACTACTAGGTCACAAGACTTAACGAAAAACACCCCAAAGAAGTAGATGGTATAACAAAATATTGTTTCAGTGAAAAAAAATGTATTTTCTTTGCATTCGGGTATAATGTCTCCTCGCATTATGACGTCTGACGAAACAATCAATCGTCACAACTGCATTCACATTACCAATAAATATCAACAATTTTTTTTCATGAAGCTCGAAATCTTGAAATCTGAACATATATGTTTTTACGTTAACCAGCTGTCGCATCCCTGCGAACGACAACCCTCAGAAGTCGAAACTTGTGCGAGCTAAGGATTAACGAGGTCCTACCTTTCAACGTGTGATTCCTAACACGGATTCGATTGAAACTTTGGAAAAATCTTGTGAAGGGAGTTTGTTATTGACAGCATGATTGTCTAATATTTAAATTTTTCACAATATAGGTAATAGAAATGTTACGTATTAAAAAGCTCAAAAAAAACTGGGAAGTGTTAAATTCAATGAGGCGGATGAAAAGTATTACCTGCAGAAAAATAAGTGCGGCTGACATGGTGATGTCAGAATACACAAGATTAAAAACACTTTTATTATTCTATTTCACGTTTTTCGAGTTGTACGTAACTAGTCATCTCTTAATGATGCTAACATGTTTAGCGCGTCGAGAGACAGTAGTTTGTTCAGGTATGGAAGAGTGTTTTCAATTAATGCTCATCCGTATTTTGGCCATTATACAGTGCTTTCCTTTATGTCCCCCCTTTTATTTTTTGAACGGGTCAACTCAAAAAATTGAAATTTGGGATAATGAAATTAATGCATGAATACTTTATTTTGAAGTGGAATTGACAGATGAAACTTTCAAGATGGCAACTGGGCGCTATCAGGGAAAAAAATTAAATGGAAAGGAAGGTCTTGTGACACATATTTTTGAAGCTCCTGAAAAATGCTTCACAACCCTAGAATATAATGTCAATACTTTAAACTACTACAAAATGGCGAAACTTTTATTAATTGCCTGAATATATTGACCTTTAACTTCATAATATGAATTAATCAGCTTGAGGTCAGTTCAGAAGATGCTCGAAATGGTTGCCTTGAACTTCTTGATATATGAACAGCCTATTCAATATTTCACGCCTAACATTTTCGAACACAGTAACGCCAATATCTCTACAAATATTCTGTAGGACCTCGACGGCCAATCCAACGATAAGGAAAAGTAGTATCAAAATAGTTTCTTACTTGTCTGGAGTAATGTAGTGGTGCTCCATCTTGTTGGAATACAATATCCATATCGAATTCGTTTGGACTCGTGCCGACGATTTCAGTGATGAGAGGGTCAACAGTAGTTTCCAGCATATTCAAATACAGTTCCCTATTGAATTTATTTTGATCAATAAATAGAGATCCTACAATATCGTTTCCCAATATTCCTGCTCAAACGTTTTTTTCTGGATATTGGGTATGTTATTACTGATGTCACTCCAAAAACGGCAATTTTGTCTGTGAACATTGTCGTTTAAGAAAAATGTATATTCGTCACTAAAATAAATATTGTGGAGATAGGTAGGATGCCTAACAATGGTTTCCGTCATGATTTCGCAGAATTCTGTTTTTCGATCAGGGTCATCTTCAATTTAATGGTGTACCATTTTAATTTTTTATGGATGATACCTATTCCCCTTCAAAGGTCTCCACACAGTAGCAGAAGACACCTCACAAACATTTGCGATGGAATGAGTAGACTGTTCAGGATTCACTACCATCTCACCAATTATTTGCACTTGCTGTTCTTCCGGAATGGACGGATGATCTGGGGGCTTTTGGTTATGTACACTACCTTCGTCCTGCTTTTGTTTGGTTTATATTCTCTAGGCATTTTGATCCTATCAACCTCAGCCCTTGATCCTATTGACACCAATTCTTGATCCTATTCATCTCGATAACCTGAAAATCGTGCAACGAAATAGAAAATATTTTTCAATTTTGTGTTTTCTTACGAATAACCTCAGATAGTTTTGTGTGCCTCAGTTACTAACCTACTGGGGTTAATTAGGCCAACTGCCCTCAATTTATGCTTCTCAAATTCATATTTACAGACAAAGTTTGGTGACAATGAAAACATATGACTGACACTACTTCTAATTGAGGCCTAGTTTACAGTACTATCAACTGTTAAATGATAAAATATTGGTAACCTTCATGAGATATAGAGTTAGGCAACCAGTCAAACTCAACCTACTCAAACTCATTACGATATCAAGGTTTTGTGAACTGAACTGATAAATTCCGTCTTCTTGATCCTATTCACCACAGGCATCGACAGTTGATTTACATCCGACGATATTTCATGTTTGATGATGGGCTCAAGTCTTGGTCGAATGTTAAGGAAATCAAAAAGAAACATATCTAATATTGGCACAAATTCAAATACCTGACAGATGCATTCGGCAATCTGAAAGTAACTTTGGAACACTGACAATGTCCGTTACATATGTTCCATGAGAGTGGAAAAAAAATTTCAATTTTGTATACAGTCGTGAAAGTGGATTTCCTTTGAGTTACTCATCACTCGAAATTTTCACGTCGAGACAGTGTAAGTACAACAGTACACCATTCGAGAATCCATTTACCTCTGCTTCAAACGAAGTAGCTTTTCGTACGAGGCGTCTTGGCCACACCGGCGAGACGGTGGCTGTAGCAACGTCTCCATCTCCGCCTCTTATTGAATTGGATAAATGAGACCAATCTACCTGAAACGTGATTCTGTTGTTTTCATGTTTATTATTGTGTTGTGTTCGAGTTCACTTCAGATACTTTGTTGGAATGCGGTAGAGGAACATGCTATTTTCACGGATTGCTTTGAGGTGACAAATTAGAGTTATTTTGTAGTTATTTTTGTTATCATAACACTTGCAGGAATGTCAAAAGTGTCTGAGTAGACCACCTCGATATACTTCAGTGATTCGAAGCGATATGTAATAATAATGAACGATGCTCAATGAAAATCCGTGATGTACGTATTTGAAGCACTTCGTGGCATGATTTTCACTGAATGAAACCGCAACACTTCAACATATGCTTCACTATACAATTGAATTGAAAGGGGTATAAAAGGTCCGGCTATTAACGAGACTGAATACGAAAAAGGGTTTCATTATGAAAGATATTCTAAATTCGAATGCTCCCCTTCAATATACTTTCCTCTCCTAAATACCTTTTCATGCATTTTTTCCATTGGTGGAGGCTCTGCCGTTTTTTACTTTACCGGGTCCCTTCCAAAGCAGATTTTATCTTCGGAACAAAAAAAGTCGCACGGTGCCAAATCTGGCGAGTACGGCGCGTGCTCAAACACTGGAGTGCGTTTATCGGTCAAATACCTCTTCACAGATAGCGAGTTATGAGCAGGTGCGTTGTCCTGCTGCGAAATCCACGAGTTGTTCATCCACAACTTGGGCCGTTTCTCATGATCTCTTTCTCGCAATGTTACCAAAACTGACAAATAGTACGTCTGGTTGACAGTCTGACCCTCTGCAACCCATTCAGTCATCACGATACCGTTAATGTCGAAAAAACGATCAACATTGCCTTGAATTTTGATTTGGACATCCTTGCTTTTTTGATTCTGGGCAATTCAGGCGTCTTTCAATGCATCGATTGCCGCTTTGTTTCAACATCGTATTGATCTTATTCTAACCTCTCAAGGAAATCTAAGCTTTTGGTCAGGAGTTAGGTTTTGGCACGAACTTAACACAGACTTTTGTCGTGTATACTTCCTGGTGTAAAATGTTTCTAACCGTTTCTATATTGGCGAATACAGCCTTGGCAATCATCCGAATACTTATTCGACGATCTGCACGCACAATTTGATTGATTTTCTTCACTGTTTCCGAAGTTAAGAAAGTGACAGGGCGACCTGGGCTTTAATCATCTTCAGTGCTTTCTCGGCCCTTACTGAAGCGCTTACACCACTCAAGAGCACGCACACGAGATAGAGAATTATCCCCATTTGCTTCTTGCAACAATTAATAGCACTCAGCCGAAGTTTTTAACGAAATACGTTGCTCCTGTTTTTCGTAACACATGGTTTTCGGCACGAGAAAAAAACAGGAACGTTTCAAACCGCTACTGCACAAATACTATAATAGTGACGAAAACGTGTTTGGTAAGTGAATAGACAAGATTTCCAGATACCCAACGCACTACTCGTTTTTTTCTCCACCCCTCTAGGGCACCCTCTAGGCGCGTAGTCTCGTTATTTAATAGCCGGACCTCGTATCATCAGAAGGGATTTATTTTTGAGGAAGGTTTTGGCTCTCTACATCTCTTTCTTTATAAAACGAAATGTGGGAATCTTCCAAAGAAAGGAAGGAAGCATTCATATTCATTGCTTTCTTTCGTTTTTTGTATAAAGATGGAGAAATACAAGCCAAAACCTTTCTTACCCAAAAATATACTACTTCAATTTCGAACAAAACTCCTATGTATGAGATTCAATCAAATAGGCGAATAGATGGATGCAGGTGATTATGTACTGTCATCGATGACATGAGTAGATTGATCACAATGTCTTAATGTTATGAATGAATTAAGTGCTTTCTCTTACAATGTTATCCAGATTTGATGCTGAAGATTCGATGAAGCAAGTGTCTTAGAGCGAAACATCGGATGTCCACTAGTGAAGATGACAGTGTTTTCTCCGTGTAAGTCAAATGTTACCTCTCACGACTCACGATCGGAAGTCCGTGGGTTCGATTCCCGCCTCGACCAGATATTTTTCTCGAGAGAATTTATCTGGTTGAAGCCGGAATGATTCTGCAACCGTGTTAGGAATCACACGTAAAAAGGTAAGACCTCGTTAGTCCTTAGCTCACACAAGTTTCTCAACTTCTGAGAGTTGTCGTTCGTATGGGTGCGACAGCTAATTAACGGAAAAACGGATTTTAAAACATTTGTTAGAAGGTGGTTGACAATGTGACGTGGTGGTGTATTTCATCAGTTCGGACTTCCATTGTCTAATATAATATAAATTGATTTCAAATTCCTGAAAAAAAAAATAAATCCGAAAATAAAAATTTTATTAAAACAAAAGACTGAAATTACAAAGAATAACATACAAGCAACAACCAAAAAAATCAAAATTGAAATATTAATAAAAGCTGAAAATTGAAAGTTAAGAAATATTTTTAACAAAAAAATTAAAAATAAAAATAAAATTAAAAGATTCCAAACCAAGTTACGTCACGACATTTCGATTGTTAGTATCCACAATCATCTTCGGGTGATAACTGGGCTTATTCCTCCAAGATCTGACTATTTATAGGTCATTCGGGTGCTTTCACCTATCCCCTCTTGCCTCTCTCCGCTTCATTGGTTTTGGCGGGAAATGACCGTTTGGCGGGAATTGATCGTTTTTCGCTTGATTAGAGGTTTCCATATGTTACGTATCTCTACGTTAGCTTGACTAAATGCGTTGTTGAACAACATATACGCGGCTTCCTTGAATTTGGTTTAGGACAAATCTTTTAGGATAGGTAGCCAGATTTCATTGATGTTCATTGCCTCTTTTTTTCTATTGAAATTATCCCTGAGTTTTTTAATTTCCATTGCCTAGACACTTTTGGATAGTGATTTTGAGTTTTATCTAGTATAACTGTATCTTAGAATGCGATAATGTGGATTTCTTCTCTGTTGAGAGCATGTTCGGCTACAGTTGATTTGCCGACAGTTTCTCTCGTGATCAGCTGAACGCGTACCCACACTTTTTTTCGTGGTTCCAATATGGACCAGCCTAGCTGAAATTACTTTAGCTTTCTCTCTCCTGGGTCCTATGGCCCGCTCCAATTCTCCTCCGGTATACCAATTTTCCCCTCTCTTTTGTTGTTGCTGGTGGTTGAAGGTTTTGTTGAGGGACCTATCTGCGTGTGTTCCCAATGTACCATCTTCACGTCTGATCACAAGAACATCCAAGAAGGCTAGAGTCCTTTGGATTTCTCGTTCCATTGTGAATTTAATTTTTGAGTCAAGAGAGTTAAGATATAATAGAAATTTGTTCAATGTCACTTCACCATCTTGACGTACCACGAACGTGTAATCAACTTAACGCAGTATGGTTTACCGACCGCTTGCTCTAAGGGCCGTTGTTCAGCCTCCAATGAAGGAGGAACTTACGTTATCGCATTTGTAAATACAGTATACTCGATAAAAATCCAAATTACTATCCAATAGTATCCTAATTACTCAAAAACACAGGGATAATTCCAATATAAGAACGGAAAGGCAATGATTATCAATAAAATCTGGCTACATTTCCATGTATGTGAACAAACAAGGTCAGGTGATGCGGTCGAAATGACGAAAACAACATTTCCAGCACCAGCTCGGCCATTGTGACCGTTGCCACATCGCATTTGATAATGTCTACCATATTGGTAGACGAAACATCAGGTATAAAAACCTGCAAATCACGACAAGAAACGGAAAAATAGGTTTCTCACTCTGGAATGCTTTGAAGCTGATATTCGTGAAACTGGAAAAAATTTCATAAAACATATTTTCTCTTATATGTATATAATTTTCCCATATTCATCTAATTTTCCTTAATTCAGTGCAGAAATTGATAATGAATCTATCTATCTCCTACCAATGAACTTTCATCAGTAAGAAAATAGATTTGATAAACAAATGCGTTGAAGTGAGTATTTCAACGAAAAAAATTGTTTGAGGGAGAATGTTAGGAAAAAATAACAACCCATACAGATGTATATAACCTTCGAAAATTCCCTTAAATTAACCATAAGCCAGCCCCTATAAACCACAAACCAACTACAAACAAACGACGGTTGTTTAGTATCGTTACTTTTACCGCTATACAATAATTCACCAGAACATTCGAAGGGGTTACTTGCTATAAACTTAATCAACGCAAATTCAATTTGTCGGAACACATCAAGAGCAAGGAAAGAGACCGTTTCCGTAATAAGATAAGGATGTGTTTTGTGAAGCTTATCTCCAATTAGCCCGGTGCGGTTTGAGTCTCTCTTGGGAATAAGTGATTATCTTCTCTATTCACATAATATAAACTTTGCAATTGTCCACCATCATTTACACAATGATGGCTAATCTTCGATCAGCGCCAGTGTTCTCTTTATATCTGTGTTCAATAGTTTGTTTTTACGGCTAACAGATAAAAGGTTTCTGTACTAGATTTATTACAAAACATTTACTTGTGTAGATTTTAGAGCTTCTGACGATGATGTTTTGTTCGTTCCTGCACGTTTAATTATTTTTAATTCTGGTGAAAGTGAATCATGATACTTTTCTACTAAAAATTATTTGCTTGGAACATATTTGTATGGTTTGTACGGGATTTGCAAAAACTAAAATGGAAAGTCGATATTTTCAAAGACAACCAGCCTTCACCAAGATCCTTGATAAACTGAACTTGAGATTGATATCGAGATTGATCGTGAAATAGGTCAATGAAAAACTCGAAAATTCTGGGAAGATGAGCATAGAAACAAGTGGAAAAATCTTTCCAGGGGAACCGTCTAAAGAGAAGACAAATGATTGCTTTTGCAGAGTAGAAATCGACGTAAAATAAGTAGAGGAATATGTTTAAAAATATGTTTTTTCCGTTACCCAGCTATCGCACCCCTACGAACGACAACCCTCAGAAGTCGAAACTTGTGCGAGCTAAGGACTAACAAGGTCTTACAATCCAACGTGTGATTCCTAACACGGGTCGGACGATAGCAAGTGAAAATCGAGCGTTTAGCCTGGGGCTTGAACCATCGACTCACACATCGGCCGATTCACTGAGTGAACAAAGCACCCACGTCGAACCGCCGGGCTACCGACCGACCACTTACTGGATACTTCAAATTTAGAAAACAACCAGACAAAATTAGGCTGTATGATGGGATTTATAACAACTGCAGCAAAAAGTTGAAATTTCAAAAGACAACCAGCTTTCACCAAGATTATCGTTGAACTGAACATGAGAGTAATATTGAGATTGATCATGTCATGGTCAATGAAAAACCAGAAGATTACTGGGAATATGAACTGAGAAGCAAGGGAACCGCCTGACAAAAACAAAGGGTTGCTTCAACAGAGTGGGGATTAGCACAAAATGAGCCTACGAGTACCTCCTGGAGACTGTAAATTCAAGAAAAAACATCCAGACAAAATTGGACTACATAACGAAGGTATCAGATCCAACATTGCATTAAGAAAAAAGAGACCGTTTTTAATGTTTCACAATAATGTTAGGCATTGGATCATAGGAGGCCGGCAGCTAATGAACAAATTCAACTAAGTTTACAAAATATATCAAACATCCAACGAAGAACTTTATATTGAAATAGGTTTCCCAAAAATATTGAAGAAAAAACACGACAAGTCCGTGGGTTTTCCAGAGATATAAAAGAATTGAAAGTTATTTGAAATCTTGTTTCACCTCCGTAGATGTTTGACCTGTTGAATTTTGATCTTCAGTCCTCAAATGTACGTTTCTTTTGTAGATGCACAAGACAAAAAAAATTTCTTCAAACACTTTGAGAGCTTTGCTTGTATGGTATTTGGGATTCACGTTCAATTCAAATAATTTTCTTTTCAGGGGAGATCTTGGAAATTTCAGTTCAAATTGTATCGAATCAACAATTGGTGGAACCGAGTGGGCTTAGACAGTCAAAAGTCCCCAAACTTCTTTTATAATTCAAAGCTTTCAAGGTTGTGTGATGTTTGGGTCTTTAAAAGAAGACGGAGCTCCGTAATATGAGGGATATACCAAGAGAGAGAGAGAGAGAGAGAAAGAAAGAGAGAGGGAGAGAGAGTGATATTGGATATTTATAAAAAAAAGTTTCTGACACGCAAATATTTCAAAATGCATGGAAGCTTGTGAGAAGCGAATTTTTCTTACTGAAGAATACTATTTCTGACGGCATAGCAAATTTTTGGAGTTGACTATTGTTTTATCCTTTCTACGCATGTACATTTTTTTCAGCTTCCCATATTCTTTCAAAAACGCAATTTCATAAAGTCAGAATGTCGATTTAAAAAAACATTTCAGGAGAAAATTACTAGTTTTCTTTTATATTGCATTGTTTTATCTAAGAAGATTTGGATGATATGACCGATACTTGATGAAAATCCATAATGTATTAAGAAACACTTCATAGTGAGATTTTCGTTAACAGTTTTGAAAAAACGCAACATGTGTTTTGCTATACCTACAATAGCTTCTTCAGGCGTGTCAATACTGACTTGAATCTACATTTTCAATACTCCGTATGTATTTTTAGAATTAGAAGTACCTGTAGTTTTGAGTATCCTAGTTAACAATTAATGTTATAAATGTGTACCTGAGTTCGAAAATGAATCAATCAACGTTAACATAAGAAAAGAAATAGAAAAAGTTCACAAACTTTTGAATAAACAAGTAATGAATGAAATTACCTAAGATTATGTAATAGTTGATGGTTAATTCGACATTCGAAAAAATATTCAGGAGTTATTCAATTTCATTTCGTCATTCATGACTTGAGTCCTTATGCTGAAAAATGATTTGAAAATTTGGAATTGATCATTTCATTCAAAAAACTACTTCTATTCTTTTTAATTCCTTGAAAAAAGTTATTTTCGTTTGGCCAATATAAAGTTTTCGGCACAAGTCAACTCATATACTCCTGATCTACCCGTCACTGAAGTGTCGTCTTCATTGTTTGCTTAAATTATCATTTGTTCAGTGGGCTACCTCCAAGAATAACTTTTTTTTTATTGAGTGATATTATTGCCGTTTTGCAGCAGCCGCTATCGTTTCTTGAAGTAGGGTAGACCTGGTCCATGGCTTGTTTTCCCATAGCCACGAACGATCTTCCATATTCTCTTAGAGAGTGTAGGTGTATCGAACATCTGTGACAAAAACGAGAGTTTGACAAATTGTAATGAATCTCACTGGTAACTTTTTTGTTTGGATTATGGTTAACCATAACTTTGCAGCAGCATTACTAGCAGAGTGACAATTCAGTTTGAGTACTAGTAATACTTTCAAATGTAGTTGAAATATTATGTAACTCCATGAATTTGCCCCAGCTAGAATACATAAGTGAAGGCTCCAAAAATATTTTCCACAGTACTTAGATAACTTGATTCTAACTCCTATGATTTTGCCAAATATTACAAATTCTTTTACCCACATGAACTTCAAAAAGAAATAGTAGAAGCGAATGTACCCTCTTCGGCTATAACTCCTGAAGCGAACAATATACCAGCTCTCAGGTTTCAAACTATACGTCACATTTGTTATCACTTCTGATATACTCAATATTCTTTATCCAAAATATACTTTCCATCAACCTCAGTCACTTACATGTATAAAATAAGTTACACACGTAAATCCTATACAACTATAGATCGATCAATATTTTATGCCACACTAACTTTTCTGATTGGATAATAATGTGATACTATCCACTCAACATTGGACTGATATTGAAAATATAGCATAATTTCGTGGTATGGGATTCCAAGAGATTATACTCAATTCAAATCCTGGATTTACGAAATAATATTTTTAATATACACCACTATATACGACAGCTTTGCAAAATTCTGAGTAAACGTTCCACTGGATTTCAAAAAGAGATACATTATCACGCAGAATAAATTCAAAATTAGCACAGCAAGTGGCAACGCAAATGACCATATCGAGTTGAACATACCGGAAAATTTCTCGAGAAGCGTCTGTGGGAGTATAACATGGAAATGTACGATGTCACAAATATCATGAACCGACTGAAAATGAATAAATGGAATGAAAATATTTTCGTGAACTAGTGACAGGCTCAATAGAGTATTTTTATGGAGTTTGCAATGGGGAGTATTTTTGATATTTTTCAATGGGAATAAATCCAATACTATAATGTAACCAAGTGATACAATATAGCCGTCCGTGTACATTTCGATATGTTCCCAAATTGAATGAAATACTTATAACGAAAAACATACTTTTTCGATTGGAGGTGAAATATGTTTGAAAAAATTACATTACATTCAATATTCAAGTGAATTATATCCAGAGGTTAGTGGAATATAAGTGATGGGTTGTTTTTGCACATTTTTCATTCTGTATATGTTACCTCGTTATTGTTAATAATCATTATATGGCATATATAAATACCAAGATGCTATCATCCGATATGGTCTAGTGGCTAGGATACCTGGCTTTCACCCAAGAGGCTCGGGTTCGATTCCCGGTATCGGAATTTTCTTTTCACTTCACACAATTTCCCTAAAAGCAGCCGTTTTGCAAAGTAATCGATTTCTTGAGATTCTGATTCTGATATCTACCTACCGTTCTTGGTGGAATCGAATGTACCAAGTCACTTGAATACTTCCCGTGAAAGTATCAATAGAAGACAGATGAATATCTAATTTTTCTTCGATGTTTCAGACTATCAATGTTCCAAGTGATGTTTGCGTCTCCAATCAGACAGGTGGCTCTTTTCCGAATGGAATCCAGCAGCTTCAGGATATGCTTAGTGGCAGATGAGAACAATTTTCCAAAAAAGGTCTGAACTGAGCTTTATAAAGCATCAATGTTGCTGAGGTGTGTATAATTTCCTGGTTCGGAACAGTGTTCCAAATTTTTGAGAAGCAGCCTTTGCAATCCCAGCGACATGATTGTGCCAAGACATATTGGTGTCCATTTTAACCACCAACAAGCGTATCGAAGCAGAGAGTGAAATTGTCTAACCTGACATTATTATATCCGGTTCGGAGATATTTATCTTTTAGGAGAAAACCGATGCTTGGGTTTTTGTTTCATTGAATTGAACCTGGTTACTTCCACCCAAATTCGAAATTACTTCTTGATGCTCATCAAGATATGCAACTTCCTGCCGCCGTCGAAGATGTGCATCCGCCTGCGATGTCCTGGAATCCAAATGAAATGACAAAAAAGTGTGCTGTCGCCAGCAAAGCAATTCATTGGATTTTTGGTACCAACCAATAATAGAATTCAACCGGTAATATCCCAGTGGATACTAATCCAATTAAGCGCCATTTGGACCAATGCGCTTTTTCCAACGTAACACAAGTGATGATTCCATCAGTATAAAAATTATGAGCCAGGGATTCAATTAAGTTGATGACGGTTCTACAGGTGTGAAAATAAACTGTTTGACAAGATGTTAGTCGACGAGAGGTCTGGGAAGTATGGTACATAGGGTGTGAGGCAGAACTTCGTCGCTCAATTCGTTCAAATTTTGAACAATGATTTGTGAAAAGTGTCGACGGATGTTATCGTGGAACTGGATTATACCTTTTCTGTTGACCAGTGCCGGTTGCTGCTGATGCAATTTTCGGTATCGACTGTGATAGTTTGGCCCGATTGCTAAAAGTTATAGTGAATCACACCAGTCGCTGACCACCTTACAGTGACCATGGTTTTGTTTTGGTAGTTTTTTGCAAATGAAAAGTGCCTGGGTGGCTCTTCAGTATCCAACCTGTCCTGAACGTCTTCTATTGTAGATGATCCACTTTTTATCACTCGTGACGATCCGATCCTGGAAAGGGTCGTTTCGGTTGAGCAAAAGCAAAGAACATACTTCGAAACAAGAAAATTTCTGTTGATCGCTCAAGTTATTTTACAGTTCCAATACGTTTCAAATCCCCAAAAACCGTACGGAAACTGACGCCCGGTTCTTCCGTCAACCCACGCACTGTTTGTGATGTATCAGTCTTCACCAGGGTTGGTCGAACAATTCTCGGGGTTCATATTCGAGGCTACAATACCGGAAAGAAATTTCGCAAAACAACATCAAACAGTGCTATTGTCGAATGCTTGATTTATTTTTCTGTCTGTTTCGGCAGGGCTTTGGTTCAATTTTAATTCTTAGAGATAAATTAACGAAAAATCACCTAACGGCATCATATAGTAATGAGCTGAAATGTGTCAAAAAGTTGAAATTTGTGAGAAAATCAACAGCATCAATATTTAGAGTACATGATTCTCTATTGATCAGTATACAGGGTGTCCCATATAAAACTCCGCGGCAAATATCTGAAAAATGAGAAAGAATATCCATATTTAGTGAAGGCAGATGATTTTGATGTCAAAGGGTCCTCTTATTTGCGAAAAGATCCAGCAATAGGCGTCATCCATTAGGGCGTCGCGACACCGACGCAAATTTATTTGAATGGTAACCTACATTTTTCGATTCGTTTTTGAATTCTGCATTAAATTCTGAATTCAGCCATATAACACACTTGTATTTTTCTTTGAATACTGATGAAAAAAGGCAATTTTATTGCGTATTATAAAGAGGGCCATGAATAAGTCAAAATGAAATAATATGAGTTTGATAAAATGAATACATCAATTATGATTTCATTGTCAGTTCAATTTTATCTAGTTGCGTATTTCTGTACAAATTAAAATAAATGTTTCAAATTACCAAAAAATATGTTACTTTGACCAAACTCGACTAACACGATGATAACGAAATCAATTAGAAATACCAATAATTATTTTAGTAAGTGTTCTGCCTCTCTTCACGTAGAATACACATATTGCATCTTTTCAGTAATTCCCGATTCATGACAGCTAAAAGCGTCTGTCGCGTTATGGAAGCACAAACATTCGTGATGCTTTTTTTCAAATCCTCTACATTTTGTGGACGTCGCATATAAACTAAGTCTTTGATATATCCCCACAAAAAGAAATCTAGTGGAGTAATATCTTGGTGTTGGACCCTTATTACCAATCCATTTCTCATTGAAAGTATCACCTAAATATTGGGTAACTATTCTATTATTATGTGGAGGTGCCCCATCTTGTCGAAACCACATATTCAGTCGAGTTTGTATTGGTAAATTCTCCAAGAGATTCGTCAAGACATGTTGTAGAAAAACTTCTTTCCATTGAGAATTTCATCGAAAAAATGAGGTCCTATCAAATGACAATCAATGATTCCGCACCAAACATTAACTCCCCACACAGACTGACATCTCGTTTCTTGGACCCAATGAGGGTCCTCATCAGACCAATTGTGACAATTATGTTTGTTTATTATACCGTTGTTATGGAAACGGCTTCCATCATTCCATTTTTTTTTTCAGAAACTGATCATGAATACGGGTGGACAACCAGAATCTCCTGAATATGGGAGTATATTTTAGTTATTCAAAATTAAACATGAAGATTATTACTTGGATGTAGTCCTTGGACCAAATGTATTTTGTATGGATGGAATTCGTTTTTTGACAAAATAAGTTGTATTGACGACTTCGAAATATTACAATGCATTGCTACTTGTCTGGTAGAACTATATGGTTCCAACACCATTTGACCTAGCACTGCAACACTGTGATTCTCATCAGTAGCCGTTTTTAGTTTTTTTCGCTTCCATTCATTAAAACATCCATTTCCTGCCAAAGATTTGGCTAAGTCAGCGAATGTTTTGTCTGACGGTAATTTTCTGTCAGGATACCGATTAGCGTATATTCTCACTGCTTCTCTTGAATTCCTTCTTGCTTCGCTATAAATACATATCATATCCAACTTTTCTGCATTTGAAAATTGAACCATTTTTTGAATTCTACCAATAACCAACACACAACTGAATACACTTTCGTCAAATCTGACAGGTCTTCTGACAGATCGATAAATACATTATTGTATTTATTTTAACATATTCATGACCCTCTTTATAATACGCAATAGAATTGCCTTTTTTCATCAGATTCAAGGAAAACTACAAGTGTGATATGGCCGAATTCAGAATTTAACGCAAAACTCAAAAATTAATGGAAAATACTGGGTTACTATTTAAAAAAATTGGGGTCGGTGTCGCGACGCCCTAATCTTTGACACCACAATTATCTGCTTTCACGAAATATGGATATTCTCTTTCATTTTTTAGATATTCTCCCGCGAAGTTTCATATGGGACACTCTGTATATCACGACACAGTTAAATAAATATTCATCGAAATATGGAGCTACAAAAACGTATGACATCAAAACGGACGAAATTTTTTAAACAACCTAATACCTACCCCGATTCTGATGAATTTTCTTCATCAAAATTAACCAATAATAGGATATTATTGCAAGCCGTTCATTGATATTTTCAAATAGAGAATGACCACAATAAAATTTGGATTGTATTGAGCTTCCTATAAAGTCAAAAAAACTTCAAGAGATACCTTACATGTATAATAACTTTCGAAGCTCCATATTGTACCAGACTTTGAGAAATCTTTTTGTTTCTTTCCAGGGCACACAATTCTTTGACTCAATGATCACCTACCTCACGGTGTGGTGAGTGATCATTGGTGATGATTGTCTACGTGTCTTCATTTTTATCGACTCGATTTTTCGGTTAAAAAACAAAGGGGTGTTTTGGCCCGTCGAGGTTTCAGCAGTAATATAAGGCTAAACCACGCCACCTAGTGGTTCGACAATAGACTCACTCCACCAATATTTTTTTTTTTTATATATTTATTACATCCTTTAAGATCACAAAAAATTATATAGGATACGTCTTATAGAAAATAAAATATATACATACAAACATAAATATAAATATACATACATATAATTATAAATATAAGTGTAAATGCAACGATAAAGATAATACATACACATAAGTATAAATGAACGCAAATAAACGTACATACATATAGGTATAGGTATAGATAAACTAGTTGGCAAATAGAACTTAACATAGCATCTATTATTAGTCCTCACATTGACTCAAATATTCTGCAATACTGTAAAAGCAACCGCTAATCAGAAACTTTTTAAGTTTGGCTTTGAAGATAATATCGCTTTTTTCACTTCTAATTATGAGAGGTAGATTATTAAAAAATTTTGCACCAGCAAAAGACGGGCAGTTTTCAAAAAACGAGGTTGAATGTTGTTGAAGTCTTATCAAATAACCATGTCTCGTTGGGTACGAATGCATTTCAGAATTTCGGTGATGATCATGTATGTATTTCTTAAAAAATAGTATGCACTTGTAGATGTATATACATGGTACACACATAATTCCATTTTCAATAAAATATGTTTTACATGACTCCCGGTAGTCTAATTTGAATATTAAGCGCATAACTCTTTTCTGGAAAACAAATATTTTATGTAGCTTGGTGGAGCAACCCCATACAGCTTTATTATAGGAAATGTGGAAAATGTGGGCAAAATAAACATTGAGCAGCTGTTTTCTGTTAAATAATGATTTTAACTGTCTAATAGCAAAGTAACCCGAATTAACTTTTTTACTCACTTGTGCTATACTTGATTCCCATGCCATATTACTATCTATCAAGGTACCAAGAAATTTAGTTTTATCTGATGACTCAATGTTCTCATTTCCTACCCTAACAACAAATTCTTCAATTTTTCTGGTTGTTCTAGAGTAAAATTGCATCAATACTGTTTTACTTGAATTAACTACTAATGAATTCTTCTTGCACCAATTCATGAATTCAAATGACAATAAGTTCAGTTTATCTTGAAGTTCCTCGGGACTTTCAGCATTAGTTGCTAGAGTTGTATCATCCGCATATAAGACAATACAATTCGTGCTAACATAGTGTGGCATGTCATTAATGTAAAGTAAAAAAAATAGAGGTCCCAAAATAGATCCTTGAGGAACTCCTAAATCCATGCCATACGATTGAGAATGACAATTATCGATTTTAACATGTATTTTTCTTAGATTCAGGTAGGACTTAAGCCACGATAGAAAATTACCTCTGAAGCCAAGTGAATATAGTTTACTGCAAATAATAGCTGGATCAATAATGTCAAAAGCTTTCGATAAATCAAAGAAAAGGGCACTAACATATTTTCGTTTATCAAGTGAATCATAGACATACTTGAAAAAAGTGTAAAATGCACTTTCCGTTGACCTACCTGGGCAGTAACCATGTTGAAATTTGGAAATAATTCCAAATCTATCTAGAAAAGCCAGCATTTTATTATAGATACACCTTTCGAAAATTTTACACAATACTGTTGAGACTGTTACAGGCCTGTAGTTCTCAATCATAGTTGGATCCCCTTTTTTAAATATCGGCGTAACCGTTCCAATTTTCAATTTGTGAGGAAATATTCCAGTTTCTATTGAAATATTTATCATGTATGCTAGAGGTTCACAAATGCAGTTCATGATATGTTTTATAAGTTTTGTAGAAATGCAATCAATTCCCACAGCATTTGTGTTTTTTAGGCTAGATATTATTTCACAAATGTCTATTGGGTGTACAGGAGTAAAATAAAAAGTTTTAGTTACATGCATTGTTGTGTAGTCATTGAAGGTTGTAAATGAAAAATGTTTCCTGATCAAATCCTTTGCTACAGTAGAAAAATACAGACCAAAACTGTTAGCAATTATACTTTTATCGCTTACAATTCTATTATTTACTGACAATTCAAGATTAAATCTCACCTTATTTTTACTTGTTTGATTTTTTACTATATTCCAGATTTTCTTTTGTTTTTCAAGGTGACTATTATTATCAAGTGAATTCTGATAAAATGAATATTTTGTTTCATTAATTTTTTGTATAAATAGTTTTTTTAGTCTATATAATGTTTGTTAATTCTTGGATCATCTACATTTTTAGTTAACCAGAAAAGATTTTTAAGACTTTTTTCCATGAGAACTATTTCTTCGGTTACCCACTGGTTTTTAAGCGACTGTGTTTCAAGATTAACGGTCTTTTTCACAGTATCAAAGATAAACTAAATGCCAAGCCAAGCTTCGACACTGATCGCTGAATGAGATTCAACTCCTGTTTTGCTCTAAAAAATCATTTTTGATCGAAAACCAGACAGCGCTGTTCATACCCAACAGCATCTTATCAGTGGTGGTAAGCTGAACCACTGATGCAAAGTTGAAATGAACTGACTTTGAATGACAAATATTAAACAATAATGGCAGAGGCATCTCCCGTTACAGAGACGTCATGTATGATAACGACAGACCACTCACTCCATGACTATAAAAAATAAAGAATATGAACGAAACATTATTGAGACGATGAACAAATAATGTTTAATTTAGGAAAATGCTCATATCAGAGCTGTAGAGATCAATTCACTTCTGCGGTTACACAGAAATGAACTGATCCAATGAGTTTATCTTCAACAACATTTAAGACTTCCTCTCATCAAATTATCTGAGTTTTTCTTTTTGCGGCTCGAGTCAGCTGAGATCGGAAACTGATGAGTTGATCTTGGCAAGCCAGGATAGTGTCCTCAACAGGTGCAGGACCTCCACCTTTCTGAGACCTCCAGGCCGTCTCAGCCTATATCCAACGATATGACGCTCTCCTTACCAACTCACGATATCATTACGATTATATTGTGGTAGTGACGGGACACAGGTGTTGCTTCAAGCTGAGAGGGATATTGGGGAGAGGGTAGTGGGGAAAGAGTTAAACCGAATCTCTTGGAACTGTTCATTTCCTATTACCAGGTGATATTATCAAAGTGAAACGAAAATTATCTTGGAATTTTCAACTCCGGGTGTGAAATGTTCGAACTCTACAGACTCCGGCTAGTCATTGGTGGAATGAGGTCCTCATTACCTCCAAACAAAAAATTCACTGTTGAAATCAACAACTTTTGAGTTTGTTCAATCCACACAAAAAACCTGAAACAATTTGTTGAAAATTACTAATAGAGAAATCGAGGTACATTTCCTCCGTTACCTGTTTCAAATAGTTATTTATTTTGCTTTTGGTCTGGTAGCAGCATGTTGATAAGTATCGTCTGATCCGTGCCAGGTATTACATGTTGGAAGTTAAGAACTTCTTAATCTTCAGATCACACAAGTTTGATGGTTGTCGTTCTCATGGGGACAACTGCTGATTAACGGATAAACCCATTCTCTCGTGAACGATTAGTTAGTTTCTTTCGGATTCTCTCTGCAGAATAAAAATGTTTTTTGACCGGATCATACAGTAAACTGAAAGACAATATATCATTAGGTCATTTCACAAAAGTAAATATGAAACTCTGAGTGCAGGATCTGCTGAATCGAAAGATTCAACTAGCTTTTTCAATACGATCGTATAAATTATTCATCTAAAAATTTTCGACGACGCAACAGACAGTTAAAAACACCTTCATCTTCAAGTTTCAACGGCAAACCGAACTCGAGACCTCCTCTACGGATATCATTTCTTCTGATAAAATTAGTACGGGTTTCTGGGAAAACTCCTGTAATCGATTTCCAAAGTTTAATGGAATGTAATTTATTTTTCCCACCTCATAACTAGGTTGAACGTGATATGTATGCAAAAAGTTTAATTGAATTTACACCACCGCTCGGTTCGGTTAGGGATATTTGTACTTACTTTCTGTTGATAGCAAACCGTCATCACAATCACTTGAAAGGTTGTGACCGTAGGTCACAGAGATGGAACAGGGGTGTGGAAAAGATGGAGATGATCAGGAAATCAGTAAATAATTTGATAACTGCATGATAATTGCAGGTGATATGACCCTGTATGGTAACATGATATATTCAATTATTGCCTCATTCTAACTCTGAAAGCTAGTTGAGACGAGAGTATCTCAACACATTCTCAGTGCCGAATTGTTCAGATTGACGATGCCGTTTTCCCTACAAGCAAATCTAGTTCATAAATTGTTCATATCATACGCTTCAATAATCGTATACACATATCATAATTTCATTGCATAATTTTTGATTAACCGTATTTTTTTTGGAAGAAATATCGGAAATGTAGTTTCGAGTAACATGTACACTTGAAAAATATATACGGCTTACTACATGAGGGGACTGTTCAAAAAATACAATGAAAAATAATTATAATAATAATAATAACAATAATAATAATTTTTTTGATGTAGTCCTTCTCGACCACCAGAGCAAGACAATATTTGTCATGGAGTTTTCAGCTCCTGGCGAGACGAAGATCGTCCGAAAAGAGGAGAAAAAACGGATAAAATATCGAGATTTTCTTTTCGAACTCCGCAGACTCTATCCAGACCACTCTGTCAAGATGGTTGTTCGGATTATTGGAGAACTTGGTGAAATGATGCACTCTTTACTGTCGAAATTTAAAATCATACCAGCTTGCCGCAGAAATCTTAGCCGCATAGATGCAGAAGGCTGTCATTCTTGGCTCACTGCGCTTGCTCAGGGCATACGATTCTCGGACCCAATGAGCACTTACCCCACGGTGTGGGGAGTGGTCATTGGTTGATAATGCTGGTGCGCCCTGCCGAATGTATCGGGGCTTCGGGGGATAGGGCCTGACCAGCGCACACTACGGTGAAAAAAAAAGACTTTTGAGTTTTGAGTGTCTACATGACAGAATGGTACTGGATACAGCCTGTAAAGTCGTCAGGAGTTCGAATCCACTTCTCTGCATGGTCCGTGACCATGAGAGAGCAGGAATTGGACCATTTCTCTTCAGGGCAGCTGCCCGAGCAGCTGATGAACTCGGTATAGTTTTCGACACTGAACGAGGTGACCACAACTCTGTCACCGATTTGGAACCCGTTCAGCAAAAAGCTCAGATGAAAGCCGCAGAGATCACCTTACTTCTCCGGAAACAGAAGGATAAGCCAATGCATGGGGTCTTCTTCAATAACATTGGGAACCTTGCTTTTGGTATTGTATCCGTGTATCATTGCCCCAGTAGTGTATTTACCTCTATAATAAAATTAATTAAAATAAATTTAAAAAGAAATACATGTAAAGTGAGTTCGAATCATATCGAGGAGGTTACGTACAGCGCCATCTGCCCGCGAATAGATCAAGCAATAATGTCGATAATTCTGTCAAATACAAATCCCGAGCATTCAAACAGGAATAAATATGAAATGAAAAGGACAGAAACTGACAATCAAACAACCATACATATATACAGGTAAAGCTAATGAAAGCTTGTTAATTAAAAAAAGGTTTTGCATGATCACGGTAGTTTGCTCTAACCATCTCTCTAATTATTTTTTCTGAGATATAAAAACTTCATTTGCTGCTGATACTGAACCCCAAAGACCCCCAAATTGCATGTTTACAGAAAATTCAGTCCACAACTTCGCTCAGAAGATTCATCGGCAACACGTTTTCCTTGATGAACCCAATCCAAACTCTGTTTGAAGGTGGTTGACAATGTTTCGTGGTGTATTTCATCAGTTCGGACTTCCATTGTCTAATATAATATAAATTGATTTGAAATCCCTGAAATCCCGCCAAATGGTCATCTCCCGCTAAAACCAATGGAGCGAAAAGTGGAAAGAGGGGATAGGTGAAAGGTGAAAGCACCCGAACGAACTATAAATAGTCAGATCTCGGAGGAGTAAGTCCAGTTATCACCCGAAGACGATTGTGGATACTAACAACCGAAACGTCGTGACGTAACTTGGTTTGAAATCTTTCAATTTTTATTTTTCATTTCTGTTATTAATATTTTTTTAATTTTCAGCTTTTATTAATATTCCAATTTTTATTTTCTGGATGTAGCTTGTATGTTATTTCCGTGTAATTTCAGTTTTTTGTTTTAATAAAATTGTTTTTTTCGGTTATTCTTTTTATTTTTTCAGAGATTTCAAATCATTTTATATTATATTGGACAATGGAAGTCCGAACTGATGAAATATACCAATTCAGCCCCTGTATTCATGGATTACACGTAGCAAGACGCCCAGGAGCTCCTTCGATTTCATTTTAGAAGATTCACACCTAAATAGAATCACTGAGAATCCTAAACCAATCTTGCCGGAAATTTAATTGAAATATGTACACAGCGAAAAATTGCAAGAGCCTGGTCGAAACTTCAAGATTGTGGACGGTTTCGTCGGTTTTCTAAAATCTATCTGGAAATGTACATACTGTGAACACTTATTGGTAACCTTCGATCTATACTGGGATTCGTCCCACTTTATTCCACAAAGTAATGACCCAGTGAATTTATCAATCACCATGCTTGGACTCCTCCTTTATTGAAGAAGAAATCAGTGTTGGAAATGAAAAATCGATGTGTTCGGAATGCAGAGAAAAAAGAAAGTATACAAAGCCCCTAATAATCCATAAATTACCCCGAATAATAATTATACATTTGAAGAGTTTTTCGCCAAGAGAAAAATCAAATGTTGCTATCGACTTTCTTCTGGAAGGTTTGGATTGGAGTAATTTTGCTGCAGTTAATGCAGTCATGTGTCGTTATAACCTTTATGCATTATCGAATCACAGTGGAAATACTTACAGTGGACATTATGCAACATACTGTAGAGATACGTATACCAACATGTGGCACGGATATAACTTTTCTCGCGTGTTTGCAATTTCAACAAACTCTGTTGTGAGTGAAGAGGCTTATGCTCTCTTCTAAGACGAGAAGATTTATTCCCGAAATTAATGGGCATGAAGAGATGCAAAACTCTACGTTGTGGATCATGTACCTACTCTATGTTGGAAAGTACCAATTTATCGAAGAAGGTAATCGCGTTTCTTGAAAGGAAGAATGTTGGTTGCATAATGAAGAAAACAGAAGCCTTCAACAGTGAGCAGAACAACAGATTCATCAGGAAAGCACATGATGAAACATATCTAATGCTGGAGGTGATTTTAACGAAATATTACGATCGTAGGATATAAAAGTATCAACTTAATTTGCTTTATTTTCAGGTGGCAATAATTTATTGGTGCATGCAGACGGAAAGAATTGGGAAAAGTATCAAATGTTCTAATGATGTGAAAATAACAGATTCCAAAACACATATTGAAAACACTTTTGTAGTAATTGGGCATAAAAACCTGCTATTGCAATATTTTTCTTTACGGCAATCCCATACTCCACTTGATAGATTATTCGTGAAATACAGAATAAGAAATTTCAGAATTTTAAAACTCACCCAATCTTGAAAATTATTCTGGCTTTAGCATTCGTCGAACTTCAGCAACGTTATTTGCGGAAAATGGTGGAACCGTCACAAATTTGAAGAGACACGGTGGCTGGAAGTCTATCAAAGTGGCTGAAAAATATACAGACAATTCGCTCAAAAAACAAAATCAACATTGACAATACCATTCAAAAATTATCAAATGGAAATAATCGATGTGTAACGGAAACTTTACCTTCTCTTTACCTCTCATTTGAATATACCAAGCATTTCAAACAAATAAAATTCGTTCAGTATCAGCGATTACTCAAATTTTCATATAAGTATAAATATGCATGAGAATCAGTTTCTGTTAGTACCAATTTTCTGTTCAAATTCCAATATTTGTTACAAATAATAATTAATGGGAGATATATGGATGAACGAGAAACATTTGCGAGAATGCCTTTGTGAGACGTCTTGCATAAATATCTTCCGGATATAATTCAATATCCAGCGTGGTATTAGCCGGAGAAGTAGTTGTTTTCCGGTAGGCATTTACCAGAACCTATTGTGCAGTTAGTTAAGAGAGATGAATGTTTCAATATTTCATTTCATCTCATGAGAATCAGAAAGTTGTTCTACATAGAAAAATAATTACCAAATGT
This sequence comes from Leptinotarsa decemlineata, assembly GCF_025532065.1. Lineage (NCBI taxonomy): Eukaryota > Metazoa > Arthropoda > Insecta > Coleoptera > Chrysomelidae > Leptinotarsa > Leptinotarsa decemlineata. The sequence continues at coordinate 23,605,936 of NW_027412668.1, read as the reverse complement.
GTTATTTTACACAGTTGCCAAAAACATAGTGTACGCAACATGTTCGAAAAAAAGTTTGTTGGCTCGCAAACTTCCAAAAACAGTGTTTTTGGAATTTGTTAAGTAAATTACTATTTTGTAGCAACCGATGCAAAATAATTACAGAATTGAAACCGATAATTTTTCTGTGATATAGTAATTAGAGGACTATTGATGATTTTCATGAAATATGACTGACATGAATTATACTTAATAATGTGAATATGAATAACATTTCATGTATTGTGTTCAAAATCGAACCATTGCATTTTTTCAGAAATCTCAATCATTCATGAACCACTCAATGGCAACGTTCGTCAAAGTTTTTCTCGTCTCTTCATTCCACTAACCACGGCACTGCCGAGGACTAAATTATTCAGCGAATATTTCCTTTTTTTCCATTTCGTCAAATTGGCTGTAGGTGACTAGCTAAGCCATAGCCTTTCGTTCCAGCCGCATCTACTGCTCAAAGCCCTCTTTGAAGTTTGGTTAATTACTCGTCGGGAGAAAGCGTTTTTTGCATTTGGTGTGGAGGTTCAGCATAGTTCAAAAATGTTTGTTGGATTTGTTGCGTTTCCTGTAGAAGATTAAATGTGTCTTTCATCCAACTCGAAATGATCCACTGGATTATTCATATTACTGTGAGTTTGATCGATTGAAAGAACATGATATTTCACTGATGAAACTGGAATAGGTACATGTAATTTTTTTTCTCAAGAAACTCGAAATTGTTACCTCTGAAAAAAAAATTATGAGTAGAATGCTTTTCAACTGATGATTTTTAGATGGTTAAGTTTCGATTTCTTTCCTTTCCATTCATAACTAAATTTGAAAATGTACATCGAATATTCAATACATTTCACATGAGGATTGTAATATTTACTCGTACATACATACTTTTAAATATAAATTTACACCATCGAAATTCAGAAATTACCTCCCCCACCACGAAATTTAGATAAAAATCCGCAAATACAACTAATAATTTTTTGAGGACAAAACATAAGCACTACAGAAAAATCCTTAAGGCACTCTAAGAGCGGTGTCTGTGCGAAAGTAGTGATTCACATTGGATTTGAATCGCTGGAGATAGAATCCATTTGGAAAAACATTTTCAGGAAGTTCATTCCAAATAAACGCAGTTCTCCAGATGAATGAGTTATTGAACAGTGGCGTTCGAGGTGTATTGAATTGAACCTCAAAACAATGAGCAGCAACAGCCCGTCATAGTGCAGTGTCCAATGTTTCAATTGGTCAATGGGAAAGAAATGTGCAAAATATCCAAGAAAACTCTGAAGACGTTTTTTAGTAGTAGCTAGATTAACAATTACCTGAGTGCTTTCAACTTTTTTAACAAAATTTATGATTAAACTATGTCTATGAAAACATACTAGATAATGAATATTTCAAAACCAAATTTCGGAATATTCATCTTTCCCGACTACCTACACCTCTCCTTGATATAGTCTCCAGGCACAGTTTGATCTCTGTAAGAATTTTTATACATGTACTGTTTCTTCCTCGCTTGAGGCTTTGTTCACGAGATGGAGCTGTTCCTAGTTAACAATTTTCCTTTCAGACAAAGTTCATACATGAAGGTGAGCCGCGTTGAAATTATTCGAGTTCCAGGCACTTCGCTCTTTGGGTCTGAAATTTGCTGCACTAATGAGAGGTAATACTACGAAACCGGTCTGTGGGTGATTTACTCGAATAATTTCAGCATGGTCCTGCTCTGCGAGGTATCTTGAATGAATGTCTGTCGAATATAATTCAATATCTAGCGTGGTATTTCAAGATGGCCGCAGCTATAAAATGGCGGATTATATATTTTCTCACAACTACCTCCATATGGGTATCGAATGACAGGGTTTGATTATGAGAATAGTAGTACACTCAGAAAAAAAAATTCAAGATGACCGCAGCTTCAATATGGCGAATTACATATTTTTTCACAACTACTTCAATATGGGTATCAAATGACAGGATTCGACTAGTAGAATAATGGTAAACTCTGAAAAAGCTGCAAATTTAGGATGGCCGAAGCTGCAAAATGGCGGAATCCATATTTTCTCACAACTACATCAATATGGGTATCCAATGACAGGGCTTGAGTAGTAAAAGAGTTAGGTTAGGTTAGGTTAGGTTAGCTCAGAAGTGAGTGGGTCTATTCTAACCTCCACCGCAACCGGCAAGGATTTATTGTTAGTAGAAGAGTAGTACACTTTGGAAAAGATGCAAATTCAAGATGTCTTCAGCTACAAAATGGCGTATTACATATTTTCTCATAACTACCTCAATATGGGTATTGAATGGCAGGGCTTCACTAGTACTATAGTAGAACACTATGAAAAAGATGCAAATTCAATATAATTCATGCAAAGAACGTTGTTAACTCACAATCGGGATACAAGCATGGATCTCCCACCCAAGTCAAGATTTTTTATCGTGTCGAGGACTGTGTGGCGTAAGAGTGGCTAAGAATTAGAAACTAAAAATTCGAAAATAAAATAAGTGAAGAAGTTTTTATGTTCAACGGTTTTATTGGAAAAAAAATGATAATGATGTAGATAATGTACTAAAAACTTTGGATGTAATATTTACTCAGGTTACGCCACAATCAACGATATTTTTATTCATTTTTTATCTGATCAATACCGTAGATTGCTAAGAAGAGTGGTATGAGGACTGCTACTTAGGACCTTCTGAATTATTTTTTCGCTTTCATTACATAATCGACATCATTATCATTTTTTTTTATCAAAACCATTCATAATATTTTTTTTCTACATATTTCAGTTGATGATCACGCTCGACCAATAAAATCAACCAACATATTGAAGTTGAGTGATGTGTAGTTTTTTTCAAGTGTACCAAACGCTGCTCATATACTATTCTCTTCAAGAATCAATATTACTAAACAGAGAGTTAATCAAGCAAAAAATTGTATACAGACTTAATCGCAAATTCCATTTATATGTATTCAACTGGTGTTCAAAAGTTTAACTGAAGAATTTATTATGTAGTGAAACGCGTCTTATATATAAAGTTCCTAGTTTGAAAATTTTTGATAATCATCATGCTAGTATCGGCCAATTTCATCACATATCTATTTTTTATGAGTTTCAGTTCTGATTTTTATTTTTTTACTTAGCTCCAAATTATTGTTTTCACCTACTGCAAAAAGGTATGTTTGGACAAAATGGTTTTCAAAGTGAACTTTCACATTCATAAGTATTTTTTATTTTAAACTATTTCATTTAGATTTATTCCACGCCAGCAGAATCATTGTCTACGAAATGAATATCATGTAAGAATTCTTCAATCTGACCAGCTGCATTTCGAGTATTATATTTCAGATCATAATTGAATTCCTTCTGTCACCTATGACCGTGAGTATTCGCAAACTCAGACTAAAACAAAAAAGTATACAAGAAGCAGTACTTATGAAGGATCCTATCCAACTAATCGTAATTGCTGCTCATTCCTACCGCCACCCCTTTTGTTCTTATTTACTACTATATTAATCTAATTACACCGTTCGTTTTTTGCAGGATGTGGTTGTGGCTGTGTCCCTTGGTGGTCTTCCTCAGTGTCCTGCAGGAAATCAGCCCTGGTCCGGCTTGCAGGATCAGTGAGTTTCCATGTCGCAGCGGCCGGTGTATTCGTCTGAACGGATATTGCGATGGCAACGATGATTGTGGCGACGGATCCGACGAACCTCCATTTTGTACAGGTTTGTTTGATTAATTCTCTTTACTTCAGGTCGATGAACATGATCATGTACATGTACATATATATAAAATATATAATAATATAATAAATAAATTAATAAATTTATAAATAAATAAATAAATTCACGCATGCATTCTTTTTTTTTAGCTATAAATTCGAACTACTACCACTAGAAATTAATCCCGGGTGGAGAAAATTCGCAGGGTATTTAACGCGTTGATTTTGTATCAGTGATTATAATCCGAATGCACTCATGAAAGTACATATTCGAGTGAAGTATGTACAAGTATGATTTTTTTCAATTTTGCAAAACACATCATTTCAGTACCTAATCATGTCGTTGTGGTTTATAGTCCGGTCAGAATAAACATTTCAGTTCACAATAATTCGTATACAGTTGAAAATTGGCACAGGTCTTGAAACACTGTTATGAATGAAATTTAAATAGTCGTCACTGATTTCATATGTGTTGAATAATCAATTGAAAGCCATATTTCATTTGTATCGTCAATGGTGGAGTGTTATCATAAGTAAGTATATATTTGATTGAAATTTTAGATCATGCCTGTTCCTTTTCTTCAACTCCAGATAATAAGCATCACCATTTCGAATCACATGTGAAGTGGTGTACTCAACGCACTCAATTAAATGTGGTGTTTACGGATTTTCTGCTATCAAAAAAATAAGATTAAGCAAACCAAGAAAAAACTGATCCAATGGTACGACGAGCACAAAAAGGCATAGATGAACCCAATAATATATAAATGAAACCTCGCAACACACGCCAGTCAAAACAAACATAATTTTCCCCACCAGAGAACATAACACAGAGAACATAAAACAAGTCAATAAAGGAAACCGCATGAACATCTATAAACATCTATGAATTTAACAGTCATAATCCACTTATCGAGGAACAAATACAAATCAAAACAACAAGACCTAACATTCAATATATTACACAAAACAATACACACTCCTAGAAACAGTAAATCTAGAGAAGATCAAACACAAAGAATATCACCTAATGTAACCCAAATTCAGGAAAATTTACCTAAAGTACCTGCAGTTTCTGCACTAAGGCGTTCGGACCGCATGAAACAAACAAGAGGTTGACACGTTCAGTTTGAGTAGAGCCTTGATGATGATAGCACGACCAGCTGTCGAAAGCGCTCGCATATAATTAAATAGGAGTTATAACAGTTTTGTAACAGATGCATAGATAAATAGATAAGTACTATTTTGATCTTCCCATATTGATTTCAATTTAAGAGCCACCGGTAGAAATTGAAATCAATATGAGAATGATCAAATTAGTACTTATCTTTGATTTTCATGGAATTATTTTCCAGATTGTATATATATATATATATATATATATATATATATATATATATATATATATATATATATATATATATATATATATATATATATATATATATATATATATATATATACATACATATATATATACACGTAGACACAACTTTTTCGAGTAACATGCACTTTTCCAATATATATATATATATATATATATATATATATATATATATATATATATATATATTGAAAAAGTGCATATATATATATATATATATATATATATATATATATATATATATATATATATATATATATATACATATATATATATATATATATATATATATATATATATATATATATATATACATATATATATATATATATATATATATATATATATATATATATATATATATATATATATACATATATATACATACATATATATACGTAGACACAACTTTTTCGAGTAACTTTTTGTTAAATTCGATCTAGAAATGCACTTTTCCAATTTTTTTCAAAAAAAAAGTTAAATTTGACAAACACTGAACGTCAGTGGGTCGCAGTTGGCCGCATCATTTCAATTTAAATATAAAGCACAAACAAGTGCCGAAGTTAAACTTCATTGAAACTTTTTGAAAATATATATATATATATATATATATATATATATATATATATATATATATATATATATATATATATATCTATATATATATATATATATATATATATATATATATATATATATATATATATATATATATATATATAAGTGCGCACCACATGGGAAACTTTTTTTTTCTAAAAGTTTCAATGAAGTTTAATATCTGAGCTGTTACAAAGAAAACTCTTTGTTATATGTCAAACTTTCGGTATATTTCACACCTTCGTCAGGACAACTACAATAATAAGATTATATCTATCTTGTAAAAAATATATAAATATGGAGAACTTACTAACGTGAGAATGTGAGAATAAAATATAAAAAGGTTCAAAAACAGATAGAAAAACATAAAATAATGACAGTTGATGAAAATTTCGGCTGACAATGTTGAGTGGGAAAATTTTGAATAATACTCGAATTACTAGATCTTTTATTTTCTTTATCATATTTCATATTTATATGAATATTATTTCAAGTTTTTCTATCTGTTTTTGAACCTTTTTATATTTTATTCTCACGTTAGTGAGTTCTTCATATTTATATATTTTTTACAAGATACCTAATCTCACTATTGTAGTTGTCCTGACGATGGTGTGAAATATACCGAAAGCTTGACATATAACAAAGAGTTTTCTTTGTAACAGCCCAGCTATTGACTGCAACCTCACAAATTGAACCAATTTATAGTTAATCCAATCACTAATTCTTCTGGTGTATATATATATATATATATATATATATATATATATATATATATATATATATATATATATATATAGGATAGGTTTCCGCGGTCAGCAGTATGTTGCCCTTGAGTTCGGGTTGAACCGTGTCTGGAGTTTTGTATTCGACATTTCGGCTCACATTTTGGAGCCATTTTCAATAATTTGATATGACTTGATGCCCACTCTCCAGGTCTCGTCGCGAGTTTTCACTAAGGTCTCAATCTGCCTACTCCTCAGATTGAACTGTTCTGTTCAATTAAGAAAATCATATGTTTCAAAAGAGAGTTCAAAGTTTCACACAAACAAAATTAGAGTTTGGAACTGAATTATTTGGAAGCAATAGAAATTAGTGAACTTAAAATTTCAAACATTGTAATGAATGACCAACTCAATTTGAATAGATCTTCATCATTGAACATTGAAACCAAGGAAGTATTATTATTGATGTAAAAGTAAGGTAATATGCTTCAGGTAATTATAATTGAAGAAGTACCTCAGATATATGAAAATTGTAGGGGTTTAAGTGATTTAATGGAGGTAGTCCAATTGTAGTTACCTGTGGTATATAAATATTAGCGTGAGCTTCAACTTGCAGTATTCAAATCACTGTTGAAGGAGCTACTGTGTTAGCGAAAAATGTAATATATTTTTCAAATGGAGATCAAATCGTGAGGTGTAGTTTATGAAATTACTATGGATATTCTTCAAATAACTGCCGAATCAATCAGAAGAAAAATGACTGAAATCAATATTTTAAAACCTCATTAAAGAACTAATCCTGCCACAAAACAATCCTATTACAAATATATACAAATATATAATGTCATATCAGTATTCTTTCATCTACAAAAAGTTGAAAACAATAATTTTTCGATATTTGATTTTGCCAGTGAATTTCACCAACTTGACCATATTTACAAAATTGAAATGTCACCCTATCTTTTGAATATGTAAGGTTTGAAAACTGGCCCAGCAAACTTCCAGAGGGTAATGGATGAGGATTCTAGGAATCTCAGACTCTCATTTTTGGATTTACAAACATTTCTTCTCATATTCTTCCATGTTACTTATTGCTTGTTTACTATTTACAAATTCATCAAGAATATATATCTCTTATTATAAAATATTCTTATTATGAAATATTATCACTGGAACGCAATCATTCGAAAGAGATTTGTAATATCTACACCTTCTTACTTGAAGTGTAATGAAACTTTGCTCGAAAATGTCTCCGCGATCATCCAAAATTCCTTCCATGTTGTGTATCTATCCAATTTACGACAATTGGCAATTATTTCAGAAATATATAAGAGATTCTCAGCTTCAAAGATTACGCCGATATTTCTCTCGGGTATTCTCTTTGAGACAGTAGCTGATCAATGATCCAAGTACACTTGAGAACGATAGAATTTTGTGTTTTCAAATTGGGAATCACTTAAGGAATTATATACTTTTTTTTTTAACAAATAGAAGTGTATTGGAATGCTACACAATTGAGAATAATTGTCAATTGGAAATATAGATTGTAGTATGCCTGAGGTTGTGATCCACGAATATCTACGTGGATCTTTTCGTTGTTATATCTTTTCGTTTTGATTCCACTTCTGAAATGGGATAGTTCTTTCTCAATCCAGAAATATATTTCTTCAAAGATGTTTTTCGATATTCACAAATTGCAGTATTATGAAACGTATCATGTATCAACTGGAGGTTTCCCATAAATGAATAAATTCTATTCTCATAAAGCTATCAAACGCAAAAAAATGTTCATGAATGACATTTCCTCCTTTTCATGAATGATGACGTATGTCATCACCCACGGTGATTCGAAAGTACATATAGACTATAACTACAAGGAGTCACATCTGCTACATTTGATGGTAAGATTCAACTTGCCTCTAACTATTTCCATTAGAGAGAATGTTTCATAATGAATTACTGAAATACGGAAAAACTCATGGATTCATAGAGGCTTTGTCCATTTTTCTATTTCCTTGCAAATCAAATACGTCGGTTTCTCATGTCCGTCCAAACATTTCTCTCTTGTGAAGGAATACAAGCATTGTGACAAACTCAACTGGCTAGTTCTTTCGGGTATGGGAAGTAAAAAATCCCAAGAAGGATCGAAAGTTATCAATGAGTTTCCACAGTGTATGCACTTCATCATGGATTTCAATTGATCAACGAAATTATCTACAATCTTATAGTTATATATTGTAAGAATCGATCACCCAATAAGAAATATTTTGTCGAGCTGCCGCTGGTGATGGAAAGCTAAGACGATGAATCATAATTACGATATTGAAAGTTATTTGTTTTCGTGACGATTCAACGGAATATTGTTAGGAAAATTATGAATTCATTCGGTGTTTGTCCATGCTCGGATACAGCCGCCGCTCTTTTTTAGTCATTGTATGTGATTCAGTATATGTGGAAGAGAATAAAGGGTCTTATTCAATGTGCGTCCAGTGTTTATTTCTATTATTAAACTCAAATATCTCAGCCATGAGTCTTGGGCTTTTTCGCTGTCGCTCAATTTTTCGCTAATCTCCGTTTAGATCGGTTTAGATTTCTCATTAATTATTTCAACTTACAACGATAGGTATTAATTATTTTAACGTCATCATAAAAACCCCTTGAAAGATAATGAAGGAACTCCTGGGCGTCTTGATGCGCATTATCTATGAATCGAGGGGCAAAACTCTGAATCTACTCTATCACAATTCCTTGATAACTCCTGCGCCCTCTATACTTGAAATACTGGTATTCATCATTTTTTAATTAGGTATTGCAGAAACCATCTCGTGTTGCCCGGTGTTGCCAACAGTTTTCAACCCATCAAGCCAAAGGGTTTCGACTGAAAAATATATCACTGATTTCATTTTATTGTAGCTGTTAATATTACGTTCACCACTGCTGTTTTTATCCGAGTAATCACAAATTCAATGATTCTCCTTACCGTTGGGCCAGTGGAATAAGGAATTTGATTGGATAGACTTATGGTAGATTTTTCAAATTTTTGAGAAAATGATAATTCCGCATCTTCCGAGAAAATCGGGATTTGATTTACGGATTCAGGAATATTTCATATAATTTTTGAGTAGTCGGAAGAGTACCCACGACCGATGTGGCATTACTTACACCTTCAAATGAGGATACTGATTCTTCGAATTAAAAATGTATAGGCTCTGTTGTAATTGATAGAGTTCATCATTCTTCTACCACTTTTTTTTCAACAACTCACAAAAATAAAATCCAATAATATCAAAGGTTTCAGTTGTAACAGGAAAGGAATAGTAGGAACTTAGAACGTTAAGTATTTCCGAAATTTTGATTTTTCTGCATTTATAGCAGCTGCACCACTGGAATAAGACGTTGCAGCAAGGTGTGAAGCTGCAACTGTGTCTACGCAGGTGAAATTCCAAATCAGAGGTTTTTAAAATTTCCAAGTAATTAGAATCATCCCGTCTGGACGCTTTCCATTATCTCGACAGACACTAAGGCGTTCAAGAACTGAAAGAACCTCTGAAGTAGCTGAAACTCTTTTTACAAGATCAATAATGAAATGATGTCCTGAAAATCTGCCAGAACTAAATTTATAACTCAGGCCATGGTAACAATTTTCGTCTACAGTGGATCTACATATGACTAACACAAATTGAAGAATTCAACTGAAGACCTATCAACCGATCTAAGGGGGTATCCAAAGAAGCTACAGAAAGAGAATTCAGACAGGCACCAGATTATTTGGACATAAGAGCTTTGAGTCTAGCCATTTGAATATCGGAACGTTCAGCTGATTCAAGAGGTTGTTTGTGGACCAAATTAATCATTGGATAATCCCTGGCTTTTTAGCACGTTTTCTATTGAAAAAGAGTGGAGTGGATCAAATGACTAGAAGAGAAAAGAAAAGCTGGCAGTGGAAGGACGAGGCTAATAGAATACCTCAACCACAGGAGTTAACTGGGAGAGTAGCTTGACTCCAAGTAATATAAATGAATTTATTATTGGTGATTTTTTGTGCAGATTGGTGTAAGGGGGAATCGAATTCTTGTAACTAACTTATTTCGACACATCTGTATCTCAAGGTATATGATAATTCGGGGATTGTCAAATAGTATTTCAAGAAAAAAAATGGAAAGGAAGGCTTTTGAGACGAGATGACAATAGGAAGACAGAATCTGTTTCCTATGTGAGACAACGTGATAAATACTACAGAGAAAATAGCTTCCAATAATGACTAGTGTGCTTTGAGGGCGATTTCAATTCGTGGGTGAATTATTGTGAATGGATTTGTAAACATCTGAAAAGGAGCAAAAATTTCACGTTCTGCCTTGGTGAACCCCTCCCAAAATTAAAAAATGTTGAATTTCGACAACATTGATTGATAAAAAAAAGGTGAGGAATAATTTTGTGTGTTTTTAGCAAAATTATGTTTCTCTGAATCATGTTGACGGTGTTTTCATAATTTAGTTCAACAACAGCATGTGTAACTGCTTCACATTCTCCTGGAGTTCCAAATTCAAATTGAAGACTACGAAACGAATTTCCTTGGAATACGAAAACATTCATACATGGTATCACCCTACAAAATAGGATAAATATCGGGATTCAGTCGATCGCTCAGCCAAAAGTTACACTAGGTTCACAACCAGAACTTTTTGATGTCGAGTCTTGTAGATGGAAAGATCCGGATTGCCATAGTGAGTTCGCCATGCGGAATTTTATTCGATACAGATTTTGATAAACAAATGTTTTACATGAATAATTCTCACTATAAAAGATTCACAAAATCGCAACACAGTTATACAATACCTTTCTCAAGCAAGATATGATTCACAATTTTCAGATTGTCTCAAAGCTATTTTCCGCATTTCTTTGGCCTTGGTCTGCAGTTGCGTGTGCCTTACGTCTCACAAAAAAATATAGAATATCTTTCCAATATATGCGAAAATGAACTTTTCAAATGAAAGTATTTCTGTCAGTCACACAAAATAATGAATATAAATTTTTCGAAACAGAAAAATTTATTCAGAAACAGAAATCTTTCCCAAACATTCGGAAACTTGGGATCTGTTCCCTTTATTTTTTTTAATCGATTCGTCAAGCTCGTTCCCCAGATCTTACACAAAATATTTGTTCCATCTTCCAGGTACACTACTCCAAGGTTTCTGAACTGGCACACCAAATTGAATCACGTGCTGAAAATTGACAGTTTGATTTTTCTGGAATTTCTGTATTTACAAATAATTTGAATAACTATATACAGGGTGTTTCAGAATTCGACGGACAAACTTATACCACGTCATTCCTCTTGCAAAATGATGAAAAATGAGGTAGGACATGTGTGTCCGGAAATGAGCCGTTTCAGAAATACAGGGCGTTGAAGTTGCAAAATAAAAAGACCCTTTTCGTCGTAGCTCCCGGACTAAAAGGAATAAATTAATGAAACTCAGCAAATCGATTACGAGCTAGAATGTGCTTCCTCCAGTGGTATGTTTGCTTCAGTATCAGTAGCCAGTGGCGTTCCAGCGGGGTAATAGCTTATATTTCCCCCCTTATTTTTTACGCCACTGACTTTATATCCACAACCGTCTTTTTTTTGAATTCCTTGATCAATTTTACGTAAAAACCAAATAAACATTCACTATGAAAAAACCAGTAGTTTTCGAGAAAAATTGAGTTGAACTGATACGTGCATTCTTATATGGGAATAATCGATTAAAATAATCGAAATTCCAAAACCAAAATTATTTGAACTCTTTTATGATTTTACCATTAATTTAGCGCTTGCAAGTGATGGTAATTATTGTGGGTTTTCTATCATCGTACCAATTTTTGTTATGTTTAGCATATTGTAATGACAAATCATAACTCTTGAGGCTTATTTTCGTGCTTGTCAATAGATTTCATTGTTGAAATGTTTTCATTGTTCTCAGATCTTCGAGTGACTTTGTGATCTGAAAAAAAGTGACCCCAAATAAAATTTGCGATCATTCGGAATCTCGACTGAGTTAGGCTCCAATAATCCTAAAATAACACCATTATTCTGGATTTTGGGAAAATTATTTTTTGTTCACAATTATCCTGTTTTTCCCATTCGTGAAATCACACTTCTCTTTGTAGAATCGTAAATATCTTGAAGAATATTCATTAATAAGAAAATGAAAAACATTCTCAAAGTATACAGTGTTTTCAAATTTTCACAGATGAAGCCGAAAAACAAAATTTTACCAGTAGACTCTAATTATACGCCTGAAAAAAAGAAATGTATTTGGAAGAAGTCAATTTATTTGAATAACCATCTGATAAGATCTTCGCTAACTCTAGTCAGTAAATGAAGTTTTTTAAATAAATGAAGAAATGGAAGTTGTCTATTAACAGCTGATTACATAACTCTTAGTTGGATGTCGGTACTCATAATTCATCTTTGAGTAGAAATATCATGTTCAAAATATACCTTCTCTACACATATTCTAGATAATGTGATAAGAAACAATACTGTTGAAATTCTAGAACAGTGAGTCATATTTTTTGTGTTATCTTCGTGTTCGGCTTGTATGTGATGTTGATGTTCAGTGGTTTGAAGATGTTTGTTAATTTTTTGGTTTGGTGTCCTACGTACGTAAATGCTGTCCATCGTTGTGTTGTTTTGTCTGTTGGGGTGGCTTAATCCTTGTTCTGTATTTTTTGTTGAATTCTGTTTTCTAGTTTATCTATTGTCTTTTGGGTGTATCCGTTTTCGTTCGCTATTTGGTATATAATTTTCCCTTCTTTGTTTCGGGCTTCATTGCTGAGTGGTATCCTCAACATTCTATATATGAATGCGTTATAGGCAGCCATTTTGTGTGATGGTGGATGGTTTGAACTTGCGGGTATGGTGGAGCTTGTTTGTGTAGGTTTCCTGTATATTGCCATTTGAAATTGTGTTTTGTTGTGGTTATATCCTATGGTTATGTCCAGGTAGTTAAGTTTTGAGTTGTATTCTTCCTCAATGCTGAAACATAGTTTTATTTCGTTAATTTATTTTTTTATTTGTTCTATTCTTATTCCATTGTTTTGTGATATGTACAGTCAATCGTCAACGTATTTGAACCATTCTCCTTTTTCATCATGTGTTTTTATTATTGTTAAGATTTTCTTACCTATGGTTTTTAGGTATATTTCGGATATAATGCTAGATAGTGGAGATCCCTTCAGATTCGAAATAATTTTGATTAAGTATTGTATTTAGACTGTGTTCCATTTGGTTAATGTAGGTTTTGTCTATGTTTTGGTGTTTTAGTTTCTCATATATGATGTTTATACTTTCGTTGACTGGTATGTTGGAGTACATGTTTTTTTATGTCGAACGAGAACAGTTTAGTGTTCGGACTGACATTTGTCGTAGAGATTCTGTCTGTGAGGTCCATTGAATTTTTGATGCTGTGGTCGTTGTTCCTGGTGATTTTGTTTTTCAGTTCGTCGGCTATGATTTTTGAAATTTTGTATGAAGGTGCTCTGGCGATTTCAGCACGATGAATCACGATCCAACCACAAAATATGAAAGACAAATTAATAGCCTAATAAAATCCAACAAACAAATCTTCAACAACAAAGCATTGAACAGATACACAGTCAACAACCCATAAGGAAAATAAACTAATAATGCTGGTTATCAATTTCGCCAGAGCACCTTCATACAAAATTTCAAAAATCATAGCCAACTATCACGTTACACAATGTTGGTACTCTCAGTACAAATAGTGATATGATGAATCGAGACAGTAAAAAAAAATTGTATTGCAACTTTTTCATATTAGCTACCAAAGAAATAAAAATCATGTATTACCCACCTGTTGAGTAAATTCTCAATTTTGATTGTAGATACACCTCTTCCAATATTTCAGAGATTTAAATGAAGTGAATAAATGATAGTATTTTCTGAAGAAATGTAAGAATTATAAATTAATATACGTTTCAACTATGATTTGAATATTGAAACTTGAAATTAATCAATTTCCTACCTGCAATTGCTTGCTAGCATAACACACCATCAAAAACAAAAATATAACGGAACCATATCGGAATCGCAGAACACGGAAAACAAACTATCAAGTGTCTAAAGACAACTACGGTTTTTCATGCATTTCAGTAGAGCGTTGTCAGATGAGCTCTTCATTTTAACAATACTGATAAGAGTGATGGGACATCTTCAGATGATTCGCCGTTTTTGGCAGTTTTTTTACGTTGAATAATATTAAATCAATAGGTAGAATTGGAACCTCTGGCGTAAAATAATTACCATCAAAGCACTTGTCTCGAAGCGCGTTTCGCTAACCAAGTTAGTATTATTAGGAGAGGACTAAAACTTGCCTTTCGCTAACCAAGTTTGCATCATCAAAAGATGAGTAAAACTCGGAGTCACCAGGGGATGACTAAACCCGAAGTTTTAGTCATCTACTGATTAGCGAAACGCGCGTCGAGGCAACGGGAACTATTTTGCATGTCAGGAAATTGTTCCCAGTAACCGTGAACGTAATCTTGTAGAAAGGCAAAAATTCTTTCTGGTGGGGTCTTCCAAACATGAATCTCGACTAGGTTAATCATTTCCGACAGAAGAATTTCCTAACACCCACCTAAAAATTTCACAATTCTAAAAAGAATTAAAATACATTTTTCCGGTCGGCATAGGTCGGGTCTCTCAGACATTAATATAGACCAGGTGAATCATTTTCGACAGAAAAATTGTCCAAACAACCCCTCCAAAAAAAATTCACAATTCTCAGAAAATTGAAAATTCATTATGCAGGTCGGGTCTTACAAATAAGAATATCGAACAGATTATTCTTTTTCGACAGAAACATTTTCCAACCCCCACCCAAAAATTTCACATTAATCAGAAAATTGGAAATACAGTTCATAGGTCGGGTCTCCCAGATATGAATCTCGACCAGATTATTCATTTTCGACAAATAAAAAATTTTCAACCCGCACCCAAAAATTTCACAATTCTAAAAAAAAATTGAAAATACATTTTGCTGGTCGGCGGAAATTCTTGCAGGTCGAGTCTCCCAGAAATGAATCTCGACCAGGTTGATCATTTTCGGCAAAAAAAGTTTCAACCTCCACCCTTCGACTATGAAAAAATTTTATATTTCTCATAAAATTGAAAATACATTTGGCAGGTTGGCGAAAATTCCTACAGGTCGGGTCTCCCAGACATGAATCTCGACCGGGTTACCCGACAGAAAAATTTTCCAACCCTCACCCAATAATTTCACAATTTTCAAAAAAATTGAAAATAAACCTTGCATTTCGGCAGAAATTATTGCAGGTTGAGTCTTCCAGATATGAATCTCCACCAAATTGATGATTTTCGACAGAAATATTCCCGACCCTCATCCTTCGAGTATGGAAAATTTTCACAATTCTCATTAAATTGAAAATAAACTTTGATAAACCTGCAGATTGAGTTTAATATTCCGTAAATATCAGATTTGGAACATCGTGTAGCATTTACATGTAATCACATTTATTAAAATATTTCAACAATATCGATTGGCTTGTTTATTACATAACAATTCATATTTTTTTTTGGTTAATTCTACGTCATATTAGCTGAGTACTCAATTAGTTATTTTTAATTGTTTTGCGTGAATTTTCAGTCTTGCATTTTAGTGTTTTATATATTTTGTCTTATTTAATTTTATATATTTTTTTGTTTTATTCCACGTCATAAAAGTTGAGTACCTACTCAATTAGTTATTTTTCATTTTTTTTGCATGGATTTTCAATCTTGTATTTCAGTGTTTTATATATTTTGTCTTATTTAATTTTAAAGTCTTCCAGGATGACTTCAGAACCCAGTTATTAGGTACCCTTTGGAATCTAACTCACCCTTGATGTGGGGACTGATGTGAATTTTGACAATAGCATTATGTCGCTTGTCAAAGTAATTTCAAGAATTTTCTTGTAATAACATTTATTGACGAAAAAAATTGTTTCACCCTAAAAACGGTTAACACAACGAAGCGTGTTTCGTAGTGAAAGTAAACATTTCAAAAAACTTGATAGATACACCAAATCATGATATTTCCACCAGCTGGAGAGATTGGTGAATTGAATTTTAGTTAGGTTAGGTTCATCCTCTGATGAACTTGATGAATCGAAATAGCTAGAAGAAGCACCATTATGTTTCATTAGCAAAAAGTACTGCAAAACATTTTCATTTTGAATCAATATGTTTTCCCTTTTAGTTAATATTTTTCATGGAACCAGCAAAATTACACAAAAGAGTTCTTTTAATTTCGATTGAGACATTGTTGATTTTATTGAAAATGACATTTGATGTATCTACCAATTCTCACCACAACCACATTTGATTGATTTGATGGAAATGAACCCGTAGACTATATTTTTGGAGGTTTTGGAACGAATCAGCTTATGGTACTCTTATGGCAATTTTCAATATAGTAATTTGTTGAACCCACTTTCAGCATCATTTATTGAATAATAGATATATATCAAATGTTAAATTTCCAAAATAAAACTAATTTCTCAACAAAAAATATCAATCTTATATTAGAAAAATAAATGGAAACGCTTTCTATTTTCAAAACTAAAACACTGATAGATAATCAGAATCAGAGCTTGGAAAATCCTGATTTTTCTGTATACGTTACTATTTTGATATGTCAGTATGAAAAGACCATTGTCGAAGGGTGGCACTAACGTTAGCACATACCTAATTGAAAGAAAAAATATGTTAGTTAGGTATTTTCTAATACATGAATGAAATGAAATTATGTAATTACCAAAGTGAAATCATTTTGGTTACACTACAAATATTATATAATTGGCTTATTTCGTCTAAGAATCAAACAAACCTAAAAAACCTAGTCAATCCTTAGCTAGCGCAAGATTCAACTTTTATAGGTGGTCGTTTCTATGGAAACGACAACTGGTTGACAAAGAAACCTATTTCAATCAGATTTAATAATCAATTATGGCCTAGGTGGTAATGCGGCTAGTCTAGGCGAAGTTGATTTTGCTGATGCGACATGACTGATGGGACTACAAACTATGATGGTGCCCTCTAGGAGGCTCAGGAAGAACATAACCCACTCAAAACACGATGCTGATAACCCCAGCAATCGATGCATTGACATTGAAAAGACATTGAAAACATCAAAAATATCCCCTTCCATAATGTCGGTCCACAAAAACCACCAGATACTAATTTTGAATGAAATCACATAATAATATCAAACCTCAATCGTAATTATAAATATTCATGATTTCTAATCGAAAATTCTTTATATCGGACCTAACAAACCGTACCGCTTGTTCATCAAGAGAATAAGTCACAAATTCCTTCATCTGATTCATTCGTTACTTTTGAAATTAACATTTATCATTGTTATGGATCAAGTAGTTCATTTGAAATAATTTAATTTCAACCCAAAACCAAGCGCTTTATTATAAAGCCATACATAAATAAAAATCTAGTAGGTGGTAGAAAAACTGGCCCCATTTCCATAAACATTAATAATAAATCAGATTTCGTTTAGGAACTATTTGAACAGAATACATGTTCACCTGAAATGATTCATTTTATAAATATATAATATCCCTCCGATTATCAACTTAACCAACCACCACTGTCTTATGGTCCAACTTACTTCAAATGTAAACAAACTCTCCATAACCTCTCATTACCCGCCAACCCCCCTCTCCACCTCGCCCGTAAGTTGTACAGAAAATGATAGTCAGATACCCGTTTCAAATACATGCAGGTCCGTAGCGAAAAGAAAAACCAGTGGAGGGGAGGGAATCCAAATTTTCCCAACCCCACCAGCAAAATTTCCCAACTTCTGAAAAAATAAAAGCCGAGCGATTACTAACTACTATAATATATTAATTTTTTTACTTAGCTATCCAAAGATTGGCTGAATGCTTATGCTAGTTAGGGTATGCACAAACAAAAATAAATTTTGGTAATTATAAAAATAATAATGGGAATTATTCTACTTTGGACCAAGGTCCTTGTTCTTCCACTATATCCACCATGTATAGGAATATTCAATACAAATGAAAAGAAACAACACTTAAATAATATTGTGCTTATTGTTTCCTACTATTATTTTTTCTATCTTCACGGCTCGAAATAAACCTACTTTTCCAAGTCGAATAAACAGCGAAAAGTTGGAATTTTGTAAAATTGTCACTTCAAAATTTGTGGACTGTTCAACTGTTCTCTTACTTAGGAGAAATTAAACTTTCTTGAAGTTTTCAAACAACTCAGAATTTTAAAGTATGGGATCTCCAAGTTATGCATGTTGGGAAATCCCAACCTTGTCCTGATTCTTTACCTTTCCTTATAACCTCTCCCTTTCTTTTCTCTCATTTTTATGCATTTTTTTGCTATTATTTTTTTCTATCTTCACTTCCCAAGTCGAAAAAGCAGGGGGGGAGGCTCCCCCCCTGCTACATGTATTGTATTGGTATAGGCATGGCAACTCTATGTCTTATTATTACTCTGAGGTTGATACTAATGATCTCGTAGATTAGGTACCTTCATGTGAAATAAATTCGTGGGTACCTACTACCTACCTAATTGTTACTGTGTCCATATTATAAATATCTTTATTATTTATTCATTTATTTATTGCTTGTAATATGTATTATGTTCATTATCATATTCACTATTATCCTACATTATTATCTTTGGACTATATTATTTCAGTATTCAGTATTACCTTTGTATATAGACTAAATACAGAGGTATTATCAGTGTCTAATGATTCCGTCTCAGCTTTACAATGATATCGTTATGATAGATTTCGATATGCGTCTTTGCACCATCTATTATACAAAGGTGCAATCAGGAGGAATACGTATCAGAGGACATCGTGGAAGAAAACTGAAATAGATGGCGACACTATCTTTTATCCCGCTTAACGCAAAAAATACTGCATTTACAATAGAAACGCTCGTGTTTATTTGCCTGGTAATATAAAATATTCGTAAGGTATTTTATTTTCTCGTATGATGTTATTTCAAAATATTCCTCGTTCATTTATTCTTCACTCTAATTTATTTTGGGATAAATTATATGGATTAATTCATCAGAAATTATTCTTGATAGTTTCGTCATATTAAAAAAATTCTATCAATAAATTGATGGATGAGCCATCCTACGTGGTAGGAAATCATAATGAAGAAAAGAGAATTGAAACTTTCTATGTTTTTTATCACTTTTATTGGTAACTGACGTTACTGCAGTTTCATCCTATTATAAGGGCATTTTCAAACTTATACATTAAACTCATGTAAAAGTTTTTTACCACTTTTATTTGTAACTAACGTTACTGCAGTTTCGTCCTCTATAAGGACATTTTCAAACTTTATACATGAGTTTAATGTATAAGTTAGAAAATGTCCTCATAGGACGTAACTGCAGTAACGTTAGTTACAAATAAAAGTGGTAAAAAACATAGAAAGTTTCAATTCTCTTTTCTTCAAAAAAATTCTAATTTCGCATTCAATAGAATCGAAAGAACAATGATTTTGTCGCCTTTACCACAAATTTGATTCTACCATATTTCATCATTGTTTCAAACCCACTAAAACGAATCACTAGTTTGGACACTCGGCCATAAATAGAACAACTAACAAATGCTATCCTCCTTTTTTAATGTTAATTGTGTTTTAATACTCATACTAATACTTTTCTGACAAATACCTACTCTATTTCCTGGAACATAAATCAATATTAGCTACCTGCTGGGTAGATATTACTCATGTCAACCGCATATTTGTTTTATTGAAACTACTGTAAAATAGAAAAAATGCATTACTGAAAAATGTGCCGAATTTCATTGTTTCTGTAAACCTGACCGAGGTGTCACATCGCATTTTCCTTGTCAATAATCAAATTAGAACAATAAGGTATGTTACCTTATTTAAGGTATTGAAGACAGAAACATTTTGTAATATTCACTTCATCGCAATTTTCGTATTAATATACTATACTAAATAATGAATTAACATGCCATGTATAAGTAACCACATAGTGGTTTCGAAGTTCTTTCTTCAACTGGCCAGTCACGACCCACCCATATGATATTATTTTACTTCAATTATAAAATAGGTTCAATTTAGAAAAAGTTTTCTTCCATATCCTGGTTTCCATATGTATGGAAAAAAATTATTATTTCTTTTACTTTGTATACTACTTTTGAATATAAAGTGACAGAAAGAGCCATCTCGAAACAATTATTTTCACATGAACATAGAATTAGATGAAAGTAACAACTTCTTTAATATGCAATCATAGGAAAATTACTTTTTTTTATTCACTGCACTGCATGCCCAATTTCGTTGATTCTGAGTCTGTCAAAACATTGGAACAGCAGCGATACAGCAACATATATATATATATATATATATATATATATATATATATATATATATATATATATATATATATATATAGTAAAATGGATAAACGGGGTCTCTCTCTATGAAATTGACTCAAAATTAACTGTAACCTCACAAACAGAAATCACATAGTGGTTTCGAAGTTCTTTCTTCAACTGGCCAGTCACGACCCACCCATATGATATTATTTCACTTCAATTATAAAATAGGTTCAATTTAGAAAAAGTTTTCTTCCATATCCTGGTTTCCATATTTATGGAAAAAATTATTATTTCTTTTACTTTGTATACTACTTTTGAATAAAAAGTGACAGAAAGAGCCATCTCGAAACAATTATTTTCACATGAACATAGAATTACATGAAAGTAACAACTTCTTTAATATGCAAACATAGGAAAATTACTTTCTTTTATTCGGTTTGTACTCCGTTATAGGAAAGCTATCCAATAAGTTACAAGAAAGAGTTACGATATAACATTTCAGTTACATGGAAAACGATCATTCTCAATTCATTTCTCAATGGCGGACTTTAAAGTTCAAGACTTTTGCCTCATTGCCTTATCAGCTCTTTTCTGGATAATATAACAAAATGGAACACTATTTCATTCATAACATTGAGACTATATGTCACGAAAGAGATACATTTATTCTTATCACGATGACAGGACGTTAAGACATTCATACGTTTATTCGATTCAATTCTAGCCATAGAAATCTTCTTCAAATCGAGAGGCATATAATTTTCCAGGAGAGGCTGTTCCCTTTTTTGCTCCACCATTTTAATAGAAATATCGTGGGGTAACTTCTGAAGAAAGAAAGAAAGTGTTTATTTTGAATTGAATTGCTTCGTATAAAAATGAAGATGTTGAAGGCCAGAAGATTTGTTTTCCCAGAAAACCAATGCATTCTGAAGAATATATTCCTTTCAATTTGAGTATTTCTAAATAATCAATTATTTCCATTGAGCTATCAATTTGCACTATTTGAAACATAAAAGAATGTTATAAACATATTTTTATTTGCTACAATGGAAAAAATTTTGGCCCATAACTCAAAAAGTCGAGGGGAATGAAAAGTCTTCAAAAACTCCAAAGAAAAACATAGTTCAATACCAGTTGTTGAGATGAATATATAGTTATTCAGAAATAACTCTCAACTATTTGTTCAAAGAGTGGCGTGTTTCTTTTTCTCCTATAATTTCATGGTTACATTTCTTGTGAAATAGTATATTGTTATTTGATCTTAGTTGACAAAAAATGAATCGTATGATGGAGTGATGAATGTGTACTATGAAATAGCCATGCAAAATCTCATTTTCCTCCTCTTCCTCCTACTTTTGCATTTGCGCCACTCAACTATTCGGTGAATTTATTAAATTATTCATTGTGTATATGTTCTTTTGATATTTTCAAAACTGGTTCATTTCAAAGTCAACTTTCGAAAAATTTCCAATTGATACTTTTAGGTTGAATTATTCGATGAAATAGCATAAGAAACTATTGCAGTCATTAAAATGAATAGCTTAAAATAACAGTTATATTGGGCAATAAATACAATGAAATGAAAATAAGCAAAAAATTGAAAGATGAACAATCAAAAATGAGATAAAAATTATAATTATTTCAAACCAAGTCACTTCGTGACGTTTCGATTGTTAGTATCCAAAATCATCTCCATGTGATGACTGGACTATTCCTCTGAGAACTGTTGAATGTATAGGTCATCCGCACGCTTTCACCTATTTTTTCTTTCCTCTCTCCGCTTCACGGTTGATTAAACTTTGCCTGAATCTACGCTAGCTTGGCTGAATGCGTCGTTGGACCACATATATGCAGTTTCTTTGAACTTCCTTTCAAACCAGTGCTCCTCCCTGTGGCTTGGGACTACTTGATGTTATGTTGACATTTGTGATATTTGTGACATTTGTTGAAGTGAATAATGAATGAGAGTAAGGAAATACGAAAGAAAAATGCGAATGCGAATATTTTAGGCGAACAAACATATCTGCAAAAATTAAAATACGTGAGTAACCGAATATATTCCACCCAGGTTATAAAGACAGTTGCAACTTCAAATATTGAGTAACTATTTTGCGATATAAAAACTGATGAAAAATTAATCCAACTCCGAAATATTTCTTCTCCTCAATTCAACTAACAGCAATATGAATTGATATTATATTATCCATCAAATTAGTAACAAGTTATTGAATATATCCTTGATAAAGCGTATTTACTTGACCTGAGTGTGATCCCAAACAATTATTTAGTATTAGTCACTCAGTGATGATTTCATTTTTAGTATATCAATCATGATGAAAAGATCTCATGAAAATTATTTAACGATATTACTAACAGTGTTGGTTTTAATAGATAGCACGGTTTATAGTGAAGTACTTTTCGAATGTGGGTGGTATAAATCGCATAAAAAAGGCCACAGAAATCCACTCACTAATGTATCCTTCATCGATAGTAGTGTGGTAACTGATAGAAAATATCTGAAAATAAAAGCAAAAATACCAACAATTTTTGCTAATAGTTTTAGGAAATTGGAACATGTTGAGACTCTGAAACTTACCTCTTGCGGTATTTTCAATATTGAACCTGGAGCATTCACGAATCTCTCCAAACTCGTTACACTGTCTTTCTACGAAAATAAAATAGTAAACATAAAAACAGGAGTATTCAACAATCTCTTGGTAACCAAATTGTATCTACATAGAAACCAGATCGAAGTAATAGAAACCCACGCTTTCGATGACATGCCTAACTTGCAAACTTTGAAAATGAATAGCAACTTTATATCTTCTTGGGATTCCAATTGGTTCAGAAATACACCTCAACTCAGGGATCTGTTCTTCAGAAGAAACCAGCTGGAACATATTCCAAGTGAAGCTTTCCAAAATATCAATGGTGAAAGAAACAATGGAACTCAATCTGGTACCAAGATATACCTCAGCAAAAATTTCATTTCTTCAATTGATTCAGACGCATTCTCAGGCCTTAGAGAATTGAGTCAGCTGTGGCTTGACAGGAATGAACTGGCAGAGCTAGATGAGAAATTGTTCTCTAACATGGACTATATGGATGTTATAAATGTTTCAAAAAATAAACTGAGAAATTTGCCAGGGAATCTTTTATCAAGCTTGAAAACGGACTTACTTATATTGGATTTGTCCCAGAATCATAACATATCTTGTTTGGACTACAATATTTTTACCAAAGTGAAAATGACAAAACTAGAAAGAATTTCCAAACTTGACTGTAACTGTGTAAAAATATGTGTCGGTAGAATATCAAAATCCGGTGAAGATAACGAAATAAGTTCTGATTGTGAATTGGTGATGAGGAAGTGATTATTGAAAAGAAAATGTGATGTGGAAGGTATTTATTAAAGTTGATTTTATATTGTTACTATTTCCATTCCTTTGAAAAAACATATTAATCATTGAAAATAAAATCTATTGGTAAAATATCAACTACAAATCTATCATGTATATCTAGCAATGATGCTATCTCATACATAGCATGCAGCTATTTTTAGTTTGGTACTCTGAAAATGTATTCTTTATTGTTTTCATTTACCAAAACAAAACCGAATTCCAAATCTCTCCCACCTCAAAATGTCAAATATAAATATGAAAATGTGTAACGGGTACATGAAAGTTCTCACCTATATGTTGCACGACTTGCAAATTGAAATAAAAAACAGTTTTTATAATTTGAAACATTTTTTCGAATGTTCTTTCCCATATCAAACATCAGTTATACAAGCTTGATTAGGTTAAGGTTAGGTCCAAAGTGAGTAGGTCTATTTCACCCTCCACCGCAACCCGCAAGGGTTAATTGTGGCTCACACCATTCACACTCGACCAAATAAACCCAGCTTCTTAACGAAGCCGATTAGTATGTATGGTGAGTGGTCTTTCAGGTCAGATGGTAAAAGTACGGCTCTGCCAAACTCTAAAAACCTGATTTGGTCCCCAGCGGGGCAGGCACAAAGTATATGCTCTACTGTTTCATCGTTAATGAGGTACTCGGATAGTAAAGGTGCAAGATTTACACCTTGACACCCGCGACAACCTTCCCATAAGAGGGTTTTTGCACGTCAGCTACACCTGACGATGCCTCAGATTCAACCGTGCACGGCTTTTTCGCCTCTATAGATGAATCATCACTTGAGCGCAAGCGTTTGCTAGCCTCCTCTTTTGGGGTTTGTTTCTCCACCTGAGACAGATTCTGCGTACGCCGCTCAAGAATTTGGTGCTAGGCGGTTTTGTAAGGAACCCCGCTATTGAGGAGACGACTCAGTCGTTTCCTGGCTGTACCATCAACTCTTTTTTTAGGTTCAGTTATTGGATCAAGAGTTGGACGGTTGAGAAGCTCCCGCTCCTGATCTGAATTTACAGAAAGGTCAGTTGGAGTCGTAAACTCGACACCCATCTCCTCTGTAGACTCGCTCCTGATCTAAATTTACAGGGAAATCAGTTGGAGTTGTGAGCTCGACATCCATCCCCTCTGTAGACTCAGCGTCAGAAAGAATTTTCAAGTTTACTCTGTCCATGAAAGTGCCACTAGTAGCTAGGGAAAGAAGGTCAATCACGCCCAGTATTTCAAAGGTTCCGTACAGACAGCTGTAAGTTATACAAATTCTCGAGTATTTTGCCTGATGAGTTATTTCAAAATTAATTTGTTATTGAATGAAGAATTAGACACAAAAATAGTGATAATAATAATAATAATGAAAATTGATGTTATCCTAAAAACCGAATATTCGAGATACCGAAATATAGTTAATGTATTAATAAAAAAATCTAAAATCTCATATTATAAAAGAAAAATCGACCGAAGTGAAGGTCTGGAAAGTGAAGAAACTATCAGCAGACAGAAAACAAAATATTATAAACCAAATACTGATAGAGTTGAAATAGTAAACTTGTTCAATGCATTGCTAGCAAAAAATTTGCTGTAAAAATTAGGGTGCCTGCAATTCCACCACTGAAAGGAACCCAGACTCAGTCTTTATTATTTCTTTCACCTGTAAAAGAAAATGAATCATTCACAATTATAAATGATTTGAAAGACGAAAAAGCTCCCGGATTTAAGGAAATACGAACAGAGTTTCTGAAAGAAATCTGAAACGAAATTCCACAACCTCTCACGTTCTTGATAAATATAATCATGGAAAATGACCTGAAATACTCAAACTTGAGATAATAAAGCCACTCTTCAAAAGTGGGAAGAATGATGAAATTCTCATTCACCGGCCCATTACGCTAATCACTAATATCGCAAAAATTTAGGAAAAACGTTTGAAGGTCAGAATAGTCAGTTATTTTGATGAAAATAAACTTTTATCTAAAAAACAATTTGGATTCGTTTGAGGAAAATCCAAATTATGCAATTTGCGCGCTCACATAAAAAATATATAACAGCCTGGACAGCAAAAAACTTTCCGTAGCTGTTTTTGTGGATTTTGCAAAGGCTTTCGACACGTTGACCATAAACAGCTTTCGAAGGATTTGCAAGACCTAGGATTCAGCGGAAATGTACATAAAATATTTGAAAACTACCTGGGCAACAAAAAGCAGCAGGTAATAATCGATAATACACTGAGTGCCGCAATATAGGGTGCCGCAAGGTACAGTATTGGGACCGGTATTATTTATTATCTAAATGAATAATTTACTCACCTCATAGACCAACGGAGATATCATTAGTTTTACAGATGACACGGCAATATTCTATGAAGATACATCCTGGGAAAATCTGAAAAAGAAAGTCGAAAGTGACATGAGTATAATTATAGATTGTTTCAATCAAAAAAAATTAACACTGAACTTTGAAAACCATGTTTCTACCTTCCGCTTGTTACTCATCTCACATTCCAGATTTCAATTACCTGGAAATGAAGAAATCTGATGATATTATTCAATTGAAGGATTTGTTAAATATCTAGACAGACACATTAGATTGAATATTCACATAAAAAAACTTCAGGTACATTGACGAGTATAATTTCTAAATTTTTATACTTTAAAGATATATTGAATACTCACCAAATGAAAATCCTGTACCACGCATTGATAGAGTCTAGTCTTTCGCATGGAATCCTAGGTTGGGGTGGTATCGCCAGCAGTTACTCAAATTATATTGATATTTCACAGAAAAATTTCCTAAAAATTTGTTTCAATAAATGTCAAACGTATTCATCGACCCTATTGTATTCTAAAAGTGGAATACTGGACCTCAGAAACATCTACTTTCTACGTGTAACGGTAGGTCAATACAAAAAGATAAGTCGAAATATTGACCACAATTATAATACCAAGGCAAAAAAGGGAACATAATGCGAACTGAGTACTCATCCAAAACTATTGGTCAAAGAAGATAGATATACTTATCTAAGCACCACGAGAATATTCAAAAACATCCCTAGGAATATCAAAGACTCAACATCAATTGTTTTATTAAAAAAAAAAATAAAGCGTACCTTCACGAAACAGATAGGAAAAAAATACATAATCTGATAGACCCGAATGGAATTCCCTGCGGTAATATTCATTAAAACTTTCAACCAATCATTCATTTGTTTGAAGGTGGTGTATTTCATCAGTTCGGACTTCCATTGTCTAATATAATATAAATTGATTGGAAATTCCTGAAAAATAATCAAAAGAATAACCGAAAACAACAACTTTATTTGAACAAAAAAACTGGAATCACAAAAAAATAACATAAAACCAAACAACAACCAAAAATTTAAAATTGAAATAATAATAAAAGCTGAAATTTAAAAGTTATTATTAACAAAAAACTAAAAATTAAAAGATTTCAAAACAAGTTATATCACGACGTTTCGAAAACGATTGTGGATACTGACAATCGAAACGTCGTGACATAACTTGGTTTGAAATCTTTTCATTTTTATTTTTCGTTTTATGTGAACGAAAATTTTCAAATTTCAGCTTTCATTATTATTTCAATTTTTATTTTTTGGTTGTTGTTTGGTTTTATGTTATATTTTTGTAATTTCAGTTTTTTTGTTCGAATAAAATTGTTGTTTTCGGTTAATCTTTTTAATATTTTTCAGGAATTTCAAATCAATTTATATTATATTAGACAATGGAAGTCCGAACTGATGAATCACAAATCATTCATTGTATGTTCTGAATCTGTATCTGTAGAAGAGGCAGGGTGAGTGTAGACCCACAGCACTTAGGCTACATGTGACCCATTGTACATCCTCCAGAGGAGTTGTCCTCCAAGGTCATCGTCTATCCTGTCCTTTCCAAGAAGGTGGACTTACTAGGAGACATCTCCTTTATATTGCCAGATGTAGGCCAAGACTCGCCGAACACACACTCTCTTTGGCAACCTTGAGGTGTCTCACGGTGGCGTCCGCGAAGGTTTTGGGAGGTGCAGCGACATTACTGTCGTTGCGCTTGGGGTTCCCTCCGTGGAGATGCACAAGTGAGGGGGCTTTCCTGCAGGGGCAACCGGTTCCTTGCCTTCATTCAAGGCGAAGCTCTTGGCGCCCGTCGCAGGAAGTGCCCTTGCTGTTGGAAGTAGAGTGGGGGAGAGAAGGGTGCATTTATAGTTGCTGACACTTCTGCCTCCTTCGCTCTCCTTATCCTTTTAACCTCGGCGCCGCAAATGCGCTTACGCCTTGGTCTTTGTATTACATCACGTATGCTATGTCCAGCCTCATTCCAAGCGATAGATTGGGGTGGACATTTCTGTTCATTCCCACGCACCGCCTTAGATTGAGGTGAGCACTTCTGTCCAGCCTCGGGATTGGTTTTTGATTTTGTTGTTTCTGTTTTTGCGTTTGGTTCATTCATGAGTGTTACCACGAGTAGCAGGAAAGAGTTGGTGTCCTCTGGCAGAGCCCCGCATTACCAGAGGTATACTGATTACAATGAAGTTTCGCCCAGTTCCCCAAAGGGGTCGTTCGTAATCGCATATCGTCGGCCTAATGTGAACATTGCATAAGTCCAATTTTTCACAAAATTAGTTTTTAGCTGTATCTGTTAGCGAAGCAGCGTATGTATACACTGAAATCAAATAACTATGTAAACAGTAATTAGATGGGACTAGAAACAGAAGTATGAAATGCGCGTTATACATCAGTATAACGCGCATACATCAGTAAGAAAGTTGTATAAGTCCTAGTAAGTGTACTTTGATGGTTCTGTCTCTGTTCGGTGTCGTGCTTTTCAGTTTGTCAGACTTTAAATTAGCCGTTATTTTATCAGAGATCAATATCACTAAGGTAAGTACATACTATATGAATTTGAGCTTTTGAAATGTGTTAACATATATTAGACTGGTTTAATGTCATTTTTTTAAACTTAGGGAGTTGTGCATTTTCACGCTGTTGATATATTTAGAACTCACGGGAGTTATGCAGTTTTCAAAGCCATTCGAATATCAATTATTACTGTAGAGATGAATTTTACCAGGGGCTTTACAACCTGGGGGCTTCTTTACTGGGATGTTTTTACCAGTGACTTTACACTATGTGGCTAAAGATAACAAGTATTTTTTTTAGCTTTGGATCGTAGGACAAGAGGTTTCAAACTGTTGAGTTTAACAAAACATCCGGCCAACATTTTGAAGGACATAACTAACGATAGTTATGGAATATCAACTCGTGATTCTATAGAATTAAACACGATAATAAAACTGTTCAAAGACGAAGATCAAGACAATCATACTGATACAAAGAGTGCGGAAAATTAAAAGTGTTTTGCAGAAGAATACGAGGAAAAACTACAGTCGGCTCTAGCAGAATTAGAACAAGAAATTCATTTGACAGAAAACATTTTAGACCTAGGGAAAAACAATGATTCATCATCCAGCTTTCTCAACAATGCAGTAATATCCGGCATAGGGCAAACGGATACAAACTTTGATAGTTTTATTTTTTCCGATGAGATGCTCAATGCCAATACAACAAACGATATAGACGCGCCAACAGAAACTCCTATGGATTTCGAAAAAAATGGAGATAATGATGAAGAAGATGCAACAAATAATCCCGAAGAAGTGGATAATGAAAACAATGACCCTACATGTCAAATCGGCAATGATAGGGAATAATATTGTGATGAAGAAAATAATGATTCTAGTGAAGATTTTCTGATCCTGCAGAATGGAAATAAAATACTATAAATTGATGGATGTAGCCGTTACTACGTGGCAGGAGATCATAATGAAAAGAGAAATGAAAATTTCTATGTTGAAAGTGGTAAAAAACATAGAAATAAAATACTAATAAAGTAAATAGATAGAAAGGGGTTGAGTATATGGGTGGCCTAAGAAGAAGTACTTTATTTCTGCAAAAGTCTTGAAAAATTAAACGGAAAGATCAATGCATAGAAAGGGACCGGAAGTAATCTAGAGGACATCTTCGTATGTAGTATTTTCGAAAAAACAAAAGCGAAATGAACTTGAATCACACTATTGTCGGAAATCGTCAACAAAATTACATATAGGGCCAACGTTCAAAACCAAATCGGAGCTTTATTTACTGTATTAATATAATTGGTGTGTAGAACATAATATAGCTCCATTATCCATTGCCACATTCTCAAACATGTTTGAAGATCTGAATTTAGCATTGTTTTTGCCAAAAAAAGACGAACGACAAGACGAAAAATCTACAGGAATCTGTTCACAGGGAGCACATTATCAAGAAAGGAGAAGCACGGGAAGCAAAAGAAGAAGACAAAAATTCAAAAAATAGGGTATTTACGATGGACCTCCAGTCAGTACTTTTGTGCCCGAAATCGAACGTATCAGCTCTGTACGTGAAGGGGAGCTCAGTGCCAACTGCTTTTCATCAATAATAATTTGTAACTTCTTGATAAGTAATGTAATTCCCCAGCTTGAGCCAATGCAACAAATAATATTATATACTGACGGTTGTAGCGCTCAAAACCGTAATTGCACTTTAAGCAACGCGTTGTTGAATCTTACACTCGTAAAAACATGTTTGTATCATCCAGAAATATTCAGAAAAGGTCCATACCCAAATGAAGTGCGACTATGCATTCTACCATAGAGTGGCAACTTAAAGGTAGAATCATTAATGGGCCAGCTGATTATGTCTCCCTATGTAAATTGGCTCGAAAAAATCCTAGACCGTATGAGGTGATCTATTTAGATTACACTTTTTTTTCAAAGACTTCAGTAAACTCAATTAGACCTGGATTCAAAGTTGGTGTTAACTGTTAACAATCTTAAAGCACTGAAGTATAATCCAGATGGTGGAATCGAGTTTGAAATTAAACATTCCGGGGAATTTCAAGATATGCCTATAAGTTTAAACCAAATTCAAATTATGTATCAATTGACTTTCTTCCTTTATTGTACAAAGAAGAATTGAAAATTAAAAAAGAATAGTTTTTCATATTATTTCATTAGTACTTATTTTCGATTCAATAGAAATAATGCCTTAGGTATGTAAATAATAGCGTTGTTTTATTTCTGAAATCTTCATAAGTCCATCTTCGTACTGGATATAAGAATGAATTTTGCATAACTCCCTTCATTCTTCAACAGGTAACAATTATAAAATGAATCAATACTTGATAGCAGTTCCCTAAATGTATTTTTCATCCAAATTTCATTTTCACCCAGATTACATTATTTTTAAAGAATTAAAATGGTTTTTTTGTTCTCCTGTAAAATTTAGGTCCTTAGACTTGTGCAATTTTCACATTAGGCCGACGATATCACTCTGTGGCCATTCAGCTGTCGGCACGATTTCTCACACCTTAGCTTGGGTATTCTGGTCCACGGTAGCATGTTTTGCAAATGCTTCTGGAGAGTTTTAGTTTTCCTCACCTTACTTATTTCTACCACTGACCAGGAGTCCGGCGACCCCGTCCGTAAGGCCACATTGGCTTCCAAGACAGGGCCTCCAGTCCCCTGGCCGTTTCCCTATCCGCCACCTGGAGACGCGGCCGATAGGTAACCCAACCCACCGGATTCATTGTATGTTATAATCATTCCATTATTTTGTTCATTCCAATATAATTCTGTTGGTTTATATATTATTATATATTATTTTCAAACAATTACACTAACTTATATTGAAAAATAAAACGTACCTTCACTTCGCGCTGGCTGTTTAGCCTTAGTGGTTCATTTGTTTATTTCAAAATGCAATTTTTGTAGAGTATTGAATCATGTTATTAACTCACTATATGTTAATCTGCTATAAAAACCTGTTATTGATATAATCGTACCTTTTTTCTTCGGAAATGAACATTATTATTATTATTAATTATGATGAAGAGCTGTCATTCTTGGCTCATTGTGTCTGCTTGAGACACATGATTCTCGAACTCAAAGATTCACGTGACACGTGATTCTGTTCGTGCCCCCGACGCCTGATTCTGGAAAAAATAAATATTCAATCCATCAAACATGAATATTGGAAAGGAAAGAAAGTAATTAACGAGTAGTTGAGTAAACAATAATCTTTCGGAAAACTTTCATTGCAACTCTTATAATTCAGTATTCCTTTGTGAATATGTGGATATAATAAATTCAGCAGATGATTTTTGAGCTCTAGTTGACCCGTTGATAGCTGCTTGATAAAGGCATTTTCAAAATCACGAGTATTTCCTTTCGAAACAGCTATTTTTATGTTAACATTAATTACAGCTTCGAAAAAAAATTATATGAACGCTCAATTAAATGAAAAAACCCTATTCTCTATCCCGTTTGTATACCAAACATTTATAATGAAATAGTTGGAGGAGATTGAAAAAATATTTTTTTTGGAGGAGATATAAATAGATATTCCTTTGAATTATACCGTCAATAGACACACTGCACCCATCAATTGCCTTTTTCCATAGGAAGAAAATATTACATTATTTACTATTAGGAGTTTCAAGGCCATGGTGAGGGGTTAGATATTCTTCAGTTTACTTCGAGAGCGCGTTAAATAAAAAGCTATACAACATAGAAGCTAGTTGTTTGAGAACCGTGAAGTGACCGAAACTGTCAGCATTAAATATAAATGAAAAAACAACTGTAATGAATGTTTATAATCTTTAAGAATATAATATCCGCCCGAAATAAAAAGTAAGGAGGAAGTAGTGCAAAAATGCGCGAATATGACCGGTGTCAATAGATCTAAAATTTTTAAGGAACTCAAGGAAACGAAGAAGTCAAGAATTTTGTCAAGAGAACAGTACACTGAACTTCACTTAGATAGGAATAGCACGTTGATAGAAAAATCACAGAATGTATAATGGGAAGAAACTATTCGTGGAAAATAAAGAAAGCCAGAGCACTGGATGAATCTATTTTCCATTTGGATGAAACATAGTTCAATGACGGTCGTATCGTCTCGAAGGTTTGGCAAGACCAGAACATCGAAAGTGGAAGTCAAGCCTTCAGGAAGGTTGGTCCACTGGTTTGAAAATTCCAGTTGGAAAAGGTCGTCGTCTGATCATCCCTCACACAGGAAGCAGGGAGGGATTCGTGAAAGATGGATTGATGCTGTTTGAATCGAAGAAAAATGGGGACTGTGATCAAGAAATGGATGCGACAGTATTCGAAGGATGGTTTGAAAACATACTCGTAAAACTTCCGCAGGGTCCGTAGTAGTAATGGATGACGCAAATTACCACAGTAGACGAGTCGAGTAGCTGTTGACGTCGTTTTAGAGGATGGCAGGTGTTACTGAGTAGTTTCAAATGAAAGATATTGATTTTGAATCAATCCTGTTAAAAGGCTACTCAACTTGGCCGAACGTCATAAGTCAAAATTTCAGGTATGTCACCGTTTCGAAGACTTTATTCATCTTCATTATCAAACCTACGATCAATTTGATATCATCAGTGTCAATAATAACAACAATATCAAATTGTTTTACATCAAATCATAACTACAAATTAATAATTTTTTCATTTAAATAGGTTGGCCAAAGAAAATCGATAGTATTTAAAACGTCACTAGATGGTACATATTCATTTTTATATGAACTCACTGACAAATTACTGCAAAGTTACTGACAAATAAGATTTTTTTTTCAAAAAGCTAATTCATCAAATGCAGTAACTTTTTTGCACTTTCTAGATTTGTATTCATTTTTACATTCAATATTCTGATAATTTTATAGATTTGTAGAAGGTAACATTCCTAAAGAAACTATTCCAAAAATAAATTGTTCTTCTCAGAATGAAATAAATATTTTATTAAAACAACGATAAAAATAAAATGAAAACAAAAATAAAAATTAATTGGCGCTCCGGGGCGACTTCAGTGGCGCATTTGCTTTTTCAGCTGCAGAAAAACCCGGAAAAACCTGCAGCACCACATCATCTGAAGATCTTGATCTAAAAATGTCCAGCAAAAGATTTACAAACACAAGACGACATGGGCTGTACGGAATCATTTAGTCCAAAGCGGTCAGGAGTATTGATTTTGCTATTGTTTTGCTCACGAAGAGTATTCAACAAGAGCCCCAAGAATTCGGAACAATCTTCTTGTTGTCCTAACGAGTATCTAGTGGACTTCAAAGACTTCTGGAAATTGGTTGGAGGGAAAGATGATACCTTCTTACGAAACTGCAGCTGCATGAACAGGTGTTTGAGTTTGATGAATAAGTAGGAAACATTCCCGTTCTCGTTCATCATTAAAACTTCGTTCTTGAAATTCTTTGTCATGAACAACACTTGTAAAATGCTATTCATGTAGCAAGTGTTTCCTTAATTATCCAATCCAATTTTCTTCTCTAGATTTTCAAGACAACTATCTACTGATTCGTAAGGAAGAACATGTTACACAGAATCTCCATAAGAACCATTTTTCAAGCTGCGATCGATCCTTCCAAGTGAAGAAGGGTTTCGTAGAGGGATCGATCCGGCTCTTGCTTCATGAAGCTCTTCCACTGAAAGGGAATCAGTTCTACGAGGACTGCAACTCATATTTGGGGGGCAAGAATGACCTGAGCTCACTGATCGCACTGAAGAAGAAGAAGGTCGATCAATCACTTGTGAATTAACCTCAATAGGAGACTGATAAATATCCACATATCTCGGCTTGTTTCGAAGAGGTTTCAGTTCCGTGCTGAAATTAGGGCAATGCATGATCTCATCAAAATTATGTGAAGGAGGAATAGTTCCAAGTACTGTAGCAGCATTGCCACGTTGAATAGCAATACTAATTCTTTCTATCAAAAAAGAGGTAGAACGGTGATCTTTCGTTGCTTGGCTTATTCTCCTTCCGAGTTCATGAACGAATAACAGAGACTCCGGGCCATGAACACCAAAAGTTTCAACCGCTAGTGGATGAAACAGATAGTTGTTTCCAAGATTTTGGTATTTTTTCTTTTCAATTTCTCGCCAGATAATGCTGCAGTTCCAGCAGACTTGAAACTTTCGGCTAGATGGGAAGCCGCGACTGTGTCAACGCAAGTGAAGTCCCATACCACAGGTTTACCGTATTTCCATGGTATGAGATACATACCATCTGGTCGTTTACTATCATTTCGAGTGGTACCTAAGAGTTCCAGAATTGCAGGAACATCCGCTGACAACATAGCTCGTTTCAATATGTCGTTCACTTGGTGATGTCGACATGTACGCCCTGCACTTCTCCTGCAACTCAAACCATGTGTACCTTTCTCATCAACTATACTGCCGCAAACACAAGTATGAGAAACACAGATAGATGAACCCATCCTAAGTCCTACTGCTATTCTGAAAGATTCATCGTCCAATAGTATTCCAAGAGATGCAACAGGTAAAGCATTCAGCCAAGCACCCGATTCCTTGATCATTGCTGCTTTCAGGCGAGACGAGCCTTATCATATATAGATTTCAGAAGTTTATCAGTTATAATGTTCAGAAGAGGTCGGTCCCATACTCTTTGTATTTTCTTTTCATCTGTGGGAGGAGCAATATTAGTTGCAGCATGCCAAAGTGATTCACCTCCAGAATAAAAAACGTCTTCGATATTGATGAATATGGAAGGAAGAGTGGAATTGATAAGATCGGAAACACTATTGACTGATGACAAAAAAGCTGGTAAAGCTAAGGAAGAAGCCGAACGTAGCCCTAATCCGCCAAGGTTTACAGGAAGAGTTGCTTGGAGCCATAAATCATTATTGAAATGATTGTTTGTAACATATTCTGTCGTGTGGCGGAGTAAATTATCAAATTCATCAAGCTCTAACTGACTTGACCAAGTGGGGGAACATCTGAGGGCGTAGATGAGTTTTGGAATCGCCAAACAATTTTTCGAAAGAAAAAATGCAACGTGTTATGGAAGTTCATTAAATCTGGTGGTCAGCAATTTGAGTGATTCTCGTTTTCCTCGAAGATGTTCTGAAAGTGAATCTTTAGAGAGAGGAGCA
The DNA here is from genome assembly GCF_025532065.1 of Leptinotarsa decemlineata. Classification (NCBI taxonomy): domain Eukaryota; kingdom Metazoa; phylum Arthropoda; class Insecta; order Coleoptera; family Chrysomelidae; genus Leptinotarsa; species Leptinotarsa decemlineata. The sequence continues at coordinate 23,569,657 of NW_027412668.1, read as the reverse complement.
CCCAGAAAACTCCATTTAGACCATTAAGAGAACAAAGTATAAGGAAAAGTTAACAAGTTTTCCCAGCTTGTTGGAGAGTTTGTATGTGAACATTCTTCTATAATTCCGCAAAGGGCAGATGCAGAGCAATTTTTTGCAGATTAGGGAATCCTTTTTATAATGTGACTGAAATGAAATATTCAAACAAAATTAGTTTTCACGATACTTAGATTATCTCCGCGTCGCGTCGTACAGAATATATCATTGGAAAATTTATATTAATACCTCCAGTCCAACGCCTATTAATACTATCTTCAACGCAATATGAGAAAAACCGTCGACCACCTCTTGTGATGTTGTTTGTCGCAAGTCACTACTTTAATGACTCGTGACCTCAAGGTACATACCGTGTAGTAATGTCTCGGTGATTTTGTGGATGAATTGTAGTGCCACTGAGACGATGTTGCGATGAATTATAATTTCAATATACAGTGCGGTCCGTATGTATGGAATAAATTCATTTTTAGCGTTATTATGTACTAAGGGAAAACCTGAAACAGGTCGATTGTTATTCTTGAATTGACAATTTACAGTATGAAAATATTATCCCCCTCCAGCACCCCTTCTAAATTATAAGCACCCCTTCGAAAATTTTAAATAGCAAAGAGAGTCGTGTGGCACCTTGTTGTAAAGGGATTTTAGTCCTCTGTTCAGCAATATGAAATTTTTTAAATTTGGTGCAATCATAACTGAGAAAATTGATTTTTAGGATGTAAAATTTTGATAATGTCTCTAGGTATCACAAAACTTCACGTAGAATGAAGATAATAATGCCACATAATATTTAAAATGTATTTTTCAATGTAATTTACAATTAAATCAAATGTTCAAAATGACCATAATCAACTTCTTGACAATAACTGAGGCGATTTTTGAATTCTCGTACAACATTTTGTATGACCTCGGGGGTTATTTTGTTAATTTCTTTCGTTATCCCAACTTTTAAATCAGCAATATTGTTTGGTCTATTGAAATATACTTTGGATTTTAAATAAACCCATAAGAAGGAATCAAGAGGAGTCAAATCGGGGATCTAGCCGGCCATAATTTCCAACTGTACGTGCAAAATGCGGTGGAGCTCCGTCTTGTTGGTAGTAAATAGTTCGATCTATCTCATTTGGATGATTAACATCAGGAAAATGTATTTGTAATGTACGCACTGGAAAGTTATTAAAACAATCCAGATAAACCTTACCATCAACAGTGCCCTCAAAAAATAAGGGCCAATAATTTCGTTGTTAATGATACCAGCCCAAAATAACTTTTTTAGGATATTGAGTGTGAGTCGCACACATCCAGTAACGATTTTCTCTGCTCCAATATCTACAGTTCTATCTGTTAACTGTCGCTCCATCAGAAAACACTATTTTGTTTATGAACTGCAAATCTGCGTTCATTCTGTCCATCATCAATTCACAGAATTCTTGCCGTCTATCAGGATCATCTTCATTCAACTCCTGAACCAACTGATCTTTGTAAGGGTGGTATTTTTCTTTATGCAAAACTCTCAAAATAGATGATTCACTTACATCATTGTCGACGGTAAGTTCTCGAGTTGTCTTATGCGGATTTTCCTCAATCTCTAGAAGTACATCTAATTTTTTCCATCAGTAAATTGAACATTTCTACCTGGTTTTTCAATATTTTTCACATGTCCAGTTTCACGAAACGTTTTTTCAATTATGCTAACTGTAGACTGCGACACGTGTTGACCAGGGTATTTATTATTCAAAATTTTACAAACCTCCTTTTGAGTTCTTGTTTTATCACCACAACCAATCGTAATTAAGATGTCTATTTTCTGAGTCTCGGACAAATGAGCCATAATTAAATTTTATTTCTGACCGGGATATTATAAGCTTATATCGTCATAGTTACGCTATCAATAAAGAGGGTCATAACTCCCTTGGGACATTATAGATTTTATAATTCCCTCTACCTTTCACAAGTAAAAATAAATAGAAATGAAAACTGAACCATATTTTATTTATTCACGTCATTACAAATAATAAATGTACAATTTTGAAATGTTCCCTGAAAATTACTTCCGCCACTGGAAACAATTTCTTCTTTTGTATGGCTGGAGCTTCTGTTCACTACAGTCGAGGTACCTGCCTCTTCTGATGACAAAGTAGACAACATACGCGCCGTTTTATTTCTCAATTCGATGCTATCCTCCAAATACCCCTCCGCCACCGTGGAACTTTTCCAATCTCCGTGTCTTTTTAGGTTAGTCATAGTTGCTCCTGCATTGGCTAGAGCAGTAGCAGAAGTGCGACGAAGGCAATGTCCCGTATAGGAAGATGAGTTTGGCAATCCTAAATACATTGCGATTTTGCTGGGGATTTTCCCAAACATGTTTTTTCCAATTGGCTGAGATGTACATTTATTTCGTCGGAAGCTCAAAAAAAATCGTTCAATACCTTTAGGACGCAAAGACATATAAAGTCTTAATAAAGGCAAAGCGGAGAACTCTTTTTCATCCACAACTGTAAATTTCTTCGATACACCAGTTTTATTTTCCGGTACGTTCACTACCATAACGGAATCCCGGTCCTCTATATCCGATATCTTCATATTCAAAATTTCCTGACTTCTGCATCCTCCAAAATAACCCATAATCAAAACAACCTATAACAAAAAAAAGGAAATGAATACACACAAAAAGGAAAATAAGAAAAAAATTACCTTATGCAATAAATGAATATCATTAGGAGCGTCCTTTAGGAATCTGATAACATCTTTAGGAGATAAAACAGCAGACTTTTTCGGCTTATAACTCTTACTCTTCCGTTTCAAAAAAGCCTGTAGTTCATTAAACTTGGTGATATCTCGTTTCTCAGGTATAGTCACCATCGATTTTAGCATTGACCATTTAGTCCATAAAGAATTCGGACTATACGTTTCTGACTGAAACGAATAAACACAATTACTACCAAATCTACCGAAAAACATAGAAAATTCTTTACCAGTTCTTGAAAATATGCCAGAAATACAGTTTCAGTGACATCTTTTGGCATAACATTTTTCCGTGTCAGCCAGTCCAGATATATCTTGTATTCTTTTTGGTATACGGCTTCACTTTTCGATGGAATTAATGATTCTCTTGCTTTTTCAGCTTTTTTCAAAATATCCTCCATTATATTTGGGGTAGAAAACACGTTTTCACCGCAAACACAGCTTGATAACAAAGTTCTGTTTATAAACAAGTAACATAGCAACAACCTAGCAACAAGAAAACTCTACTATAATCAACGGTACCTGATTCAAATATACCGGGAAGGTAATGAATTGGTACATTTTTCCGTTTCAAAAATGAACAAAATTTTATTGAAATCGGTCAGAAATAAAATTATCTATGTACCACGGGAATTAATGAGCCTTAATAACCTCAGGCAATTGCTGTCCCTCGGGCCAGAGGCCCTCGGGACGCAAACTTTGCCATCGGTAATTAAGGCCCTCCTAATTCCCTTGATACATAAATAACTATAATACGCCCACAAATATTATACTGACGTCTTTTAGTAACTTTAAATACCTAAATGACAGCAGCCTACTAGATTCTTATCAATTGTTTATTTGGCTTTTTGTCTAATATTTTAGTATCTTTAAAGATTTTTTCCAGGATTCAAGGTTAGTAAGGAGCCTGTTACAGGGATCGTCTGTTTAATAGATCAGGTTATTGTCAAGAAGTGAATAATGGTGGTCATTTTGAACATTTAATTTAATAGTAAAAATTAATTTCCTCAGTTATGATTGCACCGAACTTAAAAAAACTTTATATTGCTGAACAGAGAACTGAAATCCCTTTCCAACAAGGTGCCACACGACCCCCTTGGCTATTTAAAATTTTTGAGGGGTGCTTATAATTCAGAAGGGGTGCTGAAGGAAGATAATATTTTCATACTGTAAATTGTCAATTCATGAATAAAAATCGACCTGTTTCAGGTTTTTTTCACATAGTACATAATAACGCTAAAAATGAATTTATTCCATACATATGGACCGCACTGTATGTATATTCATTGACAATCCGTCTGTGCACTGAAAGCTCTTTGATAAACGTAAGTAGTTCGTTCCACTCATTCAAGCAAGTGCTACGTGAACGTTGATTCGAGCCCAACTGTTGGACGAACGATGTTCACTGTGTATCGTCCGACCCACGTTAGGAATCCCATGTTGAAAGATGGAATGTTTCAATCACCAGTTCGTACAACTGTCGACTTCTGTCGTTCCTAAGCTGGTTGACGCAAAAATATTTTGAACAAACCAGCAGCCACAATGGCGGCACAACTATTGTCACTTATAATTGAATAAATTTTGATAAACATGTTAATTGTTGAGCAACAAATTTCGAAGTATTTTTTGTGATATTTTGTGAAACCAAAATGTAATAATATTCATGAAGGGTCTAATTTCCGTAGGAGAACAAAATCGATCACTTATTGGCAATACTTGCTTCAATAGCCAGCAATATCCTCAGAGGAGGAGTGCATTGAAATTAACTACTTGCAAACAGGAAATTTCCCCCAGCAACCACTTTGCACACTATTATTTATTCAAGTTGGCTATTTATCTGGCCATTCTCCAGAATGGCCCTAATAAACCACCTTTCTGACCCAAATACGAGAAGTTAACTCAACCTGACATCAAGAAAATTGTTTTCTCGGAACTGCTTTTACTTCTACGACTCTTGTATTGTATGGATAGTGTAATAACGTTTTCAGAAATTAGTTCAGACAGTAGAACCGTTTGAATCCTCTTCTCATAGTTTTGAGTCAACTACACACAAGACAAAGCTCATTACCAAATATTAGGATTACTTTGGAGCAGATTTATTCAGTTGATGAATTAACTTGTGGACTTCTATTCAACTGCTATTTATGAAACCAACTGATTTTTTCATAGTAAGGGAGTCATTTTGAAAAAATTTCACCCTCAATATTTCCCTAGAAGAAATAATATGAAAATTTGTCAGGACATCTACGAGAGCTGGGGTGAGAATCTAAAATGCAAAATAGGACAAAAAGCACATCATTCTCAAGATCTTTTATTATAAATACCTAGTACTTTAATTATGCTGTTGGCGATAAGACTGTCGCCATAGATTTTCAATTTTATTGGAACACACTTGCAGACCGGTTTCGGGCTGTTTGGCCACTCGTCAGTGCCAAGTAGATCAACATAGAGTCGATGATTTCCGATATTTGAAAATCTAGTTCCTTCAGAGTATCATTCCTCGAACTAGGCTGAAGCGGACAACAAGCAATAGCTTTGTCATCGCCCCATCTGCCTGTGAACGATCTTACAAATTGATTGGGCATATCGCTCGCAGGCAGATGGGGCGATGACAAACCTGTTGTTTGTTGTTCGCTTCAGACTAGTTCGAGGAATGATACTCTGAAAGAATTAGATTTTTAATTATCGGAAATCATCGTCTTCATGTTGATGATAGACACTACCTTGCACTTACTAGTGGCCAAACAGCGCCCAAAACCGGTCTGCAAGTGTGTTCCAATATTTGAAAATATATTGCATCAGTTGTATCGCCAACAGCATATGCATCAGGAATAAATTCAGTGAAGAATCCTACACTGACACCTGTCGGCTATAATCGAACGCCCTTCATGGTATGAGCCACGGGAGTAGTTGCTTTTTGAGGAGTCAATCCATTAACCTACAGTGTAAGGAGTTGATACTGACCTGAACGAATTGGTTCTTTAGATGATTTGAAAAAATTATTGCTGTGTGATTTTCAAATGCAAAGTTATTATATAAATTAGAATATGCCGAAAATAGAGTCGAGCTTCGCATCCACATATAAAACAAGAACTTGTCGTCATTGGACTGAAACAATTGGTCTTTATCATACCTTTGAAAAAATTAATGAAAACACTTTCGTCCTATAGTTATTTTATTTTTACGACCGGTTTCGAGTTTTATCCCATTATTAAGTATAAAAGGAATTAATACATTTGAAATCTAAATCCGTGGTTATATAGAGAGTTTGTGGGTAAGCTAGATAGGGTAATTAAATGAACAGAGGTGCCAACTATGAAAGTTCAACACTAAATATTATAGAAGTTACTGGGGTTGTCAAACTTATAACTTACTAAGGTCCATAGCTTCCAACAAATTCATTCTCTTTCCTTTATTAGATATGTGTAAGATTTTAAAAGTATATTTACTTATCTTGTGTTTTGATTCTTGCAAATGCTCATGAATTGTAGATTTTTCCAAACAGACGTGTTCACCGCACCATACATCAAAATTTCTACCATTTGCCTGTATATGCTTCTGATCATTCCCCTCTATGTTTTCATTCAATCTAGTTTGGGTTTTGCATTGGCACCTCTGTTCATTAAGTTACCCCATTCAGCTAACCTACAAACTTCCTATATAACCACATTTTTAGATTCAAAATGTATCAGTTAGTTTTTATACTTTATAATGGGATAAAACCTGAAACCGGTCGTGAAAATAAAATAACAAGGGACATTAGACAGAAGTATTTTCATTCATTTCATTAAAGGCGTCATAAATTTCCACAAAATAAACAAGTTATCAATTACGGTGCCAGCAAGAGTGTGAAATTTTGTACATCTTATAAGGTTTATTTTTATGGATCGTGAACGGAAAATTTATTTCTTCTGAATCAATTTATTTGTAATAGAGATCGTCTTGAAATATGCTAGTTGAAGTTACTATACAGATTCGATATTGGAATTGTCTTTTTTATACAGGCAACATGATTCAAATACTTGAAATTTAGGTAAAATCTACATCTCATATGGGATGGTGATTCAGCTTGGGAAAAAATAATATTCAGGGAGGTCTTGATTTTCCGGAAGTTCTTGAGGCACCATTGGTTAAAATTCCTAGGATGTTTTTGTGAATTTTCAGTGCAGTTTGATGAATATGAATACAGAGTAAGGCGGGGCTCTGCCGTGATTGACCTTCTTTCCCTAGCTCGTGGGACTTTTATGGACAGAGTAAACTTTCTTTCTCACGCTGAATATACAGAGGAGATGGATGTCAAGCTTACGACTCCATTGATTTGGCAGAGCCGTTCTCTTACCATCTGACCTGAAAGACCACTCACCATACATACTAATCGACTTCGTCAAGAAGCTGAGTTTATTTGGTCGAGTGTGAATAGGTGTGAGCCACAATAAATCCTTACGGGTTGCGGTGGAGGGTCGAATAGACCCACCCACTTTGGATCTGACCTAAGGGTAATATTCTGTATTTCATCAACAAAGGCTAACAATAAGGACGATAGTCAGCACCAGAAACGATTCGAAGGCGAAAACCTTCATTGATTGGGCCAGAGACAGAAAAGATTATACCATAGTTCATATGTGAATGAGAATTTGAATGGTACGATGTTATTATTGGGTTATTTCAAAAGTTTGGTCCGTTTCAATGCCATGTGCTTTTGTATCTCCATATCTCAATTAATATTTACCTATTCTACTGTGTCGATAGCGAATTTCGTACTGTATGCATTGATGCTGTTATTCATTCCACAAATATAATTCTTCCGCCTCATTTCAGCAATTTAACCAAATCGTTGCCGAAACAACCTGGAAAATTAACCAGACATTTGGCAAGGATAGTGTTAATGAACTTTTCGACTTTGGTTTGCGAAATTTCGTTCTGAAGATTTTCGCCTTGAAGTGGTACCTGAAGTATTTCAGGACAAGGATTTGGGGAGCCTGGTGGAGACTGAACCATCACAAACGGTGCGTGCTGTGTTTGATGGTTTGAAACGTATTGGGAATGTCAAAGAGCTCGAAGAGTGGATACCCCATGACTTGAACAATCGACAGAAATTGTTACGTTTCGAGGTCTGTTCTTATTTGCTTTTGCGCAACCAAGACGACTTTTTTTTGGATCGGATCGTCACGTGTGATGAAAAATGGATCATCTATGACAACATGAGACGTTCGAGACAGTGATTGGACACCGATGAACCACCCAGGCACTTCCCAAAAGCGCGAACCCACTAAAAAAGTCCATGGTTATTATATGGTGGTCAGCGGCTGGTGTGATTCACTCAACGATAACTTTTTGCAACCAGGCTGAACCATCACAGCAGAGCCATTTTATAAAGAAATCGACAAAATGTACCGATAATCACGTCAGCAGCAGTCGACACTGGTTAACAGAAGAGGTCTGACTCTGCTTCACGACAACGCCCGTCCACACGTTTCAGAAATCACCATCCGAAAATTGAACGAATTGAGCGTTGAAGTTCTGCATTACTCGTTATAGTTTCCGATCGACAACCATTTTTTCAAACATTTCGATAATTTTTTCAACGGTAGAACCTTCGCCAATCAGAACCAGGCAGAAACGGTCTTCGATGACTTCATAGAATCCCGAGCATCCAATTATTATGCTGACGGAATCAAATGACTCTTGTTACTTTGGCAAAAGTACACTGAATGGTGTTCATTTCGAATGAATTGAATAAGTATTCAACGAGATCCTACAGTTCAAAGAAGAGTCATTTGAAACAACCTAATAAAACAGAAGGTCTGACAATATATTTCAGTCACTGCAATCAAAAAAAAATTGGAGAAAACTCTCTACAGAACTCTTCTTTATGTAAGTTTCATTTTGACCTCTAATCAATAACATTGCCCCGACAGCTTAAATCGAACTAACCTACATAATCATCATCGCTAGAAAGAAGTTTTCGCGTTTTATCTTATTTCAATTTGGGTATCAAACATAGTATTTGCTTCAGATTGTTCGAAACCTTCCGGACTTAATTGCGATTGCAACAATGTCGTATCATCAGCCAAGCAAATACATGACATGAAGTGAAAAAATGTCATTGAGATGAATTATAGATAGGAGTGGGCCCAGCACACTAACCTGGAACACTTAATGATTTATTCTTTGAAAGTTCAATTATGAGCTATAAATTTTTTTTATTGAGTAAGTGAATTTATTGAAGAAGAAAGTAATACAAATCATGAAATTATGGAAATTGCTGCTCCGGGGGGACTTCATTGATTCCAGTGGCGCATTCGCTTTTTCAGCTGCAGGAAAACTCGTTGAAACCTGTAGCATCATCTGAAGATCTTGATCTGCCAAGGTCCTCTCTTTCATAAAACAAAATGTAGGGTGTCTCCAGAGGCTCCAATCAATCCAAGACATCGCCAGAACACTTAGTGACACGACTATCTCAAACATAAAGCAGTCCGTTTCGTCTTTGACCAATGCTTAATAATGACCAGATTCAACGCCAGAACCATAGTAAACAATGACTGCATGAAGATTACCTATAATAGAGGTCTGCAAGAATGAAGTGTTCATCTATTTCGAACCTTTGTAAGAATATATATTGTGCTAGTTCGACTCAATAATTCATAGAGGTACTCCCTGGATTCCATTGGAATATGATTTATATAATAGTTTTTCGAGAGACACATAACTGAAAGCTTTTGAGTGATCAAACATCGTGATTTCTGCGTGTAGACCTTTTTTTAACCCCTCAACTACATGCATAATCACATTTCAGATGACCTGTACATGAAGAATATTCTATTTATTGAAAAACTAATGAGGCTTTCGACGATTTTTCCAGGAAGAACCCAGAATGATGTACTTTAGTTCCGTAACTTCAACACTTTATATAGTCTCATTTATCCAATATTGGAAACAAGTGTTTGCTCACTTATCGAATAGGTATCATTTATGCAAAAAAATTGTATTTGCTGTATACATTCTCCCTCTCTTTCATTATTAAATGATATTATTATTATTGTTAATAATATGACATGGCTGCCTCTATATTCAAACTACTTAATAAACTTCAAGAAATTCTGAGATATGTTCTGGCGTCTGTCATCATACAAATTTATGTTTCATTGTTCTGTCACATGAGTATTTTGTACCAAGATATCCTATTATGTGGTATATAATTTCACGTCGCTAATAATCTTCATATATACGTAAACTACTTAATAAAATCCTGGCGCGGAAACCACATTTTGTACTGTGTATTTACTACAGTAACCAAATCCCCGTTATAATAATAGATAAAATTGCGAGCTCACTAACAAAAGCTGTGGATCTGTACCTGTCCGTTTTGCTCCCTTTGTGAATGTTATGGCGGCGTGCCAAACAAAGCCGTGATGTTCCGAAAACATTATCTTTGTTGATAGAGCGAGTTTCTATTTCCCCAGGAAGATTCGTTTCCAATGATAACTAATTATTACATCTGAGGTAAAGATAGTTAGTTTACGCCATGTTTGTTCACTGAATCACAAAATGTGTTTCTATATTTAATAATAATAATAATATATTATGTATCCGTTATACTTGTTGATTTGGAATTCATATTTCTTTACTGTTCATCAGTCGCTGGTAACATTTTCCCAAAATGAATTGATGAACCTTCTGGTGGAAATTTCAAGCGTGAACCAATCAAACATGAATTTAATGAATGGAACGAAGTAGTCCTTCCCAAGAGATGGAAGTGGAACAAAAAGTTTTCATTGCAATCATATATTGTGAAAAATTATAACAAATTGCATAGCGCGAGTTTTCAAGGCATTTATGAAAGGCAACTAGTATTTTCTTAGTCTGAAACTATAATCTGTCCATCTAAGCTACGGAGTGCTTCAAAACAGTATCATGCATAATTAGGTTAGGTTAGGTCCAAAGTGAGTGGGTCTATTCGACCCTACTACGCAACCCGCAGGGGTTTATTGTGGCTCACACCTATTCACACTCGACCAAATAAACCCAGCTTCTTAACGAAGACGATTAGTTTGTATGATATGATGAGTGGCCTCTCAGGTCAGATAGTGAGAGTACGGCTCTGCCGAACTCTAAAAACCTGATTCGGTCTCCAGCGGAGCAGGTACAAATAAAATATCATGTAATGACAGCGTGCCCTGTTGCTTGTTCATCCTATGGATGAAGGTATGTAATGAACGAATATTGGCTTGGTTATGTGTACACACGAAGCAAATGTGCCACAAATCCTGCGTTTCCCCACACTCACTCCTTTATTCGAATTTTGTGGAGGCGTGCCACAGTTGAGCAATGCGCATTCTAGTTATAATTGTAATAATATCCCGTGGAGATGTCGTAAAAGTATTGAACCAAGGCTTTTTCAACGAAGGTGGTATTGATGAGTGATATGTAACGCCTTTGTGTTGTCCTAGTCGGGAGTACTCTGTTGACCAGCTGATCCATAAATTCGATTTCATCTCGGGAAGAAATTCACGAAAATCGGCTTGAGGGCGGTTTGTAGGCTCAATATACCGTCCCATCGACGCAAGATGGTCAGCTGTATCGCTGCCAGGAATGTAACAATGACTCGGTATCCACACGAGGGCAATAGCAATGCCACTGTGAATCGCTTGTAAGACATATCGTTCGGTTTGTAGCGATAAGAGGTCACTGTGAGCCGAAATTGCAGTTCGTGTTATTTTAAGTGATGTACTTTTGGTATCACTAAAAATCACAACACGTCGAAATCTCTGGTCAAGAATGAGACGTAGTATTTCCTTAATGGCCCATATTTCCGCAGCACATATGGAGAAGTAGGATTGAAGACTAGCACTGACTGCAACAGTTGGCGAGAAAATTCCATAGCCTACACGGCCAGAGGTATCCTTGAATCCGTTCCTATAAAAGTGGGTGTAATTTGGAAACTTCAACTTAGCTACTCGAGCGAATTCTGCTTTATTATTGTTTTTTATTGTTTTGCTTCGATAGTTCAAATTCTTTGAAGGGCAATGGTGAGGCAAGAGTGTCCATACCAATCATAAAACAAGAAAGTGTTGGAAGAAGTAGAAGAAAATGTCATTCAATTTCTGGGAAAGTGAGTGGTATGCTTCAAGTATCGCAGATATATTGCTTCGGCGCCAGTACTCAGGATCTTGCAGGAAAGTATCATGTAATTCCATGATAATGTGTATAACAGGATTACGGTATGATAAAAGTTCTGCTATCCATTTGTGAGCTAACCAAAGTCGTCGAGCAGCTAAAAGACACTCCTGTCCCTCCGACAATAATACATTTATGGGAGTAGATCGCATTAAACCTAAAGCAATTCGCAAGGCTTGATATTGCAGTCTCTCCAATTGTAAAGTAATCTGTTTAGAACAACGACTCAGGAAAATGATTTCATTATCCAAGTGTGAACGGATCGAAGCTCGATATAAAAGAAGAAGAATCGATGCTGCAGCCTCCCACCAAGTTCTACACAAGGATCGTAAAATATCAATGCCTTTTTGTGCTCGCATACTGATCATGTTAACGTGCGGCTTCCATGATAAGTTTCTGTCAAATATCACGCCCAAATACATTATTTGTGAACTCCATGTAGGTGGGCTATGATTGACAAGTATAAACCGATGATAAGATACCAACTCGCGACCCTCTCTGAATAATATAGCTTCACATCCATTTACTGATAGTTGTAGACCATTATCCTGCAAAAATAAAGTCAAGTCATCAGTAGAAGAGTCGAGCTGATCGATAATAATCTCGACATTGGGACGACTACCAATTAAAGCAAAGTCGTTCGCGTAACCCAGAAGTAACAAATCCTCACCTACAACATTTTTAAGAGGGTCACAACAAATGTTGAAAAATAAGGGGCTGAGAGGTGAACCTTGTGGAAGTCCTTCATATACTGGCCTAGATCCTACCATGCATCCACTGGTCCCTTATAAAGGCAAAGATGAGATCGGATAAGTCTATCGGTATACCATATTCGGAGAAACGTTGATCTAATTTTGGGATGACAACATTATCATATGCTGAAGAGATGTTAATGAGTACTACCACAGCAAATTCATTTACGGCTAGACAGCTGCCACTTCGAAATATAGAGCCCCCAGATTATCTTGTATACCTCTTCCCTTCCGAAAGCCAGACTGAAATGGATTAAGAAGTTGACAATTCTCCGTGTACCATTCCATGTGATTTTTAATCATTGTTTCTAACGCCTTTCCAGGGCAAGATGTAAGCGAAATTGGACGCCACTCTGCAATACTACCTAGATCTTTCCCTGGTTCAGGTATGGGATATACCAGCTGCGTTTTCCACGCCATCGGCACTGATTGTTCAGGTAAATGAGTAAGCATGCTATATGTGAGTATCGTTTATTCTGAATTGCCAGTGAATATTTCTCCCTAGTAAACGGTGGAGTGGGCGCTGAATTGAAATTCCTTATTGGGAACTGGAAGTTGAAGGTTGGTTGCGTGAGAGACTGAAGGACTTTTTTGGCTATATTAGAATAGAGAAGGACCTCGACGTATGTTATTCCTAGATCTCGAGAATGCCCTAACAGAAGACCATACTTTGCAAATAGGGGCCGAAGGGGATAATCGTGAACAGAAGTCATGTAATCCTTTTTTTTTATTTTTTCGTAAGGTCAATCGAGTTAGTGCCCTAATGCGCTTGACCTCGACAAAATTTTCCAGAGAAGGAAAAGATTTATATTTCGAAAATACAGCCTTCCTGATTCCACCATGGATGTTGAGGTTTCCTGATCGTATACTTGAGCTTCTTAGGAATAGCAACATCCGCAGCCGCTAAAATGTACCTTTCCGAGTCAGCATATGGAATATGTTGATGCGAAATACTCGTCTCCAAAAACAAGGAATATGTATTCCAGTCAGCTTTACGAATATTATGCTGTGTTCGTTGTGTTTCAGTAGAAACGGATTCCTGCATTTCTTTCTGAAACGAGTAAAAAACTGGAAAATTATCACTCATGCCTGTATCGAGTATGAGGTCCCACTGTAGCTGAAACGAAATTGAAGGAAAACAAATGGCAATGTCCGGTGCACTCACATTTTGTCCTGGTGGAACAAAACGCGTTCCTCTCCCATCATTCAATACTGTCCACCCATTCGAATCAATGAGGTTACATAAAATGACTCCCCAGGCTAGGTGTTGACCATTGAGGTATCCTAGTAAAAAAAATGGTTTACAAGATGATTGTATCATCTGGAGTAATATATTCGGCAGTAGAGGGGTATCAGGGGCCAAGTAAATTGTGATTAAGCAAAACTTATCTAACTCTAGTTTGAAGGTGATTGACAATGTTTCATGATGAATTTCACTAGTTCGGACTTCCATTGTCTACTATATAAAATGATTTGGAATCCCTGAAACAACTAAAAAAGAAGAATTAAAAATGAGATAGCTGAATATAATTATTATTTTCAGCTATCTCATTTTTAATTCTTCTTTTTTAGTTGTTTCAGGGATTTCAAATCATTTTATATAGTAGACAATGGAAGTCCGAACTAGTGAAATTTATCTAACTCTATCCCTAAACCTTGCTTTTTACGACGAAACTGAATATGACAAATCCAGAACATTATATGCCAGTTGTGACCCACCTTTATCATCATCCCTATCCTATCTCATGCAATCATAACCGCCAATGGAAACGCAATGTTCCTTCTTCAATCAGGTTTCATTTAGAGCTATAATACCGATATTGTAGTCTCTGATATGGGACACAAAAGTATCTCGATTACTAAAGTAACTCCTCATGTTCCAGTGTAGAACATTAATGCCTTTGAATCGAAAATGAAGTGCTTTATAAACTTGTATTGAGAGATCAATAGGGTGCCCATGAACGAGAGGCATTCGATTGGAAATATCAGTTATGTCAAATAAAACTAAATTTAATGAAAGAAGAATGAAATCCTGGCTGGCTGTCCCAGATGGTTGTTGCCTTTTTAGAAAAAAGAGAAGAAGTCGAAGTTATTAGAACAAGCAACAGAATAAACAAAAAAAATTATGTAAATACAAAAAGCAAATGGAGAAGTGTGTGAAAAATAAATATTGGTTAATGCAAATTGTTGGTTAATCAAGTCATCAGTATTGTCAGAAGGAGCTGAGGTTAAATTAGGAGAGAAAGAAGTAGAAGCTGTTTGGAATTCAGGTTGACTTTGAGAAAAATGAGATGGTGAGAAGTGGGAAACAAGATACTACAATTCATGAGGGGTATTATAAGATGGGATTCTGGTAGGCTGGTGAAATAAGGCCTCGTTATGTGCTATCGCATCATATTCTGGTGAAAGTCATTCAATGGTATTTGGTTTATACCGTTTTACTCTTGAGATTGCTCTGACATAATTCCTTTGATTGGTCTGCGAAGAACTGGGTGGTGAAGAATTTCCCATGGCACCAGGAAGTTGAGGGAAAGCTTGCGCATTCTAATGGTATCAAAGATGGAAATAGCTGGCATGCCTCGTAGTATGAGATATCATGAAAGGGCATCGCCTCGTTGATATTTCGCTGCCTCTCAAATTCCTTACAACCAAAATTAGTTGCTTCATGTGGTCCATGGCAATAGATACACTTTATAGCATCGACACATGTTTTAACTAGTTCATGAGTTTTTTTGCAACGTTTACATCGTGTTTTCCCCCTACACAGATTTGCAGAATGACCAAATCGCAGGCAGTTTTTGCAATGATTAACTAGCGAAATATAGGCATCAACACATGTTGTGAAGAAAAATAATTTGAATACATTAGGTCTGGTTCGACCTTCAAACGTGACAAGCATCGAGCGTGATGGTTCATACGTAAATGTGTCACCATTCCTTACTTTTCTATTGAGTCTTCTAGCATCAATAACTTTTGCGTTTCCCTCAGTATTTTGGAAGACATCTTCTGGTGTGATTGAAAGACAATGATCCCCTTCATAGTGAGGAGTCGCTGGGGAATATATGATTTGAAACCTTGACTGAGGAATGCATGGTTAACCAAGAAGTTATTAGCGTCTCCTGCGATTGAGAACGTAACTCCAACACGGTTTACACTTTTTTTCTCGATTCCCGTTATGTTTTTGATATTTAAAAGATGCAATTTTTTTCCTAATTCCATTGGGTGGATCTGGGCTACATTATTACCCTCTACGATGACTGTAAAATGTCCAAAATCAGTGTCATAATAGGAATTCTTTCTCTCAACGGAATAAGTCAGTTAATGCTGGTATCTCATTTTCTAAATCAACTAGGGCAGTCTTATGAATAGGGGGAAGTTGATGAGGAGGGGTTCAGAAGGAGGGAAAAGCTGATCGATCACATTGTTATTTTGCATATTAATGTCGTCAGGAGAATCTCCTCCACCGGGTGATTCAGTCCCCATACTAGTATTGTTAGGGCGCTAACCCTCTGACAAAAACCAGCCTAAAGGGTAGGGGAGCAAGGCTTCAGCCTGATCAAAACGACGATGCAGCTAAGCAAAAGCGTAAAAATAAGGGTAACTAACAGTAATTCCGTGAAAAAAGAGTCACTAGGCTCACTAACTAGTTTTTCAACACTTAATCGAAAAAACCACTTGATGAATCCAACCACCGTGTTTACTCCTCGACGGTCACACTCTCACACAAAGTTCAATGCAAAATCTTTGATGTATTTTTTGCGTTAGCAGAAAGCCGCCAAATACGCAAAACACTCTCAATTTTTTGCCCAACATAAAAAAATGAAAAACCCGCATATCGAATGTACATAACCAGAGCTCGTATAATGAAATTTTCGATTCAAAATATTTATTAAAATCGGCACCTCCTTCTATAATGAGATATTTTTTAAACTATTTTGAATTGAATCTTACATCCTTTCTTATTTTCAAGTCAATTATCATCACAAGATATTTTTAAATATTTTCCATTCATATATTTCTCTCGAATCTATTGAAATTGTAAAAATTCTCCAACACACTTCGTATCTGATGACACACCTCCCACTTTCAATAATGTATCTAGGAGGGACATGTGTAGGTATGAGTATGTGTAACATACTCTTCCAATTTATCGTAAATTGGGAAGAAAATTTTTTTTTGATTTTTCCATAACGGTTTTTTTTTTCATATCCTCTTCACATTTCTTAATTTTTTTTCAAGATAAAACACAAGCACTACTGGAAAATCCTTAAGGTGCTCTTAAAGCGGTGCCTGTGCGAAAGTAGTCATTCACATTGGATTCCAATCGCGTGAGATTGAATCCATTTCTCAGAAAGTTCATTTCGTATAAACGCAGTTCTCTGAATGAAAGAGTTTTTGAACAGGTGTACTGAGTTGAACCTCAAAACAATGAGCAGCCACAGTCAAATGAGCCAAGTCACTTGAATACTTTCCGTGAAAGTATCTATAGAAGATAGATGAATCCCCAACCTTTCTCAATGTTCCAGACTATCAAGGTTGCAAGTGATGTTCTCGTCTCCAATCAGGCGGATGGCTTTTTCTGGATGGAATCCAGCAGCTTCAGGGTATGTTCGGGGGCGGAGCTCCATACAAGACAACAATACTCCAAAATGGTCTGATCTGAGCTTTATAAAGCATCAAAAGTTGCTGAGGTATGTACAGTGTTCTGGTTCGGAACAGTGTTCCATGCTTTTGAGAAGCAGCCTTTGCAATTCCAGCGACATGACTGTGCCAAGACATATTGGGTCCATTTCCCAAGAAAGCAGAAAGCGGAATTGTCTGACCTGACATTAATTAATTGTGTGCCATCGATGAAAGAATTTCATGCTGATTGAAACTGCTGACCAAGTTGGCTAATATTGCGAAACACTTTCATTTTCAATATTTTGGCATATGTGAATATTGCAAATTCCAGGAGTGTTTGAAAAGTCCATACACCAGAACTATTCAACAATATGGGAAAATATTCGATTGTACGGTAAAGCAAGTGTTAATTCATAAACCCTTCATTTTGAAATTTAAGGATGAGTCTCCTCTGAAATTAGAATATTTCAGATTAAATTTTCCAGTTGTTCAAATTTCTTCAAAGCCATTAAACATCTCTACCTCAAAATAACATAGCAGATTTCTAAAATAAACTATCAAAATGTTATACAATGCATTGAATCAAAGCGAGTGGGTAATTCAAACTGAAAACACCTCCGTGACTTAAATAAAGGTACACGAGTATACCTTCATGCCAACGCCAAGGTTGTTTTCTGCTCACAAGTTATTAGTTTCAGCACAACTAATTCCATTGATGAATTCATAACGCAAGATATTTCAACAAAATTCAATTAAAATCTACACGGCCTGCCTTAAACTCAGACTACTCGAGCTGAGCGACGTTGCTGCGGTTACTCCAATTAATTATCTCCTCTCGTTCCGCAGAATATTTTATTAAAGTTGCGACCGCTCGACGTTGCGACTTTGTTTATACAAACTGATGCTGAAAATGAAAATTATCCGGAGCGGAAATGTAGAGGAGGTGCGAATGTATTCAAATTTGAGCTTTCGACTCGATGAATTCATTCCCACTAATTGTTAGCTGTACATGACTTTTGTTAGGAATGACATTGTTAAATTGTCCAGTATTATGCTTGCTGAAAATGTATTCGATTATAATTATTGTGTGGAAAATCCAATTAATTTTTTTCATACAGTTCAAACAACTCTAGTATCTTCGGTGCCATCGAACTACCTACTCTCTATTGGTTTTTGGAGTGACGCTAGATGAACAATATACAAAATTGTGTATATATCCAATTACATAATACATGCTTATGCGGAGCGCAGCAGTATATTTAGCCCATCGAAATTTCCATAGTCTTTTTCAACTAAAATTACTTCTTCAATCCTTTTCTGCCAGGCATCTTCGATAATATTAGATACTTCTTCTTTGATTAGCTTTATTACCTTCTTATAAAATTTTGGAAGGTTTTGTCTGTAAAACTTCCAGTAGTTGGTTTTTCGTATAGTAATCTCCAAAATACAAATTGTTATCCATTAAAAAACTTTGTATTTTGTATTACACTATTCGCATCCTAATTTAGGATTTATTTGTTTTCAAAACATTACTCGAAAATATTAGCTTCCATGTTCGCATGATTGTTAACATTGCAGTCCTCAAGTTTTTTTCACATAATTTCAAAGAATTCGGAACCCATCCTTCACTTCCTTCGCAATGCACAATGATTATTCGCGATCCTTTGTTTGCAGGCATATTAGGCGTACACATTCTCGAACCATCAGTCCACTCTTTCGTAACTGTGTCGTGAGTGTCATACCAATTTCGTCCAAATAGAAAATTTGCCATTGTTCTTGTCTATATTTAGTTATTTCTTCTGAGTATTTGTTACGCAATTCCACTTTTCGGCTGTTTTTCATAACTTCTTGACGTTTGTTTATTATTTTGAATCTAAATCCTAGTTTCTACATCCAATTCTGGAGAATTTTGTTACAGCAGCTCACGAAATAGCCGGAAGTATCCAATTTCTTCCTTATGATTTCTCTTGTAGGAATATCATTGCTTTTGTAACAGTCGTATATTGTTTTTTTCGAATATTTCATTAGATCATCATCTAGAGGTTTTGGAAATTCTGTATCACATCGGGTCTCATCGCGTCTATTTAACACACGGTTGAGAAAAATACTTCGGTCGAATCTGATGTTGCTTGTAATAGTTTATTTTCCTCAAAAGCAAACTTGAGATGTATATTCTTATATACATTGAAACATGCTGTCTGTGTTTCAATATTCAAATGCATTCGAATCTTATTCACTGGTATCTCTTTTTCGCATTGTTCATCATCGCTATTTGAATCACTACACTGCAAAAAGTATGCGTTGTTATCATACTCGTTATTACTATTAGTACTTATCCAAAGACGCCACATTTCAAACAGATAACAAACATTTTAAGTAATTATAACTGCATCAATATCAAATTTCAACACTCAAATCGCGACCAGTTCAGGAATTGAACAAGACGGCGATAACCATCCTCGATTCCCAAATTTCTATGCGTCACCGTGACATGATTTTAAATCTCAATATATATATATAAACTACGTGTCACGTTGTTGTTGTATAATGGACTCCTAAACTACTCAACCGATTTCAATAAAATTTGCACACCGTATGCAGTTTGATCCAACTTGAAAGATAGGATAGCTTCCATCTCAATTTATAGTTGCAATATTATTTTATTGCAAATTATTTGTCTTTTATTGACATTCACAATTATCTGTTAACTCCAAACGATTTAAACAGATGGCGATATCTGTTGACTGGATTGAGTAGATAATCAATAGATGGCGTTGCTATGTTAAACCACCACGTGTTGTTGAGGCTAAAGTATAAGTTAAATTTGTTTTGTAGTAAACGAAATACCGTGATTTTTAATTTTTTTAACTATTTAATTTTTTGGTGTTAGCATAGCCAGCCACGTGTTACTGAGGCTGAAATGTAAATCAAATTTATATAATAGTGAAGGTAATAGAGTGAAATTATTCCTGCTTTTTGATTATTTATGCTTCATTGTTCAAAACTCTCTAATGAAAATATATACATGTAAGTATTATCACATAGTTATAAAAGTTAATTGATATATCTATGAGAAAATGGTACAAATTTCCCCACATTTTTCCAATAATTGAACAAATATTTTTTTTTATTTAACCTCTATTAAAAAATATTTGCACTTCGTTTAGCTTTTGCCATGTCTATAAATAAGTCTCAACAAACAATGTTCATTTGTGGTTTAAATTTGGATAATCCATGTTTTTCTCATGGGCAACCATATGTTGCATGTTGACGTGTAGGGAAACCATCGAATCTATTTGTGTTAGCTAAAGACAGGTTAACCAAAAATATTGTGCACCGATTAGTGCTAAATCAACATGAAATTAAAAGTAATCATAATTCAAAATAATACATATATTATTAAATATTTAAGACTATCTGCCCTACCCACCTCATTCATAAGTTTAAGTGTCACATGTTCACTAACAATTTTGTAATATACTCATTTGTTAGAAAATTAAATAAAAATAATAATTAATTTCAAAATTAATTCTTTTGTATTGATTTTTGCCTAATATCAACTGTACGAAAACTTTAATCAATCGTGTTCAAAGTCCTTCCCTTTCAAATTCCAATCCAGTGGATTTTTATACCAGCTTTAACGTTTCCGTCTTCGTTCATTGTACTAAGGGTTTACGTTAGTAGAAAATATGTCATGTAGATCGCCATATTCGCCAAATGATCTATGTAGAAACGCATGGTGGTCCCCGTGACTGATGTTCTTCTACCGTTCCTCTTGAATAGTTTACTATAATGTAATATAACAAAGACATCAGCCACAGCAACGCGTGGCCGGGTCTGCTAGTTCAATTATATGACTCTTCAGCCAATCATAAAACTAGGTTAGTAAAAGTTATGCAATATGAACCGCCAAGTCTACATTCGATGTGGACTAGTTTGCTGCGGGTTCATTTCTTGTTTTGGCCTCTGAGAGTGCCGCCAACTCAAGAGTGCACAATATCGTTTACTTCGACTATATCGACTATATCCCTGCTTTGTGATTACAATATTCCTATCTCATTTTAGTCTATGCACGCTTTAGTCAGAGTTATCCGGAACCTCCTGGAAAAAGTTCATGATAAAGCCAAGTAACAGTATTTCGGCGATTACTTTAAGACGTGAATTATCTCATTCAATTTTTCCATGAATTGAGTGCGATCGCATTCGCACCGCTGACGGAAAATATCCAATGAATCATATACCAGCCCGTGTTTATGGGGCTTATTATGGTAGCTTCTAAGCTCCGAGACGTCTCTCGTCAGCGATCTTTTCGGCAGAAGCAACTTCTGATAGCCTCCTGGTATGATCAGTGATCGTCTCAACTCCAACCAGCTGTTACCAGCTCGCTCAGGTTTCTGCCGTTTTTTTGAAGACAAGGTCAATCGTGGTGGGTGACGAACCATTCCAGTGATAGTGGGTCGACTCATCTAGAAACTCGATGTTGATATTGTTGTTCAAAGAACACTCCCACAGAGTCCTTCCGTTGACGTAAGGTCGATCGTAGCAGTGCAACTCACCCCTCCCAGCATTAAGTCCCCCACAACCAGCACCTTATTGCTGACGCTCAACAAGCTGTCCAAATCGTGCGGAGCGACGTGTCCATCCGGCCGGCTATACCCTGCGAAAACTCTGGAAGGATACAATACTAAGATCATAAAATTTTCGGTTTACGGATGGATCAAAAAATACATTCAGTTTCTGGAACAGGTCCTAAAAAGGTAGATTAAAAAAACGATTACCATGCAATAATAATTCTATGAAAACCTGTGAATTCCAAATATGCTAATTCTTGGAAATTCATGAAAGCAACATCAATAATGCCGAGTGTTCAACTTCTTGTTGGTCGTTTGAAAAAATCGAATTTTGGCATTTATTGATATCCAGGGACTCTCCAGCAGGTTGATTTTTTTATCCTTCTTATTGAAGTCGAGGTTGCACTCTGAAAAGTGGCAAGCACAGGCAAACATTTTTTCATTTTTGAAAATTGAAGATTTTGGGAGTCCTCTCTTTATTAACTTTTCGGTATTATCCACATGTTATCTAGTAGACATATTTGTTATCTTTGTCCATTATTGACTTGTTCTTCATATGTCTTCTCAAGTAGTTACCAGTCTTATATGCTATGTTAATGTTTTTCGTCACTAGTATTTTTATTTTATATGATGGTTTTTCTATATATGTGAGTGTTTTGTTTGTATTAGTATTATTTACAATATGAGGGTATATTTGGTTGATGGCCTAATGGAAAGTATACGATGAATCATGCTCAAGCTGAAAGTGTTGTTTACTGCAATTCGTTTTATTGTTTGTTTTCTTTCCTTACTGAGAATCTAGTTCACGATCAATTTATGTTATCATGTATTCGCTTGAGCTAGTTTTAAATATTTGCATTATATTTTTGCTAACAATATTGTATGAAGTTCGTTTGTTGTTCTCACCTCATGTGACTTGCTTAATTTCTATCAGGACATCCGCAATCAGGACAGAGAACTTCATTTAAGAGAGCCTTTTATTGTTTTAAAGGAAGAGGGGGGGGGACTTGGACGAGAATTTGTTCAAACTACATGTAATTTGTTTATGAGAACTTGTAGTACATTTCATCCATTTCGGCGACTTATATTTTTGTGGTGAATCGAAACGTTTTTCTGTATTAACGATTTTCATTTCAATCATCCTCAACAAGTCTATGGATCATATTAAGGTGAGCTGCTAATTCATGTTGATGAGAGTGATCAGAATGATCATTGATAGGTGTGTTCGAATGGATCAGTTTGTGATATATTGCGAAATCACGTTTGTTGCTAACTTTTTATTTCCAATTCTATTGTGACCTCAATATGTTCCAGCGGAGATAATAATGAAAAAATGACTGTAATTGGCGTTGTGTACCTGTGAAGCAGGCTATAGCATCGTCCACATACCTATACCAGTGAAGGGATTTTGAGAAAAAAAATTTGAGAAATTGGATGTTATTGAAAAGTTTTTCCGAAGTTGCCATGATGAGAGGACTCTAAGAATTATTCATTACGAAGCCTCATTTGTTTTCATATATTGTGTTATTAAATACGAAATGACTTCGGTCAACACTTATCAATAAAGATATTCACGGATAGCCAAGCGACACTGCAAGCATTTGACTCTCACTAAACAAAAGAGACTCAGCTCGATAAGTTGAGGATGCTACCGGCTCTCATATCGCACTAGAACTCGTCATTGGCATCGTTTCAGACTTTGTCAAACAAACTTTGAATGTCTGGACCTCCAGAAGTTTACCAGGAGCATATCAGTGAAACATTTTTCGACTACAGCAGGGATAACCTATGTTTTGTAACAGACCTACTCACATACTTCATGAGGCATATTTTGGACAGTATTCGATAGAGTTTCAATGATAATAATAATAATGTTAATAATATGCTTTATTATCATAATACATAATTTTGTAAACAAAGCATGGGTAGTAAATACTCAAAAAATGCAAAACACACAAAATGAAATTAAAATAAAAATTGTGCGTTGGTACAAACTATGTTAAAATGGAGAATATAAAAGATATGTATATATAAAAGAGTAAAAGTCAAGTTTATAAAAAAGTAGACATTAAAAGTAATGACTAGGAGCTCCTTAATAAATAAAGATGAGAAATATGAGTGAGCCAGTTAAAAGCTATCGTTAAAATAATCTATCAGATAGAAATTGTTTGACTAACTTCCGTAGACAAATGATTGTACATTTTTCCACCGTTGTAGATTATGGAGTGTCAGGTGATGTTTTTATTTAGCACAGTAAGTTTCAGAGTGTGTCTGCTGTTTTGGGTGTTATTATGAGAAGAGGATGCAGCAAAGTTTAATATATGCTCATTTGTTAAACACAAAGATTCCAGTATAAATAATGCAGTTACCGTTAGAATATTATATTTTTTCAAGGAATTTCTGCAGGAGTATCTTGGTTTAAGGTTTCCTATAACCTTATTGACCTTTTCTGTAAAATTAGTAGACTTTTGAATAAAGTTGGACTGTATGCTCCCCAAACCGGTATTCCGTAGGGTTACTGAGAATCTATAAGTGCCTAGTACGCCATCTTTGCACTGCTGAACCCCAATTCTTTATAAATCACTCGAACCGCATAACAGCCAGCGGAGACTTTTCTAGGGAGTTGTTGAACATGACCCACAAATTTTAAATTCTGGTCAATGAACACTCCTAAAAATTTAGTGCTATTTTTAGATTCCAGTGATCTGTCTTCAAAAAAAAAGTCCGTTGATTGAGCATCTAAATTATATTAAATTTGTTTAAGTTATGTTAAAGTTAGTTGAATGTTTGAATTACACCAATCTTTGACTTTTTTCAAGTCGGCAAGATCAACAAAATACTGCTGCAGTCTTTTCAACGACATTTATCTCAGAATAAACTTTATTCAGAAATGAGAAAATAGCATCGCGCCTATTTTTATTATTCTGGTCAGTAGACCAAATGAACTTATCGGTTTCATTTATTGAAAGGCTAAATTTGTTTGGTCGAGTTTCAGTGGGGGTGAACTACAGTGAACTCTCGCAGGTATCATCAGAGTATCGAATAGAACCTATTTTATCTTTCTACTTTGCCGATATATGTTGAAGGAATATCATTTGTAAAATCGATTCACATTAGGCTGGCACGAGGTGCCTCCTAATCGAATAATCTGCAGGAAACTTTTTTGTCGTTGAAAAAATGATGAGTATACATCTCTGTTCATTTGCTATTATGAATGAAGAGATGAATGGAGTAAACAGTCAAAGTAAGTAAGTAAGTGAGTAATTCATTCATTTTCATGTCATTCAATCATTCAGTTACATGATTTGATTTCCCTGCGATTTACAATTCAAATTGTCATTGATAATCCTATCATAGAACCATGAATTGGACAATCTGTAGCCACATAAGCCAGACTTGTGTTGTGTTATATGATATATAATGAAATAAATACATAAAATCTAAAAAAGGTCGTTTGGTTATATATTACTGTCTACCTCACTAGGTAAGAAGAGAGAGAAAGAACAGATAATTTCGCTCAAACATTTTCAAAGATATCCTGCAATTGATCATAATGATTTCCTTCATTAATTTACAGTAATTATTAATATTCTTTATATGGAGTGGTAGCTTATTGTATAATTTAGGGCCACAATAAGTTACAAATTTCTGGTTATGACTCAATCTACAGTGTGGTATTGTAATTGCTTGGTTGTAGGTCATTCGCGTATTATGTTTATGTGTAATGATGTTAATTGGGTTACTAAAAATCCATAATGAACATTAACTTTGAACAAACCACATTGTTCGTAGAGTAACTCTGTAGAATATCTCCTATCCTTCTTCAAGGCGATTTTGATCAGTGTGTTTTGTATTGCATCAAGATTATGTAGTGATGTTTTGAATAAGCCATCTCATACTGAAATGCAGTATCTAATCATCTACTCCACCAAGGCACCGTACACCGTCAGTGTGACATTCTACTTAAGATAGTTCTTAGTTGGTAAAATTTCCGAATTAGTTTGCGGAGTTTTTTTACTATTCGATCTATTTCCATGAATGATGTTGATATTTTGAATGACCTCTATGCAATTCTGTTTTTACCAAGAATCCTACAGTCAAAACAGTGAATAGACATTTATTCATTTTTTATTTCAACCCATATACCGAGGGTCTGATATGATTGATGGCGAAAGAAAATTTGTTTCCATGTACCATTCAACCTTTTTTCTGGTTGGGGAATATAATCTCAACTATTTCGTATTTTCTTGATTGCTGTTCGTCAGTGTGAAGTCTAAACAGCGGTAAATCGATTATTGCAATATTCAATTCCATTCTAATATTGGTTGAATAATAATTCGATTGATTAACAGACTGTTTTCTAATACGGTTCATTTGATTTTTTTACTGGACTAAAATCTTTGAGGTCGGAAAATATGTTTCAATCTCATATTTTGGAAAGAACAGTTATTTCTTCAATGCAAAAATAAATTGAATACGTCATATTCTTTTCATCTCCTATTTATTTTTCTTTTCTGTGACTCCTCTTCCTTCCCGTTGATTCAACTGGCGCCCTTCTGGCTCATATATATTTTGTTAAACTACTTAAGACTTAAATCTTCTTGAGCTCACAGCTGGCCGCGACATGATAAGAGTAATCGAGGCGTAGTTTTTTTTTAGATTTCACCTATGGGAAATTGCTATAAAGGTGTGAATGTATTTAAATTTGAGCATTCGACTCGTTGAATCCATTTCCACTGATTGTTAACTGAACATAACCCTTGCTGAGAATGACATTGTTAAATTGTGCAGGGTTATGCCTGCAGAGAATGGACTCGATGACACTCACTGTTTGAAAAATTCAATAATTTTTTTTTCAATCGAACAAAGAGAAATATCGGTGTAATAGAGCATGGTGGAATAGCTGAATTTCCACACTGTCATTTGTTATCTATCCAGTTTCGCTTTATATAGTGCCTATTTTGTCAAATGCGTATCATTCACTGTGTCCCGGTTCATCACCGATATTGACAATTATACGTTGCCAACTTTCGTTTCATCGGAATCAATTATTTGAGTATCATTCAGTGTCAGATGTCTGATGAGCTTTTATTCTCTTCATTATTTTCATTTGCTTGTATTTTCAATTGCATATATTTTCAAATTATTTGAAAAAATGTAAATACAAACGTTTTAAATTTTTTTATCACCTACAAATTTGCCCTTTTGTCATATAATCTCGAATGGGTACCACCTGCCTGTTCAAATATTTTTCTTTCGCTTTTTACCATTTTCAAAGGCTTCGGCCCTGGCCTGAGACTAACTTTTATAAACTGGTTTTATATACCTCATTTCTTACTCTTGAACTTCACGTGATTTTTGGTTTATAGTTCACTTGATAGAAATTTTAAATTGAAAAACAGTGCACTTTGTTTCATCTCTCTGAGTACCGTAGTTTTCCCGTAATCAATTATTAAAAATCGAATGTGGTAGGGTGGTGATATCACGCCCCTATTCCCGCTTCTTGTTCGATTGACCAATAGGAACAATAGAAGTAATCAACATT
Organism: Leptinotarsa decemlineata; assembly: GCF_025532065.1. NCBI lineage: Eukaryota > Metazoa > Arthropoda > Insecta > Coleoptera > Chrysomelidae > Leptinotarsa > Leptinotarsa decemlineata. The sequence goes on along the minus strand of NW_027412668.1, from coordinate 23,542,211 downwards.
GCCAAATCGTAAAATTTACGAAGCCTATTTATTAATTTAATTATGGAAGTGTATATGAACCCGTTGACGTTTCAATTAATGAAAATTATCCACATTGAATAAAATTTACCCGAAAAATCATTTTTGTAAATAAGTTCTACATCTAAAATCAGTACACAAAGTCGATCGATCACAAAATATTTAACTAAACTATGATTTTATGCATTATTTATTAATATACAGTTATGAAAATCAAAAAATATAGCAAACTGGATTAAAAAATCATTTCAAATATTCAATTTATTCTACAATCCTCAATCTGTACAACTGCAATTTATTATAAAAAAAACGATTTCTGCATACATATCTCTTTCTAATATAGCTACTGAATTCAAGCGTTATAGGCTCGCTTGGGTAAGGCTTGTAGTTTTTTCTTGTGAATACTTTCACCCATTTTTTTTCCTCATCATTTTATCCTTTGGGAACCCAAACTCATTATATGAAATAACTCACTTATAAACCGATGCTCTTTCTGGTTTCTTGTGCCTTTCCGCACAATTAAAATCAGCACAAGAATGCATCATTAATATTCAAATATATCGCTAAAACAATTTCAAAACATACACAAAATAAACTCGATGAAAAAACGAATTGTTCCTACGCGAGCTGTCAGCTAAGAAAAAGTTGAAACTCAATGTTGCAAAAACAATCAGAATGGATCCGATATGACGATTGAAATTTTCTGTAATTATTCATTAATTTTTTTTTAAGAATAAAACCAGCAAACAAATGAATATACAATAATAAGATCGCTCGAATCCAGGAATTAACCATAAAAATTTACAATCATATTTGCTTTGATAACTGATATAGTACAAGTTATTTCTAAATATATTTCTATATAGTATTAAACGAGCTGTATTTTCAAATGGTTTTCAAATGCACATGAACCCTAATAAAATAAATCAATTATACATTCATGCCACCCCCAAGAAAATAAGAAATTCAACGTTACTGGTATATCAGGCATATTGTCATCCAGTCAGCCAGCGCCCTCTGTAGTGGGGCGAATGTATTAAGACCAACTGTAAATTTGAGACGTAAATTTGAAGTATTTTATTTGAGTCAATCTATGTTAATGAATCTATTTTTTACACGAATGAATGAGTCCAGGTTTATACCATATTATAATAATTATTAAATTAATTTAAATTAATCAAAACAGTAATGTGATTGTAGATGCTGGTTCCACCCAGCATCGCCCGGTGAGATAGCATCGCAGCGTGAAGTTGCTTTCGGGCTAACGTTTCATTGCTGTGCCGCTTTTTTCGGTTTCAAGGGTGAGAATATAAGTAAAAATGTATGATGGTGCTTCTAGAGTCAAAATACTACCGAGGTAAAATAGCTCCCCAATCGGATCTCCGAGTGGGGGCTGATTCAATGGCATGATCCTGCAGAAGTTATTCGAAACCCACTATTTCTGACAGTCAGCACGGTTTTCCTGAAATAGATCCACATGGAAATAGCATGGTAACCGCGGTTGCTAAGAGGCCCACTAGCAACTTCAAAATCGATTTCTGCAACATAAAATGACTCAACTCACATATAAACTCAGTGCACCAAATAGTCCTCACACAGTAAAAATGAAAATCTCAAAGTGAAGAACATTATCTCGATTTGAAGAAATCTTGCTGTCCTATATTCATGAAGAAATAATTTTTTAAACTGAGAAACATATTCTCTCAAGTTGAATTTGGATCATTATTTCAAATGGACTGAATAAACGCTTTTTTTAAGTAAAAAAAATATTCCACCAAGATTGTGCATACATTTCAATAGAAATAATCACATTAGCTCAAGAGAAGTAAATATGCATTCTTTAGTCTGAGCCAAATTAATCTCGAAGTAAAACTGTTTTGAGTTTTGAAAGAATGATATATTTACTTGGAAGATTATTTCAATGTCTCCTTATGAGAAATTAATTGTTTTCTTTTGAAGAGAAGCATTTTTCATTGAAACGCTTCTATTTCTATAAATCAAATAAACTCATTTACTTCATCAAAGATGAACTCATGCTTCTGTTTATAAACTGTCCCTCTCAGTTGGATGTATTTCGTTACTTGAATCCAAGAACAGCTATTAGTGGTAAGGAAAGAAACTGAATAATACATTACATATTATTATTGGTTCATTTGAAACAATTGTAAATCATAAATATTATCCTGAAAAAGCATGTGATAAAAAACAAAACGTAATAGAGAACTAAATTTTCTTTGCTAATCTGTTGAATATCATATTCCAACTGTACACTTTTAAGAGATCATACATTAATACAAATAACATAAATAAATATTCAATAAGAAAACATATATAAAAAAGGGACATATTCTTGACAAATTGCAAATTAACAAATGAAATGAAATCGAATCCTATAAACAACATTACAACTCTGTAATTTTACACAAATGAAGTTTTTGAAACTAGATGCCATTCTGGTAAATAACATTGAAAAAATCACTATCATCGATCAAGTTCTGCATTCTGCTTTTGTTTATCCACAATGTCCGGAACATCATTTGGATTCTGAAACGAAAGGAGAAATCAGCTCATCATCTTTAGCCACTATTTCAAATATCTAGAAAAGTAAAACTAGGAAAACAGCTGCCACTAAATGAAAAAAAATATCTTTTTCAATAAAAAAACTGTATGATTGGGTTTATTCCGTTAACCAACCCAATTATTGTCCGCATACGAACGACAACCCTCAAAATTTTAAACTTGTCTGAGGTCTTATTGTTTAACATACGATTTTTATCAAGTAAAAAGGTGCTTAAACATTCCTTTATCAGAAATGAACAATCAATCCAAAAGACGTACATCAAATCCCTTTGAAGTCGATAGAAGTGTTTACAATAAAATTGCCTTTCAAAATAATACTTATGATGTACTGTTTGGAACCTTTGGTGTAGTAATGAATATTACTGGAGTTTTTTTCCAACACCAAATCGTTATTTTTACACCTCGACACGTGTTTCGATCACCAAGTGATCATCTTCAAGAGGAAGATAAAACTAGAAACTACTCAAAACTGAAGGTATTCATTCTATTCAGGTACATCATACAGGTAGGTAATCAGAATACCACCCATACAAGTGTACCACCCTAAATTAATTTTACAATTAGCCTTTCTATTATTTTACAATATGTCCTTATGTATGTTTAAATGTTGCAGCTATATATAGAACAATTTTCAGCTATATAAAATCAGTTTCACAATATTGCCTATCTAAATATATTTACAATGTGTCTTTTTGTAGTAATCAGTAAACCCAACAATATTATTTCAACAAGCTCTATAGTATGCTATTTGGTATTGGTCGGTTATCGTTATTCATAATATTACTAAGTTTACTTATTTCTACACTTTCATAGGCATCTAGTTGCCTGTTGTTGTTAACTTGTCTAACTAATCTTAAAGAACTGAAGTCTATGGAATGGTTTTGTTGCAAATGGGCGATGGGCGACTGCTGATTTTTCAGGTCTTCCATATTTTGAGTGTACTATCTCTTTAATAGTAATATCTCTTTAATAGATCTTTTTGTCTGTCCATAATATTTTGCATCGCAGTCCTCAGATTCAATTTCGTAAATTCCAGACTTTTTCGAATTCTCGACTTTGTCTTTTGGACTTCCCAAAAGGCTCTGCAGTGTATGACTTATTTTAAAAACCACCTTCATACCTAGTTCCTTGAAAATATTTCCAAAGTTCTTCGTATATTGGTGGTATGGAACTGAGATGTATTTATCTTGGTTTTGGTGCTTTCTGAAAGTCGAGATTTCGTTCATTCTTAACCTAAACTTCTTTTGTTCTAATTATGTCATCTACAATACCCCTCGGGAAACCGTTAGTGGCTGCTATTTCCTGTATTGTACGTTTTTCTTTTGTGAACCTATCATGTGTTAGAGGGAAAGTCAAAAGACGATGCACCAAAAAAATTCAACCCAGCACGTTTGTGCTGTCCACAGTGATGTGAACTGTCAGGAATATACCTGTACGTGCTTGTTTCTTTTCTAAATATATCGTATTCTAACCCTCCATCTTTGCTCCTCATTACCAAAACGTCAAGAAATGGTAGTTGTCCCTTATTTTCTAATTCATACGTGAATTTTATTGATGGACATCTATTATTTTAAAAGGAAACAAAGTCCTCGATATTCGATTTTTTGATATCGAATACCGCGAAAATATCATCCGCATACCTTAGCCAAGTCCTAGGAAAATACTTTGACTTCTCTTTAGTTTCCATTTCGAATCTGTTCATGTACAGGTCTGCCAGGTTGAGGGACAAGGGATTTTCCATGGCCGTTCCTTCCTGTTGTTCATAAAAGCAACCTTCTACCTGGAAAGGATATTGTTTCATACACAAATTGGTAAGAGAAACGAATTCATCGATTTCGTTGTTATTGAAATTATTTTTCTCTAGTAACATACAAAATAACATACAAAAAACATGGTTCTGCAAGAAGGTGAGATTTTGGTTTCTTTTGATGTTAGTTCATTATTTCCTAGCGTCCCAATTCCACAGACCTTGCAATACCTCAGGGAATTACTAGAGAAAAATAATTTCAATAACAACGAAATCGATGAATTCGTTTCTCTTACCAATTTGTGTACGAAACAAAATCGTTTCCAGGTAGAAGGCTGCTTTTATGAACAACAGGAAGGAACGGCCATGGGAAATCTCTTGTTCCCCTACCTGGAAGACCTGTTCATGAGCAGATTCGAAATGGAAACTAAAGAAAAGTCAAAATATTTTCCTTGGATTTGGCTAAGGTATGTGGATGATATTTTCGCGGTATTCGATACCAATAAATCGAATATCGAGGACTTTGTTTCCTTTTTAAATAATAGATGTCCATCAATAAATTTCACGTATGAATTAGAAAATAAGGGACAACTACCATTTCTTGACGTTTTGGTAATGAGGAGCAAAGATGGAGGGTTAGAATACGATATATTTAGAAAAGAAACAAGCACGTACAGGTATATTCCTGACAGTTCACATCACTGTCGACAGCACAAACGTGCTGGGTTGAATCTTTTGGTGCATCGTCTTTTGACTTTCCCTCTAACACATGATAGGTTCACAAAAGAAAAACGTACAATACAGGAAATAGCAGCCACTAACGGTTTCCCGAGGGGTATTGTACATGACATAATTAGGAAAAAGAAGTTTAGGTTAAGAATGAACGAAATCCCGACTTTCAGAAAGGACAAAAACCAAGATAAATACATCTTAGTTCCATACCACCAATATACGAAGAACTTTGGAAAGATTTCCAAGGAACTAGGTATGAAGGTGGTTTTTAAAACAAGTCATACACTGCAGAGCCTTTTGGGAAGTCCAAAAGACAAAGTCGAGAATTTGGAAAAGTCTAGAATTGGAATGAAAGGACTGCGAAGCAAAATATTATGGATAAACAAAAAGATCTATTAAAGTGAGATATAAGGAACACATAGCACACTTGAAATATGGAAGACCTGAAAAATCAGCAGTCGCCCATCATATTTTGCAACAAAACCATTCCATAGACTTCAGTTCTTTAAGATTAGTTAGACAAGTTAACAACAACAGGCAACTAGATGCCTATGAGAGTGTAGAAATAAGTAAACATAATAATATTATGAATAACGATAAGGGACCAATACCAAATAGCATACTTTATAGCTTGTTGAAATAATATTGTTGAGTTTACTGATTACTACAAAAAGACACGTTGTAAATATATTTAGATAGGCAATATTGTGAAATTAATTTTATATAGCTGAAAATTGTTCTATATATAGCTGTAACATTGAAACATACATAAGGACATATTGTAAAATAATAGAAAGGCCAATTGTAAAATTAATTTAGGGTGGTACACTTGTATGGGTGGTATTCTGATTACCTACCTGTATGATGTATCTGAATAGCATAAATAGCTTTAGTTTTGAGTAGTTTCTGGTTTTATCTTCTTTTTGAAGATGATCACTTGGTGATCGAAACACGTGTCGAGGTGTGAAAATAACGATTTGGTGTTGGTAAAAAACTCCAGTAATTTTCAAAATAATAATTTTGGAACCGTTATAGGAATTCAAAGTGTCGTGTGAGTATCATTAGAGGATCAATGAAAAGTATAAAATGTTTCACTAAATAAATGTAACACATAATCATGCAAACGTACTCAAAGAAATATGATTTGCTATTTAAATAACAGCATTCACTGTTTTCACTGTTCAGTTTAAATTAATATACACTTGCAAAGCTTGGCAAATGTTATAATGCATGTGTGAAAAATTACGGAGATTGGTATAATTTTCGCAAAATGAAGGCAAAATTAAGAGTTGCCCTCAAAGTTTACAACTTTCTCTTCGGTACTACGTATACAACGCGGTACTTACTAATATAGCGGAGTTTTATCCAATTATAATACTTACCCTTGAGAATATTTTTCAATTGTGGAAGACCCTAGTCTTGTAAAATCTGTTCCATTATGGTAGATACAAAATAATCGAAAACAAATTGCAGTGCCTACAGACACATAAAACACTTCCTCCTCAAAATCGCAACACACCAACATCACTTTCCAACACATACTGGCGCGAAAGCGATGCTTCCAACGGAATTCCCCGCTCCCCTCTCACTTAAAAGGGTCATAGAAATAACAGAGCCCCACAGGTTTTTTCAAACTAAAATGAATGAAATACTTCTTCAAAAGAAACCCTGTTCATTCTATACAAAATTCCTGTTATTTTCAGTCGATCATAATATAGTTTTGTATGTGGATTCACAAAAGTCTTGTTATAAACAAATTGGGTTATTTGAAGGGATACAGTATTGAATTCAAACAAACACTATGTGTTCAGATCTAGTTGATATTGCTCTTCATTTGAAACAGTTTATTTTTCCCTTCAAATAGGTGGTGGATTTTGATTCAAAATAGTTCATCTTCGCAATGATATGATCAAACAAATGATGTCGTTGAAAGGCCAAGAAATTTGATTTCTTTGTTGAAAAAAGTGTGGTTTTCTGGTGGAACATGGCAGTGTTGGCATAAAGTAATAGTTTTTTCAATAGAGATAAAAATTTCAAAGCAACCTATGATCTTCTTTTAAAGAAATACTTTTTACTGTGCATACTCTTGCACTTACAAAAACCAAAGTCAGTGCTTCAACAAACTCCGTAAATTTTTTATATCCCGGATCAGAAGCAATCTCTCCTCAAAACTAGACGAAATGCTGGAACCCTGAAACTTTGATGTTATGTGGCTCAAAATAGTATCACAGAAGATCACCAAGTTCATATGCCGCGTTTATCAATCACATAGCGATACACAATATAGGGCACTGAACAACCAATCCGGAAATTCACTGTCACCGTGAGGTCTCCATTGGTATATTCTGACCACAAACTTATTTAAGTGTTCACGATGTCAAAAGTGTTAGAAAAAATTGTTAATCATTAGCTGATGAATTACCTGAATGAAAAATCAATTTTATCGCCGACACAATCTGGATATAGAAGAGAACATAGTTGCACTACCGCCTTGCTACATATAGTCGGTAATATTTTCTCAGCTTCAGATAAAGGTTTATGTACAGCCCTGATACTTCTTGATTTTAGTAGGACATTTGACACTATAAACTATGGCATACTAATGTCAGTTTTGCATCATATAGGAATATCTGCAGATAGTGTTGAATTCTTCAATAAATATTTGAGGGGAAGATATCATAGTGTGACAGTAGTAGCTAATAAGTCGAATTTTCTAGAATTGAAGTCGGGAGTGCCACAAGGTTCAATTCTAGGTCCACTACTCTTTTCTATTCATATCAGCCAGCTTGTTAACTCCCTTGGACATTGTTCTTCTCATTTATATGCAGACGACACACAGATATATATCTCTTCCAAACCTGAAGACGTTGATAAGGCTTTTGCACAAGTTAATAAAGACATCAATAATTTTGTTGAAACTGCAACTGATCATTGTCTAGCTAACAACCCAAAAAAGTCAAATGTTTTGATATTTGGACCAAAAATGTCAGGGAGAAGATTGAAGACAAAATAAAAATACTTGACAAGGACCTGTCCATTGTAGATCAAGCGAAAAGTTTGGGACTTATTTTCGAAAGTAATTTAAGATTCGAAACACACGTGAAAAAACTCATTCAAAAGGCTTATGGAACTCCTAAGATTATTTATGCAAAAGCAGTGATAGTTTAGTTTTGTCTACTCTGGAATTTGCTGATTCAGTGCACGATCTCTGCTTAACGAAAGCATATAAGCAAAAAATCCAAAAGATTTATAATTCATGTTTACGTCTCATTCATGGGGTTTGAAGGCGAGAAAGTATTTCCAATAAATTGGTTGAAACGGGTTGGTTGAAAATGGCAATGCGAAGGCGGTTGTATGCAGCGTGCTCATTTCACAGAATAATCATAACGAAGATTCCGATTTACTTATATGAAAAAATTTCACTTCGAACCGATGTTCATACAATCAATATTCGATTTAAAGGTATTTTAACACCACCAATTCACCATCATGAATTCTTCAAACGGTCCTTCAGTTACCAAATTGGCTACGTGTACAACGGTATTCCAAACGAAATTAAAAAAATTAATGTGATTAGTTTTAAGTATTACTATAAGAAATGTTTTCTGGAAGCAATAAACCGAATACATTTCAGATCCCTAAGTTGTTAAGAGTCCCCATTATTGTTTTTTTTTCAAATTCTGTATTATAGGCATATTCGATAATGTTAAGCTTGTGTGAGGTTAAGTGGTAGAACAAATCAGTCATTTTGAATTATTGATTTGAACTTTGCCTTTGACGTCAGCCCTAGGATCATTAATGTTCCAAATGTGAAAAAAATCTGTATGTATTCTAGATTGACAGAATAAAGACACATTATTATTATTAATTACCGGTAAATGTTAGGGAACAGTCTAAGTTGCGCAAAGTTTAGCGTTACAGATTAACTGAAAGGAAACATCTTCAAGACTACTTTTGAAATTTCCTCTGGCTAGATGTTTGTTCCAGCTCTAAAAATCCATCAACTTGTGTTTTTGAAGTTACAAATTTAATTCAGTCATCCATGGATCCATATATTCCGTTTTCAATGAAATGACGTCCTAAAGACAAACGTTGGTTCAACAAAAATTGCTAGCAAACTATCGCCTCCAAAAATCTCGCGTACCAGCAGTTGCGCAAAAATCTCAGTGCCGAAAACCGAACTAGGTTTGTACAGCTGCAAACTTAGGATGAATGAAAGCAAATAACTTCACAATCAGAGAATTAGGGATGAACTGCTTGCCAATCCCAACGAGTCTAGATCCTTCTGGTCGGTAGCTAAAGCCGTTAATCAGAACTTCACAAAATCTACAATTCCATCACTAACACTCGTGCAGTATTTTGCAGACTTTTCGAACTGTCCCATAAGACAACCTATCGCGTTCAGTCTATTCCCAAAAAGGGCAAGAAAAATCTTTCAAATAACTATATACCAGGCGCTTTGCTATCAGTGATATCAAAAGTCATGGAGAAGGTCGCAAACCACCTATCCTCAAATATTTGGAAGGCTTCGACATCTTGAGCGACCACCAATATGGCTTTCGGAAACAAAGATCAACAGACGACCTTCTATCGTATCTCACCCATATTTGGAATAACGTAATCGAGAAACATGCAGAATCAAGATGCTGAGGCTTGTCGAATCATTTTCATGTATGGCTCTCCAACTTCCTGAAAGAACGTTCCCTGCAAGTAGCCGTCGATGGATATCTCTCGAATACTTTCATCGCTGGTGTTCCCCAGGGATCTATATTGTCTCCAACCATCTTTTTATTATATATCAAGGACTCACTTGAAAAAACCAAGAATCCAATATATTGCTTTTATGACGACAGCACACTTGTCTCGCCATTTCATTTGGATTCCAGTACACCGGCTACGGAGGCATATCTTGACCGGCAGCAGGAGTTTGCATATCTTAATGAGGATCTAGAAGTGATTTCGAATTGGGGTGAAAGTAACCAGGTTCAATTCAATGCCACAAAAACGCAGGCATAGTTTTTCTCCAAGAAGACAAATGTCTCCGAACCGGGTTTGATAATGTCAGGTCAGAAAATTTCGCTTTCTGCCTAGATACGTTTGTTGGGGGTTTAAATGGACACCAATATGTCTTGGGACAATCATGTCGCTGGAATTTCAAAGACTGCTTCTCAAAAGTTTGGAGCTCTGCCTCCAAACGTATCCTGAAGTTGCTGGATTCCATCCAGAAAAGAGCCATTCGCCTGATTGGAGACGCGAACATCTTGATAGCCTGTAACATCGAAGTAATGTTGGCGATTTGTCCCTCTTCTACAGATACTCTCACGGGAAGTGTTCAAGTGACTTATCACATTTGATTCCACCAAGAGCGATACATATCAGAAATACGCCACGGATTCGTTTTGAGGTTTGACCCAGTTCATAAATGCAATTAACATGTATACTTTTGAAAAGTAATTTTGATTTTCGGCAGATTTAAATAATTTCAATATTTTTCGCTTAGTTCTCCGCTTAGACTCCAAAATGAATATCTTGTTACAACGATATAAAGATGTGGTTGAATAAGACATATTTCGACTACTTCTGGTATTTTCAAAATAGTATTGGATAGAAAGGATAAATTCACTGTAGGTGAATCCCACATTCTTTGATCCTCACTACTGCATGATAATTAATTATACATGTTTTATTTTATTTTTTCAAGGACAAAATACAAGCATTACAGGAAAATCCTTAAGGCGCTTCAAGAGCGGTGCCTGTACAAAAGTAGCGATTTACATTGGATTTGAACCGCTGGAGATTAAATCCATTTGGGAAAACGTTCTCAGGAAGTTTATTTGACATAAACGCAGATCTCCAAATGAAAAAGTTTTCAAACAGTGCCAATTCTTGCGTCAGAGAAAGTATCTTGATAATAATTAAGAATATGCAAACTGAAGGTTTAAGGTCCTGAGTCCAAAACAAAAAAGCTGACTTTCTTATCGGAACAAATAAATGAAAAACTATGATGGAGAAAAGAGAATTTAAAGTTTATATACTTTTTAACACTTTTATCTGTAATATATGTATATCGTCCTATAAGACGAAACTGCAGTAACGAAAGTTACAAATAAACGAAACGTTAGTTACAAATGAAAGTGGTAAAGAACATAGAAAGTTTCAATTCTTTATTCTTCATAGTGATTTCCTACCACGTAGGAACGGCTACCTTCATCAATTTATTGAAAATGTATGATATTTTAAACACACAAGTTACTTAGTCGGGCAAAGAAAATAGGGCAAAGTGAATATGGTATCCACTTTGCCCGCTTTTCGTTATTATTGACTTGTAATTTCATCATGTTGTTTATTTGTTTCAGATGGTTAATAAATATAAAAAAAAACTAAACAAGGGTCGTGGGATGAGAATTTCATGAAATCAGCTATTAATTTCTGAAAATGATTCACTTCCGTCTACAAAATTGTTTCGTGAACTATAAAAATACGCTACTAATGAAAATACGGAATCGAATGCTTTCAAACATTGAAAATGATTGGTCAGGGTTCACTTGAATACACATTATGAATACCAATGTAAATCCATAAAATCGTGTTCTTTGAGAGATACTTCATGGAATGAATCAATGTAAAAATTTTGTTGAAACCGTTTACATATCTTATCTCAAATGTAAGTTATATATCACCAAAATTGATATTTTTCCATTTCGCGACAAAACCGTATGCCCTATTGAATGATATTCAGAGATTCTGAGATAAAATCTTTCATCTGCCTGTTATAGTAGAAAATTGCAATCGTTTTTTGAAGATTTCTTAGTCTCTTTCATTTACCTACACCAGTGGAAAACGATTTGAATTTCAAAATCGTACATATTTCACTTACCGTATTTTCCCATTGACAACTCGTTTCTTTTTCCGAAATTGCTTTCGTTTCGAGCCCTTTCAACCTTTGTTTCTTTCCACACGTATTCGAATGAATGTGACGGATTTTCACAAATCCGCAATGCCGTATGTAAAAATTCTTTGATCTCCTACCCAACAGGGTCATATATTTTTTACTTCACTGTGAAAGGAAATGAAACTGTGTTATATGTCTATCTTTCGGCCACTTTTTAATATACAAATATATATATATATATATATATATATATATATATATATATATATATATATATATATATATATATATATATATATATAAATATCAGGGGGATGACCTAAGACTTGTTTTTCGCATTTTTCGTTTAGTTTACTTTGAGGTTTCTCCGTATCTGTGGTTGGTGTCACTGTTGTGCGTATACTGTCTTGCGTATATACTCTTGCTAAACGACAGTCGATCAGTCTTCCAGAGTATATGTCATTTAGGATTAGCAGTGTATGGCTCTTCCGTAGAACTGGCATTTCCTGATAAATCAGTAAGAATGTAGAAAAAACATTTGAGAATAACGTTAACTTTACGATATGGACTGGTAGTTGATGAAATTATAGTTTACTTCACTTGATAATGTAATACAATAATGATTACACTGTCATCAAGAATTTTTATTTTAAAATAATGATTCATCCACATATATAATTGCACATCAATGGTACCAACTATCTTCAAATACTTTAAAGTTCGGAGTCGAACAACCCATTTTTCAAATTGGAATTATTTTCCGATCCACGATGTAACAAACGAGATTCATTGTTATTTATATTCAATTATTATCTTCATTATAGAAGCTTTTTTTCATAAACTTTGACGATCTTACTCTAGAAGGCGAACATATTTAACTTACAAAATTCTGATTCTGTGTTAGGGTTAGGTCCTCCACCGCAACACGCAAAGGATTATTGTGGCTCACATCTATTCACACTCCGACAAATAAACCCAGTGAGTGATCTTTCCGGTCAGATGTTAAGAGTACAGCTCTGCCAAACTCTAAGAACCTAATTCGGTCCCCAGAGGGGCAGGCACAAAGTATACTCTGTGTACTCATTTCTAATATTGTTTCAAAGAAATACGCTATTAATTGAAATGAGGAAAAGATGTTTATTCTAGAGGAGATTGTTATCGAAAAAAATGTATTCAGGTGAAATTCTTTTCTTGAAAGTAATTTATTTAGATCATACTTACTATTGAGTTTCATTGAATAGAAAGATACCTACTGATGTCATTCAGTTGAAATTATTTTTTGATATAATGTGAACATACACATAAAAAAACAACATAAAAAAATGATTTTTTATTTTGTAATTTATGGAATTATGTTGTTTTTTCATAATTTAATAAATAGTTTTTGAAACATAATCTTTTAATTTGGAAAAATATCAAAAACGTAAAAAACTCATTCACTTCAATAATAAAATAACTTGCCCTTGACAAGGGAGTTGCTAACGTGAAATCGAATGGAATGCATTGCTATTCGAACTATTTACTCGAGTAACTGACTTTTGTTAGTAAAATTTTGGGGCCACTATAAATAATATATTTCAGGACCTCTTGAAATAATTACTCAATGATCATCAAACTAATGGTAGGTGACGTCTATAGCCCTGTTGAGCAAGGAATTCCAAATCGAGAAATTGAAATATATTGAAGAATAATTACTTTATTATAGATATTTACTTAAGATTTTTTCATAAATTTTTATGAGCTCACTAGAAGTCGAACAGATTTATTCTACGGTATTCTGCTTCTGTGTATTCATTTTCAATATTTTTTTGAAGAAATGATCTACTTATCGAAATGATGAAATTGTGTCCATTCTAGAGTAACTGTTTTCGACAAAAATGATCTAAGTAAAATTCTCTTGAAAATAATTTATTTAAGTCATATGTATGTATCATTCAGTTTCATTCAATAAAAAGTTACTGATTGTTGGCATCAACTGAACGAGGACTTTATGAATAACATATTCTTCATTTATTTATCATCTGTTGCTGTTGAGCGGTAAATATTCCAGTATTGAAAAAGTCTATCAAACATTTGTACATTTGCTATTCAATACACTTATCAGCATGTAATTATGTAGTTGTAACTGAATGAAAAAAAAATTATCTTTTGAAGGGTGGGGTTGTAGTGAACGGCGGTGGTGTACCGTCTTCATTGCCGATATGTCCATGTCGTGATACGGGTCGGAGCCCTATTTTCGAAGGTGAATTAAAATAATAAATGAAGGTGGTAGGGTTTCGAGAGTTTGGAACTATGTAATTGAATGATTCCTTCTCTGTTAAAATCTATTTTCAATTCCTCAATTTTTGATAGTTTTTGAGTTATGAACGAATGTCATTTTTTTCGCCTCAATTTGTTAATGATAATTGCAATTTACTATTACTGTAAATTCAGAAGTGGGTTTGCTTGGCCTCTTCTAATTCAAAAAAGTTAATCTCAAGTAATATATCAAAAATTAAAATTTAATTAGCGAAATGGTTCAAATTGTTCAACTAGTTTCTGGAAAAGAAGTGATTAGATTACAACAGTATAATGTGCGATCTAACATTTCATCAAATGAATTCAATATCAATTCATAATCTCACAATCGTCATGTGAAAATATTTCTGGAGCATGTTATATTAATCGCTTCATCACCCTGATAATGCCAACTAAGTTCACTTGTAGATGAAACCCATTGGAAAAGGAAGGCAAATATGACAAAAATAAAATGAAAAAAAATTATGGGCGATCTAAGCTCGGAAAATGGAAGGGGATGAGTTAATAAAAGTAAAAAACGGTTTATCGCGATTTCCGGCAAAACTACAAGTCCTATGGAGAAAAAGTTGAATGGCAGAGTTGTAGGTGATAAAAAGATCTACAACTAACTTTTTTCACATAAACTCAAAATTTATGCGAAGAATTCAAAAAAACCAATTTTTTGGTATTTTATTTTTATATTCTACTGAAAAAAGCACCCTGATTTTCAATTGAAAATTCACACGTAAAAATATGTTTAAAAAAAATATATGTGCTTCTTGTTCCTTAAGATCTCTACTCTTTGATGGTGTGAAACTACTATTGCACATTGTCTCAGAAAATGCAAAAAAAATTAAAAAAATTCGAATCTGAAAATTGTTTTTTCATCATTATGGTAAATTCTGAGAATTCTGAGCTATTCATTGAAATTTTATTCAAAAAATCATGATATTTATTTTTTCAAGCAATGTTCTGGAAATGTAGAAGATCTATTTTTCTCGTCTGATTGTTTCAAATATGAATCAAAAATATTGTTGCATTTCTGTATTGTTTTTCTGGTTGCGATACAATATCTGGATTTACCGGAAAGGGAAAAAAAGTATGATAAATTCCTTATTGAATGATAAAAATGGCCAATATTTCTTATAATGAAGATACGAACCAAGATATCAAAAAATGGAATATAATTGAACAAAACTGTTCGTAAATGTGAAAATGACAATATAATAACACTGAATCAATGAAGATTTCGAAAATATCTATTGGTAAAAATTACATCCTTCATATTGGCAAATCTCCCATCCATAGAAGGTGCAGAAGAACAACATTGTTACAGGGCATTTCATCAGCTTCAAATTTGGCTGGGTAACGAACTGACAGCAACAGATAGAGGCTGGAAGGAACATTAAAGTGGAGTTATGCTCAATTTTACAGAAAATATGGCTCAAAACTATTTGTTGCACCTGTGAAACTGGATGTAACAGTCAGAAATGTGGCCGACAAAAACATGGTTTGAAATGCACAAATTTATGCTCAAATTGTCATTGTCATGAAAAATGCTTCAATAAAGGATTGTAAGCTTTAACGGCTGGCGTTAATGTTCTGATTGTTTTCCGGGTTTTGCCGTGGTCTTCTTTAGGTTTAGGTTTAAAAATTGTAACCAAAGAAGACCACGGCAAAACCCGGAAACCAACCAAAACAAATGCTCCAATGTTCAAGAAAAAAAAAACTACGAAGAAGTTATTGATTCACATGAAATTGTGGATGCAGAACCAATGCAGACTGGAAAAAATATTGGAGACGAAGATGATGATGGTCTTGAAGATCTACTAGAATCGAAAAGGTTTTTCGAATCTACGAACTGATGGATAAGTGATTAGAATTCAAGAAATGTACATATAAATCACAAGATTATTGTATTTAGAAATATTGTAATGAATAACGTAGTCAGTATAAAGTATTTAAATTTCAAGCATTTTTTTTATTGAAATGCCTAACATTTACATGCATATTGTTATATTATACGATTTTCTAAGACATAAATTCAATTATAATTTAATTAATCAGCTTAATACTGGAAAAAATTCTACAGTCACAGTTTTTAGGTGAAATCTGATTTTACCTAAAAGAGGGTAAAAACACGTGATCCTGGGAAAGTATACTTGTGTGAATATTTCGGCATTTTGAAACATTAATGAGATAACAAGTTGGGTATGAAATAAGATATAACAGTATCTGTCTCTGTCTTACTTTGACTATACTACTCTTCAATGATTCCCACTGATTACCAATATTCAGACAACACTGTCAGAAGAGCTATCCACTGTAGTTCGAATCGCAAGAGTATATGCGGAGGACTTACAGCTGTGAGTTTGTCAACAAGTATACACCCGGATGAGGCAAAAAACGTAGTTTGGGAGGAAGACCCAGAGATATCAACATGCATACAAAATTTTAAAAAATGTGTTTCATTTCAAGGCATTTCCACCATACATGGAAAGCAAATGTCACATATACGCGGCTAAAATCACCATATACGCACTCCTTCTGGTGGAAGACTTATTGCTGCGTTTCCTGTTGAGGAACTATATATAGCGGAATGTATATATATATATATATATATATATATATATATATATATATATATATATATATATATATATATATATAGTCAAAAAATCAAATCTCTTTTCTACTTTGCCAAGCTTTTGCTTCTGTTGGGAAGCTTCTTCAGGGCAGTAAAAATGAGTCAAAAACAATAAATTGAATATATAAACTGACGGAGAAGGTTGAACATGTATAAGATTTTTTGGTTTTGACAAATGTCATTTGTCAAAACTGAATGATAAAAGATACTGCTCAGAAGAGCTATAGCAAGATTTTTCAATCTTAGATGAACTCACTGCTCCTTTGGAAAAAACAGCTTCCAAGAAAACACTGAGGGATAATCCGCGTCGTGCTGCAAAAGGAGTGAAAACTAATTGATTTTATGTATATATATATATTCTTTCTGTTTCTCTAATTTTTTTTGCAATACTTTAGTAATCGTTAGTTGTGTCTTGAAATTTTCATTGATTCCAATTGTTATTTTCAATAAATATTTTTATATTGTCTGGGCTTGGGAGTGAGTTTGATGAAATATGCGGAAAATAACGATTTGTCACATAAACATAGCTTACTCGATATACAACAAATGACGATATCTGATTTGATGGTTACCAAATTTTTCGTGAAGATATAGGTGAAGGAAGGGGGAGGGGTGTTGCAATTTTTATCAGGAACATTTTCAGAGCTACTTCAATACACAACATCCTCAATCAAACAATTGAACAAGTCTGGGTAACATTCACCATTGACAAAAAAAGTTACGCTGTTGCTTCTATGTACAGACCTCCGAATCTTTCTCTTCCAATATTCTTGCCTGCCTTAGAGGACTGTTTATCTTCAATCTGTCCCAAATTTGAAAATTATTCTAGCGGGGGATCTAAATGTGGATTATTCAGATCCAACTAATAGTCAGTGTGTTCAACTGGATCACATTCTTCATTCGTATTGTTTGAAACAAATAGTAGACCAACCCACACGGTACTCTTCGGCAGGTTGTAAAATATTAGACGTTTTGATCTGTTCAGAATTATTAACTATATCCGACTGTACTACGATCGACTGTAGTTCATTTTCTGATCATTTTCTAGTGTTTTGCAAGGTGGGCTTAATCAAAATAGTAGATAAGAGTTTCTTGAACACCTATAGAGACTTCAGCAAATTTAATTTAGATCTTTTTTCATTAGATCTACAGGCAGCGGATTTCAGTTCTCTTCACCACATTGAAAATACCAATGACAAATTGTCTCTTTTCAATGGAATAGTAACCGATCTTTTTGAGAAACATTCTCCTCTTGAAACTGTTACAATTTCCAAGAAAAGGGCCCATTGGCTCAAAGGCAATCTGAAACTCATGTTTAAACTAAGAGATAGAGCTCTTACGATATTTAGAAAGACAAAGTTACAGCATCACTGGGATTATTACAAACAGTTGAGGAATTTAACCAATCGTACTGTGAACCCGGAGAAAAGAGTACATCTCAATCATAGGCTTACAAGAACTTAGCAGATATGGAAAGATTTATCCGATTTGAATATTCACCATAAAAGAAACCTCAAATCCATTCCAGACCACTTATTGAACGTTGAAGATATCAACAAATTTTTTGGAAGTATATCCAATTGCAACTCTTCCCCTGATGATGAAATTATGGATTTTTTTTCGAGTAATGATATAAAATATCCCAACTCCTATAAAGCTACTGATGTCAATGATATCTATAAGTTTATTCTGAACATGAAGTCAAATGCTGTAGGACCTGATGAAATAAGCATTAAAATGTTGCTGTACTGCTGTCCCACAATCCTTCCACATATCACTCACTTATTCAATCACTGCGTATCGACTAATTCCTATCCATCCATCTGAAAGGAAGCAAACGTTCTTCCGTTGGCCAAAAATTCTAACCCCGAAAATTCAGGCGATTTCCGACCAATTAGCATCTTATGTGCGCTCTCAAAATTTTTGAAAAAATATTGAACTTGCAGATGCGTGATTATCTGAATGACTTCGATATATTACCGTAGTGTCAATCAGGGTTCAGACCTGACCACAGTTGTACGACTGCCCTCCTGAAAGTTGTGGATGATGTGCACAGATCTACTGATAATAATGTCTCCTGATATTATTGGACTATTCTAAGGCGTCCGATCGCATACACCATGACCTTCTCTTTGCTATTTTGGGCTACCTACGGTTTTCAATACATGCTGTAGCACTACTTAAAAGTTACCTTCGCAATCGTTTTCGAAGAGTTGTATATAATAACGAAAAATCTGATTTAATACAAATTGAAAACGGTGTTTCTCAAGGTTAAATATTGGGCCCTCTCTTGTTCGTTTTATATACATCTCAATTTCATAGGTCACTGCAATTCGCAACCATGCATTGTTATGCCGACGATACTCAGCTGTACAAGGAATTCGACCAGAATTCAATTAAGGGCGCCCTATGGCAAATTAATACCGATCTCGATATGTTCTTATCTTTGTCAGCTAAATAGCGCCTATCTGTTAATGCATCTAAATCTAATGTTGTGCTCTTTGGTAGAACAGCGGCGAGGAATCGTTGTTCTGACCTCATAAATATTGTAATAGATGGAACAGAACTTTCCTTGAAATTAGTTACAAAAAAATTGGGCCTATATCTTGACAACAGTATTCGTTTTAAAACACACATTTCGCAAATTCTAAAGCGAGGTTACGCAAATTTGAAAGTAATATATTCCAACAGAGCATTTCTGAATAAAAGAAGTAAAATGATACTGTGCGATGCTTTAGTTCTTTCACATGACAACTACGCAGACGTGGTGTATGGTCCTGGTATTTTGAAGAGTGACAGTTTTAGAATCCAAAAACTCCAGAATGCATGCATTATGCTCATTACGGGTACGAGGAAACGAGAACACATTCCCCATATGTTCGGGGATGTGGGTTGGTTGAATATAGAATCTAGACGAACATTTCATTCTGCAACATTTTTTCAAAAACCCTCCTATCTTTTTGAAAAAATGTCCTTTAGAAGTGACGTACACCATCTTAACTTGAGATTCGGGATACACCACAACAATACCACAATTATTGATTTTTTTTTCGTAAAATACGGAAGTGAATCTGTGTTTGGAAAATAATTATATGTAATCTGTTTCATTAAAGATCTGAAATTATTCTGATGAGGGGGCTCAACATGGCATTCTATATTCATGAAGAGGGCTTCAACTGTTACTTTGATTTTTGTCAACTGCAGGTAGGTTAGGTTAGATTAGGTCCAAAGTGAGTTCGCACAAACTCTTAACTGTTCCAAACGGAACACCCTATTGGTATATCAGCCTGTCTTTGCGTTATACTAGTAGGTTTTCTACGTGAGTTCAACAATAATTGATCACACTGTACAACTGAACTCAGCCTTGTTTCACACTGTCAATGCAACACATAGATTTCAACTGAACTTCACACTGATACCCAAATATCTATCATCTCATCAGCTCACTTCGTGCCGCATTTTCAACTAGACTAACTCAATCTGCCTATTGATAGTGCTCATGTATGCCAATGGAAGTCTAAGAAAGCCAATAGAAATATTCTTGAAGAGACGCGACACCTATAACGATCGAAATAAACAAGTAGAGTTAAGCGCAACCTCGGCCAAGTCACAGTGGATTGATGAAGACCAGTTATTTTTTAGGGGTTATTTTCAGGTAAATTGATGGATGCAGAGCCGTTACTACATGGTAGTAAATCATAATGAAAAGAGAAATGAACATTTCTATGTTTTTTACCACTTT
Source organism: Leptinotarsa decemlineata (assembly GCF_025532065.1). Classification (NCBI taxonomy): domain Eukaryota; kingdom Metazoa; phylum Arthropoda; class Insecta; order Coleoptera; family Chrysomelidae; genus Leptinotarsa; species Leptinotarsa decemlineata. Next base: position 23,521,576 of record NW_027412668.1, on the reverse strand, counting down.
TATTTGTAACTAACGTTACTGCAGTTTCGTCCTATACGGACATTTTCATTTTCCAGTTCAATGTATAAGTTTGAAAATGTCCGTATAAGACGAAACTGCGATAACATTAGTTACAAATAAAAGTGGTAAAAAACATAAATATTTTCATTTCCCTTTTCGTTATTTTTAGGGGTTATTTTTTTAGGGGATAATTTACAACAATACATTTAATCATGCAAATGAGAAATATAACGTGTTTTTTACCACTTTTATTTGTAACTAACGTTACTCCAGTTTCGTCCAATAAGGACAATTTCAAACTGATACAGAGTTTATGTTATACAGAGTTCATCGTATTAGTTTTAAAATGTCTTCATAAGACGAAACTGCAATAACTTTGATCACAAATAAAAGTGGTGAAAAAACATAGAACGTATAATTTCTCATTTTTCATGATGATCTCCTACCACGTAATAACGGCTACATCCATAAACTTGTACATCAAATCACTCATCCAGGGATACTAATATGTTGAATGTTATTCCCGGCCTTCTTTTCATTATTTTCGTTCGTTGAAATACGTTGAAAAAATTCAAGTAACCAGAACTTTTCAATATCAAATCAAGAGAAACGACTGTTATCACTGTTATGATAAATTTCAATCAATATCTTTCAGGTAGGTTTTCGACAAATCTGAGAAAGTTTTCTCTCAAAAGTCAAAGGAAATGCTGTTCATTCAATTTTCATCGACAAATATAGGATGAAGAAAATAAGTTTTCTCTAATTTCTATTAACATTCATTGAACCATTCTGAAATGGTTTAATAAACCGAAACCAGTTGTAACAAATGAAAATGTTAAATTTAACAAAAGTTATTTCCTTTGTCAGGTATTTAATATGAATTTTTACAAAATAAATAAGTCAGCAATCAAACAAGCATGGTCCGACGATATAATTATTCACAAAACCGTCCCATACATCAAGACTACAGTTATGTTGATGATCGTTAGTTAACATGCGTTTATGTAGATTTTTGGTACAATAATAATGGTAGTGGTAGCTTTTGCCAAATTTAGTCCTGTGGAAGGTACTTCACTAAGTAGTGATGTCTGAAGATGGAAAATACTGTTATTGCCCAAGAAAATGCAAGTAACCTTGTGGTTGATATAAGGCGGATGTTAGTGCAAGTTTCTTTTAGAAATACTTCTTGCTCAGCGGCATGACCATGCTGAAATCATTTTACTGATTACCCTACTTTTACTCTTCATCAGTACATCAGTGCATCAATAATGAATACAATAATATAAGTTTTGGTATATTAGTGAAACAAAATGGTGATGTAATTCTGACGATATCGCGATAATTATTTTTTGTAGAAGAACTGCTACAAAATATATTCTATGGGTACAGGTTTCATGAAAACAAAATAAAACTGCTATGATTTTTACGAAACCGTTACACAAACGTTCGCGAATCTAATATGAGATTGTTATATAAATATTTTTAAATTGTTGGGAATTTCAATAACCACCAAATCATTTTTTTTCTACTTATGAAACAAATTTAAGGTATAGTCAAAGTAACCGGTATTGTGAATAGTTAAAGCTATCGGCGAACGCAAAGGCCAAAAAAAGCAAAACAAATTAATTATGCCGCTGCCAACTAGTTCACGTGTACTGAAGAATTTACGTTTCGTATTGGAGAATTTTTACTAACTGTGTTTTATGATTGGCTGAAGAGTCATAAAATGAAATTTGAAGTCAGTTACGGTGACGAATAGAATGCGAGGATGTTTATACACTTCGTGTTGTCAATATTCAGTTCAGGAACTGATCGCGATTTGAGTGTTGAAATTCGATATTTGTGCAGTTATAATTATAATTAATTTTTTGTTATCTGTTCAAAATGTGGCGTCCTTGGACAAGTACTAATAGTAATAACAGGTGTGTTAACTACGCATACTTATTCCTGTGTAGTGATTCCAATAGCGATGGTGAACAATGCGAAAACGAGATACCAGTGAATAAGATTCGGATGCATTTGAATATTGAAACACGGAGAGTATGTTTCAATGTATATGAGAATCTACATCTCAAGTTTGGTTTCGAGGGAAACAAACTATTACAAACAACATCAGATTTGACCGAGATTCCTTTCTCAACTGTACATAAAATAGTCAAAAAGAAACCTTATGAACGCAAGACACGATGTGAGATTCGTACAACTGGAATCATAATGAAGAAATTGAATACATTCCGGTAAAAACTCTTCAGAATTGGATAAGGAAACGAGGATTCAAATTTGAAATTATAAACAAACGTCAAGCAGTTATGGAAAGCAGAAGAATAGTGGAATTGTGCAATTAACTAAATACAGACAAGAATAACGGCAAATTTTCTATTTGGACGAAACTTGGTATGACACTCACGACACAGTTACGAAAGGGTGGACTGGGTGGTTCGAGAATGTGAACGCCTTACATGCCTGCAAACAAAGGATCGCGACTAATCATTGTGCATTGCGGAGGAAGTGAAGGTTGGGTTCCGAATTCTTCGAAATTATGTGGAAAAAACTTGAGGACTGCAATGTTGACTATCATAAGAACATGGAAGCTAATATTTTTGAGGAATGGTTTGAGAACATATTGATCCCAAATTTGGATGAGAATAGTATAATAGTTCTTGACAACGCTTCCTATCATTCGCGACAGCTCATCAAAGTACCGAATAAGAATTTTAGAAAATTTGAATTACAATTTTTTTTATTGGACAACAATTTGTATTTTGAAAATAACTATACCAAAAATCAACTACTTGAAGTTATACAGACAAAAAATTTGAAAAAGTGTCTGTCCTTGAGAGTATTTCTGAAAAGTATGGACACACCATACTGAAACTTCCCCACTATTTTTATGTTTTCAATCCCATCGAGTTGATTTAGGGAAAATTGAAACGAAGCCTCAGACTCAAAAATAATTTTCCAAAATCTGATAAGAAGTTAACAGAGCTACTTAAAGAAAATCTAATATTACCGAAGAAAACTGGCAGAAAAGGATCAAAAAAGTAATTTTGATTGAAAAAGACTATATGGGGATTGGACACTTCCATATCAATGGTGAAAGATAAGATAAAATATCAGATACTTTCGAAGAAAGTTAGTGAAGTGTTTATATATAAGTGTATATATATATATATATATATATATATATATATATATATATATATATATATATATATATATATATATATATATATATATATATATAGAATAGTAGTTTTTCGGGGATTCGGTCTGATCAGAACGAATATTTACTCTTTTTAGCTGTCATTTTGATGTTGAAGACTTCTTTCAAAATTGAAATTTCCAAATTGAATGTGCTCACATAGCACAGCCCTCGATAAAGCTAATAAACATTAGCGAAAGCTCGGGCAGCTGAAAAGAGTAAATATTTATTCTAATCAGACCGAATCCCCGAAAAACTACTATTCTATATATACATACGGTCGTTACACTATCAATTATATATATATATATATATATATATATATATATATATATATATATATATATATATATATATACTTGGCTGCACTATACTGATGATGGGCCAAAAGCTCGAAACACGTGTCTATGGTTTGCCACTTTCTTGAGTGCTTTGTCCGATATTAACTTCTGTTTAAGCATCAATCATCACTCTGTTATAAGAATCCCTACTTTTCCACTCATCTATATAAACGAAATATTTATGATGTATATATATATATATATATATATATATATATATATATATATATACATATATATATATTTCTTACATAATCAGAAATAACAAAATTCGTTAGCTCCCTAACTATCTATATCTAAATCTAATATCTAAATATCTATACATATTATAAAACCGATAAACTGAAAACCTAACTATTTTTCGTACAGTTTTTAGCATTGTATGGAATTATTCAAGAAAATTGGTACACATGTATAATTTATAAATTGCATGAAATATAACTTGAAAAGTCGAAGAGGTGGTGCCACCATGCGAGCTTCCAAAAAAAACTCCACCTAATGCCTAATTAAGGTAAAACAAAACAATTTACTATGTATTGCCCTTCTACGTCAGGTTGAACTTTTCCATGAATTCCTTCGAATTTCTATATGGGGAATAAAGCTCTTAAAAAAACAATAATGAGTAAATTGAAACTATCGCTCTTCTGCAATATTCCCTTTAATGAATACAAGAACAATCAAACCTCTCAAAGGTTCATAATAAACCCCATATAATCTTTCAACTTTCCCGGATTTCAAACTCAACTTGTGTTTACAAAATAAGTTTCTCTACAGATATTTCCGTTGAGATTTGATTTGGTAGGTCACGAGAGTATGCTATATATTGGACTAATCTGAGAATAAACATTGTGAGTAGGGACGGAAAAGATAAATAATGGCTCATGAAACATCGTAGATAAAGTACATAAATTGCTCATAAAGTTTTCCCTCGAGTAAAGGGTGGTTAACTCGCATCTCGGGGTTTTTCCTGAAATTCGTTTCCACTGTTATTAGTTGCAGAATTGGTATAATTAATTACCATTGGCAAATTAAAGTGCTCCATAAAACTTTCTACTTGCCGGGATTTATATATTACTTGCAGTCGCAACCATATTTAATTCGGTCATTTCAAAATTATTATTTTTCATATAAAATAACAGAAAGGTCACAGTATATTGATTCAACCTTCTTGTTTCCAAAATAATAGAAATAAAAACTTCCAAGAAATTCAATGTTCTACCAAAAAAATTTATTTTTCATATTTATCAAACTTTTTTAAAAATTATTGATGAATAAATTACTGCAACATTTACATTCATCACTGACATATGCAGATGAAGTTATCACTATGTAATAATGTCAATCTCGAGCCAATATATAATTTGCGTATATAATAGAAGTTGCACAATACTAGTGTTCAATCAATAAGGTAATCAGAGAATTATTATATTATATAGTATTATTATTATAACCATAGTATGCGCTTGTCAGGCCCTATCTCCCGAAGCCCCAATACATTCAGGAGAGTGTGCCAGCATTATCATTATCTGGATAGAGTCTGCGGAGTTCGAAGAGAAAATATCGATATTTTATCCGTTTTTCCTCCACGACAAATATCGTCTTGCTCTGGTGGTCGAGAAGGCATACATCGGGATTAATAGCTTGTACGAGCCTGAGGGTGGGGAATGAGTAATTTCAATAAATTAAACACTTCTCGTTCCCCACAACGGATTCAATATCTCCTGGAGTGTAGGACAACACTGGTGTCTCGTTATTACCGTAAGAGTGTCATAGATGGTAATAACACATATATTGAATATGTCATTAATAAATATACGTGGTAATGATACATATATTGAATATGTCATCAGAGCAGGGATGTTTGCTTTCAGCTCTCAAAATGGCTGTTATAACGCCTATATATAAAAGTGGACAAAAAACTGATCTAGCAAACTATAGATCAATCTCACTCATCACTAGTTTTGCTAAAGTTCTTGAAAAGGTTATTCAAAAGAGATTGAATATGTTTCTTGAAAGACACCAGTTGTTGTCAGAATCACAATACGGCTTTAGAGAGAATATGTCCACCCAAGACCCATAAAAAAAAACAAACCCAGCAAATTTATCCATGTTTGGATGAATCGAAACCCTCTATTGCTGTTTTCATAGACCTTAGGAAAGCTTTCGACACCGTCGACCACTCTATCTTTCTGAATCTTCCGGACGATGTGGGAATTTGAGGTATAGCGAATAATATTTTCAAAAGTTATCTTCAAAAAAGAGAGCAAAGGGTAAAAGTGGGAAATCATATAAGTGGAGAGGAAATTATACAATGTAGTGCGACCCAGGAGACGGTGTTAGGACCAATCCTATTCAATATTTACATGAACAACCTTTTTCTACAAGACACCAACTCCAACATTCTGAGTTTTGCCGTGTTGTTTTGTGTGTTGTTTTCTGAAGACAAAAACTGGTTCAATTCGAAACAGAAATTAGAACATGACCTTTTTTAAATTAAATTGTGGTTTGACTCCTGGCTCTTATCTTTCAACTTTGAGAAAACCCATTACTTACCATTCGATAGTTATGACAACTCTCTAACAGAATATGACATCAAAGTCTCCAATACGAAAGTCATCAAACCCACAAAGAAAATAAAATATCTTGGAATAATTTTAGACACCAATCTCAGATGGGACCAGCCCTATCTGAGATACGGTTTAATCGGTTGTGGGGAGTGTCGAAAACTCATCTATATTCTCTTGAGTTTATGCAGAAGATATTTATCAGATGTATCATACGAAAAGGTTACGACTACTCTAGCGATCTTCTTTATTCAGAATCTGAGATATTTGATCCCAGAGTGCTGCTTAATATAAATATGTACAGCATAAATACAAAAAATAATCAACTACATATACCTATAAATATGCTACACGTCGGAATCATAGTATCGTCATACCATTAATGCTCAAATCAGTTGGGCAGAAACCCTACCGGTATTTACGACCAAAATTTCACAGTTTTCTTCCTGAAAATTTAGGATGCGAGTCAAATCTCAAAAAATTTATGAGAAAGATCAAATAATTTGTTAAGAATATACCATGAGCAGAGATATATAGACAAATATGAATTCAAATGCTTACTTCCTCGATTGTAAATATGTATATTGTGTATTAATTTGTTTCCATTGTGGAACCATTATGTTTATAATCATCTCAATTTTATAATTCAATTTTATTTAACAACGATTTACGTCTGTCATGGATCTTTATATCCATTGATTGTTTTCATTTATATATATTCTGTTCAAATATGTCCAGTTCAAACTTATGTTTTTATCCATTCTTAGTATCCATTCAATACATTGGTTTATTTTTAATTATTCATATTCTGTTCAAATATGTCCAGTTCAAATTTATATTTTTATCTATATCTAGTACTCACTCCAATACATTGATTATATTATGTTCAAATGTAGCTATTATGAATTTATATTTTATTACTTAATTTGATGCATGAATCTCATTTAATTTCAGATTGAGTATTCTCATTCCTTACATACAGGCAGATAATTTTGCCTCGTAAGATGTATTTTATTTGTTCAATGTTCATTTGTATATGTGTATTAAGGAAGGGAATAAATACATATTATTATTATATATTATTACTAAGCACTCTTAGGGCCGCGTTATACGATGGATATAGGTCGAGACTGCATATGCTGAACATGTTGATATCTAGTGCATTACGGTCTCGGACGTTTCGCAGCAGGCCCTGCACCTTGTATCAGGAACCTTTATACCCATCACGCGACTGCGAAAGACTAAGGTACTGAAGACACCATCCTGTCATGCCATGATGAACCCCTCATTTTCTGACTTCAGCCCACTCGACCTGAGGAAAGCGAAAGTCAGGAGATTTCATAAGCCAAGGTCTTCAATGTTATTGAAGAAATTCCCCAAGCATTTGCTTATCCTTGTGTTGCCGCAGAAGTGAGTTAATGTCTTCGACTTTTATATGAGCCTTTTACTGAACGGGTTCCATTTCGGTCACAGAGTTGTGATCACCTCGTTCAGTGTCGAAAACTAAACCGAGTTCAGCAGCTGCCCGGGCAGCTGTTACGAATTAATCTTGATTTTATTGTAAAATAGGAAACCACTCAAATTACCTTAGTCAAATTAATCCGCATTACTTTGATAATATTAGGTTGCTTCAAAAGTTTTTTCCGATTTTATAAGTGTACTTCAAACTGTAAAATCTCAGTGTAAACTCATTCAATTCCATCAAAATAAGCGTCATTAGTGCTTTCTTGCCAACATAACACAATTCGATTAATTCTGTCAGCATAGAAATTGGTTACTCGAGATTCGATGAAGTCGACGAAGTCTCTTTTACCTGGTCCCGATTGGCGAAGGTTTCACCGGTGAGAAAGTTATTGAAGTGCTTGATAATATGATACTCAGTTTGTGATAAGTCTGGGAAGTATGGTGGGTGAGGCAAAACGCTCAATTCGTTTAATTTTCGAACGGTGATTTGTGAAACGTACAAACGGGCGTCGCCGTGAAGCAGTAACAGATCTTTTTTGTTGTCTAGTAATGGCTGCTGCTGACGCAATTTTCCGTACATTCCGTCGATTGTGTGATGTGTGATTGTGTGACCCAGTTGCAGAACGTTATAGTGAATAACATCAGCCTTTGACCACCATACAGTAACCGTGGTTTTTTTTAGTGTGTTTTCACCTTTGGGAAGTGCACCGAAGTGCCACCCCCCTTATTACCCTGAACGTCTTCTGTTGTCGCAGAGGATCCATTTTCCATTCAGCACACGTGACGTTCCGATGTAAAAAAGGATCGTTCCGGTTGCGCAAAAGTAGAGAAGAATAGACCTCGAAATGTGACAATTCATGTCGATCGTTCAAAGCATGACACATCACACACTTTTCAAGCTTTTTGACCTTTTCAATACTTTTTAACCTCCAAAAACCGCATGGGAGCTCACGCAGAGTTCCGTCTCCATCTCACGCACCGTTTGTGATAAGTCTGTCTCCACGAGGACCTTTAAATAGTCGTCTTGGATTACTAAAGGTCGACCACTTCCAGACTCGTTTTCGAAACTATATCTACTAATCTTGAATTAATTTTACAAAGTGTCTTTATGTAATACTTAGGTAAATCTAATAACTGAAATATTATAAGCCATATAAAATTCAATTTCACAATATTGTCCTATCTACTAGTCTAAAATTTATTTTACAATGTGTCTTTATATAATATTCCAGTAAATCTAATGAATAAAATATTATTTTAACAAGCTATATAGTATACTATTAGGTATTGGTCCACCATCGTTATTCATAATATTATTATGTTTTACTTATTTATGCACTCTCATAGGCATCTAAATGCCTGTTGTTGTTAACTTGTCTAACTAATCTCAATGAACTGAAGTCTGTAGAATGGTTTTGTTGCAAAATATAGTCTTCCATATTTTAGATGTGCTAAGTGTTCCTTATATCTTATTTTAATAGATCTTTTCGTCTGTCCATAATATTTGGCATCGCATTTGCATTTCGTAAATTCCAGAATTTTTCTAATTCTCGACTTCGTCTTTTGAACTTCCTAAAAGGCTGTGTAGCATATGACTTGTTTTAAAAACCACCTTCATGCCTAGTTTCTTGAAAATATTTTTAAAGTTTCTAATGTATTGGTGGTATGGAACTGAACTATGAATATATCATGAATATATATTTAGGACTAGTAGATAAGGCAATATTGTGAAATTAATTTTATATAGCTCAAATCGTTCGATTACTAGATTTACCTGACTATTACATAAGGACACATTGTAAAATTAATTTGAAATTAGTAGATAAGGCGAATTCGTGATATTAATTTAAGACACTTAGGACGAAGGCACATAGAAAAGGTATCTATGGTATGAATAAGGATAACTTTGGAAGTATGACTAGTTTGATCTTCCTCTTGAAAATGCTCACTTGATGATCGAAACACGTGTCGAAGTGTTGAAATAATAATTTGGTGTTGGAAAAAACTCCAGTAATATTCATTATTTCACCAAAGGTTTCAAACAGTGCATCGCAAGTACATCCCTGCTGTAGCCCAACAAGTGTTTGGTTTCAAGCTTCGAAGGGTGAAGGAACGCCCTGGAGCCAATCCTGAATGAGTTTTCCAGAACTCTTCAAATCTCCTTGCCATCCAGGTGTTCAATGTTTGTTTGGCAAAACCCAAAGCAATGCAAATGACAGGTTCTGGTCCTATGAAGCTACTTGCACCATCCTCCCTTGCAAAGGAGTCAGCAGCCTAATTGCCTTCCAAGATAGTGTGGCCAGTAATCCAGATCAGTGACAATTTGTTAAGTCTTCCTATTGATGAAAGTAGCTTTTGGCATTTTGGCAATTTGCTACCAACTTATACGTTGCTTGGTAGGAGCCAAGAGCTTCCAACGCCGCATGACTATCCTAGGTTGGTGAGGTTGGATTCTACCAATCTCTCCGCACATAATTCAATAGCATAGATTTCCGCTTGAGATGCAGTCGCATAAGTCCCTAGGCAAGTTGATATCTCTGTCCTGGGTCTGCAATTGAAAACACCTACACCATAGCACCAAATCCCAACAACTATCTGCTTTTGAAATTTCCTCCTCCATGAGGTTCCAATCCTCTCTACATGGGAAAAGTGATATATAAGGCAGTTCGTAATTGACAGTTGGAGGCCTAATGTCAGAGGTCATTTCCAGAATGCTGCGACTTCCAGTGTTAGCCAGCAGTCTAGTGTACTCTACATCAGATTGCTTTGTGCAAATGGCGATGTGCACAAGTCTATTTGCAATCCATCCATCCTCTCTCTCCAAAACAATGTGAAAAGAATGTAATTCTAGAAGGATCTCAGTGGCCCTTGTCAGTATGGTACTGATGACACCACATATAGCCAGACAAGCCTGTCTCTAAAAGCCAGAGAACTTCCACTGGACTATTCTCTGTAAAGCCTTTCGGCCACCAGGCAATTTTCCCATAAGTGACCTGATAATCATCACATATATCCAATGGATTTGTTTGGGACCTAAACCCCAAGTTTTGCCATAAATCCTTCAACATGTCCATAGACACAGTTTAGATTTGTGTAAAACTTTTTCCAAATGAGCGTTCCTGGTGAGTGTTTTATCAAGGGCAATGTCGAAATATTTCACTTCCGTTCCAACTGGAATGCCCTCACTATTGAGGGAAAGTGGCGTTAGATCGTTCAACTTCCTCCTCCTGGTGAAGGGGATTATCACAGTTCCGCTGGAGTCAACAGACATCTACTCCCTCTGGCACCAACTGCGAACCACGTCCATCGTACTTTAGATGATATTCCACCTTCCCGACGTGGACCTTGTCAAGATGACAAGGTCATCTGCATTAGCAGACCATCCATCAGGAGCGACCACAGAAGGAAAGATTAGATTGTACTCCATCTTGAGGGGAGCCTCTGGTGACCCTGAACCTCATCTTGAAGAATTGTAGTTGTAGTTTTGTTTCCAGTTATGGTCGATTATATGACTTTTCCAGCCAGGACTGATCCTATAAATTCAGGAAGTGCATTGTAAAATGCTCCCTCATTATCGAGAAACACAGAAACCGCAATCTCCTTGTTGCCAAGGTATTGGAAAAGTATGTCTACAAGCTTGTTTAATGCTAAATCTGTCGATTTGTCGGTTTGATATACAAACTGGTGGTTATCCAAGGGTGCTGCATATAAAACAATTCTCTTGATGTGTCCGTTTGGGACCTCTCAAGTTCTTCCAACATGAAGCATGTAAGGATGACTGGACTTACCGATTTAGGGTATGGGTGTACCACCCTTGCTGCTAACCAACTGGGTGGTATGTAGTAACACGCCTGACTAGCTCTATACAAGTTTATGAGAATGGGTAAAGTTGTTTCCAGTCCGTTTCGAAGAAGAGCTGGAAATATACCATCCTCTCCAGGAGATTCGAAGGGCTGAAACGACTTGATAGCCCATTCAACTGCCGGTACTGTGATAACCTTCTTGGCGATCTCAAGAGAAAGTATGCTGTGATCAAGAGTCTGACTTTCAGGAAAGTGGTTTCCAAAAGCTCTAACGTTTCTTTTCTAGAGGTCGTTAATGTTCCAATTCTTGTGCTGCAAGGTACATCAGAGATACTATCACAGAACTTTCTCCAAGACTCTCCCGTTTTGACTTTCTGATTTCTTTGTTGTATCTCGTTGGAGTTGCTTCATGAAACTCTCAGTTACCTGACTCTTTAGACCAACTGAATAATCGTTGAACTTCTTTTCTTAGTTTTTTAAGGCTTTTGTTTCATCAAAAATAGTTATGGTTACCTCTTTTGATCCTCTGTAGACAGTTCTCATGATAGGATGAGATCACTGCTTCGCGAAATTGCTTCACTACTGTATCCATCATCACAACTGAATCCGTCCTCATAGTGCAATTGAAGGGAGTTTCTATAACCGCTCCAGTCAGCAGATATTCCATTACTGGTCTTAGTCCTGTTTCAATATTGAAGAGAATATATTTATGGTCTAAACAATAAGGTTCAGTAGATACAATCCAATGGTGTATCTTGTTGCTCAGAGAATGTGAGCTGATGGTTAAGTCTGATATCTCTTGTCTTTTACTAGCGACAAAAGTTGGCCATTCATTCATTTATTAGAGATAGCCCTTCCCCTAGTATATAATCGAAGAGTAACTCACCTTTATGGTTTATATTCATGCTGCCCCACGCTGTATGGTGTGAACTGGCGTCACATCCCATTAAGATTTGCTGTAGTCAATAAGTCGTCTACCAGTCAGAGGAGGTACGGTATCCGAATCTCCCGATAACTAGGCATAGTAGGCGATTATATGAAATTCCTGATCCGAAGTTCAAGGGATTTCAGTTGGAGTCGGTAACTCGACTTCCATCTCTTCTGTAGACTCAACGTCAGAAGGTTTTTTGAAATTTACTCTATCCATAAAGGTCTCACGAGTAGCTAGTGAAGGACGAGACGACGAGCTACGACGAGAAAGGTTCCAGCTGATAAGCTCAGTGTCATTCATCTTCTCGGCACAGGTACACAAAAGTGATTCTGTCATTCCCATATCTAGCGGGGCTACAAGAAAGCAGACATCCGATGGCCGGTTTGCTCAATCCCCACATTCCAAGCCAATGCACACGCAGAAATAGCAGACGCAGTGGCTGAGGCAGTGGAAGATGAACAAGAACGACCAACCCGCCAGTCAAAATACAACTATAACATTAAATTTGGGACAATATTGAGTTATTTCTGAGAAAGCGACTCCATGTTTACTGGAATTTGTCAGCTGCAGTATTTCCGAACATAAATTTATCGATTTCATTTCATTGCAACATCATATGCAGCATAGAAAAAATACATTCGGGAATCAGGTCTCAGTTTATGTGTTGGATTCAAATGTGTTATGAATTCAAACGTTAGAAGTATCAACGTCTATTTGCAAATACGCAGAAAAAAGAAATCATTTGAAAACCTTTGAAAAGGGTTGACCTTCCTATGAATGTTCCTAGCTCCACCTCTTCGCGAACCAACAAATAAAAATCGTTTGGCTCACAATAGGAATTTTCGGAAAAGTCGTCAGCCGACTACATTTCAAAGGTTTAGCAGGAATTTAATTAAACGAGAGTGAAAATCCCCTTGCCATTACAAAAAAGACAAGTGTTAACTCAAAGTTGATATCACCGAAAACCAACCCGGTTATTAATTATAAGCTCTGAAGTAGGTATTAGCTAGATTTTCAGCTAATAAAATCGTCACAGGGAGTTTTAGAAAATACGTGACAATACTACCAACAACTCATTAATCCCCCACACCCGGAGATCCTTTTAGAGATCGTCTAAGTTAAAATTAAATTTCTCGTTATAGTTATTTTGAAGTTGGACCGAACCTCCATTTCCTCTTTTTCGTACATTCGCAGTAGGGATCATAAAAGTTTTCGATCTTTGGAAGCTTCTCCTTATAAACGGATCATCTCGTGAGTGAAGTTTACTTGTGTGAGGTGGTCAATGATAAGGAGCTTTCAGCAGACAGAGGCCACTAACGAAGTTAAGTTTCTCGATAGGAGAATTTCTTGAATACCTTGTAAGTGAATACGCGAAGATCCTCGAACAGGGAAAGTTTCCAAAAGGTGTAGTAGAAATGAAATCATGAGTTCTGAACTTTTTAATTGTGGATTTCATGAATACATGTTTCTAATTTTATTTCTATAAACTGTTCTAGGCAACGACGTACCAACATTTTGTTTCTGGAATTAATCCCATAAAAATCTGTTTTGGTTTTCAATATATTTTTTTTCAGGACAAAACACAAACACTACAGGAAAATCCTTAAGATGCTCTAACAGCGATACCTGTGCGTTGGATTCGAATCGCTGAAGATGAAATTTATTTGAAAACTAGTTCTCAGGAAGTTTATTTCACTTAAACGCAGTTTTTCTAATAAAAAAGTTCTTAAACAGAAGTATTATAGGTGTACTGAGTTGAACCTCAAAATGATGAACAGCCACAGTCTGTTGCGTATTTCTGATATGTACCGCTTTTGGTGAAATCAAATGTTCCGAGTCACTTGAACACTTTCCGTGATAGTATCTATAAAAGGGAGACAAATCTCAAATCTTTTTTTGACGTTTCAAACTATCGAGGTTGCAAGTGATGTTCGTGTCTCCAATCAGCCGGAAGGCTCTTTTCCGGATGGAATCTAGCAGCTTTAGGGTATGAGGCATATTGGTGTCCATTTCGACTCCCAACAGACTCATCGGAGCACAAAGCGGAATTGTCTGTCCTGACGTTATTATATCCGATTCAGAGACATTCATCTTTTTGTAGAAAACCGATGCCTGCGTTTTCGTGGCATTGAATTGAATCTGGTTACTTCCACCCCAATCCGAAATATATATATGAATATATATATATATATATATATATTGCTGACGACAGCACACTTGTCTTGTCATTCCATTTGGATTTCAGAACATCGGCTGAGGATGCACAACTTCTACGTATTTTAATGAAGATCCAGAGGTGATTTCGGAGTGGGGTGAAAGTAACCAGATTCAATTCAATGCTATATATATATATGTATATATATATATATATATATATATATATATATATATATATATATATATATATATATATATATATATATATATATATATATATATATATATATAGCGAAGCAGTAACTCGTCTTGATAATGCCATCTGAGATGATGGCGAAACGTCGACTATCGAATAGTACACAACGGATGAACACCCGGAAAAACAAAACATCATATATATATATATATATATATATATATATATATATATATATATATATCGCGAGCAAGCAACCCCTGCGAAACCACCCCTAACTTTTGTTTTTCAAATGGCAACCCCATGTTGTTTGTCGTTCAACTGACAGCTCTTGTTATTTCTCAACCAACGATATATCATAATTGTTCGAGAAAATTGAATACGTTAGTGGGTACTATTAACTGGACTGATCGAATTGTTCTGCATTGTAGACACCAGAAAAAGTGGACGCTACGCAGAAAAAGAGGCGATAAAATGTTAGAACTTTTTGTGCTTCCTTTCATTCCTCTGATATCTGGATGACACATTGCCATCAGTCGTGATATTGTTGTTGTATATCAAAATGCCTTTTACCTTCACTCCCAACGAATACGTTGATATGCTTTTACTTTTTGGTGAATGCCGAAAGAATAAACGTGCTGCGGAGAGGCTGTATAGGCAGCGCTTTCCTGATCGTCGACAACCAGGTCGTAATACGTTTGCGTATGTAGAAAATACCATGCGAACGGGATCATTTCCAGGAAAAACAGATCAAGTACATCCTACTCCCGTGCGAACTGAGAAAAATTGCATAAATGTGTTGGCCTACGCCGAAGCACATCCTCATATTTCGGTTCGTGCATTGGCGGTAGAGATTGGGATCAGTAAGTTATCTGTGCAAAGAATTTTCAAACAGTACAAGTATCATCCCTTCAAAATTCATTTACACCAAGGACTCAGACCTACCGATTTCGAAAGACGAACGGCATTCATTGCTCACATTCAAGTTTTAGTCTATGACAATCCAAACATCCTCAATCAAATCTTGTGGAGTGACGAATCCCGCTTCCATAATAATGGTACTGTTAATCGACATAACATGCACTATTGGTCACAGGACAACCCTCACTGGATTAGAGAAACCAATTTCCAAACAATGTGGGGTGTGAACGTGTGGTGTGGTTTACATAATGGACGACTCATCGGGCCCCATTTTTTCCAAGACACTTTGACGGGCCACCGATATTTACATTTTTTGGAAAATTGTTTACCTGCCCTCCTGGAAGATATTCCACTTGAAGAACGACAACAAATGTGGTGGCAACAAGATAGTGCTCCTGCACATAACCATAATGTAGTTACTACATTCCTCAATGATACTTTTCGAGACCGTTGGATTGGAAATAGTGGACCTGTGCGATGGCCTGCACGTTCTCCAGATCTCACGCCACTGGACATTTTCCTGTGGGGATATCTGAAACGAGTTGCCTCCGAAACACAACCAATGAATATTGACGATTTAACCCAAAAAATTTTAGAGGCTTGTCATACCGTTACTCCGGAAATGATTAGGGCTTCCTGTACTCGCGCGCTGATTCGGCGACTTGAAGCATGTGTGGCAAGTGCTGTGCTGTGTACATTTTCAATGTATCATGTATCAAAATACAGATGACCTTAAACATTAATATTTCATTTGTGTTTTTATTTTCTATGATTCTGCATGTCATTCTACCTACCATGATACATCATTGACCGAGAAATGAAAAAGGCTGTAAGTTGAACCAAAACAAACATGGGCGTGCCATTTGAAAAACAAAAGTGAGGGGTGGTTTCTTGGGGGTTGTTTACCAGGGGGAGGATTTTGCTATGCTGCATGAAAGTGCTTGTGTTCTCCTATGATACATATTTTTGTTTTAATTTTTGTTCTGCGGGTAACTGAGATATCTGCTGGCCTAAAAGCTCTGGGACACCCGGTATATAGAATAGTATATATATATATATATATATATATATATGGGTTATGTTGAAGAAGATATTGCAATTTGAATAATTTGTTAATAGGAACTGGTGAAGCAATAGCTTTACATGTTGTTTCTCTTTTCAGGTAAGTTTGTGAATAATTAATGTTGAAGAATGTTTTGTTGAAAATGTAAAAACTGATGTAATAAAATCCTCATCTCTTTTCAGAGCAACTTAATTTTGGTTATACTTTTACTGTTACACAGAATATCTAAGGATAATTACAAAACACAATATATATATCCAAATCCGCGGGCAAATATCTAAAAAATGAAAAAGAATATCCATATTACGTGAAAGCAGTTAATTTTGGTGTCAAAGGGTCCTCTTATTTACGTAGAGATCCAGCACTAGGCGTCATCCGTTAGGGCGTCGCAACACCGACGCCATTTTTTTTAAATGGTAACCCAGTATTTTCAATTGGTTTTTGAAGTCTGCATTAAATTCTGAATTTCATGTAGCACACTTGTAGTTTTCCTTGAATAATGATGAAAAAAGGCAATTTTATTGTGTATTATAAAAAGGACCATGAATAAGTCAAAATAAATGCAATAATGTATTCATCGATCTGTCAGAAGACCTGTCAGATTTGACTAAAGTGTACTCAGTTTTGTGTTGGTTTTTGGTAAAATTGAAAAATGGTTCAATTTTCAAATGCCGAAAAGTTGGATATGATATGTATTTATGGCGAAGCAAGAAGGAATTCAAAAGAAGCAGTGAGAATATATGCTAATCGGTATCCTGACAGAAAATTACCGTCAGACATGTCAGAGATGTTTTAATGAACGGAAGCGAAAAAAACCAAAAACGGCTACTGATGAGAATCACAGTGTTGCAGTGCTAGGTCAAATGGTGAAACCATATAGTTCCACCAGACAAGTAGCAATGCATTGTAACATTTCGAAATCGTCAATACAACGTATTTTGTCAAAAAACAAATTTCATCCATTCAAAATACATTCGGTTCAAGAACTACATTCAGGTAATAATCTTCATGTTTCATTTTTAATAAAAATATATTCCCATATTCAGGAGATGCTGATAGAAGATTGAATTTCATTGCATGGTTGTCCACCCGTATTCATGATGATGATCAGTTTCTGAAAAGTGATGAAAGCCGTTTCCATAACAACGGTATGATAAACAAACATAATTGTCACTATTGGTATGACGTGAAACCTCATTTGTTGCAAGCAGTCTGTGTGGGGGGTTAATGTTTGGTGCGGAATCATTGATGGTTATTTGATAGGACCTCATTTTTTCGAAGGAATTCTCAATGGGAAGAGGTACTTGGTTTTTCTACAACATGTGTTGCCGAATCTCTTGGAGAATTTACCAATACAAACGCGACTGAATATGTGGTTTCAACAAGATAACGCACCTCCACATAATAATAAAATAGTTACCCAATATTTGGATGATACTTTTAATGAGAAATGTATTGGAAGTAAGGGTACAATACCATAGCCAGCTCGAAGTCCAGATATTACTCCACTAGATTAATTTTTGGTAGGATATATATGCGACGTCCACAAAATGTAGGGGATTTGAAAAATAGTATCACAAATGTTTGTGCTTCCATAACGCGAGAAACGCTTTCAGCTGTCACAAACCGGGAATTACTAAAAAGATGCAATATTTGTATTCTACATGAAAGAAGGCAGTTCGAACACTTACTAAAATGATTCTTGTTATCACTAATTGATTTCGTTATCATCATGTTAGTCGAGTTATGGTCAAAGTAACATATTTTTTGGTAATTTGAAACATTTATTTTAATTTGTACAGAAATAGTCAACTAGATAAAATTGAACAGACAATGAAATCATAACTGATGGATTCATATCATTGAACTCGTATTATTGCATTCATTTTGACTTATTCATGGCCCTCTTTATAATATGCAATAAAATAGCATTTTTTTCATCAGTAGTCAAGAAAGACTACAAGTGTCCTATTAGGCTGAATTCAGAATTCAATGCAGAATCCAAAAACGAATCGGAAAATCTAGGATACCATTTAAAAGAATTGGCGTCGGTGTCGCGACGCCCTAATGGATGACGCATATTCGTCGTGACTAGATATATTATATGAAGAACAGTATTTTGGGGTTGCAGTCAGGTTTTGAGGGCTATTTAAAGAAAACTCTTTTTGTCAAGATTTCGGTGGTGCTTACCACCTCCCTCAGGACAACTGTAATATATTCATTAACAATATGTTTTATATCACAAACGGAACTTCTTACTAACGTGACATTGAGAAAGAAAGTGTCTGCCAGTGACAATAATATTAAGGAGGAAAATTTTTATTAGAAGTGATTTTTTCTTTTTGACATTTGAGAATGTAAGTATAGATTTGACTAAGATTGTTTAAATCAGTTCTTTTGACATAAATCTATCATCATTATTGATGTGTCCCATTTCCAGAAAAAGTATTTTCAAGTGGTTTGGTTCTGTACAAAGGACAGTGGAATTGTTGTAATCCATTTTATGGTCACTATCATTAACATGTTCTGATCATGCGCATCTGTTTATGTTTCTCCTGCAATCACTTTTATGCGACTTTTTACAGTTCTTGATGTTTGTCCAATATATGATCTGTTACACTCCATGCAAGGACTTTTGTAAACTATATAATATTTTTCTTCATTTTCAGCTGGAGTTTTTACTCTGCTGTATGATTTAAAAATGGTAAAAATATTCTTTTTGCCTATTATAATGTTATTGTTTTTGAAAAACATTCACTAATTTGGAAGTGAGATTTTGAATGTTTGGTAATGACCTGAATATGATTGTATTATTTTGATAACTTGATGAATTTGGAATTATATTTAATGAAGGTATGATAGGATGGTGTTTAGTATCACAAAAAAGTAACTTATTTACTAATGCTTTTGGATAAGAGTTTTCGAATACTATGTTTCTGAAATCAAATAAACATTCTTGACGAAAACATGGATGAGTGATTTTTTCTATCCTGCTCTTCATTGACATAATTGAGTTAATTTTCATTTTATTGTGGTGATAAGAATGGAAATTGATAATTTTATTGTTGCATATGGATTTTTGGTATCATTTAGTTATCAAACTATTCTGTTCAGTTCTTATCACTCCAGTATCTAGGAATGGGATACTGTTATCAGTTTCCTTTTCAACTGTAAACTGAATATTTTTATCATATGAATTGAAAATTGACAAAACTGTATCAATTTTATCAGACAGTACTAGCAAAGTCAAATCATCCACAAATCGTTTGATAAATGGTATATTAAAATTTATTCGTGAAACACATTCATTCAATAACTCATCTAAAACATAATTTGCTAAAATCGGTGAAATATTTGAACCCATTGGTGTTCCAAATATCTGTTTATAGAATTTGTTATTGAAAACAAAATAATTGGATTCAAATATGAACCTCAGAATCTTCATGAAAGTAATTTTGTCTAAATTTCAATGTTCTTTGATTTTGAATCATTTTTATCGATATATTTTTCAACTATAGTTAATGACAAATTTGTTTATAAAGAAATTACATCTAAGCTTATGAGAATGTAATTATTCGGTACTCTGTAATTATTAACGAATTCAGTTAATGAAAAAGAATCTCTTACGAAATAGGGGTTTTCAGTTTCATAAGCATCTGTGAGTATATTTTTGAGAAATTTTGAAAGTTTACTATTGGGTGCATCTATACGTGACTGATCATCATTGTTCATCATACAACATCATTGATACCGTTGGTTTATGTATTTTTGGCAAGGCATAAATACGTGGAGTAGTCGAATTACAGATCATAAGAGATTTAGAGGTGGAAATATCCATTATTTTTTCATCTCTAAGTTCTGAAACGATTTTGTTAGCTTTCTGTTGTAGAATACATGTTGGCGCTGATTTTAATTCAGAATAGTATTTTTTGTCATTCAATAATAATTGACTGTTTTAACCTTATCTTATCACTATTGATCAAAATCATTTCAGAATGTTGTTTCAAAAATTGTTTTGCTCTTTCATATATTCCTCTGAAAACATTTCTATTTTGACGATTTTTGTGAATGAAATTTGTTATGATGTTATGATATGTTATGAGTTTAATCTTCCTCTTTGAAGATGATCACTTGGTGATCGAAACACGTGTCGAGGTGTTAAAAATAATGATTTTGGTGAAAAAAACTCCAGTAATACTCATGATGTTTGTGAATTGAGATCTATATAAGTTTTTTTATCATCATCAAAAGTATCAATAATATATTCTAAATCTGCCAATATACTTGAAATATTTATATCATGAAACTCAGGAGGAACACTGAACTTTGGACCAAGAGATAAAATACTTTCTATGTATATGGTACAAAAATATCAGTTAAATTTTTGAACCATTTTTCTATAATCAATAATGATGATAGATCTATGAACGAAAGAACTTATTTAAACAATCTTAGTCAAATCTATACTTACATTCTCAAATGTCAAAAAGAAAAAATCACTCCTAATCAAAATTTTCCTCTTTAAAAAAAATCAACAACAAAATTATTTGATGTATTTCAAACTAATGACGTCAAAATTTCCAGAACGAATGTTACTATTATATCTAAATCATATGGTAAAGTCAAAGATCCAATTTCAAATAAACAAAATTCCTTGTACGGATTGGTCTTAAACATATATAGGACAAACATCTAGATCTCTAAGGAGTCGCCTTACTTCTCATAAGAGCGATTGCAGACGAAATGTTATTTCTTGTGCGTTAACAGAACATGTTTAATCCACATGTTTCAGATAGAAAAATTGATACAACTGGAAGAATATTTTCAGAAATAATATATCAATCACGAGAAACACTCAATGAATAAAAAAGCTGATATTGAAAATCTCAGCAAAATTCACAAATACCTACCAAAATATGATAAAGAGAATGAAAGATCCAGTAGTATACAGAATATTCCTACTTGACATTGTCAGTGATATTTTGATAACTTGCGTTATTTTGTGTTTTTTTTTATAAAAAAAATACTTCAGGGTGAGATTTTCACTAAACAGTTTTACAAAATCGCAACTCGTGTTTCGACATACAATGGCTTCTTATGGGCGTGTATTTGGGTTTTTGTGAAACTGTTTGTTGAAAATCTCACAATGAAGTGTTTTTTGAAATACATCATGGATTTTCATCAAGTATCGGCCTATTCCATCAAATTTTTTTCACCTGTTTTTGAGCCATTTAATATTTTATTCTCACGTTAGTAAGTTCTCCATATTCATATGTGATCTCAATATTGTAGTTATCCTGACGATATACCGAAATATATCGAAAGCTTGACACGTAACACAGACTTCGTCTATATTGGTATAATTAAAGCGAAACAGAGTTATAACGAAATTCTAAGAAAACCTTTGGGTAGGAAAATGTTTGTTGAATTTTTTAAGACTGATTCAAAAATATTCGAAACCGTCAATAGATACTGTATAATATTTATTTTTTATTTACTGTCATCATGGAAGTTTCTGTCGCTATTGAAACAACAAAGAATATGGGATACTTCATTCCTAAGCTGATCTGTATTTGAAATTTTGAAAAATTCACACTTTTTTGTTCCGCGTGGCTCGAGAGGTTCATCTCTTCAAACTTTTAATCAAGGAAATGTAAAATAGAACACAATTGACGTAACGGAAGCTTCCCTGCTACTTGTACTGAAACCTCTTTCAGTTCTCTTCAGGACGAAACAAGAATTCTTTTCGTCTACGAGCTAGACATTATTGCAATCGAGAATGGGAAAAAAGTCTTGGGAATCTCAGGTGAAATTGAAAAACTTTTCAAATCCAATTATGTCTCCACGAGATCCTTAAATCTCTGGACATTTCACCAGGTTGAATTAATCTGGTTTATTTTTATTCGTTTCAGTTCAACTGGGTATAAAAATATAAATATTTAATCGATATCAAGAAGAAGTCTTGGAAAAACTTAATGACAGACTTTTACCATCACTTTTTGATCAAAAATGAATCATTTCAATAGAATTGACTAGTATTTTCGACAAAATAATTTTTCATTTGACTCACATAGAGACAAGTTTTGAAATGTCAGATATGATGTTTGCCCTAGAAATATTGCTTTCTGGAGGTTTTTTGACCGAATTTTGATGTTATGGTTTATTAGTTAGTTTTTTTTGGTCTCTTAAGGACCCTTTCCCACAAATAGCCATCGATGATGGCTGAAATTAACATACACATATAAAAAAATATTTCAATTATAGTTGAATAAACTTTCAGGAACAACTTTTTCCAAATGAATATAACATTCAGCGATTCGAATTTATCACAAATTGTTATGGGTACCGTTCTCACAGGGTTTCTGTAATGGATGTTTCTCTTCAAAAATAATGTGCAAGAATTACAGTGGGTTGGCTGTCCTTGTTCATCTTTCACTGTCTGAACCACTGTGCATGCTGTTTTCGGCGAGTGCATTGGCTATGGATGGCGGTTGAGCTTGATTGGCGGTTGAGCAAACCGGCCATTGGATGCCTGCTTCTTCCACGTAGCCCCGCTGGATACGGGAATGACAAAATCACGTGTAGTTCTGTTATTCCCTAACTGAATGGCATTCCAACGATGGATTAATCCTAAGGTGTGTGTATCCGTGCCGAGAGGATGAATGCCATTGAGCCTATCAACTGTCTCTACGGAACCTTCGAGATACCGGGCACCCTCTCGTCGTAGCATCGCCTTGTCACGGTAATGCGGAGCTGTGCCGAGATTGACCTTCTTCCCATAGCTACTCGTGGGACTTTTATGGACAGTGTGAACTTAAAAATTATTTCTGATGCTGAGTCTATAGAGGAGATGGATGTCGAGCTTACGACTCCAATTGACCTCCCTGTAAACTTAGATCAGGAGCGAGTCTACAGAGGAGATGGATGTCGAGTTTACGACTCCAACTGACCTCCCTGTGAATTTACTTCAGGAGCAAGTCTGCAGAGGAGATGGAGATCTTATAAAACCGCCTTGCACCAAATTCTTGAGCGGCGTACGCAGAATCTGTCTCAGGTGGAGGAACAAACCCCTCCCTGAGCAGGTTAGCAAACGTTTGCGCTCAAGTGATGATTCACCAAAACCAGAGGCGAAAAAGCCCTGCACGGCTGAATCTAAGGCATCGTCAGGTGTGGCTGACGTGCACTAACCCTCATATGGGAAGGCTGTCGTGGGTATCAAGGTGGGGTCCTTGCAACTTGACTATTTGACTACCTCATTAACAGAGCATATACTCTGTGCCTGTCACGCTCGGGACCAAATCAGGTCTTTAGAGTTCGGCAGAGCCATACTCTTATCATCTGACCTGAAAGACCACTCAAACTAATCGGCTTTGTTAAGAAGCTGGGTTTATTTGGCCGAGTGTGAATAGGCCACAATAAACCCTTGCAGATTGCGGTGGAGGGTCGAATAGACCCACTCACTTTACACCTAATCTAACATAAGTCTAACCTCCTTTCAAGTAGTTTTTGGAGAATGTTTGTGTATACAGGGTGTAACTAAATAAGTGTAAAACATTCAAGGAGGTGATTCCTCATCGAAAAAAAGATAGGATATTTCATATGAAGAAATTTCATTGAAGCATCCCTTGTTAGAAAATATTCTGCGTTGGGCTGATATCCGTTATTCCCAAAAATGATGGCGAAAGAGGAAACGATAGTTAAAATTAGGACAAGAACGAAAACATTGAGGGACTTACTTGGATTCTTCGTGGTCGTCCGCGTGAAGAATAGCATTGGAAAGGTACCTTTCTGAGGAGTAGATTCGGAAAGCTCCGTTTGAGGAAATCTTCGCTCTTGATGATGACAGTCACAAAACAAAACACTTTTGATGTCCATAAATATATTTTCAATGACTATCACTTCGACATGAGCACTGGAGTTCATCCAATTGGATACTTAACGTCGATATATCGGACAAAATATGTTTTTTGGTAATACGCTGTTTTTTTGCCTTTTAGAAGGTCATGAACGTTTCTTGTGGGTGGAACGTTGCTTTGGCCCCTTAATGCTTGATGCAGCGCAAAATATTTATATTTACAAAATGAATGAAACTAAATTACCAATTGAGCTTTCCCAAATATTCTGCCTCGGTCAAAAAATAACCCAATTATTTTTTGTGCAAAATGACAGAATTAGGAAAAAAACTGACATAAATGAAATCCATCAACCTGGTAAACGATAACGAAAAAAAAATGGAATATATATGATATATATATATATATATATATATATATATATATATATCATATATATTCCATATATATATATATATATATATATATATATATATATATATATATATATATATTCCATTTTTTTCGGAATAACGGGGTATCTCAGTCAAAAAACAAAAATCAAAACTCTGCTTTACTTTGTCAAGCTTTCGCTTCTAGTGGGAAGCTTCTTCGGGGTCTATAATTTATTGAGTTTTGGGTTTTTTCGCCAATGAATAAAATTACAAATCATACTTACAGTAAAAATGAGTAAAAAATAATGAATTGAACAAAAAAAGTTAAATATTAATGCATCTGCATTATTATATATATATATATATATATATATATATATATATATATATATATATATATATATATATATATATATATATATTAATATTTATATATATATATATATATATATATATATATATATATTAATATTTATATATATATATATATATATATATATATATATATATATATATATATATATATATAAATATATATACAGTGTGACCCAATTAAAATGGAACCACCCCTGTAGAATGTGCATTTTTCAATCAATCTCAATTTTTTTTTTATTGAAATATTAAGCATGAAAAACTGTATCTTGACACTAACTTTCACAATTTTAGTTTCATTTCCAAGGCACTCTATGGTTTTTTTTGTTTGTCAAAAACGGCAAATTTTGTTTTCAAATTTGACTACACCACTGGATTCGTACTCGTTATAAATCAAAACTGTCAAATTTTCATTAAAAAATATTTGTTAACAACGAAGTTACAACAACTTCAATTTTGGAAACAAAGTATTTGTTTGTAATTTTTATTCAGATTATAGACATATTTGAGATCTGACAACACTGTCATCACCAAGTAGAACACCAGTGAATTTGTACAGTGAAAATCCGAAGTCAACAGCTCAATGCGTTCTACAGTTATAACTCCTGAAAATATGGTAATGTGAGAGATTTGTGGTGCAAGCGTTTTGTAATAAAAATCTGACTACGCCACTGGATTTGTGGATAATATTCCCTTAAAATCATTCATTTGAGTGTAGGTTACGAGAAGTGAAAATTGAAATAAAAATTGAATAATTGAATAACAGAAAATTAAAAGTTCATTTTCAAGTTACGCAGTAGTAGACCAAGTTCAGAATCTCATGTCATGGGATCTCCCAATTGCGCTTTTACCAAATCTTGATAGAATCTTGAAGTATTAATGGTCATACTTGTAAGCTTTTTGGAAGTTTCCCAATAATAAATAATAGTACTTTTGTAACAGCGCACCTGGAAAATCACATTTTATGAGATTCTGAACTTACTCTACCTTCTTCTATAGCTGATGAAAACAAAATGTATACAAACAAGTTTCAAAGTATTTATTCAACAATTAATTGCCATTAAGAAAAAACTGATACTAAAATAAACATTGATTTAAAACTAAACATTCAAATTTTTGTGGCTTCTACCAAACCTCCATTAAGTTCAATACATTTATCGTATCTCTTGCGAATATTGTTTACACTATTTCTTATTTGTTGAACTGTAATTTCGGCACAAGCTTGTCGTATCCTTTGCATGAGTTCAGCTCGATTCGTTGGTTTTGTTCTGTATACTTTTTGTGTCAGAATACCCCACAGAAAAAAGTCTAATATTGTTAGATCAGGCAATCTAGGTGACCATTCAATTAAGTCACTACCTCGTCCTATCCAATGATTTGGAAACTGGTTATTTAGCCACTCTTTAACAATCCTCGAATTGTGCACGGAACAGCCGTCGAGCTGAAAATATAAATTTACTTGTTCCGCAAGAGGCATTTCATCTATTTCGTCCGATAATTGGTTATTTAGAAATTCCAAAAAATTTTGCCCGTTTATGTTTCCATCAAAAAAATATGGACCTATTATTCTATTTTGTACTATACCACACCATCGGAATATTGACTTTTACAATTTTTGATCCAGTGCGGATTTTCCGTAGCCCAATACCGAGCATTTTGCGATGAAACTACCCCATTGGTGCTGAAAGAAGCTTCATCACTAAACATTATGCAGTTTAAAAAATTTCTTGTATTCAGGTACTCGCCTTGTGCCCACAAACAAAATTCCATACGTTTCACTTCATCACCTGCCTTTAAAGAGTGAAGAAATTTAGGTTTAAATGCTCTCATTTTGTTTTGTTTAAGACATCGTCGAATAGTCTCTCTCGGTAAGTTTAAATCCAAACTGGCGACTCGTAAACTTCTGTTTGGGTG
The DNA here is from genome assembly GCF_025532065.1 of Leptinotarsa decemlineata. NCBI lineage: Eukaryota > Metazoa > Arthropoda > Insecta > Coleoptera > Chrysomelidae > Leptinotarsa > Leptinotarsa decemlineata. The sequence goes on along the minus strand of NW_027412668.1, from coordinate 23,494,421 downwards.
GTTTCTAAAATAATCTAAAACAGCACCTTCGTTTAAATTTCTTCTTCGGTGATTATTTTTTAAAATATGTTTGCTGACTGCACCGGTTTCTTTAAATGTTTTGTTAATTTTACTGACGGTGCTTCTGTCAATGGGAAGTCGATTTGGATGTCTGTGATCAAATATCCTAGCTGCTTCTCTTTCACTATGATAATTGTCCCCAGAAATTCTCACAATTTCAATTCTTTCTTCTAATGATAATTGCAAAGCCATTATTAAATGCACGTCACTAACAACTATTATTTTATTTATGATTAACTGTCAAAATCACAGCCTACTGTTGATTTATTATAAAACCTTTGCATAATGAGTTCAGCTTCCTCAAATTATTGATATCTCCTCTAAAAGATTGTTTTAGCTGAGTTATGAAGAATTTACAGGGAACAATTTTATTGAATAAATGATTTCCATGCTTTAAATCAATTTGATTTTAGCGGCTATGCGGAAGAATGTACTAAGTACTGCATAACTTGAAAATGAATTTTTAATTTTCTATTATTCTAGAATACACTTCTCGTAACCTACACTCAAATGAATGATTTTAAGGGAATATTATCCACAAATCCAGTGGCATAGTCAGATTTTTATTACAAAACGCTTGCACCACAAATCTCTCACATTACCATATTTTCAGGAGTTATAACTGTAGAACGCATTGAGCTGTTGACTTCGGATTTTCACTGTACAAATTCACTGGTGTTCTACTTGGTGATGACAGTGTTGTCAGATCTCAAATATGTCTATAATCTGAATAAAAATTACAAACAAATACTTTGTTTCCAAAATTGAAGTTGTTGTAACTTCGTTGTTAACAAATATTTTTTAATGAAAATTTGACAGTTTTGATTTATAACGACTACGAATCCAGTGGTGTAGTCAAATTTGAAAACAAAAATTGCCTAATAAACTTTTGCCGTTTTTGACAAACAAAAAAAACCATAGAGTGCTTTGGAAATGAAACTAAAATTGTGAAAGTTAGTGTCAAGATACAGTTTTTCATGCTTAATATTTCAATAAAAAAAAATTGAGATTGATTGAAAAATGCACATTCTACAGGGGTGGTTCCATTTTAAATGGGTCACACTGATATATATATATATATATATATATATATATATATATATATATATATATATATATATATATATATATATATATATATATATATATATAATAATGCAGATGCAGCTAAGAGATAGGAAGTGAAGCAAGCTTAATGAGCTTCAATGAGCGTTTAACAGTACCAGATGCCGTTTTGATCGTCGCAACGCGAGTTACCTTGTCGTCGCCCGCGTGAAGAGATACGATCCTGGCAAGTGCCCACGTGCCCACGGCGGAACATTATCTTCCTTAATCAATACCAGCGAGCCTATATTAGGAGTTGAAGAAGCATCTAGCCACTTTTCCCGTTGCTAGAACGTGTGCAGGTATTCGCGATGAAAACGGCGCCAGAAGTCCTTGTGTAGCCGTTGAATTAGTTGCCATCTCGACAGCCTGTTGAGAGACAAATTGGTTGAATCCGGTACAGGAAAAGCGGAGAGGGGTTCTGTCGTAAGAAAATGCCCGGGGGTCAACGCATTTACGTCTGCAACGCATTACCGGACTTATCGCTCTTCGGGGGGATAATATCCAAAGAGGCTGAGACAACAAAAATTGAGTGGTAGGAAAACCTGTATGAATTTTTTTTTTGGTAATAATCGATTAATAGAAAAATTAATCTACTATTGCGGGGTAGAATCATTGGATGTTTAGCATCCCTAGATATGGTCGCGTGTTTTGAGCGACCTCCGACTGTCAACAAAAGAAAAGCGTGTAGTTTTCGAAAAGGACGCGAAAAAGTGGAATTTTCTAATTCACCTCCAAAATGTAGTTGTTGAGTATATTTCACCAAAAATATTAAAATTGAATGTAGTTCATGGTTTGTGAGCGGTCCCAAAACTTTTCTTTGGAGATTTCGTGACTTGAAAATAAACCTCAAAATGTAAGAGATAATTCTTTGCAGAGCAGAGCGAGAATTGGTAAATGTGAAAGGAGTTTCAAGTTTGACTCATATTTTTTCCAATTTCGAATAATTTCATCAGAGGGAACGTCATCCCATCCTACTCCTGAGATCCAAAGATTTTGAATTAAATATTTGTTGAGAAATGTGACAGGAGCAAGAAATCCCAAAGGATCGTAAATCCGAGCTAGTTCTGACAACATCAATATTTTCGTGCATGACGAATTTCCACCCAATACACAGAAAAAGGGAAGAAATCGTGAGTGGGATTCCATTGCAGTCCTAACACTTTCAGTGTTGAATCATTACTTGAAACCGAAGTGAAAGAAATTGGACTTGTCGACAAGTGTGACTCAGGTAAACCAGACAAAATAGTATCGTTATTGCTAGCGAATTTTCGTAGTTCGAATACTCCCATTTTCAGGATTGCAATTAATTAATCGCGTAGCATGTTCAATAGTCGGGGAGCTGATGACAAAATCATCAATATATGAGCAATTTCGAATTGAGTGAGCAGCGAGTGGAAAATTCCTCCCTTCATCTTCAGCTCATTGCTGTAATATTTTGAGTGCTAAGAATGGAGCTGGGCTGAATCCAAAGGACAGTCGAAAAGTTTGTAATCTTAAAGTTTCTCATTGAGAGGAAATCTCCAAATTATTCTTTGATAATTACATTGGGACGGGTCAATTAATATCATACTGTACATCATTTCAATGTCACAGCATAATACATAAGGCTGTAGCGGAAGTTAAATAAAATAGATGCAATATCGGGTTGGAGTTTGGGCCCTACCATCAAACATTCATTAATTGATTTATTATTGGCGATTTTAGCCGAAGCATTGAACACTACTCGTAATTTAGTGGATGTACTTTCTGGTTTTATGACGCAGTGATGAGGAAGATAATATGATTCTTTGGGTATATCAAACCCATCAGTAATTTCCATACGACCCATTTCAAGATATTCTTGCATAAATTGACGATATTGTTCATAGAGAACGGGTTGCTTCATAAGGCGGTGTTCTAGTGAATAGAAACGAGAAATTGCATAGTATCGCATTCCAGGAAAAGTCGGATTAGGATATTTGAAAGGGAGTGAAACAATATATCGACCTTCTTCATCACGTGAGATCGTTTCATTGAATAGTTTTTCGCATTGTTCCTCTTCAGGGCTTGAAAAGTCAATAGTCGGTACATTTTCAACTTCCCAAAAATTTTCAATAATATTATCTATTGAAATAGCTGATGAGTCACAGAAAAATGAATCTTTCGAAGATGTCCCAGATACCTTCATTTTTCCCATAATTATATATCCCAATACGGTATTGACAGCAATTGGCTCGTCAATTTTCCCGGTTACACATCCATCTAAAATAATTTGTGAGAATATATCAGCCCCGAGTAAAATTCTATAGTCCGGGTACTGTAGACATATAGAATTTGTACCCGGACTATAGAATTTGTGACCAGCCAATTGCAGGCCGTTAAGGTGAGACCACGATTCAGATAAAATATGGAAGGAGGGGAGATTACCACAAATGTCACAACCACTGCATCAGTGAATAATATCGGTGTGTCTCTATTAATTTTTTTGAAAGACGTGGTAGTATTGTGCATGTTGGGCTGTTTAGTGATTATTTTAATAAGTGTATAAAAGGGTAAAAACAGTTCACATTCTTCAAGACATAATCTAATTGTTTGTAATTTATGGAGAAGTTGGAAAATTGGCACGAAGAGCTGCATGTTTTTTTAACGAAAGACATCCAAATTGTAATGTAGGTCACCGGTATGTGCTTTATTTGGTGAATGAGTTTCACGAAACTGGTTCAGTGACAAATAAAAAAGAGTACTTGATGAAGAAGCTCAAATTGAAGTTTTAGGACTGTGGAGCCCACGAGCTCCCTACAATCAGTAGCAGAATAGACGATAATGTCACGCGGGACTACAAGAAAAGCATTGGAAATGCATACATTTCATCCTCATAAAATGCAGATTCTTCAAGATCTTGACGAGAATGATTATGATAGAAGAATACAGTTTTGTGAAATCATCGAATCAATTCCAATTCTATTGAACATCTGTTTCGGCAATGAGTGTTCATTTTTTCTCTTTCTGAATGGCATTATTGGTCCATTATTTCTGGGAAAAAACTTGACTGGCAAGCTGTACCTTGAAATGTTCGAAGAGACTATCAATTCTCTTATAATTCACGAGCTAAAAACTCAAATGGATGCAGAAAGATCTGTTAAATTTTCAGCAGGACGGTGCTTCACCTTATTCATTATCTTCCCAACCAACAATAGTCAAACGAGAAATTTCTGAATAGATGGATTGGCAGAAGGGGAGCAGTTGTGTGGCTTTTGAGATCACCGGATTCAACACCCTTAGATTCCTTTCTTTGGGAGCATATTGAATCCGTTGTTTATAAAATACAACTTTCTGATATTGAAGATCTCAAAAGACGAATTACAGCAGCATGCCAGTCAATTCATATTGAAGTGTTTCGTAATGTTAGACGGGAGTTCGAAAACAGACTTTATTATTGTTTAAAGCATAATGGACGTCATTTCGAACAGTTCATAATATTTATGTTTGAAATGTCTTCCTCGCAAATTAAATTCTATTTTGTAAAAGGAGAATAACCAACAAATGAAAAATCCCACGCGTAATGAATGGATTGAACATTATATTCTCGTGGCTGAATTTCAGTCTCCTGAGTCTAAACTTCGATAAAACAAATTTCTTAACCTTTTCATCAACAATAAGAGACCAACCACTAGAGGTTGGTCTACGTATGAAAAAAACGGAGACAATTAAATATCAGGGTGTGATACTTGACCAACATGTACGCTGGGACAAACATGTAGATTTTCTCGTGAAAAGACTTAGAAAACTCATTTTTAAATTCTACCAACTCAGAAACATACTGAATAAACATTTATTACTGATGATATATGATGCATTAGCTGAATCAGTTATAAGGTACTGTATTATTGTTTGGGGTGGGTTGAATAAAACACACTTACATAATCTTCAAGTGATACAAAACACATTGCTTAAAATAGTTTTGAAGAAAGATAGAAGACATCCAACTGATAGCTTATATAAGGAAGCTAATTTATTCAATATCAGAAAATTATACACTTATCATTTTGTACTATAAACGTTGAATTCACCTCTCACATATCTGATACACATACACGACACTCGATCCAAATCCGAGAGAACAATTAGTGTTCCTTTTTGTAAAAACATATATACCCAAAGGTTTGTTACTTACTTTGGACCGAAACTTGTCAATCAAGTTCTCATTGAATTAAGAAATATAAAAAATATTAATGAACGCAAGAAAACAATTAGATCCTATGACATCTTTGATTTCTTAAAAGAAATATTTGAATCAACTCACTGGATCATGTCTGAATTGATTGATCGATTGATTGATTCATTCCTGTCATTCAAGGGTTGGAACGATGCCACCTACTCTTCTATTAAAAGGAGTCAATACAATAATGTATCTCAGAACAGGCAAATTCTAATCACAAGTGTAAGTAAGTGGAACTCTCACCTACAGAGTAGAGCAAAAAGAGCATATGTGGGTTATGAGCAAAATCGAAGGACAGTCAGACGCGCATGGGGTCTTTCACCTTGTCTGGTCACCTGGATCTACACTGCAGTAACAAGACCTATGTTAACGTACGGAGCCATTGCATGGGGGCCGAAAGTTCTACAAGCAACGGCCATCCAAAACTTATATCAAATACGGACGGTAATATGGAATTGATTACTGGTGTGACCCCTCTGGAATTGTGAGTTGAGGATGTTGCGTTAATGGCCATGTTACGATTGCACACGGCTGGTGTAAACGTCGAAGTAGGAATGGGTCAATTGAGGCTAAGCCTATGGCGAGAAGCGCTTACTGCACAACCTTTGCTGCAGGCAGCAAGTGATGCAATTGAACCCAGGTTTGTGTTTGATAAGCCCTACAAAATACAAATAAAACAGAACACTCAATCAGATGCTACAAATGCGATACGCATATATACAAACGGATATGTCTGTTTCTGATCAGTAAGCCTAAGGATTGAGTGGGGAATGGGTTCAAACAGCGTGGTTCAAACAGAACTGGCTGGTATCTCAATCGTCATAAAAAAAATAACCAGGAAAGGAATTTATGATGCACTAGTACTAGTACTAGTGCATCATAAATACTAATAATAGTACTAGAGTGCCACCAAGATTTAGCCAAAGCCTCGGTGAATAATAACATTATCCTGAGGTGGATTAAAGGGCACGACAGGAGTGAAAGTAATCGCATTGCCGACTCTTTTGGCAAGGAAGTGGCTGCAATGAGAATTTTAGGACACAGTAACACCTACGGCCTGATGACTTCGACAATTGCGGAACCAGTCAAACCTCGCACCCATGCTCGATCCCTAAAGAGATGGGATGGAATCAAAGGATTCAATTTTGCCAATAAAAGAGATGTCTCCTAGTGACCTGTCCACCTTCCTGGAGGACAGGAGGGACGATGAGCTAGGAGTACAACTCCTCTGGAGATGTACAATGGGTCTAAGTTGCCTAAATGTTTCTGTTTCATTCTCATGATAAATTTGAATTTCGTTCTTTTATCTTTGAGAGTGGGATTCTGTTTATTGTTGCTGTTCTGAAAACTTCTTCTTGGGGAATCATTCAGTTGTTTTTCACATGGAAGATTTTCCACAAAAAATGTAGGAATATTTTAAGGAAAGGAAAGAATTATTCATTTTCGAATGGAATGGCATGAAGATGGAGAAGTAGAAAGCCAAAACCTTTCTCTCCAAAAAATGTATCTCTCCTAAGAATGTACCCCTTTCAATTTGAATGGAAACTGTATCACTGTCCAATAATTTTTCCGATCTATTCACGTCGACATTTCTCATTAAGATTCGGATGATAAGTAGTTACTACCGCAGACATAAATCATTATTCAAATGAGGGGGACTTGAGGAATGATTCATATAACCCTCATAACACTCTTGAACAACAGAATCCACTCCAAATCTCATATCAAAACCCTGCAAGATTTAATGAAATTACGCTTCATTATATGTGTTGGAATGTATATGGAAAAAACATCAGATGTTTCACCAACCCGCCAGGTTTGTCCCTGGCCATGAGCAGCCGGAATTGTCCATTAATCAAAAATCCAATTTGCAATTGGATATGCGCGGAATGTGGAACAGCGAATGAGAAACATAGAAGAATGGGGGTTCGGGGCGTTGTCATTTCAAGTTCAAATTAGGAAAATAGAAAGGAAAAAGGTGTACGGAGGGTCGGTCGTTGGGCTTTTGATTCGCATAATGAATAGGAGCAATTATCTATCACGAATCCGTTATGTTTTGTATGGAAGGATTGAGAGGTATCCTATTTTTTTCTAATTTATTCCGAATTGGACTATCGCAGAAGAAACATATGATATCACAGCAGCAGGTCAACCAAAATTCTCATCAATTATTCAATTGACTCAATTAGACACAATTAATTATGTGGCAGATTTCTGTCTCCTCAGTGGCCCTAAACAAAAGAGGGAAATATCACGTATAATTTTATTTTTTATCAGGTGGTATATTTTTATACCACCTGCGTATTAATAAGTATTAATATACTTATGGTTGATAAAAAAAAATACCTAGAAAGTAGATAATATTCAAGAAACCTCTACCATAGGTATCTCCAGTATCTTTGAGTATTTCCTATAAGGACTGAACTGTGAATATTTCATTTCGTTTTCTTCATAGATAATTTTTCCAAAAATTATGGAAAACCAAGCTGAATGCCTGACACAATGAATAGTTTCATTCATATGAAGGTTTCATTTGAGAACACCAAGTATACACCAATATATTCAGTGATTTTTTGGAATGACGGTAATATTGTCAATCAGTCTTACTATCCAATTGTGTTTGAGATCACAAAACCCTGTTTTAGATGATTCAAATAATATCTGATCAAATATGTGTTATCGAGCTCCAAACAGAAAAACCATACCTAAATTCAAATTCGAACAACAATAACCAGAACATATTGGTCAACAGCTTCTTCAATTTTTTCCAGAAATACGGCCTCGTTCAAGACTACCACGATTATCTCAGATTTGAACATTCCACAAGAACTCTAAATCTACATCTGAGCTTGACTATTTGATGAACAGCCTGTCTAGATCTCACTAAATGTTAGTCAAGAAAAAATGAATTTTGATTCACTTTCAAAAATACGAACTAGTTTTTGACTTTATTTTATGAAAGTGCAATTGGGAACTCATTTTTGTTGATAAATACTGATGACAAATATCTAAAAGGGGGATTGAAATATGAATCCCTTGGAATCCTCTTTACAACACTCTTAAAATTTTGAAATTATTTCAGTTGCTCACTTGCACTTACTCATTTGAATAAATATTCAAACTGATGACTACCCGCGGCCACACAATGTTGAAAATATTGTTTAAAACTTTCACGCGCTTATGATTAGATGATATTCGTCAACAACAACATTGGAATGAAATTGAATTTGAATTGTGAATGAAAGAAAAGTTATGAAGCTGAATGGAAAAATAAATAAGGGAAGGAGGGTTATGATTTCCAAAATATTTGTTTTTATGAAGGTTGTTGCAACAACATTAAAAGACACAAGTTTTTGGGAAATCTATTATAAGAGCGATATTTTCATTACTCAGCTATGAATACCTCCTTCTGAAGTTTCAACAGGATTAGGTCCAAGATTGTTTTTATTCGATGTATAGAGTTCTGAGTTGAAAATGTCAAATCACCAATGAATCAAAGATTTCTTCATATTTCCATTGTGAAAATTATGAGAAACTTCAGCTAAGCAATAGAGTTCGGAATTCAATTTCTTCGGCAGGAAAATGGTAAGATAGTTTCTACGCAACGCAAAATATCATTCTCGGTTCTCCATTATTCATTAAAGTAAACACATTTCAGTAGTGAACCTGCAGATAACAAGAAAATTATACATTTCGTTATTTCAGCAGGAATAATTCAGAAAGCTCATTTCTCCGGATTACGATGCACTCCCATAATGCTGAATCACTGCTAAGAATCCTGCTCAGATTTCAAAGCCAGAGTCGTAGACCTAGTTGCATTATTCATCTATCATGGAGCCAAATTGTTTTAGAAAAATTGTGAATGTTGAAAGTGTTGAAGTGGACTATTTCACTGAAAGTAATGTGGCTTATGTTAGTGGTCATTAGCTTAATATCGTTTCTGATCATGAACAGTGACGTTTACTATTCAATTCAATCAAAAATATTTTGCGTTATAGTGTGAATTTTTTATTCTTTGGCCACCGAAGCATTATTCTGAAAAATTATTGTACTCAGTCGATCGCAAACTGTCAACAAAGAAATCAGTAGATACTTCTTCCATTTTTTGGTAATTTGCTCATAATATTTACAACAATATATTTATTTTTCATATGATCCTTTACAATTTTCGACCATTTCAACAATAATAATTATTCAGAAAAGAAAGTTTTTGGCTTTCTACTACTCCATCTTGATACAAAAAAATGTGGAAATCTTTCAAAGAAAAGAAGGAATCAATCAATTTTTGAAACAGTAACTCTATGCGTAGATTTGTAGATCATGCAAAGAAGTAACTTTCAGACACAAACTGCAAGAAAAGCTCTCTTAAAACAACTACTTCCATATAAACATTAAATTACACGAAAGAAAAATTTTTTTCGAAACAAATACTTTCATATTAACACTGAATTATACAATAAACACGTTTTTCCACTCAGTTTGTATTTCAAACATTCGTTATGGAATTACATCGGGATATCATTCACAGGATTTCTACACAATATACTAAATGAATGGAAAAATTTCACTCGTGAAAATATAATTCCTTCAAGATAATTATTCAATCTAAGTAAGTGAAATACAATATTGGTACGTTTTCCCCATAGGTTAACCAATTATTGACTATGTTGTATAATAATCAAACTCAACTTCATTTCACTATAAATACAACAAAATATTAAAACTCCAACTATTATTCGAATGTTTATCGCCTTTTTAGATCGCTCATCACTTAAACTTGAGTATATGGATGCCGGCAGCCATCTTGGTTTCGGACAGGATGGAACCTGGCTCCCTTACCCTTTTGATTGATGTTTTTGTCAGAGGGACAAATGGGACGGATGGCTTCATTCCGCACGAACCAAGGATCATTCACAATTATCCTTATTAACTTGTTTTGTAATCTCTCCAGAATGGAGATATTATACGTAGCCGCTTGTCCCCAGACGCCTGAAGCATACATGATGACAGGTTTGAACATCGTATTGTAGATAGTAATTTTGTTTTTGAGGCTCATTTTGGATTTCCTGTTGATCAGAGGGTACAGACTAACTATCCGACCCTCGATCTTTATTTCAACGCACATGATGTTCGGGTTCCAAGTGAGCCTACGGTCTATTAGAAGAACAAGGTACTTTACCCGCGCCTGCCAGTCGATCTACCTTCCAGAGATTGTCACTTTTCTGGCTGGAGAAGATTTCAATCTTCCCATGGTTATCGCCTGAATCTTGTCCGGGTTCACTCGGATCTTCCAATCAAGCGCTCGAAGTCGCCCAATGCACGTTACATGTAGACGACGCCGAGCTCTCGACCCATGGAAGACGAGAAGAGAGCCGTGTCATCTGCGTATAGAGATATCTTCATACGCTCAGGCTTTGGAAGGTCGCTGGTGTAAAGTGACTACAGCGTAGGAGAGATCACGGCCCCCTGTGACACTCCAGCGAGGATCTCTCTGTTGTCAGACAGAGAGCCCTCTACTCTAACCTGAAATGTTCTGTCTTTCAGGAAAGACTCAATCCATTGGATCATGCCCCGAGGCAGGTCGAACACGATTAATTTTTGCATGAGACCTTCGTGCCATACACGGTCGAAGGCCTTCGAGATGTCTAACAGTACAATGTGCACTTTTTTGTTAGAGTTCACCTCGTGAATGGTATTTTCGACCAGCCTTAGAGCCTGTTACTCAGTGAAGTGTTCTCTTGTGAAGTTCTCAACTTCAAGTCTTTGCAGAACGACTCTTTCAATCAGCTCAGCCGCCGAGGAGAGCAGACTGATCGGACGATAGTTCTGTGGGAACAGCAAGTGCTGACCTTGTTTTGGGATCATGACGACGATCGCATGTTTCCACCTTCTGGGGAAGTATCTAAGGGTCAACGAGCTGTTGATGATGTACAGCAGGTTTTTAACACAGTTTTCCGGAAGCTTCTTCAATAACTTGTTGGTTATTGAATCGACCCCCGGAGCTTTCTTGGCCTTTGCGGCCCTGATATAACCCTTCAGCTCCTCCACAGAAGCCGGGCAGATATTATCATCATCATCTTCCCTGAGAATACGGTGAACCCGATTTTTCAGCAGAATATCGCGATCGATGTCGTCATTGTCGTCAACGTTAAGTTGAAAATGACGTTCCATCGTGTTGCCAGAAGCCAACGCTTTATTGGCGGAGTAGTAGCACACTCCGCGCTCTCCGTGAGGTGAGGGAGCAGTCTTCTTCCCTTTGAGTCTACGGGTGACTCGCCAAAGCTCGTCACCTACAGATTCGAAGGATTCCAAGGATTCCAACCTTTCGTTTCGGTGATCAATGATGGCCTGCTCGACTTGATTGGCCATTGTACTTGCCGCAATTTTATCTCCTGGGAAGAGGGTTCGCTGATAGAGCCTTCTCAGGCGATTTCTCTCTCGTATCATGACTTTGATACGAGGGGAAAACTCATTGTAGCTCCTCAGCGGACACTCCACCCTGAAGGTGGCCGTTCGAAACGCATCATTCACAGAAAACTCGAAACGCTCAACTGCCACGTCGGGAAAGCGAAGTGTCTTAGGAGGGGTACGCATCTCTCCGAGCTGGGTTGTGAAGATATCCCAATCCGTCAAAGATCTCATACAATAATCAGGAGAAGGAAGATCATCGCCCAATACCAGGATTACTGGACTATGATCAGAATCCAGTTCCAACAAAATGTAAATTTCGCTAGTCAGAGAGACGTTTCTGAGAAGCGCCATGTCTAGTACGTCAGGCCTAGTCTGCCCGCGATAGTACGTAAGCTCATCTGGTCCCAGAACTAGATATTCATGCCTGTCAACATGCGCATGGAGTGCTTGGCCACTTCGATTTGTGGCTCTGCTCCATAGTCTGTGCTTGGCATTAAAGTCACCAGCAGCAATTGTCGGAACGTTGCTTCCCATCAGCAGTTCATCCAGTGATTCTAGGAGTAATAGAAAGCCAAAAACTTTCTTTCACATCATATTTGTATTTTTTGGCATATGAGGTACTATATTCATTAACAAATCATGTGAAAAATTATGAAGTAACTGTCGTAGTACTAAAATTTTACATTTTTTTCCAAGCAAGTGAACATTGCCTGCGAAAGTATTTTTAAACTAATTATGTTGTATTTCACATCCATTCTACACGCAACAATACATTTCTGTAAAAAGTATAATGCGAATTCACATGTATACCTATGGTTTGAAATCACTGCCATCAACTATGTGAATTCAAGGGTGACATACTCACAATTTACTTAGAAATATGCTCAAAGGAAATAAAATAGAAATTGATTTTTCTATTTTTATAACTTCATAAATGGTTAGAATGAAATGAGCAACATATAATTTATGCATGAGAAAAAACAATTTCCATTATAAAACCAATAACAAGCGAACCGCATTTAACAAAGTTCCATTCCAACGATCCGTTTTTTTAGTTATTTATTGGTATGAATCAAATCCCCCTGACTTTATTTTTTATGATCGTTGCTTCTTCAGCCAATTTAGGAATAGGTGCGTCAAGTAGAAAATATGGCCCAGTATTCGGTCATAAATAAATATTTTATTATTGAATGTCACCAGTTCTTTCTGAGTATATCGCCCTCCACGCCCCTTAATATCCAGTTAAAAGAAAGCAGAAAAGTATTTCAGACTATAAAATATCAGCTTGATGCCAAACCTTTGTTATACTAGTTCGTAAAGCCGAAGAAAAAAGTCCTCACAAAAGTACTACAAAGCGGAAAACTTCGTCAATGACACACTTGAAACAGCTATTAAACTCTAGTCTCTAGCACTTCAACTTCTAAAAATATATGCATTGTTTAACTTTTGGGTTTATATGTTCCTCTAGACAAGTGCGATAGAAAAGGAAGAAAAAAGTTTGTATCAGGTGTAGAGAAGTAATCTGGCCATAAAAACTATTGAAAACATGCCTCCAGCCTTTCTTTGATCTCAACAATTTGTTTTGTAGCAGATTACAAGAATTATTCTAAAAGTGTCATGGATATCAGTCAATGATGAAAGTTATGTATAAATTCTTCATCATGTGCACAAAGAACCATCGCTAAGAATTTATTACCTGCAGTAAATTCATAGCCAGGAAAATTCCACCGAATACTAAGCACTAATAAGGAATTTCACATTTTTGAGCACATCAAATGATTGACCTACAGAAAAAATAACGTAATTTACTGTTGAAATTATTGATGAAGTTTGAAGGGAAGTTGTCGGGTATTGGACAATAAAACACAAAATCTACGCACGTTTTATTGTTTAATACCCTGCGATTCCCGATTTCCCTACAAATTCAACTACTGGACGCAATTTCGATATATTATCGATAGAGGTCACTGAAGAATTGCAAAAACTGTCATTCACTAGGAATTATCAATTTTGTTCTTCTTTTTTTTTTTGAAAGACACAACACAAGTAGAGATTCACATTGGATTTGAATCGCTGGAAATTATATCCATTTGAAAAATCGTTCTCAGGAAGTTCATAACACATAAACGCAGTTCTCCAGATGAAAGAGTTCTTGAACAGTGAAGTTCGAAGTGTACTGAGTTGAACCTCAAAAGGATGATCAGCCACAGTCCTTTGCATATTTCTGATATGTGCTCTTGGTGGAATCAAATGTGCCAAGTCACTCGAACATTTCCTGTGAAAGTATCTATAAAAGAGAGACAAATCTCCAACCTTTCTTCGATGTTCCAGGCTATCAAGTTTGCAAGTGATGTTCGCGTCTCCAATCAGGCTGATAACTCTTTTCTGGATGGAATCCAGCAGCTTCAGGTTATGTTTAGGAGCGGATCTCCTGATCTGAGCTTTATAAAGCATCAAAAGTTTTGAGGTGTGTACAGTTTCCTGGTTTGGAACAGTGTTTCACGCCTTCCAGAAGCAGCCTTTGCAATTCCAACGACATGATTGTGCCAACACATATTGGTGTCCATTTTAACCTCCAACATCAGAGCAGAAAGCGGAATTGTCTCTCCTGACATTATTATATCCAGTTCGGAGACAATCCAGCAGCTTCAGGTTATGTTTAGGGGCGGAGCTCGATATATGAGAACAGTATTCCAAAGAAGGTCTGATCTGAGCTTTATAAAGCATCAAAAGTTTTCGGGAAAGAAAGTTTTTGGCTTTCTACTACTCCATCTGATACAAAAAAAGGGATGAGAGAATCTTCCAAAGAAAGGAAGGAAGTAATCAATTTGAAAATAAGTAACTCTATACATGGATGTGAAGATCATGCAAAGAAGTAAGTTTTAGACACAAACTGAAAGAAAGTCCTCCTGAAACAGCTACTTTCATATAAACATTGAATTACACGAAAGAAAAAAAATATTTCGAAACAAATACTTCTATATGAACACTGAATTATACAGAAGATACTTTTTTCTACTCAGTTTGTATATCAAACATTTGTTGTGGAATAAGAATGAGATATCATTCACATGAGTTCTACATGGAACACTGTCACCCTCACTGGTATACACCGATGTTTCGCATTGAGACACTTGCCCTAAGGCTCTTCAGTACCAAATTGGATAACATTATAGAAAATACACACACTTCATTCATGAATTACGATTTTGAATGTCACGGAATAAGCTTGATCTGCTTATGTCATCGATGACATCGTAATGACATTCATTCACCTATTTGATTCAATCCCAGTGAATGAATCTCATTACGATGTCATCGATGACATAAGCAGATCAAGCTTATTCCGTGACATTCAAAATCGTAATTCATGAATGGAGTGTGTGTATTTTCTATAATGTTATCCAATTTGGTACTGAAGAGCCTTAGGGCAAGTGTCTCAAGGCGAAACATCGGTGTATACCAGTGAGGGTGACAGTGTTCCATGTGAGTACAATTTATTACCATTTATTCAAAGTAGAACTCATGTGAATGATATCTGATTCTTATTCCACAACAAATGTTTGATATACAAACTGAGTAGAGAAAAGTATCTTCTGTATAATTCAGTGTTCATATAGAAGTATTTGTTTCGAAAGAATTTTTTTCTTTCGTGTAATTCAATGTTTATATGAAAGTAGCTGTTTCAGGAGGACTTTTTTTCAGTTTGTGTCTGAAAGTTACTTCTTTGCATGATCTTCACATCCATGTATAGAGTTACTTATTTTCAAATTGATTACTTCCTTCCTTTCTTTGGAAGATTCTCTCATTCCTTTTTTTGTATCAGATGGAGTAGTAGAAAGCCAAACACTTTCTTTCCCAAAAATGAATCACTCCTAAAAATATAACCCCTTCAATTCATCAAAAGTTGTTGAGGTGTGTACAGTTTCCTGGTTCGGAACAGTGTTTCAGGCCTTTGAGAAGCAGCCTTTGCAATTCCAACGACATGATTGTGCCAAGACATATTGGTGTCCATTTCAACTCCCCAACATACTTATCAAAGCAGAAAGCAGAATTGTCTCTCCTGACATTATTATATCCGGTTCGAAGACATTTATCTTCTTGGAGAAAACCGATGCCTGGGTTTTTGTGGCACTGAATTGAACCTGGTTACTTTCAACCCGATTCGAAATCACTTCTAAATCCTCATTAAGATATACAACCTCGCCAGTGAAGATGTGCCTCCGTAGCCGATGTCCTGGAATCCAAATGGAATGACGAGACAAGTGTGCTCCCATCAACAAAGCAATATATTGGATTATTTGTTTTATCAAACGAGTCGTTGATATACAATAAAAAGAGGATGAGAGACAATATGGATCCCTGGGAAACACGAGCATTGATGGTGAAAGTATTCGAGAGATATCCATCGACGGCCACTTACAGAGAACGTGTTTTTAATAATAATAATATTAATAACACTTTATTTTCTTAAAGACATGCTGATACATGTGTAGAATTTGTCACAAAATAAAACTAAAAACTAAGACTGAAACTCTTTCGAAGAATGAAATCCATCATTCAACAGGTACTTCCTAAGACATTGTTTGAATGCTTTCAGTGTTATACATGATTTGATTTCGGGGGAAGTTTATTGTACAACATTTGCCCAGTTACAGTAGATGATCTATATAAAAAATTAGTTCTTGAAAATGGCACATGTAAATCATTCCGCTGTCTTATATTAACATTGTGAATTTGTTTATTGGTTTTAAAAGAGTTTAAATTACAAAATACAAAAACACACACTTCAAATTTGTACAAACACGGCAAGGTTAAGATTTGATAGGTTTTAAAAAAAATTCTACAACTAGATGTACGAGAGACACCAGCAATACAACGAATCAATTTTTTCTGCGATATGAACACATCATTAAAACAAGTCGATGACCCCCAAAAACATTGAAAAGCTGACGAGTCATACATCTGAACGTATCACTCAACTTCAAAAAAAAAGACTAGCTCCTCTGGATATTTCATTCAGTGTTAGTCACACTGAGGATGGTTGAATTTGAACGTTGAAATCATATTCCAGTCAAGTACCACTGAAGAAATATATTAGCTTGTTTCAAAAGTGTTGCTCGTTTTTATGAGTTTACTTTAAACTCTAATATCTCAGTGAATACTTTTCAATTCAATCGAAATGAGCGCCATTTGAATCAGTATATTTTTTCCAACGCAACACAAGTCGATTAATTCAGTCAGCATGAAAATTGTGTGCTCGAGATTCGATGAAATCGACGAAGGCCGTTTTTGCGTTGTTCTGATTGACGAAGATACTGGTGAGAAAGTAATCGAATTTCTTGAAAATATGGTAGTCAATTGACGAGAGGTCTGTGGGGTATGGTGGGTAAGGCAGAACCTAGACGCTCAATTCGTTTAATTTTTTGACAGTGATTTGTGGAACGTATGAACATGTGATTTTTTCAAATAAAGTTTGTGGAGATCAAATCGTGAGGTTAGTTTATGAAATTACTATGGTTCTCCATCAAGTAACGGTCGAATCAATCAGAAAACTAAATTGTTCATCTACGAAACAATGTTTGTTCCATTCCCCAACTGATAAAAACAGCATTTCAAAGTACAAATTGATGATGCATGTGTAAAAATCCATATAAGTGAATCCAAATTCGATAATCTGTGGTGAACGTTTGCTGTCACTTTGTTAGTTGCAGTTTCAACAACTTGAACAAGAAATATTTTCTCACACTGATGATATACTTGCCAATACATTCAATGGTGATTTAGAAATACCATTCATTTTTTTGCATTCCTTGCTCTTAAAATATGAAACAAGTTCTCAGATTCCACTGAGAGCCACTACCAACTTCAATCGACCAATTTGTTGAATAAAATATACCAGAAGCAAAGCAGAAACTACATACATATTCAAAGAACCTTCAAAGTTTGCATATTCAGTACCCTTACTCTCGAAAAAGGCATGCATTGTTAAACACATCCTTTTTCATTTCAGTGTGCAACCGGACTTACTATGGAGACGTGACCAAAACTTATGATCTTCGTGTCATTAAGTCCGTGGATGCAAGACTTCCTTTCCTGTGTCATCTCACGTTCACTGCTAACGGCCAGAGTCATGGAGACATAGTTCAGGTAAATTTAGTTTTCATGTCAAACAACATTTGTAATATCTGAATATCTGATATTTATTTCATTGTTGTTGCGTACATGAAGTGAGGAATAAATCCATTATCTAAAAAAGGGAAAGAGTATAAAATTGAATTCATTTTAGGAGTTATGAGATTTTGAGTTTGAGTGAAAATAGTTGTTTCGGAAATATTTTTGTTTCGTGTAATTCAATGTTCATATGAACGTAGTTATTTCGAAACGGCTTTTTCTATCCCATTTCTACATTGAGATTGAGAAGTGAAAGCAAAAAAGCATTTTTCCCAAAATAATTTCAGTCTCTCAAGAAATAAGTCGATCTTAACTTCGAGATGCGCATCTTAACGTTCTAGTGAACTTTTGATATAAAGCAACCTCTCTTTTATAAATTTTCCTGCATATCAATAGTTTATAGAAAGAAAGTAGTTTCTTATCCTGGAAAACAACTTTATATCATCACAAACATTTCTGCAATGATAACACATTAATATTCAATCGATTCACCAATTTTAAAAAAATTGAGAAGAGAATACGTTTATCTTATTTTGATTGGACACTATAACAGAGTATGAACCCAACAAGAAGTAGTTAACTATTTGATCTCAAATACCCGGTTAGGCCCAAATATAAATAATATTCTTTATTCAGTAGAACACAGGATTACAAAATAAAATGAAATGTATCAAATACGCTACAACATTTCCTATGCAAACTGAAAAGGCGGAGTTCATCTTGAGCACCTGGAGTACACAAAGATGGTCTTCCACTCAACCTTTGGACAAACAGAAGAAAAGAACAAAAGATCGCAGATAACTAATAAAAATTGAGTGAAACTATAGATATATGTGCTGATTCAAATATCCGCTTTCTAGATATTAGAGGATTTCATAAATTCAAACAAATTTTTTCGAAAGGAGGAGAGTTTCATATTCTTAAAAGCATTTGGAATAGCATTGTAAGTGGTCGATACATTATAGGAAAAACTTCTCTCAAACAATGATGATTTATGGATTGGTGGTGTTATAGTACCTTTCGATCTTATATTAAGATTGTGAACGTCATTGCGGAACACAATCTTTCTATAAAGGTAGGAGGGAGTTTGGGTAGTGATTATTTTGTGATATAAGGTGGAGCAGTGAAGTTTTCGGCGAGATTTCATATTTAGCCACACGGCTTCTCGTAGCTTATGACTGATGGATTGACGCCTACGAATACCATAGATGAAACGGAGACAATAGTTTTGGATTTTGTGGATTTTTTGCATGGATGTTGCCGTAAGGCAAGAGCTATAGACTGTATCGCAATAAGTAAAAGTAGAAAAAACTAGAGACTCACAAAGCATTTTTTTTAAGATTCAAATTCAATGTGGCTCGAGATCCAAACAAAATTTTCAGTTTCCAGATACTTTTACGAATGCATTCCGATATATGCTTTTCGAATCGTAAGGAATAATCTATCCAGAGCCCAAGATTCTTCACCACATCACAAAACTGTACAGGAATGTTATTGATAGTAACACAAACATTTTTTTGGTGAAGAAGTCTGTCATTTCGCCTCCCGAACAGCATTGCCTTAGATTTGTTTGGATTCAATGAGAGAGAATGATCTTTTGGATATTTTGAAAATTCTATCAAGGTCTTCATTGATTTTCTGACAACCATTCATTATGTCTGATGGGTGGAAGGAATACATCACCTGAGTATCATCTGCATACATTTTTAGATAACAATGCGAAACAACATTTTTGAAAAATGCTGTGAAAATTACATAGAGAATTGGTCCCAAAATGGATCTCTGTGGAACCCCACATGTCAGTTCTCTTGTTTGAGAAACCCTAGTATTGAGTACAACTCGTTGCTTTCGACCACTTAGATAGCTATCAAAAAACAAAACAGATTCTTCTGAGAGTCCAGTATATCTTAGAATATGTTTCAGCGCAGAATGATTTAGGGTATTGAAAGCTTTCGGATAGTCTAAGAGAACTAGAACAGTAATCATTTCCGAGTCAGTTGCCTGGAAGATACGATCTGTCACATTCAGAATGTTCTTTTCTGAATCCAGATTGAGTATCCGGCAAAATATTATATGTTTTCAAGAATTCCACAAGTTGATCTTTTATACTTCTTTCTAATAATTTTGAGACAACGGGTAGAATGCTTATTGGTCTCAGATCTTTGAGCTCACTAACCACCTCACATTTCGGTAATGGGATCACATTAGCCAATTTCCATGGATATACTGAATATTCAATGCAGAAGTTCAAGAGGTGAGAGATATATTCAATTATGAATGGACAACATAATATGATGAATTTTATATTGAGACCGTCAGCACCTGCAGCCGTTGTTTTTACTGTCAGTAAATACTTGAAAATGTCGTTATTCTCGATTCTGCTAAAACTCCAACTTACATCGACCACTGTAGTACTGTTCAAAGTCCGAGCCTTTACCGGCAGTGGGAACTGAGTTTATGAAAAAATAATTTATGTCATTCACATCTGAAAAATGATCTGGAAAATCGTTCTTCTTTTTCTTATAATATATGTTGAGTTTTTTTAAGGTGTCCCGTGCATTATTAGCATGGCTGCTTATGTGAAAATTCAAATAGACTTTTTTCTCCCTCTCTACTGATTTATTAGTGAAATTTCTAAGGTGTTTGTATTCTTCAAAATCGCGAATTTTTTTGGTTCGTTTGAATTTTTTAAGTTTTTTATCGCGTTCTGTCATCATAATTTTAATATTGCCGGTAATCCACGATTTATGTTTTTTCCTAATGGAAGCTGTTTTGGAAGGCGCATGTAATTCCAGTGAGGTGTTCATGTTCTCATTGAAAAAAGTTACTTTTTTGTCAATGGTATCCAAGCCATAAATATGATGCCACGGAATTGACTGTAAATCAGTACATAATTGATCTTCATCAATATTTGTAAAGTCTCTGTACTCAATAATTTTGTTGCTTTCACTTTCACCAATCAGGTTGAGGGTGAAATAAACCAAATCATGGTCAGATATGTGTGTAACATGAAGAGAACTACAATTTGTAACTTGGCATTGATCTGAAACAATTATCAGGTCTAAAATAGAAGAGGTGTTCTGAAATATTCTTGTAGGAAAGTTAACTATCTGCTTCAACCCAGTAATTCATTCAACTTCCGAACAGAAAAACTATTGAAATTTGCGAAATCCACATTGAAATCGCCCATATAGATGATTTCATCAAATTGAGGTACAACTGATATCAAACTGTTTTCAAATTCATTGAGAAAATTTGTCAGGTTCAATTTAGGCGGCTTATAAATACAACCTACCGCAAAACTCATGTTTTGCAACCTCACACTCACCCACAAATCCTCAATGTTATCATTGTTGGGAAGGTTAGAAAATTTGAGAGTGTTTTTCAAATAAATAGCCAATCCTCCTCCTCTGGTCCCTCCGCTCCTATCCCTTCGCACGACATTGTAACCAGGTAAACAAATATCTATAGTACGACAATTATTGTTCAGCCAAGTTTCACTTAGAGTGATGATATCGAAATCATTTGACAAAATTAAATTTACGAAATCATTATAATGAGCGACCAATGATCTTATATTCAGATGGCATATATTTATTTTCATATTTCTGACCTACTTACATGCCAAAAAGGCCTATGAGAGGAAAAAATCTTGTATATACATCGAAATCTAATATACCAAAAATGAACTCAAAAGGAAACCTATCAATCAATTATAATTATAGCAAAAATAAATACAATACAATCAATAAATTCAAATAATAACAAACACGAATAGTTTTTATTTCTTCGACCTCCCAGACGATCTCTTCTCTAATTTGTTGGGGTAGGAGCCGATATCTCAGCAGGAGGATTTAGTGAAGTTGCTTCCTTCAATGGGTTCGCCTTAAGTGACTCGATGGAATACGAGTTATGGTTAAAGTATAGAAGATTTTTTTTAACCTTGCTCCGGGGATCTTGAATCCGTGCTAATTTAAGTTGGTTGCTTAGAAATTTTCTGTCTCTATAATCTTCCGCAATATAGTAATTGGCAAAATATAATCCTGAATTCTTCAAGATATTTGAACTCTGGAAAATATTACTTTTCAATCTATAATTCACCAGTTCCACAACAATAGGGTCGAGGATGTTCATCATCATTTATATTTCCTATTCTATAAATATCGCGAACATTCTGTTTCCCGCAATAAATTTTTAACGTGTCATTGAATAAATTCAAAACATCAATGTACGTATTAGATTCTCCGCCACACAATCCGTACATTATCAAGTTATATTTTTTTTGTCTTCTTTCAATATTTTTCAACTGCTGACGAAGCTTTTCATTTTCTTCAATCAGTTCTACGTTCTGGATCCGATCACCATTAAACAAATTTCAGAGAAAGTTTTGAGAAAGCAGTACTGTTGATGACTTTTCTTGTTATTTTTCTCCTGGAATTGATAATCAAACTATTGTTCAGTCCAACAAGTTCTGAACGACTCCTAAAAAATAACTTTTGACTTCGTTTTTCATAACAATATAGCGTAAGGGAAATTTAAAAACGAAGCAAGAAATAAAATAATGAAAACTATTGCAACAACTTTCAATATCATTCCCTCTAGATGTAATAGATAGATTTTCGCAACTGGGCATCTATATTCTATATAACAAAATCATCAATTTGAATACAGACCGTTTCCTTTATCATGTGGTAACATTTCTATATTCTAAACCGTAACAGATACGAAGGAGATTGAATGGGGAAAAAGGGTAACTGTCATCGAGAACAATGGTCGACGAAAATGTACGGAGACTCTCGCCCTTCTCAAGTTATACGGGAAAACCGAAAATGCTGTTTTTTTAAAGAATTGTTATTTCGAAGAATATCAAAAAGTGGAAAGGAAAAATATTATTGTATCCGAAGTGTACTACGACGATGTGATAATGAATATTCGATAAAACGCTTCGTGTTAACATGGCCACCATCAACTTTTTTCTTTAAGTACGGGCCTGTCTTTTTTATTACAGATATTGATAAAGCGATAAATTCACAATCCAAGTGTATATAACATTTGATATTTTTATAGCATTTTATCTGAAATAACGACCATCATCAGTGACAACAATCAAACAGAAAAACAATTTATTTTATCATGAACTTTCGGGAAAAATGAAACCAATACGGAAAATCAAACCTGCATGGCAATCTACATTTAATGCTCGAATTGACCACCTCTTTGTTGAATGCACATGAGTTGTCGGTCTAGACAATTTCTGTGGTAATTTTCTAGCATAATAGGTGTGATACTAATACATTCATCACTTATTTTTTAATTGAGATGATCGATATATGTACTTGATCTTGGAAAAACTTCATCCTTTATGTATCCCCAGATGAAAAAATCTAAAGGAGTAAGATCTGAGGATCGAGCTGACCAGTTAATTGGTCCATTGTTTTCAATCCGTTTTCTTTGGAATATTGCATATAAATGTTCCCTTACTATTGCTGCATCATGGGGAGGAGCGCCGTTCTATCGAAAATATTGTATTTCATGGCAATTCATATAAGTAGCAATAGAGATTCATCAAATAGAAAATGAAGATACATTTCACTATTCAAATGATCATCATGAAAGAAAGGGCCAAGGAGGTTTGTTCCCACAATTCCCAAACAAACATTTATTCCGAACTTTTCTTGGAAGTTGGTTTCCCTATGTAAATGTTCATTTTATATTATTCCACCTATAATGGATATTTCCGTTAAACCAAACATTGTTGGTGAATTTTTATTCGTCCGTCCATATTATTTTTTTACAAATATTTCCAACTTCCCTATTTCTACGTCTAAACCACTTCGTACTCCCCTTCCGTAAACCTTTTCATGGAGGTGATGAACTTTGCGTATCCTGTAGCATTTATATTCGTTCTTTTTCAAAATATTTCTGGTGTATTTTACAGAAATCCACATTTGGTGGGCAATTTCTCGTAAAGAACAATCTTGATTACCATAATTTTTGTAACTGGCCAATCCTAAATTGAAAAAAAAAGATATTTTCACTATGTCAATTTCTATGTGGTAATATTTACTTACCCATAACATTTATATGATTCCTCACAATTCCAGTAACCACACATTTACTTGTTTTCTTCCCGTCGAATGCACCATAGTCCCGCAAATTTCTTTCTAATCGTCTAAACATTTAGATGTTCATTTTTCCTGCCACAGAAACCAAGCAAAGCCTACGCGATTAAGATGGTAAATGAATTGGGATGCTATTTGATCATACCGAATTATACAACAATCGAATTTTGACCAAAAACTGATATTTTCGTTACTTCCAGAATTGAGAATTATAAAATTATTACGAATTGAAATTGATTAGGGTACCAACCTGTCGAATTTAGTAGTCTGTCCGAATTATGTTTTGAAGAAATCAAAATAATTTTCAAAAGCAGTAACGACAGGACCGTAATTTAAAATTGTTGTCACGGGTAGTTATTTCAAATGAAACGCTATGAAAATATAATTTGTGAATTTATTCTTTATCAACATCTGTAATAAAAAAGACAGGCCGTATTTAAAAAAAAAGTTGATGGTCGTCATATTGATACGAAACGTTCAATCGAATATTTATCATTATGGCATCATTGTACACTTCGAATACAAACATTTCCTTCTTCCATGTTTTGATATTCTCAAAAAAAACGAAAAACAGCATTTTTTATTTTCCCATATAACTCAAGAAGGACGAGAGTCCCCGTAAATTTTCTTCTACCATTATATTGTTCCCGATGACAGTTACCTTTTTTCCCGTTTATTCGTCTTCGTATGTGTTACGGTTTAGAATATTGCAATGTTACATGATAAAAGAATCGGCCTGTATATTTCCAGGTTTTCTTTCAACTGCCTCGTTCTAATATTGAGAACATATTTTTATTTGACCTAACTTTTCCAAACGTTATCAACTTTTGTCTGGATTTAGATGTATGCACGATTCATTTCCTCCCACAACTCCAGAAGGAAATGATTTGGAGAGATTGCTTCAAGATCTTCTGGATAACTTTTCCCTATGTTAAGAATCTCGGAATTAACTCAGCTCCAACCAGAAAGTTCGTTCTTCTCGAGAAACTTTCCATACAAATCCTTCGAAATTATTCCATGCTACTGTCATATATGAGAAACCAGGCCAAGTGAATCTGAACTCGATTCTTCCAGATGATCTAGCATTCACAACATCGGAATTTTTCACGTTCTGTATATCTTTCTTTAAATCTTCTGCACCACAACTAAATTGTGTCATAGTCACAGAAGATAGCCTTCAGCTGCCATCTTGTCCTTCAATCCTCAATAAAGCCATAAGAGTTGAGTGTTCACAGGAGGTTAAAGATGATTTCACGATGTCGAATATAATTGAAACGGTGGTGGTATTTTTATTCCTATATTTCTGATATTTTGATAGAGCCGGTTTCACCGCAGCTCGACCATCAATTGGATATTCAAAATTTCAGGCGTATTCCAATCATAGATATATCTCGTCTTCAGTGTCTGAATTTCAGAATACAAAATAACTGGTTCTCTTGGTTCTTTGTTGATAGTCTTCACTGAGTTGGTTTTTTCACCAAGTATAAGTACTCGGGGTCTATCAATTTGACATGAAAATCGAGAAGGCTTCTAGTTTTTTGTATCTGTCTTACGCTATCTAGATTTCAATTACCTTCAGTAAAATTCTCCAGTTGACATTGTCTCATCCAGAGTTCCTCTGCTTTCTCGATCTCTCACAGTCAGCTCATTTGAAATATTTCGGAATGTACAGGTAGTATTATTTTTTTAGGTATCTTAGACTTTGTGCTGTTCACCCCACCAACTTCAGAAAAAAAACGACATTTGTGAATTCGGTTCTCATTTCATATATGCTCAATTCAAGGAGATCGCTATGGAAATTTTCTTTAGGCCAGTATTATTTGGGATGTCGCAAGATGAAGAAATCCAACATAATGTGAAATCTTGTTGATATTTCGTGATTTCATGATTTTTGAAATCGGTACAATGGAAACATCGTTATCACCACCAATTAGTTGTTTCATTATGAGAAACCTCAGAAGTTTTCAGAAAACTTCAAGTTCCTATCTAATTCACTGGTGTTCTTGAAAACACATTGAGTATGAAGAAATCAGTGCGAATTCTATCTTTGAATATTACTGGAGTTTTTTCTCAACACCAAACCGTTATTTTAACACTTCGACACGTGTTTCGAGGTGTTACCTCGAACAGGTGTTGTTGGGAAAAAACTCCAGTAATATTCATTACTACACCAAAGGTTCCAAACAGTACATCACAAGTACTGGAATTTGAAAAATGATATTGAAAAAAACTATTAAGTGTGTTCGGGCTATTTTCGGGTTTTTCAGCCGTGGTCTGCAGGTTTTTATGCATGGAGTTTCTCTACTACTGCGCCAGATGCTCAACCCAAACATTCAGTTCATGAGGTCGTTGGGTATGAAGTTGACGGTATAAATAAGGATTCGTATTATTCCAATATCGACAATTTTGCCGATTCACCTCTCCATTCGAATTAAACGTACATTCATCCAAAAAACACGTTTTATACAAGAAATTCTGATGCAAGCTCATCCGTTCAGTGAGACCCTCACAAAATTCGATACGTCTTTCGAAATCATTTTCGTTCAATTCATGAACTAGTCTAATCCTATATGGATGAAATTTTTACTTATGAAGGATCCTGAAAATATTTGTATGACTGATTCCTGATTCTCGAGATAACTCAGTAAGAGTACAGCAGTACAAATAGCCTAATCGTTGACAACTCCTGAACGGTTATGCTTTTTATGGTTAAGAGACCCAATTTCCATAAATTCATTCTATAATTCCGAAACGTATTTGTGTCGTACATTTCCTCCAGGATGATATCATTGAAAATAAGGGCAGCAGCTCTAGCAATATTTCCTTTCTGGTAGTACAAACTCACTATTCCAATCCGTTTTCGAAGCGTATAAATCGTTGCTTCTCAATAATTCATAAAAACAGAATAACCAATTGTAACTTCACCTGGTAGGTAATCGTTATTGTAGAATGGGACAAATACAAAATGAAGAGGATATCGAATTCAAACTTAACTAAGGAAAATAAGACTTTTTTGAAGTATACTTCACAAAATCACCTATGAAATCAAGGTAACAGATTGTACAGAAGTTCATTCAGGTGGCTCGTTTTCAACTCAAATAATTTTTAGCTTCCAAAGTATGAGCTTCAAACCATAATTGAAATCTATTTATCATGGAACATCTGATAATGCTAAACAATTGATCCATTTAAATGAAAATAGTGACATGCATATGTCAAAATGTGTCCCCCTGTATACTATAGTTGAGGTTTTGTTTTATTTTTTTCTGAAAATCATTATTCCAAAAGTTATTCAGGGTGGCTCGTTTCCAACTCAAATAATTTGTAGCTCCCGTACCATAAGCTTCAGACCATATGTTTTATACTTTTTTGAAATCTGCTCATCATGGAGTATCTGATAATGCGAAACAATATAGGGTGATCCATTTGAAAAAATTGGTGACATACTCTGGGGGTGTGATAGGGAAATTGATATCAAATATGAATATGTCAGAATGTGTCCCCCTGAATACTATGGTTGACGTTTTCTTTTATTTTTCCTGCAAATCATTGTAACAGAAGTTATTCAGCATGTCTCGTTTTAAATGGAATACACTGTAATTGAATCTTGTACGCAATGGAATCAAAATAATGTTATTGAAGAACTATTAAGTATGACCAAGCTATTTTAAGAGTTTGTTAGTTGTGGTCTGGATGTTTTTATGCTTGGCGTTTCGTCTACTACTGCGATAGACGTTATCAAAGGCAATAAGGAATTGGTTGAAGTTCTTGAGTTATTCGTATTGCAGAAACTAAAATGTTGGAATTTATCTCCGGTCTCTTATATTATAGTTGTTGGGTGGTGGCTTCGTTTCTCTCAATTGAATTAAATTATTTTGTTTTTCACATCAAAAACTTGTAGATGGATTGCTCACAAAAAAAAATTCCCAACTTACTGATTAAATTCTACGAGACAAATTTCCAATTTCTCTCTCTTGTTCTTCAAATAATTCAGAATGTAACAAATTTTCAACATTGAAAAAAATTCTGTTGATCATAAATTCATTGCATGAATCATCAGTTTCATCAATAACGTTGTCTGTTGTATTCACGTATACATACATGTGTATATACAGTGCATTTCATTTGAAACAAGCCACCCTGAATAACCTTTGGTACAATGACCTACTCGTAACTCTGAATTATTCCAAGTTCCCTACCATCGCACAAATTATGGTTATCATAATGCTTTGTCACGTTTTGTAAGATTAGGTAATGAATATTGCAATAAAGGTTCAGATTTTAATCGACAAACATCAAATACATTCAAAACCAACTTAAAAAGATTAGTAGTATAGGTGTCCGTCTATTACTGTAGTACTGCTAAATTGTTCATTTTTAATACACATTTAGTTTAAGTATGTTTCTGTATTTTCAAATGAAAAAAAGGTGAAATCCGTTCATAAATGAATAAATGATTTTCAGGAAAAATGAAAAAATTCGTCAACAATAGTATATAGGGGGACACATTTTGACATATTCACATTTGATGTTACTTTCCCTATCGCAACCCCAGAGCATATCACCAATTTTTTTTAATGAATCGACCTATATTTTTCGCATGCTCAGATGCTCCATGTTAAACGTATCTACATTCATCCGAAAAACAAATTTCATACAAGAAATTCTGATGCAAGTTGATCCGTTCAGTGAGACTGACACAAAATTCGATACGTCTACCGAAATCATCTTCGTTCAGTTCATGAACTAGTCTAATCTTATATGGATGAAATTTGTACTCATGAAGGAGACTGAAAAAATTTGTACGACTAATTCCTGATTCTCGAGATAACTTAGTAAGAGATTGCGAATTTTCCATTAGTCCAACGTGCCCTCAAACTGCAGTACAAATAACTTCATCGTTGACAACTCCTGAACAGTTATGCTTTTTATTGTTAATAGATCCAATTTCCATAAATTTGTTCGATGATTTCGAAACGTATTTGTGTCGTACATTTCTTCTTGGATGATCATCATTGAACATACGGGCAGCAGCTCTAGCACTATTTCCATTCTGGTAGTACAAACTGACTATTTCAATTCGTTCTCGAAGCGTATAAATCATTGCTTCTCAAGAATTCACAAAAACAGAAATTCCAATTGTAATCCACCTGGTAGGTAATCGTTTTAGACTGGGAGCCCGTGACAGGAATTTTGACCCCATTTTTTACAGTCTGCCTTTCTCAGAGGACATATTTACAGCCACAAGCAACATTATTATGTGTTAAATGATTTTTTCCCATGTTACACACGCTTAAACATTAACTCTAGTTTGTATAAAAAAAAAGCTTATTTGTCTACCACTCTCGTCTAAACAAGTTCGATTCTTCTGCCAATTGACAGTTTGTCTACTTAATAATTATATATTGCAAGGAAACAACGGTAGACAGTAAAACGTTGGTCAAAGTTATTACTTTTTTTCTGTAAAATAAAAAGTATTTTTCAGTTATATGAACACAATCTATTCATCTGCCGATTAACAATTTGTCTACCTAATGATAATATATATTGCAAGGAAACAATAGCAGACAGTAAAATGTCGGTAAAAATTATTACTTTTTTTAACAAATCAAAACATATTTTTCAGTTGTATAAGCAGGGTCTATTCGTCTGCCATTAATTTTTCTCTGTATTTTCAATACTGTAGTTTATATCTTACCAAGTTTTATACGGTAAAAAATGGTTCAGAGACACTGTAAAAAATTGTTAATTAACTTATGCCTATAAATTATTAATACACCGGCAAACCGTCTGCCTTGTGAAAATTCGTTCATTTCATGCTACTGTTAGTCTACGCTCTGCTTGGCAGACGGTAAAAAATTGATTTTAGTTAACCATTTTTTTGGTTAAATAAAAAATGCGTGCTTGAGCCGGAACACCATGTAACCGTCTGCCAATTATTTTTTTGTGGGTTGCGTAACCTAGCCTTCCGGTCGCATGGACGACAGATGGTAAAATGTCGGTCAAAGAAGCTTTTTTTATGCAAACTAGAGTTAATGTTTAGCCTGTGTAACATGGGAAAACAATTCGTTAAACGCTTGTGGGTAAATATGTCCTCTGAAAAAGGCAGGGTCAAAATTTCTGTCACGGGCTCCCGGTCTATTATTATAGAATGAGACAAATACAAAATGGAGAGAATATCGAATTCAAACTTAACAAGGCAAAATGAGACTTTTTTGAAGTATACTTCACAAAAACACATATGAAAACTAGGTAACAGATTGTACAGAAGTTCATTCAGGGTGACTCGTTTTCAAATCAAATAATTTTTAGCTTCTACACTATGAGTTTTAGACCATAATTAATTCTGTATACTATTGTTGAGGTGTTTTTTATTTTTCCTGCAAATCATTGTACCAAAAGTTATTCAGCATGGCTCGTTTCAAATGGAATACACTGTATTTGAATCTTGTTCGCAATGGAATTTAAAAAATGTTATTGAAAAACTATTAAGTATGACCAAGCTCTTTTAAGGTTTTTATAGCCGTGGTCTGCAGGTTTTTATGCCTGCCATTTCGTCTACTGCGTGTTAGGAATCACGCGTTGAAAGGTAAGACCTCGTTAATTCTTAGCTCGCAAAAGTTTCGACTTCTGAGGGTTGTCGTTTGTAGAGGTGCGACAGCTGGTTAACGGAAAAATAGATTTTAAACAGACAGATTCGCATTGCAGAAACTTAAATAATGAAATCTCAAATAATCTCCGGTCTCTTGTATCATAGTTGTTGGGCGGTGGCTTCGATTCTCTTAATTAAATTAAATAATTTTGTTTTTCACATCAAAAACTTGAAGATGGATTGCTCACAAAAAAATATCCCCACCTCACTGATTGAATTCTGCGAAACGAATTTCCAATTAACAAATTTTCAAAATTAAACAAAATTCTGTTGATCAAGAATTCACTGAAGGCAATATTAGCTTCATCATTAACGTTGTCTGCT
Source organism: Leptinotarsa decemlineata (assembly GCF_025532065.1). Classification (NCBI taxonomy): domain Eukaryota; kingdom Metazoa; phylum Arthropoda; class Insecta; order Coleoptera; family Chrysomelidae; genus Leptinotarsa; species Leptinotarsa decemlineata. Next base: position 23,463,373 of record NW_027412668.1, on the reverse strand, counting down.
GATTTCACGTATGTATACATGTGTATATATAGAGGATCTGACAAACTAATTGTAGATGTCGAAACTAGTTGTTAATCAACGATTTCATTTGAATTGTATGAACTGAAGTGGAAATCATCAACCGCCCGCGGTAATAAGCTTTTGAGCCAGTCAATTGAAATAACTATAATCCGATTATGCGAAAGCAATGTTGTATCATCAATTTCGATGAATGTGTATTTTGTGCGATACCAAAATATAACTAACTGGCGGCTTTTCGTCGAACAAAACTTGCCGAATAATAGAAAATAATGAATAGTGGCGTGGGGCGTCACATTAACCTGCATTAAATTGGTCGGTGCCGAATATAAATCATCTATTTTGGTGTTCTTCTGAATGGATACATCATCAGGTGCGGTATTGGGAGTGGCGATTTAATATACAAGTTATCCCGGCCAGCAGAAAAGAGTTTCATAGCCGGAATATTCCACGTAATTAATAATAGTCATAACAGATTTGGCTTATTATTTTTTATATTTATTTCACAATTTCCTTATAAGCATCAATAATTTTTCAACTCTGGATCTATTGACAGGATTCCAGATCGAAATCTGGAATTCTGATGTATCCACAAATATATATATATATATATATATATATATATATATATATATATATATATATATATATATATATATATATATATATATATATTTACAAACTCTACCTTTAAATTACATAATCAATGAAAAAAATGATATTTATATAATTAGTTTGCTCCAGATGGTTAACGTTTCAGAAAATAATCCACTTCCGTCCTTTGACAAACTATGGAATAAGACACAATGTGTCATATTCGATATTTTACTTGAATACTTATACAGGATGTTTTCCGATAATTCTATTTAAGCTTATATTTCCATTTGAAAAAGCAACCAATTACGATCTATTCACACATAGACAGTTGAAGTTCATACACTTGGTACCTGTTAGAAGAATACGTAGATTGGAGTAGATTGGAGGACAGGTTAGCTAACTCGGAATATAATAATCAACAAAATTAATATAAATGAAACAATTCTATATACATACATAATTCGAACTGAACAAAAAGAAATTTTTCAATTTTCATCATGAATATATTTTAACAGTTCGCTCTTGAAAAATCTGCAATGATAGAGTAGATTTAATTGAATCAGGTAAATCATTGAATTGTACAAAATCTTTGAAAAATAAACTGCTCATACTATTTCTTGTATTTGTTCTATTTATATGAAAGTGACTGTTGTGCTAAGTAGAATGGTAATGAATGTCCTTATTGAAAGTTATTATTAATAGGAAGTATGGTGATGTCATTTTATTATTTTATAAATGAAAACCATGGAACAATAGAATAATCTTTTGGATACTGAGAGCCATTGTAGAGCAGATAGCATGGTAGAAATTGGTATAGTCTATCCATTCCCAATTGGAACGGCAATAAAAATAGGAGCACTACGAGGGGTGTTCATAATCACTGCCCGGCAAATGGGAAATGTATATACTACCAGTGCTTTTATGTTCAAAGCGTCCCTGGTACAGTCATAAACATTTCTGGTCTGTGGCCCCTAGTCGCCCAGATAGTTAGTAAACGTGCTATCAAATGTATTTGAGGAATAAAGGCTAGGCTAGCTGGACTGGCTGAAAAACAAGTATTTGTCCGTTTCACAATGTTTCTTCATCAGTGCCGTGTGTTCGTGGGGTTAGGTGAGGTAGTAAGTGGTTTTGCAAGCCGATTTTTGAAAACTTTTTTCAGAAATCAATTACCCTAACACCAAACTGATATTTTTGCACTCGACGCGCGTTTCGCTAACAAGGTTAGCATCTTCAGGAGAAGCAAGTTGATACTGAATCTAAAGACAGCTGTATATGTACCTAAAGTTTTTTGGTCCGATGTGGACTTTGTTTGTTAAATGATGATCATCCTAATTGATTTTTCGGTAATTAACTAGTGGAACCACTACCTGCAAATTAATTTGTCAACAATAGATTAAAAAGTAGTGATTATCATTGCTTTAGTTTTTTTTAACGTTAGGTTTAATTTTTTTGGTTTTCAGATACTTTCCTACTTTCTCTATAACCTTATTCATTCTGCCAGCAGTTTCTTATAAATCTACTCCAGTACAGGCCAATAAGGAATCATCTGCAAATAAGTTGATGAACTCACAGTCTGTAAATGATTGTATTTCACCCAGATACAGAATGAATAATAGGGGACCAAGCACACTACCTTGTGGTACTCCTATGTGATTTGTTATATATGAAGATTTTGAAACATGTTTCAGTATTTCCGATTCTATTATCTGTCTTCTCTTCATAGATTCACGATTATTATTTTTCTCACATCTAGAATTCTTGTAGTTTCTCTTATACAACTTCATCGATAGAAACAAGATTTATCATAAAGACACTCTAATCCTTTCAACCGTGTTCTCGTTTTTGTTCATGTCGAAAGTATCGGTATTTTCGAAAGTTGCTGTTACATTATATCTGTAACCGATTCACTACAATTTTTTGGACAACCGGTAACATGAGAAATGCCGTTAGTTATCAACACGTGTGTTGTTTTTAGGTTTGTGATGATAATGTGATCTGCACATTTGAATTAAACTTTTCACCAATTTCACCAATTTCAAATATGCACTTTCCTCTCTTACATGGATTCAATCGTGGGTTCTTTTTTTTCTCAATTTGATAAGTATCATCTAGAAATATATATATGTACTCTTGTGACAAGTACTTATCTGAAGAAAAATCATACTGATATATATCTCCACTATAAATCTAATATTCAAGATGGTGTCAAATAAGGTATGGTAAGATATTTTTCTATGATAGAGCTGAGATAGTTTGCAAATCAATTCGTAATTTGAAAGAGGAAATAAGTAATATTCAATATATCATTCAAGCTGACTAAGTGAATATTTAAATCAACTCATGAGTGAATTTGTTTCAGAAGAATCTTCCAGAAAATTCATTTCAATATTCATCACTTGCAAATAATATTCCATATCAATAAATGAAAAATGAATTCAACAATGCACTGCCAGGTTACTGAGCATTGAAATAACACTAACTTTGACTAACTTCCTATTTTTCTTGGAACTGAATTTCCCCAAAATTAACTCTACTGAGTAGGATTGTTTGACATGCACAAACTTTCAATGAATTCATTCAGAAACTGTTTATTAGTTGAATAATATTTTTTTCAAGTTGCAACTTTGTCGTTGGAAATTTTCCGGGTATAATTTGAAGAAAATGTGTTGATTCTTGATCTTTTTTATTCATATTTTATCCAGCTGCTCGAATTGTTTCATCAATATCTCTTTTTCTCTTCTTTTTTTTTTCTTCCAGTTCTTCTCTTCTTCTTTTCTGTTCTTATCTTTCGTATCTTTTCTTTTTGGTTCATTCTTTTTTTCATTGGTTTCCTTTCTTGTTCCTTGAACTGTTCCTAGGTTCATTCACTCCAGAAATTCTAGGATATCTACTGATGTTATTATCTTCTTGTAATTATTCACCCATTTATTCACTGCGTTTATCTTCTTTCTTCAGTACCACTTACTTCGATCCGGAAGATGGTATCCAATGAGTGGCACACTATTGATTTACTTTTTCACCTAATGCATCCGAATACAAATAATCAAAATAGTAGTATTTCTCTTCTTCTAGCTCGCTCAGTTGATAGGCAATATGATTTTGAAATCCGTCTCATTTGCGCATAAGCCATATTCCTTCGAGTCTCACCCATCATTTCTCAGTTACTTCTTTACACAATAAATCACCATTATACCTTTTTTTGTAAGTATTGCGAAAGTTATAAACATATTCTGTGCGGTATAAGTGCCTAATTGCAGCTAGTCGATAACTAATACGACAGCCTCGTTTCCTTAGTGCGACAACTTGAGAATGTCAATTATGTTTACATATGGCGACTACAAAATTTCGGAAAAAAAAACTATACGTGATAGAAACATGTTATTTTCATGTAATTCAATACTTGTCATGCACTGTTTGGAACCTTTGATGCAGTAGTGACTATTACTGGAGTTTTTTTTCCAACATCAAAGCGTTTGGTATTGGAATTGAACTCAGAGTAATATTCACATAATTCAGTGATCATATATGGAAGTAGCTTTTTTGAAAGGACTTTTTTACACTTTTATTTTATTGAAATTTTCATGCGTGACCTAGGCATGCACATATCTTTGTGGAGAGTTCATCTAGAACTTGATTAAATTTCTTCCTCTCGTCAGGAGTTGCCCACATTTTTTCATAAAAATGGAGATGTAGAAGCCATTTTTCTCGTAGAAGTTCCTGTTTCATACAGTGGCATCTGTTTCATTCTACAAGGTTTTATGAAATAACTACCATAAAACGATAATATTTTTTCATTGTGAATTCTATATTTGAATTTCGACATCTTAACTAATTTCTCTGTATGCTTCTAACAGTATATATTACATTCCGATGATATAGACATCAAAGCAGCGTTACTGTATGGGAAACGGCACCAATAACCAATCAAGGATGTGCAAGCATACTTTGCATATATTGCTAATAAACGTGGCATTTGATTATTAGCAATCGGACTGTTGTTCAGTATTGATCGAGGATTGTCCTTTCTAATCGACATTACGTTTATCTTGACATTGATGATTGATAGGGGCACTAATTTTGACTACATACCTAAATGTATCATTATTCATCTCGTATTTGTTGACATTAGTGGGTATTGTTCGCTTTAAAGATACATCAAAACGAACACATATTTTTTTGAAAACTGTTCATCCTTGTAAGATTGGAAGCTGAATCCTTTCACAGTTATCAGATTCTGACGTTCCTTTTTCAACACAAATGTTCGTTAATGTATTCTACTTAGGTGTTATTGTTGAATTTCGTAAATTCAATAATTTCGTATTTATAGTAGTGATCTTAAGATCAACAATATTAATAATCTTCATTGAGTGTTTTCTTTTTATGTGATCGACTATTGTGAGAATATATGTTTGTTTCATCCTAATCATATGCATTAGTCTGTTTTTTACATAAAAAAAGAGAAATGAATTTTCCTATGTTTTTTACCACTTTTATTTGTAACTAACGTTACTGCAGTTTCGTCCTATGCAGGACATTTTCAAACTTATACATTTGATGTATATATTCAATATACATTTCATACATACGATGTATAAGTTTCAAAATGTCACTATAGGACGAAACTGCAGTAACGTTAGTTACAAATAAAAGTGGTAGAAACATAAAAAGTTTCATTTCTCATTTTTCATGATGATTTCCCACCACATAGTAACGGCTACATCCATCAATTCATTTGTTTGCACTCTGTTTGCACTCATCACTCCCGTGATGAAAAAAAAAATGAAATTTCAGCATTGTTAGGGATTTGTGGCATCTCGAATCGCTTCATTTCACTGCTACGTTTATGAAAATATATTTTATCAATAACATATCGACAGTCACTTCCATTCGAAAACTAGATTCATTTTTCATAGTTTATTTTCGAAAAAACTTGAAAATATGCTGTGGCATAAAACTGATCTCCTGTAAAATATTTCTTTAATGTCTCCAAAATAGCTTGGTGCAGTTATGATTTTGATTATGACTATCTATCATTTGATGAAATACAAGAGGTTGTCTTCATTTTCGTTTGCTTTCAGTTCCCTTCATTATCATTTCTTTTTCGAAACTTAAGAATGTCTGCTGACGGTAAACTTATCCTCATATCTAGTTCCAGTAGTTTCTGAATGATACCATTTTGTAGTGATAGTTATATAAATCACATGAAATTATTTTGATGAATAATTTTATCTATTCTGGCAACACACTTTCATTCTGCATGAAACGATGTGATTAAACCAAACCGAAATTCGCAATTTTTTCTTTTTACTACTCTTTACTTCATACAAACGAATTCCCACTGCTCTATTCCATATATAATGCAAAACATGACTGTTTCTTAAATCATTAGCATTCAATCATTTTGAATAATTATTTCACTCTGACATGAAATTGGCATTGGGAGCAAAAATCTAGAGAAAATCAAATGACATGGCGGAAAACAAATGTTTGTTAGAAATTGGTCATAGTTAATTGAAATTATGAATGGACTGACCCGTTACTCAATGAAAATCAACATCATTATGATTGAACAATTTTCACAAAAATGTGTGTGAATTTTTCTCAATCATCATCATGATGATTACATTACAAAGATCCGTGATGCATGAATATTGTTACGTTTTTCCCCGTGGATTTACCAATAATTAATCACGCTGAAAAATAATCAAACTCAACTTCATTTCACTTCAAATACAATGAACACTTCAACTAAAACTTCAACTATCATTCAAATGTCTATCGCCTCATTAAATCGCTCCGCGTATCGCACTATAACTTCCAATTGACTGGCGCTTATATTTGGCAATCTTGGCGTTGGAACATTCCTCGGAATTCCATCGAAGCCGGTAGCATTATTCCTACTACATCTAGAACGGCAGCGAACATCGAATATTCGCGCGCACTTAACTATGTTGATTTCTGGCTACCAGTGGCAGCCAGCGTTATTTTCTTTAGGACATGATTTACAACAGTACCCCCTTCCCTGAGGTTGTTCACTCCGAACAACATTCCAAGAGGGGATATCACGACCCATGTAAGGACTCATCCTCTCTATATGGACAACTTCAGGCTTGCTTCTGGGTGACAATTGGATTCTATAAACCAGATTCTATACCCTTCTTGGTTACCTTGCTATGGTCTCTTCAATTTGAGACACAAATCTTTTCGACGTTGGGGTTGGTAGGGCCACACCGCATCCCCTTCCTAGAAGCTCACCGGCAGCGATTTTTTGTCAAATCTTAACATCATCCTGTCGCTGGAGAGTCCTAATTTGGATCTGGCAAAATTTTGTATAATTTCCATTCTCACCTTCAGGTCATTTACATACTATGAAATAAGTACCTCTTGAGAATTATCAGATGGGCTGCCAAACAATACATCTATCGGAAGTTACAGTTCTCGACCAGTTAGCAACATGGATGGTGTGTAACCTGTCGGGTCGTGTTGGGAGCACCTGTATGCCAACAGAAAGAGTGGAACCTATTTATCGAGAGGTAGTTATTGATGGTGCGATTATGCCTCTCGACCATTCTATCAGACTGTAGGTGGAAAGCAGATGTTGTCTTCTTTATTCCCAACGAAGTCATCGTTTTCTTCCATTAATCAGTTTCGAAGTTGCGGCCCTGATCCGAATGTAGTTTTCTGGAGTAGTCCGTGTCTGGTAGTACGTTCTACAACAGGGGAGTGATCCCAGAATGTCTACTGCAATTCTCTCGAAAGGAATCCCAGTCAGAAACTGCTTCAACTTTCCTCTTCGCCTTGTCACGGACCCTTTCTCGAAGAGCACAGGTCACAGCGCTTACACCTCTCTTCCATGTCTCAATGGCAATTGACCCAACAGTACCTCCCACGCACTCTCGCTATAGTTTTATTTACTCCGAAATGTCCTTCGGTGCGACCATTGTGGAACTGTTCAAGTAACTTCGGGATGCACGTCTCCGAGTGAGTAGGTCATCTCGAATGCTCATGGAGTCCCATTGGAGCCAGTTACCCTTTTTCTGCTGGCCATACTGGAGAACTCTTGTCATTTTGGCCTCACTCCTTTGTCAATTCTTTCTCGTACAGTTTTCAAGACCGGATCCTCCTTCTGCGCTACCATGATGTCTTGCCTCGCCAGGAAGGTAGTGTCACCCTCAGAGGCTCTTATCGACCGTACCACACCATGATCAGCTGATTCCTCAAATCGTCTGTCCTTATCCCTAGGCAAGGGACTCCTACATGTTGCTACATGTAAGAGAGAACCCGAAGCAGCGGGAGGTATGGGAACTTATCTCCCTATCAGGGCTGCCCATAAAGAAGTCTCTGCCCGCTACGTTATCACGTCTGTTGGAAAGTTCTTCTTCTGGTAGCTGGGTACCCTTGTCCTTTTGGCATTAGCAAAATTTGCATCCAGATGTAGACATGGTCTCCTTGAGAAGCTATCTCCGTTTCTGTTACTCTTTTCTTTCCGATGTTGAATTTTAAAATCGTAAGTTTGTAATTTTTCCATCCACCTATCTATTTCTCCTTCTGAAGTTTTGAAGTTGAAGAACCACCGAAGTGCTGAGTGGTCTGACCAGATCAAAAATTTACGGCCATATGAAAAGTAGTGGTAGTGATTCACCACTTTGACCACTGCGAAGAGTTATTTTCTAGTGACGCATTTCTTTCTGATATACCCAGGAACTCACTAAAATAACTAATGACGACTTCTTCTTCTTCCTGCACTTGAAAAAGTACTTCTCCTATTCCATGTTGGGATGTATTCGTGTCCAGTATAAACAAGCCCTTTTCCTTTGGGTACGCCTCAGGACAGCAAATGCTCTCTGGCAGTCTGGGGACCAAACGAAAGGTATTCTCTTTTCAGTTAAACTATGCAGCGGTCTGGCAAATTTTTACAAAGTCCTTCACGAAACGCCGGTAATAGCTACAGAGTCCAAGAAAGCTTCTTACGTTGTGCTTGCTCTTCGGTGTTGGCCACTCCTGCACTACCTCGATTTTTTTTGGATCTGTTTAAACTCCCTTTGAAGACACGTGTTCAGAAAAATTTCTTTTTTTCTGGAAGAGACAGCACTTCTTTAGATTTTCTGCAAATGAGCACCGCGTAACCTCGTGAAAATGCTCCTCAGGTTTGACAGATGTTCGACAAAACTTTTTCCGGTGACTATAATGTCATCAATATAGACCACATTTTCAAAGTAAGTCCTCTCAACACCAACTCCATCAAGCGTTCAAATGTTGCGGGTGCATTGCATTATCCGAATGGCATAAACTTAAACTGCTATAATCCATCTTTTTTAGTCACTTACACAACAGGTGACGACTAGGGGCTGTTTGATTCCTCGATTACTTCTTCCTCCAATATATCCTTAACAATGGATGCAGCTTCATCTTGCTTCGCGAAGGGAAGTCATGTCAGTGGTTGGCGTATGGGCTTGATATCACTTGATAGACCATCGATCCGATGGTCAACTAAATCCGTTCGACCAATGATTTTGGCCTTCGCAATGAGTCGATGAGTTCCTTTGCGTGTTATTGAGCTCGCTGTAGTAGGACTTCTTTCTCAATTCTAGCAATTTTCACGATCGGTTTACAGATGCCTATGATTTGCCCTTTCTTGAGAGTCACCCTGTTATTATAAGGGTTGACCATTCTTAATGAAATGGTCTGATTGATATCATTCACGAGAGACCTGGTAACAAAAATTACTGCTTCAGAGCTGTTATATGGCTTCATTATTGCTGTGCCCAAGCCGCCAGGTCCAGCAATTTCCGCTTCCAGTTTGTGCCTGAAAGTAACTTTTCTGCAAGATCTAAACATCTTTGTAAGGAGTTTATTTTGGAAGATTCCCACATTTTTTCTTATAGAAATGGAGAAGTAGAAAGCTCATACCTTTCTTTCCCTGAAATTAATTTCTCCTGAAAATATACCCCTTTGAATTCAACTATTTTCATTCATAGAACACAGTACATCATCTTGACGAATATAAACTATCGAAATTGTTTACTACAAGACCTTATGTTTACAACACACGTAGATATGTACATAGAAGTAAAATGTTGCGAGACAGGTAGGTATTTCATTATTCATGCTATGCATTTCTTGTCAACGTTTTCCGTTAATGCAAATAAATTCAAATTTGAATTGTATGCTCCACACTGCACAATGCTGGCACTAAATTAAGGAGTGAACCGGGATGGATTGTTTGCATAACATATACCTACTCGTACAGTGGAATTCTCACTAAAACTTCGCAGATAATTGACTTTGGAATTCTCGTTCTTTTGTAGCGTCCACAACTTCTCGTTGATATTATTTTGAATATATGTTCAATTCGACCGATAGTCTGAAAATACTGAAATATTTGAAGATAATTAACATATTCAGCTTGTATTGGATATTTGCTAAGCATACACTCAGAATCGTTGAAGTGCTCAATGAATATGTTAGAATTGGTCTATACTGCAATGAATTCTCTTCAAATAGATCATAAAAGCGTCGAAAAGAAGACGAATTAATGAGACAAGCTTCAAGTGAACAGATTGTATGCTTGGGAAAAGATTGATATACCCAACCAATATAGGGAAAACCGTAGAAGCCTGTGTTGAGGATGGTCTAGTCCCAACTATAACGGAATCTTGTCATGGAAAAGTTTATCATTATTGCGTTTGGAATAAGTGAGCTGTAATATTATGGAAATGTGATAACTGTAACTGTAGGCAATTTAATCAACCACTTTTTCTCATGCGATATTCTGTCCAAATCAGTTCCAGAACGCCAAACCTCCTGCATTATAATTTTTGACTCGATAATTACACTCGACATAAGCCAAGCAGATCGTAAATACTCGTTATTTTTCGGAAATGTTGTCCTGAAGATTTCCTCAAAGTAGAATTGGTGGTTGTCTGTCTCACTATGAGCCAAGAACCAAGAACCTTGTTGAGCAAATGAGCTTCGATAATTGAAACTTTCTATGTTTTTTACCACTTTTATTTGTAACTAACGTTACTGGAGTTCCGTCCTCATACATTAATGTACGAAACTGCAGTAACATTAGTTACAAATAATACAGTAAAAAACACAGAGAGTTTCAATTCTCTTTCCTTCATTATGATTTCCTACCTCGTAGTAACGGCTACATCCATCAATTCATTGAAATTAAGTGTCTAGTGTTTGTTGCTTCCAGGATCCAGTTCACCACATCATATCGTCTAGATTTAATTTCTAAAATTTAGCGCATCAAAATGGCACATTTTTGTTATGACTTTTTTTTACGCAGATCTGTATTTTCAGCATGGTAATTCTCAATAAATTTTGCACAAAATAGGAAAGACGAGGCTTAAAAAAACGATATTATTTTCATCAAGATCCATCGATAACAGTCTGTAAAACATGTGTATGTACTTGCGACTCCCACTTCTTTTTCTGGAGAGTTTCCGTATGTATTTTTTCTCTTCATAAGATTATTGTTCTTTACACTCATACCCACCAAAATTTCGACATTTACGAAATACCTCTGATATCAAGATATCAATTATTCAAGCTGTAGGCCCATCAAAGAGCTGTGAAAAATGGTAAATATCATTAAAGTTGCAAAATATAATTAGAAAATGACAGATTATTCGAAGAGATCAGAAGTTCATGAAGTGGTAGTCTCTTCACAAATGGTTAGGGTTCACTTCAGATCTGAAAACAAAGAAAAATCAAATATCAAAACAAACTGAAAATCAAAATGAATACCGTTTCATCGATTTCAGCGAAAGCTGACCGTTTAGCGGGAGTTGGTCGTATTCCGCTGCATTAGAGGTTTCCATATGTTACGTATCTCTACACTAGCTTGGCTGATTACGATGTTGGACAACATGTATACGGCTTCTTTGAATTTTCTCTTAAACCAGTGTTCCTCCTTGTGAATGATTTCAGCTTGAGCCCACTGGATGTTATGTTGATGAGTCCAAACATGCTCTGCTATTCCTGATTTGCTGGTTTCTCCTCGCTGTGTGTGTTTCTTGTCCTCGGCAATGGCCTCTTAGTTTCACCGATGTATGATTCTCACACTCGCAGGACATTCGGTAAATGCAATTCTTGGAATCGCTATCCGCGTTTGGTGGCCTGGTTTTCGTGAGGCTGCTACGGATAGTGTTCCAAGATCTGAAACAGGTTCTGATGTTATACTTGGACCCAAACTTTCTTATCCTTTCCGACAATCCTCTGATGTAAGGAAGTACAAGTAACAGTTGTGGCGGCTTCTCTTCCTTGTAAGGATCTTGCTGTCTTCTAGCTAAAGTCTGTTCCACTATCACTTTGGAGTAACCATTCCGTTGAAGGTCATTTTTGATGATGCCTAGTTCCTTTTTGAGACGTTCCTTTGTATTACAGAGCCCGAAAACACGGTCTAGTAGAGTCTTGATGATTCCTCTCTTAGGCGATTGATAGTGGTTGGATTTTTTTTGTTGTTGCTTGTATTTTATTCAATTGTAATTACAGTTTCTTTTGCTTAATATAATTGTTATTTCTTCAGCTAATATTTTTTAATTTTTCAACTTTTTTATTTCATTACAGATTCTTTCAGGGATATCAAATCAATTTATATATATTATACAATGGAACTCCGAACTGATGAAACACTTTATTGTGTTCATACTGACTCAGTATGAGCATACCTGTATACGAGTATGTCTACGTGTATACGTATTGGGGTTGTTTGAGGTTTTGTAAACTCTCCAGTGAAAATCTAACGATGTAATGATCATAATTTGTTTCAGAAATTCCATAAATGATATAATAATAATGATAATAATAATGACAATACATTCAATATTTACCAATATATAAAATAATACAAAGTAAATCTTCAATGAAAAAATATCTAATGGAGATGAATAAAGGGAGAACCGTTAGACTTTGCAGCCAATTCCTCCAGTTTTCTCGAGAAGCCAATAAATACATATACACGAAAAGAAAAGTAAAATATACATTTTTGAACTATAAGTAAATATTTTGGTTGATAAGTGACATTTCATAATCATAATCGAATGGTACAAGCAAGAAACAATTTTTGACTGAATAAGATTCGTTTATATATAAATAAAATAAAATAAACGGTATATCTCAGTTATTTATAACTTTCCAGGTTTTGTACAAGATTGAGTTGTAAATAAATCTATTTCATACTTTTTTATTGACTTTCTATACCTATATGAAGTTCTTCATTACAAAGTTCTATTGTTTCGGATTGTGGGAGGTGGAAGTTCCCAAAAAGTACATCGAAAAACTTTAATTTTCATGACAGGATATGGCGTTTGTTTGATATGTATATCATTTGTAGAAAATTTTATGATAAACAATTAATCGAAGGTAACTTTGTCAGTTGTAGAGAATTCCAATCTGTATGTAATATATAAACATTGTGATTTGAATTACTGAGTGAAACTTTTAAGTAACATGAACTTATACAAAAAATTGTGTAGGACTGTTGATAATTTTATGATTCACAATAATGATTGATATACAACCTTCATCGGACTATTTTAGGTCTTTTTCACATCTTCGATGTGAATGTAAATGTAAATTAGGATAATTTGGTCAGACATTTAGGCTTTTTTTAAGAAATAAAGTTAAAGAAAACAATGAACCAGCCGGCTGTAATTTCAACAACAGATTGACATCTTAAGCGTTTGAAAGTCCTAAATTATCATTCAATTCCTTTTATAAAAATACAAACGGAAGAAGAACACAGCTGAAAGCTACACAATGCAAGCTTCTCTGACTGAAAGCAATTGTCATTAAATGAAATGAAAGTGAATTATTGAAAATGAAAACTTTCAAATGAAAGTTGGTTTGAAAATTGGAATGCCTTGTAGAATGGTTTTGCATGAACTTGTTCAAAGTATTTTTGAACTGGTACTCACAATTTTCAGATGATAACTGCATGAAAATACCTTTTCAGACAACATAATGGCATCTTATTTCCACCTATAGTTCACTCAAGTTTTGGTTTATCATTGTTCATCTTAATTTTTTTCAATATACATACCCAACAAAAAACAGATAATTAATAACCGATCTAGAAGAGAGCGACTGAGGGAATTAGCAATATTCGTCTTCCAGAAATATTACAGATGCTATATCAAGATTCCTTTAACATCGCGTCATTAATACAAGTACAAAATACCAATTGGCCCGGCTGAGAACCCCGAAAGACAAATTACTCAAAGCCCTTAACGTCATTGAGATCTTTTACGAAAATGGATAGTTCCATTCTGAAAACAAAGTTAACACGTCTTTGAAAGCGGAGTAGAACAAAGAAAGGGACATTTTATCAAATCTTTTAATCCGATATTAGGCGTCGCGTTGAAAAGTTAAATAATGGATTCTATCTCATCTGCAAACTCAGATTAAGCTTTTGAGGCGATTTTGAATCATTGTAAATTCCTTCCACGCGATTGGAAGAAGTAATTAAGGACCGATCGCAACAAGGAAATTTTTCGCGGCTAATGATTTCATAATACGAATTTATAGGAATTGTGTTCACCTGAGGAGGTGAGTAAAAATTCTCATGATGTATTTTTGTATTTTACAAATTGCTTCTGTTGATTATATTTTTTGAGTGTTTGTTAATCGCATCACGACGTTTCAATGGATTCATCAACTGTTCATACCTTCATCCAATGAATATGAAGTTTAAAAATTCGTTGATAAAAATACTTTTTGTAAAGAGATTATTTTTCATAAAAATTTTATATTATCATTGTGCGTTAAATGATGGAAATGTATCAAGATTAAGTAACTTGTCATTCAAATATCAAGTAACTGATGAAGAATCAAAAACGAGTATATACACTCAAATCGCTTGGTTTGAGAGAGAAAATGTTTCTCCCGAATGTTTCTTTCAGTTAGAAAGCATGAGATATTTGCTGATGACTACGCAGGAGATTTCATTGATATCTGCTATTCTTTTTTAAGTTTTCTGGATGTTTTCTTCATTCTCTTCACAAGAATTTTTTTTCATATATCAGTATGTTATACAATAATTCACTCTCATTTGAAAAAACTGTAATCAATCGTGCAATATCATTACAATGATTACTATTTAGATGTGGAGCTTCAATTACATAATTTTCAAATACTCAAAGAATATATGAATGTTAAATTGCCGAAAACTAGGACTGGAGCAAAGGGTCTAAAAGAATTGTATAATAGATCTTCAGATTTAAAAAAATGGGGAGTGTTATATTACAACTACAGTAGAAATTGTTGACAAAATAGAAAATATTCTAGGTTGCATTGCAAGTAGAACATATAAAAATCTGTCATGAGTTTACAGACTCAGACGCCAAGTATTTATTTCAGAATGATAGACATTTTCAACAAATAATGAAGTAATACAAATCTGTAGTAAAACAGATTCTACAAGAACAAAATAAAAAATGTAGGAGCGAAAACAACTAACGTATAACTTTCAACAAGAAAGAAATATCTGAGAAGGAAAGTAAATTCTTCTTCTACGAGGTGATATTATAACCAAGGCCAAATCTACATCGATGAACGGATTATACCAGAAAGTTTGATATTTCTGTACCTTAAAATTAGTCCAAATCGTATTCCAATTGATGTATCCTGAACAAATCACATAATTTGTTGTCCGACACACAGTACAATTTCCGAAAAAAAATTGAAGATGTAACAAAAAACCTGAACATAGAAAATATTTAGCTTGTAAATCGAAGAAAGGTATTTCACTTGACTGGCAGACAGGAAAAAAACATGCAGAGGAATGGAATATTGCAAGAATTTCGACAGAATTGTAAACCATTGCATGACCCCTCCTTCAGACAAGTTAGTGCACTTCCCTCAGGATGTAGTCTGCAATCGCAGAACTGTAGCTTTCCATCCAAGGTATCATTCTCGTCTTTCAATAGTAACAATAGATTTTACATTCAACTTTTTTAATGTTTTAATATAATATATTTCAACAACTAGCGACTATTCTCACTAAACAGTCAGTTGTTTGATGATGACAGTAAACATTGTCAAAATATTGGAAATGAAATGTTTTAAGAGTACACTTGTACTTTCGCTGCTCACCAGGTCTCATCACTGGTCTTCGTGAAGGTCTCAATCTATAGTAGGTTTCACGGTATATGGGATTGGCTGAACGATTATAATAAAACCAATTAGATCATCAAGTTGTAAAATCCGACAATACATCATAAATGTGAAAGGACCAGATTTATAAATATCTATACGTACAGCTGCCGGACTGAGTCATTGCCGGTGGGAAGCCCCTCCCTCAAGATGTGCAGTAGATGTGTAGAAATATGTTATCAGTTTGTTAGATTATTCGAGCCCTGAACATTCGGATGTTCATTTTTTATATTATTTTAGCGATTAATTTTTGTTGAAATGCACCTGATTCGTTTTCTTGGCGTATCTAATTTACTGGATTTCACTGGATGGAAATATCAGAACTATCAAAATCAATTTCAACTCTAATGAATGACCGCCTATGGGATCTTCATTATACAAATGAATACGTAATACTCACCGTGATGCCAATGAGCAACAAACTTTGTTATGTTGATACTCACCAATCAAAGCTCAAATTTTGAATTTGATTGCTTATAAACCTCCTTAGATCAGCCATACTCTAAGTGTGTTCTGGTATACCCGCAGCCTCGTGGTGGTGGGTCGCTACCCTGTTACGTTTCAATTTAGCACTAGATCAAACTGCTCTTATGTGACCTTTCAAAACACTACCTTACCTTTTAAGATCTTTATTCAAAGGATATTAACAATGTAATTAAGTTACAAGTAGATTTTATTCATTTAACATCATAGTAATGGGAATCTTCCGTTCCATAGAAAACCATACCTGAAATGTATAAGAATAAATGTATGCTCCCTGACTAACTGCTTTGACCAGTACTTACGCATTCTCCTATTGCCAATCGACGTTGGAGATCCGAAATTCCTCGCTAGGTTGAAATAGTTGTTATTGTTTGTTTCTCAGTTTTCTTCACCTATCATTTTTTTTGCCGTTGTCTGCCTTATTCCCTATATCTTTCCAAGAATATTTCTTGCATAGATCGTTATTCATTACTTCCAGAAGGATTACTGACATATTAGAGCCATATCGCCTGAAAAACAATATTAGTTAGCTCTGGTTTCTGAATACTGTTTGATATTTTCGGTAAATATTCTGCATAAGATGAATGTTCAAATATTCGTACTGAATGGGAAAGATGTGACGACTTACCTTATATGTTTCTATTCCATCGCATGAATAAGGATTGGTAAATAGTTGAAAATAGGTTGGAACAATATATTTTGTAAATATTCGTAAACAAGGTTAAGAGACAGCTGTTGGTTGACATCTGCCGAACTTTCGTAGTATCGTTCCGTCGACTTACACCGAACTAGTTCTACAGTTGTTCACGGGTGGAGGATTTATCGGTTACTCAAGTTGTCAAGGGTTGTTTTAGGGTTGCATTGCTTTGAGAAGGAGTTTTGATGGGTCATGGACTTGTTGATGATGTATCAAGTGGCTGTGGAGGAATTGTTAGATTTATGATGTTGTGCACAGCGCCCCCTTGGTGCTTGTAGTGTAGATTGGATGCACTGTGGCAACAACTGGTTAGCTGTCAGATGTGGCAGTCGCTTAGTATTTGGAAGTTAACCTTCGGTGAGCTTGGTTCGGAGTTCAAAGGGTACCATCAGACTGATTGTAGGATATATTTGGTTGTATTTGTGCCATCCTTCACGGGGATTATTTCTACAAGTCAGGATTGTATAGTGGAAGACTGATTGGTCATTTTGGTGTGGATATTTGCAGTCTGAAACTTAAGCTCTTTTGAGGATTTGTGGTGGTTACCGAACTCGTGCCAGGTGGGAGGATTTCCGAAATTAGATTCATAAGAAACAGAAGGCCCTCAGTCACTCATCAAGTCCCAGTAGGACTTCCGTGCAGAGCACCGCACACGAAGAAACGTATAGAAAACCCCTTGGCCAGGGTAAGAATTTTACCATTAAATGTGTTTTTGATGAGGTTTTTCTTCCTGCTTTTCTTTTCCTGTTTTTTTTTTGTCTTCGTTCCTGTTTCCTTTTTCTTTTCCTGTCTTTTTTTTTCCCCTATTTTCTTTCTGGATCTTATTTGGTGATCCATTACTGGTCCAGCTTGTCGTGCCCTACAGGGTGATCTATCTTGGTGGTGCTACAGGGTGATCCATCTCCGCCGTACTACAGGGTGATCCATCTCAGCAGTACTACAGGGTGATTCACTTCCGCCATACTACAGGGTAGCCTAACACCATATACCGGGTGGCCCAAAAGGAGCACGCAAGTTATAATTGATTTATTTGAAAATTTGTGCAATACTGAGATATTTAAATAATTGTTTGCCCTTATGTTTATTGATACCTGTTGATATAGTGTTGTTTATCGTTTATTGATTAAGAGTTGTTTATTGATACCTGATTGATATAGATATTTGTGAAACGGAAATTGAGGTATATTCTTCCTTTCACGATTGCTGATTGACACCGATGCGCCTACGCCTGAGCTCACGCGACGCAAACGAGTTTGTCTTACCATCCGATACTAGTATTTACGATTTCACCTACTCAATTTTCGTGGTAGTTTTACTCGACGTATTGTAGTTTTTTTTGAGCGTCGTTACTACCGTAATTTATGACTGATTGAATTCGTGGTTATATACACCGCGCTCTTGTATGGACATTTGAACATCGCGTAGTAGTGTGAATATTGCATTGTTGTCTTAGAAGCGTTGTTGGTTAATCCATGTAAGTTAGGATTACTGAATAAATCATATTGGGGACCTTTATCTTTTATTTCCAATAATTATTGGTAAGTTATTGATATTGTGAGTTACTTAGGGTATCTGGAGGATTAAATTTACCTGGCGCCCATTAAGATCTATTTGAAATTTGCTAAGTTGTTTAACCCACTCCCGTCTCCACTGTTTAGCTTAGCCGCGGATACCCATCTGTCTTATTTGTTACCGACAGATGATTTAGTCTCCTCTTGTGGTTTGTGAGGTGACAACCCACCACAGTATACTTTGTTCATTCAAATGATTGGCATACTTTGTTAAGCCGGCTCAAACGGGCCGGCGCTCGAGACAAAGCTACAGCTGCCTTGGCAAAAGGCGGCGTTCGGCTACTCTAAAAATCCGATGCAAGAAGTTTGGGTGAACGTACCCTACAATTTTACTATACTGTCACCGCCGATATATACTTGTGAGTGCGCAGGCTTGATTAAAGCCGCCTCTGAGATTAGACGCTATGGTTGTGAACTGGCTACTTTCGACTGTAACTTCAAAACATAAAGTCGAGATGGTTTACACCATATTTTTGAGACTGTTCGAGATTGAGGCTGGGACTATTAAAACAACGATCGCGCCTCACCCAATCAGTCGACGATTAACGTTCGGAGCAATAAGTACCTTCCTGTTAGAAATGGAGTATTTATTGTTCTACTGCTCTATTCTGATTGTATCAGATTATATACATTTTTTCTTTGAACGAACTCTTCTATGCGGACTATCGTGCATTATTTTGACCCCACCATCCTAACATGTAACATTATTGATAAAGAATGGAACGTTGTCTTGAAGGTGTTGAACGTA
Organism: Leptinotarsa decemlineata; assembly: GCF_025532065.1. NCBI lineage: Eukaryota > Metazoa > Arthropoda > Insecta > Coleoptera > Chrysomelidae > Leptinotarsa > Leptinotarsa decemlineata. Next base: position 23,444,094 of record NW_027412668.1, on the reverse strand, counting down.
TTGCAAAAATACATGTAACGCAGTCGAATGTTCAAAAGCAGTCCGCGCGGAGTATACAGCAATTACCGATCCAGACAATGATTCAACGACGTCAAGTTCCACGGTTTCAAAAGCGAAAAAAAAGGAGTATGTAACCCAAACTATCAATGAAGAGGCCACGGAGGCATCATATTTAGTTAGCTACCGCATCGCACATGCAGGTGAAGCGCACACTATCGCTGAGAATTTAATGAAACCGTTTGTGTTATACGTAACAATATGTATGTATACTCGATGAATAGCGGCTACTGTGCCGCTATCAAACGATACTGCTTCACGAAAAATGCATGATCTGGCAAACAAGATATAGTTGCACGTGATATATCGTGAGATATCCATATGAAAGTTATTTTGAAAAAGACGTGCTTATGTGTTCACCTCGGCCCATAAACATTACCGAAGACGAAATTTTCAATGAAATAAATATATTTCTTGAAGATAATAATCTCCGTTGGAACGATTGCATTGACATTTGTACAGATGGCGCCAAGGTGATAACGGGTAAAACAGCAGAAGTAGTGTGACGAATAAAAAATAAAACGCCTAATTGTAGTTCCAGCTATTGTATCTTGCATAGGCAAGCAGTTGAGGTGAAGTAAATGCCGTCAAATCTAAAATTAGTTGTGGACGAAGAGGTAAAAATAATTAATTTCAGCAAATCACGACCACTACAATCCCGATTGTTCTCGTTATTGTGTGGAGATTATGGCAGCAAACAAAACACTACTGCATACAGAAGTTCAATGGCTGTCTTGAGGTGAAACTTCAACGCTGTTTGAACTTAGAGCCAAGATACAAATGTTTCCTTCAGAGACTTCTTTTGATTTGAAAGACCGTTTATGTGATAAAACATAGTTGTTCCTACTGTCTTCCATGGCGGATATCTTCTAAAAAACTGAACGAATTGAATTTATCATTGCAAGGTAAACAAACAACAGTATTTCAGGCATGTAACAAAATAAATGTCTCGGAAAGAAAATTAGTTTCTTGGATTATTTGCGTTGATAAAAGAGAAATAGAAAGCTTTACGTCACTCGGTGAGTTTGTTAGCGATAACGACTCAGGAAAGTTTCAAGATGATGTATTTGAAGAATTTTCACATCCCAAGGACAAATTTACGTAGCAGTATGAACTCGTTATTTTTCAAACGTCTGGACAGTTTCAATACACTAGCGAATAACATAAAAACTCTTCTTCTCTCCGTCTACTCAAGAGGGATTTGGTAACATTCATAACGAAAAACTGAATTAAAGCTAATTTATATTCAAAATATAATAATGACTAAGACTTTGTTTTGAATGAAACGTGTATCCTATATGGAATATGTGCGATATACTTTTTTTTCTTTTTTTTGATTTTATGTTATTTGATTAAAAAAGACTTATTTATTTTGTTTTTTATGTATTATATTTAGATGAAGTACATTAATTATGTTTATATTAGGCTTGCCTATCTGGAAATGAAGTTCTTCTTCTTCTTCTTCTTCTTCTTTGTTTTACTTTTAATTTGGTCACTTCGATGCGCGCATCTTTTGGGTTTTTTTTTTCGAAGAACAGAATACACAAATGAAACTGAATTCATGGAAGCATAATTCTTTTTCACCCGACTCGCAAAAGCCCGAAAGTATGTCAAACGATATATGTATATTAATCTCTTTCAGAAATGTCATCAGACACAAGAATGGAAAGAGACCCTGTTGAAAACAATGCCTCTCAACGATTTTTGTTGCAGAATCCGTGATGAATATCCAATGCTTGCCAAAATGTCTCTGAATATATTTCTTTCGTTCCAACAACATATTTGTAAACAGGATTCTTAACCGACGCAGCCACGAAAACAAAATACCGCAATAGACTGATATGAGACTTCGACTGTTTAAATTGAAAGGGTTATATTTTTAGAAGTGACAAATTTTAAGAAAAGAAAGTTTTTGGCTTTCTACTGCTCCATCTTGATAAAAAAATGTGGGAAAGGAAGGAAGCAATCAATTTCGAAAGAAAGTAACTTTATACATAGATACGTGCAAAAAAGTAACTTTCAGATCCAAACTGAATGAAAAAGCCTTCCTGAAACAGCTACTTTCAAATAAACATTGAATTGCACGAAAGGAAAATTCCTTTGAAACAAATACTTTCATATGAACACTGAAATATACAAAAAACACGTTTCTCTACTCCAAACATTCGTTATAGAATCAAATTAGATATCATTCACAGGATTTCTAGGCAATATACTAAATGAAAGAAAAAAATTTCATTTACATGGAACACTGTCATCCTCACTGGTAGACATCGATGTTTCGCTGTAAGACACTTGCCTCAAGGCACTTCAGTACCAACCTGGATAATATAAGAAAAAATACACAATTCATTCATAAATTATGATTTTCATGTCTCGGAATGAGTTTGATCCACTTATGTCATCGATAACATGGTAATGATATTCATTATTAAATCCCAGCCAAAAGGAATGTTGTTTAAATTGAAAAGGTTATAATTTTAGGAGTTACTAATTTTTGGAAAAGAAAGTTTTTGTCTTTTTACTAATCCATGTCGATTCTCCATCTTTATGAACATTGAATCATGAACATTGAATTATAATTAAATTTTATATGAAAGTAGCTGTTTCAGGAGGGCTTTTCTTTCAGTTTGTGTCTGAAAGTTATTCCTTTGGATAATCTACACATCAATGTATAGAGTAACTTTTTTTTCAAATTAATTGTTTTCTTTCTTTCTTTGGAAGAACCTAACCTAACCTAACCTAACCTAACCTAACCTAACCTAACCTAACCACGTTTTTTTTGTATCAAAAAAACTTCAACTGTCTTTTATCAAACCTAACATCAACCAAATGATGAAAAATGAAAAAACAGTTTCATACATCACATTAGTTAGATTTTTTTCTATTATTATACTTGTTATGTAAGTAAGTTAAGTAACTGTTACATTGTTCTTTCATTATGCTTATTAGTAAAGAATACACTTTCAAAAACTAATTGTTTTATTGTTTTTTCTTCCATGATTTGGAAGCTCCAATAGATTATTTCATGTGAAAATATTTCAGGTCAACTGTTTTTACATCCATATTTATCTAATTGATTACCTAGATTGTTTGAAGTCGGTAAAAATATAATCACACCACTGAAAAGTACTCCAAGTTTTGTGTCATAGTGCTAACAAATTATTTTATGAAATAAGAAGATATCAATGGAGTCCGGCTTCTTCGTTTTGAAAAGTAAGAAAATGGTTGCGCCAAGTTTTTTAACCCTCAACATTTCCACAAAGAATGTCGCCACCTATGCAATGCACCTTCGCCATTTGTTTACATGAAAATCGAAACTCGTCGGCAAGTATAATATCGTGAAAGCCTTAACAACTCTTCAATGGCCGTTCATTTTTCAAAAGCAGTCTCGTACCTTTTTCGTCGCACAAACGCCTTTCTAGTCTCGACTGATTGATGAGAGTCGTTGCCGACTCGTATTTCGAATCGCATTTATACCCGCAATTCGATGAAAAAACGTGGAATATGTTTCACTGAAAAGTTTGTACTTTTTACCGGAGTTTGTTAGCTAGATGGATGATCTTGACAGTTTTTGTTGTTTTTCCCTTGTTGAATCTCCAGCTAATCTCAAAATTGCTACTGAATGGTTTCAGGGCAGCTCAGCTCGGAATTTTTTTGGTTGTGGATTTTCGTGTTTAATTCGGGTTTTCTTTTAATGGTCGTTTTCAGGATCGTTTATTTGGAATGGGAAATTTCGGTGAGAGTAAACGATGGTGCTCTCCACTTAATGAGAGATGACTGAATTCAATTCGTTACATCAGACAACGTTCTTATAGTGAGAACTCAATTTCCACTCAAACATTAGGTTATTGTATGCAAAAAACTCAATTTCCACTTGAGGATTGAGTTATTATATGCAGAAAAACATAATGATTCCTCTTTGATTCAGAATTATTGGAGGCTAAAGATATTTGTTTAATCGCGAAAATTTTTTTGTGAGACATTCCAGAAAATCTAAGTAAATTTTCTCTTTCGATTATAACACGTAGAATTATTTCACTGAAAAAGTTTTAGTCTTCAACAGAGTTAGTCAACTAGATCTTGACAATATTATTTTTTTCTTTTGTTGAATCTCCAGCTCATTTTCGAATTGAACTGATGGAATGGAACACTTTGCCATGATTCAAAAAATAGTGCTCCACACTTGATGGTATATAACAAAATTCCATTTTATATGGCAGAAAACGATTATATATTGAGGACTGAAGTGTATTCACATATACATATTTGCTAGGTATATAGATAAACCTTAAGTATATCAATCATGCTTTATTGTCCAAGAAATCCTTATTGACAAAGCTAGTGAAACTTTATGAAGTCAACAATGTTAAAGTTTTTAAAAAATAATAAAATTATGATATACAGTGAACAATCATTATAGGGTTGAAACATGTACATATACGAATGCACATCAATAAAACAATATAAAAACCATTACAGATAATAAATAAATAAATCATTACTGATATGTAAGCATCTGAAATACTGAAAGTTGAAATACAGCATCGTAATATTCCTTAAAGTCTTATTAGACTTTTTGCTGAATTTTGTTTTAAATTGCTATTGCCCTATAGCACATTGGAAGGTGGTGGTGTATTTTCTTGCTCCCATATATTACAGACAATTTTGTAATTGCTGATTTTGGGATTTGGATGGATGAATTCCGACTTCCTCTCGTGTGGTAACGTCTGTTATTATTTGCTACTGAGTTGGAGTATTTTTTGTGAATTAGGCAAACGGTTTCTTAAAGGAATGAACAAGGTACAGTATGGATTTTCTGACTGATGAAAAGTGGTTTGCAGTGGTCTTGTGATTTTGCGCTACATATATATCTGCCAACTATTTTTTGTAGAACGAATACTGAATTTAATAGTCGCTGACTACGAAAGCCCCAAAAGGCAATTCCACATCTCAAGTGCGACTCTACCAAGGAAAAATACACAGTTTTGGCTAAGGATTGATTGAGTTCGTTAGAAACAACTTGAACTGCATAGCAGCCAGATGCTAGCAGATAACTGTAAACCCAGTTATATGACAATCCTCTAAAGACATTGCACTGAAGTTTGAATAATAGTGTTTCATGGTTCATGCAGTCGAACGCTTTTGAGAAATCACAGAATACTGCCCCAATAGATTCGTTATTATTTGAACCAATATATACATCTTCCAGAAAAGAGAAGATTGCATCACCTATGTTTTTATGGCTTTGGAATCCATGTTGAGATTCGCATAGTATGTTATAATTACTTAAGAAGTTGAGCATTCTTTTTTTATCCAGTTTTTCAATTATTTTTGAGATTGTCGGAAGCAATGATATAGGCTGGAAGTTTGATGGATCATTCATTTCACCACCTTTATGAAGCAGAATGACTATTGCTAGTTTCAGACATGTAAAAAATCTGCCAGAATGGAATGATTTATTAATGGCCACAACAAAAATATTTAAAGGAGATTTTCTAAAATTTTAACTGATATTTCATCATAACCCGATTGTTTTCTTCTTTATTTCATTTATAGTTTGCTTCAGTTCGTATATGTCTGTATCGAATAGTTGAAAGATCTGGAATATTATTATTTTTCATAAACTCAGTTAGATGGATTGTCGGTTGTTATTCTGGTGTTATTTTTTGAGCTATCCTATAGTAGAAGTGGTTCAACACGTTAGGATCTATATCCGCATTACTAGGTAATATATTACCTTTTAGTAGTCGTCTTTTTGACTGTCCCGTTCAAACTTTTATTTTCTAGATAAAAAATTCTATGACTACTATCAAAATTCAATAGTGGCAATTAACTAGTTCATCTACATACTTAAATGATGTACAGTTACTTACCACAGATAGAGTAACTGTAGTCTTCAAATCTTCAAAGTCAAAATGATATGTGCAATCACCGACCAATTTCTGTCATCAATAATTCTGCTAAACTATTCAAACAATCTGTCAAAAATTGAATGATAGATTTCTTCAGTAAACATCCTATAACAACACAACAACAATTCGGGTTCATAAACATATCGAATACTGAAAATGCCGTGCTCGACTTCATGAAACAAACAGTAGGGGCCTTAGATAAGTCTTTAAAATGCCTTGCGCTATTTATGGACTTGGCAAAAGCTTTCGATACTGTGTCACATGAAATTCCACTCAAAAAATTGTATAATTATGGTATTAGAGGTCATGTTTTGGAACTGATGTGGTTTTACCTCAGAGAAAAGTATTTGCCCCAATTCTTCTTGCTTACATAAACGCAATAACGCAGATTGATACATTTGACGGTCATATAGTATATCATGCTGATGATACGGCCATGATCTCAACTGATGGAAGTTGAGATGAAGTGTATAAAACATCTAAAGTTAATCTGAAAAAAGTCCTTCACTGGCTGAATAATTATTATTTGAGTTTGAATGTGAAAAAACAAAATTTATGGAATGGAACAGGACGAGAATAATTGACAATGGACCACACACTAAGAGCTGAAAAGAGCTTAACTCAAAGAATCAGCGATCATTCTTGTATCTGTAGAGGAATGTTTTTCAAATAGTTCCTTAGCAATGAATTGTACTTGACTACCCGCCCTGAAGAAAGATGAACTTGAATGTTTCAAGTATCTGCTCAATGTCTTAGATCTTTTAATAGATAAGCAAAATTATGAAATACGTGAAATGGTAGATATATGAATACTAAAAAGTAGATCAGAAAATTGAAGTGGAAGTTTGCTTTTTCTACACTTCTTCATTACAAGTTCTACATTACACATGGAAAACTTTAATTTCCTCCACAAAACATGAATTTTGTTAAATAGCAAAGGTAACTTCTCACAAAAGTTTTATACACCATTGCAAATTTCATTATTTTATAGAGTTGGAGTACGAGTACATCTTGGTTTGAAATATCAATGATTTGAAGAGGTAAGGTAAGAAAAGGTGAGAAGTACACCTATATGCTGATAAATCAAACATAGCTCACGGAAAACTGTTATTATAATAATAATAATAATAATATTTATTCACCATTTGTGATACATAGCGTATATATGGTAGGTCAATGATTAATTAGGTAAAACAAAGAACAGTACGTCACTCATGAATAAAGTAATGAAATCAAAGCTTAAGTAAAAATTAATATTTGCATTTAAAGGACGTCTTACCTTTTAACGTGTTACGAATCACACGTTAAAAGGTAAGACCTCGTTAATCCTTAGCTCGCACAAGTTTCGACTTCTGAGGGTTGTCGTTCGTAGGGGTGCGACAGCTGGTTAACGGAAAAACAGATTTTAAACAGAAACAGATTTAAACAGATATAGACAAATAAAAAACTAATAACAAAATAAATAAAAAATGTGGCAATTTTGCTTGCCGTAGTCGAATAAATATACATTTATATATTTGCATATATATTTACATACATACACACTTACAAATATATAAATTTGCAGAATTCTACCTCTTTATAGAAAGTGGCAGTCTGTTATAAAAATTTTTGGCATTATGTAATGGAGATGAATTGAAATGATCACTCTTATTTGAAGGGACCCTCAGAGCAGTAGCATGACGAGTATCACGACCGTGAATGCTCAAGTTCGTTATGTACAAGTCAAGGTTCCTGTGCACAAAAATGACATATTTCATTATACCTATATATTGCGGGTGCAGTCAACAAGCGTTCTCTTTAGAAAACGGGTCTACAACTTTCTTGGTACCCAGGTTGAATATCAATCTTATCAGTCGTTTCTGAAAGATGAAAACTCCAGAATATTTCTTCGCACATCCCCAAGCCATTATGTTGAAACTGATGTGGGAGTATGCATTCGCAAAGTAAACATTTAGTAAACCAAACCTATCTAAACAATGTTTCAACTGTTTGATCGAATGATAAGCTGAATTGAGTTTACCGCACACTTTTTATATGTGACTTCTCCAGGTGAGATTCTCATCTAAAATAGTTCCAAGAAAATTAACATCTTTTGATATTTTTATGTCATTCAAAGTAACTGAATTACAACAGAAATCCCTCCTAACAAATGTTTTCATCAGCACTGACTTAGATTTATTTAAAATCAGTTTGTTACGTTGACACCAACTACTGACTTCGTCAATAACTAAATTAATTTTCATTGATAATTCATTCTCGTTTTTTTCAGAAACTGTGATTGTAGTATCGTCAGCGTACATAGGTATGTGACACTCTGAAATGATTCAGGCAAGTCATTGATAAAGTCAAGAATAACAATGGCCCCAGAACGGATCCTTGTGGAACACCTAGTTTCGCAAACTGATGTAATTCCATTACATTCAATCACTAAACTACGGTTTTCCATGTACGATTCTATCCATCACAACACATTATTGAGAAAGCCCATTACTAGTAATTTTTTCAATAGAATTTTGGAAGAAACGGTATCGAATGCTTTTGATAGGTCTGAAAAAAGTGAAAAAACCAGGTTATTATTATCCACTTGTGCATAAATATAGTTTAATAGTTGGTAAGATGCAGATTAAATTGATTTACTCTTCCCAAAACCATGTTGATTATTGCAGAATAGGTCATTTTGTTCAATGTTCAATATACATCAAAATTCTCTTACCTATTATTTTCTCAAAGACTTTTGAAAAGAAGGAAATCAACGAAAACTGCCTATTATTGTCAATTTCTGTTATCTGTGCATTGGAAAAACAAGAGCCCTCTTTAATTCATCTGGGATTAACCCCCACAAAAGGACTGGTTAAGCAGAAAAACTAATGGTTCAATAATTATATCAATAATTTGCCTCACAGTAATATTTGAGATATCATCAATATCAGCTGAATTTATGTTCCACATAGGTATTATCTAAAGTTTTTAAAACTTCCAATATTCTTGGCAAAAGTGCATGGAAGAATTAAGTTACATCCAAAATGATCCGAAATTTCTGTTGCAGCCGCTGTAGAAAAATGCCTAGCAAACAAATCTGCAACCGTATTTTTATCTTCAATTTCTTGATTGTTATATTTCAAAGCTATACATGATGGATTTTTACTTTGAGTTTTTTCCCAAGTTCATTATTTATGATAGTCCATACTTGTTTAGTTTTATTGTTGGAGTTATATGTTTTTGCATTATAATAGTTGGTATTTCCTTGTTTAATTTTGAATTTGTGGTTTTTATTTTTGCCCTGTAACTATTATATCCATCATATCAGGGTCTACCGTGTTACTAGAAGAAATAAGCCAGAACATGTCTTTTAACGTTATTCCTTCTCGTATGATCATCATCATTTGTTATCCATGGCTTCAAAATGTTTTGCTGGAGTTTTATATTTTTGATAGGACACGAGACATTGAAACACCATGACATCTGGTCCAGTTAGTTAGTAATGATGATTGTGTATTGAAAGTTCGACCATGTTGAATGGAAAGAGTAATCGTGAATTGATGAAAGCCAAGGTGATACTTCTGGCCTACTCTACAGTTTATTTATTTTGGAAAATGTGAAATGAAACTTTATAGGCTTTCACGGCTGGTGTCATTGTTTTGGAAATAATGTCAGACAATTCCGCTTTCTGCTTCGTAAAGTTTGTTGGGAATTAAAATGGACACCAATATGTCTTGACATAATCATGTCGCTGCAATTCCAAAGACTGCTTCTCAAAAGGTTGAAACACTGTTCTGAACGAGAAAACTGTACACACCTCAGCAACTTTTGATGCTTTATAAAGCTCATATCAGACCTTCTCTGGAGTATTGTTCTCATATATGGAAATCTGCCCCCAAATATAACCTGAAGTTGCTGGATTCCATCCAAAAAAGAGCCATTCGTCTGATTGGAGACACGAACATCACGTACAACTATGATAGCCTGGAACATCGAAGAAAGATTGGAGATAAATCTCTCTTCTATAGATACTTTCACGAAAAGTGTTCAAGTGAGTTGGCACATTTGATTCCACCAAGGGCGGTACATATGAGAAATACGCGACTGACTGTGGCTGCTCATCATTTTGAGGTTCAACTCAGTACACCTCGAAGTTCACTGCATAAGAACTCTTTCATTTGGAGAACTGCGTTCATGTGGAATAGCGATTCAAATGCAATGTGAATCGCTACTTTCGCACAGGCACCGCTCTGAGAGAGCGCTTTAAGGATTTTCCTATAGTGCGTGTGTGTTGTCTTTCATAACACCCTTGAAGGACTATTATTGCAATGGATTCAGTAATATGATTTTTGTTCAAACTATTATTGTGTATGTTTCAGTCGTAATATAACATAATGATAAGATTTTATTTGACTTGTAGATAAATATCAAATATTGCTTTGGAACAGTGATATGATGGTCATTTCATTTCATTCTGCGAAGCAAGGCTCAGTGAACTCTTGAAAATCCTGCAATACATTTTTTTCCGATTTCTCTTATGCAATGGTTTTGCGAATAAATCAGAAAAAAAGTAAAAAAGTAAAGGTTATTTGAACCAAATTGAAAGTTTGTATATAATAAAAATTCCTGACATAGTTGAATAAATGTTGAGCTCGTTGACTTTTTTAAAATTTAAGAATGGTTTTCTGGAACTGATCAGTTATGATAGTTTTCATTTCAACTGGTTCTTATTCAATATCCTGGTCGTCACTTTTTTATATTCGTGAAAATTGGGAAAAACTCTAAGAATAACTTTGACAACTTTATTTTAAAATATTTGACAACTGAACTGAGTAAAAGATCAACAACACTTTTGTAACTGAATGTCTCCTTTGGTCCTAGGAACTTATTGAATACTATCTTTGTTTCCAGGGCTGCCAACAATAATTATCTAATACGTTCATTCTTAGAGTAGTTGTCTGCTTTTGGTGGCTTAGTTTTCGTAAGGCTATTGAGGGCTACTGAAGGCTACTGAGGCTATTGTGTGTATATTTTCCATACATATCGCAAAGAAAGCAACTGGAATGATACCGAATGGATAAAGATACACATCTGTCTTATTTGAAATATGTGTATATGTTTGAAAAATTATGTCAAAAATGAAGTATGTAAGTAACTTCATTTATCGGCTGAAGTATTTTTATATTTCAACTACCTAGAAATTATATTTAGGAAGCTATTTGCATGGTCTCTTTCCATTTCTCGACTGAAACTGAAAACATATTTTTCGGTTGATTTCACAATTGTTTGGTACCGAATTTCGTCTCCGTCTCTGATCCAAGTTATTTATTTTCCCCTCGGATATACGGAATTGAGTTCTTACCGAACAGATCATCCTCCGCCCAATTCCGCATGGCAATTTTCTCATTCTCCTCTAATCATATTTTCCATTCTCTGTTCTGCTTGAAAGAATAGGTAGGGCGATGAGATGAAATTATACAGTTATTTTGAATTTCTGATAGTAGTAATAAAGCCATTTGACATAGATATACCATCATTTACTTTGAGCATCCACTCAATTGGTGCATATCTGTCCACTTATAGATATGATGTCTGCTGAGATTCTGATATTTTTCATTACCATTTGGATATATGTATCATCAGAAAAATCCAATAAAGAAGTCAACTCAACTAGCCTATTTGTATCAAGTGCTTGCAAATATGTTGCTTTATGGTATGTTTCTTTATGTTATGAAACCCGATCCAGCCAGCCAGTAATTCATATACATCCACCACATGATATTCCTACACTACGTTCATATCTTGGAGCAGTGAATTATTATGGTAAATTCGTACCAAATTTACATGAAATACGAAAACCAATGGATCAACTTCTCAAACAGAACACAAAATGAGAATGGAATCAAGAATGCCAGCAATCATTTAACAAATTCAAAAAAATTCTGAAGCGATATGCCCTCATTTTGAAAACATACGATTTCAAAATCGAATACAAAAAACCAAAGATTTTGGACATGTAGATATTTTGTCAAGACTTATCAACAACAATAGAGTCCCAGATGAAGAATATATCATCCCCTCTGTGAAAATCAAAAATGAAGTTCTTCACTTCCACTTCCACTTACCTATAAGATGATTCAAAGGAAAACCTCTGCATGTGAGACCCTCCAAGATATCATCCAGTGAATATTGCTGAAGTTTTTTCCCAAAACCAAACCGTTATTTCAAAACCTCGACACGTGTTTCGATCACCAAGTGATCATCTTCAAGATCAAGAGGAAGATTAAACTAGTTTGATCTTCCTCTTTTGACAGAAAATAAAATGTATCTGTTGTTGACAGTTGTTCTACGTTTGGTGAACGTGTCGTTATTTTAACAAATCTGCCTCAATTACACAAAGGTCATCCTGGAATAGAAAAGATATTGCAACAAGTTATGTATATTGGAAAAATCAACATATCGAACAACTCCAAACCGATACACACCAAGCAGAAATTCACCAGCTGAAACACTTATGGATAGAAGAGTTAAAACAGTCCTTCCACTTCCACAATAACGATGGAAACCGTTATTTCAAGTTCAAAGTTGGAGGCACCATTTATTGTAAGGTTCATCGCAAGAATGTGTTAGACTGGAAACCTGGAAAGATCACTAATAAGATTGGAAAGGAGATGTACGAAGTATTACTAGAGAACCCGCATACCTAAGTAAGGGTACACGTCAATCAGTTGAGGAAGAGATATACCGAGAGTTCTGAAAATGTAGGTAATCATTTACCCCTTGACATTCCAATGGACTCTTTTGATATCCAGGTGGAACCGCAGATTGTATCAAATGAATATAATCAAATGAATTAACAAGAAAGCGGAGTCTAGGAAAATATCATAGCAGGTTAAAGGGATCATTTCTAAACCTAGACACAGCCGAGTCAGGAGACTTCCGAAATACCTTGAGGATTTTCAGTTGAAACAAGGTAGTGTTGATAGCCCTGGAAACGAAGATACTATTTTATGAAATTCGAAGGACACTTCCAGTGGCACAAGTGTTGTTAATATTTTACGCAGTTCAGTTGTGGAATATTTTTGAATGGAATTGTCAGAGTTATTGCAGTCTCACAGTTTCACCCATTTTCCACGAATATAAAAACAATAATAATGAGGCATAAATCATAGCCGGATAAATGCAGAAAGCTGTCATTTTCGGCTCACTGCGCTTACTCAGGGCACATGATTCTCGAGTGGAAATCAATATTTTCTCTTCGAACTTCACAAGTTTTATCCAGACCACTCTATTGTGATGGTTTTTCTGATTATTGGAGTTCCTGGTAAAATGATGTTCTTCATTCATCTCACGTTCATTGGTTGATAATGGAGGCACACTCTCCTGAATGCATCGGGGCTTTGGAGATAGGGCGCAACCAGCGCAACTTTGGGTTAAAAAACAATAATGAAGGGAAAAATTGCCATACAACATCTGCCACCTTTGACACCACTTACCAGAGCGACTGGGGCAAAGCCGGACCAAAAGCCCAGGCGCATACAGAAAGAAGAACACTTCCTCCGATGCCGGCCGTGGTGTCTTAGACTAACCCCCTGATAGATCATATACTTGACTTAGCAGTGAACCACAAGGAAGAGGCACCCACAATCAACAACAGCAAAATGGTGGGGCCCAAATTGTCGATTTGCAAACTTACGACGACAGGAATGCTGCAGAGATGAGAATAGGTCAGGCCTTTCGCGCCCGCCGTGCGGCGAATAGCTGCCAAAGTTCGACATGTTCATCACTCTCTGAGTCAAGGCGTGCTGGCTACTACCAAGCAGCTTTTTTCGATAGGATACGGATGCTACTATCCGCTGAAAGGTCCCTGGTGAGGGTAGTAACAAATATCGCGAAATAAACATTTTAGGAATCACACGATGAAAGGTAAGACCTCGTTAGTCCTTAGCTCGCACAATTTCCTCATCTTCTGAGAGTTGTCGTTCGTATGAGGGCTGAATAACGGAAATTCAGATTTGAAACAGATTTTAAACTCAAGTTCCGCGGGAAACCTTTTCACCTATTCCAAAAGCTCTCGCGAGTTGTGGATATTTATTCGACCGCTGAGCCGGTGAAATTCTTCCTCGAGGGAAGCAGCCAGTAGATCTATGCACACTAGCCCTGTCGCAATTTGAAACTTTCTGTAGGGAGCTTCGACAGCCGGCACCCAATTATTTGTACAGTTCTTTATTGTTTAAGGAGCTCTTGTGGGTTCAGAGAACTCTGCTACTCCTGTCCCAGATGAGCTGAAAATCTAGTAGTGAGAAGACTATCAACCAGTCACCGCCATATGCCCAGAGTTTTCAAGTCATGACTGGGGAGGGGAGCAGCAAATTCTGGATCAGTTTTATGAAAAGTAAGTCGTTCTCATCCGAAAGAGTGATCAAAAGAACTACAAACCGATAACAGCGTAAAGACTATTGCATGTGCTTATGGCACATGATTCTTGGACCGGCATGTCGACATGTTCAGCTCATGATGTCGTAGCCTATAATCACTGATATAATGAGGTCCTCTAAGTACTTTATTGCTACTCACGGCATATTCACGGTATCTGATGTAGTTTTCCCCAACCATCATAAAAGAACAATATTCGTCGTAGAGTTTCCATATCCAGGTGAGACAGATGTTATCAAAAAAGAGGAGTGCCAAGATTTCTTCTCCGCAGACTCAATTCAGACCACTCTGTCAAGATGACTGTTATGATTATTGAAATCCTTGGTGAAATGATGTCCTCCATGCTCTCGAAACTAAAAATTATACCAGAATGCTGCACTGATGTATAAACGTTATCCGGACAAATTCATAAGGCCGTCAATCTTGAATCATTGTGTCTGCTTATTGCACATGATTCTCGTAGCCAGTGATCACTCACCTCACGGTATGAGAAGTGATGACACCGGTGAACCCTCCGAATTTGTCAGGGCTTCAGGTCAGAGCCTAACTGGCCCGACCACCTTTTCGGCGATAATAATGATAATAATGAAAATAATTTAAAAATAATAATGATATACTGTTGCTAGTAGTTATATAGACGCTGAACTAGATATAGTCCATCGAGTTCTCTGAAGTCCATCGAGTTTTCTCAACTCTCAGTTGTAAGGGTGGCGTAGGTACGTGAAGAGTTGTCCAGAAGGTTTAAATGTACCTCCAAGAACGATGGAATGACGTAAGTTCTTGTGCACCCTTGTTATTTCTTGTAGAGGATATCGTCAATGACTAGAAGGGTGTTGTCGTCTACGTCGTCGACGAAAAAAAGATCAAAAGGATCTTGATACATCCTGAGGTTGAGAGATAAGCCAATGGAATGACCTAACTTCGTGTACAACTCTCTTGGTTTCGATGGCCAATAACCAGATTGGGTTGAAGAAGAAGTGCCAAAAGGGCCTCAATATAATAGGTAACCCTTTTTGGGGTGTACAGAGGATGCTTTGTTAAAAAAAGACACAAGTGGTCCGATGGAGACCAGCTGAGCCACGCCTTGCCCACATAATAATCTTGGTGACGAACTTGGTAGTTTATTGGAAATTGAATAAACCTTTGGAGTCGTAATTTGTTTACATTATTGCTAATTTTGATTCATTTTACTGATAATGAACTATGAAATGAGCTGTTCATGAGGTATTTAGATGATTGTCTTATAAACAGAGTAGGAAAATAAAATACGTAATTCATCTACATTTTCAATTAATTAATTATAATTCATTGCAAAAAACCCACAGAATTTCACCAACATGATGAATTAAAAAGTTGGTATATACTGTAAGGTATACGAAAATGATAGTTGAATATTTCTATGAAAAAAATACACAGGAAATATGTGAATGATAAAAAAAATAGTTTTTAGGCAAGCATGAGACTGACTCTAGCTTCGCTAATTATCTATGAAAGAATGTATTCAACTCACCCCATTCGCTAGAAGTTGGTTGTGAATAATTCAGCCAAAAATATTCTGTTTTTCCGTTAATCAGCTGTCGCCCCCATATTGTAGTGTACAATTTATCAAATTTTTATGAGAAGTGGGAACTATTCACTATCTACTATTAATATTACTTTTGCAGATCCTCGTGCAATTGTATTGTATTGTAATGAAATTTCTCATTCGGAAAAGTGTTGTGACATCGGAAACTCTGATTCTGTTTGTGTGGAGTTAGCTGTACATGAAGTCACAATCAGTGCCTGCCGGGTTCCAAACAATATCAAGTTGATGATGGCCATTGAAACCGTTCACTTGCGGTTTGCAAATGTCAAATGGATTCAAGTTTCATTTCGCATAAGTCGGGTATGCCTTGTCGAATAGAGTATCAGCTATTTCAATTATTATGGGCGTATCATGTTGACAATACGAAATAATGATTCAGAAGTCGGGTCATTACATTCACAGGTACATTGAGAGAAGGGCAAAGGTGTGATAATGATAACGTGTGACGCCCAAAGTCTCATTCGTAATAATGATGTTCATATTTACCAATCCTATCCAGTTTAAATTACAGCTTCAAGAAGGTACACAAAGTTATCTTTTTGAAGCTACATCTGTCAAATTAGTTGTCATTCATTCAGTTTATTTTGCCAAATCACCATGGACAGATATACCATTCAACAGCATGTGCGAATAATAAAATTGTTCTTATCAAAATGGGTATTTTGTTCGGGCAACGTACTGAGCACTTCACCCAATTTACGATCGCCATAATCGTCCTAACGAGAGAACTATTTGCGATGTGATGGATGAATTTGAGTACACTGGTTCAGTTAACAATCGACCAACACTCGTACGTTAGGGAAACGCGAAATGTGCTGAAAGTATCGCCTTTGTCTGTGAGAATGTGCAGTCGATTTCGCTGCCACGGCCTTTCGCAAACCACAAATTTTTCATAGTGTCTTGGACCTGCACCTGCACAAAATTCAATTGACCCAGGAACTGAAGGTAAACGACCATAAACAACGACGGGTGTTCGCTGAATGGGCTCTGGAACAGTTGGCAACTGACCCTAATTTTACTAAAAAAATCATATTCAGCGATGAGACCCACAAATTTTATTTTCGGTAGCTTTTTTAAAGTAAATAACATACTGAAAAAATTTCCAGTATATTGGACTCACTGAAAATCAATAAACAAAATCAATCAAATTTTTCACATTTCTCACCATTGTTGAATTTATTTCGATGAAAAATCTCCTAGAAGTAGTCGAATCATAAATAACAATAATTTACCTGGTTTGTACCTGCTGGTTATTACCAGTTTTCGAAACTACCAGTTCACTAATTAGTAACGTCTACTAATGAAGGTCGATAATTTATATATATATATATATATATATATATATATATATATATATATATATATATATATATATATTGCATTGTAAAGTAGTGTGGAGTGCCAGTTCAAAACTGAAGACGTTACTGATATAGTGAAACCAGTATTGAAAAATCTTTATTATGGAAATTAGTAATTATCATCATGAATATAAATTCTTCATTGAAGAACAACTATTTCATTGGATTTTTTTCTCTCAACAATTTTTTTCAATGATACCCATCTGTCTAATGCACAAAGTAGTCAATATTGAAAAAAAGCATGTGCTTGCTCCAAACTAAATCCGTTTCCAATTTGATAGATTACTTTTTGAAAACATTTTGAACTCTGATTTCTTGATTGAAGTGAAAAATATAATTGTGGAAGCTTTTTTGACTTGGCCGATTCTTAACTGAAGTTTGCTTCACTTTGATTGTGCATATTTCATTCCTGAATTATCGATCCTCAATATTTGGTTGTTCAGACTGGCTAGAATTGAATGCCATTTAAAATAGGCAACCACTAATGAGCTGTTTTAGCTAAAAAGTTTAGAGAAAATAATCACTTTTGCCGATGATACACTTTATCCTTCATGTCTGATATTTGGGGAACACTGAAGGTAAATATTCGGCTTTTCGTCAACGAAGGAATGGTTTGATTATAGGTTTTTTCAAATATCGAAAAAAAAAGACTTAGCATTTACGATTTAGTTGCTACTCTTCAATCTTATCATTGAATAAAATGAAGTATCTAGGAGTAATATTCAATAATCACTTGAAATGGGATACTCAGATGACATACAGTGTGTCCGCAATGTATGGAATAAATTCGATATTTCCAAAACCAAAGGTAGTTTTACAAAAACCTGAAACACATCGATTTCATCGATTTTTAATTTCAATATTCTACATTTCACAACAAAATTTCATTATACAGGGTGATCCATATTAATTTGATGACGTCATCGATATTTTTTTTAATGGCACACCCTATATTTGGTGTCAGTTTTAGATAATCCGTAACGAGCTGCTTCTGAAAAGGTATGATACTTGGGGTCTAACGGATAGAATTTGAAAGATATGCGCTTAGAAAATAAATTTTATTGATATCTAATGAAAGTAGGAGTTAATTGTTTATTTTCTATTTTTTCAAATGATTAATTCAACAATGGGAAAGTAATCCAGTAATAAATACATGACTTTATTTTAAATGTTCGAACTGTAGTCCTTTCTGTATTTGACAGTAACCTAAACGTTGAATAAATTCTTGTTGAACCTTGTTTATGGTTTCTTGAGAAATATTGTTTATTTCTGTTCGAATTATCTCTTTTAATTCTTGAATATTTGCTGGTTTCGTTTTATAAACAACATTCTTCAGATGGCCCCACATGAAGTAATCCAATAGATTCAAGTCTGGCGACCTCACTGGCCATTCAATATGTCCACGTCTACCAATCCATCAGTTCGTAAACATTTGGTCGAGATATCTTCGAACATCTACAACATAATGTAGAGGCGCACCATCCTGTTGAAACCATAAACTTTCATCAAAACTTCAAGGATTGATTTTACTGGGGAATACATTGATTGAAGTAGGTACAAAATATCCCCTTGAAAACTGAAGGTATGTTGGCTCGTCTAAAGTACCGTCTAAAAAGTAGAGTCCGATGATCCTGTTTCATACAATGCCAGCCCATACATTCACCTTTTTCGAGTATTGTGTATGATACTCTCGCATCCAGTGGGTGTTTTCTTTGGCCCAGTACCTACAATTCTGAACGTTGACCCCACCATTTAATGTAAAAGTAGCTTCATCAGAAAAAAGTATATTTTTTACGAAGAGATGGTCCCGGTGACAGTTATCCATCATGGCTTCACAAAATTCTATTCTTCCATCTGGATCATCCTCGTTTAATTCCTGTAGAAGTTCGATTTCAAAGGGATACCATTTTTTACCATGCCATGTTATTACTTTGTGTATAGGTGTTTTACTGACATCGAAATCACGACTAACGTGAGGAACAGAAGAGTGCACATCTTCTTCAAAAGCAAGTAGAACATCTAGTTTTGTATCATCATTTACAGAAGGACGACCTTATTTGTGTGCATTTTCAACTATACCAGTTTCTCGACATTTCTTTTCAATCTCACTTACTGCTGACTCTGTTATATGCCTTTCTGGCTATTTTTCATTAAATGAGTTACACACTTCCATCTGAGTTCGCGATCTGCCTCCATAGCCAATCCTCATAATTATTTCAATTCTTTGTTTTACTCTTAAATTCATTACTACTTCAAATTGATTCGAAGCAATACTACAGAAAATCCACGAATTAATACAACAACTACTCTCCTATTCAACAGTTACTGAACGTCAATCGAAATAATGACATTTCATAATAACAAAAAAACTAGCCGCCTAGTTTTTTGAAATTGATAAGAAATACTTGTTAGCACGGTTACTGTCAACTCAGCAAGGACTACAGTTCGAACATTTCCAATAAAGTCATGTATTTATTACTGGATTACCCCATGCATTGGCTCACCATTGTGTTGCCGCAGAAAGGTAGTGACCTTTGCGGCTCTTATGTAGGCCTTTTGTCAACTCAGTAACAATAATAATAATATTTATTCACTATATATATATATATATATATATATATATATATATATATATATATATATATATATATATATATATATACAAAATAAAAATATTGGCGGTCACACAGGGTGTTCGATTTTTTCTGGGCGGATCCCAACTGTGTCTTTTTAAATGGCAACCTATTTTTTTTATCGCTTTTTCGGTTTCTTCATAGAAAATAAAATGAACTTTATGTATATCTGTACTTCGAAAATATTGACGGTTTTCGAGATATCTAGCATGACAGGTTTTTTTTTCCAATTCTCGTCACTCAGAATATTTGAAATTATAAAGTGGTGCCAAGTCCAGTTGAAATTTTTTTTGGTCGAATATTCTACATTGGTAACTCTCTCAAACGATATATCTGAAATCGACCTGTGATGTACAGGGTATGAAAAACCGCTTGCCAAATATTGTAAATGAAAATTTGCAAAATCTTCCTTAGATTAAATGGAACACCCTGTATATTATTGATCCATTAGAAGCGCCAACGAAACCTCTACAAATTTCATTAAGTATTCCCTATGGCTAAGTTCAATAGTTTTTCTTAAATGAGCATTTCTTTCGAAAAATGGTCATTTTTTCAAAGCGAAATCCATTTGACGACTGATAAAAATATACGAAAGATATCTTGTTTCAATTTTGTACATTAGAAGGTGTCCAAACAAATATTTTTTAACGAAATAAATGTATGTACTTTTTGCTAAATGGAAAATTATTTTTTCATTGGATGCAGAATTTCACTCATAAATCGTGCAATATCAAACCAAACAAGTTAAAAGAAAGAAACATTTTAAATAACTATTTTTTTCATGTTATTATATTCATTCAGAGCTTGAGTTCTAGATATTCAAATTTGTCAACTGGCAAATTACAAAACTACAAAAGGGAGAGTTTAATTAAGGTTGATAATGAAACTTTTATAAAATATGTTCAACATGTCTTCCATTTTCTTGAATGCAGAGCTGAAGTCTATGTTTGAAAGACTGTTCTACCCTGCGCAAGACAGCTGGTGTAATGCTGCGAAAAGCATTCGTTATTCTAAGTCGCATATTTTCGGGAGAAGTTGGTGGCTCAACGTAAACCATATTTTTTATGTATCCCCATAAGAAAAAATCTAGTTTCGTCAAATCTGGTGATCTAGCGGGCCACCGTACAGGCCCATTCCGTCCTATCCATTTATTGGGAAATACTTCATTTAGATGATCTCTCACTTCTGCCGAATAGTGAGCAGGTGCACCATCATGTTGTAACCACATTCTATTGCGGAGGTCAAGAGGAATATCATCTAACAAATCTGGTAAATCATTTCGTAAGAAATTGAGATACATTGCACCATTCATATGTCCCTCAAAAAAGTATGGACCAATTACATATTCTCCAATGATGCCTCCCCAGACATTTATCGATCACCTATGTTGATAATCCACCTGTCTCAATAAGTGAGGATTTTCTGTCGCATAATAATGGTAATTATGTCGATTTACAAATCCATTTTTATGGAATGTCGATTCATCCGGCCATAAAATATTATTGAAAAAATATTCGTTTCGACGAATTTTGTTCATGGCCCAATTGCAAAATCTCACTCTTTTCTCGAAATCAGCATACAGTAGTTCTTGATGTAACTGAACGTGGTATGGATGCAAGCGATGTTTCTTCAATACTCGTTGCACTGATCTCTCACTTATATCCACTATTTCCCCAATTTGTCGTTGACTCCTACTAGGATCTTCTTCAACAGCAAGAAGAACTTGCAATTCATTATCTTCATTAGTAGCTGGCTTGATGCGCTCATGTTTGGAATAATTAATAGATCCAATTCCTGTCTGATTCACCTAATATGAAAATCATATCAATCAAATCACTTTTTGATAACAACATTCTGATGAAATTATACCGACAGTCCAACTTCACGATTGACTAAAAATTTCAATATTCATTTGCAGCCAAATATTTTGTTCTGTCATTTGCCAGACTACTTGATTTCCAATAAATATTTCATTCGCTCAAAGGTTGTTTTAGACCGAAAGAATATGGCACAAATTCCGAGATTTTTGAAATTATTGTAACTATTCAAGAACGTCCATTTTGTGGTGTAATTCGCAACTTGTTTATCTAGCAACAGGTAATTTTAGGAATGGGCGATATTTTAAGGAAAGGGTATTTTTTGTATATTCTTATCAGTCGTCAAATGGATTTCGCTTTGAAAAAATGACCATTTTTCGAAAGAAATGCTCATTTAAGAAAAACTATTGAACTTAGCCATAGGGAATACTTAATGAAATTTGTAGAGGTTTCGTTGGCGCTTCTTATGGATCAATAATATACAGGGTGTTCCATTTAATATAAGGAAGATTTTGCAAATTTTCATATATATATATATATATATATATATATATATATATATATATATATATTCAGTATTTTAATATTGATATATGTTACAAAAAGGATTTGAAGCTTTATAACTCCTATTCATTATATGCGAGCGCTTTCGACAGCTGGTCGTGCTATCACCATCAAGGCTCTACTCAAACTGAACGTGTCATGCGGGGCGAACGCCTTAGTGCAGGTACTGCAGGTACTATAAGTAAATTTGCATGTATTTGGGTTACATCAGGTGATATTCTTTGTGTTGGATCTTCTCTAGGTTTACTGTTTCTAGGAGTGTATATTGTCTTGTGTAATATATCGAATGTTAGGTCTTGTTGTGTTTTGATTTGTATTTGTTCCTCGATAAGTGAATTATTTCTGTTGAATTTATGGATATTTAAGTTTTCCCAGGTTCCCATACGGTTTCCCTCATTGACTTGTTTTATGAGTTCCATGTTCTCTGGTGGGGGGAAATTATTTTTGTTTTGTATGGCGTGTGTTGCGACGTTTGATTTATATATTACTGGGTTTATGTATACCTTTTTGTACTCGTCGTACCTGTGAAATTCTTTAATGGCGCTGGTTCATTCAATTATAAGAATAATAAGAATTAAAGGACCAGGGAGATCACTCCCAATCAATACAAAATGACGACGAACAGTTGGGTCCACTCACCTGTTGTTCTGTCGACGGATAGCTTGTCCACAAGGCTTCGAATGTGTCTTCTTCTGCTGCACAACACTCTAGAGTTTCGATTTTACACATATAGCAATCATATAGCTAATCACAAAATGCGGGAAAATACTTTTAAAGCGGAGTACCAATTTGCGGAGCGAAAAATGGCCGTATTCCTTCTGCTTCTCCCCGCGCATGTCTGAGTTTTCCCCAACTGCATTTGCGCGGTGAAAGAATCCCGTGTGGTTACAGGGAAAAATAATAATAATACCCAAAAAATAAAAGTGAAAATTTCCTCACTCAACCTTTGCATTTAGGAAGGTAATGAAACAAAAATAATACTAAACTCAAAAAATAATATGATAAGGTGAACCGTAAACATTCCGGCCACCCAAAAAGGGGTATTTGACCCTTTTTTAATGCGAAATTTCAACTTCTGGTAGAGGGCATAACTTTACCAGAGGTCTTTTGAATTCACTACCATCTGCAGTGCGGATCGTAGCAACGCGACAAATATCATCTGCACCTGGGTGCAGAGCTGTAATTCTGGCAAGATTCCATTTCGAAGGAGAAACATTATCTTGCTTTATTATTACTAAAGTACCAAGTTTGGGAGGAGGCGAGGTGGGAGCAAACCATTTCGCCTTTTGTTGCAAGGTATGTAAATACTCTGTATGCCATCGTGACCAAAAATCCTGATGGAGTCGTTGTAAAAGTTGCCATCGGCTAAGCTGATTCAACTTCAAGTGAGACAAATCTGGATCAGGTAACGCAGAAATAGGTTCCAGGGTTAAAAAGTGACCCGGTGTTAACACGGAAAAATCATTGGCATCTGAACTGATGGGTGTTAGAGGGCGGCTGTTTAGCAAACCCTCAATCTGAACGAGTACTGTGTAAAATTCTTCGTAATTTAAAATCTGTTCACCAATTACTCGCTTCAAATGCGTTTTTACTGACTTGACTCCAGCTTCTACCAATCCCGAAAAATGTGGAGCAGAAGGAGGTTGAAAATGCCATTCTATTGCGAGAGAATTTGCTGCATTTCTCAACATGTTTTGAATTATTTTGTTACCACCAACGAAAGCTGTACCGTTGTCAGAATAACATTTTATTACAGGACCTCTTCGTGAAATCAAACGCCGGAAGGCACACAAAAACGTCTCACTAGACAAATCTCCCGAAAGTTCTAAGTGTAATGCTTTAGTAGCAAAACAACAAAACACGACCACGTACGATTTGAACGTTTTTGAAGAGCGAATCTTCATTGCTTTCGTTGTGAAAGGACCACAGTGATCGATTGCAACAACTGAAAAACTGCGAAGTTGAGAAATGCGTAAGCGGGGTAGAGAACCCATTGGAGGCTGGTATGGTTTTGGGTTCAAACGCCAGCATTTTTGGCATTTTGAAATGATGCTGTATATAGCGCGTTTTGGCGACAAGATCCAAAAATGTTGAATTAATAAAAATTGTAAGGTCTGCGCACCGGGGTGTAAATAGACTTTATGAAAGTATTCTATGATCAAAGTGGTAAGCCGACAACCTTTTGGTAAAAGTACGGGGTGTTTTTGATCATAGTTTAGGTCTGAGTGTTCGAGACGACCTCCGACTCGTATAATATTATGGGAATCAATAAATACTCCTAATTTTTTATAGGCCTTTGGAATCGATCTTTTATTTTTCATATTATTTATCAGATCCGAAAAATATTTTTGTTGAGTATATCTTACTAAAAATAAAGTAGATTGTTGTAATTCACAACTTGTAAGTACACACGTTCTGCGAAAATCGCGATTTGATTTTTTAGAGTTGAAAAGAAAACGTAAATAGTAAGCAATAATTCTTTGTACTTTCGAAAATGAAGAGAAGCGGGTCAGTATTTTTTCGAAAGGGTCGAATTCTGGTTCGGAAGTTACAAGAAAGGTATTTCTTTCTTCAGAAAACACTTCAGGGGGTGCACTATCAAATTTGAATCTAGATTTTGGCCATTGGTTACAGGGTAATGCAAGCCATGGCGGACCTTTCAACCATAAATTATTTTCTAAGAACTCTGAAGGTAATTGTCCCCTTGAAGCACTGTCACTAGGATTATTTTGCGAGTCAATATGATGCCATGATTCTGGTGATAATAATTCTTGAATGCGCGCAACACGATTTCCGACAAATGTTTTCCATTTATATGCAGGTCCTTTAATCCAATGCAGAGCAATTGAAGAGTCAGTCCACGCATACAATCTAGAAAACACTATTTTATTGTGAAAAGTTTTCAAAACGTAGGAAACTAATTCACTTAGAAGAACACAAGCAATTAATTCAAGTTTTGGAATTGACAAATTTTTCAAAGGACTAAGGCGAGACTTAGCAATAACAAAATATATATCACATTTTTCATTTTCAGTTATTCGAAAATAAATTACCGTGGCATACGCCTTCATTGAGGCATCTCCGAATGCATGCAATTGCACTTCCGAGTTCTGTTTGATTCCAATCAAGCGAGGAATTCGAACCTTCTCGAGTAGTAAAAGCTCATCTTTTAACTGTGACCACCTTTCGCGAATTTCGAGTGGTGGTTCATCATCCCATTGAAGACCTAATGTATGTAAAATTTGCATAAAGGATTTCGCGAATAAAGTGACAGGACTAAGAAATCCTAACGGATCATACAGACGTGCAATTTGACTTAAAATATTCCGTTTGGTGCATTTGCATTCTGTGGTATCGACTGTGAAACAAAATATGTCATCTTGTGGAAACCACTGAAGACCCAAGATTTTTAAGATATGCGATTCTGTGTCGAAGTTAACTAAACTTGTTTGAAGTTGCGATTCTGGAATATCTAAAAGTAATTTTTTAGTATTACTCGACCATTTTCCTAGTTCAAAGCCGCCCCTTTTCAGTATTGCAATCAGTTGATCGCGAGCTATCTTTGCTTCCTGAAATGAATTGAAACTCGAACAACAATCATCAACGTAAGTCGAATGTTCTAAAATTCGAGCTCCCAAGGGGTAGTTGTCGCGTTCATCTTGTGCTAACTGAAGGATGGTTCGATTCGCAAGAAATGGAGAGCAAGACAACCCAAAAATCACTCTCTCAAACATGTACTCGCGGATAGGTTCGCATTTGGAATTTCTCCATAAAATTCTCTGAAAAGTTTGATGCTTTTCAGCTACTTTAAGCATAGTGAACATAGAGTGAATATCACAAGTGAATGTTATATTACCAAGACGAAAATTTAATAGAATTTGACCAATATCCTTTTGAAGCTTTTGACCAATCAAAAGCGTATCATTTAACGACGGTTGGTTGCCTCTAATTTTGAAACTGCCGTCTAGTACTATGCGGACCTTTCCTGGTTTCACTACCGCGTGATGTGGTATTATAAAACCATTTTGGAGAAGTAGGTTGTCAGGGACAGGTTTGAGAAAACCTTCTTTTAAATAATCAACAATTATTTTTGAATATTCGTGATGTAATTCCTTATTTGCGTACAACCTATTTTCAAGGGACAAAAAACGTTTTGTAGCAAGAGCGCGACATTCTGTGATGTCAAAAAGCGGTTCATTAATATTTTTGAATGGAAGCTCTAGAATATATCTACCAGTAGCGTCACGTGAGTGTGTTTCTCGAAATATTTTCTCGCAGAGTTCATTTTCTGGAGACATCATTTTTTCTCTAGGAATCTCCTCAATTTCCCAGAAGTGCGAAAGAGTCTTATTCAAGTTGAACAAATCTGTTTGTGCCGTAGAACAAAATAAAGTTGTAGCGGTAGTAAATGAAGAGTTCAACTCCGTATATTTTCCGATTAATACGTAACCGAAAATTGTATTTATTGCGATCGGTTCATTCCTTTCGCCCGAAATATGATTGTTAAGTAAAATAAGAGCAAAAATTTCGGCACCTAATAATAAATCTATTGGACCGGGTTCATAAAATTTTGGATCAGCAAGAAACAGATTTTTTATATGGTCAAGGTGCGTATGTTTCAGAGTGCGAGGTGGCATATCTGTGCATATTTTTGGTAAAATGTAAGCATCAATATTCAATATTGGGTTGGAGGTACCAATCGGTTTGATAGAGCAAGAAACTCCACCTTTTGTAGTATATTCCTCCATTTGATTCAAACCTTGAATTTTCAAGGACGATTCGAATCGCGCCAAATGTAGTTTTTTAAAACACTTTTCTGATATGTAATTTGTCTCGGAACCACTGTCAATAAGTGCTCGAACTTTGTGAAAATTACCAAATGAATCCTGAATTTCAAGAAGAGCGGTTGAAAGCAATACACCAGAACGAGATGAAGCGATTCCACAGAAATTTGTAGGCGGCTGCGGGTTTTGCATTTGTAAAGAAATATTTTGTTTTGCTTGCGCTTGCGGTGATGAAAAATTAACATCTGAAGTGGGGTGTGCTCGGGGTAAGGAGCCACTGTTGAATTGCGTATTGAGGGGACTCGTTTGCGGGACATGAGCGGATTGAGGCGTTGCTCCGATTAATGGAGCACTAGTGGCGAAAAGACTGTCAGTGGCGTGCAAGTTTTGCGGATAATATTGGGAATTATTCGTTGCAGAATTGAACTGCGGATTGTAAATGGAATTGTTGGGATTTTGCGGACTAGTAACACTAATGGGTTGATTATTACGTGACGTATTTATGCATATCATTGTGTGATGTCTTGAAAAGCAGGATCGACAGTTAGATTGCGAACGGCACATCTCAGAGGTATGACGATCTGAGAGGCAGTTTAAACACCATTTGTTAGCGTGGGCAAGGCTTAGACGTTCTTGTGGTGATTTATTTTGGAACTGAGGACATTTATAAATGAAGTGATCAGTTGATTTACAGAATGTACATGAATAAGTGGTGCTTTTCTTTGCATTTACAAAAAACGTGTTTGCCTGACGCGGTTTCAACTGAAATGAATTAGAACCTTTGGTTTTGTTTTCAGGCTTGCAATGTAATTGACTATTAGACGTTTTTTGTGATTTTAAAGAAGAAGAAAATTCTACAGTCTCTAATGCGTGACAGTGATTTACAATGAATGATTTCAAATCATCGTATTGTGGAAAGGTTCCTTTGTTTGGATTACCGTATTGAATTTCAAATTTAGTTAACAGATCATCATTTAAATGCTTGGAAAGCATATAGAATAGTAAAAAATCACTCTGTTTTATAGGTAATTTCATTTTTTCCAAAGCAGAAATATTTTCAGTGAAAATATCTACAAGAGAACGTAAAGCTTTCGAGTTATTAGAATTAGTAACGATAGGTGCGTTATCTAGCGACTGTAAATGGGCGAATGCGATTAAGCGTGGTCGATCGTAACGTTCGATTAGAGCGTCAAGAGCAGCCTTATAGTTCAGTGCGGATGCGGAATTGCTTTGGACAACAGCCTTTGCAGGACCCTCCAAGGCGTCCATTAGATGCGAGTATTTTTCGACGTCAGAGCGGTCGTCGTCTCCGTCAACGACTAAAGAAAAAATTTCATAAAAATGGCGGAATTGTTTAAGATCTCCTGAAAATTTGGGTATTTTGAGTGGATTCAGCTTAGCAGAAGGCTTACTCGGTTGTGGTGTGGAAAGAACAGGTTTTTGGTCAGTTTGGAATACAGTATGGTACGAAGCATACACTTCTGAAGCGTCGTTTTCAAATTCTTTGCGAAGGTTTTCTTCGGCATCGGTATCTTCGTTTTCCATAATGCAAGCCAAGCTTATTGTACTCGAATGGTGAATATAAAACTGTTTTTTCACCTCATCAAAGGCCGAATATGCCATTTGAAACTGTAGTTTTGCTTGCTCACTTGTTGAAGCGTTCATGGCGAATTTTTTGAGTTCACGCATTTGATAGTAATAAATTTGGCGAATCGCCTTATATTGTTTCAGTTTGTTAGCGTTTGAAGACATATTTTATTTTATTACTTAAGATAGCGAAAAAATATCTGTACGCCACTGGTGATAGCAAATGAAAAAGCAAAACTCTGCGTATCGTATGACCTTGAAAATAATTAGGAAACTGATAAGAACAAAATAAATGGCACTGAATACCTGCCTATTGGGTGACCTTGAAAGGCAGATAAATTCATGAATTTATTTTCAAGAACATATAATTATTAGATGTGAGGAAATCTACACAATTTTTTGGGATCCGGCCGAAGTGGCCATGTGAAATCTTTAATGGCGCTGGTTCATTCAATTATAAGAATAATAAGAATTAAAGGACCAGGGAGATCACTCCCAATCAATACAAAATGACGACGAACAGTTGGGTCCACTCACCTGTTGTTCTGTCGACGGATAGCTTGTCCACAAGGCTTCGAATGTGTCTTCTTCTGCTGCACAACACTCTAGAGTTTCGATTTTACACATATAGCAATCATATAGCTAATCACAAAATGCGGGAAAATACTTTTAAAGCGGAGTACCAATTTGCGGAGCGAAAAATGGCCGTATTCCTTCTGCTTCTCCCCGCGCATGTCTGAGTTTTCCCCAACTGCATTTGCGCGGTGAAAGAATCCCGTGTGGTTACAGGGAAAAATAATAATAATACCCAAAAAATAAAAGTGAAAATTTCCTCACTCAACCTTTGCATTTAGGAAGGTAATGAAACAAAAATAATACTAAACTCAAAAAATAATATGATAAGGTGAACCGTAAACAGTACCTTTGGATCAGTTTTTTCTTGGTTTGGCCGAAGAAATAGTGTCGAATGCTTTCGATAGGTCTACTATCTACTTGTGCATATAGTTCAATAGTTGGTAAGATACAGATTCAATTGATCTACTCTTCCTTAAACCATGTTGATTGCAAAATACCTCATTTTGTTCAATATACCTATTATTTTCTGAAAAAGTTTTTGAATGGAGGAAATCAACGAAATCTGCCTATAATTGTCAATTTCTTTTATCTGACTTTTTTGTGCATATGGAAAAACCCCCATAAAAGGACTAGTTCGGCAGAAAAACCAATGGTTCAATACTTAAATCAATAATTTGCTTTGCAGTAAAAATAATACATATCATCAACGCCAGCTGAATTTTTATTTATCGTATTATCTAAAGTTTTGAATACTTCAAGCGGTGAAATTTGTGAGAGATCGAAATTATTTTGAACGGCAATATTCTTGGCAACAGTGCAGTGTAAAATAAAGTTCTGTCCAAAATTATCTGAAATAACTATTGCAGCCGCGAAGAGAAATGCCTAGCGAACAAATCTGCAACCCTATATTGATCTTCAATTTCTTGATTGTTATATTTCAAAGCTATACATGATGGATTTTCACTTTTAGTTTTTTCCCAAGTTCATTATTTATGATATTCCATACTTGTTCAGTTTCATTATAAGAGTTATATATTTTTGTCGGTCTTTCCTTGTTGAATTTTGAATTTGTGATTTTTCAGTTTTGTCCTGTAACTATGCATTATATCGGGGTCCACAGTGGTACTAGCAAAAATAAACCAGCTTAAAATAACGGATGACATATTGGCAGCAACAGATACAGGAGACATCTCGTTATTGATCTTACTGGACTACAGTAAAGCATTCGACTCATTGAATCCAGAAATCCTTATCTCTATGCTCAATTACATTGGCTTCTCTAAAACAGCCGTTGAGATGATGCAAGAATACTTCACAAATAGACATCAAATGGTGAAACTCGAAGGCGAACTATCTGAATCGGTGAGATTAATGCGCGGTGTTCCGCAAGGATTTATACCTGGGCCTTTGCTTTTTAGTTTATATACCTCAAATATACTGACTAAGATCAATCTCTGTAAGTATCATGCTTACGCTGATGATACCCAACTTTATGTATCGTTTAAACCAGAATTGCTGAATGAAGCTGTTGCTAACATCAATACTGAACTTCAAAACATTTATGATTCTTCTGTGAAAGACGAACTGCAACTCAATCCTAATAAAACGCAGGTTCTTATGTTTGGTCCCAAGTTATTATGTCAAAGGTATTCACCTCAAGTAAATATTTCTCTGAATAGTATAACTCTAAATGTAGTAACGGAGGCAACAAATCTTGGCTTAATGTTGGATGATAATTTCAGGTTCAAAAAGCAAGTTTCATTATATATCCAGAGAGCTTACGCGAACTTAAGATTAATTTACCCTCACCGAGCATACCTAAATACTCAGACAAAAATCAATTTATGCCAGACTCTCATTCTTCAACAGTTCACCTACTGTTCATCTGTATATTATCCCTCTTTGGATAGTCTAGATTTATGCAGGATACAAAAAGTCCAAAATTCCTGTTTACGCTACATCTATGGCACCCGTAAGTTCCAGCATATCTCTCATAAGCTTTCTCAGCCGCAATGGCTGTCAATGAAGAATCGTTCCTTATTGCAATGTCTAACCTTATTTCACAATATAATAACCAAAAAATCACCGCAGTATCTTTATGATGAAGTTCGAATTCGTGAAAATGAACATACAGTGAATATCCGACACAAAAATGCAATAACTGCCCCCCACCACAGCACAGCACTGCTCGAGAGATCGTTAAGTTTTTCTATCTACACTTATTAAAATAGTCTTCCCACACATCTAAAAAAATTAAAACTACCACTTTTCAAGTTTCAGGCTCGTAACTGGCTATATGAAAAACAGCTATCGTGCAACGAAAGTCTCGCATAAAATGCAAAATTCAAGTTATTCTGTAAGCATTATGAATTACCCCTCTTTTATTCCTATTATTTTTTCTCTCTCTCTCTCTTACTACATAGGTACTATAATTTTTTGTACATCATATGTTCGATGAACACTTTTAAGTTTTGTATATTGTAAAGGAGTTGAATGGAAGAGCAGGATTCGGCGTGTTGCACACGCTTGTCTCCTGAATTCCGCTCCAGGATTATACCAAAC
Source organism: Leptinotarsa decemlineata (assembly GCF_025532065.1). Lineage (NCBI taxonomy): Eukaryota > Metazoa > Arthropoda > Insecta > Coleoptera > Chrysomelidae > Leptinotarsa > Leptinotarsa decemlineata. The sequence goes on along the minus strand of NW_027412668.1, from coordinate 23,412,238 downwards.
CCATTGAATTTTCCTTTATGTACTTTCTTTTTTACCTTGGTAAATGAAAGACATTATTATTATAGTTTTTGACGTTTTTCCTCCTCGTATTTGTTATCCATGGCTTGGAAATTTTTCGTTTAAGTTTTATATTTTTGATAGAACACGAGACATTGACGCACGATAAAATCTGGTCAAGAGTTTCTATCACCCCGATCAATGCAAAAATTCGACCTAGTTCATCAGACACTCGGAAAGCTGCCCTGAAAAGAAAGGCTTCAATTCCTGCTTCCGAACTCCTGATGACTTTACAGAATTTATCCAGCACAATTCTGTCATGTGAAGACGTCAAACAAAAAATTCCACGGCCTCTTTGTTGTCGAAGAAAAGTAAACCGCTGAGTGAGCCCGGTTACCTTTTGTGAGTGGTGTTGTTTCACCCCGAGGTCAGTATATGTCTCTCCGGTATACAAATGGTGCAGGATATTTCCATCTATGAGCTGCACGTTCTGACTATTCTCTTCGAATAGTCCTCTTTTGAGATGGACCGTTGCACATCCCAAGTTTCATAACGATAGCATGCGTGTACTATTCCACCACCCTCAAGGAATAATGGAAATTTGTTTTCTCCTTAGGTATGAAGTTTAAGATCATCTATACTGTATCGAGTACGGCCTCGCACAGCTATCGATGAGAAGGTTCTCATTAAACCCAGCGACTCCTCTCTCTGACCCTCTCTGCTCATATATTCGTTCGAATACCGAGTTGAGTTTTTGTAAGTATAAAATTTTCGTGAGCAACAACGAATTCAAGCATATTCAAGCATCCTCCGTTGGGAAGAGAACAGTCCAGCCGGGACATTCCAATCTGGAATCTGCTGCTCTGCGTACAGTCATTAGTTGAAAACTCCAGATGGCAGTGTGTCTGAGTTCAGTGGCTGCAGGTTTTCATAGATGTCTTTCCAGGAGGATTCCAGCTGATCAGCGGTCGGTAGATTACACAGCTCTACAAAAAAAAAATGTGTTGCCCTGGATATTTTTGCAAATTTTTTATATTTTCGAGTGCCTAAATCACGAATATATTTATGAAAGTACTGAATGTGCTCTATTTTTTATGATTTTTACGTATCTTGTATTTTTAATAATAATCGGTTTGTTAGTAAAAAAAAAATATTTTCTCAGTCATGATTAGGCTTCTGCGCAACTTGTTTCCGCGTACAAACATCACGTGATCCCCACTTCTCGGGCTCCTTGCTCTGCAAAACAGCTGAGAACTCAGTTATTTGATAATATTGAAGTACCAACACGGAAATCTGGATAAGTTGTTATATGTTAATATTTTGTTTCAATTGTTGAGTGTCCGTTCTAATATATTTATCTTGTCACGAAGGAAGTGCAAATATAGTAGTGATTTATTCTGTTATATTTGTGGTATTTATATATCAAAATAACAAAAAATAAATATCACAGACTTTGTTAAGGAAACTTATGCTGAATATTTCGGTTTTAAAATGGACAAATTAGATAAATCATGGATTCCTAATAAAGTTTGTAAGTCTTGCGTTCAATCTTTGCGGTTGTGGAAAAAATGAGAACGTTCTGGATTAGACTTTGGTATTCCTATGATCTGGATGGAGCCTAAGAATCATTTCGATGATTGTTACTTTTGCGTAGTAGATGCTAAAGGTTTTAATCGAAATCAAACGTGGAGATATCCAGACTTACATTCTACAAAATGTCCTGTTTTACACAGTGAAAATCTCCCTCGGCCTATTTATGTTTCAAAAGTGATTCGCATGCCCTCAGAAACAATGATGTTGCCAAATTCACAGAAATCGAATCAGTCTACCAGTGGAAGTGAATGGGAGGGTGAAACATCTACGCCAAAGTTGTTTTCTCAAAATGAACTCAGTGATTTAATACGTGATCTAAATTTCTCAAAACAAGGATCAGAACTGTTTAAATTTATTGGCACCGACAGTTACATTTACAACGTACAGAACTCGAGAAAGTGAGCTATTACAATTTTTTGTTGAAAATGAAGGATTGGTATACTGTAATAATATTGCGAAGCTGCTTCTGGACATGGGTTTGAAAGAATACAAACCTGCTGAGTGGCGTCTTTTTATTGATAGCTGTAAAAGAAGTTTAAAATGCGTCTTACTGCATAATGGAAATAAATTTGCATTAATTCCAATTTCCCATTCTACAAAACTCAAAGAAGAATATGAAAATGTCAAATCAGTTTTAGAAAAAATCAATTACTCGGAGCATCAATGGTCGATCTGTGTGGATTTAAAAATGGTTAATTTTTTACTTGGTCAACAAAGTGGATACACGAAATACCCTTGCTTCATTTGTATGTGGGCCAGTAGAGCAAAGCAACGTCATTGGGAACAAGATGTTTGGCCTGAAAGAAATTCTTTTACTGTCGGTAAAGCTAATGTAATAAGAGATCCGTTGGTGAGCAGAGACGAAATTATACTTCCACCATTGCATATTAAGTTAGGAATGTTAAAGCAATTAGTAAAAGCTTTGGACAAGGAAGGAGATTGTTTTAAATATATTTGTAGAAAATTTACAAAACTTAGTATGGAAAAGTTGAGAGGTGGAATATTTGATGGTCCTCAAATACGGCAATTGATGAAAGACACTGATTTTATTGAAGTTATGACTGTTCCGGAAAGTAAAGCTTGGGAAAGTTTTGTGTTGGTAGTCGAAAATTTCCTAGGTAACCATAAAGCACCAAATTATGAAGAAATTGTACAAAATATGCTGACAAACTTTGAGATTCTAGGAGCAAATATGAGTATCAAGTTACACTATCTTCGCAACCATTTGGATAAATTTCCAGATAATTTAAGAAATTATAGTGAGGAGCAGGGAGAGCGGTTCCACCAGGATCTGAAAGTAATGGAAGAAAGATATCAGGGTCGATGGGATGATGGCCGATTACTGGTGGTCTTTAAAAAGAGATTGTCCTCTGAAAAATTATAAAAGAAAAGCTCTTAAAAGGCGTTTCATGGAAATATAACATGTTTTCGAAATTTCCCTCTCTATTTACTTCAAAGTATCATATTTTTTTCCAAATGAAACTGAGATTATAAATATATCTGTTATTTTGTTTCTTGTTTTCGAATTTTTGTAATGTAAAATGAAAATGAATATTTAAAAGAAAACGAGAGCAAATCTCACAAAACCATTGATAATTTCATGAATTGTGAGTATAAATACACCCAAAATCAATCTTATACCTAGGGCAACAAAACCACTGTAGACCAGTGTTATCTACAACACGCAAAAACTTTCGGAATAGGCGAGAAGGTTTCTCGCGTAACCTGAGGTTTGTCCACAGTAAAAATAAAAATATCAAAGTGAAGAACATTATCTCAATTCAAAGAAATCTTGCTCTCCTATATTCATGAAGAAATATTTTTTTAAACTGAGAAACATATTCTCTCAAGTTGAATTTGAATCATTATTTCAAATGGACTGAATAAACGCTTCTTTTAAGTGGAAAAAAAATATTCCACCAAGATTGTGCATACATTTCAATATAAATAATCGCATTAGCTCAAGAGAAGTAAGTATGCATTCTTTAGTGTGAGCAAAGTTAATCTCGAAGCAAAACTGTTTTGGGTTTTGAACATTACTTGGAACATTATTTAAATGTCTCCGTATGAGAAATTAATTGTTTTCCTTTGAAGATAAGCATTTTTCATTGAAACGCTTCTATTTGTATGAATCAAATAAACTCATTTACTTCATCAAAGATGAACTTATGCGTCTGTTTATAAACTATCCCTCTCATTTGGATGTATTTAGTTGAGTCTCGAATCCAAAGTATCTCATCTGTAATATGAACAGCTATAAGTGGTAAGGAAAGAAACTTAATAATACATTACATATTATGATTAGTTTATTTGAAGCAATTGCAAATCATAAATGTCATCCTGAACGTAATAGAGAACTAAATTTTCTTTGCTAATCTTTGCTTAAATATCATATTCCAACCGCTCACTTTTGAGAGATCATACAGTTATACAAATAACATAAATAAATATTCAATAAGAAAACATATATAAAAAAGGGACATATTCTTGACAAATTGCAAATTAACAAATAAAATGAAATAGAATCCTATAAACAACATTACAACTCAGTAATTTTACACAAATTAAGTTTTCAAAACTAGATGCCATTCTGGTAAATAACTTTAAAAAAATCACTATCGTTGATCAAGTTCTGCATTCTGCTTTTGTTTATCCACAATGTCTGGAATATCACTTGGATTCTGAAACGAAAGAAGAAATCAGCACATCATCCTCAGCCACTATTTCAAATATATAGAAAGGTAAAAATATGAAAACAGCAGCCATTTGATCAAAAAAAAAATTTCAATTAAACACTGTTTAAGTGGGTCTATTCCGTTCACCAACCCAATTGTTGTTCGCATGTGAATGACAACCCTCAAAATTTTAAACTTGTCTGAGGTCTTATTATTTATTATACGATTCCTAGCAAGTTAAAAGGTGCTCAAACATTATTTGATCAGAAATAAATAATAAATTCAAAAGAAGTACCTCAAATCCTCTTGAAGTGGACAGAAGTCTATACAGAAAAGTTGCCTTTCAAAATAATAATTTTGGAACCGTTATAGGAATTCAAAGTGTCGTGTGAGAATTATTAGAGGATCAATGAGAAATATAAAATGTTTCATTAAAAAAATGTAGCTCATGATCATACAAACATACTGAAAGGAATATGATTCGCTATTTAAATAATAGCATTCACTGTTTTCACGTTTTTGGAAATTCATATTTCATCTCTAGTGAGTTTGGTAATATTTCTACCTATTTCTTACATTCCTAAAGGAAACCTATCAAATAATTTCAAGCTGAGTAAGGTATATTCAATTTGTTCCCAGTGAATAACATAAAAACATTTCTGAAGTGATTACAGAAAACAAAGACGTTTCGGAATTCAACAAATATTTACACGTTGAAATCAAAAAGTGGCTGTCACATATATACCTACTGTCACTTTATATACCTACTGGTGCCTATTTTGGTATTTTTTGTATTATAATTTATTGTCGAAACTATAAGTACCTCTATCTTTCAATAAAAATGAATTCGGTCTAAGAGAAAATCAAATTTTATTTAGAGAAAATGCTCTTATTTGAAACAAGATAAAATGTATGTTCAAAACAAGAGATTGGCAAATTTGAATCAACGTGGAGGATTTTTCAGTTCAAATTAATATACACTTGCAGAGCTCGGCAAATGTGTGAAAAATCACATAGCAATGGTATCATTCTCGTAAAATGAAGGCAAAATTGAGAGTTGCCGTCAAAGTTTACCACTTTTTCTTCAGTACTACGTATACAACCCGGTACTTACAGATATAGCGGAGTTTTATCCAATTATAATACTTACCCATGAAAATATCTTTCAACTGTGCAAGACCCCAGTCTTGTAAAATCTGTTCCATTATGGTAGATACAAAATAATCGGAAAGAAATTGCACTGCCTACAGACAAATAAAACACTTCCTCATCAAAATCGCAACACACCAACATCACTTTCCAATAGATACTGACACGTACGCGATGCTTACAACGGAATTCCCCGCTCCCCTCTCACTCAAGAGGGTCATAGAAAGACCAGAGCACCACAGGTTTTTTCAAATTGAAATGAATGAAATACTTCTTCAAAAGAAACCCTGTTCATTCTATACAAAATTCCTGTTATTATTAGTCGATCCTAATATAGTTTCACAAAACTCTTGTTATAAACGAATTGAGTTATTTGAACGGATACAGTATTGAATCCAAACAAACACTTTGTGTTCAGATCAAGTTGATACTGTTCTCCATTTGAAACAGTTTATTTTTTCCTTCAAATAGGTGGTAGATTTAGAGATGATATTATATTCTCTTGATTCAAAATAGTTCATCTTCGCAATGATATAATCAAACGAATGATGTCGTTGAAAGGAGAAATTTGATTTCTTTGTTGAAAAAAGTGTGATTTTCTGGTGGAACATGGCGATGTTGGCATAAAGTAATAGTTTTTCCAATAGAGATACAAATTTCAAGGCAACCTATGATCTTCTTTTAAAGAAATACTCTTTACTGTGTCGCGATACTTTTCGTTTGCCTCAATATCGGCTTCTTAGCAGCCCTAGCACTCGTATCTTATCAAAGCAGTGCGGCATGCTCCAGATTTCGCAGTGAATTTTAAAGTTTGTTCAGTTTAATACACTTCAGCAGATTCTCTGATCATTTCGCCTTGTTTAAGTTATTTCGGATTGCAGAATTTAGGAAACTCAGAAGAACAGCAACAAATATGTCTTTCGAAAAATAATCTGATCAGTATATTCCATCAAGAGAAAATTCTAATTTGCTTCCTTCCAATATTTTTTTCAGATGAATTGCCGCATTCGAAGCCTCATTCGTGAAGATTCAATTTGAATGTCACTGTATAAATACTGTGAATGCGCATCGCACTTCGATTCAATTTAGAACAAGTTCCGCTCGTGACTATGACATATAAATTCAGTCCCGCGACCGTTCACAAAAATGCTGACGTGCAATTCCAGGACAGAAGGTGTTCGGAATTATGCTTAATGGTGCAAAAAATTTTGGAATAATCATGTCATATGCGCTAGCTAAGCGCTTGTAAAAGAGAAGCGGTGATTTGATTTCGTACATTCGATTCGGCCAGATATTGAATATAAAATTTTACTTCATTGTAAGCAGAATCCTGGATTTGATTCAGGTAGAATTCTGGATTCGATTCACGGTGAATTCATCCGCCTCAATTTATTCCAATAGGGGTGGTTCGACAAAATGTACGTTCTAGTTTTATTTTTTCATGAAATATAAATTCAGACCCATCACTTGAAGCGAACTGAAAATATTGAAATGAAACACTCTGAATACCGTTGGTTGTTCTGAAAAGTATCAACATATTCACAAGTATTCACAATTATTTCATGTGAGTGAGTAATTGGGATTGAACTTGAGTTCCAGAAGTACAACAAGATTATGATAAACATCTTTGATTTTTTATTTAGTTGTATTTGTATTTCATCTTTCCTCGAATTTTTATTTGATACTTTGATGAGCTGTCACAAATGATAGGAAAATTTGTCAGGAACTATCACACTATTCGCATTCAAATTTAGGATCAATGTGTTTTTAAACCATTTCTCAAACATATTAGCTTCCATGTTCTTATGATAGTCATTATTGTAGTCCTCAAGTTTTTTTACACATAATTTCAAAGAATCCGGAAACCATCCTTTACTTCCTCCGCAATGCACAATGATTAGTCGCGATCTTTCGTTTGCAGGCATGTTAGGCGTACACATTCTCGAACCGTCAGTTCACCCTTTCGTAACTGTGTCATGAGTGTCATACCAAGTTTCGTCCGTATAGAAAATTTGTCGTTGTTCTTGTCTATATTTGGTTATTTGTTCTGAGTATTTGTTACGCAATTCCACTATTCTTCTGCTTTTCATAACTGTTTGACGTTTGTTTAATATTTTAAATCTAAATCCTAGTTTCTTCATCCAATTCTGAATATTCAATTTCTTCCTTCATTGTTTTTTTCAATGATTTTATCGGAAGGTGTGATACGGAATTACTGAAGGTTTCAGTAATTCCGTATCACATCGCGTCTTGCGTTCCTAAGGTTTGTTTTTGACAAATTTACGTACAGTTTAGAGAGGAATTTCGGTCAAATTTGATGTTGCTTGTAATAGTTTGTTTCCATCATGTATAACTTTGAAGCATAACAAAAATTTTAAGTGATTATAACTGCACCAATATCGAATTTCAACAATCAAATCGCGATCTGTTCCTGAACTGAACATTGACAACACGACTGTTATAACCATCCTCGCATTCTATTCGTCACCTTAACATGACTTCAAATTCAATTTTATGACTCTTCAGCTAATTATAAAACTCGGTTAGTAAAAATTATCCAATACGATCCGCCAATTCTTCAGTCCACGTGGACTAGTTGACAGCGGTTTTATTTCTCTGTATTGGTTTTTTTGACCTTTGAGGCTGACACTTTTAACTATGCACAATACCGGTTCCTTCGACTATACTAACTAACTAACATCACTTCATGAAGAATATTGACCCTCCGTCGTATCGAAACCACCTAGTAAATTAAATTTGAGTGGGAGAAGTTCGGTACTAATAATCTGTAGATATTCATTTTGAAGTTCACTCTAAATTATAGCACATCCATCGAATTTTAAGCTGGTAACGAGAACCCTTCATGTTTTTCACGAAATCAAATATCCATAAATATTAGCTCATATTCGTTGTACAGTTATTTTGCAATAGTATTCATGAATTCTGAAAATATCTCGTATGCATATCGATTCAGTGAGAGGATTTTGCAAATAACAAATGAAAAAGATGTTTGAGATTGAATAAATCACCTGTACATTATGGATCTCTCGCAGTCTGAAACGAATGAAATGGCTTTTATGAAAATGAACATCTATGAAAATAAGGAAAACTCACAGAATATAGAAAAAGAAACTAGACGGTACCTGAAAGACATGTCCCAATCAAGCAAGTGTTTTGGATTAAAATATTCCTGGGATAAGATTATTTTCATAACTAATATCAATATTACTCAACTGAGTTCTGAAAACTGTCTCTTCTATCACCTCCTACGAAAAGCAATCCTCAAAAGTCGCAACTTGGGAAAGATAAGTACTGACTCTCAGAGTTTTTTCTACTAGTCTCGATAATGACAAATTTCGGTAACAACATTCTGATACGAAATAGGTAAAGAGTTCTCTAACCTATTTTGTTTCAGAATGACAGAGACGAGTTTCACATTTTCATGTTGACTAGATGCTAGTTTTCTAACCCCAGCCTAAGACTCTTCCAATGAGGTCATTCGATTCAGGGACACCAGAACTGCCTTCAAGGCGGCGCGCCGTACGTCGCGGCGTACAATTCCTCCATTTGTGGCCGCTTCTGATGTCCTTGGCAGAAAAAAGTATATCTTCAAGCTTATTCAGATGACTTCGTCATCCACGTCACGTCGGGAAAAGTAACCTTTAATATCCTTCAAAAATATAAATAGTTGGTGCCAGAAAAAGCAGATGTTTGTGAACCATAACAAAATTTGGGTAGATACCTTCAATGATAAAACTTACCAAGATGACTCCTTTGAGAAATGTTTTACACAAAGCCAGTTCTTTTATATGGGGGGAAGTTGTGGAAAATCTTGAGGTTCAGGCTGTAAGGGTTCAATCTCAGGGTTTTTTTAAAAGGGTTGCTGCTGATCCAATGTGACATATAATAGGGTGCGAAACAGTCTATTTTCGGTTCCAGGGGGAGACAGAGTACTTATTTGGTTGTTGACTTAGTTCTGAAATAATTACAAATATTTTAATAAAGTTGTTAAAAGTAGTTTATAAAAACTTCACTCACGTGTTACATCATTTATAGTAATAAAAATCATTACCCACCTAAAATAATTACAGGCACGGTGAATCTTGTCCTCAAGGACCACAGTGAGGTAATTTAGAACGAAGTTCACTTTAAAAATCAAGCTAGAAAATTCTTCGAACAATCGAGCAAATATGGCGCATCAAAAACGTTTTCACTGAGGTCTCTAGAGACGAAAAAGAATCTGGACCTTCGTTCATAAAAAACCCGACACTGGAAATACTTTGCAAATGCAAAAAACCCGTCAAAGTGAAATATTGGTTGCCTATCCCGGAGGGCATGAGGGCCGTTGCTACTTATGATTAAGGGCGGTAGAAAACTGTAAACAACAGAAATCAGCCTCCACTGCGGCGGATAAGTTACCGAGAAAATTCACCAGATGGCGAAACGATACAAGTTAAAATGGAAATAAATCAAATAGATGTGTTTTGTCACAAGGCCTCAAAAAAATCCATTGGGTAAATACAATGACCGTCAAATCAATGATCACGGATGACGCAATTATGTGTTGGTCCAAGGATATTTAAAAAAAGGCTTAAGCAAAGCTCTCTGGTGTGCAGAGACAGACTTGCCTTCACATATTTCTATAGAAAAGGCTACATAGTGAACAAAACGTAACAGACACCGAAAGTCACAACATTCTCGAGATGACTTTCGACTTGGTGTCTCCAACGTTCAACTATGATCTGCTTTTCACCGTCATAATGCCCAGTGGATCTTCTGGACCAAAGAAATACCAATAGCACGTGTATACAGTCGCAGGCCCAGGACAAAGCTGTCAACCTGCCCAAAGACCTATGCTGTCGCATTTCAACCGAAAATTTACGCCACTAATTTTTATGTAGAGAGACTGGCAGAAACCAACCTCTCACATAGATGAATAAAGATATTTTTGAACAGTGAAGCGGCTTTGGAGGCACTTGGTTCTCACTGAGTAACGATCAAATCAATAATTATTGATTTGCTTTTAATTATAATTAAAAGCTCTACTCAATAACTTAGATCTCTGGATAATTTTGTTCATTATCTATTTCAATTAATTCCCTATGAAACTGAAAGATTGGGCAAAATTCACCTACTTTTTTGAAAGAATGCTGTTTTGCGAGGAATTTGATTTGATCAATCAAAAGATAGGTAATATTTAAGTGAATAAAAGTAGTTCTGACGCCTCTACCTTGAAATCTGGAAAATCCAATTCAGAAAATGATTCCGAGATGTTATTTTTACATATACTTGAGTGTCATGCTTTGAATTTCATATGATCATTTTTAGAACGTTTTTGTTTCTATGACCTATATTCAAACTATATCTGAGAGTTATCAGTATCTCATTTTTCTAAACTCAAACCTCTAGAAATCAAACACTTTCAATAGAAGAGTGAATTCAACGGCTGAATTTATCACTATAAAAATGTATTCATGGATTTTCTGAGGCGGTTGATGCTGGAAAAATATTCCACATCAACCGCCACGTTCTCTGGAAATTAATAGTTCATCAATATTCGATTACTGTTTCAAGGATATTTTTGGAGGAAAGAATTATGGAAATCGCGATAATTTACCAATTCAATATTTCCATGATACGAAAACTTCAAAGATTCATTCAAGATAACACAGATAGTATGAAATTATTCTATACAATAAGTCATAACATTGATGTTTGTTTCTACATTCTCATTTCTTTGAAGACTACTGATATATACTAGACTGACAGTGGGTCAAAATTCTAATCATTATCCACAAATAAGATTCTATAATAAAGTTATAGACATTTTTGGTCATATAAGAAAGTTCAAAAAAAATAAAATCTTTATTATCAGACTATTTGTTAAATATGGCATTTTACTCCACAGAAGAATTCTTAAATATGTAGAATTTATATGTTTAGTATGTATAATATTTATATAGATGTAAGTACTGGGCCTATGTTTAATTATTTAAAGTGTGTATACATATATATTATGTTCATAATTTTAATCTAATCCTATTTTCTGACAAGTCCAACAGACTCTATACATTGTTTTTCTTTTTTTTCTTGCAATTGTATTGGAGTTTACAGTGATGAATAAATTGATTTTGATTTTGATTTATCACTAGAATTGTGTTATCTACTATAGGTATCAAGAAAGACTGTCAAGCCATTTTTTGTAGGGGTATCAATGTTTCTCACTGCTTTTTGTGAAACCTTTCCAATCTAAAAAATAAACGAAGCTTGATCAATAGAGAAGCTGCTGTCAACCCCGAAAAGTTATTGCGTAAACCTTTGAGTCCAATTATTCAAAACTTATCGCATTCATAAATCGCAATAAAAAGAGGGTTGAAGACAACATGAATCCCTGGGAAACACCAGCGTTGATGGAGAACACCAGCGTAGTCAAGAGATAGCCATCGACGGCCACTTGCAGCGAACGTTCTTTCAGGACTGAAGAGCCATACACAGAAATGATCCGACAAGCCATAGCATCGAAGTTTGGCCAGCAAACATTAATGCCACACACGGCCAAAGGCCTTAGAAATATCAAGCTCATCAGCTCTTGATTCACCATGTTTCTCGATTGCGTTATTCCAAATAGGGGTGACATACGATAGAATGTTGCCTGTTGATCTTTGTTTCCGAAAGCCATATTGATGATCGCTCAAGATGTTAAAGCCTTCCAAATATTTTAGGATATGCTGGTTTACGACTTTCTTCATGATTGCGTTATCTGGAAACAAAACGGTTTTTGCATGTATTTATAGACCTCCATCGGGTAGCTTTAAATGTTTCCTAAATTGTTTATACGGATTACTGACATTATTAAGTGACAAATATGAAAACATAATACTAGGCGAGGATTGTAACATAAATTTTGGAGTTGAAAGCAGAGAACTCAATCTCTTCAGTGATGAGCTGGCATGTTTCAACATAATATATACTATCAATGAACCAACCAGAGTAACGGCTAAATCATGTACTTGTCTAGGTTATTTCATCATAAGAGATGATTCTGATTACCAAATAAAAGTTGAAGACTTCAGGCTGTCTGATCATTGTACTCAAATCATCTAAATTCAAGTAGAAGATATAAAAAAGCAAATAATAATGTTCAAAACGTCCGGCGTTTTTTTTCAGAACAAAACATTCGAAACTTCAAGGCTGTCCTACAGAAGGAGTCGTGGGATGACGTCTGTAAAGAAATATGCCCAAAGAAAGCATATGAAAGTTTCAACAATATTCTTCAATATTATATTGAATTGATTTTCCTGATGAAACGCTTCCGAAAGCAGACAAAAAAGCATAATTTTGACATTTTCACTCCGGAACTTCACGAACTGAAACACCAAGTAAACCTCTATTCAGAATGTGCTAAAGTTGATAATAATTATACAGAGATATATAAGAGAGTGACCCAAACGTATAGGGAAAAACTAAAAGCCAGTTATAACATCACGTAAATGACAAAATGTCTATTTCTAGCAACAAAGTCAAATCAATGTGGCATATGGTACATACTATTCAAAACAAAGAATACGTAGTGAATGAAATGAAATGAAAATTCAAACATAGACATGGCTAACAACTTCAATAAGGAGTTCTCAAATTTCATACAGCCGCGAAATATAGACTTCGATTACATGAATAGCAATATCTCAATAGGCGAAAAATCAATGTTTTTGCGTCCACTAACGGAACCCAAAATTATAGAATTGATAGAGAGCTTAAAGCCTTCAAACGGAAGTGGTCACGATGAGATATCAAACAATTTATTGAAAAAATGTTCTTATGAACTTTGCAGCCCAATAACGTATATCATAAACTTGTCTACTGAAAATGGAATTTTTCCGGATAGTTTGAAACTAGCAAAAGTAACACCAAATTATAAAAAAGGGAATAGAAACCTCTATGAAAACTACAGGGGAATTAGCTTACTCTCAAGTATTTTCAAGATTTCTGAACTAAATTTTAAAAATCAATTAATGTCTTCCTTCACAACTAATAACCTTTTTTTAGAAAACCAACACGATTTCACAAAGAACAAAAGTAGAGAAACAGCACTTTATGAGTTCAGTGAGCATGTGGTTGATGCACTTGATGGTAAATTCCATATTTGCGGATAGTTCATAGACTTCTCCAGAGCTTTCGATTGCGTTAATCATGACCTGCTATTAGGAAAATTGGAAAGATATGGTGTAAGAGGAGTTGCCTGGGTTCAATGAAATCCTATCTGGAAAATATAGGGCAACGTGTTAGTGTTGGAAACACACTCAGTCAGTTGGCAACCATTAGGCAGGGTGTCCCACAGGGATCAATCCTTGGACCTATACTATTTTTGATATATGCAAATGACCTGATGAAATATTTTCAAGGATTGTCAACTATTCACACAGTAGCGTATGCAGATGACACAAATTTCATAGTGAAGAAAATTGATGTAACGACTCTACAGGAAAGAACCCAGGATATACATGAACAAGTAAACATATGGGCAGAAAAAAATCACTTAACATTCAATACATTTGTAACTGGCCCGAACATTTTGTTATCCATGAAAATGGGGATCTGCCAATTGAATCTTGTACTTCTACAAAAATATTAGGCGTCACCTTGGACTACACTCACATGGACTCCTCATATTGACACCCTCTGTATTAAATTGAGAAAAAACTGCTATACTCTGAGATTTATGGCTAATTTTTGTAGTAAAGAGATTTTACTGAGCTTATACTATGCGACCATAAACTGCCACTTGCTTCTGAAAGAATATTTATTTTGCAAAAAAATGCAATGAAAATCGTTGCCTGTATTGTTTGGAGAGAATCATGTAGAGATGCTTTTAAAAATCTCAAGATACTAACTTTTGCTGGTCTCTATATCTATGAATTGTGTATATACGTTTATAGAAACAAGCATAATAAACCTTCCCAGCAACGTAATTATCCAACTCGTTCTAGGTACAAACTGATGCCCAATATTCATAGAACAAATCTTTATCAGAAAAGTTTTCTTAATCTTGGACCAAAAATGTTCAATAAATCAGAATAATCAACTGAAATATCAATTAAAATCAAGACTGAAAAAGGCTACACATTTGACGAATTTTAAACTGTTTTTTTATATTTTAATGACAAAATATCACAACTATGTCATAAAATTAACTTTTATCTATTCATAATTATTTTTCTACATAATCTAAGCCGAACAAATAATTATATGTATATACCTATATGTATCATATTTTTAGATCATTGATTACTACAAACATTATACTTTGTAACGTGTCCTACTCTCAGACGTTTTCCTTGTCACTGTGCGTATAACAATGTACTTTTCAACAAGGAAATAATAAAAAATTATTATTATTATTATTATTAATATTAATGATTTCAAAGAGACTGGTCCATAGTTATTTGGAAGATTTTTCTTGTCTTTTTTGGGAAAAGGCTGAACGCAAGCAATCTTCCAAGAAGAAGGAAAATAACCCCTTTCTTGTAAGACAGGTTGAAAAGTCTGCACGATGTGTTTTTTCTACGGCTGTTATTGCAATTGAACCATCCGCTTGTGTTAGTGGTGGAATTATGAATTTTGTAAAGTTCTAATTAATAGCTTTAGCTACCGACCAGAAGGATCTAGACCCGTTGGGATTGGCAAGCAGTTTATCACTAATTCTCTGATTGTTAGTTCTTTGCTTTCATTTATCCTAAGTTTGCAGCATTGCGAGCATTAACAAATTTAGTTCGGTTTTTGGCACTGTCATTTTTGCGCCCCTGATGGTACGTAGTGCAAATTAGAAAGTGTTTTCATCTGTTTTGGTAACCACTATCAATACAAATTCAGGCATGTATCACAACATATATTTCTTCACGTTTTTCTTCGAAGACGTATCATTAGAATCAGGTCATACAATTACTCAACAGTGTTATGAAAACGCTTGAGGAAGCTATTGTTTGGCGAAACACATGTTGCGGTTTTGTAATCTGTCTGGTGAGAATCCCACAATAAGTATTACGTGAATGAAATATATATCCCTTGTGAATTTGTGGGATGAGATTTTGTTAACACTTGTGGAATAGACACGTTGAAAAATATATGGGTTGTGATACATGACTTATTTCGTATTGATGGTAAATCCTGATAACTAATAAACCATCGAAATTTTTTCAAGACGTTACTAACCAACGTGCTTTGAACAATTGTGAGATTGTTTCACAATTATCGGTGTTAAACTTTGTCTGTTGTTAATTTTTCTACGGGTTTTCCAATAAAACATCCTAAATACAGGGTGTTCATTAAACATACGGCAAAAATTCAAGGGACTATCCCTTGGACTATTCTAAAGATATTTTGTCCTTTGATGATTTTCGATAGGGCGCTTTGTTTCGAAGATACGGAGCAAAAAACAATTTCGACAATAACAATTTATTATCAAAAATTACATATGATATTTCTTAATCTACAAGAATTGTTGAAAATGACTACCCCACGTGCTCGGATGCAAGAATCCAATCTTTCAAAAACGCCAGGATCATTTCTGATTGCGTTACACCCAGGAATTATCCGATTTCTCAAATCTTCCACATTTTCCACTGGAGTAGTATAAACTGATGACTTTAGGTGGCTTCATAGGAAATAATTCAGGGGGTCACCCAAAATTCCCTTTCAAAAGTTTAACGAGAACTGATGTTGAAAGCGGTCTTCAAACCCCTCATGTGGATTTTCTTCAGCCCAAACATGGTTATTGTGGAAATTCCTTATGGCATTTCTTGAGAAACTGGCTCAATCGGTAAAAAGAATAAGCATCAGTAGTCGAGTAGAGCACGCTATAATTTTATTTCGACTACGTTAGTGATATTTTTCGCCTCGTATCTTCGAAACAAAGCGCCCTATCAAAAATCATCAAAGGACAAAATATCCTAAGAATAGTCCCTTAATTTTTTGACGCATGTTTAATAAACACCCTGTTCAATACCGTAGACAATTTTATTCACTGAAGTGACAGAAAAAAATAGCCGGAGATACTTTCCGAATCTTTGATCAAATACCCATCAAAGTTAGTGTTTTCGAAATAATGTCAACATGTGTGACGAATCCTGGGATATGACTGAAATATTTTGTAATGAAATTTGCGGAATTCGTGTTTTCATTTCTATCTGTTTAAAAAAACTGTTTTTTCCGTTAATCATCGAAGGATAAAATATCCTAAGAATAGTCCCTTAATTTTATGCCGCATGTTCAATAAACACCCTGTATAATACCGTAGATAATTTTATTCACTGAAGTGACAGTTCGAAATGGGTGGAGATACTTTCCAAATCTTTGACCAAATACCCATCAAAGTTAGTGTTTTCGAAATAATGTCAACATGTATGACGAATCCTGGGATATGACTGAAATATTTTGTAATAAAATTTGCGAAATTCGTGTTTTCATTTCTATCGAATGTATTGATTTTCCTTCAACGGTATCACTTGCTTTTCCTGTATTTATCAGTCATAACAGAAAATTTCCCATTTTGACACGTATTTATTATAACAAAGTAAATCTACTTGACAGAAAACGAAGAATAGAACACATCCCAGAATATATTCTATGAATCATTATCAGTCAGCTGGATTTGCTTATGCGATGAAAATGTCGGAAAAGGTCCCCCTCATACAGAATTCTTGATGGTGAATTGGCGAGTCAGGTCTCTCCTCGATAAGGAAAATAATGAAGTTTGATCGTGGAAGACCTTTCTCTGCGTTTCATCGATTGATCGAGATATTGTACGGCTACCAATTTATGTCCCAGAGTCTGTCAGTCAGTTCGATGTCTTTTGACGGAGTAGTTGTGAATATTTATTCAAAATTATTGAGTGATTTCGAGAAGTTTTTTTTAAACAATCTGATGATTGCTTCAACCAAAATCAAATTGAAATGAAGACATGCCCGAAATATGGCGAAACCCTTGTTGCGTTTTTGTAAAACTGTAAAAATCTCACAATAAACACTTTTTTGAGTACATTAGTTATGGATTTTCATCAAGTGTCGGCCAATTCCATCATATAAAATTGAATCGCTCGACTGAATGAAACAATTATAAACAAATTACTGGAATTTCTGGTTTAGCAAAAATTCTTTCCTCATTCACCCTGATGTGAAGTTTTTGTCATCGAATGACAATTTTAAAAGTTTAGATCAATTTGGTGTATGAAATACGCTTCAAGAAAAGTTTTTGACTTCTGGAATGTGGCAATAGTATTTTTGTTGGATTTTATTTTCATACAGTTACTTCATTTGATAATATATATCCGTACTCCGTTGATTTTCTTTGCTTATTCTATTCACTCTTCATGATACATTCTTATATGTTATGATTTCGATTTCTGTTTGAAGTATATTGGAAATATTCAGGTATTAACAATTTTTGTTATTGTTGCCGTGCGAGAAAAGAATTATTGAGCATGTGTCAGTATTGTTAATTGAATATATGTTGTGTGGAATTAAAATCATTTCAAAGCAGAAGCCGAAACGTCGAACAGATGAAATCTACAGACACGGTTCAACCTGGTCTACAGTACATCAAATTACCAACCCCGAAAACACCCACACACACAGCTGCAATAACCTGTGTGACTTTCGAGTCTAGGATATAAATAAAAAAGGGATGTAATTGAGCGTCTATGATTAAATTCTGTTTCTGTTCCTGGCTATTGCAGCCAAGTGTAAAGATGGGCAACACTTGTTTACAGACAGCAGGAAACAACACAAACGAACGGAGTTAACAACAGGAGTCAACCGCACATTTGTGGTTCCAGTTAGAAGACCAGGAAGCTATAGCTGCCTACGTGGTCATGTTAGATGTAGCCTGGGAATACTAGTCTCCTGTTTTGTTATTTTCTGCTGTCGGCAAACAAGTGTTGCCCATCTTTACACTTGGCTGCACCGCGCTGATGAGGCCAATAGCCAGAAACACGTTTCCGCGGTTTGCCCCACTTTTGGAGTGTTGTGTCCACTAATTGTTTCATTTTTGATTTTTATATCATACCCACTCGATAAAATATCCCTTTGTATATATATATATATATATATATATATATAGGGTGTCCCTGGACTTCCTCTTTTCCTCTGGGGAATGTATAGATGGGGTCACAATATCACCAGTACTTCATATAACTTTTTTTCCTAAAAGTCTTCGTAACCAAGTTACGCGCCCTCGAAGTTACAAAATGAAAAATGTTTTTCTTTCATAACTTTTCAAGTGAATATTCAAAATCATCCAAATTTTGGTAATTGACTAAACAAATGAATTCCGTCGATGAGTTTTCATGCAGGAGTCAGTTGTTTTGCTACAAAGTCAGGAACGGACTACCCCCGATGGTCCACACCCCAAAACTTTGAAATGACAGATATTTTTCAATATTTTTCAACAAAATAAGGTTACTCGGACAATTTTATGAATGAAAGTACTCGTGTGGAAAGTCGATCGGAGCAACGAGTCTTGATAAAAATGTAGTTCTACTCGACGACATCAAACCCGCTCGTCCACCATTATTTGAAATGAATAATTATCAAAGCAGAAATAATAATGATAACGTTAATTCAACAACATTTATAACAGGAATAATACAAAGTATGCTAAAATGAAGTCGTAAACAAAAAGTACAGTACCTATATGGAAGTTTAAGTCACAATTGTGATAGCAGATATTTTTTCAAAAGAAATATCAAGTTCTGTAGATTCGTGGTGTTTTTAAACTAACAAGCTACTCTACTATGAAATATCGAATTCATTCCATATTTTGTATGTACATAATACGTGTGGAATAATCACGTTTCGTGTTGATCAGTTATCTGAATCTCATGAAACTCAACATTCGAATGTTTCAAATTCTTCTTCACAGCTAAACTGTTGAGGAGTTTCACTGATAATTATAATTTTATGGGAGAAATTCTTTAACACGAATCTAAATTTAGCTGAAAAAACGCACATCGGAAAAAATATTTACTATACTAATAAAAAGCAAACAAATGAACTACAAAAACGGCTGCACATGATCAGGTGAAAAATATCCAGGGAATAATATTTCTTTCACAGATGTTGACAAAAAAACCTTTTAGAAAGTTTTGATAAAAAATGAGAAACTGGAATGCGATTTTGTTTTGTTGAGTGGTGCGTTGTCATATGACTATCATTGTATTGTCAATATTCTATAGGATATTTTGAATTTTTTTGATATGGCCGAACAGTTTACATTCAATGAATATGCAGATATGCATGTATTTTATGGACGAGCATTTTGTAATGCTTCAGAAGCTCGTCGTCTGTATTCCGAGCATTTTCCCAATCGAACGGTACCGTCAAGGGAAACATTCGAGCGTGTCGATCGCAGCTTGAGGGAGACAGGTATGTAATAATTGATAATTAATTTGAGCACGTTGTTTTATTTCGATATTATTGTAGGTACAGTTTTGCCAAAACGAGGTGGTGAGGGCGCTCCTAGGACTGTACGTACCGTTGTATTGGAGGAAAATATTTTGGAAGCCGTCGCTGATGATCCTTCAATGAGCATCAGAAATCTATCAGAACAGTTCCATACATCCAAGTCCACTATTCATAGAATAATTAGGGAACAACTGCTCCACCCATTTCACATCCAGAAGGTACATGCCATGACACCTCAAGATTTTCCAGCACGACTGGAATATGCCAATTGGTTCATGGATAGGCAAAGAGAGGATATGACTTTTATTAATCGAGTTTTATTCACTGATGAAGCAGGTTTCAGTAGAGATGGAGTTATCAACTCTCATAATCTCCATGTATGGGCCGAAGAAAATCCCCATGGGATATTGCAAACCAAACACCAACGGAAATTCAACGTGAATGTTTGGGCTGGTATCATAGGAAACCATCTTATAGGACCATTCGTTCTACAGGACCGATTGAATGGAGAACGTAATTTGGAGTTCATTCAGAACGATTTGAATGGACTTTTGGAACATGTTCCATTGCAAACCCGACCTCTACCAATCCATCCAATAGATGGATTGGTAGAGGTGGGCCATATTCATGGCCATCGCGGTCTCCGTATTTAAATCCATTGGATTTCTTTCTGTGGGGGCATCTAAAAAGCCTTGTTTACGCTACACCTATTCACACAAGAGATGCATTGTTGAATAGAATAACATTACATTGTGAAGCCATACGAAACGACCCTGGAATGCTATTTCAAGTACAGAGAGGGTGTCTTCGCAGACTAAGAAAATGTATAGAGAGAGGAGGTGGTCATATCGAGCAGTTTCTGTAGCGGATTTTTCATTTCTGTTTGCTCTTGAGGCTCTTGAGTTTCGTTAGTTAAACGTGTTTGCATTATAAAAATTCGTTATGAACATTTTACCTATCATTTCCATTTTCCTTAAAAACTAATATTTTCGAATAATGGTAGACATCTCAGGATAAATGTTGTTGAATTAACGTTATCATTATTATTTCTGCTTTGATAATTATTCATTTCAAATAATGGTGGACGAGCGGGTTTGATGTCGTCGAGTGAAACTACATTTTTATCAAGACTCGTTGCTCCGATCGACTTTCCACACGAGTACTTTTATTCATAAAATTGTCTAAGTAACCTTAATTTGTTGAAAAATATTGAAAAATATCTGTCATTTCAAAGTTTTGGGGTGTGGACCATCGGGGGTAGTCCGTTCCTGACTTTGTAGCAAAACAACTGACTCCTGCATGAAAGCTCATCGAAGGAATTCATTTGTTTAGTTAATTACCAAAATTTGAATGATTTTGAATATTCACTTGAAAAGTTATCAAAGAAAAACATTTTTCATTTTGTAACTTCGAGGGCCCGTTACTTGGTAACGAAGGATTTTAGGAAAAAAAGTTATATGAAGTACTGGTGATATTTTGACCCCATCTATACATTTCCGAGAGGAAAAGAGGAAGTCCAGGGACACCCTGTATATATCATTCTGGTCATTCCCATATTGATTTCAATTTAAGAGCCACCTTTAGACAGCTGTTTCAGCCTATTAGGCATTGTCATGGAATTATTTTCCAGCAGCTTGACTGCATTCACCTTTCTACTTTTTTCGAAAAGTTTCAATGAAGTTTAACTTTGGCACTTGTTTGTGCTTTAAATTTAACTTAAAATGATGTGGCCAACTGCGACCCACTGACGTTCAGTGTTTGTCAAATTCAACTTTTTTTTGAAAAAAATTGAAAAAGTGCATTTCTAGATCGAATTTAACAAAAAGTTACTTGAAAAAATTGTGTCTACGGCAATTTTATATCCATATGCCAAATTTTATGCAACTAGGATAAAGTTAACGTTTTGCTTATTTTTGACAAACTCATCATGGAGTTTAACTTTTCTGATACATTTTTACTTATACGGACATTTTTAGAGAGAAATGTGCTATAAAAATTTTAACATGACTGGTGCAAAGTTTCAATCACTTGGCTATTTTCTTAAACAAACGTCAGTACCTTCAATTTTGAAAAAGCAGACATAACTCAAAAACTGCAATGAGTATTATTAAAATTACTAGAGTTGAAATTACATTAAAATTTCAATATTCAGTATTTACAGATCATCTATAAATACTAACTAGGGCGTTAAGGATGTTTAATCACGTTGAATAAAATTTTTAAGTAGGTGTTGATGAACAATAACAAAAAGCATGTTATGGTAGTGTCAAGTTGTTGATTTACTTGTCAAATTCTTAACAGTTATTGTTTATATAATATAATATATATATATATATATATATATATATATATATATATATATATATATATATATATATATATATATATATATATATATATATGTTAACTCGAAGATTCTCACGGATAAAGTATGATGAGCTGTTTTCTCGGGTTTCGCTCCGTGTTCTGTGTATTTTCTCCCCATAAGGATTATTTTCACAACGTTTCGGCAAAGTCTCATTTGCCATCTTCTGGTGACGTCTAGTTGAAAAAAACAGACGTCACCAGAAGATGGCAAATGAGACTTTGCCGAAACGATGTGAAAATAATCCTTATGGGGAGAAAATACACAGAACACGGAGCGAAACCCGAGAAAACAGCTCATCATATATATATATATATATATATATATATATATATATATATATATATATATATATATATATATATATATATATATATATATATATTATATAAACAATAACTGTTAAGAATTTGACAAGTATATATATATATATACTTGTCTTATATATATATATATATATATATATATATATATATATATATATATATATATATAAGAGTGGTTTTCCGGGGGTTCGGTCTAGGTTGAAGTAAATACTATTTTTTTTTTAGCTGCCCGAGCTTTCGCTAATGTTTACTAGCTTTATCGGTAGCTGTAATATAAAAAAGGACATCAAAAGTATAGATATAAAACATGATAACGGAAAAAACAGTAACATACCTGTGAGGATTATTACTTTATGAATTTTTATTTTCATTTTTGAACATGAGAATGACATTTTTGACATTGAATACTGTGGAATACTTTTTGTTATAATTTTTCAATGTCGTTTATCATAATGATTTGTATTGTTTGAATATTACAGGATGTATTCAGGTTTTTTTTGTTAGTGAAAATGGATAAATTTTGTTGAGATTGTCGATTTCTGTCTTTCTGTTGATATTATTTTCTTTAATTTTGATTTCAGTCATCTCCAGAAATTGCCGTTTATTTGAATCTGGTTCGAAATGGAGAATTTTGATGTTAGTATAATCGACTGAATGATCATTATCTAAAACGTGTTGTGTTAGAGCACAAGAATTTCATTTTAAATTCTACAATTACTTTCATGAAGAGCTATACGGAAGACACTTTCATTTTCCTGACCATATTTCATCCCGTAATTTCATTTCGATTTTCTTGAAACATCAAACAGATCTGTTTGCCCAATTATTCTTTCATAAATGTTATTCAAACAAAATCAGTTTGATTGAGCAGATATATTTGGCAATGACTCTCTGATTTGAATTCATTCACTTTGTTTGATGATCGACTAATTCTAAAAGATTCTCAATTAACAAAGTAATCATGAAAACTTCATTAATTTGTCTGAAAAATAAATTTCAACAAAACTTCCCGAAGATGAATTGAACTGAGCTGTGAAACTTCGTTGGTATCAATTGAAAATGAAAGTTTCATTAAACTAGAAATAAAATTGAATTATTGATCTGGTGAGGTTCATTTTTATACCCATTCAGTTATTATTTTGCATCTAGCCGATCTAGCGGATTTGTTTTGATTGTTGTGAAACTGCAGTACAAATAAAAATGGCAAAAAAATATAGAAAGTTTTATTTTTCATTTTTCATTATGACTTCCTACCATATACTAACGGCTGCATCCATCAATTCATTGTTGTGAATGTTTTTTGTTGAATATCAGATATTTGAACTACAATTCGAAAGTACAAACAAATAAAACAGAAAACTTCAACACCAAAAGGTTTAAATGGGAGTAAAAAATCAAAAGAATCAATGTCAAAAAATCAACTATAGAGGGCGTGAATGATGAATGCCCAAAGATATTCTGTAAATGATATGCGCAAGAAAAAGGAATTTCGATGTGATTCTGAACAAGTTATATTATTAACAATAAAATTTTGTTTTCGGAGAAATTACTCTTGCCACTTGTTATCACATTTTCAGTTGTATTCAATATTGTTTTATTTTAGTTCGGTCATCATGACTTTTGTATTATTTGACGAAGTAAAACCTTTCATCTATCAAAACCTTCTATCATATCACCTTTCAATATGAGAATGCTTAATGGTTGGCTCTGTGGAATAAATGAAAATGAGGAGGAAATATTCATATCAACCTCGTACACCAATTACAGTGAGATATGTTAGCTTTGATGAGAGGTATTATACCTTTGAGTTTTCCAGGCCATGTGATACAAAAATCCAGTATGTTATTTCTAGTGATCGATTTAAAGATCACGTGCGGGTTATCCAGACCAGCGTGGCTTATGAGTGTAGCAAATTATCTGGAGAGATGTAGATGGGGTGGAAATATAAAGAATCCATATTTTCATAAATTTAAATAATTGATTTAACAAGACAAATATCGCATGTGAGTTTTTTAGTTTGTCTGAGGAGTGCAAATTGTGTGAAAAGTTTTAGGAATTCCATCAAATATTGATTTCTCACGCCTACAAAATTGAGATGGATGTTACTAGATGGATCCAACAATTTAAATAACATGCCAGAGTTTTTTAAGTTGTCTAAGATGGTCAAAGTGACGTGAGAATATAAAAAAATCATATTACTGAAAGTTTTACACAGCTGTCAAGATCTATTCAGCAGGATCATGTCTAAGGAGCTCCATTCCATTGAGTCGATTAATAAGTATGTTATATTGCGGATGTGTACGAATTCTCACTCGTGGATATTCACTTCTATATATTTGGCAATATTTTCAAAAATTCAAGAAACCCTTTCAAATCAATACATCGAGGAAAAATAGTCGCTTATTTTTCTTTATGGTAACACTCTCCATCATTCAAACTTGAAATTGCAAGGGAAATCCACCCTTACAGAAAATCAGCCGTTTTTGGGATCCTGGAAGAATAGTATCTTTATGTGAATTGAAGGGGTTATATTTTTAAGAGTGATTAATTTTTGGGAAAGAAAGTTTTTGGCTTGCTACTACTCCAGATCAGATGGAGTAGTAGGAAGCCAAAAACTTTCTTTCCCAAAAAGTATTTTCATCATTCTAATAGTCAATGTAAAACTTTGATTGACCTAATCACATTTGTAAGCGATTTCACAAGTATGTTACTTCACTCGAAAATGAGTTCTTAACATTTGTCTTTGAATGAAAATAGCTTTGCAACGAAGGTAATACAGGTTATCGATGTTCAAATACTTTTTTGCAATATTTCCATATTATATAATATCTGACATATTTTCCAAATTATGAAGTAAATGAACAATATATGACATAATTTGTTCCACCAGAAAGTTTCTGATTTTACAAAATATTTGAATACTTTCAAATTGAAATACGTCAAGGTCCGCTCAAACTCTTCACAAACTTCGAGAAAGAACGAAACTTCCGGATAGTTTCGAAAAAATGTAATCATTTCTTTCAGTAAGTCAGAAAATTAAGATCTCTCAACCATGAACGATATTCATCTATCGAGCGAACTTCCCAAGTCTAACTTTGCGGGATGGGGATATGTTTTTCTAGGAAACGAAAATTCATCATTATTCAGGTAACCATCAATAACATCACGTCAGTAGCAGGCGAAACAACAAACAACAATACCAACACCGAAATCGGAAGCTTGTTAAACTGAGTGTAAAAACCATCGAATGGGAATAAACAACAATGTATAGCGCAAACAAGAAAACTTTGTAGTAAATATTAACTCGCTCAACTTCTACTTAACTCAATTGTGGAGTTCAGCACTCCTCATTTATTACATTATACCTTACTATGCCCGCAAATACAATATTTGACTACATAAGATACATGTCGCCGAACAGTTTCATTTAGAGTTTTGATGTTCTTCTTCATTCTCCCTAAATGAATGATTCTGTTTCGTGGATCATATTCAAGTTGGCCTTTATTGTGAAATTCTCACTGAACAGTTTACAAAATGAATATTGATGGATTTTTTCTCAACACCAAACCGATATTTTTAACACCTCGACATGTGTTTCGATCACCAAGTGATGATACATAGATTAAACTAAATATGTATACAATTTTATCCTTATTCATACCATAGATACCCCTGCTAGGTACCTGTATCTAAATTGTCTCAAATTAATTTCACAATGTTGCTTTATCTACTAGTCTTAACTTAATTTCACAATGTGGCCTCATGTAATAGTCATGTAAATCTAATAAATAGAATATTATTTTAACAAGCTTTATAGTATTGATCCATCATCGTTATTCATAATAATATTATGTTTACTTTCGTTGACATCTAGATGCATGTTGTTGTTAACTTGTCTTACTAATCTCAACGAACTGAAGTTTATGGAGTACTTTTGTGGCAAAATATGATGGGTGACTGATCACCCATATTTTAGGTGTGTTGTCCTTAGAAAACGGAATTTTTCCTAATATGTTGAAAATTGGTGTCGTCAAACCACTATACAAAAATAAGAACAAACATCTTGACAGAGTGATCTGGATAGAGTCTACGGAGTTTGGAGAGAAAATCTCGATATTTTATCCATTTTTCCTCCTCTTTTCTGACGATATTCGTCTCGCCAGGAGCTGAAAACTCCACGGCAAACATCGTTTTGCTCTGGTGGTCGAGAAGGACTACATCAGGCTTACTAGCTTGTATCAGCCTGAGGGTGGGGAACGAATAGTTCCAATAAACTCGGCATTTCTCGTTCCCCACAACGGATTCAATATCTCCCGTAGCGTAGGGCAACACCGGTGTCTCATCAATTCCGTATAAGAGTGCCGTAGATGGTAATATAGCACTCTTAGGGCCGCGTTATGTCGATGGATACAGACCGAGACCGCGTATGCTGGACATATGATAGCGAGTACATTGAGGTCTCGGGCGCCTCGCGGCAGGCCCTGCACCTTGTGTCTGGAACCTCTACTCCTATCACGCGACTGCGGTAGAGTGAGATGATGAAAACACCATCCTTTCAAGCCCTCAGTTTCCGAATTCAGCCCACTCGACTTGAAAAAAGCGAACAATAGGCGTTATTGAAGAAAACCCCATGCATTGGCTTATCCTTGTGTTTCCGCAGAAGTAAGGTGATAACTGCGGCTTTTATCTGAGCTTTTTGCTGCCCTAAACAGAAATGCTCCAATTCCTGCTCTCTCATGGTTACGGACCATGCAAAGAAGGATATCCGAACTCCTGACGACTTTACAGGCTGTATCCACTACCATTCTGTCATGTGGACACTTCAAACTCAAAAGTCCACGGCCTCCCTGTTGTCGGGGGAAGTATAACCGTGGAACAGGCGATTTGTGTTGCAAACTCCTATGAAGATGCATCATTTCTCGGGTCTTTACGTCAAGTGAATAAAGCTCCTTCCGTGTCCACTTCACTACTCCAAACGAGTAGAGTAAGATTGGAACGGCAAGCATATTTGTTGCAGTGACTTTCTTCTTCCCCGGCAGTTCCGATGACCAGATCTGTCGAAGTTTGTGCTGATACTTGCCGCGGAGAGAGTTTTTCACTGCTGTTAACTCTTGTGAATAACTTTTTTTTTTCACCGTAGTGTACCCTATCCCCCAAAGCCCCGATACTTTCGGGAGGGCGCGCCAGCAT
This sequence comes from Leptinotarsa decemlineata, assembly GCF_025532065.1. Lineage (NCBI taxonomy): Eukaryota > Metazoa > Arthropoda > Insecta > Coleoptera > Chrysomelidae > Leptinotarsa > Leptinotarsa decemlineata. The sequence continues at coordinate 23,384,487 of NW_027412668.1, read as the reverse complement.
TATCAACTAATGACCATTCCCCACACCGTGGGGTCAGTGATCATTGAGTCCGAGAATCATGTACCCTGAGGAAGCGCACTGAGCCAAGAATGACAGCCTTCTGCATCTGTGCGGCTAAGATTTCTGCCTCAGTGCGGCAAGCCAGTATGATTTCAAGATTTGAGAGTAGAGTACTCCAAGTACTCCAATAATCACAACAACCATCTTAACAGAGTCATCTGGATACAGTTTGCGGAGTTCGAAGAGAAAATCTTCCTCCTCTTTTCTGACGATATTCGTCCCGCCAGGAGCTGAAAACTCCACGACAAATAGCGTTTTGTTCTGGTGGTCGAGAAGGACTATATTAGGTTTATTAGCTTGTATGAGCCTGCGGGTGGGGAACGAATAGTTCCAATAAATACGGCACTCCTCGTTCTCCACAACGGATTCAATATCCCCCGGAGCGTAGGGCAACACCGGTGTCTCGTCAATACCGTAAGAAGGCCGTAGATGGTAATATAGCACTCTTAGGGCCGCGTTATGTCGATGGATATAGGCCGAGACCGCATATGCTGGACATACTGATAGCAAGTATTAGGGTCTCGGGCGCCTCGTGGCAGGCCCTGCACCTTATGTCAGACAACTCTATACCCATCACGCGACTGCGGTAGACTAAGGTGTTGAAGACACCATCCTGGCAAGCCATGATGAACCCCTCAGTTTTTGACTTCACCCCACTCGACCTGAGAAAAGAGAACGTCAGGCGCTTTGATAAGCCAAGGTCTCCAATTTTATTGCAGAAGACTCCATGCATTGGTTCATCCTTATGTTTTCGAAGTAAGGTAATCTCTGCGGCTTTTATCTGAGCTTTTTTCTGAACGGGTTCCAACTCGATGACAGAGTTGTGGTCACCTCGTCCAGTGTCGAAAACTATACCGTCTTCATCAGTTTCTCGGGCAGCTGCCCTAAAGAGAAATGCTTCAATTCTTGCTCTCTCATGGTCAGAGACCATGCAAAGAAAGGGATCCGATCTCCTGACGACTTTATAGGATGTACCAGTACCGTTCTGTCATGAGATGCATCATTTTTCGGGTCTTTAGGTCGTGTTGATACAGCTCCTCCCGAGTCCAATTCACTACTCCAAACGAGTAGAATAAGATTGGACCCGCAAGCATATTTTTTGCAGCAACTTCATTGTTTCCCGACAGTTCCGATGACTAGATCTGTCGAAGTTTGTGCTGATACTTGCCGCAGAGAGAGTTTTTCACTGCTGTTACCTCTTGTGAGTGGCGTTGTTCCACCCCGAAGTAAGTATACGTCTCTCCGGCATCCAAATGGTGTAAAACGTTTCCATCCACAAGCTGCACATCCTCTCCGTAGTCCCCGCATTGTTCTTTTTGAGATGGACCATTGCACATTTGTCTATCCCGAATTTCATACAGATAACATGCGTGTACTCTCACACCACCCTCATGGACTGATGGAGATCCTTCTCTCCAGAGGCATGAAGTTCAAGATCATCCATTCAAAACAATTGTGTGACGTTGTGCCTCCGGTTTCCGGGGGTGCCACAGTTATACACAGTATTTCTGAGCGTAACGGATAATGGCAATAGTGAGATGCAGAAGAGAAGAGGACTGAGGGAATCACCGTTCGAACAGTCGGTCAACTGCGATGAGTATTCGTGTGTACAAGATGCTTGTCAACAACTTCAAGCATGTTATCGGTCTGTAATTCTAAGCAATCGACAAATCTTCGCTTTTGGGAATACGAACGGTCCGCCTCTCGACAAACCAATCCGGAATCGACTGCTCTCCGTCCAGCCATGAGTTGAAATCTCTGGCCAGATGGCGGTGGTTCTTGGTATTTTCTTCCACCAATAAGTGTTCGTCATCTGGGGTTATCGGGTTGCACAGTTCATTGAGCTCAGGTTGTCGAAACTCTCTGTTGAAAGCTTCGAACTGCGCTAGGGCTGGAGTGTCTAAATTGACTGGCTGTGGGTGTTCATGGATATCCTTCCAGAAGGATTCCACCAGATCAGCGGTTGGCGGATTATTCACAACACGTGGAGTTTCTTGAAATGAGCGAGAAGGTTTCTCGCGGCACCTTAGGTTTTCCGCGATACTTCTCGCTCGCCTTACTAGTAACTTCTTAGCAGCCACTAGCATTCGTATCCCATCAAGGCAGTGCTGTTTGGTGGTCAGCAGCACGGCTTGACTTAAAGTGTGATGGATACGTCGTAGATTGGCGGCTTTTCACCGCACTGCGGGCGTGAAAGGCCTATTGGCCGCCCTGTAATCCATCACACATTGGATACGAGACGCGTGATCTTAGCCTCCATCTTGTGTACACACCATTCAATCTTCCGGGATTTTGTCCTTCTGAGGCCAGTTCTTGTGGCTTCAGGGGCCTAATTCTGTGGAGCGCCCTGCGTGTTCTGATTGACTTCATTGGTGGCATGATGCGAGTCTCCTCTCCAGCCGTGCCAACGGATGGTAGAACTATTACGTCTACCACTCCGTTAACAAGCTGGGGAGGAGCTATATAGCCCTGCCGCCGAAGATAGGATACGTAATCCCTAAAATTTTGGTTGGAAAAGGCGGCATGCTCTGGATGTGTTTCACACCACAGAGCATGCAATCTCGTCATATACCCATGTATTATTATTATTATTTTCTGACTCATATTCAAATTTTGTTGATGGAAATATGTTATTGAAAAAGGAAACGAAGTTCTCAATATTCGATTTTTTGTTATCGAATATCAAAAAACATCATCCACATACCTAATCCATATCATAAGAAAATACTTTGACTTTTATTTGGTTTTCATTTCGAATTTTCTCAAAAGGTTTACCAGGTAGGGAGATAATGGGTTACCTATAGTCGTTCCCTCCTGTTGTTCATAAACGCAACCTTCCTACACAAATTAGTGAGAGAAACGAATTCATCAATTTCGCAATTATTAAAATTATTTTCTCATCTTTCCCTCCAACCGATTTCCTGGAGTCTTCGAAGTCCACTAGATACTCGTTAGGGCAACAAGAGGATTGTTCCGAATTCTTGGGGTTCTTGTTGAATACTCTTCGTGAGCAAAATAATAGCAAAATCAATACCCCTGACCGCTCTGGACTGAATGATTCCGTACAACCCATCTCGTCTTGTGTTTGTAAATCTTTTGCTGGAAAAATCCTCACTTGTTTACTTTGTGGTAAATGTTCAAGAAGTACTGAAAACTTATGTGAATTTCTGGAACTTCTTCTATCTTTTCCTAATACGACTAATAACCAGTCCGTGCAAAGCTTATTGTTAAATCATCTGAAAATGGAATTTTTAACAGGTGATGATCGACTGTATTGTCACACATGCGCCAAACTAACTGACTGTTATAAGGAAACAAGTATAGCTGAGGCTCCAGTCAATCTAATAATAACACTGATGATTTTCAAACAAGATCCAACCTCTAACGGAAGCAAGAAACTCTTTGGAAGGTTCGGAATAGATGAACATTTCAACCTAGCAGACCACTATTATAATATTCATGCAGTCATTGTTCACTATGGTTCTGGCGTTGGATTTGGTCATTATTACGCCTTGGTCAAAGAAGAAACAGACTCGTTTAAGTTTGACGATAGTCGTGTCACGAAGTGTTCTGGCGATGCATTGAATTTATTGGAGCCTCTGGAGACACCCTACATTTTGTTTTATAAGAGAGAGGACATTGTTAGATCAAGATCTTCAGATGATGTGGTGCTGCAGGTTTTTCCGGGTTTTCCTGCAGCTGAAAAACCAAATGTGCCACTGGAATCAATGAAGTCGCCCCGGAGCGCCAATTAATTTTTATTGTTGTTTTTATTTTATTTTTATTGTTGTTTTAGAATAAAATGTTTTCTCTAGTAATTTTCTGAGGTATAGTAAGATCTGTCGAATTGGGACGCTAGGAAATAAAGAACTAACATTAAAGGAAATCAAAATTGTACCTTATTTCAGAACGATGTTTTTTGTATGTTTTGTATCTAAGGAGTTTTCGATACTAAAATCTGGTTTCGCAATGGGCAAGCCTTCAAATTCCTTAGTGCTACTTGGTAGGAAGGAGATCCAATAGCTGACACTAAGGGACGCATGGTTTGACGGAGTTTAGCATAGCTATTCTTCCAAATTAGCTATTTTTCCATATTACCCATTAAGTGGCTAGAAAGTCATATGATTCAAATTGTTATATGAAGCACATTGTAGGTAGAATTCAGTCATATGAATACTTCTGAGGAAGCTAACGTATAGCAAAACATATGTTACAGTTTTGTAAACTGTTCAGCGAAAGTGTCACTGTTTTTGGAGTATGAAAGCCGTAGAATTTTGGAATTCCTTCCTGACGTTTCGCTGGCGCGAGTGGCTAGCTTCTTCAGAGATTTAACCATCATGGCTTGCTGTCCGATGACTAACTATTAGGCTTCGAAAAGCGTATTTATGTCTTGTCAGGTAATCAGTTGTATTGGTACCTGTATTTGTACTTGTACCTGCACTTGTACCTGTACTTGTACCTGCACTTGTACCTGTGCCTGTGCCTGTGTACAGGAATAGTATCCTTCACTAAGTGAAGGAGACCACGTAATTTCCACTAAGTGAAGGAGACCACATAATTTTGTTTGAAAACACAGAACTAATTGCCCTCAACCAGGGATACCATAGCCGACTGGTACGGGAGGCAATAGAGATCCACAAACACACGGACAATTTCAACAGAAAAGAAGAAGCGGTGAACCTCAATCAAATATGGAACCCCATTTTAAGGAATTTGAGAATAACAAACGAAATGACAACAGGCAGCAATATTGTTAATGTTCCAGGTTCAAGTACAGGTACAAGTGCAGGTACACATTCAGGTACCAATACAACGCTTTACGAAGCCTAAAAGTTAGTCATCGGACAGCAAGCCATGATGGTAAACCTCTGAAGCAGCTAGCGACTCGCGGCAGCGAATTGGCAGGAAGAAATTCCAAAAATTTACGGCTTTCAAACTCGAAAAACAGTGACACTGAAAACCTCAGCCGCGAAAGTCGAAACCAATGGAGTGTTACTCGAATAGGACAGGCCTCTTTTATTTCACATTTACCCAGATAACCTCCAGAACTTCAAGACAGTAAATTTTATGAAGATTTCCTTCTGTGTATATACCTGTTTATATAGTTTCATTCTGAGAAAGAAGTGTAGGAATTAATACCTTATAATTAAGGCTCGAATCGAAATTAGACATTCAATGCAAATTCGGATGAATGGGTTGAAAATTAAAGAAGTATATCTGTATAGGGAATAAATAGATAGATAGATTGTGTAGATGGGATAGGTCATATATCTCAAGTGTAGCATAAATAATAATATTAATAGTCTCTATTATTTTCAAAAAAATTGTACACTTTTCTCATCATTTTTATCTAGAAATTCGATATTGAAAAATAAAGGCGAAGTTCAATTCATTCAGCGAGAATATCACTGATGTTCTTCCACTGAACGTTAATCTTCCTTCACTATCAGAGTTTGTAGTCCGTACCTAATTTTATACAACTTCAATTTTGGATGTATGCACATATGCATTGGTAGTTAATAAAATATTTTATATCTTAACTGTAATTGTGCTGATTCTAACAGTAATGTCTTAAATGTTACTTTGAAATGACTGGCTCAATTTTTTCATTTCAGTTCAATTCAATTCAATCACACACTTTTGCAATCTGAATGAACGCATGAACATTCAGATTTTGAATAAAGGAGGAGTTAATGTTCCCTTGAACCTTATGTACAAGTTGTGGATATCCGTGCGGTATTTTATTTCATGGTAACATATGAAGGCGCTTTATCAGTACGTACATGCACTATGGAGATGTCTCCTGTTTTCCATACTCATCCATCTTGTTTCTTTTAATTTATGTGAAATCCTTTGGTGCCTCCTCTTTCCATGTAATAGCCTAAGACAAGAGTTATGTACTTTATGGATTTTGTGTTCATAATTTGTAATGACATTCGGGTGATATAAGATATCTGAATATAATTGAATAAGAATAAAATAACCCAGGTCTTACATGAACACATTTTTATTGAGATGGGAAGAAAATTACATAGAACAGTATACATACAGTATACATACATACAGAACAGTATTCAAGACACTTCAAATTGTTCGCGGTGTACATTGTAAATGGTAAAGCGCCCAGTGTGGATCCCTGAATAAGATTATAAGTCAATTTGGAAAACGTGATACATACTGCAAACAATAACATACTTATTGAAATATAAGTAAAATAAATGAAATAGATAAATAAAAAATATGTTATGATATATACGTCACAATGAAAGTGATCTAACATTACCCACTTTGATTATGAATTTATCTACGGTGTAGAAACATTTTTTTTTGTTAGAAGCACACCTAGCTGTATTTCAAAAGCTTGAGATGACAGTGTCTTCATATCGCTTGGCAGTATATTGAAAAGTCGGACACCAGCAAACATAGAAGACTTTTTATACTTTGCGTGATGGTGTTTTTGGGTGACGAGCTTATGGCTCTCTGTATCTGTAGAGTTGGGAGGGTGAGTGTAAGCCCACAGCACTTAGGCCACATGAGACCCATTGTACATCCTCCCGAGGAGTTGTCCTAGATCATCGTCCATCCTGTTCTTTCCAGGAAGGTAGACATGTCACTGGGATACATCTCCTTTATATCGGCAGGTGTAGGCCAGGACTCGCCGAACACACACTCTCTCATTGACGATAACTCCGGGCACTCGCACAGGACATGCCTGACAGTCTCATCTTCCTGTTCACACATCCTGCATAGAGGTGTGTCCGCTAGCCCCATATTATGGAGGTGTTTCCTTAGTTGACAGAGGCCAGTCAGAAATCCTACTATTAGGCGTAGATTTTTCCTGGTCATCGCCAGATATTTCTTCGGCGCCAGCTTCCCAGGGTCGTCCAAGGTGATCCTGGTAAGATTACATACTTTGATTCAATCCCTTTTTTTTAAGAAATAAGCATGGGGGTAACATTTGACTAGTTCCGCAATTGTCGAAGTCATCAGGCCGTAGGTGCCACTGGGTCCTAAAATTCTTAGTCCAGCCGCTTCCTTGGCTAAAGAGTCGGCGAAGCGATTACCTTTACTCCTGTCGTGTCCTTTAACCCACCTCAGGATAATATTATTATCTACCAAGGCTTTAGCTAAATCTTGGTGACACCCTGAGGTTATACGTTGTCTGTTCAAAGCTAATAGGACTTGTCTGCTGTCAGTGCAGATTGTTATGTTTTGCCAGAAATTCCTTTCTTGGTTATTTCTTTTGTGGCGCTTGAGATACGAGCCAGTTCTGTTTGGACCACGCTGGTATTTCCTCCCATTCCACCCTTAATTCTTAGGCTCAGTGATCTGGAGTACACTCCACACCCTAAGCCTTCTCTGGTTTTTGAGCCGCCTCATCATCTGACTCTATGTTCTGCTTAATTTGTATTTTGTAGGGTTTATTAAACACAAGCCTGGATCGCTTGTTGCCTGCAGCAGAGGTTGCGCAGTTAGCGCTTCCCGCCATAGGCCCAGCCTCAATTGACCCATTCCTACTTCAAAGTTTACACCAGCCATGGCGTACCATGGCCATTAACACAACATCCTCAACAGCCTGACCACGGGACACTCGCCGATGCGAATATTCGCGCGGTGCGAACGGCGAAGCGTCTAGCGACTGAAATAAACGCATAGCAATGTACTTATGAAGCCACGCGCAACGGCGACCGGCGAAGCGACCGGCAAAGTGTACCAAGCGAACCGCCTGGGCGAGTTGCAGCGCGACGGGCGAGTAGAACAAAGACTTGAATCAGTACGGCGTAAGCCACGGAGTCGAGCGGTGGTCGCGGCGAATAGGGCAGTGATCAAACGAGTTTAGTTGTTTTCGCCGCGAAAAATGAACACAGAGACTTTCATTGCTGAAATACTAGCTAGACCAGCTATTTGGAAGACTGATTAAAAAGTTAGAAATTCATTATTCATTCTACCGTCAATTACAAGTTAGAAGTTGTTTTTTGTTTTAGTTGTACGAAAAATTATTGTCATATAATTTAGATTTTTGTAGTAAATATATCTGAAAATGTGTTTATTTCATGAAATATTAATATACAGGGTAACATTTAATTAGCTGATATCATTTTGAGCAAAGATAGTTCCAAATATATTTAGTTATAAAAAAATTCGTTTGCGACCATTACTTTCTTGGGAAAAGTTGTTCATATTGATGGATACTATAGGTAATTCTCCAAAATATGATCAGCTAATTGAATATTAACTCTATACACAGGTATATAGATGAATACGTAATGTAGATTAATATAGATGGATATGTATAAATAGGAAAGTACATACCTTAATGTCAAAAACAATATTTCAGCGGCATTTAAAATTATATTTGCATTATTTTTTTTCTCCAATTCTGGTTGAATATTGATAAGGACATAATCGAAGGTTTCAATACTCATCCTGGTATACTCAAAAATTTTTTCTGGATATAATTTGTATTTCTCATATTTCTTGTGGAATTCTCCAATCTATACCCCGATAGATAAAGACATTTCGCTGTCGGACTATTGGTCGCGGCGGCGAACGTGACTGCCCATGGCCTGCAAACGGTGTCGCGTGAATGGTCGCCTCGCTCCCCGCTTCGTCGTTCACACCGCCGATCCCAGTGGCCAAGCCGTAACGTACAGATTCAGAGAAGTCAGACCCGTGATTAATTCCAATGCCGCGATTGGTGTTGTTCTCATGGCTCTTGTGATGTTTAAACACGCCAGTCGCTGTATTTGATATAATTTCTGAATGGCCATTGCTTGTAGAACTCTCGGTCCCCATGCAATGGTTCCATACGTTAACATAGGTCTTATTATTGCAGTGTAGATCCAGGTGACCACACGGAGTGAAAAACCCCATGCGCGTCCCACTGTCCTCCGGCATTGCTCATAAGTCACGTATTCTCTGTTTTGCTCTACTCTGTAGATGAGAGTTCCATGTTAGCTTCCTGTCGAGGATAGTAACAAGGTATTTTACCTCTTCTTTTCCTGGTGAAAAGGACCATCTCAGTCATCTTGGGATTGATCGACAGTGAATGTTCCTTACACCATGTTTCTATTAATTTGAGCCCATCCTGCGCTCTATCGCACAGTGTGTTTACAAATTTGCCGGTCTGCAAGATAACTATGTCATCTGCGTAGTTGCTGGGTGATTGTTGGAAAGGTTTTTTTTATCAAACGCTCCCTCGATATCTATGAATATACCCAGGTTGGATTCTTTGTTGTCCAATGATCTCTCGATTCTGCCAACCACATGGTGAAGGGCCGAATCAGTACACGTTCCCGGAGTATATGCATGCTGATTTGGATAAAGTGGGTTGTGAACAGTACTTCATCTCTTTTGTACCGCTCACATAGCCTCTCCATGGTTTTTAAGAAAAACGATGTGAGACTAATTGGTCGGAATGCTTTTGGTAGGGTGTAGTCCATCCTACCTGATTTGGGTATGAATATTACTCTTACTTCTCTCCACTTACTGGGAATATGCCTCAGAGCTAGAGAGACTCTGAATATTCCAACCGGGTGCGGCATAAGAGTGTCCAGCATATGGTTACTCCTAGAATGATAAATATGGACTTCCGATCTCGACTCTAGTTGCCTTCTTTTTTCATAGATATTTGTACGTGTTTTTGGAATGAACATACAGGCAACAGTTAGTATTTTATTTTGACGAAATAGCTGTTTGTGATATGAGTGTTAAAAGTAAGGTTTCATTTTTTGAGTGAAAAACAAAATAAAACTCACTTTCAACACGGAGCTTTTTGTACAACTGTCATAATAAAATAGATGAATTTAATATTTCTATAAAACACATTTTGGCATCACTTGTCAGTTGATTATTTTCATGTTTATCGCATTTTGGGAATGAATAATTTATAATTTTCATAATGATGAACTTGCAAAAGCAGTCTTCCGAAAATTTTCCTAGAGCAAAAAGGGGAATACCATCAGCAGCACAATGACTTTTTGATCAGACAGGTTTCACGTTTCCTGTAACACTTATCACAAAATTATTATTAACGGAGACTCGTGAAATAACAGTTGGTTTGGATGAAGTTTTGTCGAATGAAGTTGTGAAACTCTTCTGAATTCTGTAATCCTGGAAAAAAGCCCTGAAAGCCGATGGCTTTCATATAATAATGAAGAAAAATACGCTGTATCTTCGAAATATTGAGTAAATAATAATTTCTTTTAAAAATATTAATTTATTCATCAATTTCTTTTTCGTCTCTTTCAGAGTAATCTCCCTCAGATATGAGATCTCTCATCGATTCGGTTTTCATCTCTTCAATAGTCACAAAACGCCCCCCCCTTCATGAGTCTCTTCAATCCTTGGGAAAGGAAAAAGTCACATGGGGCCAAATCTGGTGAATGCGATGGCTGAGGCATGATAACGGTGTTGTTTTTTTGGCAAAAAAATTACAAACAAGCAATAACGAGTGAGCAGGTGCATTATCGTGATGCAAAATCATTATTCCACAATTCCGAACCTTTTCTTCTTATTGCTTTTCGCGAACATCGCATAACTTCAAGATAATACATAGTCCTTACTAACCGTACGGCTATGTGACAAAAATTTCTACGTCACCATAATCGAAGAGAACAGTAAGCAAGCTCTCGACATTTAATCGAACTTGGCGTGATTTTTTGGTGGTGGCTCTCCTAGGCTCTTCCGGGACGAGTGGACTTTGGTTTCGATGTCATAACCGTACACCTATGACTCGTCACCAGTTATGACACTCTCAAGCAAATCTGGATCACCATTGACGTTATTCAACGAATCCTGAGGAATTTGAGAACGAACTTCGTTGCCAGGAAAAATTCAAAAAGAGTAGAGAAAGATTAGGAAAGAAGTTCATGAAATATAACAAATACAAGTAGATCTAGAAGAAAATTGAAGCAAAAAATGAAAAAAAAAAATGGAGAAGGAAATGGGTGACTTTTTCTGCTACTCAGGAGTCTTTCGACTCGTTCGTTCCTTCAAGTCTAAGAAAATCATTGAAGCCTCACGAACTCATTGCTTTTTTTCATCTCATAAATTCCAATACACAATTCAACAATCGTGTTTCCTAACTAGTTTGTACAGGTCCTTCGTTGGAGGTTTATCATATATTCTTTTGGACATATGTTCGATATCTGCTTTGTTGAAACAGTTCTTCAGTTCAGTTCTTTTCTCGGACGATCATTTTATTGAGGATCTATTGATTCAGTTGAGTCCTGAAATTGATATCACTTGCTCATCGTTAGATTGTAAACACCTCAGCCTGGAAGACTCATCAGTGTGTATTGACAGAGCGGATAACTGAAATATTAATTTCCCCTATTTTTCTCCTATTTCTTCTATTACCGGTTTTTGGCCCGTCTGTATTCCAGTTATTTTTGCAGAACATATTATCAGGATGACTTTTCTTTCTCCACTACTTGTGGTTCATGACCTTAACTGCGAAGTTTCGAACGAATGTATTCATGTCGATCTCGTGAACTGTAAAAAAGAGCATTGTCGCAAAGTTGCCTGTTTTTCGGTACTATTGAACACTGAATATTTCTAAATTCAATTTTTACTGCATCTTCCTCATTTGCAGAGTTATTCAAAATCTTGGCATACCTTGCCATTGGAACTTTTATTGTACTTGTCGGTCGGTAGCCAGGCAGTTCGACGTAGGTGCTTTGTTCACTCACTCGAATTGACTGCCGTGTTTATCGGTAGTTCAACCCCTAGTCTGAACAATCGATTTCCACTTGCTATCATCCAACCCGTGTTAGAAATCACACGTTAAAAGGTAAGACCTCGTTAATCATAAGATCGCAGAAGTTTCGACTTCTGAAGGTTGTCATTCGTAGGGGTGCGACAGCTGGTTAACGAAAAAACAGATTAACTTGCAGAATACGATCATAGATAACTTTCATTGTACCTACTTGCAGAATACGATCATAGACATATTTTTATAGTTCAAGTAAATGATATAGGGATCCCTATATTATATATATATATATATATATATATGATGTGTTGTTCTTCCGGGTGTTCATCCGTTGGGTACTATTCGATAGTCGACGTTTCGCCATCATCTCAGATGGCATTATCAAGACGAGTTACTGCTTCGCTTCGAGAGGTGTAACTCGAGTTACACACACACACAACACATCATATTCTACCATCCGTGAAAACCTACATTGTAATATATATATATATATATATATATATATATATATATATATATATATATATATATATATATATATATATATATATATATATATATATATATTGCTATTATTGTAAGTTACAAAAAGGGTTTGAAGTTCTATGACTTCTATTTGCGAGCGCTTTCGACAGCTGGTCGTGCTTTAATCCAAAGGTACGATAAACACAAAAAGGCATAAATAAACCCAATAGTATATAAATCAAACCTCGCAACACACGCCATACAAAACAAACATAACTTTCCCCCACCAGAGAACATAAAACTCATAAAACAAGTCAATAAGGGAAACCGCATGGACATTTGGGAAAACTCAAACATCCATAAATTTAACAGTCAAAAATCACTTATCAAAGAACAAGTACAAATCAAAACACAACAAGACCTAACATTCAATATATTTAACAAATCAACATACACGTCTAGAAACAATAAACCTAGAGAAGATTTAACACAAAGAATAGTACCTGATGTAATCCAAATACAGGCAAATTCACCTAAAGCAACATAAGTACCTGTATTGAGGAGTTCGGACCGTATAAAAAGACACACAACAGGATCACATGTACAGATACAATAGTGCCTAGAGCAGTGGTTCCTAACCTGGGGGTAATTACCCCCGCAGGGGTAAAACGGAGATTCTAAGGGGGTAACACGGGATGGCACGAAATAGTATTAAAATAGCAATAAACAAAATAATAGTACGGTAAACGGTAGCACGGCGCTCTCATGCTCGCGGCTGACGGCGACGGCGGCGGGTGAGCTGCGGTGTGGGAGGGGTGAAGCATGACTAGCGGCGGGCCGGACAGGCGGCGATGTTCATTTTGTTTACCTAAGCTTAGGAAGAACACGCATTTTATTTGTTCCGCCGCGCATTGCAGAAATCGTATTTTTGAATTGTTTAAATTCAAAGGTAAGCAGTGTTTGTTAATATCGTCACGTTTATATTGTCACGAGTGATTTGTTTACGTAGGTATGTATTAGTTGATTTTTGTTTTAGGTACCTACAGGTGTTTTTGACATGGCTTCTACTTCATCTGGCAAAAAGCGCACTTATAAAGAAGCATTTCTACAATGGGGTTTCACAAGCATCGTAGACAAAAATATAGAAAAGCCTCAGTGTGTTTTATGTAATAAAGTGCTTAATCCAGAAAGCATGAAACCGAGCAAATTAAAAGAACATTTTGCTAAAGTTCACAAGGAGTTCGCAGATAAAAATATAGATTTTTTTAAGAAAAAGGAGAGGATTCTGAAGTCTTCCCGCATGGATTCTACAGGCAATATACAGAAAGCAAATGAATCATGCCTTCAAGCTTCATACAAAATTGCTTATCGCATCGCACGTAATAAAAAACCACACACTATAGGAGAGGACCTCATCAAACCTTGCTTGTTAGATGCAGTAGCACTTGTTATTGGTGAGCAACATGTAGCTAAGATTAAACAAATCTCACTCTCAAACACTACTATTCAAAGTCGCATATGTGAAATGAGTGCCGATATTCTAGCAACCGTTATTTCTGAAATAAAGGAAAGTCCTATGTTTGCGCTGCAGTTGGACGAGTCCACAGATGTTGCTTCGTGTTCACAATTATTGGTGTTTACACGATACATTAAAGATGATGATGTAAAGGAGGAATATTTGTTCTGCAAGTCTTTGTCCACTACTACTCGCGGCGAAGACGTATTTCAAACGCTAAAAGAGTTTATTGAGGAAAATGGCCTAGACTGGTTAAAGCTGATTGGTACTTGTACAGACGGGGCGCCTTCCATGATGGACACGCTTTGGCTGTGAAAACGCTTCCACCAGATTTGCTAAACACGTTGAGTGACATAGTAAAAATTGTTAATCATATTCGAGGCAGCGCTACTAACTCAAGATTATTCAAAGTTTTGTGCGATGAAGTTGGTGCTACATTTAATGCTATTTTGTACCATACAGAGGTACGTTGGTTATCAAGAGGCAAAGTTCTAAGTAGGGTTTACGAATTACGAGAAGAAATTGGATTGTTTTTTGAAAATCAGAGAACACAAAAAGAAAAAGAATATTATGCAAAAATTAAAGACCAAACATTTATTCTAAAAATGGCGTACCTTGCTGATTTTTTCACTGAAATTAATAGTCTGAATATTTCACTGCAAGGAAATGAAACGAATATTTTGACGTTGCAGGATAAAATCGCAAGTTTTTTGCGCAAATTGGAACTTTACCAACGCAGAGTTCAAGCTGGTGATGTGTCAATGTTTACACAACTAGGTGAGCAATTAGTAAATAATAAACAAGAGAAAATCACGTTTGAAAATTCCGTGGTTCAACATTTAACTGCCGTGATAGACTCACTGCAGCAATATTTTCCGAACATGGACAGTCGTGAGTCCTACTCCTGGATTTTAAGACCATTTTCTACTTGCGTCGATATTTTCAAGGACGAAGATGTGTCAGCGAAAGTAGAGTTTCTCGGGCTGCGTGAGAATAACTCATTGAAAGTTGATTTTCAAAATGATAAACTAAGCACATTTTGGCGAAAAGCAGCTGCAGAATATCCCATTATAGCTGACAGAGCTTTAAAAATGTTGATTCCATTTGCTACAACTTACAGATGTGAAACTGGTTTCTCAACTCTTGTTACATTAAAAACGAAAGCCAGAAACCGTCTGAATGTTGAGCATGACATGAGATGCGCGTTGAGTGAAACCGAACCTAATATTGTCAAACTTGCGAATGCAAAGCAATTTCAACCTTCACACTAGTTAACTCCAAGATTTACATATTACTTTACTTTACTAGTTACCTAAACGTGCAATTTCTTAGGATTTAGTTAGATAATAAACATATTTTCGTTCGAATTTGTGTGGTTTTAATTATTTTAAATTGGCTAGGGGTAAACTCAATTCCCATACTTGTTCACAGGGGTAGTGACATTGAAAAGGTTAGGAACCACTGGCCTAGAGGATGACAGCACGACCAGCTGTCGAAAGCGCGCTCGCAGATAATCAAATAGAAGTCATAGAGCTTCAAATCCTTTTTGTTACTTACATTAATAGTGAAGTAGTGAAAATAAAGGAAAAATTAGTTGCATCATCCAAATATATATATATATATATATATATATATATATATATATATATATATGAATAGCTGATAAAAACAATTATATTAAGCAAAAATAACCTGAAATGAAATAATAGTGAAATAAAATACAAGTCAAAATAAAACGATTCAACAAAAAATAAAAATAAAGAAATAAAAATGAAATTAAACGTGAGACCTTCCATCACTTCCACAATGGACAAGAAAATCCACAACGAATTGCCTTTCTCAGACGTTTTAGTGAAGAGGACCGACACTAAATAGAAAACATCTGTATACCGAAAACCCACTCACACGGGACAGTATCTGAACCAGGAATCCAACCACCATCAATCGACTAAAAGAGGAATCATCAAGACTCTATTAGATCGTACTTTCGGGCTCTGTAATACGAAGGAAGGTCTCGAGAAGGAACTAGACATCATCAAAAATTATCTTCAATGGAATGGCTACTCCAAAGCGATGGTAGAGAAGAGTTTGGCTCAAAGACAGCAGGAGCCTTGAAAGTAAGAGAAGCCGTCACAACCAGTGCTTGCACTTCCCTACATCAGAGGTTTCAAGTACATCAGAATCTGCTTCAGATCCGGTGACACTATCCGTAGCAGCCTCACGAAAACGAGGCCACCAAAAGCGGACTGCGATTTCAAGGATTGCATTTACTGGATACCCTGTGATTGCGGAAAATCCTATATTGGTGAAACTTAGAGGCCATTGAATATTCGCATTGCCGAGAACAAGAAACACACACATCGAAGGGAAACCAGCAAATCAGGAATAGCAGACCATGTTTGGACCCATCAACAAAACATCGAGTGGTCCCAAGCTGAGATCTTACACAGAGAGGAACATTGGTTCAGGAGAAAATTCAAGGAAGCCGCATACATGTTTTCCAACAGCGTATTAAGCCAAGCTAGCGTAGAGATACGCAACATATGGAAACCCATCATCAAGCGAAAAATGGCCAACTCCCGCCAAACGGTTATCTCCCACTGAACCAGTGTAGCGGAAAAATGGAAACCGGGGATAAGTGAAAGTACTCGAACGACCAATAAATAGTCATCTTTCGGAGGAATCAGTCCAGTCATCATCCGAAGACGATTGTAGATACTAACAATTGGAACGTCGTGAACTAACGTGGCTTGGAATCTCTTATCTTTTTATTTTTTTCATTTTTAATTTCATTTTTATTTCTTTATTTTTATTTTTTGTTGAATCGTTCTATTTTTATTTGTATTTTATTTCACTTTTGTTTCATTCCAGGTTATGTTTGCTTAATATAATTGTTATTATATATATATATATATATATATATATATATATATATATATATATATATATATATATATATACAGGGTCCTGCAACAGTGGCGCGGTGTTCCATATCTCTATATAGGAAGCAGATAGGAATCTAATTTTCTATAATATTACCTTATTGCTCGAGCTCGACAAAATAAAAATATTGGCGGTCACACAGGGTGTTCGATTTTTTCTGGGCGGATCCCAACTGTGTCTTTTTAAATGGCAACCTATATTTTTTATCGCTTTTTTCGGTTTCTTCATAGAAAATAAAATGAACTTTATGTATATCTGCACTTCGAAAATATTGACGGTTTTCGAGATATCTAGCATGACAGGTTTTTTTTCCAATATTCGTCACTCAGAATATTTGAAATTATAAAGTGGTGCCAAGTCCAGTTGAAATTTTTTTTTGGTCGAATATTCTACATTGGTAACTCTCTCAAACGATATATCTGAAATCGACCTGTGATATACAGGGTATGAAAAACCGCTTGCCAAATATTGTAAATGAAAATTTGCAAAATCTTCCTTATATTAAATGGAACACCCTGTATATTATTGATCCATAAGAAGCGCCAACGAAACCTCTACAAATTTCATTAAGTATTCCTATGGCTAAGTTCAATAGTTTTTCTTAAATGAGCATTTCTTTCGAAAAATGGTCATTTTTTCAAAGCGAAATCCATTTGACGACTGATAAGAATATACAAAAAATACCCTTTCCTTAAAATATCGCCCATTCCTAAAATTACCTGTTGCTAGGTAAACAAGTTGCGAATTACACCACAAAATGGACGTTCTTGAATAGTTACAATAATTTCAAAAATCTCGGAATTTGTGCCATATTTTTTCGGTCTGAAACAACCTTTCAGCGAATGAAATATTTATTGGAAATCAAGTAGTCTGGCAAATGACAGAACAAAATATTTGGCTGCAAATGAATATTGAAATTTTTAGTCAATCGTGAAGTTGAACTGTCGGTATAATTTCATCAGAATGTTGTTATCAAAAAGTGATTTGATTGATATGATTTTCATATTAGGTGAATCAGACAGGAATTGTTTATTGGCAAGTAGAATTTATCCTCAACAGTATCCAGATAGAAGGCATCCAGATGAAAGATCTTTCCGAAAGGTCTTGGGACGATTCGTTGAAACTGGATCTATTAATTATTCCAAACATGAGCGCATCAAGCTAATGAAGATAATGAATTGCAAGTTCTTCTTGCTGTTGAAGAAGATCCTAGTAGGAGTCAACGACAAATTGGGGAAATAGTGGATATAAGTGAGAGATCAGTGCAACGAGTATTGAAGAAACATCGCTTGCATCCATACCACGTTCAGTTACATCAAGAACTACTGTATGCTGATTTCGAGAAAAGAGTGAGATTTTGCAATTGGGCCATGAACAAAATTCGTCGAAACGAATATTTTTTCAATAATATTTTATGGTCGGATGAATCGACATTCCATAAAAATGGATTTGTAAATCGACATAATTACCATTATTATGCGACAGAAAATCCTCACTTATTGAGACAGGTGGATTATCAACATAGGTGGTCGATAAATGTCTGGGGAGGCATCATTGGAGAATATGTAATTGGTCCATACTTTTTTGAGGGACATATGAATGGTGCAATGTATCTCAATTTCTTACGAAATGATTTACCAGGTTTGTTAGATGATATTCCTCTTGACCTCCGCAATAGAATGTGGTTACAACATGATGGTGCACCTGCTCACTATTCGGCAGAAGTGAGAGATCATCTAAATGAAGTATTTCCCAATAAATGGATAGGACGGAATGGGCCTGTACGGTGGCCCGCTAGATCACCAGATTTGACGAAACTAGATTTTTTCTTATGGGGATACATAAAAAATATGGTTTACGTTGAGCCACCAACTTCTCCCGAAAATATGCGACTTAGAATAACGAATGCTTTTCGCAGCATTACACCAGCTGTCTTGCGCAGGGTAGAACAGTCTTTCAAACATAGACTTCAGCTCTGCATTCAAGAAAATGGAAGACATGTTGAACATATTTTATAAAAGTTTCATTATCAACCTTAATTAAACTCTCCCTTTTGTAGTTTTGTAATTTGCCAGTTGACAAATTTGAATATCTAGAACTCAAGCTCTGAATGAATATAATAACATGAAAAAAATAGTTATTTATAATGTTTCTTTCTTTTAACTTGTTTGGTTTGATATTGCACGATTTATGAGTGAAATTCTGCATCCAATGAAAAAATAATTTTCCATTTAGCAAAAAGTGATAGGTACATACATTTATTTCGTTAAAAAATATTTGTTTGGACACCTTCTAATGTACAAAATTGAAACAAGATATCTTTCGTATATTTTTATCAGTCGTCAAATGGATTTCGCTTTGAAAAAATGACCATTTTTCGAAAGAAATGCTCATTTAAGAAAAACTATTGAACTTAGCCATAGGGAATACTTAATGAAATTTGTAGAGGTTTCGTTGGCGCTTCTTATGGATCAATAATATACAGGGTGTTCCATTTAATCTAAGGAAGATTTTGCAAATTTTCATTTACAATATTTGGCAAGCGGTTTTTCATACCCTGTATATCACAGGTCGATTTCAGATGTATCGTTTGAGAGAGTTACCAATGTAGAATATTCGACCAAAAAAAATTTCAACTGGACTTGGCACCACTTTATAATTTCAAATATTCTGAGTGACGAATATTGGAAAAAAAAACCTGTCATGCTAGATATCTCGAAAACCGTCAATATTTTCGAAGTGCAGATATACATAAAGTTTATTTTATTTTGTATGAAGAAACCGAAAAAGCGATAAAAAATATAGGTTGCCATTTAAAAAGACACAGTTGGGATCCGCCCAGAAAAAATCGAACACCCTGTGTGACCGCCAATATTTTTATTTTGTCGAGCTCGAGCAATAAGGTAATATTATAGAAAATTAGATTCCTATCTGCTTCCTATATAGAGATATGGAACACCGCGCCACTGTTGCAGGACCCTGTATATATATATATATATATATATATATATATATATATATATATATATATATATATATATATATATATATAATTCCTTGGAGTTATTTGGGATAGCAGCGAAGCGCAATTGTACTCTTACAACATTATATTTCCAATATTTCGACAATGGTTATTGTCATCATCAGGGAGCTAAGATGATAGATTTTGAAATAATACAGAACTTAAGTTAACACACGAATACTTACAATGTTAGTGAGATTGGTCGCAATTGAGTTGAGTTAAAATTAAAATATGAACGTTGTGATCATGATATAAACACGTAACAACTGTAAAATTACAAGACATCCCAAATAACTCCAAGGAATCGTAACTATATATATATATATATATATATATATATATATATATATATATATATATATATATATATATATATATATATATATATATATATATATATATATATATATATATATGTATATATATATATATATATACAGGCTGATTCACGGTGGATGGCACATTAGACGTTTCTGGTGAACCAGACAACGGATCACTTTGAAAATTCAATGGAGGGCATATTGGGACATTCTCTAGCCAACTAAAATATTTTCGACAATGCGGTGTTGCCGCTTCTATTAGAAAGCAGTAGCAACTTTGATTTTTCAAATGGAACACTCTGTATATAATATTATTTTTGGAATCTCCAACAATTGCCCGACAACTTTTCTTGATATTTCTCTATACCTATCTGTTACCGTTTTCGAAATAAAAATTAATTTCAATTTTTTTCTTCGAAAATCATGACTTCTAAAAATGCCGATATCTTTTAGTTAAGATGTACTATGATATCGAATTTTGGTTTGGAGTTAGGTGATACTTGGACACTTTCCACACGTCAGCCTAATCTCCGTTACTTCAATACAGGGTGGTAAAAAAATACAGTTTTTTCGTTTGCTTGAAAAAATTGCTGAAATTTGATTATTTTAAATGGAACACTCTGTATATTATTGAAAATTCGGAAAGCTGCTGAAATTTGCTTTCTTTCTATGTATATCATACCTATACCTAACTAGTCAAGTTTCGGACTTATGAACATTTATTTGTGAAAATGTCCCTTCAGAATGGTATTTCCATTCGGTATTTGGTAAGCAGGCCATGATTACTATTTGACAGTAGCGTTGTGACATTCTCCTAATAATATCGACATTTTCGTCACTTCAGAAGTTGCAAATACCTTCAAAACGATGGAACAAAACTATTCAAACGAAGTTCTTATGAATTTGTTTATTATTTTTGGACAGTGTGACAAAATTATCAGCAGAACATGTAGAAAGTTCAATGAAATGTATCCGAATCTACCGCCAATGAACCTCAAGAAATTTATACGAATTCAGAACAATTTCAATATGTTTGGATAAACTTTAAAAAAGCACCAAGAAACTTGAAATTGGAAATATTGATATGAATAATTATAAAAAAGTAAAACAATCATGTGGAATATTTCAAAATATGTTCGAATCGCTGGCCGTTCCCTTCCAAGCACTTTAAAATGCGGGTGTTGACTGCTTTCGTGGTGGCAGATCTGATTTCATTGGGATCCAAATCTTCAAATGTTTGGGCAATCCTTTCTAACAATTCATCCCAAGCGCCTCATCCACCGATCGTCAAATAGTCTATCCAGTTCTGCGCTCACTTCTCTTGTGCAATGTGCAGGAGCTCCGTCTAGTTGGTACCAACAGTTTCGATAATCTTCGAGTGGCAGATTATCCACGAAACTGTCTACAGTATTCTCCAAAATATTCAGGTAGCTTCTGGATGTTAATGACTCCTCGTATATCACGTACCTCAATTTGTTGTCCATCAACATGCAGAAGACATTAAAACTAAATTTTTCTTGAAATCCGGCTTCTTTTGTGACGTGAGGATTTTCACTGGACCAATAATGACGATTTTTTCTATTGAAAATCCCTTCTCTCGAAAATTTCGATTCATCAGTCCAAATAATTTTATTAAAAAAAGTGGATCTTCTTGAATGCGTGTCAACAACATTTCACAAAATTCTACTCTCTGTTGAGGATCTTGAGGCTTCATTGCTTGAATTTTGGTGAATTTATAATCATGCATTTTATGTATTCGCAAGATTCTTTGAACCGATGAATATTTTATACCCAAATCTTCTTCAGCACTTCTTATCGATGACTCGGGAAATGCGTGAAAATATGGTTGTCTTCGAAAGTTACGGGTCGAGGCAAGTTTCTTGGTGCTTTTAAAGTTGATCCAAATGCATTGAAATTGTTCTGAATCCGTATAAATTTCTTGAGGTTCATTGGCGGTAGATTCGGATACATTTCATTGAACTTTCTACATGTTCTGCTGATAATTTTGTCACACTGTCCAAAAATAATAAACAAATTCATAAGAACTTCGTTTGAATAGTTTTGTTCCATCGTTTTGAAGGTATTTGCAACTTCTGAACCATGGAATTGGCCAGCGAGATCACCCGATCTTAATCCATTAGATTTTTATTTGTGGGGAATGTTTGAAGAAAAAGTTTACAAAATACCCGTGCGTTCGAGGGATGAATTGTTAGAAAGGATTGCCCAAACATTTGAAGATTTGGATCCCAATGAAATCAGATCTGCCACCACGAAAGCAGTCAACACCCGCATTTTAAAGTGCTTGGAAGGGAACGGCCAGCGATTCGAACATATTTTGAAATATTCCACATGATTGTTTTACTTTTTTATAATTATTCATATCAATATTTCCAATTTCAAGTTTCTTGGTGCTTTTTTAAAGTTTATCCAAACATATTGAAATTGTTCTGAATTCATATAAATTTCTTGAGGTTCATTGGCGGTAGATTCGGATACATTTCATTGAACTTTCTACATGTTCTGCTGATAATTTTGTCACACTGTCCAAAAATAATAAACAAATTCATAAGAACTTCGTTTGAATAGTTTTGTTCCATCGTTTTGAAGGTATTTGCAACTTCTGAAGTGACGAAAATGTCGATATTATTAGGAGAATGTCACAACGCTACTGTCAAATAGTAATCATGGCCTGCTTACCAAATACCGAATGGAAATACCATTCTGAAGGGACATTTTCACAAATAAATGTTCATAAGTCCGAAACTTGACTAGTTAGGTATAGGTATGATATACATAGAAAGAAAGCAAATTTCAGCAGCTTTCCAAATTTTCAATAATATACAGGGTGTTTCATTTAAAATAATCAAATTTCAGCAACTTTTTCAAGCAAACGAAAAAACTGTATTTTTTTACTACCCTGTATTGAAGTAACCGAGATTAGGCTGACGTGTGGGAAGTGTCCAAGTATCACCCAACTCCAAACCAAATTTCGATATCATAGTACTTCTTAACTAAAAGATATCGGCATTTTTAGCAGTCATGATTTTCGAAGAAAAAATTGAAATTAATTTTTATTTCGAAAACGGTAACAGATAGGTATAGAGAAATATCAAGAAAAGTTGTCGGGCAATTGTTGGAGATTCCAAAAATAATATTATATACAGAGTGTTCCATTTGAAAAATCAAAGTTGCTACTACTTTCTAATAGAAGCAGAAGTACAGATGAAACACTATCAGCCGTTAAATATACAAACTATCTATTTTATTTCATATGATGAGAAAGAAGTCTCAGTTGAACATGTGGTTTATATCATGGAAAAATGTATTTTGTAAAACTTTTCCTTTTCCCAGAAGAAAACAGGATTTCGAAGACTATATATAACACTTCAGCCATTTATTTCTTGAAAACATAATTTTCCCTATAGCAAATTACCAACTTCCACGTCACACTAGCATAGAAACCACCCAGTGATATTCGTCGAAAGCTATACCATGGAGAACGGAGAGAGCATAAAATATCTCCAAAGTGGCATTCTTTCGATAGGCGCCATATATCATTCCGTAAGTGCGGATTATGGGCCATACACAAAAGAGATAAACGGTGTAATGAAGTAAGGTTGGCCCACGAACAGTAGGAGGGTGCTATGATTTGTTGCAAACATACCTTTATATGGAGAAACTCTAGTGAAAAACATTGGATATTGAACGTTTTTCATGAGGCATGAGTTTCAATTTGTACAATGCATTTGGAATATGAATAATGAGAATTGAAATTTCCCACGTTTTTATAACACTTGTATTTGTAACTGACATTACTGCAGTTTCGTCCTACAAGGACATTTTTGAACGAATACGGTACACTGAAATGATTAACAATGTACACTTTTTTATAACCATACCAACACAGTCATTAATAACAGACGGTCCTTGATGACTCCATTACCTGAATTTTGTTAACCTGTGACAATGTGGGTGCACCAATCTGAAAACCAGCGAATAGTTTTGTCATCTGTTAGGTTACATCCGTAATGCTTATATGTTTACAGATTTTCAAGAATTCCCAATAATTGAGGTTATAAAAACATAGGAAGTCTTAATTCTCATTTTCCATGATGATTTCCTATCACGTAGTAATGACTACATCCATCAATTATCATCTGTAATACAAAATATATCATAAAATTCGTAATCTGTTTTTCGCATTGTTCTAGAATAGGTAATCATCATTCGAAATATAATTTTCTTAATTGAATTCTATCATGCATTGTTCCTTAGTTATGTAATTCTGCAATTCGATTTGTAAACCCCTCACATTCCCCAAAATTGACAGGTCAAATATCATCAATATGGACTACTGTATCAAATCCAAAACAGTATTTTATAGAGATTTCAGCGAACTATATGCTATTAATTAAAATATCAGTTATCAACTGGAAGCAGTATATGAAATGGTGAACTATTACCCCTTTTCCATGTCCATGCACCAGTTAGATCTATTAGAACTACCAAATCACCAGCCCCAAGGCTCCAAGTCCAATGCTGGACGTGTTATAAAGAACTCCGTGATTATACTACTGGTGCAATTAGATGTTACATAAAAGCCTTTTCAAAGTTTTCTACGAGAAATTGAAATTATAGCCAGATCTACAGAATAATAGGAATCTTGACATTCTGGGAATCTGAATCAAATAAACTACCACTTCACATAAATGGTATAGTTGAGATGGTCCTTTTCACCAGGAAAAGAAGTTTAACGGGCTTAAAACCTCCCGAAATCTTCAAAAGCCAACTAAACTTCTCTGAAGAGGTGAAATACCTTGGTATTATCCTCGACAAGAAGCTAACATGGAACTCTCATCTACAGAGTAGAGCAAAAAGAGCATACGTGGCTTATGAGCAATGTCGGAGGACAGTGGGACGCGCATGGGGTCTTTCACCCCGTGTAGTCGCCTGGATCTACACTGCAATAATAAGACCTATGTTAACGTATGGAGCCATTGCATGGGGACCGAAAGTTCTACAAGCAACGGCCATCCAAAAATTATATCAAATACAGCGACTGGCTTGTTTAAACATCACAGGAGCCATGAGAACAACACCAACCGCGGCAATGGAAGTAATCACGGGTCTGACCCCTCTGGATCTGTTCGTTAAGGAGGTTGCGTTAATGGCCATGTTACGATTGCACACGGCTGGTGTGAACCTAGAAGTAGGAATGGGTCAATTGAGGCTGGGCCTGTGGCGGGAAGCGCTTACTGCGCAACCTCTGCTGCAGGCAACAAGTGATGCAATTGAACCCAGGTTTGTGTTTAATAAACCCTACAAAATACAAATTAAGCAGAACACAGAGTCAGATGCTACAAATGCAATACGGATTTATACAGATGGCTCAAAAACCAAAGAAGGTTCAGGATGTGGAGTGTACTCCAGATCACTAAGCCTAAGGATCAAATGGGGAATGGGAAGAAATACCAGCGTGGTACAAACAGAACTGGCTGGTATCTCAATCGCCACAAAAGAAATAACCAAGAAAAGAATTTCGGGCAAAAACATAACAATCTGCACTGATAGCAGACAAGCACTATTAGCCTTGAACAGACACCGTGTTACTTCAGGGCTAGCACTAGAGTGCCACCAAGATTTAGCCAAAGCCTCGGTAGATAATAACATTATCCTGAGGTGGATTAAAGGGCACGAAAGGAGTAAAGGTAATCGCATTGCCGACTCTTTAGCCAAGGAAGCGGCTGGACTAAGAATTTTAGGACCAAGTGGCACCCACGGCCTGATGACTTCGACAATTGCGGAACTAGTCAAATGTTACACCCATGCTCAATCTTTAAAGAGATGGGATGAAATTAAAGGATGTAATCTTGCCAGGATCACCTTGGGCGACCCTGGGAAGCTGGCGCCGAAGAAATATCTGGCGATGACCAGGAAAAATCTACGCCTTACAGTAGGATTTCTGACTGGCCACTGTCAGCTAAGGAAACACCTACATAATATGGGGCTAGTGGACACACCTCTATGCAGGATGTGTGAACAGGAAGATGAGACTGTCAGGCATGTCCTGTGTGAGTGCCCGGAGTTATCGTCAATAAGAGAGTGTGTGTTCGGCGAGTCTTGGCCTACACCTGCCGATATAAAGGAGATGTCTCCCAGCGACCTGTCCACCTTCCTGGAAAGGACAGGATGGACGACGACCTAGGAGGACAACTCCTTGGGAGGATGTACAATGGGTCACATGTGGCCTAAGTGCGTGGGCTTACACTCACCCTCCCTACTCTACAGATACAGATACAGAAATGGTATAGTTTGGAAAAAAGTGAAAATGTGTTCAGATAATCAAGAACAACATTTTGAGCATCTTTATAATTTATAAACTTGCAATGTAACAGATTGTAAAATCATTGCCTGCTACTGCAGAAAAGGGTTTTAATCATTAAAATACTATACTATCTTATAAAATACTATACTTTGCATTGGTTAGACTAGTGATTGAATATTGCTCTTGTATCTGGTCTCCAACTTACTTCAACCACAGTTATGATATTAAGAAAGTTCAGAATAAATTTCTTAGATAAATTGCCTACAAAATGAACATGCCAGCTAGAAGTCATTTGCTCTTTGAAATTCGCTCTACTATTGGATTGCTCAAACTCAGTACAAGACAGGCACATGCAGACATAATATTTCTACATAAATTGTTGAACAACGACATTAATTGCCCAACTCTTCTCTGTCAAGGCAATCTGCATGTTCCCCCGGGAAGGACACGTAACAACCAATTTTTCAGTCTCGACTTTCAAAGGTGCAATTATGGAAAACATTCTCCTTCGTCTAGAATTCTATCGAATGCCAATGGGACCAATATTGATTTTTTTCACATCTCTCACTCTTTGATATACTCTACGTGGTATAGATTTATAAGACTTTTTTTTTATCACAATTTTATTTTGATTTTCTCTATGTAGGTTGATTTATCAGAGTTTTATACTTGATAATGGGGTCAAACCCGAAACTGGTCATATAAATAAAATCTACCAGTGGTATTCAGACAAAAGTTTCTCTTAATAATTTCATTTAAGTGATCATGATCTACCATAAAGTAAACAAATAATCAATTACACATATTAGATATATAAATACTAGAATAGTTAACTTTCTATTGTAAAAAAAATTGAGGGTTACCTGTCGAATAAATATTGAATTTATTGAATTTGAATTTACTCATGTGGTACCTATACTCAATAAACATCAAATATTTAAAAGTTGCTGAAAAACTTATTTCCACCACGACATCGATGGTGTCCCACTTGAATTTTTTTTTTTAGCATTTTAGTTAAAAAAATAATATTACAAATAATAATATTACAAATAATAATTACAAATAATAATTACAAATTAATAATAATACAAAATTAATAATAATATATAAATATTTCTTATCCCCTTTTATATATTGGGACCTTTCACCTAAGCGCAAATGCGCTTGTGTTGTGATAGGTATCCCTTTTTTTAAAAGGAGATTTTTATTCTGTCAGACATTTTATATACATTTGATATTTCTGGAGAATGGAGCTTTCAAGTATATGTGTTCAATATAACTTTTCAATAATAAGTTGATTGTAGCGTAGAAATGATTTTATAGCAATTTTGTATTTCTTTATGTCTATAATATTCCTGGACTCGGGTGGTAGTAAATTGAAAAGTTTTGGGCCAAAGTAATATACAGATTTCTGTGAATGACTTTTTTTGAATAAAGGTAGACGGATAGACCTTTTTATAACAGATCTGGTCTCTTTTTCAATAGTTGAACTTTGGTAATTTACTTTGTTATGAAATATCCATATTAAACAAGAGTAAGAGTAGAGACTTCTGATGTTGAATAAGTTGATTTCTTCATACAGCTTTTTTGTGGAAAATAAACGGTCCTTCTTACAAATAATTTTCAGTAATGTGTTTTGCATTATTTGTAAACCTCCTAAATTTTTTTCAAACGTTCCTTCCCATGCTGTAATGCAATACTTAAGAACAGACTCTGCCAGTGCATAATATAAGGTAAGCATGTTCTTACGGGTTAGGATATCTCTTAGGGAGTAAAATTTGTGAATGAGTTGCCTTAGTCTCTTGATCATATACTGCGTATGCTCATCCCGTCGTAAATGCTGGTCAATTATGACTCCTATATATTTAAGTTTAATCGATTTTTCGATCGTAGGACATTGGCAGATATTTTGAGCGCAATTTATTTTATGTATCTTCAAAAACTTTTCATTTGGTTGGTCGCTTTTTGTTAAAGTGATTGTCATAAATTTTGTTTTTCCAACGTTTAGGCTAAGAATATTATAATCGAGCCATACTTTCATCTTTTTCATTTGATTTTCCGCTTTTCTGTAGACTCCTTGCCATGAGTCCCCTGAGAAGATAATGACCGTATCGTCAGCGTAGGATATAATATGTCCCTGAAAGTTTTTAATTTTACTAATACTATTTATATATACCAAGAATAGAATAGGTCCTAATACAGTACCCTGTGGTACACCGGCGGTAATTGTTGAGAAATCACTAAGTTCTTCGTTTATCTTTACTCTTTGTGTTCTCTCTGATAGATAGTCTCGAAGTAAATCAAGTGTCAAACCCCGAACTCCATACCTATATAGCTTATGCAAGAGAATTTCGTGGGAAACGGTGTCAAAGGCTTTGGCAAGGTCAAGAAAAATGGCTATGCATCTGTCCGATCTGTCCAGTGCCTCCACGCCGTTCCTCACGAAGTCTAGAACAGCATTTTCCGTATTTGATTTTTTTATGAATCCGTACCGACTATCGGTTAATACATCATTTGCATCGAAAAAGTTGATAAGCCTTCTTTTAATACTGTGCTCAAAGATTTTTGTGAAAGTATTTATTATAGAGATTGGCCTATAATTCCGACATTTTAGCGCCAATGGTTGGGAAAAAATTATTCAAGACGTTTGATTTTTCATGGTTTTCAGACACCACTTCTCCATTTTGCAACTTTATTGGCAAATCTAGGATGTTTGTTTTTGATTTAGTACTATTTTATATTTCATTAATTATTTTCCAAGTCTGTTTAGAATTTCCTTTCACTGTGGCAAGTTTTTGTTGGTAATATTGGTTTTTAGTACGTTTTATTAGCTTGTTGACTCTATTTCTATATTCAGTGTATTCCCTTTTCAGGTTTTCGTTTTCTTTTTGTTTTATAAATCTATTCTTTAGTTTGTCTCTTTCACGTATCGATGTAACCAGCCCATTTGTTATCCATGGTTTGATTTTTTGTTTTTTATTTGTCACTTCGTACGTTTCAATTGATAATATTATATAATTGTTCAGTTTTTCAATGAATATGTCATAAGATTTTTGCACTTCTTGACAGGAGCAAACTTCTTTCCACGTTTCTCCTTTCAGTGAAGTGTTCAATTTAATAAAATCTATTTTGCTATATGAAGTTGAATTTTTAGTGATATTCAAGTTATCCTCATAAGGGCTTTTAATTATTAATGACGTGGCAAAATGATCTGTTAAAGTGAATTGTATAACTGCGGGCGCTATTCTGTAGTTCTTGCAACAGTTTTTCTGGCTCACAAAAATGTGATCAATTATACTACTTGAGTCATTGGATACTCTAGTGGGGACATTTATATATGAGAAAAAACCATGTTCATACATTATACTAAGATAATAGTAAAAAATTAAAAAAAATTAAAAAAAATGAAATTGATTTGAATTTCATGGAAATATACATATTCATAAAGGTGTAAAAAAAGCTTTCGAAAACTTTGAAAATCAGATGGCGCTCATAGGAAAAAATTAAGTTGATGATGGTGGCCGAAATATCGGACATCAAAGGAAAAATTTTGAAGCGTGGATATGGAACTGTGTGATTTGTTTTGAAAAATTTCATGTATTGTGAAAAAAAATTAAACGATTTTGAAAAATGTCATTTCCAATATTTCAGGTAGGTAATAGTTACTCGAAATTTCTAAACATGCTAAACGGTATTTTATTTATCTGGTAGTTTTTGAGATAGTGAGAGTCGAATTTGATATACTCATTATAAATAGTATCCTACCTCACCAAGAAATCATGTGAATACAAGCAATCGAAACCTCCTTACAATATTTAAAATTGTTTTCCGCATTTCTGTATGTTTCATATTCTTATTTCTGTTTTACAAAAACAAATCAGTTTTGTAATCAATTAATTATTTTATTAAACTCTCATCTGATTTTCGTTTTTCATATGACTCATTTTATTCATCTTGAATTATATTTTATAAAAATGAAACTTTTCATTCATTTTGTTCGTTTGTTTTTTTATAATTAATAAATTGAAAACCTATTTAACCGATTTAAAAAACTATTCCACCTGTAGGAAGCTACATTATTAAAAAAAGAGAGTGCTTATTTTCTCATCTAAAAAATATATAGGTACTTTGTGAAATAAGGCAGATATTTTATCCATCAAATCATTATCTATCAAACTTTTCCAATGCTGTTCTCGTTTGTCGAGGTTTTTTTCGAAGTGAACACAAGATTTATTTTATCCGAATCCTCTAGCTTGGTGCGTTATCAACGACTACATAATATAATTTCCGGAAGATTCTATTAATCACAACCTGGAACAGAGTTTTACAAAACATAAACAAATTTACTGGAATTAGCAGAGTGTGACGGTTCTCTGCGCCATTATCCTTGATAAATGACGGGACAATTATATGACATTCGCGAGAGAGAGAGAAGATAAAGCTCCCATCATCAATCACCTCTAGACTTAGTTCAGGTATCAGGTTTGAATTATTTGCTTAATAACCCTTGGATCTGATATCGACTCAAAGTTTTGCCACTTGAATTAAATTCGTTTAATTTTATTCCAAACTTTTAGCTAATGCCTTCTCACGAGATTTCCGAAAGAACGATATGTCACGTACCTTTGGTAAAGATAATTCGGGTAACTTTTCTAGTCAATTCGAAATGAGACCACTACGAGATTGCAGGTTTCCAGTAGAATAATGTCCAGGAACGGTGAGAACTGAACATAATTTGAAGAACATTATGACGTATCAACTCCGAACTTTTGCAGTTGTCCAAATAGTTTTGATTTTGAGCTACTATGTGAATATCTGTTCGTCAAACACGTCATTAAAATCATTTATTCTCGATGTCACTAACAATCCGTACTGGTGAAGGTATTTGAACTTTGGGATCAATCAATGAAGGGACTTGAAAGGAAGTTGTGATTTCAACAGAAGAGCTGAATAAGCACAAAAAATTACCTAGTTAATATTTCTCTACCCTCAAAGTATCAGTAGTAGTAACAAGTAAGCAGTTGAAAGAATTAAATAAGTAAAATCAGTGGTTAAGTACTAAACAACAGTAATAATTTTCATGAGGCAGGTGCAAACTTATCCTGTGGTGCCTGAAATGAATAGTTTGAAGCACTTTCTGTTCTCAAGGTCAAATTTGAATCTGTCATTCCATTTTGAAAAAGGATTCAATAGCAAAAAGATCTATGTCGAATTTAATACTTGTATTAAGAATATGCCACGTAATATTATTTAAACGTATCGAGAGCTGTGATTTCTCAAACGGTATCCAGCCCCGTAATATAAATTGGGCTAATGTTCAAAGGCTAGCTAGTGCTTATTGAAGACTACAGTCAAAGAGGGATGCTGGGTTATCAAGCATATATCACATCGACCATTTAAGTGGGTACCCAAAGTATACTTGAGGTTTACATCCAGTGAGTTGAATTAATATCAAGACTTGTCATTTTTCCATTGGTCTTCATAAATTTACTGTGCTTTCATGGATATATGGATCAAAAATGCTCTATGTGAAGCCAATACAGCAAGCAGGTATAAGTGCCAAGCAGAAACAAGGAAAGATTTCACTTCTCTTGATTGGTGTTATTCTGAAGATAATAAAAATACATCAATTACATTTGTTCCTTTTCTCAGCTCAAAAATTCACTTGAATGTGAAATGGAGCACGTGCTTCTAGCAGAGGTTAGCATCTGACAGACATTGTCATTCATCACATGACAATAATAAAGAAGAGATGACAAAATTTCGTACAATACGTTGTGAAGAGAGTTCCAATAGTTTGATTCATGAATCATTTGACGTTCAGAGAAATCCACTGCTCATAATCATACAGGATCTGGGATATTTCACAACTCATTTTGGTGAATTGAAGTCTTTATCGATTTTTTTTTTCAAACAAAAATTTAGAAACAATATTATCAAAAGTATATTACATTTTGTTAAATACCTATCATTGCATGACGTATGGTACTCATGAGATATACTTATTAATCGATCCTTTCTAATATTTCTGAATCAGAATGTTTATCCACTTATAGTAATGATTATAAGAATATGAACTCAACAATGAGCGTTGTTTATGATTATCCAATCGAGACTTTATTGGGTGAGTCAGATACTTATTCAAATAATTAACATATAGCTGACCTTCGCCAATCTTGTGCTTAACAAAGATAAACATATTGAGGAGTCTGAACCAATAGGATTTCTCCCGTTTGAATTTTGTGGTAAACGATCTTTTATTTGGATTTATATTATCATATTTGTATAGTTTATTTTTCAAGAGTCGAAGTTGAATGTCAGTATTTCTTAAGTCTTCCATTTGTTTTATCAAAAAGTCACTGACAACAGAGAAGGAGACAGATTGTTACTTTTTTTAATTTCTTTCTCGTCAATAACTTTAGCCATCTTGTCATTATCTAAATAATATTCATTGCCGGAGTTTACAGAAGACAAAGTACTTTTTGGGAAAGAAAGTTTTTGGCTTTCTACCACTCCATCTTAATACAAATAACAAGGATTAGGGAATCTTCCAAGGAAAGGAAGGAAGTAATCAATTTTGAAATAAATAACTCTATACATGGATGTGTAGATCATGCAAAGAAGTAACTTTCAGACACAAACTGAAAGAAAGTCCTCCTGAAACAGCTACTTTCATATAAACATTGAATTACACGAAAGAAAAAAAAAATTCTTTCGAAACAAATACTTCTATATGAACACTGAATTATACAGAAGATACTTTTCTCTACTCAGTTTGTATTTCAAACATTCGTTGTGGAATAAAAATCAGATATCATTCATATGAGTTCTACTTTAAACGAATGGTAATAAATTGCACTTACATGGAACACTGTCACCCTCACTGGTATACACCAATGTTTCGCCTTAAGACACTTGCCCCAAGGCTCTTCAGTACCAAATTGAATAACATTATAGAAAATACACACAGTTCATTCATGAATTATGATTTTTTAATGTAACGGAATAAGCTTATGTCATTGATGACATCGTAATGTCATTCATTCACTTATTTGATTTAATCCCAGCCAAAAGGAATCTTATTTGAATTGAAGGGGTTATATTTTTAGGAATGATTAATTTTTGGGAAAGAAAGTTTTTGGCTTTCTACTACTTCTGTATCAAAATGGAGTAGTAGAAAGCCAAAAAATTTCTTTCCCAAAAATTAATCACTCTCAAAAATATAACCCCTTCAATTCAAATAAAGTACTTGTACTATTAGGAATAGAACGGGGCCTCAAAATCCTGTTGGGAAATTTGTTGATAAAATTGGGGATTAACAGGGTTCCGAGTCTCACTTTGTTTATTCATCATAGCAACTGTTTGTAACTGGCTAAACACTGGCAGCTGACTGAAGAGTTTCAAGGTATAAGCCGTTACGACTTGATTTAGGTAAGCTATCTGATTGGGAGGTGGTAACAGACCAAGTACTGACAACTGATTGGGTTGTTGTTGATTTGGAAACGGCAGTTGATTAGACATTAGAAGAGCATCAATTGTATGTTGGTAAAAAGCACTGTTATGGGCAGAAGACGTGTTGAGACCGGAGCAATGTTCATGTCTTGGTTTGAATTGACCTTGAGATACAACAATTGGACCTTCGATAGTGGTTGAATGATATATCCAAATATCAGGACATGTATTTTCAAGGTGTCCCTTCATTTTGCATAACTCGCACACGGAATGACGAAATTTGAAACATTTCCAAAAAAAAGTTGTCGAATATTCTCCATGATTTCCACACTGTGTACATCTTTTATTTGGATACCTAAGTTCTCGATGGTCTTTTTGACCGCAAAGAAAACAACTTGGCAGTTCTGGTTTTTCTGTACATTTCAAAGCTATATGTCCAAAATGCCTGCAGAGGTTACGTCTCGGTTCCCGGTTACCATCCATTTTTAAATAGGTGGCACGATCTTTGTGGGAAATTTTCCATTCATCTGAAATCTGACTGGACTCTATCAACATCGAACTCTTCAAAAGCTGCAGTTCTCTGAGAAATTTCACTATCACATATATGTTTTCCAGTACCTACTATTTTTCTCTTCAGTAAATTCAACACTACTCTTACACTTAGCCAATCTGACATCGTCACTAATATCTTCCAAATTATGAAAATATGTTTTCTGTATCATCGATTACTATGAGGTCTGTTCCAAATCCAGATTTATTCTGTATAGTTTCAGAGGTTCATAATTATCCTCACTTTTTAACGAAGAGTCATCAATTTTATTCTCTATGGGTTCATCATTTATTGATGATACTGTATTTCCAATAGAGATTTGTTGTTCCCTTTCAGTTGGCAGTAGTTTTTCTGATGTTGAATTTCTCCGCAGTCCCCTCAGATATTTCTAAACCAGAATTATCTTCTCTTGTTTTGAAATCAAACAGGAAGGGTGGGCACTGTAACAAATAACTAAGCAAATTGCAGTAAACAATCAAAAATATAAGTTTCTCTAATAGACAACATAATATCAGGTAAATCTTATAAAACACGTATAAGTAAATTATACCCAAACTGCAGAGAACACAATATATGTAAGTATAATAGCATCAACTACTCGGATGAACTTTCGGAAAATATTCAAAATTACTTCTCTAAATACATCATAACACCAGTTATTCAGGCAGAACTCTGTTCAATGCAAAACCCAAACGAGATAGAATGAAAAATTCAAAGTGAAAACCGTTGGAAATTCCCACATAAAAACAACGCAAAGATAAATAACACAATTGAATACAAAACTATAATTAGTACCAATAACTCAATGAAAATTGGCAACTTGATGTGTAAATAATATTCTTTACGAATTGAGTGCTCATTTCATCGATACTGTTGTTTTTGAACCTGATATTGATGATCATCGACCATGAAAAGTCCTCATACAACAAAAATTGAAATTTCACTGTGAACACATTACAAATATTAAAGTAAATAAAAAAAAACAAGCAGTAGATAGCATATTATGACATTTTTTCATTAAAAGCAATAATGTAAACTTTGTACACCCTTTATTGGGGGAGGTAATAATGTCTCGCAGATAAAGTTTTTACTCTCAAAACAATGAGCTCTAGTGTCCTGTCCCGTAATTCGATAACAATTTGAATATCATGTGGCATAATTTGTCCTTAATTGAACTTTTGGCAGATAATAGTATATTATGCAACGATCATGTAATGATGGTTATTAAGACACGAGCATTAACCGGGATACGAAACGAGCCCAAGGCGAGTTTTGTATGGTATATGCGAGTGTATTAATAACCATTACATGAGAGTTGCATACGCTATTTTTTCTAAACCCGATAAATAATGAAAAACTATAAATATTATATTTGTATTGAACACATTTACAGTAATTAACTAATATTTTTTTAAAAAAACACAAACCTAATGGTATTATCATAGATATATGAAAACTATCAAGATTCTAATTATATTTATATTGAATATAACAACTGTAATTAATCTGATCTTTTAAAAATATTGGAGTCATTGGTATTCCTTCTATATCGCTGTTTTCAGACATTTTGATAATATAGGTAGGTAATATGAAAACTGATTTTGACAAATAAAGCAATTAGTTACTTAGGTTAGAATCTAGGACAAACAAAGGAACAGGATTCTTGATTGAAAAATTATGGGTTTCTATTGGTTGATAATCTGTATCGTTATGAAAAATCTGTATCATAATGGATATCATTATGAAACGGATTATGGTCATATAAGTGTATTGTTAGAGTACGGGTGTAGAAAAAAGTGTAAATACATTGTACAATGTAAAGTGTAAATTTATGATACATTGATGGATGTAGCCGTTACTACATGGTAGAAAATCATAATGAAGGAGTTTTTTACCACTTTTATTTGTAATTAACGTTAATGCAGTTTCGTCCTATAAGGACATTTTCAACCTTATACATCAAACTTGCAATGGTTGATTACATTATATAGCACCCCTACAGGGGTGTTATATAAAGGCTAATGTAATCAAGGCTAATGCCTTATCAAAGATAAGGTGGAGAAGTTAGAGAAATCTGGAGCATAAGCTCAAGTGTCCGGAGTGTAATAGTGTTTATGTGGGACAATGTGGTCGAAATTTCCAAAAACGGTATGCTGAACATGAAAGGTCTTTCAGACTTAAAAACATGATTCGACGTTTTTCAACCATTCCTTGGAATGCAACCACAAGTTCCCGAATCTAAACGATACGGAAATTTTGCACTATACAGGGAAGGGTTGCAAACTCAATTATTTAGAATCCTTGGAATTTCACAAGCATAAACATTGCAAGTGCAACCTATTAAATGATCAAATCGATTTAGTTTACTCACCGGGTTTCAAATTAGCATACCCGCATTGCAACTAGTAAACAAAATTCAGGTACTCAATCAAGCCAAGTACCTCTATTATTACCTACAGGGATGCTATATAAGGGCTAATGTAATCAACCATTGTTAATTCAATATATAAGTTAGAAAATGTCCTTATAGGACGAAACTGCAGTAGCGTTAGCTACAAATAAAAGTGATAAAAAACAAAGAAAGTTTCATTCTTCTTTTTTCATTTTTAAATTTTTAAGGAAGTTCTGAAAAATTAAAAGAAGATAGAATTGGCCGATACTTGATGAAAATCCATAACGTATTCAAGTAACACTTCATCGTGAGATTTTTATTAAACAGTTCACAAAACCGCAACACGTGTTTCGTTTCATCAGGCGTGTTCATAGAATATGAAAATCTCACAACTTGAATAAGATAAGCATACGATAACTTCATCGCATCTGATAACAAGAAATTTTCTTGGCAAGTTGGAGGAAAACTGATATTTCCTCTGATAATAATAATAATAATAATAATAAAGAAATATAATAATAATAAGTAAGAGTACAGAATATAAATAACTGAACTACATACTACAACTACATACAACTTGTATAGTAACTGTGATGTTCTGGTTTTATTTGATTTTTGTTGGAATTGTATTTGACGTACGTAATTGATTTGAGTACGTTGTAAAAATAAAGCTGTCTAAGGTCCATTATTTGACATTCCTTGTATAGTTCGTCCGAGGAATAGCGATTGTTTCCAAACATTATAACTTTAAGTATTTTCCTTTGCAGGATTTCTAACGGGTTGAGATGAGTACGTAGAGCAGCTCCCCAGGCTACAATGCCATATTTCAAATGACTTTCAACCAGCGCATATTAAAGATTTTTTAATTCTTTAATGGGGAGGTATTTCCTCAGAAATCTGAATCTAAATAGGATTGTCTGAAGTTTCTTGATGACATACTTGATATGAGTATCCCATTTCAGGTACCTATCCAAATAAACACCTAAATATTTCACTTCGTTAACAGCTTGAATTGTAGAGTTTGATGTTTGGTTTTTGATAAGGAGATTGTCAAAATGGCAGGAATTGTTTGAATTGCAACTAAAGGGTAAGAAATTGATTTTCTCCATATTAACAGTGAGTAATTTATAGTCGAACCATTCTTTTATAGCTTTAAAATCCATTTCAACTACATTTTTGAGGTTATTCCAGGTCTTTTCCTCATAAAAAATGGCTGTATCATCTGCATATCCAATTATTGTACCAGCTGTATTGAGTTTGAATAGGTCGTTTATGTAGAGATTGAATAAAGTTGGTCCTAAGATTGTACCTTGGGGCACTCCACATTCTACTCTTCTCGGCTCGCTTTGTATCCCTTCGAGTCTTACTGACTGTTCTCTATTGAGTAAATAGCTTTCAAACAGTTTCAGGCAATTGCCCCTAATACCGTTATTTTCCAATGTATTCAGAAGTTTTTTATGATCCACGGTGTCAAAGGCTTTTGAAAGATCAATGAATAGACAGAGAGCGGGTGTGGAGTTCTCTTAAGCCTTGTGTATCTTCTCAGTTGAAGTTATTAAAGCATTATTGGTGGAAATATTTTGTCTGAAGCCAAATTGTTTCTCTGAAATTAGCTGATATTTGTTAATAAATGACGTCAACCTATTTTTCAATAATTTTTCAAAAACTTTCGATAAGTGTGTGATCAGGGATATTGGTCTGTAGTTGTTCACTGAGGTTTTATCTCCTCTTTTGTAAATTGGGCAAATTACTGATTTTTTGAAGGCCTCAGGCCAAACACTTTTGATTAATGATGAATTGAAGTGATTCAATAATAAACTGAGAGATTGATTTTATAACTTCTGATTTAATTTCATCATAGCCTACCGATTTGAGATTTTTTAACTCATTTATTAGTGTAGTCAGTTCTTTGGAGTCGGTATGTGTTAAAGCTAATGAGTTTGGTAGAATATATTGATGTGCGTTATAATTTCTACTCGTTGAGATTTTTTGGGCTAGTTTTGCACCCATACCTGCGAATTTGTCATTGAATTCGTTGACTATATCTTTATAGTCGGTTAAAAGCCCGTCATTATCATTTTTTATTGGACCAGTAACTTTTGTTTTTGATTCTGTACCGGTGAGTTCCTTTACAATGTTCCAAAGCTTTTTTGTGTTTCCATTATTTTTTTCAATTTGGTTCCTGAAATAATTTTGTTTTGTTCTGTTTATTGAGTTTGTTACTTTGTTTTTGTATTTTTTATATTGATCCTGTATCGCAGTATTATTAGGATTACTCTGGAGTTCTCTGAACATTTGGTTTTTACTATTGATCATGGTTAATAAGCAGTTATTCATCTAGGGAGCAATTTTGGTGTTTTTTCTGTAGTATCTTTTTCTTTCTGAGCATTGATTTAAACTATTTATAAGGATATGGAGGAAATTGTTCATTGATATATTCGGATCCTGTGTACTGTAAATTGTGTCCCAACTAGTCTTTTGCAGTAGGTATTTTGCATAATTTACTTTAATTTAGGTATTTAATATATTTGTTATCCGTTTTTTGCTTGTTTTGTTTGTCAATGACTATTTGGAGTATTGTTGTTGTATGATCGGTTATATTTGTATTAACAACAATTTTTTTTTCGTATTATTGTATTAACAACAATATTTTTTTTCGCCACTGTGGCATAACATAATTGCAAATTCTAAAATCAAAATCAATACCAAAAGCAAACCTATATTCATTAAAAAATCGGTAAGAGTTATATGAAATAAATATAGTTTAAAAAGACTAAAAAACACGCTTTTATAGCAAACGAAACTAAAAAATAAATATAGTTTAAAAAACTAAAAACACGCTTTTAAAGAACATCGAACCAAAAATTCAAAAATATTTTTTAATGAGCTCAAAACATTAACAAACAAAAAATACTAGTATTATTGTGAAAAAGGTGTTGGCGCTTTTCCAGGGTTCAGACCGGAAAGATAATTCCTAACTTCGTTATCGAAATGCGCTGGAGCTCTATCTTGTGGATACCACATATTTTGCCTTATTCCTGAATTTACTTTTTTCAATTATTCTGGTAAATCGGTCGGTCGGTAGCCGGGCGGTTCGACGTGGGTGATTTGTTCACTCAGTCAATCGACCGATGTGTGAATCGATGGTTCAAGCCCCAGGCTGAACGCTCGATTTGCACTTGCTATCGTCTAACACGTGTTGGGAATCACACGTTAAAATGTGTGACCTCTTCAGTCCTTAGCTCGCACAAGTTGCGACTTCTGAGGGTTGTCTTTCGTAGAGTGCGACATCTGGTTAACGGAAAAAACGTATTTTTAACGTATTTTTTAAACATATTCAAATCATCTTGTGAGAACTGAAAGTAGTTTGCACAATTCAAATTATTCAGATGAGACACTGGTGAATTATTATTAACAGGTGCATTCCCAAACATTTACTTTGATAGCATTTTGGTGATGAGCCCTTTTTTGCGTGAGGGTTTCCTCCGGCCTAAATGTGCGCGTCATAGTGATTCGTAATGTTATTTCTACTGAAGGTTGTTTTCCGTTGATAATCAGTCGCAGAAACATATTCTTCTAAGATAATCTTCATTTAGTCAGTCTTCAACGATTGTTGAGTGATAGGGATGAAGCTGCTGATCCTTCAATCTTCTCCAAATCATCATGTGACCAACATCTTATTGAGCAGCTACTACCCTTGTACTGCTTCCAGGGTATTCTTCGACAAAATTCTAAAATATACTTATCCATTCATGGACGACTACTATTACCAGCAACTTGCGGTTGCAAAGTACCTGTCTCACGAAAACGACGATGAATGGAAATAAATAATCGTCTCTTTGGTGTATTCCGATTGGAATATTTTTTCGCAAAACGCCTTGCAGCTGCTGCACTATTCCTCAGGTATTCACCTGTAATTACAAGAATCACAGATAATCATCCTTGTTGTAGCCTGACCACACTAACCTAGAATTATATGCATATCTGCCATTTCTGCAAACGTCTGAACCATTTTAACATAGAGTTTGATTTGTATCAACACTCTTGAAATGCATAATAATTGAAAGCTCCAGTTGATAGAATGTACTTATAAGAGCAATTTATTGTTATTTATCCATAGCAACTACAAGTGTTGAACAGTCAACTATGATGTAATGAACTAATATTATTTCAATTATAACGCATTTAGAAGTTTGGGGGCTTTTCATTACAAAATGTTGATCACTTCATGAAATATTTGGAAAAATCAATTTTCATTTCGAACTTTCCAAACGCTGTAACTTTTTTTGGGGTGCACATTTGCAATCGAAATATTTTTGGCACATCTTTTTGTTACATCCTCTATAAAGTACCTACTAGGCTATACAGATATCTTGGTCATCTTTACCTACGGCAAAGAACAACTGGTCAATCAATTCATCAACACACCCAAAGCCACTTACCAATAAATGGATCGACATCAATTCACAATCCAGAATACAAAACAATTAAATAAATTCAGCGAATTTCGTTTGGCACAGTTAGAATATTGTATGAACGAATACACGCATTGCACGATGATTTCTGGGAAAAAACA
This sequence comes from Leptinotarsa decemlineata, assembly GCF_025532065.1. Taxonomy (NCBI): domain Eukaryota; kingdom Metazoa; phylum Arthropoda; class Insecta; order Coleoptera; family Chrysomelidae; genus Leptinotarsa; species Leptinotarsa decemlineata. The sequence continues at coordinate 23,343,150 of NW_027412668.1, read as the reverse complement.
TGATGATGTTTGTTTTTTATGATACGAATTAAACTATCAGCAGCAAGCACCCACATGTCATTAGTAGAGAACAAATATCTCGTTTCAATTGATCAAAATGAGAGTTGGAATTTTTGGGAAATGTATTAAAATCAACAATGCCACTGGAGAAATAATGAATTAATTCCAAATATCCATACTCATTCTACGGAAAGATATTCATACGAAAACTCATTTACATAATGTTCTCATCAAACTTTGAGAATTGTTTCAGTTTGATGTGAATTAAAATTCCCTGGGAACTCCATTCTCGAGATATCACTCTTTGAATTTTTGGGCGACAACCGGCAATTGCCAATTGCGAATTTCATTCGTGGCTGTATGATATATATATATATATATATATATATATATATATATATATATATATATATATATATATATATATATATATATATATATATATATATATATATATATATATATATATATATATATATCAACCTGAATCAACCTGAAAATTTCACAGTATGCATAAATCAATATGACCTACACGCCTAAAATATTTCAGACGAAGCGGCGTTGTCGCTTCTACTATAGAGTAGCGGCATCTTTGATTTTCCAAATGGAACACCCCGTATATAATATCATATTATGATTCATTATCACTTTGTCAACAGATTCATATATTATTTCCCTATACCTATCTATTACCGTTTAGAAGATATAAATTAATTTCGATATTTTTTTTACCAAACATGAACTTTTATAAATGCTGATAATCTTGAACTCTCTTGCACTAAAACAATCAAATTTGAAATGGAGTGGAGTGATACTATAAAGATCTTCACTCCGAGTCATATTTCCATTTTCCTCATACAGGGTCTTCAAAAAATGCTGATACTTTGATCTCATGAAAAAATATACAGTCCCTGTATATTTCAACATTTTTGAGCTCTTCATCCAATTTTAGATTAACTTTGTTCAGATAATACTATTTCTATTTTGAACCGTTTTCGAGATAAACTGTTTCAAACGGAAACTGACGTGGTTTTCTTGCTCGTTTTTTTGAATTCATCACTTATTTTGGATATTCAACATTTTTTTAATACTTAGTAATATTTCTTTTTGATCCAGTTTTTTAACTGTCTCAGATCAGTCAATTCGAAATTGGTATGTACCTACCTTAGAAAAAGTTACAATTTGTATACATTGAGGTATTGGTCTCTAACGTATAACAGTACACATTGATATTTTTTAATAGTGTGCTTTGGAAAAATAAATAAACCAATTATTTAACGTCAGACTTTCGTTGGTGGTTTTGACTGATTGTAATAGCTACCAATTATAATAGAATAATGTCATGATTAGGTTACAGTAATAAAGATTTCTTGAATTTATTAATAATTTATGGTGAGTGCAATAGAATTGCAAGTAGAACATGCCGAGTATTTCATGAAAGATACCCACAACTTCCGAAGACGAATAATAATGTGATAAATCGACTACTAAAACACTGTAGGTTGAATGGAACCTTCCGTCCAGAAATCATTCGTAAAAAGACTAAAGTGGATGATGATGACAATGGTATAACAGTTTTGGGATACTTTCATGCATTTCCAAATGCTTCTCTGCACGAGGCTGAAAGGGAGATAGGTATACCCTACGTGACAATTTGTCGAATTCTTAATAAGCATAAATGGCATTCCTATAAGTTCTACTGTGTCCAACATTTGAAAGAGACTGATTTACCTCGTAGAGTGGAATTCTTTGAATGGTTACTTGTCAAGACTCAAGAGGATGAACATTTCCTTGACAATATCGTATGGACAGATGAGGCCAAGTTTACAAAAAATTGAGTTTTCAATAGACACAACAGTCATTATTGGGCGCCAGAAAATCCCCATGTTGTCCGCCAAAGGGGTTTTCAAGAAAGATGGCAGTTCAATGTATTTTGTGCCATAAAGAATAAGTCAATTTTTTATATCGAGTTTTATGATGATAATTTGAATGCATCAAAATATGAAGATTTACTTAGGAACGGAATTCAAATGATTTTAAATAATAGACCAGGAAGAGAACGTGTATGGTACCAAATGGATGATGCTCCACCCCATACATACCAATTTCGAATTGACTGATCTGAGACAGTTAAAAAACTGGATCAAAAAGAAATATTACTAAGTATTAAAAAAATGTTGAATATCCAAAATAAGTGATGAATTCAAAAAAACGAGCAAGAAAACCACGTCAATTTCCGTTTGAAACAGTTTATCTCGAAAACGGTTCAAAATAGAAATAGTATTATCTGGACAAAGTTAATCTAAAATTGGATGTAGAGCTCAAAAATGTTGAAATATACAGGGTGTTCCATTTGAAAAAATTGAGTTCCACTAATTTCTTCATGAGATCAAAGTATCTGCATTTTTTGAAGACCCTGTATGAGGAAAATGGAAATATGACTTGAAGTGAAGATCCTCATAGTATCACCCCACTTCATTTCAAATTTGATCGTTTTAGTGCAAGAGAGTTTAAGATTATCAGCATTTATGAAAGTTCATGTTTGGTAAAAAAAATATCGAAATTAATTTATATCTTCTGAACGGTAATAGATAGGTATAGGGAAATAGTATATGAATTTGTTGACAAAGTGATAATAAATCATAATATGATATTATATACGGGGTGTTCCATTTGAAAAATCAAAGAAGCCGCCACTTTATAGTAGAAGCGACAACGTCGCTTCGTCTAAAATATTTTAGGCGTCTAGGTCATATTGACTTATGCATACTGTGGAATTTTCAGGTTGATCCGTTGAATAGTTTGCCAGAAACGGCCAATTAACGTTCATCATGAAAAGCCCTGTATATTACAATTGTGAATTCGGAATGTCAGAAAGGATTGGGTTAACGTGCCGTAGGTCAAACATTTTTCATTTTGAATATTAATAATAGTAGAATTGATATATTAATAATCGTAAAAGTTGTTTTTTTTCAATTTCAATTTCAAAAGTTATAATCAGGCAAAAGAAGAATATCTTTCATCTAAAAAAATGTTCTGAAAACAGAAAATTCACTGAGAATATCCCAGCTTGAGGAACTATATCGACAATATTTATAATTTTGATTTCTAGGTGGAAGATAGGCATAAAACGCACATCAACCAAATCAGACAATTGATCAGCAAACATTATTTCAACAGGCAATATATGAATATTGAGGAAAAAATGGTAACATATATATACAATACAATAATCCAATATGAAAAGATAGGCTTTTACGGCCGGAGTCACGATCAGAGAAAGCAAAATCCCTGGTCGAATGGAACGTTTCGTTTGCTACTGCGGCAGATATTTTCAATGATGTATGACTGCGAGAACGAAGTATCTCAAAGTCTCAGCAACGACTGATGAGACTTCGAAATACTATCTTCGTCGTTCCACTGAAGATATCTGCCGCAGTAGTAGACGAAACTTTTGATACTACAAGTTTCTTCTTCATGGCCTACCAGCCCTGATTTTGTTTTGTCTAAACAATAGTCCGTTGGTGGCAACATGAAAACATATATAATTTTTAATAAAAAAATAGGATTTTTTAACTCTTCGAAGCTTATGATGAAGAACAAGTTGATTTTTAACCTTTTTAATTACCAATAGAAGGTATTCACAATGTGAGTTAATGAATCGAAATCTTTTCTTCAATGTTTCCTATCATTTTAGGAATTGCTAAAAGCGTCATAACATTTTTTGTCATTTTCAACACATTTTATTCTAAGAATTGTAATGAATGAATGCATTGCTTTGATCTTGACAAAATATAAATTGCATGCATTCATTAACAATTTTTTGGCTGAATAATGAAATGAATGACCCTTCTTTAAAATAATTTTTAATAATATTATTTGATATTATTTTTTTTCATTCATCTATTTTGCATTCGTTTATCGAATATACATTGAACTAATTGCAATACCCTTACGGCTTATTGAAATTAGTTCAATGTAGTTACCCAAGATATTGCTTTAAAGAATGCAGATGCATCTGAGTTCAAAAATTATATGAAAAATTGAAAACGTCTTCCACAGAAGAAATATCTGTAATTGTATTTGGCGTTAATTTTTGATATCAAAAATGTATAGTTATTTTAAAAAAAAATTATTTCAATAAAATAATACAAATTGAATTAGAATTTCTTATTTGTCTAAAAAAAGCAAGTAAAATTCTTCTCTATATTTTAATTTACAAAAAATATATCATTATTAGTATCGAAGAACAGTTCCGCAAAATGAAATATTTGGGGTAAACTTTCTTGGGCTCTATATACACTTCACCACTGTACAGTATGTACACTATATATTCACTTCGATCCAAATCAAACATAGTTTCATATCGTATTAGGAAAAAAGTTCAATGTGAGTTTTTCACTTGACAGTTAACAAAACCCCGACACGTGTTTCGCAATACAATAGCATCTTCAGACGTCACAATACGGTTTTGTATTGTGAACATTGATTCCTTCATTCACATACTGAAATGCCTTCTACTGTTATTGAAGAAGTGGGAAATAAAAAAAATCCACAACAATCCTTTCTAAAACCTTCAAGCAATGGCTCAAAGGAGTGAGAAAACACCAGATTATATATTTGAAAATTCTGTGTATTTCCATGTTAACTGGCAGCTATCAAACCTGATAGATTATATTGTTTACACATATGTCTAGATGATATTCTTTTTTGTTCAATATTCATATTCAATCGGATAGAATGATTTTTTGTACATGTATCTGATTCGATCAAGATAGACAAAAGCGAAATTGAAATTATAAATATATAGTTAGTTTTTCAAGAAAATTCAGAACAGGATCTTTTTCCAGGTCTCATATATCTCAAATGGTTTTTGAAATGTATATAAAATCCAAACCAGAATTTTCAATCAATTATTTATAACTATTTCAATTTTCCAGCCCTTCTACTGAAGTATCATAAGGTTTTCAGTTACATACCCCTTCGAATCTTGTGTCACCTCGATTTCAATTTTTTGTGTTGGAGGTTATGTTTTTGATAAAATGAAACAACGGTCAATGAAATATTGAATAAAATAAATGAATTCATTGTGAACCACCTATTCAAATGAAGTCGATTGAACTATTATTACAGCATTATTTTCTTTTACAGTTGACCTTCGATGAATTCAAAATCGGTCGATATGAAGCATCCGCCCTAGACGGCTGTCCAGATGGATACATGCAGCTCAGCGAATTGGGGCGTCCTTTCACTGGAGGTTCTTGGTGTGGCTCCTCATCGGGTCCAGCTGCCTATTATAGTGAAACATCAACAGTAACAGTGAGCGTAAAACTTTTCGGTTCCCCACAAATACCATTCGCATTCAGCCTTCGTTATCGATTCGTTTCCAAGAGAGAAGCTATAGTTCGTTTCGGTTCTCCTAGTTCTCCTCTGGAACGTGGACAAGTTGCTCCAGGTACCTACTGTAGTAGACAATTCGAAGAATGTTATAGGAAACCATGTCGCCTTCAGTCGCCGAACTATCCTGGAATGTATCCGAGGAATGTGTCCTGCTATTGGAGTTTGAGGCAGAAATTTGTACCTACCTGCAAACATGCCATGATCGCCGTACGTCAGGAAGCTGCTCACAAAATGCATATGAAGAGATCAATCAATGTAGCTGGACTGAATAAAACTTCCAGAGCGCTACGAGCATGGAGAGATTGTACAGGAGAAAGAGATCATTTAATTTTCTACGATGGTGGCTCCACCAATGATCCAGTTCTGGCAAAATACTGTGGAGGAGACTGGCTCCCCAGGGTGGTAGCACGTGGACCAGAGATGCTTGTAGCTTTCCATTCATCCCCATTCAGCATACCCCTTCACTCTCCAACGTTTCATTCACCTCTCAGAGGTTTTGAGCTAGACGTCGATGTAATTTTTGCAGATTCTGACTCAATGGATTATTCCAGACATAAAATAAAGTGTGAATTTGATATAAATGCAACTAGTCCAGATGGCGACGAAATTTGGAGTGGTAGAGGCAGAAACGGTAGACTCATCAGTCCTAAACACTCATTACCTCCGAATACAACATGTTCTTACAAATTCAGAGGTTACCCTGGCGACTTAGTTTGGATAAGTTTCATATCATACAGTCAGAGAGCTTTGTTGGTAGGAGAAAGTGCTCATGCTCTCCTCAGCAATGGTTCCTCCGGCAATGGTTGTTCCACTAGATTGAGAATATGGGATGGAAATACGATTATAGAAGACAAATGTGACGAATCACCGAAACTCTGTGATCATACCGCATTGAGTAACTCAACAAGATTCACTAGGCCTTGTTCTGGTGATGAAAGCTATCTTTCGTCCGAAAAAACTCTAGTTGTCCAACATCATACTGAAGACGGTACCGCCTTACACCCAGCTTCATTCAAAATGAAATATGAGTTTGTGGATACTAGACTGGGGGGTCAGCCTTGGCCAGAGAACGAAGAAGGAGGTATTTGTTACCGTGTTTTTCGACGCCAACACGTCGGTGAAGTGACCGCACCTCGGAATATTTTTTTATATGGGCGGGGAGGTGCGAAAAACTTAGATTGTGTATACAGATTCGAAGCCGGCTTAGATGAAAGAGTTCGGCTCATTCTGAACAACGCATCTTTTGGCCTAAATCCAACGTGTGAAACTCTCAATGATCCTCACACAGGAAGGCAGATATGTGAATATTTTCCAGGAAGCCGTATCTCAGAACTAAACGTTTTTGAGCGACCCTGGAAAGATATTCGTACGCACAAAGCTTGCATTTGTGATAATTCCACACTTTCCAGTAAACCTATTGTGTTCATTTCATCTTCGAGAACACTAGAACTTCAATTCACTGCCAAAGAGATGAATATTAGCGAAGACTTTACAATACTACATTTTCACGTACTATTTGAACTCATCAAAATGTCGGACTGTCCAAGGAATCAAAGACTGGGAGGTTATGGAGGAGAAGTTCATTTCAATAATCCTCCAGTCGACCGAACTGAAAATTTATGTTTGGGTATGCCATGGGTAGTGGAAGCAAGATATAACATGAGTTTGTTTCTACTCAGTTGGGGAGCATTTCTTCCATTGAAACCTCGCATAGATGAGCCTACTCGTTGTCCAACAACGAATCGGGTACTTATTTATTCAGGACGACCTCCCAAATTGGTACGAGTGGTATGTCCTGCAGAACCTGGATCTCGTCCGTTAGCAGTGCATGTATTCAGTGAGGAATGGTGGGGTGAAGCTTTAGCTCACATTGTGCAACGTCCCCCAAATTTTCTTATAGAATGGATAGGCTCCGAAACAGGAGTAGCAGCATTTCACTGGCTCGAAATTTCCAGGTCAAGATCTGCACTACTTCAACAGTTGCAAGTTCCAGTAAACACCACCGGAAATGAAACCGACTTAGAGTGCGCGTTCAAATGCCCCGAGTTAGATGCGTGTATTAGTGCTTCGTTGTGGTGTGATGGAAAGGATCACTGTCCATCAGGTTGGGATGAGTCGGAAGCGCAGTGCGGTGCAACTTCAAAATTGTTAAATTCATTGCCACTGTCGGCCCTTGCAGCAGCAGCCGCAGTGATCTCTTCCATCATCCTCCTTGTCTGCCTGACCTTACACCGACTGCGTGCTAGGCGTCGAAGGAGGCTGGCAAAGAAGAAGTTGCTCACAGGTCCGAGGCTATTGGATCCGAGTTTAAATTCTTGACATAAGTCGCCGCCTGTGGAATTTATACATGTGGATCGGGAAACAACCGTATGAGGTCTGGTGTTTACCGGTTTTTCCGTCCCTATGCTCATTTTTTATCTACCGGTGCCTTTCTGTGATTTACAATGGTTTTGCGTGGCGTCTTCACATTTAAACCAATCTTAGATGTTTCTATCTTGAATAAATATAAAGTTCACCAATGTTGTTGTGAAGTACTATTGGAACGAGTCATTTCTGTGGCAGCAGAAACACTTCTTCGCTCACTAAAACCGTACTTAATCCAGTTGATAGTTTATTTTCAACTAACTTACTGTTTGCAGAATTTTATTCAAAAACGTCATATGCCAAAAACCATTTTTTCAATTGTCTAATTACAAAACTTCGATTCAACAGAGATAAATGTTTGCTCAAAATGGATCAAAATATTTTGTTACTGTTATCAACCACTCAATTCACTAACAGAAAATCATTAAAATGTCCACATGCTGTGAAAAAATTTCGAGTATCAAATAAACTAGAAAATACCAATAAAAAATGTAGATTTTTTTACTGTTGAAATGTTACTAATGAACAAAACCTAATTTGTTTCGGATGCAACCAAAGTTTCCGCCCGTTCTGCTCTTTTTTTTTCAGTCACCTCATTGCCGACTATTTAAAATCAGTTTTCTCTCGGCTGATCAGTACTATTATTGTTGACATTAACGATTCATTCGCTTCTGAACAAAAATACGCTACAAAATTCTGTGAATGTTTAGTTAAAAATTATATCGTTCACTATTACATTAAGAATGACATACCAATGAGCAATGAATCGTTATATTGGGTATTCACGTTATATTCAGTATACGCAGATGTTCAAAAATAAGGAGAACAGTAAAAAACGAAATGAAGTTCACCCAAATTGTTTTCAATGATATCAGCTATCAAAAAAATCATCGATTTGCTTGGTTGAAAAATCAAACCGCGCAAATATTCACAAAAATATTGTAGACTCTTGTCAATTTTCATAATTGTGTGCGTAAGATTCAGTCCTAGTATCAAATGATACTTGAAATCGCACATTGAAAGGTAAGACGTCGTTAATCCTCAACTCGCACAATATTTTACTTCTGAAGGTTCTCGTTTGTAGGGGAACGACTGGTGGTTGAAGAAATTCTTGAGGCTCAGTATGGAGTCTTCAGTCTTCAGTCTAGGTCAATATTCAAGACTAACAGATTGAGAGCTCTGATCGTCATGAAGATATTATTCAAATTTTTGGGTAGGTTTTAATCACCAATTCTTCATATTTAGATGTTACATTCCTCCTCCGTTTGTTTATTTCGGTACCTATTACCCTGAGCACCTAATTTACCATTACTTCGACTTCTCCATTCGAAGTCTGGTGAAAATACAACATGTTGATCAGAATAAGGTTTCCAGAACCAGTTGATGCATTCGTTGAATATTTTTTAATTACATGCGATACAGTATCACCAAAGATGAACTCATCCTCATATTTTACTTACAGCTCTTTGATTTTTGACTTGAAAACCTACGTACCACAAACAATGCTTGCCTTCATAAGACTGGAGTCGTTTCTTCATGGGGAACTGCAATTTCATCCAAATAGTCTTATAAACGACATGACTTGTACTTTGATGTATTATCTCGAAATTTTGAGCTCATACAATTCGCTTTCAGGCATTCGAGAGTCACTCATAGAGAGAAGGAGGCTAAGGGTATAAACATTCTTGAAATGAACGATCGATTTTATTGCTAAAATTGACTCATTTTTCTCGAATATTCTACATTTGTTATCCTAATGTAACACCTCATTTCCATCTCTGCTTGCATTTTCTTGAAAATTTTGGAATCCATACAATGAGACATTTTGGTTATCGAAATTCCTTCAAAATTCATTTGATCAAAGATCTTTTTTCATCTTTCAATCCAGAAACTGGATGGACTATTTCGCAGTGACGAGTGAAAGTACCAAATGAGAAGTGAATCAAATTATTTTCGAAACAAAATCACTTTTGTATCCAATATAACTACAGATTTGGATGGTTTTTGGCTCTTAACAAACATCTTGTAATATGGTCTCAGTCTTTCATAAATATTCATCATCAATAATCTCCGACTATCATTAAAATACTGCCAAAATAGTACATAGTCTAGTTTTCACCAGTCATCAACGTAAATTTAAATATTCAACTGATTTGTATGCTGCATATAGAATTGTATTATATATAACTAATATTTGTTGAATGTTAATAAAAAAATGTGAAGATTTCACGCTGAACCAGTGAATAACTAATAAAAAACTAAGAGACAATCGTTCAGTGTGACCCCTGTTTAGTGGTCTTTAAAACTGACTAAACTCCTTATGGAACTCTGATCACTATTTTGATCAGTTATGTAGTGAGACATAATTTATTGTACTTATAACTAGAAAAATAAAGGTTTTCAAGGAGTAGGAACCAGATTAGTACGATTGTAAGCTGAACATTATTACAATCGTTCAGTTTAATAAGTTTGAACTACAGTAAACCTTTTCAACTTTGCTATTCAATTGTTTAGAACACTTTCTAACTATGTGTGATGTCAGAAAAGTGACAGATTTGAAGAATTTTATAGAATAACATAAAAAAATCATCATGGATAATGAACACCTGATATAGTGACCGATATAATTTTCCGTTTGTCCACCAACTATTTCCATTGAAACAATATCTAATGTTTCTTTCTGTTTTTTGAGGATTTCAAACCCCCACAATCTGAAAAATAAATTGGGTTGAATCAGTGAAGAATCTGCTGAAGTGTAATGAGGTGCCAACTGAAACGTTCGTTCCTCCCGAAAAATTACTGCGTAATATATATGACTGAAGAGTTCCATTGGTCAGTAATTGGTCTTTTTCACAAATTTTGCCTGCAAATAGTATGAATGATTAAAAAAATTTCAATATTCAAAAGGGCTAATGTTTCAGAAAGTAATCCCTTTCGGTTTTCAAAACCAAAAAAATTCACTTGTCAAATGCAGCTCAGATGAAAACAGTTATATTTCAGTTGAGAGACAGCAAAGAGAATGTGAATACCCAAAAAACAGAAACAAATATTTACTTATTCACAAAGAGTGTCTTTCGGAGACTAATATCTGCTGGTAATCTATTCCTGAGAGGCTGTTTTTCAAAGTTCAAAGCATCCACTCAAACTTATTCAAAACAAAAATTGGTTCCTAACTTCTGGTATGAGAGTTCAGTCACAGTTAACATTGAAAATTATACTCCGTTCAAGTTGGAAGTATAATATGAGATAACGATTATTGTATGTTGAATATCAGTATAGAAAGTATCAACTTACTTTATATTCATTTCCACGCTCCACGAAATCATTTTTTGTTGTTCTATTTTTTCGATGTATGCCCCTGATAAACTTATTCAGAAGTTTATTGTTTTGGAAAAGAGAGTTTGTGGCTTTCTACTACTCCATCTTGGTACAAAAAAAATGTAGGAGTCTTCCAAAGAATAGAAGAAAGCAATCAATTTCAAAAGAAGTAATTCCATACATTGATGTGTAGATCATACAAAGAAGTAACTTTCACACATACTGGAAGAAAAAAGCCCTCCTCAAACAGCTTCTTTCATATAAACATTGAATTACACGAAAGAAATATTCTTTCGAAACAAAAACTCTTATATGAACACTGAATTATCCAAAAAACACTTTTCTCTACTCAGTTTGTATTCCAAACAGTCGTTATGGAACTGAATCATATATCGTTCACAGGATTTCCACACAATATACTAAATGAAAGGTAAAAATTCCAATCACATGGAATACTATCGTTCTCACTGGTAGACAGCAATATTTAGCCGTTAGATGAATGAATTTGTGTGTTTTTTCTCATAATGCTATCCAGATTGGTACTGATTGCCCTAAGGCAAGTGTCCCACGGCGAAACATCGATATCTACCAGTGAGGAGAACAATGTTTCATGTAAGTGAAAGTTTTACCTTTCATTCAGTATATTGTGTAGAAATCCTGTGAATGTTATCTGATTCAGTTCCATAACGAATATTTGGAATACAAACTGAATAGAGAAAAGTGTTTTTTGTATAATTCAGTGTTCATATGAAAGTATTTGTTTCGAAACAATTTTTCTTTCGTTTAAGTCAATATATTTATATGGAAGTAGCTATTTCAGGAGGGATTTTCTTTCAGTTTGTCTGAAAGTTACTTCTTTGTATGATCTGCACATTTATGTATAGAGTTACTTCTTCTGAAATTGATTGCTTCCTTCCTTGCTTTGGAAAATTCCCACATTTTTTTATATTGAGATGGAGTAGTAGAAAGCCAAAAATTTTCTTTCAAAAAATTCAGAGTTTCATCACTGAATATTATTGACTTTTAAGACATACATATGAGTATTTGAAAAACTACAATTGTTAAATCTCCAGATTGATACCTCGTGACAAATGCATCAGTTCATGGAATTACATTATTAAAATATAGTAAACTGTCTCATACTGTAATTCCAAAATAATTGGCACTAAATTCTCAGAAATGACTGACGTTTTCGCCTTAATCTGTCTCTTGCAGTGGCGTACTGAAATTATATTAAACAGCTGAGGAAAAATGATGCTGAAATATATAGAATCACAACCTTGACAACAATGTTTTCATTTTGATGTAATAATATTCCTTAGAATTTAGTACCTACTGGAGTTGTATTGTAGTAAGTTCTATTGAATATATGCTGACATATCCCACGTTACACTTCCAACTTGTTGGGATTCATTTCAAGATAAAAACTCTCTTAATTGAAATATTCGTGATTTCAGTGACGATATTTCAAACATCTTACTGAACAGTTACCATTATTAGAGATTAAGCCATTGTTAAGATATTTATTTCAGCGTCTCAGCAGAAGAACGAGTGTCAGTGATACGGAATGCGAATTCTCAAGTTTAAGTTTAAATTGTGAGCTATTTATTTTCTACACCCCAGTAATTTGGCTCTGTTCCCTAAAATATTGCACGAAGAGAAGGTCTAGCAATAAAGCCATTATTCATTTGAATCGTGTTCCACTCGGTGGTTAGTTACTGGAAAAGATTAAATAATTTTCTTTTTGTTATTTCCACACACGGATACATTGTGTTTCCACGACTGGAAACATGATGTATTGCTCTTCTTTCGAGTGAATTCATTTAGGATCATCTTCAGATACTGCAACGTCCAAAGAACTCATGTTTATTATGATAAATGAAAGTATTAATTATTATTATACAAGCATATAATAATTGCTGATATCTTCAAAGGTTTAGCCCACATCTCATATCATAAATCATTATTCAGAATGAAAGCTGTTATGTTGGAGTAGAATACAATACTTTGTTCACGGATACGAAAAAAATTCTATTCAAAAAACAGGTATCAATATCCCATGGAATACTTACCCTTAAACTGATTCAATAATCATTCCATTCATGTTGATACTCTTTAGAATCAATAGAATATTGTACAAGTGAAAAAAACGACATATTTCTCACGAGCGCAGAAGCGAGTGAGAAATATGTCATTTTCTCACGCATTGTACACTGTACTTTTTCTACGGTTGCAATAGTTTTCAACTATTGAAAATTAAAATACATATATAATAATACTTGTATGTCTTCAACTCATTTTTATATTTTATTTAAAATAGTAATTCACAGTTATATTTGAATAATTTTGTAAAGTAATTCCTGGTAGGTCGTTTTGTTTCAACATGTTTTCGGTAATTGGAATATTAGCTGCGGTCGAAGTTGAAGTTGATGGGGAAACTGGGGAAACGTACTGAGCTTCCACAGCATTGTTGTGTTCAGGTTCTAATGGCGGTGGAGGCTGAGTGGATTCTACTATAGTTTCTGCTATGGGGTTGTCCATATAAGATTCAGCAACATTGCCGGATTTCCAACCCCCATAGCGTTCTAATTAAAAGATCTGCCCCTGCATTAACTAAAATAGTCGCGGATAACCTTCGAAAACGGTGGCCAGTATATAATTCAGGGTTCGGTAATTGCAAAAATTTCGCTATTTCTTTTACCATGGTGCCAAATTTATTTATTTCCACAGGCTGTTTCGTACATTTGCTATTTTTGTAATTTAAAAAAAAACGTGTTTTATTTGTGCATGGTCGAAGCTTCACATGTTTTTGTAAATTTGGTAGAATTGTCCTGTGACTGTGAAATTTCTAGGAACCTTGGTTTAAGTATCGAGTAATTTTATTAAAATGACCGAATTAAGATCTTCCATGTCATCAATTTTCAATCTTCGAAGTTCATCACAATGGCCTGCCCCTGTAAAGCCAATAGCTAAAGCAGCCTGAAATCAAAACCAAACAATCATTTTCCGAAAACAATTTAAAAATTTTCAATTCATACCTTTATCAGCAAATACTTTTCTTCAGGTGCATCTTTTAAAAATTGTTAAATATCTTCAGAAGTTAATGTTTTCGACTGTTTTGGAGCATATTTTTCAGATTTGCGTTTTGAAAATGCACGTAGTTTTACGTATTTTGATATATCAACACAGTTTTAATCAATTGAGGTACTCCTGAGTACTGAGACTATAATGTTTCAATTTCCTTGACAATTCTTCAAAATGAACTAACATTCTGTTACTGTGAACTAACACTAACATTCTGTTACTAATAACATTTTTATTTTTCCAAATTATAGTGAATAATCTATATGAAAAGTACGATGACGGTTGACGTCATAGTTTATCATATTTATCATAAAGGAAGATTTCCCGTTTTCAAAAACCCACTGTCCCGATGGATATTTTTTTCATCATTTTCTCTTTGTTTTTCAATATTCTAGGTAGTAGCATTAGTAACGGTAGGCCCATTCTATGTGGCTACACATATCCAGAGGGAATGTTATCTTCATTCGCAACACATACAAGGAGTCCTATTGAGGAAACGGAACATAAAAAATTTCACAATTTACTGAAGGCAATGAAGGCTATCCACCTAAGACATTTTAGAGACAAAGTTGATTATATCAACTGTAACATTCACTTATCGTCAGATGTTTACCAATTCATCCTGTACCTATTCACTATTTGGGTTAGATCACTTGATGAGAAATAAATACTCAGATAGATTATTCAGTGAAGTAACGTAATTAATTAAAATATAAAGTTACCTTTTTAAATAATAATCGACTGATTTTTCAAAATATAAATCTTGATAGTATTCAAATCCATTTCCTTTTTCAACTCTGTATTCATATCCACCAGATACGATGAAAATCATTTGCAGTTTGCGGATAAATTGATTATGATCGATCAATTAAGTAATATTGACCAACTCAGCTGAACAAACATATCTGTCATAACATATGCGCCTAAATTACCATTTGAATCACCGCAATCACATCGCTGATTATTATTAACTAATCGCCTCCAAATGCATCAGGACCTGCGTTCCATCTGTCATTGGTTTATAGTTCGAATTATTCAAATTTTCTACATGAGACGTAGCCAAAGTGTCGATACTGAAGTTGATTCAAGCGAACATTGAAAACCAGAGAAGGATATTCCATAAATAAGAAGAAACTGATTTTGAGGAGTATTCACCTTTCAATATTGCAATATTTGTTAGTATATTTATCGATCAATACAACTTATGAAACTTGCAAATCAAAGTTTGTTCAGTTTCCTTTCTTCAAGTTTGATCAACACTAGATTATAATGTTATAATGTTTATTCAGGAACAACTATATTGATATACAGTGTATAAAAGCCAAATGGAATAAATTCATTATTTCGGTTACGGTACATATTTTAACAAAATCCCGAAACACGTCAAATTCAAATTATAATTTGACATACTCCAATGGAAAAATGCTACCCCCGCCTTCAACCCCCAATTTTTTAAATGGGAAGTATAGGCTTATGATATATCGTTTGAAAGGTATCTTCATTCTATATCCGAAAATGTTATCGCTTTCAAGTTTATTGCAACAATTAAGATAAAAAATAAATTAAAATCATGTGGTTACCGAAGTTCGATTAAATACACTACAAAACTTAAATGTAATGCAAAATGCAATGAAATGTAGAATGCTAAATAAGAACTATGGAGATGTCAACGAAGTAGATGTTCAGATGTTCTCAGCAAGTTTACTATCGATTCAGCTCATTCAGGAATATTGATTCTAAAAGATACTTTTATGGATTCTTTATAAATCAATGACACATCTAATAATTTTCCATTCATAGTCGGTTTCATTTTCCATCATTGTTATTCAACCTCGATGTGAGCCAGCAAAATTATGTTATATGGATTATCTAGAATATTCAAGATATGGTAAAAATTTTGAATCTACAGTATTCAAATCAAGTTTAAATTGAAAACAGTATATTCATGGGAGGAATTAATTTTTGGAAAAGAAATATTTTGTTTTTCTACTTCTCTATCTTTATATAAGAAATGTTGGGAACTTCCCTAGGAAGATGAAGATTGATGTAATTTGTAGAAAATCGAACTGTTAACTCTACTGAACCAGGTTTCAATTATCAACATCAAAACGGTACATTTGATATATCAACAATAACACGCACTTAATCAATAACCATTCCCAAAGAATCATTGAAAACAAGATCTATCAAATGGAGTAAACATTGATTTCTTCAGAGAAGTTATCCACAGGCCTTGTCGATTTCATGAAAATTTTTCCTATGGTAAGAGTTCAATTGAAATATCTGCCAACCGGTTTTCTGATTCGGTGTAGATAACATTGATATTCTTTTCTTGGACATGATGATCTTTATTGCTCACTACGTTTATAGCACTTTTATCATTAACACAAAAGGTTCCGTTGGATTCGAAACGTTACTGTCAATTTCTTGAAGAAACTTTCTCAACCATATTATTTCTTGTGCGGCTCCCGAAGCTGCAATATATTCAGATTCTGTCGTGGATCTTGCAACTCACTTTTGCCGTTGAGATGTCCATCCTTTAGGTATCTGAAATTACGTTTACCGGTTCCCAGTGCTGCTTTCCTAAATATCTGCTAGCTCTGCTCACTTAGTATGATATATTTGGACGAGTGACAACCGCTAAAGACATGAGACATTCTATGGCTTCCCTGTACGGAATATTTTTCATATATTCTTTTCTTCCTCATCTTGGGGGCTTTGAGCTGCATTTGGATCGAGTGGTATTGTATTCGATTTACATTCTGACATTTCGAATTGTTCTAAACATCGCTTTACGTATCCTTATCGACTGATGAATATTAGTTTTTTGCTTCTATTCCGACTTATTTCCATACTGACAAACTGTTCAGCATTACTCGTAGTAATTTCAAGAGACAAAGCTAATTTTCCTAAAATCATGTTGATAATATACGTTAGTACGAACTGTCTTATAAAGTACTGTTCCCGAGTAGAAAGGACTGGATCCTCTGGGAGAAGGAAATATTAAGAGCAGATAGTTGTTGGTACACAGATGGATCAAAACACCTTCCGGTCCCGGTGCAGGTGTTTTTAGTCGCAGACCCAGAACAGAGATATCAACCTGCCTAGAAACATAATGCGACTTTATTTCAAGCGGAAATTCACGCTATTGAATTGTGTGTGGAGAGATTGAAAGAATCCAACCTCAAACACAAGTCAATAAAAATATTCTCGTACAGTCAAACGGCGTTGGAAGCTCTTGGCTCCTTCCGAGCAATGTCTAAATTGGTAGCAAATTTCCAAAACGACACTCCTCGATAGGAAGACGTAACAGATTGCCTCTGGTCAGGATTCCTGGCTATACTGGCCTGGAAGGCAATGAGGCTGCTGACTCCCTTGCAAAGGAGCGTGCTGCAAACTGCTTCATCGGGCCAAAACCTGTCATTGGCATCACTTAAGGCTTTGTCAAACCACGATTGAACACCTGGATGGCAAGAAGATGTATGGACTTCTGGCAGAATTTCCCAGGATTGGGTCACTCCAAGGCGTTTATTCACCTTTCGAAGCTTGATACCAAACAGTTGTTGGACTACAGTAGGGATCAACAGACCTTCTTACAGATCACTGTCATTTGAATCATCGTATGCAGAGACTCGGACTGTCGGAACACAGTGTGTGTCGCTTCTGTTTGGAAAATGATGAAACAGCAGAGCACATACTATGTGCCTGCCCTGCTGAGGACCGAATAAGGTTTTCAGAGTTCGGCAGAGGCATACTCTTACTGTCTGACCTGAAAAACCACTCATCATACAAACTAATCGGTTTCGTTAGGAAGCTGGGTTCATTTGGTCGAGTGTGAATAGTTGTGAGCCACAATAAATCCTTGCGGGTTACGGTGGAGGGTCGAATAGACCTACTCACTCTCGACCTAACCTAACCTAACCTACAACAACGAGAAAACTGTATAGACTATTGTTCAGTTTACACACTAATGAATTATCTTTCGATTGAAAACCTTCTGGAATCATGAAAATTTCTTCATCTGAATCTTCATTCAGAAAAACACTTTTAATGACAAATTATTGAATTACCATGTCCATAGTAGCTGTAATGGCCAGAAGTATCCTCAGGGAGTCACATCAAATGACTGGTGAAAAAGCTTCAGAGAAATCAATGCCTGCTTCTTGAGAGTACCCTTATGCAGAAAGTATCACCTTATAACGCACAATGGTTCCATCGGACTTGCATTCCACTTTGAAAACCCACTTGCATCCTATTGGTTTTCTATTATTGGTTAATGGAACTAAATCCCCAGTGTGTTTTTTTAAGCACTCCATTTCTTCAATCATTGCTGTCTCCCAGCGATCTTTTTTGTTGCTTGTTATCGCTTCTCGATATGTTTGAGGTTCTTCAACTGCTGCACAGGCAATTTCGAAATCTTCATAACGGTATGGTCGATTCAGTTTGGATCGATCCCGAAGTTGTCTTTCAATCTGATTATCCCTTGAATGTGTTTCTTTGGTACTAATTTTGGTTTCTTATTGGATCAACTTTTGTTCTGGTTCAGACGCAGAATCCGACTAAGTTGTTTCTGATATTCCATGTATTGAAGGCGTACAAAAAAATTATGCGAAAAATATTCATCAGTACCAATCATGGACAAATTTTTGGTAATGTTCTCGTTAATAATTACGTTTCGCACTGATATTTTTTTTTGTTCCTGGGTCAAATAGACGGTAGTTAAAAGTGGTACCTTCATAGCCAACAGAAATCAATTTCTTCGAATTATTCCCCAATTCAGTTCGCAACTGTTTCGGTACATGACAGAAGGCTTCACTGCCAAATTTCTTCAAGTGATTGAGTTTATGCTGTTTGTCTGTCCATTTCTCAAATGGTGTTCGGTCTTCATCTAGTTTACATGATTCTATTGAGAATATATACCGCTTGTGTTTACTGCCTCGGCCCATAATGTTCTTGGTAAAGATGTCTCGTTCAACATAGCTTGAGCACTGTTGAAAATAGTTCTGAGATCTCTTTCTTTCGGCTTTACCATTTTGTTCTGGTGTATACATATTCTATCCCATTGTTGATCCAAAATATTTTAATATTATCACCAGTCTGCCGTTTAACTAGTTTCTCAAACTCTACAAACTTCAAAAATACATTCGATTGGTGTCTGATGAAATATACTTGGCGATACGAAATGCAATCATCCCTGAATGAAAGGAAATATTAGGCTCCACCAACTGAAGTGGAAAACATTTTTCCGCATACATCAGAATGAATGTATACACCTAGATTGTAACGGCGTTGATGTGGATTCTCTTTGAATGGATTTCTTTCCTGTTCACCATATTGCCATGATTCGTAAAACAGATTTTCGGATTTTTCAATGTTCAAACCTGGATTAAGTCCACGGTCGACCATTTCTTTCAATATTTTGTTCATTTCATAACTGAACTTGATTTGTTTCAGCTACGTTGACTTGTTCAAGTGTTGGCTTTTCAAAAATCATTTCATAACGAAGGTTTGTTCGTTTCTCACCAAAAGCAGTTTGAAGATTCTATCTGTCACTGCTCTCACTGAAAATACATTCTTGCCAAGTTTTGGAACATTCAGACTATTTTCAAGCTTACGAAGTTCTTGACGACCATTTACAACTGCATAAACTCTAATGGAAACCATACTTTCAGCATTACAACCTTTGGATGGATTTTGGATGAGGTAGATATTGAAGATCAGTAAACTATTCACGATGAAAAGTCATATGTTTTAAAACTGCCAAACATCTTTATGACCCTGAATGCTTATATTCCTTTCTTCTGCACTGAACCCTTGGAATTTCTGCTTTTGTTTATCTCTCTCCGTTCTGCTCATTTTTGATATTAATTTTTCGATATTTTGCCTTTATATGACCTTCCTTTCAACAATAGCAACAAAAAGGGAATAATTTCTTTCTGATATGAGACTTTTCTACAAAATTATTTTTGTTCGATAACTGGAACCAGGTTTATTTATGTTGACGACAGCAAATGCAGAAGACATTTCATCACTTTGGGTCAGACGTAATTCTTCTTTCAGTAATATTACGGCGAGATTTTCGGATGTCTGCTTGTTTCCTTCAAATGAATCCCAAGCTGCAGTAAATAGTCTATATTGAAGAGAGAAGCTACCGAGAACTTTACCTATTCTATCAATATTTTCAACTTCCTCTTCAATGTCACGAAGAGCTTGTGACATTGACTCAATTTCACTGATATGTTGGGCGATACTATTGTTGTTGATAAAATTAAAATAAACTTTTAAGTTCTAGATAATGCCTTGTATTTTCTATTTTAGTCAGCAGTTACAACTAACTTATTATCCGCCATTACAAAAAACAAACCACCACAACGTGTTAGGAATCTCACGTTAAAAGGTAAGACCTCGTTAGTCCTTAGCTCGCACAAGTTTCTCAACTTCCGAGAGTTGTCGTTCGTATGGGGGCGACAGCTGATTAACGGAAAAACAAATTTCAAACAGATTTTTAAACAACTTTGACCTACGATTACTGTATTTTGACATAAAACAGAAAACCATGGAACAGTATAGGAAAGAAAACAATTCATGGATTACATATCCCAACACTAACTCTGAATACATTAATTCCTAAATTTTCAATACAAAATTTATGTTTAGGACCATGCAGCCCTTCTGTAAAATATCAGTTATAATCTTATCAGTAAGCATAAGTCCAGAACAATGATATCTACCTTTATCAACAATTACTCTTATGTAATGGTACTTATTATTTATGTGTTTGGTTCTACTGTGATAAACTTATGAGTGTTTGAGCACTTTGGCAATCATTATACAGCATTAATGGTTCATTAAATTCAACAAGTTCTATAAGATGGCCTGTCATAAAAACTGCTTCTTTGCTAGCTTCAGTGATGGCGATATACTCAGCTTCTGGGATTGATAATGCTACACAAGTCTGTTTTTTAGCCTCCCAGGAAATTGCTGCTTTACTCATGTTGCAAACATTTCCTGAATATGACTTTCTATCATTCACATCGTTTGAAAAATCAGCATCTACATAAGCAATAATACTTTTGTCAGATTTAGTAAATGTCAGTTTTTCATCAATAGTGCTTTTCAAGTACCTCAAAATTCTTTTTACAGGTTTCCAATGTTCATAGCTATAACAAGTATTGAATTGGCTCAGATTGCTTACAGAATATGAAATATCTGATCTTGTATGAACTACTGAATACATCAATACATCAATCAAATTTTAATAAGGTGAGTTTGGTTATTCAGCACTATAAGTTTTAATTTTAAACCTGGTTCGATGGGTGTTGAAACAGTTTTTGCTTCTTGTAATCTGAATTTTTCTGAAAGTTCTGAAATTTAATCTTTCTGATACATTCTCAAACTATGTTTTTCTTCATCATATTCAATATTCAGGTCCAAAAATACTTTACTGAACCTAGGTCCTCTAGCTTAAAAGGTTTTGACACTTAATCTTCAACTTTTGTCTCCATTAAGACAGAGTTTGAACAAATCAATTATTATTCAACATTTTGAATTTCTAAAGAAAATACATGGCTCATGGCAGGACTGTTTGAAATTCATTTCAATCATTATATCTTCCACTTTATTGTTCCAAATTCTTGAAGATTGTTTCAAGCCATGTATTGCCTTTTTTAATAAATATACCTCGTTTTCGTCATTTTTAAATATAAAACCATCCGGTATCTAAATGGTCAATGGACAAATTAAATTCAACACTTAAAGCTAACAACAATCTTATTGAGCAGTTCCTCACTACTGGGGAAAAAATTTCATAATAATTAATACCATATTGCTGGGTGAAACCCTTTGCAACTAAGCGAGCTTTGTATTCCACTTCACTATCAGAGGCCCTTTTTTACACAAAACACCCATTTATTTTGCACTATCTTCTGTTCTGCTGGTCGGTTAACGAAGACCTTCGAGTTGTTTTCCATTAGCGACTGATATTAGTTTCTCATGGCATCCATCCACTGCTCACCATCTTCTCTTGCTTAAGCTTCACTTATAGTCTTTGGATCCCCTCTTTCAAACTCAAATTTCTGATTTTGTTTTTCACTGAAAGCGTTATATGTGACAGTTTTCAAATGTTTTCTTACTTGATATTCATTTTCATCTGAATATTCTTCTTTTAATTGTTTATGAACAATTTTTTCTTTAGGCTCTGCTAAAAACTTTGTTATTTCTTTTATTTTTGAATCCAATTCAACAGTAACTTCTCATTCAGATGTTATTTATTTCTGGAAAGGGTTGACTATTATTTCTGGAAAGGGTTGACTACCACTTTCATTAAATTTAACTTTACGGCTTATAGTCACCATATCTGTTTATTGATCTAAAATCCTATAACCCTTACTGGTTTCACTATGTCCTATCAGTAGCCCCTATTTTGCCTCTGCTTACAATTTCACGTTTTTTTTTGGTATGTATATGAAAGCTTGACATCCAAAAGTTAATAAATGTGCCAAATCAGCTTTTTGCGTAGGGATTTTCATAGGTCCACATACATCACTATGGATTAAGTTAAGAACCGTTTCAGTTTGCGAACTTGATGACCAAGGAAAATATTTTTTTGTAAGTTTTCCTTCTATACAAGAAATGCATTGCATAAGATTATCACATTTTCTAATATTTATTCTAGTGGCTAATTTTTTTCAACCAAGGGCTTTACCGCTTCAAGGTTTCTATGACCTAGCCTTCTATGACAAATATGTATGCAACTCTCAATTTTTTCACATAAATTCTTTATTTTGTTTGCTTTCTCTACAAATATTTCAACTTTATGCAAACTGCCTTCACACTCAGCAGTCTTTGCTAAAACATCATCTATCTTGACATAACATTTTTTTATCAAAAGTTATTTTTTACCTAGCCTTTGCTATCTTTGGTACCAATGATAAATTATTCTCAGTCTCAGGAACATATAGTACTTTTTTGAATTTGAAGGTTCTAACACCTCCATCAACTTCAGCCTTTATAGTAATGTCGTCCTTTCCTTTCATCTGCATTTTCTGTCCATTTGCTACTGTTATTTTATTATTATTTTCAAAATCAACAAAACAGCTTAGATCATTAGACATGTGACTTGTAACCCCTGAATCGGACTCACCTTTTTCAACAATTGTTTTTGCCTGATCTCTGTTCTTTAGGGCCTTCTTGTAGAAATAGCAGTCACTTTTCAAATGTCCTTTACAGCGACAGTGGTTACATTCCCTTGTTTCCTTTTTGAACCTTGATCCTTGATTCCCTTTTGATTTAAATCCTTTCGTATTCATTGCAACTTCGCCAGTTACATTTTCCTCCTTTCTGATTGCCTCTTCTAACAATTTTCCTTTATCGTACTCCAAAGATAGCTCGTCATCAGGTCGGGCATACAAAGCTGTCACCAGAGTCGAATAACTATCTGGCAAGCCTCCCAACAACAGTGCAGCAACATGAAAATCTTTGATGGTTCCACCAACACCTCTTAATTTTTCCACCAACTCCAAAACTTCCTTCATATATTCAAACGTGGACTTTCCCCCAAGCTTTGATTGATATACTTCAATATTGAATATCTTTTATTTCTTTCATTCCTTCATTTATTTCAACGTTAGGGACGCGAAACCCTATTGAAACTCTCAAACTTGTTTCATTGGTATGCTTGAAGTGACTTCTATCCTGGTTCAACTAGGTTGGTCTACAGAGAAGGGATACAGTACAATACAGAAGAAATACATTATTCCTAGAAACTGTAGATGGCGTCCGAATGGTAGCTTTTAATTTGGCCTGCGTTCTCACCTCCGCGACTGAAGAAGTAGTCATTCCTACTGGGCACAGGTACTGCTTTCTTCCTCTAAATCAAGAAAAGAGGAAAGAAACCGGTTACAAGTTTTTCGAAATATTTTTTTAAAGTAATACTAATATGAACAATAGGTAATATATGACAGTATGAGTACATTCTAAATAGAATTCGACTTGATTACATCACGCCTCTATTCCTCTGAATATAAATGAATAATCATGGAAAGACCATTGTTTCAATATGAAAAACTTGTATACGAAATGTTTTCGGATAACTTCACTCCTTCATCACAAACCACTAATGTAGGCTCGATGTAACACGCAAATGAATGGTTGTCCAACCTCCGAATCCCATATTGATTTTCATCAGGAAAATGTAAATACAGGCCGTTTCTTTTATCATGTGCTAACATTGCTATATTCTGAACCGTAACAGATACGAAGACGATAAAATGGGAAAAAAGGTAACTGTCATCGAAAACAATACAATGGTCGAAGATAACTTACGGGGACTCTCGCCCGATAAATTACGGGGAAAACCAAAAATGCTGTTTTTCTTTTTTTTTAATGGAATTGTTATTTCGGAGAATATAAAAAATTGGCAAAGGAAAATGTTATTGTGTTCTAAGTGTACTATGACGATGTAATAATAAATATTCGATGAAAAGTTTCGTATCAACATGGCCACCATCAACTTTTTTTTAATATGGTCCTATCTTTTTTATTAAAGACGTTGATGAAGAAATAAATTTACAATCCAAATAAAACATTTGATAATTTTATATCATTTCACCATCATCAGTGACAACAATTTTAAATTACGGTCCTGTCGTAATTTTTTTTTGTAAATTGTTTAGATTTCTTCAGAATGTAATTCAGACAACCCAATAATTTCGACTGGTAGGTACCCTAACACAATGAAAATTCAAACTTTTTCGTTTTGGAAATTTTTGTTTTGCCGTTATCCTTATTCAAAAGCTTATTTTTCCCTAATCAATTATAATTCGTAATATTTTTATAATTCTAATATGCCTACGAAACCAAATTAGATTTGATCGAAAGTTAATCTCCCAAAGTTGTTTGTAACATATTTTACATATTCAAATTTCAGGGACGAATTATTTTAGTTTTCGATAAATTTGTTTTGATTCAACATAATGGAATTTGTTTTTACAAAAACAGAGGCCGTTTCTTTCAAGTGGTAACATTGCTATATTCTAAACCGTAACAGATACGAAGATGATTAAATGGAAAAAAAGGTAACTATCATCGGAAACAATACAATGGTCGAAGAAAATTTACGAGGACTCTCGCCCTTCTCAGGGAAAACTAAAAATGCTGTTTTTCGTTATGTTATTGTGTTCGAAGTGCACTATGACGATGTAATAATAAATAGTCGATAAAACGTTTCGTGTCAACATGGCCACTATCATTTAAAATAACTACCATCATCAGTGACAACAATTTTAAATTACGGTCCTGTCGTTACTTCTTTTGTAAATTGTTTCGATTTCTTCATAATATAATTCAGACAACCCAAAAAATTCGACGGGTAGGTACCCTAACACAATGAAAATTCCTACTTTGTCGTTTTGGAAATTTTTGTAATGTCGTAATCCTTCTTTCAAGGCTTATTTCTCCCTAATGAATTATAATTCGTAATATTTTTATAATTCTCAATCCCAGAAGTAACGAAAATATCAGTTTTTGGTCAAAATTCGATTGTTGTATAATCGCTATTCATTTACCATCTGGAACGCGTAGGCTTTGCTTGGTTTCTATGGCAGGAAAAATGAATGCGTTGTTGATATCTATTGAGAACTGTCAGACGTTTATGAACATATCAAAGATGTATTGAATTAATGAAAGTTCTGATATGCTATTCAGTTATGCAAAATCAAATAGAAATCCTCTTTTGGCAAGAAGAAAACAACAAGAAAATGTGTAGTTACTGGAAGTGTGAGGAATCAAATAAATGTTATGGGTAAGCAAATTTTACCACATAAAAATTTACACAGTGAAAACCTTTTTTTTAATTTAGGATTGGCCAGTTACCAAAATTATGCTAATCAAGAGTGTTCTTTATGAGAAATTGTGGCCCACGAAGTGGGAATTTCTGTGAAATCCACCAGAACTATTTTGAAAAAGAACAAATATGAATGCTACAGGATACGCAAAGCTCATCACCTCAATGAAAGCGAAAGGAGAGTACGATTTGCGAAGTGGTCAAGGCGTAGAAATAGGGAAGTTGGAAATATTTGTGAGAAAATAATATGGACGGACGAATCAAAATTCACCAACAATGGTTGGTGTAACAGAAATATTCATTCTAGGTGGAATAATATAAATGAACCTTTACATAGGGAAACCAATTTCCAAGAAAGGTTTGGAATAAATGTTCTGTTGGGAATTGTGAACAAAGATCTTTGGCTCTTTTTTTCACGATGATCATTTGAATAGTGAAATGTATCTCAATTTTTATTCAATGAATTCGATGGCTACTTACATGTATTGTCACTGAATATCTACCATGAAATACAATATTTTCAACAGGACGGCGCTCCTTCCCATAATGCAACAATAGCAATAGCAATATTCCCAAGGAAATGGATTGGAAACAACGGACCAATTGACTCCCCAGCTCGATCCCCAGATATCACTTCTTTAGATTTTTTTGTCTGGGGATACATAAAGGATAAAGGTTTTTCAACACCAAGTACACATATCGACCATCTCAAACAAAACATAAGAGATGCATGTATTAGTATTACACCTATTATACTAGAAAATTGTCACAGAAATTGTTGCACTTATGCGCATTCAACAAAGAGGTCGTGAATTCGAGCATTTAAAGTAGATTGCCATGTAGCTTTGATTTTCTGTATTGATTTTATTTTTCCCAAAAGTTCATGATGAAATAAAATGTTTTTCTGTTTGATTGTAGTCACTGATGATAGTGGTTATTTCAGATGAAATTCCATAACAGTATCAAATGTGATATACCCTTGGATTTTGAATTAATTGCTTTATGAATATCTGTAATAAAAAATACAGGTCCGTATTTTAAAAAAAGTTGATGGTGGTAATGTTGACACGAAACGTTTTATCGAATATTTATTATTACATCGTCATAGTACACTTCGAATACAATAACATTTTTTTCCATTTATTGATATTCTCCGAAATAACAATTCCATTCGAAAAAAACGAAAAACAGCATTTTGGGTTTTCCCTGTATAACTCGAGAAGGGCGAGATTCCCCGTAAATTTTCTTCGACCATTGTATTGTTCCCGATCACAGTTACTTTTTTTACCATTTAATCGGTTTCGTATCTGTTACGGTTTAGAATATAGCAATGTTACCACATGATAAAATAAACGGCCTGGCCTGTATTTGTAAAATAAATTCCATTATGTTGAATCAAAACAAATTAATCGAAAACTAAAATAATTCGTCCATAAAATTTGAATATGTAAAATATGTTACTATAACAACTTTAGGAGATGAACTTTCGATCAAACCTAATTTGGTTTCGTAGGCATATTTTTGCATAAATTGCGAACTCCAAAGAACTTTGCATTCCAGTTGACGAGGATGATTTAAATGTCATCACCATCCCTTAAAGGGAATATTAGTTCAAAACAAAATTGACGAAACACGCATTCATTGAAACATGTCTATTAGTTGTTCTTAACATTAGGTTGTTTCAAAAGTTTTTTCCGTTTTTATTGACCTACTTCAAACTGTAATATCAGTCAATACTCATTCAATTTGATCGAAAAGAGTGCAATTCGAATCAATGAAATTTTGCTATCGTAACACAAGTTGAGTAATTCCATCGGTATGTAAATTGCATACTCGGAATTCGATGAAGTCGAAGAAAGCCGTTTTTGCCTGGGCCTGAATGCCGATTGTTCTACCGGTGAGATAGTTATCGAACTACTTGAAAAGATGATAGTCGATTGGCGAAAGATCTGGGGAGTGTGGTGGCTGAGGCAGAACTTCGACGCTCAATTCGTTTAAATTTACGGATGGTGATTTGTTGAACGTGCGGACGGGGGTTGTCGTGGAGTTAGATAGAGCCTCTTCTGTTAACCAGTGCCGGCTGCTGCTGATGCAGTTTTCGGTACATTTCGTCGATTTCCTCACAATAGAACTCTGCATTGATGGTTCAGCACAGTTGAAGAAAGTTATAGTAAATCACAACATACAGTACCCATGTTCTTTTTTGGTTTTTGGTGGGTTTCTCTCTTTGGGAAGTACCTAAAAGGTTCATCGGTGTCCAACCACTATCCCGAACATCTCCTGTTGTCGTAGAGGATCTACTTGTCATCACACGTTACGATCCGATCTAAAAAAAACAAAGAAGAACAGACCTCGGAACGTGACAATTTCTATCAATCGTTCGGATCGTGGGAAACCCACTTTTCGAGCTTTTTGACTTTTCCAAAATGTCTATTTTCTTATCTGATAAATTATCAAAACTAGAGTTAGTTTCTTCCTTAGTATATTTATACCTATCTGACAAATTTTCCAATTCCATGTCCGAAAGTAGGATCCATCCGTTTAAAAAAAAATTAATACTAAGCAGTTCCACTCAAAGAAAACAAAGAAAATTGAGAAGTTCAATCAGGATAAACACGTAGATGGATTGGCACAACAACCTCAATATCTTCTAAAAAAGCTGACGTACAGACGCGATACACATGACAGAAGTCAGAAATCGGAATGAATATTCTATTTCACATCATAAATGCAAACAGTTTGAGCGATCCTTCTCCTATCAGGCCGTTAGTATCTATAATAATATCGAAGTTAATATGAAACAGCTTTCTTCATTATCTTTAAGATATTGATTTAAAAAAAAAATGCCTGAGTTAGCAATAATCTGGAAATCAAGTGAACAAAAAAAAAATTTCGGAGTATCGTTTCAGTATATTTTTCAACAGTTTCCTGAAAAATATCTTTACAATAATTTTATTTGTATGTATCTAATTATGTATAGTTGATTGATGGAGGAATAACTATGTATGCAAAGCTCCACCAAGTAAAATGTAGGCCATCTATTATTACTATTATTATTGATGTTATAATCATGATAAATTCATCTAAATCCTGGCATTTTTGCAAAAACTTACTAGTGAGTGTGAATATGGTATCTGCTAACGTTGACAAAAATTTTTTCGATACAAGAACCATCACTCCACATTGCAGAAACTTGTTATAACTGTTTTTAGCGAAATTGGAGAAGGGGTCAGAATTTCCCAAAAAAAAATTATGTTGTATACCACCAATAACAGTTTTTTCAATGAAAACAAGAATTTCATGAGCTTTCTACTTTTCTATCAATATATAAAAAGTGGAATATAACGAAAAAGGAAAATAAACATCCAAAACAACTTTCCATTATAAAAATTGAATTACTCGGAGATCCCTTTTACTCATTCAATTTGAGATTCGAAAGTAATATCATCATAATGTCATACACAGGAACGCCTCACAACGTAATATATTCTATTGATATAAAACCTTACTTTCAAAAAACTTTCAATTCCCAAGTGGACTTCTAGAAGTTTCGGGTGGAAACACTGGTCTCCAACATATTCAAAAAACACTTTATTGTGAGATTTTCACTAAACAGCTTTACAAAATCGCAAACCGTGTTTCGCCATACAATGGCTTCTTCGGGCGTGTCTTTACTATATAAAGAGACACGTGTCTTTACTCTTAAATAGGACACCCTATATATCATTCCATATTTCAGTTCTGCTCGAAATTCTAAACAAAATTGATATATCATATCATTTCATAAATTCAACCGTTTTCGAATTTTGAAAATAACTTTTTACTGCTGTCAATTTTATTGAAGAAGAAACACGAAATTATGGATACCTATTCATTTTGAAAGTCACACAAGATGGAGTATGTGGATATGATTACAATTTATTTATAATTTTTTTACAGAAAATAAAAGAAGCATAATTGTTCAGGGTTGATAAATATGCATGAAACGATAAAATGTATTTTTTAATGAATATCCAGGATATTTTAAATTTTATGAAAACAATAGTTATGCCAGGAGAAAAAGAGAGAGAACAAGTTTTAATAAAAAACAAATATTTTCTTTGGAATTCTATTTAATAAGGTGTTCAACGTGTTTACCATTCACCTCCTGACAGTAATGAACTCGCTGAATAAAATTTCGTAGTGAATCTAAAATTATGTGAGGAGGAATGGTAGAAATTTCATGCCTTATTCTTTCTTGCAACTCAACGATATTTGGTGGCCTATTTTTGTAGGCTACTTTTTTTATGTGACCCCATAGAAAAAAGTCAAGTGGGGTCATTTCGGTAGACATTCAATTGCTCCCCTATGTACAATCCATTTATCAGGAGAAGTGTCATCTACCGTACCACACGTCCAAAATGTAGAGGAACCCCATCTTGTTGAAACCGTATTTGTTTTGTCGGCAAATTGGGATCGTTATTATTCGGGAATAATCGTCTAAGCTCGGGAATAATATGCTATAAAGTGTCCGCCAACAGACATTTATTTTTCATGATGTGATTTCCCCCATCCAATGTGGATTTTGATCTGACCAATACCTACAGTTGTATCAATTTACGTGCCAGTTTGAATAAAATGAAAAATTTTATATGGATGGAATTTTTGCAGTTTGCAAATTTTTAGAATGGAATATCGACTTATATTATGATTCAAAGTCCTCTGTTGTGCCGAATCCATCGGATTTTCCACCACATCTAACATGACATTCAAAGATCATCACTGTTTGACAAAAAAAAATGATGCGTCGTTGTTATGGAGCTAGAAACTTTCAAAAGGAAACTTAATGGACAACGAACTCAATGGACTAAAACATTTTTGGATAATTTATTAGAAAGTTATTTTCAAAATTCGATGTCAAAAAACGGTTGATTTTAGGAAATAATGTGCTGTATCAATTTTGTTCAGAATTTTGAGAAAAAATCGAAATATGGAATAATATATAGGGTATTCTATTGAAGAAAAATCAACTTTATTTCTTCATGACTTTTTGAATAATCCTGTATACTTGACTTTTATTCAGTGTGATAAATTTCAGAAAACTCTAAAACTTTTGTTTTTCAACATTTTTCGCTGGCTATCTTACTTAGGAAATAATCGAATGCAAGTGAAAATATTTTTACCCTGAATCAAAGTCAAAATTTTCCAATAAGAATCTTCAATAGTATCATGTTTTTAACATGGCTACAATAAAGATAATCATTCAAGTTTGGGTCTGTGAGTGTGTTGAGTGTTAACTGTTTTCGATTCACATAAATACACTAAACGTCACTGTTTGAGAACTCTTTCATTTGGAGAACGGCATTTATTTGGAATGAACTTCCTGAGAACGTTTTTCCAAATGGATTTAGTCTCCAGCGATTCAAATCCAATGCGAATCGTTACTTTCGCACAGGCACCGCTCTGAGAGCACCTTGAAGATTTTTCTGTAGTGCTTGTGTTTTATCCTTAGAAAAAAACTAAAAAAAAACTGTCTCAGTCATAACTCAACACCAACTTTTCCTTGTATTTATTTTAATTACCAGACAATTTCAAGGAATTTTTCCATCTTCCATGATCATCTCGATCTTTGAATACCAAAGTACCCAGTACTCAGTACAAAATGCCCAATATCAAAGTACTTTTGTTCCATGATTGTCTCGATCTTCGAATTCCAAAGTACTCAGGTAAATTATTCTGAGCCATAACTTCCTTGTGCATTATTATGATAGTGGTGAACCACTCAAAAGAACCACATGGAAATAATACATGCATAGTCTGTAGTGTGAAATACGCCCATTTACTCGTAATACAACCCTTTCTTCACTTCTTGATCTGATGGTGATGCAGTATGAAATAAGCCCACTGTGGATGGGCTCGTTTCATACCACCTGCTCCTCACTGCCTCTTAGTGAGAGTTGCCACTGATGTCTCATGTTTTCAGGTCCTCAAATAGAGATTTGTCAATTTAAAAAAAATTCAAACAAAAATCAAATTCAAATTTATGTTATTTGTCCGGTCAATTTAGACATTCGAAGCTACCTAAATTCCTAACAAGCTGAAAATCGGTAAAATTGTTTAAAATATGATTAAAAATGAAAGTTGAAAGTTCCCCATCTTTCCCCTGTATGGAAAAAACCTTATTCAAGATCAAAGGTTGAAAAATTATCTACAAAACATGTTTCGATCCTTTTTTTTCCTACGAACCACCGTTTTTGAGATTTAACGATTCAAAAAGTTGTAAAGTCGTCATAATATGCACACGTTTCCACGCCACCTATGACGTAGTGTACTTAGCACGTTTTTTTAACGTAGTTGCCCCACTTGGCTATTGGTTGGAACAGTTGTGATCCTGTTCAATTTGAAACTATTGCAAAATAATAGATATTACCAAAGATTGAAAAGATAAAAGCAATTAAAGTTAAAAAAAAAGTAGTGAAATTTAATCGTACGAGTCGTAACGCACGAATTTTTCTTCTTGTTCTTTCTCTTGATCGTCTTCATCTTCACTGCGTTAATAGCGATGTATCACATGTCGCCTCATTGGAATCAAACGGATCCTCCACTGTTGGTGATTCAATATTAGAGCACGACCCGCCTTGATAATGGGTACATGCCAGAGAACAAAAGAGTCCGGATTTTTTGCAACCACATTTAGCACTGCACCTCTTTTTGCATTTGCAAAAAATGGTGTTCAGCAGTTTTTCTGGAAAAGTTTGGACTGGTTCTAATGAATTGTTGACCAACTTCCAACCCCAGTCTGTAGGGTTTAGCTGATATTCTTTAAATTATAACTTATGTATATTTTATATTACAAGTGTGAGTTACAATGACCGATAGAAAAATATTTCAACATATATTACAACTACAGAGATATATATACGTGGCGTACTCATGCATATTATGATGATTACAACTTTTACAACTTTTTGACTCGTTATATCTTAAAAACGGTGCCTCGTAGGGAAGAAAGTATTGATACAATTTTTATAGATAATTTTATATCCTACAATTTTTGTCTGAAGTATTTTCATGATAAAACTCATCGTTTTGCTGAAAATCTCGAAAAACTCATTTTTTGGACCTTTGACCTTGAATAAAATTTTTTCCATACAGGGGAAAGATAGAAAGCTTTCAAATTTCATTTTTGATCATATGTTAAATAATATTACTGATTTTCAGCTTGGTGGGAATTTAGGTAGCTTCATTCTTATTTTTTGGTCTAATTTGGTATATATATATAAATATATATATATATATATATATATATATATATATATATATATATATATATATATATATATATATATATATTTATATATATATACCTTATACAAGCGGATACTCTCCGCAGTATTAAATTGAAAAACCTGGAGGCATAGAGTATCACATCTATTTGTCATTGAATACCTTATATTTTATGTCCCTTCTAGTCCTTGAACGTGATGAAAGTATCGGTATCAAATTAGTATCAGTGAAAAATTTCCTCGAGTTGTAAATATTAGCTTAAACTGTAATAGATTTCGTCATCGGTGCCAATTCGAAATCGCGAAATCGCTTTCCTGCAGGGGCAGCCGGTTCCTTGCCTTTATTGAAGGCGGAGCTCTTGGCGCCTGCGGCAGGACGTGCCTTTGCTGTTGAAGGTGGAGTAGGGATGGGGGAGGGTGCACTTATAGTTGCTGCCACTCCTGTCTCCTTCGCTCTCTTTCTCCTTTTGGCCTTGACGCCGCAAATGCGCTTTCGCCTTGGCCTTTGTATTACATCACGAGGTTATCTGCTATGTCCAGCCTCATTTCAAGTAGATTGGGGTGGACATTTCTGTTCATCCCCAGTCACCGCCTTAGATTGAGGTGAGCACTTCTGTCCAGCCTTGGGATTGGTTTTTGTTCTTGTTGTTTCTGTTTTTGTGTTTCTTTCATTCATGTGTGTTTCCACGAGTAGCAAGAGAAGATTTGGTCACCGCTGGCAGAGCCCCGCATTACCAGAGGTAGGCTGATTACAATGAGGTTTCGCCCAGTTCCCCAAGGGGATCGTTCGTAACCGCATATGACCCTGCGGCCATTCAGATGTCAGTACGATTTCTTACACCTTAGCT
Organism: Leptinotarsa decemlineata; assembly: GCF_025532065.1. Classification (NCBI taxonomy): domain Eukaryota; kingdom Metazoa; phylum Arthropoda; class Insecta; order Coleoptera; family Chrysomelidae; genus Leptinotarsa; species Leptinotarsa decemlineata. The sequence goes on along the minus strand of NW_027412668.1, from coordinate 23,309,029 downwards.
TGGGTAGGCTGATCCACGGTGGCATGTTTTGCAAAGGCTTTTGGGGAGTTTTAGTACCCCTTGCCCTACTCATTTCTTCCACTGACCAGGAGTCAGCCACATTGGCTTCCCGGAAAGGGCCTCCAGTCCTCTAGCCGTTCCCCTATCTGCCACCTGTGCACGCGCCCGATAGGTATCCCAACCCACGGGACTCGTTCCGCATACTCAAGATATACTTGTCTTCGATCCCCAAAATAGGACAATATTCGTCATTGAATTTTCAGCCCAACTATAATTCAATCGAGACTTCCTCCTTATACTTAGGAACTCATTTTCCATTCAGACCACACTGTTGTTTCTCTACTCTCGAATCTCCAGCTCAAATACCACACTGTCTGATATCTACAGGAATCTTTGAAGGAAAAATGCATAGACCCATTTGAAGATCTGACTCTGAGTCCTCTTCAGATAATTATAGAAATGATACTACAGAAAGAAGGTACCTATCCAATATTGTTGGTTTTGGAGCTAATCTTTCAATAATGGTATTTAACTGTATCCTCCAACGAATGAATTGGAATATGTTATTTCTTCAAGACCATCTACTGTTCGTGGTCTTCATGGATTCGAAGTCAGAATAGTAGTCATATGTCAAAGCTATTGCCGAGAATATTATGCCATGCAGACTGAATCACGAATAAGCCGAGTAATTCAGTGAACTAGCACATAATTAAGGGATGTGTCATAATATCAAATGCATGCATATAACAGGCTTGTTTTCATTAAAATATTTCTTCTCTGTTTCATTCTATTTGCCTAAACAGGTAATTTTCCAGTCCACGGAAAGTTGATTCAAAATTCATTTGATAAACTAATAATGGTTGAAACAAATTAAACTATTATAAAGTCAATCCAACACATAGACGCGCCAGGCTGGCTACTTCCATATTTTCACTGTTAGCTAAATTAAACATATGCTTGGATAAACAAAGTAATGGGATTTTTGTTACACAAAAACTTTTATGAATTCCAAAGTAGAAAATAGTAACCATAGCCGAAAGGGTTTTACGGTGGTGCCTGTTTCATCATTCATTATTTGATATTTTCTGCCATATTCTGAACATAATGAAAAATACTGTTATCTGTTTTTGCCACAGATTCAGTTTTTTGTTTTTTTTTTCCTGAAATTAGGTGAAAGTAGGATTAGTATATTTGGCATTTATTCAGATTTTGTATAAGGTGGGTAATGCGAATACGAGCTTCTCGATGAAAGCCTAAAATAGAATATTTAATAGCTGTTTTCAATCATCACGAAGAGTGATATAAATAAAATAAACATGATGCTAACGTGGAAAATTACAGACTAAATAGAATCTATAGTGAATCGAGCTACCAAAAACATAAACAATGAGAAATTCCTGAACACCATTACAAATATTGTATCAAAGGCGATGACAACAAAATCGATGAGGTTTTGTCAAACTAAAGAAATAATCATTGATCTTCTGGAAAATTCCTGAAATATAAAAATAAAATAATATGATGAAATCATAGTACTCGAGTCAACAATAGACAGGAAGATTCCTGAAAATGAATCATTGTGAAATTTATTTAATGAAATTCACTAATCGATCAACAAATCAAATTCAATAGTAGTCGGTTCAGAAGACAAACCCAATGAAGATATTAGGGAAGAAATTATAAGTCTGCTCAATACATTATAGCTGTTAACCTATCATGTAGAAATTTGTTACGAAGTAAAAAAAAAAATTATTTTACAAAAAAAAATTCAACGGAACTGGGACGGTTATTGAGTTAGATCCAACCAGACATATCTGAATCTGAATATCTAGCGAAGACCAAGCATTGAATCTGATTCGAAATGATTTGTCACATCGAGTACCAAATGATAACATTGAGGATGAACTCACTAGATCATTGTAAATATGTATGCTGTCGTCCGCATATGAACAACAATCCTCAAAATCTGAAAATTGAGCGAGCTTTTGATTGAGATCTTAGATTGCAATGGGTGATGATCAGCACGGTATCATAGAGAGAAACTGAAATATTCAATTTAAGAGGTTTTCTTGCTTATCATTATTCATTTTATTTGTTCCTAAACATGCAGAGGTTCATAAAGTCTTCACGAATTAACTTGCCAAAAGCCTGGTATCACTTTGTGTGATTGGTTAGCTCTTTAGACTATCGGTGCCCTCGAGGAAACATACGCTAGAGATGAGGGATTCTAATTATCTAATTATAACAGGTGATAAGGGTCGTCAAATGGGGTTCATTGCATGAATTCTTAGAGTATTGTGTTATTTCGGAATATCTCAATTTCTGAAAGGAACAGGCTCAATGAATAATGTACTATTTATAACATGGCCTCCATAGCCGTTCTTAGATCCCACTTCACAGTTTTCGATTTCTAAACTTTCAAGGTGTCTAAAATTCCGGTCTCAATTCCAAACATTTTTATATATGTAGCTCAACATGCCGTTCTCTTAAGCACGTTGAAAGACTTCATATTCCTGTGAACCTGAATCTGTGAAACATATTCATCGAAATGCGTTATTATAGTTGAATTAGTTTGACCGACATAGTTTTTGTCGCAATCCGCACAGCTTAGTTCGTAAAAATAAGGTTTTTTCCTTTTTCGCCACTCTGTCTTTCAGGTTGCCCAACACTTGTTGGAGTGTACGATCCATTTTAAAAGCCATTTTCATGTTTATTGGTATACGTTTGTTCATATAAAAGAATTTCAAACATTCGAGACATTGTCTATCTGAAAAGTCGGGTATTTACAAATACATTCTCTTCACATATAATCAGTGGGCAAACTTGAAGACTGGCTATAAATCAAATCATCTAAAGGAACAATTTGTTCAGGCCAATCTCAACTCCCTACACTGTAGGTTAGTTAATAGACTGAAACCTATCAAAAAACAACTACTCCCCTGGCTAATATTACGAAGGGCGTTGATTTATATGCGACATTGCGGTAGTTGTATAGCCAACAGCATATGCAGGAATAACTTCAGTGAAGAATCCTACACTGACACCTGTCGGATATAATCCAACTCCCTTCGTGGTATTAACCAGGAAAGTAGTTGTTTTCTGATAGGTGTCAGTCTATTAACCTACAGTATAGTATCATCCTTTGGATGATTTGAAAGATATTCTTTAATAGTTTTTTTTTCGTTAATAGTGGGCTTTGGTATATTTTCCAGGTATCCATTGCTAAAATATCCTACGTTAAGAGGTAAGATCTTGTTGATCCTCATCTCGCTCAAATTAATACTTTCGGGAGTTATTCGTATGGAGATGAATGTTTACTAACGAAAAAACCCATGACCTTGTTGTCTGCTTGTAGTAAAAGTTACTCAGAGAGACAGAAACTCGCAAACCGCCGCTGGGAAATTCGTGGTTTGATGCTTCTGTCAATCCTATCTTTCAAGAAAATTGTCGTCATTGCAGATTCTTACTCGAATTTGTTCTCCCTAGAAGAATATTAATATATGGCAGATAGAAAAAGCAGTAGCTGTTATTGTGCCATTAATGCAACATTTTTGAGCTGTGATATCATCTACTTCATTCATGTCTCAGTTAATATTATAAAAATGATGGGTTTCCAATATGAATAGATTTCATAAATAATATTTGTAATGCTGTCGTACAATCTTTCCATACTTATCGAGAAGAATCTGCAAAAGCAAACTAGAGTTGTGTGTTAACCATTATTATTAGTAAGGTAGTCGACACTTCAGTCGGGTATTACAACTACCATTATGTGCTTTCCGAATTATATAACATTCATTGAATAGGAATATAGGGTTGACCGGAGTTCTCAGCTTTCGAAGAGAAACAGCCTAACTTCGTAATGAGAGAATTAATAATATTGATCTTCAGGTTATTGTGTGAACTGTAGGAAATTCAACCAGTACTTCTGATGTATCCAATTTTTTTCACTTCAGTTTTTATTCGAGATTGGATGACTATTGGGGTATCAGCAAAATGTCTCCAAGAAGTGGTGTTTCACAAATTCTATTGATGTTTGTGCTCATTTGATCAAATCCCAGACATTGGAAGATTCCCACCTTTTTTGTATCATGATAGAGAAGTAGAAAGCCAAAAACTTCTTTCCCGAAAATGAAGATATTCAACAAATCTATTTTGGAATCGTTCTGAACGTAATTTGAATGTACTTATTGTATAAACTCTATAGTGTTGGCAAATGTGCAAGAAGTAGTTTCAATGGCAGTTTTTTCGTTGAAGTTTTGTACATCCTACTGAAAAAACTGCTCGTATTTACACATGACGCTTAAAAATCAATTTTGTGTCAAAATATCTTTCAATGTTCTTGATATTTTCTACCCTGTTCATAGAGGTACCAGTCAACAAATACTTAAAAAAAAGTTGAATGTGTTTATTGTATAAACTTCATGGTGTTGGCAAAACTCCACTTTTTATAAACAAATGTGCAAGAAATAGTTTCAGTGGCTGTTTTTTTGTTGAAATTTTGTACATTCTACTGAAAAAACCGCTCGTATTTACACATGACGGTTTAAATTGAATTTCGTGTCAAAATATCCTTCAAAGTCATTAATATTTTCTAACCTGTTTACAGAGGTACTATTCAACATATACTAAAAAAATATTGGTGTATGATTTCAACAAAGGGATATACATGCACATCTGTTTAAAAAATCTGTTTCTCCCCCATACGAACGACAACTCTCAGAAGTTGCGAAACTTGTGCGAGCTAAGGACTAACGAGGTCTTATCTTTTAACGTGTAATTCCTAGCACATGGATATATTAGGTTTGTTCTAACATCCCAAAACGTTTGGAAACTGCGCAAGACATGGTGCGTACAAACAAAAAATCTCAAAGAGTCTGAAATAGTCTCGGACAGTCCGAAATAGTCTCGGACATTTGTTTAAACCAGAACGCTTTTGAGGAGACCACTGTGCCACCTACCGTATATATGAAGAGATGAAGACGAGAAAATACTATTAATCATGTCCATATTGTTATGTAGCGTATCCCTATAGTCAGCTCAAATGTTATCTACCCTCAATCATCAATTATTCAAATCAAATAAATAAAAAAACATCCTAGCAAATAGCCCAAACAAATTTCCACATGAATGCGCATGAGCAACGGGAACGGTTCTCAACAGTTCAGCCTCGAGAGCAAGAACGATTCGGGACGGTTCAAAACAGTTTAGGATCATTTCGTAGTCAAAACCAGAACAGAGGATTCTTCAGTCCGAAATTATCCTCAATAAACCAGAACGTTCTATATCAACTGCGCATGATCCTGACGTCCAAGAACCTGAATTTCGCAGAACCAGAACAAACCTATTATTAACAGGGACTCGGTATCTTGTCCTATATTCCGAAATATGTTTCAACTGTGGATGTATGAATCCTCATTCACATGAATCTCTACATTGAGACTATATATATATCAGTATTCAGTTTAGTACCCACTGAATGTAGAATCATTGTGAGTTGATAGGTATGCATATTTTATCGACAAAGGGATATAATTTATGTTGCTCAATAAAAGTCAATACTGACATAATGTTTTCCTTGAAATATTTCTGTGAGGAAATAACTTCACAAACCAATGAGAGGTTAAAGTAGAGTGAAATAAAGTGTAGAAATTTCTATGGTTCATTTAGCCATCTTTTCAAAATTATTCATATTCGAATATCCACTATCGGTTATTATATTTACAGTTGAAGACTGAAGTTTGTGTCTTTGAAATTGGAATCACGTGTTAAGGAAAATATATTCACTACTTTTCTACTTGTTACTCTGCGGCATATCTCTGATAACCATATGCTTTCTTCAAATATTCATACGATACATCGCTCAAGTATTCCTAATTTTTTTGTCGCTTTGAAACTCCATCAAAATTTAATTTTCATACGGTTATGGTGACAAAACCTCGATACTATCTGCATATGTTATCTTGCAGACTACCAATGACGTTCTTTTCTCCGAATGTTTCGTACAATATCTCTTTGCTTGTTAGTATCTGTTTCAAAATCAACTCTGATGTCATTACTTGTTTCAAATTATATTTTTCTATTGTATAATCACTGCTTTCATCATCATGTCACATATATTTTTTTGGTTTTCTGAAATTTTTGGTAATATCTCTGATTGTTTACCTCGAAGTAGCCAAAGGAGTAAAATGGAAACTTTCGCAAGCTTACTTGCTGATTACAAAACATTTCTCATGACACCTGTCTATCATAGGTTAGAATTTCACTCCAGCATAGTCTCATCAATGCTAATAAAAATGTTATAGAGACGAAGTATTCTACCCGAAAAGGATTTGTTCTATGATCAAGTTGGAGTGGTCGAGTCGGCCTGTTCACTAATTGATTCAATTTCTTCCCATTTACTTTTTTACTGAGTCTTCCCATATCATCTTCTGTCATCATTGAATATCTGTAACGTATTCAAAAACACTTCATTGTGAGATTTCCACTAAACAGTTTTACAAAAACGTAACACGTGTTTCGCCATAGAATGGCTTCTTCAGGCATGTCTTTATCAATTAATTCTACATTTTCAATGCGTAATATACCTTATTTCACGAATTGTAGTACCTACATTTCAAATACCAGATTTTAACTTGAGTTTGTAATGAATTAAATCACCTGAGCTTATGTCCCAGTTTCCACATCCGAAAAAATATTCAGTAACGGGAAGTTATTCAATTCTAATTGATAATTCAGTGAATCACCCGAATTCATGAGTCTATTGATTTTTAAACATTCTAGAAGATTGAGTTTCAAACACTTCTCTTCTAAATGTAACACTTTACATTCGTGATTCATGATGCAAACCACCTTCTGCTAGTAGGTCGTTTGCGAATGTGGAATAGGTCTTTCTATTTACGAAACTACTTCTATACTCTTTAATTTTTTGGGAAAATGTTCTCCCTGTTTGGCCAATAAACAGTTTTGGGCAAGAGCCACAAGTCAGCTTGTATACTCCTGATCTATTAGACACCAAAGTTTTGTCTTCATTGTTTTCAATAAATATACTTTGACTATTATTCGTTCTGCGAGCTACATTTACGCATTTTTTCTTGAAAAAACGGGTCTGAGAGTAATTTTCAGAGAGAGCTGAGTTTAATCAAACAAATCGCAGTTAACAACGGTTATAAGGTAGATATTATAGACTCCATTCTTTCCAAAAAACTACAAAAGCAAGCCATGGGCCTGGTCTACACACATTCAAGATGCGATAACGTCAGTTGAAGGAGGGAGAACATTTTCTCAAAGAATTAAAGAGAGTAGAAGTGGTTTTGTAAATAGAAAGTTCAATTTCACCTTTGCAAACCACCTTTTAGCAGAAGGACATGAGTTCAATCATGGATACGATGTGTTACATATAGAAGAGAATAGTTTGAAACTCAATCTTCTAGAATATTTAGAAATCAATAGATTCAGGAATTCGAGTAGTTTACTGAATGATCAATTAGACTTGATCAACTTCCCGTTACCGAATATTTTTCAAATGTGGAAACTGGGACGTAAGCTCAGTAAAATAAGGTATATTAGGCATTGAATATGTCGAATTAGTTAGTAATGAAAGCCCGAAGAAGCCATTGTATGGCGAAACACGTATTGCGTTTATGTAAAACTGTTTGTGAAAATCTCACGAAGGATTGTTTTTTGAATACGTTAGTTATGGATTTTCATCAAGTATAGGACAATTCCATCACATATTGAATATATGTACTTCGTTTTGGATTTTTCCACTACCATTGAGATTTCTGTTGGGTAACTGCTCAAATTTAATAGATTAGCTAGTTTTAGCTGACTCCATTTGGAAGAACAAATGTTTCCTGTTGTTGTTTCTCATTTGATTTGGTGTATACAGTTATTTATGCTCGATGGATTTTACGAAATACTTGAAGTACATGACTCAGAATAAGAAAGTTCTCGAATATTTGAAATTGTTTTGTCAGTATACTTTTGTCTGTTCTTTAAGCGGGTCGGAGTTGTACTGGGGCCGTTCGTAATATTATTATCTTCACGACATATTTTCCTTATTGTGGCTTATCATTCTAGAACTCCTTCAATCATATAATTCTAGCCACATACAACCAACGCCCTAAGCAGTTCATGTTAATCAGATTTGCGCCAGTCACCCCCAATGTGATTTTATCTTTATTGGTATAGCATACGTAATTACATCATCCCGTGCGAATTCAGATAGTACTCCTTAATTAGGATCCTTACAAATTATTCATGAACCGGGGTTATGCGTGCAATCAAATACGCCTATGAAAATACGCCAACGTATTGAAATTCATATGGAATTCTGGGCGAGTGTTGAGTTGATATTACCATTATCTGTATGTTTCATGATTAATGGCAATATTTCGAGTGGATTATTTCATTACATCCTTTGGTTTCAACAATGATTGATTATCGCGTCGAATGCTGTGTTTTGCGGATCAGGTTTATCGTCTATGGCTTGTGTAAGTTTTTTAGCGCACGTGTTGAGTTTGTCAATTGTGATTATTTGAGGAATTTACAATTTGTTTGGAAGTGGTTGACAATGTTTCGTGGTGCATTTCATTGGTTCGCACATCCATTGTCTAATATGATATAGGTAAATTGATTTGAAACTCATGAAAGAATCTATAAAAAATTAAAAAGATTAGCTGACAAATAGCAATTATATTAATCAAAAAAAACTTAAATCACAATGAAATAAAATGGAAGCAACAATCAAAAAACTCAACTATTTCCACGAGATGAAAATTAAAAAGTATTAACAAGAAATAAAAATCAAAAATTAAAAGATTCCAAGCCAAGTTACTTCACGAAGTTTCGTTTATTAGTATCCACAGTTGTCTTCGGGTGATAACTTGATTTATTCTTCCGAAATCTAACTATTCATAGGACATTCGAGTAATTTCACCTCTTCCTTCTCTCCGCTTCATCGGTTTTAGCGGGAGCTGACCGTTTGGCGGGAATTGATCGGGTTCCTCTTGATTGAAGGTTTCTATATGTTGCGTATCTCTACGATAGCTTGGCTAAATGCGTTGTTGGACAACATATATGCGGCTTCTTTTAATTTTCTCCTAAACTAGTGTTTCTCCTTGTGAATGATTTCAGCTTGAGACCACTTGATGTTATGTTGATGAGTCCAAACATGCTCTGCTATTTCTGATTTGCTGGTTTCTCCTCGCTCTGTGTGTTTCTTGTACTCGGCAATGCGAACTTTCAATGGCCTCTTAGTTTCACTATGAATCTCCGCACTCGCAGGGTATCCAGTAAATGCAATTCTTGGAATCGTAGTCCTCGTTTGGTGGCCTGGTTTCCTTGAGGCTGATACGGATAGTGTTTCCGGATCTGAAACAGGTTCTGATGTTATACTTGGACCTAATCCTTCTCATCCTTTCCGACAATTCTCTGATGTAGGGAAGTACAAGTACTGGTTGTGGCGGCTTCTTTTCCTTGTGAGGCTCTTGCTGTCTTCTAGTTGAAGTCTGTTCCATCATCACTTTGGAACAACCATATCGTTGAAGGTCATTTTTGATGATACCTAGTTCCTTTTCGAGACCTTACTTTGTATAACAGATCCCGAAAGCACGGTCTACTGGAGTCTTGATATTCCTCTCTTGGTCGATTCTGAGTGGGTTTTTGGTATACAGATGTTTCCCATTCAGTATCGGTCCTCTTCACCAATACGTCTAAGAATGGCAATTCGATGTAGACTTCCTTCTATATTGTGAATATACTAAGAATTAACTAGTTAGAGGGGAATTCACTAACAAAAAGTCAACTTTTTCAGATCTTCACTAATAATGTTCATTCAATGTGAACATTATAAGTGATTTTCTACAATGTACCTATGTTCCAGATATTTGTTTCTAAGATTGATATAGTTTGACATATGTACTTAACAAAAAATATAAAATTATACTTTCCGTAAATTTATTAATCTGTCAACTTCAGGAGGTTTTACTTTCAGTTACAGCCTAATTTTCAGAAAAATATTAGTATAAAACTGATAAGAAGTTGGATGTGGTCAAGTGTCAGCAGATCTGAGAATGCTGATAGGTTAATATTTGCCACAGCTCAATACCTCACCCTCTCGTACGACGCTTTCGTCATTGTTAGGAAAGAATTGATTTTAGTACTCGTTCTGCTGACTGGCATAACACCTGCATCAACAATGTCCACTTCAAAAAAACCAGCCAGGGGGAAACCAGCCTAATGCAATTCACTCCAAGTACAACTCCGAAGGCTTCATTTTGCTCCTCCGGCTGCAACAAAACTCTAAACAACTTTGGGTCCGAAAAAAATCAATAATACTGCCAATTTCTCAGGATGAATTATTCATTGTAGCAGCAGAGGAGAAAACTTTAGTATCCTTCATGATGGCTCAACAATTGCTGAGCTTCAATCGTCACAGTCAAATTAAGAACGATACCACACAGCTTAATCTGATCAAACTAATACTGTCAAAGTATGTTACACCGTACCACCAGAGCATAGAATTGATGGGGATTGTCAAAAATCCGACCCAATGGGAATATAGAGAAGTTTTCGAAGACTGGAGCACATGAGCCCGTTATCACCGCTTTTTGTTTTTACTTTGTTCAAATGAAAGCATCTTCTCGATTGGAATGTCGAATGATAGATTGAGAATTTTCAAGTTCATAGATAGTTCATAGAAGTATATTATGATATTCAAATATACCAAATGCCAGAAAAATAATTTTACCATATTCAAGGCTTGCGAAGAATAATTGTAACAAAGGTGGGACTAGAAAATCTTGCGTAGAATGAATTCATGAACAAACACTTTTTCCAGTCACCAGAAATACAATACTCTTCTCGAAGCGTGTTCCACCAATCAACTTGGCGTCTTCAGGATATGCAGAAAACTGAAGGCCAACTTGTTCGAAGATACGCGCTTCGAGAAGAGTATTGTATTTCTGCTGACAGTGAAAAATGCTTGTTTTTCTAGTGTAGTTGTACGGCTATCAAAAACTGTACCCAACTACGGAAAGAAATAGTTCAATTATATAACTGGCTCAAATACCAAACAAGTTTTATAATAGTTTCGAGAATTAGAATATGCGATACAGCTGATCTATAAATAATGCAACGTTTCTTCCCGTGGTTTGACCAATAATTAACTACACTAAAAAATAAAACTTAATTTTATTTCACTTTAAATACAATAAAAACTTCAACTAAAACTTCAACTTATATCCGAATGTCGATCGCCTTACTAGATCGCTTCGCATACCGCACTGTAGCTTCCACTTGACTGTCTCGATATGCTCATGGCTAGCGTTTATATATCATAATCGAATGCGCTAGACAATTTCGCCGAAATTCCATCGAAATCGGTAGCATTATTCTCGCTGCATCTAGAACTGTAGCGAACATCGTTCATTCGCGCGCTGTTAGCTATGTCACAATTAGTTTATGGCTACCAGTGACGACCGGCGTTATTTTCTTTAGGGCATGATTCGCAACAATAACTTATTTCTTTCACTGAAACTTGGAACTGAGAAACTGAAGAGGATTCGGGAATCATCTGTACGTTCCATTATATCACCAGAAATTAATATATTCTGTAATAGTGAATTTGGGAAGTGAATAGCTATTTCAAAAACCAAACTTCCAAGTGTCTTCCATATCAAGAAATTATCATTTCTTAGCCCAGTTTCAGGCAGTACATCAATTCTTGCTCTTTCTTCTACGAGTTTGATTTTTTTGTAATTTAGTCGAAACCATTCGAATCAACTTAAGTACACTATATTTGCTACCTCTACATTTGACAACATATAACCCCCAATTCTTGGCTTTCCGGGGTTGTCAATTGTTTCACCACAGCTAGTTACGGGCGGCTGTGGTAGTAATGATGAAACTTTGACACTGTTAACTAAAAGTATCTAGATTTGTTAAATCTGACTGACGTGGATTTGAAGTATATTTCACAATAAAATATCAAGTCTAAAGCGACCCGCCCCCTGTAGGGTCGGTTGTTAGGCAACTACAAACAATTAGTTTTGCAGTATGCATACATGAAAAAAGATGAACTAAAAAGGTGATTAGGAATCTAACCTGATTTTCTTGTTCTCTAGAAAGGTACATTTACTAACTGAGCTTTTGAAGTCACTAAGTAGAATGAGGGCCAAATCACAACTTCAAATCAGTATTTCGTGATGTTAGTACAAAGAGGATGAAATTTGTTATTTGTAATGAACTTAACAATCAATCTTGATGCATCCGAAGATGGGTTTGTTATTTCATTCTTAAAATGTTAATATATAGGAACATCATCAGGATTTTATCTCATGAAATGGAATAAACCGTAAAAAAATACAATTGAATTTTTAGCGTCTGTAATTTGGATACGAAAAAATCGAGTCGCTATCTACATTTATGAGGCTGTCCTGTACTCCAAACAATCGCATTTATCAACTATGCTATCGGAGTTACTGAGCAGAATGACGGCCAAATCAAATTTTCAATTGCATATCGCAAATTATTTTTTCGTATTTATATTACATACGCTAAAACTTGTATTTTGTACTCTTGTATTTTGTTCTGGTTCAATCCACACATTGGCATGTATGTTATAGAATCCTGGTGATGATGATATATGTGAGACATTCTAGAATCAAATTGAATAGAGTAGCCGTTACGAACACGTAGAGTTGATTTTTTGAAATTGATTGCTTTCTTTCTTTCTTAGAAAGATTTCTACATTTTTTGTATAAAGATGGAGAAGTAGCCAAAACCTCTTTCTCAAAAATTTATCATCACTAAAAATATATCCTTTTCAATTTGAACAGTATAATATTCCGATGTAAAAATCATCAGTACATATATTTACTTCAATCGTTTCATCATCTATCAAGCTTACATCATCCCAACTTGAAAAATAACAACCCATGAGGAATGTCCTATATTCATTTTTATTGAAGGACATAATTTAAGATTTGGCGGACGAAACCGGAAGAACTGGCGAATGCGCTTGGTTATTTGTCTAAATTATGGTGAAGTTGTTCGTCGTAATCAATTCAACAGGGATGTCACGAATGAAGTTACAGTTATCTGTTATAGTAAATGAAGTAGGTTGATAATAAGATAATGAAGAAATTAAAATTTTAGAGTGAATTAATTTATAACAAACTGATATCCTATAAAAAAACGTTTACCACCTATAATACAACCTAGTTCCGACTGCAGCATTAGCTCAGTTTACAGAAAATATACCTGAAGCGTGTGATACCAAATTGAATGGGTGTTTGATTTTTTGCCTTCAATAAGGCGTTTGTCTCTCTTTCTCTCTCAACTATATTTTTTTTGTAAAAACCATTCACCACTAATAGTTCATTTCATATTCAACAACACTCTACTGTACTGTAAATTATTCATGGAAAAATGTTTTGGTTATATCTATAATAATTAGAAATAATAAGTTATATAATATAGCCTTGTAGTCAAGTTATTTTCAATCAATCGAAAGATGCTCATGGGAAAAAATGTTTTTGGAAATTTTTGTTCAACATATAACTTTAGAAGGAAACAAGATATCTTAAATAAATAATTAGGTGATTGAAAACCGTAGGTTTACTTTGATAGGTACAATTTGGAATCTTTGTCCTGAAATAAACCTACTGAAAACATTTTTTCCAAACCATAACGAGGCCCATTTCATGAGAAATATTGCTATTTTTTTTTTCTTCGACTGTATAGATAACATCATGATGCTTTCTTCCAAATTTGAACTTGAAGTGATTTTTCATCTTTTTTGCCTTCCAAGTATTGGATGCATCAAAATATATAAGGAAATCCAGAAGTTGATTTCTACCATTCTATTTTGTTCTAATGTCAAAAGTTGGCAAAATCAGAAACTATTTTACGAAATTTTAATTTTCAGTGAACTCTAGACGTAATTTATTTCGCAACAATGTGAATCAACACTTTTTTCAACTCGCGAAATATTCTATTGGATGTAAAGTAATCTATTATACCCAAATTAATGACATTCAGATTCGCTAAAATCAACCAGGTTCGTCGTGAGAGAATTAATTCTTCATCATGAGGTTTCATAGTCTCAAGTTGTTTCAATGGAATGGAGCAATGTAAAATTTCAGATACAAAATGAAAATTTATATTTCACGAGGGAAACTTATTTTAATGTGGGAGCTCCGCCCCTTAGCATACCCACAAGCTGCTGGATTCCAACCAGAAAATAGTCATCCGCCTGATTGGAGACGCGAACATCACGTGTAATCTTAATAGCCTAGAACATCGAAGAAATGTTGGAGATTTGTTTCTCTTCCATAGATACACGGGAAGTGTTATGTGATCATTCCATCACTTCACAACTCCAAATAGTTCAGTTTTTTTTTTCATCTGATTTTAATGTTCTTTTCATCATTGATTGAATATTCACGAGATGTTTCTCATGTACCTAACTCACCAAATTACAAAAATATTCTCCTTTGTAACCTGCCATAGTTCATTCATATTCTTTTTTCTCACCTATGAATTCAAAACAGAGAGAATTGAGGATAAACAACTCTTAGAGAACTGTTAACAGATTGTTGCTTTACATTTTTTTTTGATGAAGTATAGATGTTAAATTTATTTACTTCAGTTGTATTGTATTCAACAAAAAAACATTTAATTCTCTCTTCTTTAATTATCTTCGGGTCATCACTCGAAGACGATTATAGATACTAACAATCAAAACGTCGTGAACTAACGTGGCTTGGAATCTCTTAACTTTTTATTTTTATTTTCATTTTTATTTCTTTATTTTCTGTTCAATCGTTCTATTTTCACTTGTATTTTATTCCACTATTATTTCATTTCAGGTTAACTTTGCTTAATATAATTGTTATTTTCAGCTATTCATTTGTAATTCTTCTTTTTTTAATTGTTTCAGGGATTTCAAGTCATTTTATATATTAGACAATGGAAGTACCAACTAGTGAAATTCATGATGTAACTAAGCTGAAAGTAAGGTAGATCACGTCGACCGTTACCGCATCACCTTTGATAATGTCTGCGCAGTAGCAGGCGAAACGTCAGGTATAAAAACCTGCAATCCACGGCTAATGAATTCGGAAACATTGGAAAATCTGCTTGACACCGGCCGTGAAAGCCTACACATCCTGAAAGATATTTTTTGTGGAGGAGTTGATGTTCCCAACTTTTTTTGTGTATTCAACTTTCTACAATCTAAAAAAAAGGAAGGAGCCAAAACAATAGAGAATCTTCTGAAGTGTGATAAAGTTCACCCTAAAAAGTTACTGAAGAGTCTAATTAGTCAGTAATATACAATAGAAAAAATTGAATCCATTTATTAAGCTTTCTCTCGATGGTTGACGTTTCGGAAAATAATCCTTTGTCCGTTTTTGAAACCTAAGAAATCATTTTGTGAACAATGCCTGAATTGGAAACAGATATATTCCCTTCAACAAACGTCATAAATATGAAATGTCCAGGTGTATTCGATACAGGACATATAGGTACAGGAAATATAGCTGTTTTCAAGTGATTTTTTTGGGTTCTGAACACGAACGAGGATTATTTTCGAAAACTTCAACCATCTAAAGAAAAGTATAGAGTTTTAATTTTTTTCATTGATTGTTCAATTTGTGAGCAAAATGTATGAATACGTCAAGGTATTGACTAACTAGGCTGTACAATTGTTCATAGATGGGTTAAATTAGGTCAAAAGTGAGTGGGTCTATTCAACCCTCCACCGCAACCCGCAACGGTTTATTGTGGCTCATACCTATTCACACTCGACCAAATAAACCCAGCCTCTTAACGAAGCCGATTAGTTTATATGGTGAGTGTGACTCTGCCAAACTCCGAAAACCTGATTTGGTCTGCAGCGAGGCAGGACGGAGTATATGCTCTGCTGTTTCATCATTTTTCATACACAGGCGACACAAACTGTCTTCTGATAGTCCGAATATCTCCATATGATGATTTAGACGACAGTGTCCTGTGAGAAGGCTAGTTAGACATCGCAGTTCATCCTTGCTGTGGTCCAACAACTGTGGTTTCAAACTTTGAAGTGTGAATCTACGCCTTGAAGTGAGCCAATCCTAGAAGATTTTGCAAGAAGTCCATAAATTGCAGCACCCTCCTTTGGGTTTATGGAAATTTAGACTTACTCGGTAGGATCCAAGAGTTTCTAACGCCGCGCCGCTTCACCGAGAATATTTAATAGAACTGTAACAAATCAATGAGTTAACTGTCCTAAAAAAATTATTTTCAACAATATTTCACTAATCACAAACTAATTTATTTATTACAACACTTAGCAACTAACGCTTAATTTATTTCCACTATTTGAATTTCTTAGTTAGTCGCTTGATTCACTTTCTGAACTGCCCTCTTGAGTCGGGAAGACGTGCTTATATCGATAACGGTCCTTTCCAGAATTCTGTAGTCGGTTCGGTACTAGAATTTTAACGGCGATTCCCGACTGCATTCTTTCGCGGTGGTGTCATGTGTTTGTTCCATGAGTTGGCCGGCGTACTGGTCATGGGCGGCTTCAGATTCGTTACAGTACGTTCATAGTACGCAGTAATTTTTAGAGGTGAACTTCTCAGTTTGCCCTTCATCAATAGATCCTCTATTGATTTGGCTGTTTCAATGATTATGGAAGGTTAAAACTTTCAGAAAAACCGTAGAAAATGATTTGAAAGAGTTAATCAAGTCCGAATTTTCCAATGTACAATGCGACGAAAGCTCCAAAATGAATTTTGACATGATGACATAAAAGAGTGAAATTAGGTTTCAGCAGATGCAACAGTAAATCATTCAACAGATCCAGCAGTATATGCCAATTTTTACGGGCATGATGAAAACTATGAAAAACAACAGATTTACTAATGGAGTTGAGATTTCGGAAGTAGCTTTTGAGAAAAATGAAAGTGAAATATTTCATATTACACCAGACCGGAGAAGTATTGAAATATTTTAAGGAGAAATAACCACTAGTCTACATTGCCCACCTGATAAATGTATGTTAGAAGGGGCAAAACCACGTTGAAATTTTAAATTTCTAACATATTTGAAAAAAGTTGGCGGTGGAATTGACCAATAGTTGATGAAAAACTATCGTATAAATCGATGAATTCGTTGAAAGAATCTACACAAAACATCAATGAATCATTATTTATAACCAGTTTAATGAATAAAACAAACCATTTTCAGTATCTTGGAATCGTCTCACAAATTTCAGATATTAGTCCCAACGAAGTAATATTCATGTTAAAATATAATATTTTGGAACAATATTTTTCTCAGCTGCTATTCATTAACAAAACTTATATCTGAGATGTTCAATTAAAAGTTATTTCATTACCGAACAGAAATTTCATTCTCTTCCATATCGTTTTGGGATGCTGATAAATTAATTTTACCAGCCATTTCCATTTTCATTCAACAAGACCATGATAATTGTTTGTTCTCAGCTGCGCATACTGTTTCCATTATTTTTTTTTTGATGCAAAGTCGAAAATGGTATACTGAATCAATTTCTTCCAGACGAATTTCGCTTTATGTAAACTTTTAAACTGTTTGTTTTGTTCAGACGGGTTTTTCGGAACGGAATGCTTCTGGTTATAGCGCTCTGTTTCAGATACTTAATTAAAGAGACCTTAGGAAAAGAAAACGCTTACTTGAACTTCCACTCACGTTTAGCGTTAATCGTTTGTTTTCTCTAGCTGGAAGAAACAGATGTTTCTCTTGATCTATCAGATATATGAGACGAATTGTCTTGATGTGAGCTCGACTCGGGATTAATTCGGACGAAATGCTTTAGTTTTGCGAGGAAACTCATTGGTATGTTGTATGCAGTTTTTGAATTAAAATTGAAATTGGCAGTCGTATCCCATACCTACAAACCCTTGAGTGAGTGGCGGTCTGGACCATTGCGAGACTCCGGACAACCGATCTTTATAAGGCCCTTGTCTATTGCGAAAAGTATGAAAATTGAAGAAAAGTATTTGTGGCGAGTGAAATTTATACAGTCGAAGCTATGCGTTTCATAATCAAATGAAACCATAAACACCATGAATTTTCAACAATTGATATACTGAGATAAATTAATGCATTGAAAGATATACCTACGGAGCGATTTGAAAATGACGTTGGCGAATTTTCTCATGACTGAAACCTCTTATTGGATCATTTCAATCAAACGTACGAGCGTCGTCAGTTTTCAATTGAGAGAACATCAATATTCAACAAAAGTCATTTTTTTTGTGGAAGAAAATCAATTTTTTATCGACCTTTTTTGGCTAGTTGTTACCTTCGACAATCTGAAAAATATAAGAATTATAATGGAGAACTATATACAAGTGTAGAAGGGCAAACTTTTTGGTTTACCCCGATAAGTTACTGCGTAAAAATCAAAGTATTTTTCACAAAGAAAAATCGGAACAATCCTCTTGTTGTCCTAACGAGTATCTAGTGGACCTCAAAGACTCCAGGAAATCGGTTGGAAGGAAAAATGATACATTCTCACGAAACTGCAGCTTCATGAACAGGTGTTTGAGTTTGTAAAATGCTATTCATGTAGCAAGTGTTTCCTAAATTATCCAATCCAATTTTCTTCACTAGATTTTCAGGACAACTCTCTATTGATTCGTAAGAAAGAACACGTTTCACAGAATCTCCACAAGCTGCAATCGATCCTTCCAAGTGAAGAAGGGTTTCGTAGAGGGATCGATTCGGCTCTTGCTTCATGAAGCTCTTCCACTGAAAGGGAACCAAAACTACGACGACTGCAACTCATATTTTGGGGGCATGAATGATCTGAGTCCACTGACCGTACTGAAAAAGAAGAAGGTGGATCAGTCCCTTGTGAATTAACCTTGATAGGAGACTGATGAATATCCACATATTTTGGCTTGTTTCGAAGAGATTTCAGTTCCGTACTGAAATTAGGACAATGCATGATCTCATCAAAATTATGTGAAGGAGGAATAGTTCCAAGGACCGAAGCAGCATTGCCACGTTGAATAGCAATACTAATTATTGCTTGGCCTATTCATTCTCGTTCCGAGTTCATGAACGAATAACAGAGACTCCGGGCCATAAACACCAAAAGTTTCAACCGCTGCTGGATGGAACTGATAGTTGTTACCAAGATTTTGTTTTTTTTTTTCAATTTCTCGCCAGACAATGCTGCAGTTCCAGCAGACATCGAACTTCCGGCTAGATGGGAAGCCGCGATCGTGAAACGTGTTCTTCCTTACGAATCAGTAGAGAGTTGTCCTGAAAATCTAGAGAAGAAAATTGGATTGGATAATTTAGAAAACACTTGCTACATGAATAGCATTTTACAAGTATTGTTCATGACGAAGAATTTCAGTAACGAGGTTTTGATGATGAACGAGAACGGCAATGTTTCCTACTTATTCATCAAACTCAAACACCTGTTCATGCAGCTGCAGTTTCATAAGAATGTATCATCTTTTCCTCCAACCGATTTCCTGGAGTCTTTGAAGTCCACTAGATACTCGTTAGGACAACAAGAGGATTGTTCCGAATTCTTGGGGTTCTTGTTGAATACTCTTCGTGAGCAAAACAATAGCAAAATTAATACTCCTGACCGCTCTGGATTGAATGATTCCGTACAGTCCATCTCGTCGTGTGTTTGTGAATCTTTTGCTGGTAAAATCCTCATTTGTTTACTTTGTGGTAAATGTTCAAGTGGTAGCGAAAACTTATGTGAATTTCTGGAACTTCATCTAGCTTTTCCTAATATGACTAATAACCAGTCCGTGAAAAGCTTTTTGTTGAATCATCTGAAAATGGAATTTTTAACAGGTGATGATCGACTGTATTGCCAAACATGCGCCAAACTAACTGACTGTTATGAGGAAACAAGTATAGCTGAGGCATAAGTCAGTCTAATAATGACACTGATGATCTTCAAATAAGACTCGCCCTCTGACGGAAGCAACAAACTCTTTGGAAGGTTCGAAATAGATGAACATTCAAATCTAGCAGACCACTATTATAATATTATTACTTATTATTATTACGCCTTGGTCAAAGACGAAACGGACTGGTTTAAGTTTGACGATAGTCGTATCACGAAGTGTTCTTGCGATGCATTGAATTTATTGGAGCCTCTGGAGACACCCCACATTTTGTTTTATAAGAGAGAGGACATTGGTAGATCAAGATCTTCAGATGATGTGGTGCTGTAGGTTTTATCGGGTTTTCCTGCAGCTGAAAAAGCAAATGCGCCACTGGAATCAATGAAGTCGCCCCGGAGCGCCAATTAATTTTTATTGTTGTTTTTATTTTTATCGTTGTTTTAATAAAAGAAAAATCTCCTTTGACATCTGTCGAAGAAGTAAAGAAATAAATAATCAAAAAGGAATAACTGCCAATATATTAGAATTTCGTTTGTCCATTTCTGAAGACGGAGGCAGATTTTGGCCTCCGAAACGTTAAGATAAGTATTGTATTATTTCATAAAAATTTTTTTGATAGGCAAAATAATTGTTAAATATGACAGGTTACTGATAAATAGAAGATTTTCCTTTGTGAAACATACTTTAATTTCGGGGTAAACTAAAAAGTTTGCCCTTCTACAGTCGTATAAAGTTATCCATTATACTTTTTATATTTTTCAGATTGTGGAAGGTAACAAATACCCAAAAAAGGTCGATAAAAAAAATATCAGTATGTTTTTCACGATAAAACACAAGCACTACGAGATAATCCCCAAGGCGCTCTTAGAGCGGTGTCTCTGCGAAAGTAGCGATTCACATTGGATTTGAATCGCTGGAGATTAAATCCATTTGGAAAAACGATCTCAGGAAGTATATTCCACATAAACGCAGTTCTCCAAATGAAAGAGTTCTTGAAAAGTGAAGTTCGAGGTGTACTGCATTAAACCTCAAAACGGTGAGCAGCCACAGCCCGTCGTGTATTTCTGATATGTACCGCTCTTGGTGTAATCAAATGTGCCAAGTCACTTGAACACTTCCCGTGAAAGTATCTATAAAAGAGAGAGAAATCTTCAACCTTTCTTCGATGTTCCAGACTATCAAGGTTGCAAGTGATGTTCGCGTCTCCAATCAGGCGGATGGCTTTTTTCTGGATGGTATCCAGCAGCTTCAAGGTATGCTCAGGGGCGGAGCTCCATACATGAGAACAATACTCCAAAGAAAGTCTGTCCTGACATTATTATATTTGGTTCAGAGACATTTATCTTTTTGAAGAAAACCGATGCCTGGGATTTCGTGGCATTGAATTGAAACTTATAATCACTTCTAGATCCTCATTAAGATATGCAACCATCTGCTGCCGGTGAAGGTGTACCTTCGTAGTCGATGTCCAGGAATCCAAATGGAATGACGACACAAGTGTGCTGTCGTCAGCAAAGCAATACATTGGATTCTTCGTTTTTCCCAATAAGTCGTTGATATATAATAAAAAGAGGGTTGGAGACAATATGGATCCCAATAATTTTCAATCCTAAAAAATTCCTTTTTACATATACAACTGCCACAAGTACCTATTGATGCAGTAACTCACATGAATTCTTATCCATTGTCATATTCCAGAACCGTAATAATATTGTCATTCCTTTCATATAAGCGGGTGATAAGTAATCGTTGACGAAATTCACGAGGATTTCTCGAACACAAATATTGAAAACAAAGTAACGTTACAGCATATTGGCAAAATTCAGATTCATTGAATTTTCCAACTAAATTTCACGAGAAGTAAGTTTTAGTGTTTGTCATTTCATTATTCCAATTGATACCAGAGCATATTATGAAGTTTAAACAGTGTCAATCTGTTGTTGATTTTTCGGTTCTCCTATTTGATTGAATGGCATATCAAACCGTGACCATATAAGAACGTGAAAGCGAACGGGATTGTTGGTACTCATAAGTTCAAATATGTTTTTCCGTTAACCAGCTGTCGTCCCCCTGCGAACAACAACTCTCAAAAGTCGAAACTTGTTTCAGCTAAGGATAACCAGGTCTTACCTTTCAACGTGTGATTCCTAACACGGGTTGGACAATGGGAAGTGAAAATCGATCGTCCGGCCTTGCGGTTCGAACCACCGGTTCACACAGCGGTCGTTTGAGTGGGTAAACC
This sequence comes from Leptinotarsa decemlineata, assembly GCF_025532065.1. Taxonomy (NCBI): domain Eukaryota; kingdom Metazoa; phylum Arthropoda; class Insecta; order Coleoptera; family Chrysomelidae; genus Leptinotarsa; species Leptinotarsa decemlineata. The sequence continues at coordinate 23,286,871 of NW_027412668.1, read as the reverse complement.
ACCCACGTTAACTCATCAGGCTACCCTCAATATATGAATGAGATTATGCTCAATTCGAGTGTTTATGATAAGGAAAAAGTATCCCAAACGAAAATGTCAATATTATAATTAAAAAAATTACAAATCAATGACTACAATAAATAATTCATAGATACCAGAATTGTTTCAGGAGCAATTTTTTCTGTCGATGAGGTAGTTTGAAGAATGAATATTTCCATTTTTTTCCTTTTTTGAGAGTGTCTTCCCAAACTCAAATATCTGAAGAAGACTTAATCAAAAACTAGGTAGGGTTCAGAGGATTGCTTGTCTGTTAATACTAGGAGAGGCAACTATTCGCCATTTCAGTCTAGAAACTTCACAGAGCTATAAAAAATCACTCAAAATTAAAATCTATGAAGCTGGTTTTGTATGTGTTTCCTTTATTTGTTTGAATGCGTTAATCTCCGGAACTATTTTTTTGTGATGATCGCATTCATGAGAAAGGGCATTATTCTAGAATTCTCAGTTTGATTCAAATATTGGTATTCGTGATATAAGTTGAAGGATAAAACAATATAGAACTACTTCAGTCACGTATGCTGGCACAAGGTTAATTATACGTATGTTCCATGTACAGCAAAATATTGGTTCAAGTTGATATACAAAAAATTCGCGATACTTTAAATTCGCAACAGAGCATTTCGTGTAATGAAATTGTTGAAAATCGAAACATCATCATTAGGAAGCCATATTAACCCTCACCCAATTTTATGAAGATAAACTTTAGGCTTGTATAACATGTTATTTGAACACAGAGCTTAGGAGAAAATGTAAAAGTGAAAAATTAGTTCAATTTCACTATTTTGCAAATAGACGAGATGCTGTAATATTTGCCATCGTACGAAAACCGAACATTGCCGAGAAGAGACGAACTGTGAACGCCAAAAGCGCGAAACCATGCTGCGTGATGGGTTCCTTTTGCTAAATTTATCCCAGTTTTCTTCTGAATCATATGCTAGTTAAATCGCAAGGCCCAGCTATTTTCGGAATATGTGGAGGAACAAACATTAGTCATGTTCATGGAGCAAATAACACTGAAATACATGATATACCATTGTTATTTTGGAAGGAACATTAATTATTATTCTTGACATATAGGTATTGCTTCGACTTCCTGAAATCGAGAAAACTTTTCAAAATGGATGAAATATGAAGGACAAATTGAAAAATTTGCCCAGAGTTTGCCAGAAACACTTCTCATTATACTATTTTTTCATCGAATCTTCATAGAAAACTGAACGTATACAAATACGTGAGCGTCAAAGTCCTTTCGAATTCAATAACCTAGGAAACACAGGCCACAAAAATGTGATGAATGTGTTAAGACTCCCCCATGTCCCTTCCTGTGCCCTGAGTGGAAATATTACCCACACGATTACTGTGTATAGAACATCCCATCCCGTCCATCCACTTCCGCTCCTCCGGTGCGGTCCTCAGTTCTACTGATGGGCACTTCAGCAAAATTGACATCTGGCCTACTGCTGTCGAAAGCCAGCCTTTAGGTGCTTTCACTGTCTAATCTAATATTTTATCAAGTCTAACTTTACTTGAATGTAATTCGATGCATGGGCCCCCAGAAACTAACCGGAGATGAGTGTCTTTTTATCGCGAGCAAGTGTTTCCTATCTGAAAAAGAAGTAAATTTGAAATCCGGTTCAACATTTTTCACTTACCGGAGCCGCTTGATAGCGACTCTCGGGAATGGTTTCTGATTCTGCTTGGTTTTCCTCTTGTGTTTGTCTCTCTCGGAATCTTGCGTCTTCCCAGTTGAGTACTTCGTCTAGATCGCGCAGCACTGGACTGGATGATTGGAAGAAGTACGATCTTGATGAGTAGCAGTTCACGTGGAGTCCCATGGTGCTTTTGCAACCTATAATTGGATATATGTTTTATTTGGCAGCTCTCGCCAGCCCTATTCTCTGCCGTACATGTGTCCTGAAAGTTAGTATTTTGTCGAAAATGACTCCCAGGTATTTCGCTTCGTTGGTCCACGGAATCTCTTGTCCGTTGAAGGTGACGTTTCCGGGTGTTCCATCCTCCGGTAAACAGTATTGCCTGACTCTCGTCAGGGTTTATGCTGATCTTAAAAAGGTTGGCCCATTCCTCTAATCTGTCCGCCTGCTGTTGCAAGTATCTGGTAACTTGCGCATGGCTAGTTGATCTGTCAATAGAGCTGTGTCGTCCACGTAGAGTGCCAACTTGTTAAAGTTGTTCTCAGACTTGGGCATGTCTGCTGTGTATACAGAGAAGAGGTGTGGCGAAAGGACTTCACCTTGAGAATGTAGCGAAAGGACTGCACATTAAGAGACTCTTGCTTCCAGTAATCGCATGGTGGAGAGTTTTTGTCCTACTTTGCAGGGGCATCACCGGTCAGCTAGAAAAGATTCGATCAGTTTAACCATTTGTTTCGAGTAGTCAAAATTGCTAATTTTGGTTAGTAATCCGTCGTGCTATACTTTGTCGAACGCCTTTGAGACGTCTAGGAATATTGCTCCGGTGTGGTATCCTTTGCCCAAGTTGAAACCTTCTGTTGCATAATCTACTACCCTCAGCTCTGTCGAGTGTTCAGATCTGAAAGCGAACTGTTCATCTGGTAACATTCCCAATTCTCTGGTTTGGTCTTCTAGTTTTTTTCAAGATGACTCGTTCTGCTACTTTGTTTATGGAAAGGGTTAAGCTTATTGGCTTATGACCGGAAATATGTGGTTCTTCTTAGGCTTCGGGATGCGAATGACCGTTGCCTCCTTGAACTGGTAGCGCTTTTAGTCCCGGTTTGGAATCTAGTCCGGTCCTGGGGCTTTCCGAGGGGCTAGGCACCTTACGATGCCTTTCACTTCCTCGACTGATGCCGGTGTCAGAGGTGGCACGTTGTCCCTGCGTTGCCGTCTTATCCTTCGTATTATCTCTTCGACCTGGTTTTCGATTTCTTTCACTTCGTCTGGAACGAGACATCATTTTCTCTAGACCGCCATTCGAAAGTTTTCAACAAATGCTTCCACTTTCTCTTGGTCCGTGTAGACGATTCTTTGCTCGCCGTGTATAGGCGGACATGGTTTTCGGTGTCCCTTCCTAAGAACTTTCTGCATTCTCCATACAGATTGGTCTTCGGCGTTGAGTTCTTTCAAACGGGTTGGATTGCATGTAGCTCTTGCCGCAGGATTATGCCGGCCCCATGCATGCTCCTTTTGTCCATTGGTACGCGTGTCCGTTGGTATCTTTTCTTCAGGCGTCTTCTGATTCCGATGAGTTCTATTACTTCCGGTGGAATGCGGTCCAGTAAATTGGAGCGCGCGGCTGGGACTTCCCACGCGATTATCCCCATAGTTTGGATGATCGCCTGTTGTAGCTGCGTTGTGGCAGTCCCGGTTTCAATACGAGGGATGTCTCCCATCCCGTTGTGAACGGTGCGCCGGAATCTGCTCCAGTCGATGATTTGTTTTTGTTTCTACTGTGAATAGGATAGGATTGTGGTCTGATGTACTTCCATCTACGATGTAGGGATGTTTTGTACTATGGGGACGTCGAGAATGTCAGAGAAGTGGTCTTCTCGTGGGTAGTGCGTTGGGGCTTCTGAAGCGACTACCGCGGTGTTCTCGAATTCTTCTAGGAGCCTAGCGAGCTCTCTATCTCTTTGGTTTCCATTTCTGTAATTCCATAATCGCGAACTAACGTTGAAATCGCCTATTGCTACTGTTGGGTGGTGATCTGGAAATATTTCTGTTATGTCGGCTCTCTGTACATTTCCCTGCAGGGGCAGGTACACCGATGAGATCATCAGGTGTTGGTATCTCCTTATCTTATCTCTGATGGCGACTGCCTTGACGAGCCAGAGTTCGAGCTTTCTATCTTCGTACTGCGCTAGATCTATTCTTACTAGGCGAGCCGCGCCACCTGCCGTTACTTGACCTCCTGGTCTGTCATTCCTTTAGGTATTGTAGCCTGGTATGCGGAAGTTCTGATTGTTTCTGTCTTCTGGATTGCAACGACGTCAATGTCTAGACGCAATAGCAGCTCCATAAGCTCGTTCTTTCTTTCTGTGGCGCTGTTGATGTTCCATGATCCGATTGTTTGTGTATTCGGAATTCGTCCTGGTATTAACGTCTTCTGGGTTCTTGCACTAGCGCAGCTATTATGGCTTGCGTGATTCTTTTCTGCTCGATCATGAGTTGATTGAGTGTGTTGAGACACAAATCATCAGCTTTATTTATAGGGCCTGAACAAATCGTGGGGGTTTCAAAATATGAAGAGAAACATGGCATAGCAAATAAACTCAAGGATGATTGAGAAAATATATCTGAGATGTATGTGAGGAAAACTTCATAAAGTGACCTTCTGAGGAGGAAACTGAAAAGATGCTTCATCAGAGCATTTCACACTTGATCATTTTGGGGATACCTGAAAAATAGGACTATATAACAACTATAGGTAATGCTTGTCATGTTTTAGGCAGTAAATCTTTAAAGGCAGGCACTTCATGGACTACACAAATTGTATTTAGAAAAAATGACAAAAATTCAACTAAGCACGTGTTGAACCTAATAGAAAGTACAAGATGTAATTAGACATATTGACTTTCTTACTTCAATAGATTCTACAATTACATCTCAGTAAATCATTTGAATTTTGTCTTGTGGGTTTTTTTCTCAAATTCTATCAACTGAGTTTTTATAACTGTGTCACTCACACCCGAAATCATAACTTGCATCAACTCATTTTCTGAATTCGCATGGCACAAACAGGAGTATATCTCATTATATCGCTAATGAGAAACTCGGTGAGAAAACCTCTCAACGAAAATTGAGTAATCCAATGAGCAATTATCACAATTATCAAAATAATGCGGTAAAGTGCATTGCTCTCCCAGTAATAATCATGTATTGATTCATAAAATTTCATGATTAATTTAACACAATTCTATTGAAATCAGAGCTGCCTCAAAGTACTAAAATTATATTTCCAATCGACATGAATTATGAAATATCATATTCATGAACATTAAACTATGAATATGGTATTTGTTTAATATGGTTCTGATATACAGAGGGTGTCATGCGAGATTCCATGAGAAGTTTGAGATGAATCAGTGAAGTTATCAAAAATAATTTCTTTATAGTAGGCGAGCCCAAAAGAGGATTTTGGAATTTACTCGAGCGCTACAGATAAACATAGAAGGGGATGCCGTACATTATGTTGAAGTACCATACCATATAAGAACCCTCAATTAAGAGCCGGGCAAGTAGGGCAGCCCGACAGATGTATACAAAAAATCGCCTCATCAGAAATATTCGAATGCGTCAGATTAAGGTATGGTGGCTCAATTTTGAGGTAAAAAAGTATATTCATTAAAATCTGATGATTTTATCATGACGTAGAGGGGTCACAAACTAAATTAAACGTTATCTTGACATTCTCGAGCGTGTTTGAAGTGAAGTAGCTGCACGCTCTAATCGTAAAGGACGATTTTGATTACTTCGGCTTATGGAAATCCGCAGATTATATTATTTTCGTGATTCTTACATTATTTCCTCAAACACGCTCAAGAATGTTAAGACAACGTTTATTATTATTTTGCAAATTTGTGACCCTTCTACTCCCCTACGTCATGTGCAAATCATCTAATTTTGATGAATGTACTCTTTTTACCTCTAAACTAAGCCACCATACCGAATATTTCTGATGAGTGAGTTTTTTATAAATCTGACGGGCTGCCCTACTTGCACGGCTCTTAATTGAGTGGTTCGTATATGGAATATGGCTTCAACGGGATGCACGGTATTCCCTTTTATGTTTATCTGTCACGCTCGAGTAAATTCCAAAATCCCCTCTTGGGTTCCCCTACTATTACGCTATTATGAAATTTCCTCTAATATACTAGTTACTCAGTAGAAGTGTGACACAATAAAATTCGGCTTTTCAAATTGAATGAAATGCATTACTTTCCATATTAGAATTCCGTCAGATAATACTTTTGAAAAATATAAAACCGTATGGACTGATACAGAGTTGTTCAGAAGTTATGTAACAAAAACTACAAAAAGTTGATCTATTTAACCGTCTCCCATTTCCGATGGAAACGAATTTGAAGAACCTGTTATGTTATGAAAATGTTTTAAAAACGGAATTCATCCATTTTCCAGTATCAAATTGATTACAGTCTGATTCTCATCGAAACAAAAAAACACTTTTCTTCGTTCTTTCAAATATAAGACTTGATGAATTTCACTAGTTCGGACTTCCATTGTCTACTATATGAAATGATTTGGTTCAGGAGAAAATTTAAGGAAGCCGCATACATGTTGTCCAACAACGTATTCAGCCAGGCCAGCGTAGATATACGAAACATATGGAAACCCATCATCAAACGGAAAATGACCAACTCCCGCCAAATCGGTCATCTCTCACGGAATCAGTGAAGCGGAAAATAGAAAGTAGAGAAAGTGAAAGTATTTCAACGACCTATAAAATAGTCATCTCTCGGAGGAATCAGTCCAGTCATCACTCGAAGACGATTGTAGATACCAACAATCGAAACGTCGTGAACTAACGTGACTTGGAATCTCTACACTTTTTTATTTTTTATTTTTTATTATTTTTTTTTGCATTTCTTTAATTTTTATTTATTCAATTATTATATTTTTACTTGTAGATTACTTCACTATCATTTCATTTCAGGTTTATTGTTGCTTAATATAATTGTTATTTTCAACTATTCTTTTTTAATTATTCTTTTTTTTACTTGTTTCAGGGATTTCAAATCATTTCATATAGTAGACAATGGAAGTCCGAACTAGTGAAATTCATCACGAAACATTGTCAATCACCTTCAAATAAGACTTGATTTTATATCCCAGATATGATTGCTCCCCAGAAAACTCTTTTCAAAAGGTATACCCAGTAGTTCAGAAGTTATAACAAAAATAGTATTAAAAAATTACGAAGTTGCTAAGTGGACTGAATTCGAAACAAATTATTCACGTTGTCAACCGTATCTGGAATATGAAAAAAGATATATTCGCAATAACAGTTCATACAGAAGACCTGATAATGATTTTCAAAAAATTATGACAACTTTTGAAGACCCTACTTTCAAGGAGATGATTTATGAAATAGATTCAACTATTTTTATTCGGAATCGATATTACTGAAAAATTTTGTGCCCAGGTCAGGTTCCCTATAAAACTATATCGTGAAATCTATAAAATCACATAATGGTTTCTTTTTGAAAAATGAGAAGAACATGTTCAAATATAGATCTTTTGAAAAATACTAATTTCTTCGCCACAATTAACGTTACTGATGAGGTACATTCGTTTAAACATTTCGTTTTTTTTTTGTTTTCATCAGAAACTATATTTTTAAACCGAACAATTCAATAATTGAATATAACGTTTCAAAATGATTTCGAATTACGTAAATTCTCAAGGCTCACTTGCAAATGAAAATGATTGAAACACAACTGCAATTGGTCTCGAAATGGTTGAGTTCTGGTCAACTGTGATAGGTTCAAAGATTATTTTTTTTTATAATTCAAAGACTATGAGACGTTTACTGAAGTCATAATTTTTTTGAAGGAAAAATATTGGTAGACCTAGCTGTAGTGGCTACTGATTTATCCATTGATCACCAGATACTCTGTATACATACAAATATGAAAGTTATCGAGTGGCTCAATATGAATTCAATAGAAAGTCTTATGGGGCATTACTCTAAGAAAGAAGCAAGTGCTTCAGGCTAGTTGTCTCTTATAAATATCGTGTAACCGAGGGCAAGGTGGGCAATACTTTTCTGCAAAAACAAGCAATAGTTCACAGAATTTTCCAACATAGTTCTTCCAACTCCTAACAAATCCTTTTTTGCACCAGTAACTCCTGAGGAAGTTTCTAACACCGTTAGAACATAAAACCTTGAAAAACTCAAATTGCATGTATGTGTGTTCAAACAGTAAAATCGTGAAAGATACTCTTGACATTATTGTGCTACCATTATCCGAATTCATTAATTTGATCTTTTCGACAGGTGTCTTTTCTGATGTATTGAAATACACCAAGGTTAAACCTCTTAATAAAAAAGGTGACATAACATTGGTGGACAGCTTTAGACCAATATCTATAATTTGCATTTTTGCAAATTTTTTGATCAAGACAAGACTGGCTAACTACTTTGAATTAAATGGATTTTTCCATACATAAATCACTTGTCTCTCATGACATTCTTCTTGAAAAGTTGAATCATTATGAAGTAAGTGAGTATCCCTAAATCCCAAGCTGTAGAAGTAAAAAATATTACATCAGAGATGAAAAATATTTTTCATGGCGTACCACAAGGGTCAGTACTCGACTCTCCACTTTTTATCATGTTTAAAAAAGATCTACACTAATTCCTATTGCCCAGTAAGTGTACTTTTTTTGCTGACGATAACGTTGATTTGTTCTCACAATAACCTTGTAAAATTAAAAACTCTATTGCTTGATATTCAAAAAAAAGCAAAGCACTGGTTGAGTTAGGTCCAAAGTGAATGGGTTTATTCGACCCTCCACCGAGTTTATTGTGGCTCACACCTATTCACACTCGACCAAATAGACCCAGCTTCTTAACAAAGACGATCAGTTTGTATGGTGATTCGGTCCCCAGCGGGGCAGGCACAAAATATATGCTCTGCTGTTTCATCGTCAATATGGTAGTCGTATAGTTAAGGTGCAAGATTCCCACCTTGATACCCGCGATAACCTTTCCATATGAGGGTTCTTGCACGTCAGCTACACCTGACAAAGCCTTAGATTCAACCGTACAAGGCTTTTTTGCCTCTGGTTTTGGTGAATCATCACTTGAATCAATAATTTTTGAGTGCTGTTCCGACTAATCCTTTCCTTTTTGAATTAAATCATAAACACTGGATAACACCTCCTTCTATATATTTATATCCTGGACTCGGAAGTCACGCAGGTAGCTGTAGCTGCCTCCGTGGTGATGTTATGATATCCTAGAAATTCTAGGTCTCCTAATTGAAATCACAAATGTGCGGTAGGCTCCTGTTGGTGACTCCGTTCGTTTGTGCTGTTTTTTCGTTCTTGACAACTTAGTGTTGCCCATCTCTGCACTTGGCTACACCGCGCTGATGAGGCCAATAGCCAGAAACACGTTTCCGCGGTTTCCCAATAATTTTTCTTGAGTGCTGTTCCGACTAATCCTTTCCTTTTTGAATTTTATATATATACAAATATATGGGCATGATATAAATCAAAAATGAAACAATTCGTGGACACAACACTCCAAAAAGGGGGAGTGTTGTGTCCACGAATTGTTTCATTTTTGATTTATATCATGCCCATATATTTGTATATATATATATATATATATATATATATATATATATATTTCAATATTAAATTCTACAAAAAGGATTTGAAGCTTTATATCTTCTATTAATTATCTGCGATCGACAGTTGGTAGTACTGTCATCATCTGGCACTCCTCAAACTTGTTTTGAGTTTGAGGAGTGCCAGATGATGACAGTACTACCAACTGTCGATCGCTGATAATTAATAGAAGATATAAAGCTTCAAATCCTTTTTGTAGAATTTAATATTGAAATACTCAAAATAAAGGAAAATCAGTTGCATCAATCAATATATATATATATATATATATATATATATATATATATATATATATATATATATATATATATATAGTTGTGAAATAATATTGCAAATGAAAAATAGACGAATGCATGAGAACACTTCACACTCAAAAAATATAAAAAAAATCCAAAACTTTTATAATCATGGTCGTTTCAACAATGAATTTTGTGACTAATGCAAATCAAAAATTCATTTAAATAATTCATGAAAGTGAATACGAGTATAATGTAATATTATCGAACGACAAAAGTTCTTATATCATTCAAAAGGGGCGCTAATAAAGCAAGATTTCATTCACTGATTGTTTTTGAAGATATATTTTTTTCATATCCATTTTCGAATAAAATGTGCCTCCTTAGTAGTCAATAAGTCTTCAAATGTAAATATTTGTGAATGTTTTCAATTCTTCAACAACTATAAAATTCGTTAAAACTTCCATTTGGCAAATGAAAACTAAATTCTTATGAATAGTTTCATAATAACTTTCGAATTTTTCAGAATCAACATTTTTCCATACATCATGAATATATCGGGTGACAAAATCATTCAAATTCATATTCTGAAATAATGGCTAATATCTTTAAATACCTCTTCAGATCGATCGATCAATGAATGCACTTTTCTGTTATATATGAGTTGTTCTCAATTGAAATTACTTGTAATATGAAAACGTTTTGCTGTATAACGATGAAACACAGTTTGGAAAATACACCCAACTTTCGAAAAATATTACCTCGCATTCAGATCCACATTTCCATTGATCCAAGTTAATCCGCCAAACAGAAACTATTCTCCAGATTTTTCTTAACGCCTTCTCTGAATATATATCTCCGTTCTACCTACTCAAAAATATATAAGATCATTGTTGAATGGATGTCGAACTATCTCTTTTGATTTCAATCGTTTTATATTCAAAGACTTCAATAAACATACGCAAAAACTTAAAAATGTAACATTAAGAAACAAATATTTTTGATACAGAAACTAGTTTTCATTTTAATTCAAAAATGTATTTGTCTCTCAATGCGATACATGGACCATGTATCTCCAAAGCCTTATTTTTGCTGGTGAAAAAAGAGATTTTAATAATACATTTTTTCGTAAGAAAATAAGTAGCTCAAAGTTATAATTGTTGTTACATTCATAAAACTAATGTACATACTCTATAAGTGTAAGTTCTCGTTTTGTGAATATTACTGCTATGATCGTATTATTTGGTATGTATATAACCCCTCCATTATCATTCACTTCTTTTGATTCTGTTAAGATGATTTGTATAAATCCAGCTCAACTCAGGATGATTTGGTTTGGTTTTTTGAACATGACTTCTTGTATGTCACTAATTTTGAAGAAGATAAAAAATATTCGTTAAAACATTTCTGGTGGATTTGATACTGAATCAACAAACTTTCCACTCTGAAGTGAATTATGATGGTTCCAAAAATAAAATAATTCTCTGGGCATTGATATCTCGCACAGAAATATGTATTTTATGTGAATTTATATATCTTTCACAGGTTGCTTCAATAGGGTCTTGAGTAGAATTTTTTTATTTTCATGGTTACATTTGATGACGATAATGACATTTTTGTTTCGCGTATATGAATCCTGTCTATGGTGATATCTGATTCCTGAAGTTCAATTTTTCTGCTCAAGAAACTGAAGAATACACAAACAATTCAACAAATTAAGTTTGGAAAAACAGTTTTATATCATTCAACCGAATATCCTTTCAATATAAAATTTGTTGTTGCTCACTATTGTAAAGATACTTTCATGATATATCAATTTTTCCATGTGGTTCATCGAACAGCATGTGTCCGGATATTCCATCTTAGAAATTTCTGACGAATAATATTTCCATTCGTGAAAACTTTAGCACTGATAGAATCAAGACTGCTTGTACATTTTGAAAATTCTCATTTGTTGTTCTCGTCGCCTCAGAACGTGAAAAAACTGCGTGGCATAGGAAACATATACTGCCACATTAGAATAATATTCGTGTTATTCTGAGTATATTAGTTCTCCTCTGTTTTAGGACATAATCTGTACATAAATAGTTACTATGATAATCATCGTAGGAAACATTGTATGTAGATAGGAGTGCACTTTATATTATAAGAGATCACTTGAAGTAAATTACTGATTAATATACAATGCTGTTTCATTACTGAACCATATTAAAAAAGGCCACAGTTCTGGAATTACTCTTTGAAGGATTTTTTTATGTATTACCTTCACAAAGCCACTTTCAAAAGTGGTCTTTGGTTTCAAAACAGGTAACCATTGCAATGAGTTTCACCGATTTATAAAATAATGGCATATTCAACGAAATTCAATTTTTGTGAAGTGATTCAAAGTTTTCCATCGATTTCTTGAAGTTTTTCACTTTCCACAGACTGAAAAGTATAGAAATTGTATTGGAGAACTTCATGCTGGTGTAGGATGGAGAAACTTTCCAGTTCACTCAAAGAAGTGCATAAATTCAAAATATTCAATAAAAATAAATCTATGGTCGAATCAACATTCACATTGTTTCATGATAGCATGTTAACTGCTCACCTTTTAAATGATTTTCAAATCTTGGTGAGTTGGCTGTGAGACACCGTGAGGATATGCAAAATCGCGCTTTTTTCATTTGGCACTGTAAACAAAAGACTATTGTTGATTATTATTGCTGCTGTCAAAAACTGTATTGAAACAGTAACGTCAGATTTTGCCCGATTAGTAAGAAAAATATTTTGTAAAGTGGTAGGAATTAGTAATTTATCATAAGAGAACTAAGTGGGCGAGATAAAATTGAACTTGTTCGCCTTGTCGAAGATAATGCTCTTCCAGCCAGTGAAGCTGCCACAGATTTTCATAACAGACATCCTGATGAGATTCCAGTGAGCAGCAGTACGGTGAAGCTTATAAATTATGTTTTTAACGAAACAGGTTGGTGTATCACGGCTTATGATCAGAAACAGAAACAATCCACATCGTGAGAATATAAATGGTGAGCGAATATAAAAAATAAAATTAAACCATTCAAGCCAAAAATTTTACACATTCTGGAACCGGGATATGAAGAAAGAAGGTTTAAATTCTGTTTGTGGGCTTGAAGAGAATATTTGAATGACTGTATAAACTTTTTCAAAACAATTTTGTTTAGTGATGAAGCTAAGTTCACTACAAATGGAGTAGCCTCGTCCCAAAATTCAAAGTAATGGCCTGCAGATAATCCTAATTGAGTTATAAATGCACACAGGCAATATTTCCATGAAATAAATGTGTGGTGTGAGATATTCCATGATAAGATTATCGGCCGTTTTTTTTTTCAAAAGTAATCTGACTAGAATTATATTTTTAGGCTCTTTGAGAAATGAGTTTTGGAGCGCAATACATCAATACATAACTTACCAGTGCTGGATCGCCTGAATTTGAAGTTTCGATGGGACTTCTCGCATAAAATGCCCCCATTGTGAGAGAATGGCTAAATAATAATTATAGAAATCGATGGAGAGGTCGAAGTAGTCTTTACATTGAGTGGCCGGCAAAATCACCGAACCTGACGCCGCTAGAGTTTTTTCTTTGGGGTACTGTGAAGCAAAAATTCCACAAGTTCAGACCGCAGTCAGTGGAAGAACTATGCATCAGAATATCTGCAGCTTGTGCAGAAATTATAACAGAACAACTGATAAAAGTTATATAGAATACTAGGAGGTATGACAAGTGGCGGATTGGTTGAAACAACAAATATTTGATGAACATTCATTCCTGTTTCTACTACAATTGTTTAATTTGTCTAATGATCAATTGCTCAGAATGAATAAATTCATTCGTTCATTCAATTTGCCACATAGTTATCAATGATTACTGGATATTCATTCTACATTTCAGTCCATCAAATACTTGTTTTAATCCATATTGAAAATTTCTTTGATTCGACCACAGGAGTTTAAAAAATGCATATTTTCTGATGAAATTTGCTATATCCAACTTGAGATAAATGAAATCAAAGAACTTCACAATCAGAGCATTAGGGATAAACCGCTTGCCAATCCCAACGGGTCTAGATCCTTCTGGTCGGTAGCTAAACAACAACAGCAGCCATAGAAAAAGCAAATATACTAGCTGAACAATTTGCGTCCCACTCCCCAGTAGATTTTCTGGGAAAGACACCACCCACTATTCCCACACTAGAATCCACAATGCCGGAAATTAGTTTTCGACAGCTTCTTGTCAGGCGAATTTTGAAACAGCTCAATATCAACAAGGCGTCTGGCCCTGATGAAGTGCCCGTTATCGTACTCAAAAAGTGCACAAATAAACTCGCACCACTATTTTGCAGACTTTCCAACCTGTCTTACAAGAAAGGTGTTTTTCCTTATTGTTGGAATATTGCTCGCGTTCACCCTATTCCCAGAGCGATAAAAATCTTCCAAATGACTATAGACCAGTGATATCAAAAGTCATGGAGAATGTCGTAAACCACGATATCCTCAAATATTTGGAAGGCTTAAACATCTTGAGCAATCATCAATTTGGCTTTCGGAAACAAAGTTCAACAGGCGACTTTCTATCTATGTAATCCATATTTGGAATAACGCAATCGAGAAACATGGAGAATCAAGATCTGTTGCCCTTTGACCTTTGACCGTGTGTGGCATGTGGTTTGCTGGCCAAACTTCGGATCATTTTTGTGTATGGCTCTTCAGCTTTCTGAAAGAACTTTTCCTGCAAGTGGCCGTCGATGGACATCTCTTGAATACTTTCACCATCAACGCTGGCGTTCCCCAGGGATCCATATTGTTTCCAACCATCTTTTTGTTGCATATTAACGACTTATTAGAAAAAAACAAGAATCCAATACATTGCTTTGCTGACGACAGCACACTTGCCTCGTCATTCCATTTGAATTCCAGAACATCGGCTACGGAGGCACATCTTCACCGGCAACAGGAGGTTGTATATCTTAATGAAGATCTAGAAATGATTTCGAATTGGGGTGAAAGTAACCAGGTTCAATTGAATGCCACATAAACCCAGGCATCGGTTTTCTCCAAGACGATAAATGTCTCCTAACCGGATATAATAATATCAGGTCATACAATTCCGCTTTCTGCTTCGATGAGTTTCTTGGGGGTTAAAATGGACACTAATATGTCTTGGCACAATCATGTCGCTGGAATTGCAAAGGCTACTTCTCAAAAACTTGGAACTTTGTTCCGAACTAGAAAACTGTACACACCTCAGCAACTTTGGAGTATTGTTCTCATGTATAAAACTCCGCCCCCAAACATACCGTGAGGTTGCTGAATTCCATCCAGAAAAGAGCCATCTGCCTGTTTGGATACCCGAACATCACGTGCAACCTTGATAGCCTGCAATATCGAAGAAAGGTTGGAGATTTCTCTCTCTTCCATTAATACTTTCACGGGAAGTATTCAAGTGACTTGACACATTTGATTTCACCACGAGCGGTACATATCAGAAATAGGCGTCCCAAAGTACAGTTTTTTGAGCTCAATAACTCAAAATAAAGTTTTTCGAAATCGGAGAAAAGTTTCAAATTTTAGGGAAGTGTCCCGCATATCCCGATATCATCATGATAAAGCGTTTTAAAATGTTTCAAAACTTCAGATGTTTTCTATAGCTTTGATTTTATAGACAAGGTTTCAAATTCTTCAGTGGACAAACCGGGAAAATCAATGCGCTTCATCGTGTCAGCTATTGGAGCTCCTACCTACCAAATAGCAAAGTGGCTCACTAAAGAATTTGAAACCTTGTCTATTGCGGAACCAGGTTTTAGTATAAAAAAACTCTTTAGAGTTTATACAACATACAAAAAACGTGGTTCTGCAAGAAGGTGAGATTTTGGTTTGTTTTGATGTTAGTTCCTTATTTCCTAGCGTCCCAATTCCACAGACCTTGCAATACCTCAGGGAATTACAATAATAACGAAATCGATGAATTCATTTCTCTTACTAATTTGTGTATGAAACAAAATCGGTTCCATGTAGTAGGTTGCTTTTATGAACAACAGGAAGGAACGGCCATGGGAAACCCCTTGTCCCCTACCTGGCAGACCTGTTTATGAGCAGATTCGAAATGGAAACCAAAGAAAAGTCGAAGTATTTTCCTAGGATTTGGCTAAGGTATCTGGATGATATTTTCGCGATATTCGATACCAAAATATCGAATATTGACGACCTTGTTTCCATTTTAAATGATAGATGTCCATCAATAAAATTCACTTGACGTTTCGGTAATGAGGAGCCAATATGGAGGGTTAGAATACGATATATTTAGAAAAGAAACAAGCACGTACAGGTATATTCCTGACAGTTCACATCACTGTGGACAGCATAAACGTGCTGGGTTGAATTTTTTAGTGCATTGTCTTTTGACTTTCCCTCTATCACATGATAGGTTCAAAAAAGAAAGACGTACAATACAGGAAATAGCAGCCACTAACGGTTTCTCGGGGGGTATTGTAGATGACATAATAAGGAAAAAGAAGTTTAGGTTAAGGATGAACGAAATCTCGACTTTCAGAAAGGACAAAAACAAAGATAAATACATCTCAGTTCCATACCACCAATATACGAGGAACTTTGGAAAGATTTTCAAGGAATTAGGTATGAAGGTGGTTTTTAAAACAAGTCATACACTCCAGAGCCTTTTGGGAAGTGCAAAAGACAAAGTCCAGAATTCGGAAAAGTCTGGAATTTACGAAATTGAATGTAAGGACTGCGATGCAAAATATTATGAACAGACAAAAAGATCTACTAAAGTAAGATATAAGGAACACATAGCACACTTAAAATATGGAAGACCTGAAAAATCAGCAGTCGCCCATCATATTTTGCAACAAAACCATTCCATAGACTTCAGTTCATTGAGATTAGTTAGACAAGTTAACAACAACAGGCAACTAGATGCCTATGAGAGTGTAGAAATGAGTAAACACAATAATATTATGAATAACGATGACGGACCTATACCAAAGAGCATACTATGTAGCTTGTTAAAATAAAATAAAATAATGTTGTTGGGTTTACTGATTACTACATAAGGACACATTGCAAAAATAAATTTGGATAGGCATTATTGTGAAATTAATTATTTTATAGCTGAAAATTGTTTTATAGAAACATATATTGTAAAATAATAGATAAGGCAAAATTGTAAAATTAATTTAGGTTGATATGCCTGGATAGTTTACCTGTATGAGTTACCTTTATAGCATAAATAGGATTAGCTCGCACTAGTCCTTAGTTTTAATCTTCCTCTTTGAAAATGATCACTTGGTGATCGAAACATGTGTCGAGGTGTTGAAAATAACGATTTGGTGTTGGGAAAAAACTCCAGTAATATTCATTACTTCACCAAAGGTTCCAAACAGTGCATCATAAGTTTCAGCAAGTCTATAATAATTTTCCAATTACATACTTATCGAAGCACGTCTGCAATAAAGGTTTTCAATAGACGAAATGGTAGTTTTTGTAGGCGCACTAAACAAGAAAATTAATTTTCGAATGAATCCATCATTTTCACCGCCCCTCAAAGGTGGATACACGCTAAATTATTCGACACAATGTCAAATTATATGGGGGGTGTCTCTATTCATCGACTCAATATTCGATTACAAAGCAGCGCACATTTTCCGCAAATAAGGCGTGATATCGGAGCTCTGTTCACCTGCTCGCACCAATCGAACGACAAAAACGCGAAACAGTATGTGTTATGCCAACGTACAATGAATAATAAATGACACGGAGCTGGAGCTGAATTATTTGTTAGGAATAAATTATTCACTCTTCAGTTTCCGTTATGAAGACTTAACAACATCCCCTCGGAACAGTAATTGTATTTAGTTCAAGAGGCGTACATTAGATTCTGTCAAAACATTTTCGGCTCTTCAGTTTCAGTGGGTAAGTGAGTCGGAATGAATTTATTGACAATGGAGTGCGGTCGATCTTACAGGATCCTGACTCACAATACTATCACAGCATAGTAACCTATTCTGTGATACTACCAAACATGTGATGTCCGACTCACGATTCACAGATCGTGTGTTCGAATCCTTCTTATATTTAATTTTCGACCCACTAACACAGGCGCGTACATGAGGGGGGTAATGGGGTAATTACTCCGTCCCATGACCATGACTACATAGAGAAAAAATTCGAACATTTCTAATTTTCAAACTCAAAAAGTCATGATGATGGTGTCACAAGTATGGGTTTTTAGACATGTCTTCTAGTCTTCTAGCTTCTAGCCACAACAATGAATTATAATCGCAATCAGGGTGGCGCATTATGGAGTAGAGTGCTCAGAATTTTTATTTGTTATTGTTTTCCGACACACTGACGGCCGAATCAATGAAGCAGGTGTTTATGTAAATACATTATATACTTGGAATGAAATAGTCGGGAATACATCAGCGCAAAAACTCAAAATAAACTGATCGAATTATGAATATTACAGGAGTTTTTTCCCAACACCAAACCGTTGGGACACGTGTTTCGATCACCAAGTGATCATCTTCCTCTTGAAGATCCCGTAAACTGAACCATAGATAATTTGTACGGTGAGAAGACCATTACTAATATTTTACCAACACTGCAATATAAAAGAGAGAAAGTTGACGACAATTTCAATAAAATCTACAAAGACATAACGAAGATTCTCGAAATGTTAGAAAACGACATTACTATGCCACAGGTGGTAGGTAAAAAACCATGACACTAAATATATAATGTAATAGTCCTGGGGATTATTATAGAATCACTGTCTATTTTCCTGTCCTTGATAGTGTTATAGAGGATTTCAAATTCAGATTCAACTATAAAGCTGTGTTCTAATTTTCAAATGTTTCAACCTCTGGTTGAAACATTCACATGTACAGCTGAAAAACTGTAAGACAATTTGGTAGCATTTTTTCCCAATTAACTGCAAATGAATCTGAAACTTCTTTCTGCCGTAGATTAACATCAGAGATGAAACTATGGATAAATGAGTGGAAGAAGAATTGTCACTATTGGAATCGTGATAATTCTGGAATCGATTCATTATTGCGGTGTGATAAAAATATTTACCCTTTGATTTATACTATTTTACAAATTTCAGGGACAGTACCAGTATCTGTCGCTTCGGCAATACACAGTTTCCCGTCTTTAGGAAGACTGAAAACGAGATCAACCATGTCGGACACTCGTTTAACGGGACTTGCCTTGCTAAATATTCATCGGGATATAAACATTAATACAAATAAATATAGCGCTAAAAAAGAAATTTGGAATTTACAAATTAATACCATTCATCTATTATAACCTGTTTTTGTTATTTTGTCTGTTTTGTTATGTTTATATATTTTTAGTTATACATTCTCTCATTTTTGAGATATGGTTTTCGTTTTGAATAATATTCTGTTTATTTATTTTCAGTTACACATTTTCTCATTTTTGAGTTATTGTTTTCGTTTTGAAGGTTATTCTGTTCATTTATTTATTTTTTCAAAGAAGTAAATCCGAAAGCCTTAGTGTTACTAGTTTTACTTTTTGAAACATATATAAACCCTTCATAGTAAATATTAGACCCGAAATGAGTTATAACCCCCCCCTCCCATGGACCTACCGTAGGCACGCGCCTGCACTAACATATCTTTTATTCTCAAAAATTTTCTAGTTTGAGAATACTTTCCACAATATTGTAACATAACTAAACAAAAAACTGTTGTGTGACTTTTGTAACATACTGTTTTCTGTAAAAATTTTAGAAGGTGAATTAATATTTTATCTTATCTTATCATCGCATGGAGGTCCATCCTCGACTTCACTCTTTAAGAATTCTGCCATTTGAAGAACGGCATCCTCGTGGAAAAAACTTGCCGAGACAACTTTCTCGTATTAATATAATCTGCAGTGAATTATATCTAACGTGAATCGCTACTTGCGCACAGGCACCGCTCTCGTAAAGTTTTGTAATGTTTGTCTGCTCTAGTGCATCTCCAGAAAAAATCTCCAGAAATTCATTATTTGTTCAGCATTCAGAATTCCTATCTATTCTAAAATTCCATAATAGTAGGCACTAAATTCTGAGAATTAAATTAAAATCAAAACATTGTTATCGGGTTGTGATTCTACATATTTTATCATCTTCTATTTAAATCATACACACGCAGCTAAATTGTCATAGGATAACGGACAACGTGTTTTATTCATTGAAGAAACATCCTGCTATAGTCTGACAATTTTCAATTGAAGGTAACTCATATACAAATAGAAGTGAGAGCTAACGGCAACAATGTTAAATGTTAGAACTAAATTCTAACAGGGGTCATTTTTAATGTCTATTCTACGCCATTGTAAATAATTGAAAAGTAAGATGATTCCATAAAATTTAACCCCCGTAACAAGATAGCTTCTGCATATCGATAGGATGTACGAGCGAATAGGTGATCCAGTTCGTAAAATACTTTGAAACACCAATAAACTGATCAACACTTCGCAGGTCTATTATATTTGGGTTCTTAAAATGCCATAACTAGTCATTTGGTTTCTTTATTATAAAGCGTCCTTATCTGCATAGGCGTAGTGTGTTCTGTTTCTTGGGAAGGTGACTTTGTTTTGTATTCATTAAATATATTTTATTATATTTATTAAATAGACTGTTATATTTATTAACTTTAAAAATACTTTATCATAGATTTTCATCACATTCACAATTTATTGTGAGATAATTAGTTGACCTAGTCATTAAACTCAGGTATAAATGTTCGTTAAACGCAGGTATAACTGGCATTAAATAGTTCCTAGAATATTATTAGTTTCTAGGTAGATAATAATATTTCAAAAAGTATATATAAATCACAATGTATGTAGAATTCAGTTTGTTAGTGAACACGCTTGAAAAAGCTGCTGAGCAGCGAAACACATGTTGCGGATTTGTTAATCTGTTCTAGTGAAAATCTCACAATAAAGTGTTTTTCAAAATACATCAACTTTAAAATAGTTTTTGAGGTAGGTAAACAACTGACAAATAGCTGAATAATATGATTGAATTTTATTTTTTTATAGTATTATTTTTAGTATAGTATTATTTTTTATAGTATTAAGATGGATGCCGTAGCAGGTCCAAGTAATGTACAAAGAAAGCGGAAGTTTATGTCGTTAGAAGAAAAATAGATTGTCTGTAGAGTGTACGAAAATTTAAAAAATACACTCCGTACAGTGGAAGCTGTAGCCCAGTATTCATTTTCAACGGAAATATCCGTATCCACAATTGAACACATTGTACGTGAAAACAAGGTGACTGGGATTGTGCAATCTCCAAAAGTACATTGTCGTGGTAGAAAAAAAATTGAATTGGACGAGTACCAGAAAAATTTTGTACGCTATACCATTCATCCTTTCTTTTTTGAGAATAAATCGCCAACCCTCGAATCCATTAGGACAAAGGTAATGTATAATGATCTCATTCCAAAAATGAGCAAAGAGAAGTTGGGGAGAATAATGAAAGAAAATTTTAAATTTGTATATGCCAAACGATCCCGTGAATCTGTCTTAATAGAAAGAGAAGATATAGGTCAGAGAGGTCATTAAAACCTTTAAATATTGACCTGAGATTCAGATGAGCAATTTTCATATCGAAAACGTTGAATACAGGAAAGATTGTTTACTCATTAATTATATCTATGATATAAGTATTGGAAATAAAGAAATACGGCAAATATATTTTTTTTAAATACAACCGTTTGAGATAAAACATATCGGTAATGTACAAAGATCCTTGAAATATATTATTAATAACAGATTAAATGAAGAATTGAAATATAAATCAAAAGTAAATAACAGAAAGAGAAAGAAAACCGAAAACACTTTTCAGTTATTTTTCCTTAACCTACAAAAAAAAACAATGCACTCCGAAAAATAAAGTAGATCTGAATATATCGATACCGTAGAATGTCAGCAGACTAAAAAAAATATGAAAAAGTTGCAGAGGGCTAACAAAAAAAAGACGTTGCTACAAAGTTACCAATAAAATATTTCATGATTCTATAAGGAGTTTATCAAGATCGGATTCACATTTCAAAGGTTTTTTCTTACCTTTGAAGTTCACATAAACAAGCCCATCAAAATTCCAGGATGATTTATTAAAATGAGCATGAACTTTCTTGAACAAATTGAAGTTTTCAATAGTAAGCAGTAATCATAAAAGATGTTCCTTTAAGATTCTTCTTGTTAAATATTAAATTTCTCGTTCAACGACGGCAAAACTGAATTACTAGTGGCCTTGGTTTCTTGGCTTGAGCAGTTTTTTCTCTAGTCTATATAGTTGACTGATATAGTTTTTAG
The DNA here is from genome assembly GCF_025532065.1 of Leptinotarsa decemlineata. Taxonomy (NCBI): domain Eukaryota; kingdom Metazoa; phylum Arthropoda; class Insecta; order Coleoptera; family Chrysomelidae; genus Leptinotarsa; species Leptinotarsa decemlineata. The sequence goes on along the minus strand of NW_027412668.1, from coordinate 23,264,847 downwards.
TGATATATTTCAGTTATAAGGATTTAGGTCTGTTTCAACACTAGAGACAGTTTTGGAATTTCTGTTATAAAAACTCTAAAATTGGAAACGCCCTTCTCAATAATATAATAATTCAATAAATATTGACATTTTTCTTTAATATCTACCCTAGATAATAATAACAAACCTTGAACCATGGAACCAAGGAAAATTCCTCCTACCACAGCAGACAATTGGAGCAGTCAGCAACAACTGCCTGGCGAAAAGCTGATAACATTAACTGGCTGTCTCAAAAAAATTCATTATTTCGACGATAAGATGTTGAAAATCCAATTACCAAATATTCCAAGGGAACATACACCTCAGTTGACGAAATATGTTGACGACGAAACGGCTCGTGAGAGGAACATAATTGTACACCTACTTCCTCTTAAACCAGATCGAGCTAATATGAGCTCAAATAAAATACTAAGTGGCGGGGGAAAACTTGACTTTCAAAATGCGATAGAAAATGTCACACCCGAGTCATGGAAAAACTGCATTAGACATACGATAAAAAAAGATGACAAAAGGTAGGATCTTGACACTAGAATGAACATTGCAATTGTACCATAGATTATTACCTTGAATAATAGCGATCGCGATAGTTGCTCATCATCCGACGAGTTTTCTTCAGACGATAATGAATAATACAATACTGCAAGTATTTTGAACTTCTGGCGGTTGTAGTGGTTTATGAGAATGTTTCTGTTTGCGATTATTTGCAGAATTAAATAAGAAAAAAAGAAAACACTAAGGGTCAATTTTACATAAATTAGATGGAAACTTTTGCTGAGATGACTTTCTAGATTTTTTGTGAAATGCTACAAATAATCGCAAAAACTGTATGATTAATCTGAATGTAAAAATTGTAATTTTGGTCTGAAAATTTAAATTCACGCCTTATTTTAGTTTATAAACAGCACTCATCATTTTATAAAACTTTGTATAAAATAATAATGGTACCTATTATATTCATGAAATATTTTCGCGTTTTATTACTTTACTAAAACCCTGTACATCCGATCTCAGATTATGTTTATGTCAAACTCATTTCCAAAAGATGCAAATTTTTTATAAGAATTACTTTTTGTCATAAAATTAATAATACAGTTTTTTTCCTCTTAGCAATTCCATTCGTGGACACACTGTATATTTTTGTATATTCAATATCATTTAATTATTATTTGTGAATATACTTTTTGAATACTAGCAATACATTTGAAATTAATTTTTCCTCATCGCTTAGTATTATTTCCATGCTTACCTACAGATTAAGGCAAAAACTGCACAGTCATTTCTGAGAATTTAATGCCTACTATTACATGTTGCACATACTTTTGAAAAGTTCAAAGCAAGACAAGTTGAGTCACATCATTTTTTTCAAGTAGTGCTACAGGTTTTTCCGTATTTTCCTACAGCTGATTAATCAAATGCGCCACTGGAGTCAATCAAGTCGCCCCGGAGCGCCAATTAATATTTGTTGTCGTTTTATAATTCCATAATTTGTATTACTTTCTTTTTTTATATACTGTAATATCATTTTCTCAATTCACGAATAATATCAACCATGTTTTTATTTCTTTATCTGTTCCTTTATTATATGGTGTTGTGTCATTAGCAGCAAATATACTGGATATGTCAATATTCTATTGGAAACACACGCGGGAAAATATGTATAAAGGGACCGTCTGAAAAAAGACCTGACGATAGTTTCGATAGAGAAAAATCGGCGCACAGCAGATATGTTGAAATAAGGTTGTATAACGGGGACCCCACCTGCAGACAAAGCAACAAAGGAGTATAACCATGTCTGATGCGAATATGAGACACTGAAACATAAGAGTCAGCAATTTATGAAAACCCAAAACTAAATCCAGAAGAATATGACAAATATCTAACAAAGAAACTATACAAACAGGCCAACCACATTAATGAAATGGGCATCGTGAAAAAAATAGGAGGAAATCCGCAATATTCCAATGAGGGTATAGCTTTTTCTTGAAACTTGGAAGAAAGTGATCTAAAATACCCATAATAACTAAAATATCAGATTCACCTTTGAGAATACTACTCTCAGAAAATGCTTAAACAACAAATCGGTAATAAAATCCACTTCTGATCTTTAACTCATGCAATGGTCCTTTACTGAAACATACAACAATCTCGTGAACCACTGAATAAACAACTGAAATCGTTGGTATTGTTAAAATGTGGCTCCTAACCTGACGTTTTCAGTGCAATTGCATCTCTCCAGATGTGAATGTACTACTCTGGGGATCTACAACTATATAGGTCAGTCGCTGGAACAACCGCCAGTGGAATATACGTGCTCCTGCGAGCCACCACATTCTTTAATATTCATGTGGCTCTGACAAAAGATGGGAGAATGTGTATACAGGTTACCGCGAAACGTTTCATTATCGTTTCTAGTTTGGTAACTGTAATAAGAGTAAATTTCGTGAAACGATGTCGGTTTATGATTAGAATTATTTAATTAACTATTCAGCTCCAAGGAATATACAGAACAAACACAAAATAGTCCACTGAATATTAAACAGTAATAATAAAGTGGCCTAACCAATTCCTAACAGGATAACATAATAAGAACTGTAAAAGTGAGTTATGGTTTTTGTGTTACTGTGGAAACTGATTCATTCGTGATTAATAATTTTGCAAGAATATGAATATTCCCAAATATTCATCTCTATTAACTACCTAAACAGTAGGTTCTGAAAGATATATTCAAGAGGTTATCAAATTTCTCCGAATATTGTCAAGAGAAGATCATCAAAATTAGGACAATAATTTACCAGAGGTAGAAAAGTATCTCAATCAATTGCCACACACCATCACAGAAATCAGTCCATATTTTTTAATGATGGGGACAGCATCCTCCCAGGAAATGTCTGAAAGAAGAAAATGAAACATTGAATTACATTTTAACAGAAGAACGAATAAAACAAAATAGAAGTAGTAGGAGATATTTGAAATGAATAAATAATAAGAAAAGACATAAAATTATAATATTCAAAAAAGATCAATTAGTATTAATAAGAGCAAATAGAGTAACAGATCTAAAAATAAAAATGTGCAAAGTTACTTCCAATATTTGAAGGACCATATGAAATTGAAAGTGAAAATAATGTGAATAGTTACAAATTAAAATTATATAAACGATGACAAAATCAGAGGAATTTTTAATATCAATGATATTCATTTATATAATCAACCATCAAAATATTCCACAATCATAATCATAATTGGAAGTATAAGATATATATTTGTTCATATAAAAAAAATATATCTAATATTTGAGGTATTTGTTATAAAAAGACTCAATAACAACAATGGATGGAAATATTCACAACATCTCAGAAAAGTACAAAAGAGTGGAAAATTCAAAATTTGTGTACCAAAATTTATTAATTTTCATAAATCAGACAACCCGCAGAGGTTGTAAATTAATGTCAGATGAAAACAAAATGATATATGTTGAATAAAATGGGAAGACAGCATAAACTTGTTGTAAATATTTAAAAATGATGAAAAGTTTTAATTTTATTATTGTAAACCATTTCCCTAGTTATGAACATGAAAGGGTGCTTATGAAAAATTTTTATATTTAGACATAAGTGAGGTTAACCATCTATTTACATGAATGTTAAGAAAATAAGAATCTAAATTTAGAAGTGAGTGGTAAAGTTGTAGAGCAGATAGTTTTTGAGAAATAAAAGTTGAAAATTTGAAGTTATGAAAATTTATAGTTGGTAACTATGAAATGCAGAAGATTTTCAACTTTTTTATCAACAAGAGTCTTCTTCTAATGGTGACGAAAGTGGACGCCACGTAAAATTATTGTCTTCGAAAATTAAATTGAATTTGAAAGAAAGTTAGTCAATATTATATAATTATGTCGAATAATGGTAACTGAATGGAGTTGAAATGAAAACTAACCTGTATAAGATAAATCCCATCACAAATTCAGCATTTGGAGGATTTCAATCACAGGAAAAGAAGATCCAATGGATAAGAAATTTTAACTGCACACAACTCACTGAAGGAAAACCAGGTATTTACCTTTTCCATATCCAGTATCAAAATATATTTATATATAAAGAAATAATTTGTCCAAAAACAAACACTGGACAATTGTTTATTTCCCGAATCTATTTATAGGAACACCTGCTATTCAGATTATTTTGGGTAAGTAATAAATGTATTTGAGCCTGAATCCACCTGAGGTGTTGAGAAAAATCTCTATACATTGAGTTATAGGGAATTCAACTCAACATAAGAGTCTAGCCGAGTCAAAATTAAATAATGAATAACTATAAAAAAACAATAGTAACAAGTAAAAGTCAAAAAATCAAAATTCTATTTCTTCAAAAACAAAACCAATAATAATTATAATAAATTATAACAAAACCCACTGTATATATATATATATATATATATATATATATATATATATATATACAGTGGGTTATAGGTGGGTTATAGGTATATAGAGGTGTAACTGATGTTAGGTTCTTCTTGTGATGTTTTTATATGGTTTCGCTTGCGTAAGTTGTATGGAGGGTTGTTGATGGCTTTTGGCAGTTCTCCTACCTGTTTTTCTACCTGAGTCAAGCCGAATCAAAATTTTCATTTCATTGAATAATAGAAAACAATAATAATAACTATAACTTTACTAACAAAACCCACTTTATCATATTCATTATATTAATATATATATATATATATATATATATATATATATATATATATATATATATATATATATATATATATATATATATATATATATAAATAGAAATTTTATCGAGTGTGCATGATACAAATCAAAAATGAAACAATTCGTGGACACAACACTCCAAAAAAAGGGGGCAAACCGCGGACACGTGTTTCTGACTATTGGCCTCATCAGCGCATATATATATATATATATATATATATATATATATATATATATATATATATATATATATATATATATATATATCACTGGACTCAATCACAAAATACTGACAGTTCCATTTTTCTTGGAACGTTCTGCATTCACTGTCGATTTTTCGCTTCTTTTCCATACTAACAAATCACACATAAAATACTTTTATTGACGGGTGTTACTTTATTTCACAATAGACAGTTTCGCTTCCTTCGCCTTTCCTACGCAGAGTAACTCGCAGCCGAAATCCATCTTGATTTACTTCAGGTTGAAGCCTAGCTCCCTTCCCCTTTTAACTGATGTTTGCCAGAAGGACAAATGGGTCATAACTGAATAGGTGTTGTTGGTATGGCGGCAAGAATGTCCTCAGACATCAGTACCGCCCTTCACGATGTACCCCTGCCTGGATGGGGTGAATTGGATGAAAACGTTGTTCATCTTTCATCGGAGGATATAGGGGCCTCATACGACAGAGTGTCGGGGCCTTCTATATCGGGAGGGGTCGTCTATAGCGTAATCCATAGCTTCCCTGACTAATTGTAACTCGCAGTTGCGCCGCTAGCCTTTTTATATGCAATTATTACTGCCATCTCGAGGTGATCGGAATACACTAGCTAGAACCAGAACTTCTTTGAACCAATGCGGTAATTACAAATATTTAATTTCGCCTAATGCCACCTAGCGGGTAGCTGAAAATGATAGTACATAGTACCACTACTCGCCACTAGATGTCGTTAAGTTTCACAATACACAATAATAATTGAAATGCAACAAAAGCGTGAATTTGCTTAGGTCACGCAGTTTGCGACTATCCTAGTCTAGAAATATAGTTAAGGGCAGAAATTGGACCTTGGAACAAACTGAAAAAATCATTATGGCCCGAAGGCTTCAAAGTTTGGAGACCCCTGATCTAAAGGAACAATTTGTTCAGTCTAGTCTCAACTCCCTACACTGTGTCTGCACAGGCAACACTTGCTCGCAGAAACATCACAAATGTGGTTCAATCTTAGATTTTAGTTTAGTTGATTTCAACTCCAAGTGTTCACGAGGCCAATAGCCAGAAACAGGTGTCCGCAGTATTGCCCCATGCTTTCGTTACGCTTGATCCATGTAAATACTTTCCAGAAGTTGGAAGTTAAAACCTTGATTGTTATAACAACTAATGTTACGTGTTCATATGAATGTGGTCATGAATTGTTGAAAAACTCAGGATTTTTTTTAACTTTTCAGTAAATAATTGCTTACGATCAAGGTGAAAAGTTAATATTCTGTTCATTTTCAGGGTGACCTATATCATTTTGTTTGTCATGAATATTTCGGTAACTCTTTTGAAACACACCGTTATGCGTCAGGTTTTCCAAACTGAATAAATAAAGAAACTCCCAGTAGAGTATGGAATTCTATTCACGTATGAATGCCTTCGGCTATTACAAACTTCACCAGCAGGAGTTATTACACGCACTTTGAATACGAATTTTTCCGACGGTCAACAATTTTTCTCATGAATTTTAAAAACGTTTTGAAGTTGTCACCATCCTGTGCCAGAAGACAAATTCAAACTACAGAGATCAACCTGAAAACAGAGTGGGTTATCTCCGTCCAACAAGAAAATTAATGTAAATAGCAAAAGTAATGGTTTGAGGTTCACGGAGTCTCGAGATACCGACAGAGGTGAAATAAAAAGGTGAAAAATCGATAACTTCGTCTAGAGAGTTTGTCAGTGTCGTAGCCGCAATAAATTCAATCTCAGCGGAAATATTTACTCTTGATATATTGCTGCCAACTATGCAGTAGAATATATACAATGTCAGACATAAAGTCCGCATCATATGGGAGTTTTTTTCATTCGAAATTTGAATCCACTTCAAATATATGCTTGAAAAATGAATAAAAATTAGGCTCTTTCCTTTTGTCATGTGCTCAGAGAAGCACCTGCCAAATGTGACATATTTTCGAAAATCCTCAAAATATAATTTTTTTTTCTTACTTTGCCCAAAAATGACCCACATTGGTCTGTTCTCAAAAAAAATAAAGATACCTCCAGAAATTCGTTCTTGTTGTCGCAAAGTTTTATATTTCATTGTGAAACAGACTTGGATATTTAGTTGAAACTTTACATCCAACAAATCACATTTTTTCGCAACGTTTGTTGAATTAATTGAATCTCATATCCTCTATTCTCATCATTAGGTGTGTAAAAACATTCATTGATTTAGGAATCACACGTCCCGAGTTAGGAATCACACGTTAAAAGGTAAGACCTCGTTAATCGATACCTCGCACAAGTTTCGACTTTTGAGACTTGTCGTTCGTAGGGGCTGAAAGCTGGTAGCCGTGAAGGAAAAACTTAAAGCTGAACAAATGTGGTTTCAAAAAGTACAGATAGACAGTTTTGCAGAAGAGTATGTCCCATTAAAGGAAGGTAAAATAATTCCAAACTCCTGTAGATAACTTAAGTTCTCCGTTATATTCAGAGACGGCTTATTGAGAGTTTGAGGCAGAACAGATTTCTCGACAGTACTAGACGAGGGCACATAACATCCTATAATTCTAGACAGCAAACATAAATATACCCAACTTTTGATTGGACATTTTCATGAGAAATATGGACATCGAGGAAGAGAACTAGTAATCGACAAGCTGCGACAAAAATATTGGATTCTCCAGATCAGTAGGGCAGTCAACAAAATCACGATGAACTGTAATTTCTGCAGAATACGAAAAGCTAAGCCTGAAGTGTCCAAAATAGGTCAGCCTCCGGAATGTCGATTAAAAATACCACCAAGGTCACTCTATTTTGTGGGAATGGCCTATTTTGGACATTTTCTAGTACGTATTGGTAGAAGAACAGAAAAAAATATAGTGTCTTGTTCACGTATTTGTCTGTAAGAGCGATCCACAATAAAAATGCTGAATCTTTATCAAATGATTCCTGCATATTGGTCGTAAGATCTTCATTGCAAAACGTGGAGAACCGGAATTGGTAATGGGTGATAATGGATCGAACATGAAAGCTGCCGAAAAAGAACTGAAAGAGTCACTGAAAAATATTGATGAAAAACATACGAAGAAAAAATTGATTTGAGAAAGCAATGGAGCTACTCTCAAAAGCTCGCTGACAATTTTTGGAAGCGTTGGGTTTGATTATACCTACCCACTTTGACGAAAATAACAAAATGGCTGAGAAAAGGCAATACATTCGAACCAGGAGATGTCGTAATAGTAATCAATAACAGACTTCCGAAGAATAACTGGCCCCTTGGAAATTCTATTGATACCTATCCAGAAAAAGACAATCAAGTGAGAGATGTTGATGTAAAAACGAAGACTGGTCTTTATCGGCGACCAATCACAAAACTATGCAAATTGTCACTACTAGAAGAAAGTCGGACGTCAGCACATGATATTGTACACTCTTGAGGAGGGTGACTGTTCAATTTTGTTTTAATGTTTTTGTGTTGAATAATTCAGAATGTTACTGTAGAAAAGAATAAACAGGGTTGACAGTGGTTGCTCTGTCAAATATTTTCGAGATTTAATTTAATTACTTCATATCAATAAATTTCTTGGATTTTAAAACGAATCCATGCACTGGTCAACAGAAGATGTCCGATCCGGATCTACGACAACGCACGTCCACACGTTTCACAAATCACCGCCCGAAAATTAAACAAATTGAGTGTCGAAGTTTTGCCTCACCCACCATACTCCACAGACCTCTCGCCAACCCGACTTTCAAGCACTCTGATGACTTTCTCACCAGTTGAAACTTTACCAATCAGGATCAGGCAAAAACGGCCTCAATCGATTCCCGAGCATCCAATTTTCATGCTGATGGAATTGATCGACTTGTGTTACGTTGGCAAAAGTGCATTGATTCAAATGGCGCTCATTTCGATTGAATTGGATAACTATTCACTGAGATATTACAGTTTAAAGTAGACTCATCAAAACGGACAAGACTTCTGAAATGAGCTATATTTTCCTTCCGAGATGCATTAGTGTTATATTTCTTTCATATAATGTTCAGCCCAAATCGCTAAAACGAGAGTCTTTTGAATAGTTATGAAAATTTAAATCACTGTTTAGTTTACAGAAAGGTATTATATTTAGGGTTTGTTCGTAAATGAATTATTGATCGAAAGATAATCAAACTTGATAAAAATCTATTGAAAAAAGACTCACAAGAGTAATAAGAACTCGATTATTAATATATCAGATTCCTTACCTTCAAAATCCGAATCAGTTTCACATCAAAATGAAAAAACTTCAACTTCTGCAACAACAAAGAATAATTTCCAAAAGTGCAGTTTTTTATCTAATATCAAGCCCATGTGAGTATTTTCTGGTAAAAATAATAATAATAATAATAACTATTCATTTTCCCAAAAAACATACAATTTTTATAGCAAGGGAAAAAAACAATAATTCAAAAACGTACTATAACATAACTAAACACAAACACAGCTCAAAAAACAGGAAATCAGAACTGGAACTTGAAAAAAAATATAACTATACACACATATACACATACACATATGTTTGAATATGATTATTACCATGAACATAAATGCGCTCATCAGATAATATATCTATATACAAACAATAAATATTTTTTCAAATCAATCCGGAATTTTTGTTCATTGAATTTTTTAAAGCGTTCGGTAGCTCATTGAAAAATTTGATACCTTCATAATGAATCGAATTTTGTCCAATATTTGTTTTCATCGAAGTCTCGTCTTCATCAAAACTATGAAATTTGAATCATGTTTCGTTGGAATTGGTAAAAGGAAAGACTTGAAAAATAAAAAAAAGAAAAATGTCGAAGTGATAGTGGAGAGTTCAAATTTGGAAAAAAAGTATGAAATTGAAAATTGTGCAGTTTTTTTCTCTAACTTTTTGAAGACATACCGAAAAAATATTTTCTACTCGTTTCTCAAGCGCAAATCAACTGCCGAATCAAATTTTGAATAAATGTATAAATTAAACTTTCCGTGTTAGGAATCACACCTTAAAAGGAATGACCTCGTTAGTCCTTAGCTCGCACAAGTTTCTCAACTTCTGAGAGTTGTCGTTCGTATGGGGGCGACAAAAAAACAGATTTTAAACTGATTTTTAAACAGATATACCGAACTTTATGTATGATACTATATATTTCAAAAACTATACCGATTCTCACCTATATACCAGAAATTAGAAAAGAAATTATTGAAATTTGAACATTTTTCAAACGTACTTTCTAAATTGAAAGGAATATACTTTTAAAAGAGATAAATTTTTAGGAAAGAAAGGTTTTGGCTGTTTACTTCTCCATCTTTATTCAAAAAATGAGAGAATCTTCCATAAAAAGCATGGAAGCAGTCAATTTCAAAAAATGAACTATAACCTCAGAGGTTTTATACGTAACTCAAGTGCCTAATAAGGTAGAATCCTTCTGAAAGGTTGCACGTTAAAACCCGCATCCATTCAATCCAGATACTCCAGCCCTGTGTGGTTTGGGGGTTTCTGTACCATTTCAACATCCTGAACATGATTAACAACGTGACTACATAGCTCCGGAAAAAGTTTCTCAATCAACAAAAAATAATGATTTATGTGTAATTTAACGTTCATAATGTTAAGTACTTTGTTCCAGATTGGTTTTTGTTTCCCTTCACATCTGAAGAAAATATCTAAGAATGGGTTGAACATTTTTCCAAAGAATTTCTAATGATACTTTGAATTTTTCATCTCTTTGAGGAGATCGCTTTCTTACATATTAACAGAGAAGTTGACAGTCCAAAAAGAGACTTTTTCGTTGTGCATTTCTCTTCACCAAATTTTAGGTAAATACTTATAGAAACTCCACGTCAAAACTGGGAAACGAAGTAGTTTACGAGCCATGTACGTTTTGCTAGGCTACTAAAAACAGTTGATCGAAAATCACTAAAGATTTATGGCGCCTTATCAGAACTCTCAATAATAACGCACCATGTTGCTGCGATCCTTTGATCCAGTAATCCAGTGATCACGTGATCCTGGATGAATGCAAGCGAGGCAGATGTTAGACGGTTCTGTGAAGGCGTAGTCTAACATCTCCAAAAACAACTAACAAGTGTTTCAGTTCTGCTGTGTGAAAGCAGTGTTTGTGTTGGATTTATCCTAGATTTCATCCTAGAGCAGACAAGAATATTCAAAGATCCAATAATTTCACATAGTCTTCCACGAAATCATAAATATGATACAATAATTCCATTATTCATCGGTTACTTATGTTATAGAATTAAAAATCCATTTTCAATCAAAATTTTTTGTATAAAGATGGAGAAGTAAATATCCAAACTCTTTCTATACCGAAAACTAATCTTTCCTTGAAGTGTACCTCTTTCAATATTAACAAGATTCCTATGGATGGGATTGAATCAAACAAGCGTATGCGTGTCATTAAATATACTGTATTTCGTCGCGAAGTCATAATGTTATGTTCAAAGAAGTATTTTCCCAATCACCAGAAATGCAATACTTTTCTCGGCTCGCGTTAGAAGTGTTTTGTCACTGAATGTAAATGTGAATGATCACACTAGCCGTGGACACCCCAGCACATCAACAATCGATGAAAATTTTTAGAAACTGAGGAAAATTGTTATGGAGCATCATTGATTCACCATTAGAGAAGTTTCTGAGGATGTCGGCATATCGGTTGGCTCATACAGTTTAAAAAACTTTAAAACACGCTTTGTAAGAACATCGAACTTATTTTTTTTATAAGCTTAAAACAATAACGAACAAAAAATACTAGTATTATTGTGAAAAAAGCGACGGGCGCCTGATATACAAAAAAAATGGCACAAAGCGCACACGCTTTTCAACAATAATACTAGTTTTTTTGTGTTCGTTATTGTGTTGAGCTTATTGAAAAAAAATATTCAGTTCGATGTTCTTTAAAAGCGTGTTTTTTAATGTTTTAAACTATATTCATTTTTCATTTTTTAGTTTCGTATGCTATAAAAGCGTGTTTTTTAGTCTTTTTGAACTATATTTATTTTATCTAAACTTTGGAATCAATCAGCCGTATATTGTTCAGAAAAATGACCATTGATATTTTCCGATTCCGGAGAGAGAGCCTGAAAATTAGCTACCAAGCCCAAGGCAGCAAGTGCGCAAAGGAGGTTCACAAATAAGGCAGCAGGCGCGCGTGTTAATAAAAATAAATACTTTTTCAAATGAAGAAATACATGTAAAGTGAGTTCGAATTATATCAAAGAGGTTTCGTATAGCGCCATCTGCCTGCGAATAGATTAAGCAATGATGTCGATATATCAATGAGGTTACATACAGCGCCATCTGCCAGCGAATAGATCAAGCAGTAATGTCGATAATTCTGTCAAATAAAGATCCCGAGCTTGAGAGTTACAAACAAACAAACATACCATACATACAGGTGAAGCTAATAAAAGTGTGTTAAAAAAACCATCGCATGAGCATCGCTCAGAAATTGTTGAATGACGTCAACGGCGACCCAAATTTGCTTAAAAGGGTCATAACTGGTGACATCGGAAACAATTTCCAATCGTCCCATGGAAGAGCTCAGGAGAGCCAAGACCGAAAAAAAGCATGCCAGGTTCGATCACTGTGGCGTAGTGTATCAAGAGTTCTTGCCATATGCCATATAGCAAGAGTTCTTGTCAGAGTATTGCCAAGGTAATACTACTTATTGTATTATCTTGAAGTTATGCGCCGCTTGCGATAAGCAATTCGAAGAGAATGTCCGGTATTGTGAATGAACAATTTATAACTTTTGCATGACGATAATGCACCTGCTCGCTCGTCATAGCTTGTTCGTAATTTTTTGGCCAAAAACAACACTGTAATCATGCATCAGCCGCCGTATTCACCAGATTTGCCCCCTGCGACTTCTTTCTGTTCCTAAGTTTGAAGAGACCCATAAGAGGACTACGTTTTTCGACGACTGTGAAGATAAAAACCGAATCACTAAGAGAGTTCAAGGACATACCAGAAAGTGCATATCAAAACTGCTTCGAGTATTAAAAAAACACTGGCACTAGTGTATTATATCTGAGAGGAACCACTTCGAAGGGAACAGAATAGAAATTGATGAATAAAAAAATATTTTTTGAGAAAAATGAAAATTCACGTTTTTTTTAACAAACCCTATAGAAGTAAACACCAGTAAGTTCACTCGCCGCCATATTTGGGTCAAGATTCCCCACCTTGAATTTTATGCGCGGCTGAACTACAGCGCAACCGACTGAATCTGAGGTGTTTTCCAAGCGAGCCAAATTGAAAAATGGAATATTATTACAGAGCGAGTCGTTCTAAGAGGTGGTTTTGTATTTGTGGAAAATTTGTGTCTAGTTTCAAAATGAACAAGTGTCGAGCTGTGGGTTGCTGTAATTTGCAGGGTGATGTCGGGATTCATTTTTTTCGATTTCCAGTTGAAGAAAAAAGGTATGTTTTTCTATTATTTATTATGTAAGATTGAAGTAATGAACATATAACGAAAATCATAAAATAAATTGTTATAGACCATATATAGTGGAGTCATTAATATGCAGACTTTTTATTATGAATTTAATTTGATGAAATTGAACTTTACGAATAGTATATGCCAATTCCACTGGAAATTCACTAAGGAAAATAATTGTTGAACCACATCAAGTTTTGATTTGTATCTGTAGGAAAACATTTACTTCCACTGAAATCTTTGCAAAACCAAAGTATCAAATGTATATTCAAATAACCTTTTTTGGAGCCTAATTTCCATTGATATGTTCCAGACAATATACTATAAATAGCAAATATGTCTTTTCTTAGATTCTGTCATCAATAACGAAAAACATTAGAAGTTCATTCGATTGACACACTTCATAATTAGCAAACTAGGCAACCCAAAACTAAGAAATCTGTATTTTATACTGAAGTTTTCATTTACAACAATCAACCCAATAATATAAAAAAATATTTCAGAAAAACGATTCAAAACAAAATGAAATGAACGTTTGCTAAACTACCTCTTTTTGTCTCTCATCAAATTCTGCTTCAGTCTATTTAGTACCTATATATTCATGTGTATTTTTCAATTGATCAAGATCCATACTATAAACACTGAATGTTTCTTGGGGCCAATAAAGATTATTGTTATTAATATTTATATATTCTCTAGATGCATGTAGTGGAAAAAATTCGTGGAGTTTGTTGGTGATGTTCCTCCGGAAAAATGTCACAAAAACATGAGATTGTGTCATCTTCACTTCGATGAGAAATATTTTACATCACCCAGAAAAAACCGCCTATACTAAAACCAATAATGATTGAGAGTAGAAGTAAGCCCAGTTGACAGCAAATCGGGGGCGTGCTTATTAATTTTTGAGAGGGTTAAGAATGAAAAAAAATTCTTAGTACAATTAGTTAAAGAATGCATACACATTTTTTATTTATTTCATTAAAACTTTGCAATATCGTAATTTACCTAATCGTTGTAGTCATTAGGTGGGCCTTATGAAAAAAAAATCTGTTCAAAAAAATATGTGTTTCCGTTAACCAGCTGTCGCACCCCTACGAACGACAACCCTCAGAAGTCGAAACTTGTGCGAGCTAAGGATTAATATATATATATATATATATATATATATATATATATATATATATATATATATATATATTATGATTGGTTCAATATTGTGTTCAATACGGTTGTCTACGTCCCACATTTTTTGCTCCTCTTTTAAAACATGCTGCATGCATTTCTTCCAATCTTCTGCAGAAACAGTTCGAATAGCTTCTTGTAGGTGATGTTGCACGTCCACTAATTTAAATGTTCTGTTTTCTCGTGCCACATATCCTTTTACTTGCGCCCAGATTAATTCTATTGGGTTTAATTCGCAGTGGTATGATGGTAACCTTAAAACTGTAATTCCACGACTTAACGCCATTTCATCCACTGCGAATTTTTTATATTTGTCTGTGTGTAATTTTGTTAGCTGAAGTAGTTCTGCCTTTAAACTATCTTTGTTATATTGGATGTTCTTATTAATTAACCATTCTTGAATTGCTGCTTTTTTCCATGATTGTTTCGGTAATGGTTCTAAATGTCGACTATGGTATGGGGCATTGTCCATGACGATGACAGACCCAGGTTCCACAAGTTGAATGATGCCTTCAAACCATTTTTCAAACACCTCCGCATTCATCTCTTCATGATAGTCGCCTGTTTTCTTAGATTTAAGTATTAATTCACCATTTGGTAAAAATCCACTGTCGCTTCCTATATGCGTAACTATCAGACGACTACCTTTTCCAGATGGCTGTTTTAACCCAACTGACAAACCTTCAATAAAGGTTTGTCGTGCACTTGTTATATTACCATCCTGCCATACTTTTTTGACCGTATGTCCTTGGTTAACCCATGTCTCGTCCATGAAGTACAATTTTTTTTGAGCTTCCGAAATTCGTCAATTTTTCTTAGATAGTTTCTTCTTCATGCTATTATTTCTTGACGTTCAATGAGAATGCTTTTCCTGTCAACTTTTCCGTACGTAAATTTCATTTCGTGTACAAGTTTCCTAAAAGTTTCTTTACCCATTTTTGGGACCAATTCATGATCGCTAAGTGCCTCCAGAACTGTTTGTAGTGTGGGCAGCTCATTTCTGAAAAAGAAACTGTGAATAGTTCTGCGTATACTGGTTTTGGCTTCTTCATCAACTGTGATTTTTTTTCGTCCGCTACTAGTGTTTGGCGTTTGTACGTCCCCATGAATTTCTGCTTCTCTTAGTATTTTGTAAATCGATGATTTTGGTACACCGGTATAATCAGAGCACATATCAACTAATTTATCTTTTGTAATTGTGGAACTTAATGATGTAGAAATGCCCGGTACACACGTAGAATTACAGCACATATGCACAAAGTCATCTTTTGGTGGCTGATGATCTCTTTCAAGACAGTGAAATACTCGCAGTACAATTTGTTTTTCTCTTACTGACCGAGACTCCGACCGTTTTACCTTTTTCGACGTGGAAGGCCCGACCATGTCTCCCATTTTTTGAGTAGTTTGAGAACGGTGTAGAAATATAATTATGTAACGCAGAAGATTAACCACTTGGGCCGTTCGTTGTCTAATACATAAAAATGTAACGCTTAAACACTTATCAGCACTATTATTTTCACCAATTGTTATCACAACACGTCGATTGCTGACTAACTTAACTGTAAAACGTACAATTCACGCTGTATAATTCACAAACCAATGATACGCTCATGGCTGCAAGTACATTAGTGAGGACTGCAACGATGAGATGGAAGTTACGGTAAAGTGACAAAGACAGAAATATCGTTGCGTACAGCGTTGCCACTAGTTGTAATAAATATCTAACACTATACAGAAAATAATGAATTTTAACTGATCAGTAATCAGGAAATGTATAAGTATTACTCATTACAAGCTCATTACTGATTTTTGTCATAAATAATACATTTTAATCGTACTATTATTGTGTATTATCTATAATTTGCCACAACCTACAACTCTACTGCTTACTATATTTTGATTCTGCTATAAACTGGTAACGTAAAATTCAGATATGACAACGCGCTTTACTCTCAATCATTATTGGTTTTACTTTATAAATAAAAATGCAATCCCCACCATTCGTTCAGGTAAGAATGACGGTTCTCAGTAAATCGAACAACGGTAACGACCTTGGAAATTCCTTCAATTCAGTCACAGGAGGTTATAATATAATTATTATATGAGACAATCTCCCCAAATATGAACAGTTTTTGGGCTACCTGCCATAATTGCTAATGACTATTGAGATTTATAAGGTCAAGGAATTTTCGAGAGCCACATTTTCATTTATGACTGGAAGTATTCTAGGGAAAAGTATTCATACTGAAGTTAAAAATTATATTTTCAACAGTTGATATACCCACGACATCGGGAAATGCTCATACAAGTGGGGACGTGAAACCCATACGTCAGGGTGAACTTGAAGAAGAATCAGAAATCTGTATAAACGAGGAATCTTTCGATAAGGAAGCTGACATGGAATCATTATCGATGGAACTTGAATTAGATGAGGAAGCTCCAAGTTTGGAAAAAGCTTACAAAGATGAAGATGAGGCAGTGTCAAATACTGTTTATTCTCACTCATTTGATGGAGGTATGATTTTCTTCCGTTTTTCACGACATTCAAATAACTTTTTTTTTATATTGGAAGATTCATTTGCATTTGGAAATTATTTTTGTGTGTGTATGATTTCCACATTTGAAAGAGTTTTTTTGAATTTTCGATAAAATTTTTAATTCTCATATCAATAGGCAACTTGAAAGCCAACTACAATAATTGATCAAATGCAAATAATGTATGTTATTTTCAGATACGGGAATGTTGATAATGCTTTATATAGGTATCGGCATTTGGAAGATGTATCTATTTATATAGACTAATTATATATAGCATTTGTTGCAAGTGTTTTTTTATATTCTTTGTTGTTATTTCAGATAAATCAAGGTATGTTCAAGTGCAAACTTCTAATCACTTATCATATCACTCCCCTCGGAAGACTCAGCTGAGGAACAGAATACGTATTTTAACGAAGAGACTGAGTTATATTGAGAAAAAACAGAAAGAACACAAGTTTAGTAAAAATTTGAACTTGACTGATGTCACTAAATTCATAGAGAAACACTGTTCCGAAACAGTTGCCAATTTTATGAAGTTTCAATTAACGGAATCGCAGAAAAACACTAAAGGAGTCAGATTTTCAGATAGTATGAAACTATTGTCACTGGCAGCCTTCTTATTGGGAATAAAGTGTTATGAATATCTATCCAAATATTTCAAGCTACCCTCCAGGTCCACACTGCAGAGGATCACCAGAAAATGGCCTGTTAATGCAGGATACAATGAATTTATTTTTGATGTCATCCAACCAAAAATAAATAACTTCAGTAATCAAGATAAGGATTGCAACATTTGTTTCGATGAAATGAGCATCAAGTCACACTTATTCTACAATATAGAATAGTTGGTTTTGAGGAATTATTTAACAAGAAAACGGCTTCTATAGCAGAATATGCCTTGGTAGTCATGGCAAAAGGCATACATTCGAACTGGAAGCAGCCTGTTGAATACTTTTTTATTTATTTTATTCATCAACATCAATACTGGATATAAAAAGTATTGAGATTGAAGCTGTTTGGCAATTATCAAAAATTGAGAGTTAGGGGTATCATTTCAGATTTAGGTTCTAATTTTTATAAACTTGCCAAAAAAGATCTCGAAGTGACTGTAGAGCAGCCATATTTCTTTGTTGATGAGAAAATAATATTTTACTTTTTTGATACTCCTCATCTGCTGAAATGTAGCAGAAACCATTTTTTCGATGACTTTCTGAAATTTGATGAATATACAACAAACAAAAGTCATCTTGAACAACTTTACAACTTGGATAAGGAAAAGCAATATAGACTAGCACCCAAACTCACTGATTCTCATTTATTTCCAACTAACTTTCAAAGGATGAAGGTTGAATTAGCCAGTCAGGTTTCCAGTCATTCGGTAGCTACAGCGATGAATACCTATGCCAGTTTCAATCAGATATTATCAGCAGCAATAGGAACGGCTACAGTCATTAAAAAAATGGATAAAATGTTTGATATTTTAAATTCAAATAGATTTGACGATGTGAAAGATTTCAATAAACCTTTTTTTGAAACAACAAAACAAATTGATTTTCTGAAAGAAATGAAAATATTTTTCAGCAAATAGAAATACTTGTGGAAATGCCAGAAATCCAACTCCTATTCAAATTACCAGAGCTTTCAAAAACACATTTACTCTTCAGTATTTCACACAGGCAGAAGGAACTAACTGTCTAGAAGATAGTAGTGAGATTCTATCTAGTATTACAGATGCAGACATAAATAGAATGAAGATTCCTGTGGAAGTTCCAAAAAATCCCTATAAACCTTTGAGAGTAGAGACAAATGATTATAGAACTCTAGTCACTCCAGAAGGCAACAGCTTGGGCTATGTTTGTGGATATCTTTCGAGAAAATGTTTAAGGAAACAGTTATGTGAAGTATGTACAGATTTTGCCACGCCGGCTAGTACCACACTGAATGAAACAAATGTATATAGTCATTTCAAGGCAAATAGTAATACATTAGCCAAACAGTTTGGAAGTTTATATAATATGCCTCCAGATTCATTTTTACAATGTGTCATTTATCTAGAGACAGAATGTCTTAATCATTTCAACAATTTATGTGCCACTGATTGCATAGGCAACCAGCTCAAAACAATGTTTTCAAAAAACAACTTTTCTCACCCTTGTGATAATTTTCATTTGGATTATTCATTTGCTCTTTTCACAAGGATAAGAATTTATTATACTTTGAAATTTGCCGATAGAAATTTGAAAAGAAATCAAAAACTCTTCATTCTAAAAAACCTTTAAAATATATTAGCATAAGTTTTTGTCCTAAATTGTATAATCTTACTATATAAAATATACGTTTATTCCACCACCTTGTCTTATTTTTTATCAATTTTTAAACACTTTACAATCACATGAGACATTTATTGGGAGCTCCTCGTAGCAAAGATCAAGTCAGATCATGGTCACATATTTTTTGATCGAACCTCGTGCAGAGGTGCACAACAGCTCGTAGCCGACACCCTCCTGCCCCGCCACATGCCAGCAAAAAATAAAATCTCGACCCGAAACATCAAAGAGACCAACGGTAGTGAATTAACTTTTGTTTACTTATGTACGGTGCTAGTATACCTCTTATAATTCTAATTTATATATTTTTCAAAGATATATTAGTTACTCAATCACCTCCCACAAGAAAATACTAAATGGCATTGCAAATCTAAAGTCTCAATAATTATGTAATACACAAAAATAACATCTTGACTCTCATTTCATCTAGAAGAATATATTCTTCTAAATCACTATCACATCTTTTACATTGAACTGAATGAATTCCATTCTAACCATCAAATATCAAACGATATTTTCATTTTTCCCGACGGCTTTAATCAGCGCAAATGTGAATTCAAAATATGCCTGGATTTCTTTACTGTCATTGTGAACAAAAAACGAATAGTAGAGATAATGAAGCACTTTTCTGAATATTTTCAAAATATAGTATACCCAGATAATGATTGATGACTGAAATAAACAATCTTTTGAGAAACTGAATCGGCGTGTTACACAGAATCTTCATAAAACGGCAGCACACCGGTGAATGGCAGTGAATGCTTATTTAAATGAATTATTAAGCAGTTAATCCTTCGTTGATTGCGTATTCCAGATAGAATAAATTGGAAAGGACCAGTCGTCTTTGTGACGCAAAGATTGAGCTCTTTGAAGAGAACCCATTTAGACATCATTTGAAGAGCATCACAGTCCATAATAAAAGGTTATTCGATTCGGGAGTTCTTGAAAGGGGTATTTTCATTCTACAACTCTATCCTCGATTGAATATTTAAAGACTGTGATTCAAACCCATCCCTGAATATATCAGGAAAGATCAACCTGTTCCTTTGCCAACTAATGAAATGTACTTTGCCGAAGTCGGAAGAAGTTTCTTGTGTATCGTATTCGTGATCTCATGTGAACCTTTTTGGTTTGAATAATTTTGTCTCAGAGATTTTTTTTGTGATATTTTTTTCTTTATCTTCCATTTTTCTTTTGAATGTTTCTGTTAATTATAGGTAGTGTTGAGAAGAACTGAGTTTTGCTAATAACAATAATCATTATGCTTGTTCTCTTATCACCCATTAGCAGTGGCGTAACTACAGGGTGGCAAGTCGGCAAAATGCCACGGACCCCCAGCCGGAAGGGGCCCCCGGTCAGAGGAGAACTCCAAACATTTATTATTTATTATACATGTTACGCAAGCACTCAAGTAGTTAGCAGTTTATAGTTGTAAGAATTGGGTGTTTGTTCCAAATGAGGATATATTTAATTAGTCAATTGTGAAAATAGGTTGACAATGTCTACTCGGTTAGAATTTTATTCTGATATTTAAAATAATTTATAAGATAACAATCATTTTAATTTTTAATCACCTATGTTCATCGTTCTTTTAATAATTATAAAATTGTACGTATGAATTAGGCATTGAACAAAAAGGTGGACTTTCGTTACATACATTTTTTCGGCCGATTCTTTGGCATTTCTTAGCAATCAGATTTTTCATCTAATAAAAACTATAGTATCATTACAAACTGTTAACAGTGTTGTTCTAGAAAGTATCAGAGTGGAAGCGAAAAATGAAAGCGAAAGAAGGAGTCTGAAGAACAAAATAAAAAGATACCTAAAATATATCAGTATTTTAAGAATCAAGATAGTATAGAAGAAGAATCAAATCAACAGCGCATGAGAAGGACAGAAAATAATGTCGTCATAAGTGGCAATCTCACTGAGCCAGATAACAGTTAATAATTAGATTCAGAGCAACCACAACCCGGTACGAGCAAATCTTCAAACGAATCATTTTTGGATATAGTAAAATTGGATCGAAAACAACCCTGTAAACCAAAGGCTCCTCTTAAAGGGATAGTAACAAAAGATCTTTCTTGGATAGATATTATTACAGTATTTCTAAATCTGACGTGAAGTTAGAACGTACGTGGCTGTGCTATTCCCTATTGCCTCAAAAAGCATTTTGTGAACCATGTTGATTATTCACAAATAAGGCATCTAAAAATATACAACATATTTGGATGGAACGCTATGATGATTGGAAATATATTGAATTTCCTAAAACTCGTCAGAGAAAAGTGAAACGACATTTTGATGAAATTTGGGAGGATGAACGTCTCTAAGATCCTGAAAGCTTGTTTGAAGTGAACGTATTCTATCGTGTATTAGACATAATCATTAATCAACTGAAATCGCGTTTCTTTGGAATGAATGAAATTGTTTCCAAGTTCAGTGTCTTGCAACCTGCCACTTTGCAAAATTTGAACGACACTAATTTATTGGAAATGGTTTTAGCATTTGTCCATCTATATAAAGAAGATATATCCATTTCGTTTTCCAAGAAAATTCTCAGTTTTCGGTCCTCTTTTAGACACGAAATAGAAACTTCATCTTCTATAAGAGAACTTGCTAACTTATTAATAATAAAAAAATCATTCTATATCTTCAAGCTTTCCTGGAGTGTGCACTTCATTTCTATTATTTCTCACCATTCCTATGACTACAGTTAGTGCCGATCGATCATTTTCGAAACCGAAATTGATAAAAACTTATTTGAGACATTCTATGGGACAAGACAGGTTGAGCAACTTGGCTATTCTATCCATCTGAAATTCTATGGCCCGAAATTTGAACTTTGATGATGTCATTACCACTTTTGCTGAACAAAGAGTCTGAAGGAAGGAATTTTATTAATTAACATTTTATATTTTGAACACCTTGTGTGCTTACAACAATATGATGATTCGGACTGCCTATATCAAATTACTTTTTTGTTTTTCAAATCTTACTACTCTATGTGACCATATCAATTAGATGGTGACTGTACTTTAAATTAGATACTTTTAATTTGAAGTGAATCATTAGAAAATTATGTACCTAAGTATAATTATGAAGTTTGTATGTACCTATTTAACAAAGTGATTTATTATTGTACTCTCACATGTTAAAGTGTATAATAAGTATTATAAAATAAAAAATAGTATTATTGTTGGTTCAGCTTCTTTATATTGGGGGGAGAGGGGCCCATCCGATGAATTTGCCACGGGCCTCGAATGGTATAGTTACGCCACTGCCCATTAGGATGATAGGCAATCATCAGGAACTTTTCAATTCTGCAATTTATTATACAGAATATTAAAGAAGAGATACCTATATGTTAGTCATGCGTTAATTCAGGAGTGTTTAAAAACTTTGTAAATCCAGTATAACTTATTTGTATAACGCTTCATTATGAGATTTCAGTTTACAGAACCCAATATGTGTTTCACCTTACAATAGCTTCCTCAGGCGTGTATGAAGAAGTTATTGTATAGTGAAAACACGTGTCGCAGTTATGTAAATTGTTCAGTAAAAACCTCACAATGAAATGTTACTTGACCATTAATATTCTGAAAGGCAGATTTCGCATGGTCTAACGTTCTATTTTTTATATCAGCCAGACGATTGAATCAAGATGATATGTGAGATATTTTCTCGACATCTTTCACCCTTTAATGGTGCTTGGGTCGTAAACTCTGCCTAATTAATGTAGGATGAAACAGATTAATTCTGATATTTCTGGAAAGTAAAGATTTATCGTATTAATTGATATTTAGAATTTTTATAATTTCATATCGAAATGTGATTTAAGATACGTCAAATTGAAATATTTCAACTAGTGAAATATCCTGTATATACTGCAAGAAAAATGTGCATCTTACATAATGTCAACTGAATGCCAGTAGATGATAGGTAGTCAGTTGAAACGGAAAAAATGAGCTTTTCTTTCTTTAGTTTTAACCATAATTTGAAGCGATGAAAAAAAAAATCCTGCTCCATTCAAAATGAATAGAGACACGAGATATGGCGAGATGTTTTGCGAGAAAATTAAAAATATGGCTATATCAAAAATTTCTAAAGAATAGCCGATAGGAAAAAATGGCAATTTGCTACATATTAGGTGGAAAAATGTGAAATAGATAAGTCAAAGTCATGGTATGAATCTTTATGATAATTCACTGACTGGTCCCAATCCGTATGTATAATGTTATAATTTTTTTATTTCATAATAAGAAAGTATGCATTTGTAGCCAAAACCCTTAAATTGCAAGTTGAACTAACATATGAAGATTGTTGTGCCCAACAAATACTATGGCATCGTTAAAATCTATAAGCTCAACAAAATGCTTTTTCATCATTAAGTCGATCAATTCGGAGACGAGATCGAGGAAATTTCGAAGCAGATTAATGACTTCGCCAAAAAACACTCAAGAAATGCAGTACTTGCCATAATAGCCGCGTTAATAGACCCGTACAACATAAGTAGTCAAGAATACAAATTAACCTCGATAATCGCAAACCCAAATATTACCGACTTTTTGAATTTATTGGACTCGAAACAGGAAATGACATAGATTCCGACAACAACAAAATCAAGAGGCAAAAACCTCCCACAAACGTTCAGCCACGCCGGAGCTTCCCAGCGGGAAGCATACAACGATGGCAAATGAGCCAAAACCAGCTCAACAACCAGAAAAGAAGAAGCCCAAAAGTTCTCAGAGTAACCGAACCATTAACAAAAAGACCCCTGACGTCACTCCCGAGCCAGAAGCCACCAAAAAAATAGAAGACCCATTCCTTGAATCAATGGATTTAGGCGATGAACCCAAGGTCGAGATTGCTCTGGCAACTCGCCAGGGTGAAACAAGAAAGAAAACGGAGAGACCCTGTTGGCGGGGGGTCCGAGCAAAGGATAAATGGAAACAATTCAATATGATTACCGCCGTGCAAAATATCACCATCTCACGGGCGGTAAACACAACAGACGGGATCAAGGTTTATCTGAAAACCTCAGATGAATACAGAAGAATAACACGAATCCTGGATCGCGAAAAGATCCCGTATCACACCTATATGGTGCAAGCGGAAAAATCACTGAGAGTAGTCTTCCAGGGGGTCCCGGAATCCCTGGAAGTAGAGGACATAAAGACGGAGTTACAAGGAAAAGGTTTTGAAATCCTTTCCATCGCTCGCATGAGCAAAACCAATAAGAAACCGATCCTGTTCGTGTTAGTCTTGGTTCCCAGAAGCCAAGCCAACATATACGAAGTCAAAGAAATTCAAAACGTACGCGTGAGCGCCGAACCTCAACGTCCCAGGAATAGAACAGGACAATGTTTTAAATGTTCGGATACACACAGCGGAACTGCAAAGCAGTCACAGCCTGTGTTGGGTGTGCCGGACGACACTTAACTTACAAATGCAAGAGACCAAAAAACTCGCCCGTGCGATGCTTCAATAGCAAAGGCGAGCATCCAGCTAGTGTCCACAGGTGCCCTGAATTTCCCGAAAACAAGAAAAAGGTCTCAGATGGACCCAACGACAGATGACAGCTCCCGAACTCTTGAACTTCCAGACAAAGCACAGTAAGGAGCGGCTTTTCTTACGCGACAGCCGCATCAACAAATGCCTGCATCTCTCTCGAGAGTCTTCCAATGGATCTGGGGCAGCTACAGGAGATTCTAACGAAATTTACGGTTTTGCAGTCTATTCTCGCCGGTAAAAAATGAAGAAACACTGCCTAAACGGCAAAAAAAGGAACAGAAGCACGCTGCGACTTCTGTAACAGGGCTGCAAGCCGTAAGAAGACGTCAGAGGCTAGCTTCTGTCGCCCCAACACATATTAACATATTAACTAGCAGTCAATAAATTCCAGTCAGTTGAAAGAGTCAGGGGCCTGAGGCCCAACATCGGAATGACAAAAGATAACAACAACAGAAATGCTTTTTCGATCAACATGTGGAAGATGTTTGGCTCAAGAGGCTAATAATAGAAATACCAAAGAATTTGAAGAATAATTTCTAGAAATGGCAACAGTCATTGACCAACAACACTGTACATGGGGAAGTTTAATTTAAAACGTTTGTCTTTGTTCATCTTGTTTATTTAATTTTATAGTATGTTTGTGTCAATTTTCCTATTTAACCCTGTATGAAAACAATTTAGAGTGTAATTTGTAAATAAAAAAGTAAAATTATCTTCTCATTTCTATATATCAAACAAAACCAAAGTCTTAACCAAGTTAAAAAGTGAAACCAAGTCAGATACAAACACTATACCATTGACTGGCTAGTCATGATCAGAGGAGTTAGTAAAACTCAGAATGTTTTAAGAGGTTACTCTGGAAAGAGCGACATATAATTGACTCGATACCACCGCAAATGCTATGCTCCTGCATTTTAAATCTATAACATCTGTAAGGGGCGATATTGATCACATTATGAACAGATAAGATGAAGGATACATTAAAGATAATTTTATAAACGTGCCTTTTTCCCCCGCGACTGGCGCCTAACTTGGAATATTAAAAAAACTTTTTTATTGTACCTTTGGAACATATAACGAACCTACATACAAAATTTCAGCCTCCGAATATATGCCGGTATGGGGAAACAGTGATAAAAAATTATTTTGTTTTATGGACGCGCCTTTTCCCTCGCGACTAGCGCCCCAGTTGGAATGTTTAAAAATCCTTCCTTATTACACAACTCAATGTAAAACGAACCTACATACAAAATTTCAGCCTTCGAAAATATACCGGTACAGAGAAACAGTGATGAAAAGGTAACTTTATATTATGAACGCTCTTTTTTTTCCCGCGGATGGTTTCCCAGTTGGAATATTTGAAAATCATTTCTTATTGCATATCTACAACATAAAACGAACCTACATACATAATTTCATCCTCCGAAGATATAGAAGTATGGAAAAACAGAGATAAAAATGTAGATTAGGTTAGGTCCAAAGTGAGTGGTTCTATTCGACCCTCCACAGCAATCTGCAAGGGTTTATTGTGGCTCACACCTATTCACACTCGACCAAATAAACCCAGCTTCTTAACGAAGCCAATTTGTTTGTATGGTGAGTGGTATTTCAGGTCAGATGGTGAGAGTACGGCTCTGTTGAACTCTAAAAACCTGATTCGGTCCCCAGCGGGGCAGGCACAAAGTATATGCTCTGCTGCGACAACCTTCCCATATGTGGGTTTTTGCACGTCAGCTACACCTGACGACGCCATAGATTCAACCGTGCAGGGCTTTTTCGCCTCTGGTTTTAGTGTATCATCACTTGAGCGCAAACGTTTGCTAACCTACTTATGGGAGTTTGCTCCTCCGCCTGAGATAGATTCTGCGTACGCCGCTCAATAATTTGGTGCAAGGAGGTTTCATAAGGTACCCCGCTCTTGAGGAGACGACTCGGTCGTTTCCTGGCTGCACCACCAAACCTTTCTGTTTTTTAGGTTCAGTTATTGGATCAGGAGTTAGAGAGTTGAGAAGTTCTCGCTCCTAATCTAATTTCACGGGGAGGTCAGTTGGACTCGTAATCCCGACATCCATCTCCTCTGTAGACTCAGCATCAGAAAGAACTAGAAGTTTACTAGGGAAAGAAAGTCAATCACGGCAGAGCCCCACATTACCGTGACAACCACAAGTGATTCTGTCATTCCCGTATCCAGCGGTGCTACGCGGAAGCAAGCATCCGATGGCCGGTTTGCTCAACTCCCACTTTCCAAGCCAATGCACTCGCCAAAAACAGCATGCATAGTGGTTCAGGCAGTGAAAGACAGCCAACCCGCCTGAAATGTAGGTACTTCAAATTGTAAAATTAGGTATATTAAGCATTAAAAATGTAGAATATAGTTAGTATAGACACGCCCGAAGAAGCCATTGTATGGCGAAACACGTATTGCGTTTTTGTGATACTGTTTAGTGAAAATCTCACAATAAAGTGTTTTTTAGATACGTTGGATCTTCATCAGTTCTTGAGGGTATTGGAGGAGTGAACGAATGCTTTCGGTATGGAATTCAGATGCAATTGCGTATCTCAGAAGAGATCGATGTGATCTTACGACGATCAGTTTCAAGTTTCAGAAAGTAACGGGGAAAGTTGTTTTCAGATTTTTGTTTGTACTTTTTTAAGGACAAAATACAAGCACTACAGAAAAATCCTTAAGGCGCTCTAGAAGCGGTACCTGTGGATTTGAATCGCTAGAAAGTAAAACCATTTGGAAAGTACATTTCACATAAACGCTGTTCTCCAAATGAAAAAGTTCTTGAACAATGAAGTTCGAGGTGTACTGAGTTGAACCTCAAAACGATGAGAAGCCACAGTCCGTCGCGTATTTCTGATATGTACCGCTCCTGGTGGAATCAAATGTGCCAAGTCACTTGAACACTTTACGTGAAAGTATCTATAGAAAGAGTTACATCTCCAACTTTCCTGCGATGTTCCAAACTATCAAGGTTGCAAGTGATGTTCGCATCTCCAGCCAGGCGGATGGCTCTTTTCTGGATGGAATCTAGCAGATTCAGGATATGATTAGAGGCGAAGCTCCATAATATCATCCTGTGTTTTGTTAACATTCGTTGGTGGTTTCGAAATTGTGTAAAAATCGAATTTTTAAAAACGTCACATTTTTCTAAAATGAACGTATGGTTTCGTTTTTCGCCAGGAATGAAATTAACTGTTACTTCAAGAACATCAATCAATGTTTTGAAAAATAAAAGTATACAAATTTATATTTTCATGTGATCAATATTTCTTCCACAGTATAGAAAGCAAATCGAAATATTAGTAAGCAGTAGGTCTTTTTCATCTCTACGAGTATTCAATATCGCCTCCATTTCCCATATTATTGCCCCATACACTTAAAATGTTTACAAAGCACAGTGAGAAAATTAGCTGGTCTTCAGAAGGAATGATATGTCTTCAGTTGAATAATATATTATCTTTAACAACATTTATTTTGTACAACCATCTCTACTATTTTTTCGCAGGCCAATAAGTTCTTCGCTTGCATTCCAAATATCTCTGCAAAAAGATGCATCTTCCATTGCCCTTGGCTCTTGGTGAACTTGATAATTCACAAAATATTTTCCGGAAATTGATTTTACTGCGTCAGAAGAAGATAAAAAAACAACCAGTCCTGCAGCATCTTGTGCATCTCTAGTAACACATTTCAATAAGATTTTCTTGAATTGGATATCCCAACCCCTAGAATCATCACCTGATAATAGGAAACTTGTGTTCGTCATTCCAGGATGTAGACAGTTAGAGATGACTTTCCACTCTTTCAGTTTATGTGCGAATCCTTTCGCCGATATCATGTTGCATAATTTGGTATTATAATAATGGATTGCTCCAGAAATGAAATGAGGGCAGTAATAATCAGGTTTTTCCAAATTCTTTATATTCAAATTGTGAAAGAAACAACCGGAAGAGCTGACAAAAATAATTCTACTACCTGCAGATTCCTTCAACAAATCAACGAGAAGATTAGTTAACAAAAAGGGTCCCAAATGATTTATTTGCATTACTGCATCTAGGTTGTCTTCTGTTTTTTGTTTATTCATACAGAAAACGCCAGCGTTGTTCACCAATACATCTAAACGATCGATGGTACTCAACATTTTGCCAGAAAACTTTTTCACCGATTTAAACGAACTCAAATCTACAAATTCCGTTATAACATCTTCATTTGAAGTTGCTTCGAATATTTTGCGACGGGATTTGTTTTGGTCAGCCTTGTCGGCCATAATGACTTTGAATTTCCTTTTCGCAAATGCTAACGCTGTCTCGTAACCTATACCACGATTGGCACCGGTGATAATCACTATTTTCTTCAAAGACATTTAAAATTACTTTCATCAAACCTGACATTTTGTCAGAAAGACATGGATCAGAAAGACCTGATTGAGATATAAATTAAGATGCTTGTACACTGACTTAGAATGTTCATGCAAATCTGACGACCAATGATTTCATTTACGCTAGATACCGTTAATAATACTGTTCGTGTGACTGTACAGTGTTGCATATTCTACAGCATGATGATGTCAATTGAGATGTAAATTGTCATGGCCTTGAGATAATAAATTATCTAAATTGCGAACGCAGAATGAATTGATAAATTACCAGCAAAGATGATTATTCGAATTTGACACAATCATAATATGTCAACAAACGTCATCTTACGCGATTTTTACGATAGAATCAGTTATTTGTTTCAAAATAAATCAATTGATCAAATAAATAGAAATATTGACCATTTGCACCATCTCACGGCAACGTTAGAACAACTCCACTTGATAGACAGAACTAACCGTTGTATACGTACTACCAAAGTACAAGAGAATAAAAAGATTGTCATTCTAACGTAAATTGAAAATATTGAAGAAATATTAGTTCAATAAAATTGTCTTTTATAATTACAATAAGTCAAATTCAGGCAGTTCAATAAACAAAACGTTATAACTTAAAAACAAATGAAAAGCTAACTGACATACTTCCTCCACAAGTCTCAGTAGATGAAACTTGACTTCAAAATGGGCTCGATTTTGAGCTGGGTTAAATCTCGAAGGAGGTTTCACTCTTCTTCCACACCTGGTAGTAGTTACTTGTGTAATACTTTCTCTCCTGGGTCTTGAAGTGAGTTGTTTGGTTTTCGCATTTTTTAACTTCACAGTTAAATCAAACTTGAGTTCAGAGTTTTTATCGTTTGAGTCAAGTTCAATTCGATATAATTTCTGTATCAGTCTCAATAAACCACATATTCTTCGCTGTCAAACTCCTAATCTCTTGAACTCTAATTCAGACAAAAGGTTTCCATTGTTTCTCTCTTTGGATCCCACTCAATATGGTGGTTGAATTGGTCCAACAATAGACTTGCACATCTTCATTCGGCATGACATTCAGTACGGACTTTAATAACCGTGCTCCTATAATGCAGCCTATAATGGCTGCAAGTATTGGTTATGAACGATGAAGAAGGAGGCACCCGCAACAGATACCTACTTTCGGATTTAGGATTTTTTGAAATATGAGAACCATAGTGCCACGGTACGCTTTGAGTAGATGCGTGCGCTGAGGGATAGTACGCTACGAGAATAGTGAGCTCGGGTTTGATGAATTTACTAGTTAATACCATGTAAAACCTCTCACATTAAAATAATGCTTAGACCTCGTAATTTACCACGCTGCCCATGCCATACAAAGAAACTGCCCACGTTCGATAACCGAGAGGAGTTCGAGAGGAGTTGCTAGATGTGAAGAAAACCTGCTTATCAATAAATGTGTAACGCAGGACTTGATACAGTATAAAAGTAACCTTTCTATAACCAGAATCAATTATCGCGAGGCATTTTATATAACTTCGCATAAGCTCATTTTGTATTTGCTCAGATGCCTTGTGGTTTCCGACAGAATACTAAGGTGTCTCGAACAAATGATTCCACACTGGCGGACTCGCTTCATCTTAACATCTGGTCAGGCTAGAGTCCAAAAAGAGTGGGTCACCTTCAGAAGGAGTGTATTTCAGGGCGTTTCCTTCATTTCTTTTCTTTTTCACATCTCACTATCGGAATAATCCTTTGCTCTCAGGAATACTCGAGAGCATAACTGATCGGGTGACCGGAAGCATACGGTCACCCATTTGTTTCTTATGGATAATCTTAAAATGTATGCCTATGGAGAAAAGTCCTTGAGGGATATATAAATATGCAACGGACCATCTAGAAAGAAGACGATGCGGGGATCATTCTACACCATGTGGATTCCTGACAGATCTCATCATCGCAACTGTTGAGGAAGAACACAGTTGCTACTAAGAATATGCTTGCCGTTCCAATCTCACTCTACTCGTTTTAAGTATTGAAGGGGGCTAAGGGAAGCTGTATCAATTCGACGTGAAGATGATGCATTTCCATAAGAGTTTGCATTACAAATCGACTGTTCCACGGTTGTACTTCCCTAAACAACGGAAAGCCGTGGACTTTTGTTTGGAGTGTTTACATGAGTGTACGAGATGGAGCGGATTTTTTAGTTTTCTTTCATGTGAGAAGAGAACTCAATGTATTGCTATTTTTTTCCATTCTTCCGGCCGCTGAAAATACAGTTGAAATGTGATTGGTCCTGCGAAATTGTTCTCTTTGGTTCTTTTCATTTCAAACCGAATTACTTTATTTTTTATAAAACAAATAGCAGTAGCGAGAGTTAAATGAGATTTTGGTTTAATATTCCATGTTTGGTTGTTGCTTCCGGCGGATAGTGATTGCACTCTTTATTAATAAAATTAAAATAAATAAAATATTCATTCATCCTCTCAACTATCGATGAAAATAAAAAGGACAAGTGAATGTTTGTTATTATTTTATATGTCCTAGTAGAACTATGTAAGGTTTAGTTGCCAAACAACAACAAGACAGAACGAAACAAGGCAAAATTATTACAATAGTGATTAATATAAAAATTGTGAAATACGTCCATATCATATCAAAACAGAAAAAATTTAAATTACTCAATAGTATAAAATCATTCTCTGACTAGGAGACATTTTTTATTTCTTGTAATACGAGTATTTGGGTTTGTTCTAGTGTTTTAGTCACTGGTAATGGGAAATTGATGTTAGTTATTGAAAATGTAGGAATGCTGAAAGTTACATCAAATAAAGTGATGTTACCGTGAGGATTCGGTACCATAATGTTGAAAAATACATATAGATGAGTATTTGTTGAAATATTGTAAAAATATTGTGACAACACAACTCATTCGAGTTTTCTATACTTTTTTCAAAATACCCTCCGAAGGCCCCAGATTAAAAGATGAAATGACCTTTTTTCCATCAAAATTCTTCTAGTTGTATCGATTGTGCCACTTACATATGGGACTGGGAATAGCATGGTGCTTCTAAATGACTCGGAGAATTATTAACACAACCTACCCGAAACACTAGGCTAATGACCATAGTAGCTGATGCCGTCAACATCGGAAATAAACAACCTATGTCAACGCAGTGTCAAAAAGTTGTTAAATAGCTGCTTACTATCTTGGGTTTTACATCCAATTTATTTCAGTGAAATCATAATCATCCATGTCCAACAGCTATTTATGATAAAAGTGTTAAAATTGAGGTTTTATTTTGTCAGTGAAAAAGTTTGCGAAAGGAGCGTAGCGAGTTGAACAATTTTACAAACTCACTTTTAACACAAATATCATACAAAGTGTGTATATCTCTTGTCAGTTAACTAATTTCATGTTATTGCATTTGCTGTGAAGTGGCCGTGTCAGGTGACGCCGAATCACCTGGTTACCAACAAACTTTACAGCTCACGCGTTTTATTTACAGTCACATTTAAAGTTCTTGCTGGTGTAATGTCTTGCATAATGAAGAACAATAGTGAGGAATTGTGTGTTCCTGACGGCATTGAAGAGGTTGCAAAAAGAGCTTCAATTGAATTGTTACCAAAAAAATTGGCTCAGCAGTACGACATTGCATATTCAAATTTTCTTAGCTGGTGTAGACTTATAAACGTCGATGAAAATTTCGGCGACACCGTTTTCTTAGCCTATCTAGAAGAGAAATCAAAAATATGGAACTTACTCATCATTGAACTTGCTCTTTTTGGAGCAAGTTTTCAATGATGAAGTCGAGTGCGCTCGTTGAAAATGGTACTAATACAAGCAAATATTTCAAGGTAATAGCAGTTTTAAAGCAGAGTCCCAAAAAATCAAAAACCCTTATGTTTGAACAAGTCTAGAGGTTTAAAAATGAGGCGCCAGATGAAAAATATTTGATGAATTTCACTAGTTCACTAGTTCGGACTTCCATTGCCTACTATATAAAATGATTTGAAATCCCTGAAACAACTAAAAAAGAAGAATTAAAAATGAATAGCTGAAAATAATAAAATGATCTTCAATGGAATGGCTACTCCAAAGCGATGGTAGAAAAGACTTTGGCTAAACGACTGCAGGGGCTTCGAAAGGAAGAGAAGCCGTCAAAACCAGTGCTTGCACTTCCCTACATCAGATGATTATCGGAGAGGATAAGAAGAATTGGTTCCAAGTACAACATCAGAACCTGCTTCAGATCCGGTAACACTATCAGCAGCAGCCTCACGAAAACCAGGCCACCAAACGCGGACGGCGATTCCAAGAATCGCCGGGGAATGGAAAGCGGGGATAAGTGAAAGTACTCGAACGACCTATAAATAGTCATCTATCGGAGGAATCAGTCCAGTCATCACCCGAAGACGATTGTAGATACTAACAATCGAAACGTCGTGAACTAACGTGACTTGGAATCTCTCCACTTTTTATTTTTATTTTCTTTTTTCATTTCTTTATTTTTTTTTTATTTATTCAATTGCTCTATTTTCACTTGTATTTTATTTCACTATTATTTCATTTCAGGTTTATTTTGCTTAATATGATTGTTACTTTCAGCTATTCATTTTTAATTCTTCTTTTTTAGTTGTTTCAGGGATTTCAAATCATTTTATATAGTAGACAATGGAAGTCCGAATTAGTGAAATTCATCATGAAACATTGTCAATCACCTTCAAACAAACGAAAAATATTTGATGATAAAAGTTTTTTCGGAATATATGAAGCCTGCTGGCGTGAAGAGCTGTGCCATTTAATAATAGAAGACATTAAATTAATGGATGAATCATTGATTGTTCAAATTCCAAATGAAAAAACGAAAATAGGTCGTTCTTTTTGCATTGTTGGAAAAAACATTGACTATTTTAATAAATACGTTGCATTGCGCTCTTCTGTTATCAATCATCAACATTTTTTTCTGAAATACTCAAATTATAAATGTAGTGCCAACCCAGTTGGTATAAACACGTTTGGAAAAATGCCCTCTACTATTGCTGAATTTCTGAACCTCCCGGAACCAAAGGAATACACAGGTCACTGTTTCAGAAGGTCTTCTGCTTCTTTGCTAGCAGAATCAGGAGCAAATATAACAGATATTAGGAAGCACGGAGGATGGAAGTCTACAACAGTAGCTGAGGGTTACATCGATCAATCTATATCTTATAATTTATATAATACATTTGTAACATAATCTAATTGTATCTATATCTATTGATCATAATAAAATTTTTTTGAAAATTGAATAATTATGTTTTGCTTATTGCTATTTGGTCGAAAAAATTCGTGTTGAAAATACGTTTAACACTAGTGTTAAAAATATTTTTAACACACTACTTTGTAGACATCATCTTTTAATACTCTTGAACAACCATTAAAACTGTTACTTCTAAAGACAGTTGTACAAAAAAGTTATTACTACCCA
The DNA here is from genome assembly GCF_025532065.1 of Leptinotarsa decemlineata. Taxonomy (NCBI): domain Eukaryota; kingdom Metazoa; phylum Arthropoda; class Insecta; order Coleoptera; family Chrysomelidae; genus Leptinotarsa; species Leptinotarsa decemlineata. Next base: position 23,230,033 of record NW_027412668.1, on the reverse strand, counting down.
CGATATCCAGTGTAATTATTCCACATTATCCCTGAATACTGTTATACATAAGAGTCTCGCTAAGAGAGACATCACCAAGAGGTAATTGAAATGTTCATTAATTAATTTAACGGCGTTAATGGCTTGTAACTGGAGAGAGATTTGTAGTAGTGAATTTTGTCTGTCTCGTCGATGAGATTGTGTTAGCCATTTGAAAATTAGATCCACCGTCCCACGGTGTAATATATCTTGTTTGTACCGGATGTATGGGAATATTTTCACATTTTCCAATCTCAGCTGATTACATATTGTAAATTCTTATGTGATTGTCTCTCATGTATTTTGAAAAACTAACACTGGTCACCAGTCCTACTGATAACTTTACCGTGTAACGAAACACGTCCTAAATAAGATGTATTGTGACAATTCTATAATTATTATCCTGCATAGTATTTTTCATTTGTGTATATCATTCAGAATGTATATGCGCTCAGTTAGTAGTTGTCTTCTGTTGGAAGACAATTCTATTCGAAATTGAATGATTTCCGCTAAGAATTACTGTGGTTATGTTTGCTTGATATATTTTCATTGAGCAAAGGTGGTGATTTTAAAAGAATTATTGTAGGAAATTTGCACGTTGTGTGTCGACGTACCTATATGCTTCATTATGTTCCTCTTACGGTTCTTCATTATCTATGAACAAAATTAACAGAGAAACATTGTTCTACTCCAATAGAATTTTTTAAGGACAAAACACAATACAGGAATGCGCCTATGTGAAAGTAGCGGTTCTGCTCTTGAAGTATTGAAGCCATTAAAATGGAAAGGACCATTTTGTTTTCCACTCACTCCATTATTCACATTTTTTGTACCTCTAATCAGGCGCGTGCCTAGGGTAATTCCATGGGGGGTAATCACCCATATCGAGCCCAATATTTACTATGAAGGGTTCATATACGTTTTAAAAAGTAAAACTTCAGTAACACTAAGGCTTTCGTATTTAATTCTTTGGAAAAATAAATAAATAAACAGAATAACCTTCAAAACGAAAACAATAACTCAAAAATGAGAAAATGTGTAACTGAAAATAAATAAACGGAATATTATTCAAAACGAAAACCATAACTCAAAAATGAGAGAATGTATAACTAAAAATATATAAACATGACAAAATAACAAAAACAGGTTATAATAGATGAATGGTATTGAATTGTGAATTCCAAATCCTTTTTTAGCGCTATATCTGTCTATGATATTATTTATATTAATTTTTATATCCCGATGAATATTCATCAAAGCAAGTCCTATTAAACGAGTGTTCGACATGGTTGATTTGATATAGGTTTTCAGTCTTCTCAAAGACGAGAAACTGCGTTCTGCCGAAGCGACAGATACTGGTAATGTCATTTGAATTTGTAAAATAGTATAAATTAAAGGGTAAATATTTTTATCACACCGCAATAATGAATCGATTTCAGTATCAGATTTTTCGTGACAATTCTTCCACTCATTTATCTATAGTACACTTCTGATGTTAATTTAAGGTACAACATTTGAAAAATAGAAGACAGCTTTATCATAGACTCTGAATTTGAAATCCTCTTTAATACTATCATTACTACTATCATTACATACTATCATTACATACATACATACTATCATTACATTCGTAATGATATTCTCAGCGTACAAATTATCTATGGTTTTAGCCTGCAAAATTTTACTCAAGTTCATTGTGAGCCCTAATACTTCTGATAAATAACATAAACTTACAATGAAGTTGGTGGAAATAAGGGATAATTTCAGGCAAGCAGCTTTAGATGCGTAATTTCTCTCTCCCCAATTAGATACCAAATCAAGGGATTCAATGATATTTGAAAAAATTTCTTGAAATCGCTGAATTGATTCATGTCTTTCAACCCACCTTGTATCACATAACTTTTTTGATTTCTTTCCATTGACGTGCAATACAACACTGTGTCTCTTAGAAAATGAATTGAAAAAGGTGATGACTTCTTTCATGATACCAGTAGCATTTCTTATTGACTGGACATTTGAACTCTTCAAAATAGATAAATTCAATGCATGATTACTGCATGAGCACTTCAGTGCATTTTCAATTCTTGTTGCAATATGACAGACATTTGTGAAATATGGCTAACGTCTGTAATTTCATCAAATATAATACAGTAGTATTTACAATCTGTAACCCTCTTCAGTATAGTAGTTAGAATTTCCTCTTTACATAATTCGATCATGTACTTGTGATGCACTGTTTGGAACCTTTGGTATAGAAATGAATATTACTGGAGTTTTTTTCCAACACCAAACCGTTATTTTAACACCTCGATACGTGTTTCGATCACCAAGTGATCATCTTCAAGAGGAAGATCGAACTGATCTTCGTCTTGATCTTCCTCTTGAAGATGATCACGTGGTGATCGAAACGCATGTCGAGGTGTTAAAATAACGCCATACAATGGCTTCTTCGGGCATGTAAAGATACGCCCGAAGAAGCCAACGTGTTTCGCCATACAAAGCCCAAGGAAGCCATATGGCGAAACACGTGTTGCGTTTTTGTAAAATTGTTTAGTGAAAATATCATAGTAAAGTGTTTTTTGAATACGTTAATTATGAATTTTCATCAAGTATCGGCCAATTCCACCATATATGAGTAAGTTGTAGATTAAATTTGAATAGAACTGGCCGATACTTGATGAAAATCCATATTAAAACTAATTAATAAAGTTTATTGTATGATTTTCATTATAAAGGGTTTTACAAAAACCGCGACACGTGTTTCGCTATACAATAGCTTGAGGAAGCTACATTTTAATTTCAAAGCTTTTTCAATTGGTATATTCCCCATGCTGACCTCAGATATTGAATGTTTTAATAAACTGAAGAAAAGTATACGAATTTAAGGTATCACAAAATTTCTCATTTGGAATATAATTCCAATTATTGTTTCACAGATACGATTTCAGAGCTGCACATTTCGGCCCGGATGCCTACAAGTTACCCGAGAGAATCGGAAGAGCTTCTAGTTGGGATGCAGTTAAGACCTTGAAGCCGACAAAAATATTCATGAAATGCGAGACAATAGACCTACTTCACAAGCCACAAACTTTGTTTTTGCTTACCTAACAATTGTACTCACAGACTGACCGCCGATTATCTCCTTACTAGATTGAGGAATATGTACCATGGTCTGTCAACCTTAGAGTGGGTTATGACAAATCCAAAGAAATTTTCGAAGTCTTTCAGTATTTCTACCTTCTCATTCGTTGCATCAATTGTTCGTTTATGAAATGCACCTATATAGAGTAGGTAATCGCAACACCCTTGCAGAAATATTTCTGCAATTTCTGCAGTTAAATGTTATGGCAAATTTTTTCTTCTAATGAAAGATCGATCCTTAGGGGAGGGACCGGGTTAAAAGTCATATTTTTTTGTCTTTTGCATTTTTAGTGTCCTTTTTTATAGATTATCAATGATATTTTTATATCAATAGAAAGTGTTTTTATACTCTTTTGAAAAGGAATATTTATTTTTTCTCCAACATCATCCATAGAGAAAATATAAAAATTCTAATGGAAAAAAGTGTGACTATTAAGCGCGTGCCGGGGATGGATGTCACAGTATCTGGGGCAGGTAGTCACATAGTTAATTGAGGGGTATAAAAACATTCGTTTAAACATTTTTAATGAAAGTGGAATAATAGACATAATCAATTATATCCAAGAAGAGAAAAAAAGTGTCTTAATCGTAGGAAAAAACTTATTGGCTCCAAATAAATAACTTCCATCTGGTAACTTGAAAAACAAAAATATGAGCCGCAATGCTTGTAAACTAAATATGCCAAACCTATTGAAATTATAATTAGTCACCAGGGCCGTCGCCATGGGGAGGAATGGGGGGGATCCTCCCACCCTGCTTTTTCGACTTGGGAAATTTTGGGCCATGAAGATAGAAAAAAATAATAATAAAAAAATCAATAAAAATTAAAAAAAATAAAAAAGAGAGGAAAGAAAAGGAGAGGTAATAAGAAAAGAGAAAGAACCAGGAGAAGGTTGGGATTTCCCAACATGCATAACTTGAAGAGAATTCTGAGTAAGAGAACAGTCCTGAACAGTCCACAAATTTTGAAGTGACAATTTTACAAAATTCCCAACTTTTCGTTGTTCTTCCGACTTGGAAAAGTTGGGAAATTTCGGGCCGTGAAGATAGAAAAAATAATAGTAGAAAACAATAAGCGCAATATTATTTAAGTGATGTTTCCTTTCTTTTGTATTGAATATTCCTATACATGGTGGATATGGTGGAAGACCAGGGACCTTGGTCCAAAGTAGAATAATTCCCATTATTATTTTTATAATCACCAAAATTTATATTTGTTCGTGCATACCCTAACGGGCATGAGCATTCAGCCAATATTTGGATAGCTAAGTAAGAAAATTATTATATTATAGTAGCAACTAATTCCTTGGCTTTCATTTCTTTGAAAGTTGGGAAATTTTGCTGGTGGAGTTGGGAAAATTTGGATTTCTTCCCCCCTGGTTTTTCTTTTCGCTACGGCCCTGTTAGTCACTCTAAAATTCGGTGAATTTTCTAAATCATAATTATTGCAAATGTAACGTGGTGGCCTGGTACGGCGAATGTAATCTGATAGTATTTGCGGTATGATCATGGAGAAGCGTGATTAGTAATCTATCTGTGGTCCCGAAATATGTACCGATTGAATGGACAAATTTTACAGTTTTTAAACCCTGCGAGAGTATTTGATGGAGTTGCTGAAAGAGTCTGTCCAATGATTTTTGAAATTTAATATATCGGCATTTTTTTTGGTCGATGATTTACCATCCGTTGATCCATTGCGTTGTTGATGTATTTTTCAATATGTCCCCAAACTGACCTGTCCAAAGCTTGTAGACGGTGAGTTCGATGTGGTGGGAAAGAGAGCAGTACTATGTCATTTTTTTCAGCAAAGTTTAGTTCTTCAATAAACAAGTGGGAGCTGTGATTCCATCTGGAATCTATTCCGAAACCTTTGATTTGATATTTAGCAATTATCGCACTTGCAATGTTCCTTTTCAAGTACAAACATAATTTTAACCAATAAATTGATGGATGTAGCCGTTACTACGTGGTAGGAGATCATAATGAAAAGAGAAATGAAAATTTCTGTTTTTTACCACTTTTATTTGTAACTAACGTTACTGCAGTTTCGTCCTATATGGACATTCTCAAACTAGTTAATTAGTTTATTGTATTAGTTTGAGAATGTCCATATAGGACGAAACTGCAGTAACGTTAGTTTATTGTATTAGTCTGAGAATGTCCATATAGGACGAAACTGCAGTAACGTTAGTTACAATTAAAAGTGGTAAAAAACATAGAAATTTTCATAATTTCAACCAATAAATGCATTTATGCATAAATGCAAATTTCTTCCTCTACTTGAATCTTTTTTCAAATTTAAAAATGTTGAATAATTTTTGAAATATTTGCACTTGACTTTTTCAAAAATCATCTACACTCTATTCCAAATTGAATGATACCTCGTTCATATTTTTCTGAAGCAGAGAAACAAGTTTGACCTGAAAGGCACTTGTGAACTAGACTAGAACAAGACAAAATGAAACAAAACATTAGAAAGAAAAATGTTTTATTGATTGAAAATAAATTATTTTATATACAGAAAAGTTCAAACTTCAACCACAGGAAAAAAAGGGGTTATAGTAACCTAAAGCTTGAATTCGTTGAAAACTAAACATTCAAAATTGAAATTGACTTATCATTAATATAGAATAACTCCAAGTGTTGAATAAGTGACTGAAAAATCAAAATCAATTCCTGAATTCGGAACTTGGGTATTTATTCTTGCCCCTTCACATTGAGAACTGTTGCATATGTTTGAGAGTAGTTGATAATGTTTCTTGGTGAATGTTACAAGTTCGGAAAGCCATTGTTTAAAAAGGTTTTAACATGTTTGATGAAAAAACAAATAAAATTAAAATGATGTTAAAATTATTGAGAATACCAACTAAAAATTACCAGACCGTATAAATCAGTCGAGTTAGTAGAAACAGAAATAATATGAAAGAAATTAAAAAAAAAAAAAAAAACGATTAAGCAATGAGTGTGAAAATTCGGAAAAATGCAAAGAACGCTAACTGAACAATATATCGTGTACTGAAAGAAAATGAATCGATAAATGGGTAAACAATAATTAAAATTTCAAATATAATACCTGAATATGCACATAAAAATGAATAAAAAACACTTCAATATGAAATTTATAAAGTTTAGAAATTCACATGATCATCAAACAAGACACCTCAATAACCTGTTGATAAAAAATTTCAAATCTGCATTTTCCAGAAAATCTATATTTTTACAAAGGACAATGTGCATATGATTTAATTACCAAATGACATTGAACAATATTCAAACACAGAAAAACTTAAAATGGCATGGAAGAACTATTCGTTTCATCAATTAATAATATCATATTCGTTTTGTTTTTTGTTATTAATTATACCAATTCTGAAATAGCTGCCTTTGAAGTTATATATTCATATATGAATATTTCTTACTTAAATAATTCCCTGTATAAACCATTGTAGTTTATTGGGAATGAATAAATGCTTGAAATAATAAAAAAATGGATTAACAATAAGTAAAATATCATTTATACAAATATAATGTATATATTCAACATTTCCCTATTGGTTAACCCATTTAGCAAATCACTTTCATCTAACAATATTTTTTTTTACAAATTAAAGTTCTTATTTATTTTTCTAATTATTTCTGTGTCAATTAACTGATCCGAATATTTTGGTCCAGTAGCTTTGAGTAGAAATTTTCAATAATTTTTAAGATTCATTAATTTTTTATTTGTTCTTCCGTAGATAACAAATCTGCTTACACCTCTTGTAATATTCACCTTTGCATATATTCTGACAATCTAAGTACAATTTTCTTTATCAACAGTAATACACCAACATTAAATGTTAACATGAGAATATCAAGAATAACCAGATTTAGTTTCTTTAACAGTATATCATTAACATTTTTTTTCACAAGCTGATTAGAGATTTCAAAAATAATGAAATTGTAAAAAAGTAAGTTTTCAAGTCTAGCATGCCGAAAATAAAGCATTCTGATATTTCAAATCTCCCATTTATTATCAATCCGAGCAGCTTTCAAAAGCTGTCTATAGTAAATCACTTGCATTCAAAATTAACAACCAAAATTACAAGTGTTTCTTGACTAGAGAATTACGATACCTCTAAAAGAAATGACATTAGACCCCTATTCTTAAAATGAACAGAGTACTTTATTGATAAGTCATAAATGTTTCCCTGTTAGACAAGATCTTCAAATAAGAAAACTATAAGAAATAAATATATTTCAGGCAACCACTTGAAAATAATTTTCCAATTTATAATATAGCATAACTATAGACATACAAAAGTTAGATTTTTCCAATCCTATAACTATCTTAGATTACAAAAGATAGTGACTCAATTTAATTGAATTAATCATGAGACCATTCCTAACTAAAACCTCTTGTTTGATATATGTTTGGAAAGTTTATATTATACAGGGTATATTGAAATGACGAAAAATATTTTAAAACTACAACCTATACGGTAGCTAATACAATCATTTTGTAAGTATATCAGTACCATGTCATTGGCCTAAAACAGTTTTTCAAGGTATACAATATCCGAAAGAGATTTCAATGAATTTTGATAATGCAATAAATTCTGAACTTAAGGACTAGTAATTTTCTCAATCATGTCTTTTAAGGCTAAAATATAATAAAAATTACAGCATGTGTTTTACATGGAATTCAATTTAATCACTCACAGCGCTTGATTTAACAAGTTTTTTGTTTCATCCAATGCTTGGCTTTTTTTTTCTATGATCATAATTAACCAATCTCTGGCCAACTAGATACTTGTCATTCTTAATATGTTCGTACAAATTTTTGAACTGTTTTATTTGTAAGTAAACTAGAATACTAGCCATAGAAAATAATAGCAAGCAGGGATACAATCGCCTCGCAACAATATTCCTCATTTGTAAATTGTTAACAAAAATCGGTACCAAGGAATAAGCAATAATGTAAGGTACTGAAAGTGCTAATCCAAAACTGATTATGACTGGAGCTGCCAGTTCTTTAATTATAAAAGTTAAATTCATATCACGAATACCATCTCTGTATGCTCTTTCAATGGCTGATCGCAGAAACCAATCAGGGCCCATCATTGTAACAGCACATGCTATTTTCGTATATAATACACCCAAGGCCCAGTCCTGCCATATGAACAAAATGGGCGTCTGTTGAATTGGTACTCTGAGTGGTACAATGACTACAAGCTCCAACAAAAGTCCAAACAATAACGGTATCACTCCCAATAGTACAATACTTGCTATGACGGTCTTGAGTCCTATTATGCCCCACTGTTTGAGTCTTTCAATCATTGCAGCTCTTCCTTGTGGCATCCAATTCAATATGAAGGTAACACCCCTAGCAACCACCCAACACACATAAAGACCACATGCCGAAGTGTACAGTTCGTGCACCTTCACTTCAGTCTGGGCATCTGTAGCAGAAATTTGGGGAGCAGGAGGGGAGGCACCAACAAGCCAAAGAGACATGATGTTGCGGCCCAGCCAGACCGGTAGAGTTAATGCTATTAGACTAGAAGCTACTAGCGAAAAACATACGGCGATAAGAAGCCCCACTAATCTTGGGATGAAGAAGGAAGGACGAGTATATGGCTGAAAACCTACAAAGCAATATGTTACAGAAATACATGAAAAATTATCTAGAGTTGGACCGACGAAAGAGTACACATGCATCAGCAATGTAGGATAAAACACATACTTTTATATAGCATCCTTCCCTCCTACAAGTGAAAAACGAAGACAAAAGCTCTTTTTTAAATGATTGACTGAAACACTGTCATCATGAATAATTTTTTACATTTTTTTAATTTCGATCGCTTTTATAATTTCAACCCTTCCTAATATATTTTATTATGCAAGTTTTCAATTTGACAAAATCACAACAGACATGTGAAATAGGCCTACTGGGGAAACAACGTTAAAAAAAAACGCGCTAAGTACACTACCTCATAGGTAGCGTGGAAATGTGTGCATATAATGACGATTACAACTTTTACAACTTTTTGACTCGTTGTATCTCAGAAACGGTGGCTCTAAGAAAAAAAGTATTCATACATTTTTTGTAGAGAATTTCATGAGCTACAATTTTTATCTGAGGTTATTTTATGATAAAACTTACCGTTTTCCTGAAAATCGTGAAAAACCAATTTTTTTCGAGATTTTTGACCTTTGACCTCGAATAAATTTTTTTCCAGACATTGCAATCATTCGGAATTTTAAAATCTTATTTTTAACTATATTTTGAACAATTACATGCGTTTGCAGCTTGTTGTAAATGTATGTACCTTCCAATGTCTAGATTGACCGAATTATAACTGATTACTCAGATAATTTGGCGACATATTGTGTTTAATTTTAAATATAAATCTTAGCATATTCAGTGTTATCCTTTGTTTAGCAGACATAAGAGACAGTGTTTCCAACATGTATTCCACAGATGTGCATTTATTACAACTCAATATTACCCTCATGGATCTGTTTTGAAGCTTCTGTATACTGCAATTGTCAAAGTGGGGTGCTATTATTGATTTATAAATTGTTAATTTTGCACATTCACTTATTTTATTTTTCAATCTATGTAAAAGATGAATTTTCGTCACATAACCACTTGTTTATATTTGATAGTTTATTAGTTGCCCCAGAACAGTACAACATATTGTCGTCGGCAAACAGTTTTATCTTACACCTTTTAACATGTATCACAATATCATTTATGTACAGCAAGGATAGCAGTGGACCCAATACTGACCCTTGAGGGACTCCTGAAATTACATTTGAAGTAGTGGATGCCACTTGATTATATTTAACTAGCTGCTTCCGATACGTGAGGTAATTTGTGAACCATTTTAATACTTTATAATCTAGTCTATACTTATTTAATTTCATTAAAAGTAACTCAATGTGGACCGCCTCTAATGCCCTTCTGAAAACCAAAAAGACAACACCGTTTGGTGTTAAGATAAAACTCCAGTAATCATTTATACTATTTATAGTCAAAATTCGTAAAGTTGATAATTTATTGACTAATTATACGCTTTATATTAATAGACTTTCATCTCTGTCTCCACCTTCGCTAATATAGCTCCGTTACAATATTGGCGTAAATCGATAATGCATGTGTATTCTTTTGTTTACCCAACTGAGGTTGGAAATACCTGTGGGAGGTTCCATCATGAGTAATGCTTGGTGAACTGCTCCCAGGCCGCCACCAATTTCAGGAGGATTTGGAGGTGGATTTGCGTTTTGTTCTCCTTCTTGATCTTGTTTCCCATCACCATTTCCAAGTAAATATGAATGTATATTCAAAATCCAGGCAACTACTCTGCACCAGTTTCTCACCAATCCTTAAATTTGAAAGTAGTAATTATGCAATATAAGCGGTGAATTCGTTAGATATACTAAAGTTTCATAATAGTAGGCACTAAGTTCTCAGAAATATTATTGCATTGAAAGGAAAACATTGTTGTCAAGTTGTGATTCTATATATTTTATTATTTCTATTTAAATCATACACACGCAGCTAAAAGGTCATAGAATAACGGGCGGCTAGAGAAATGTATTCAACAGCATCAATGTTTCAATAAATTGATGGATGTAGCCATTACTACGTGGTAGGATATCATGAAAAATGAGAAATAACATTTTCTATGTTTTTTTTTACCACTTTTATTTGTAACTAATGTTACTGTAAGGACATTTTCAAACTAATACAATAAACTAAAAAAAATCATAATTCATAATGTTAACCCTAAACACCACTGTAGTTAATAACAGTTGTACTTAACTTAATTGAGTAGCTGAATTTGGTTTAGCAGGTTACATCCGCAATGCTTATGCTTATGAATTTCCAAATATTTCAAATAATTGAGTTTTCAACCCTTGCTTGATTCGGTGTTTGATAGATATATACAGCTTATCTGCATATATCTTGTCCAACGAAGTATTTAACCAAACTAGCATAGAGATACGAAACATATGGAAACGTAATCAAACGGGAAAACGGTCGACTTCCGCTGAACCGATGAAGCGGAGACAGGGAAGATTGGTCGAAAGAACTGTAAATAGTCATCTCTCCGAGGAATAGTCCAGTCATCACCCGAAGACGATTGTGGATACTAACGATCAAAACGTGAAGTAACTTCAGTTTGAATTTTTTTTTCAATTATTTACTTCATTTTCAATCGTTCAATTTTTTGTCTTATTTTTATTTTAATGTAATTTCATTTCACGTTTGTTTTATTGCTTAATATAATGAAAAGAGAAATGAAAATTTCAATAAACAGCTAGAGTTTATTGTCAAGTTTGAGAATGTCCATATAGGACGAAACTGCAGTAACGTTAGTTACAAATAAAAGTGATAAAAAACATAGAAATTTTCATTTCTCTTTTCATCACGATCTCCTTCCACGTAGTAACGGCTACATCCATCAATTTATGCTTAATATAATTGTTACTTTTAGCTATTCATTTAAATTTTCAACTTTGTTTGTTCTTTCAGAGATTTCAAATCATATTTCATATCAGACAATGGAAATCTGAAGTGGTAGAATTCACCAACACTGTAAACCACTTTCAAACAAAAGCCTATGGCTTATTACTAATTTTTCCCGTTTCTTTCTAATTATACAGTTAGAATACTATGGATTTTTGTTTTCAGAATAAGTCAAGCAAAAAAATCAAAACATTGTTTTTCAATGAAGTCTCTTTTCAACTATTTTATAAGTCCTAAAATAGAAAAATATGTGGTTTTGAAGCACATAATTTTCAAAAACTTTGGAGCCTCCTGAAGGGTATAGGGTGGCCTTTTACATTAAATATCAAATAACTGCAAAAGAAGCCAGTCCGAGCCTGAACTTTATAGTCCTCTGAACAAATTAATATGAAGAAGATAATATTCACCTTTCAACCATATCCTGGTATGTGACTGCTCCAATAAAGCTGGTAGGATAACTTGAAGCAACAGCAATTCCAAAGAGAGCTCATTTACCTGCGTATCGTTGCTATTCAGTGACACTGTATATGGTAGAAATTTTGGAAACAACATTTTCAAGATTCTTATTGGCAGCCAAAGCATTAGAAGTACAGCACTGCCAAAAATAACTGCTGATATAAGTAGCTTCTTGATGTGCTCCAATATTGGTAAGTGGATCATTTCTTGGATAGGACTGAAATCGGGATCATTGAAGTTTCGTAAAAACCAAAGGACGCCTGGACGAAGAATTTCTCTCAGAAGAAGAATGAAAGAAGCAAAATAATACACATAGACCATCCCCACCAACCAGTGTATGAATATGGAGGTCCCTGGTGCGGAATTGAAACTGTTTTCTCTATCTTTAAGAGTAGCATCAAACATTGCTAGAGAACAAATATCTAACCACCATCCGCAAACCAGAGGAATAATTCCAATTTCCACAACACTCAGCATTGAAACTTTGACAACCACGTAGCATAGACCTAATATCCTCTTGGCTCTATCAAATCCTGTCCAGGCAGCCAATCTGTGTAAAATTACAAAGCCTATCCCCACCGTACAGTAACCTATAAGAGTTGTCAGCAACCCTTCAAAATGACTAGGTCTTGCGGAATCTCTTATATTCAGAAATAATAGAGTCATATGGCCCATGTGGTATGGAGAGTAGGCAAACACCAAAATAAAGAGGGTGTTGAGTGATATGACCCAAAAGACATGCTCTAAAAACATCAGAGAGCCGTCTAACCCCAATAACCGCTCCCAGGTGATCTCCTCTGCAGCTCGGTCCCATTCCATTGGAATCCAATTATCCTCACCAATGTTACCGTCACCTTCTTCCTGCTGGTCTTGGTTTTCTGGTACAACAGCCTCAGCTACTGAAAAAAACACATTATAGATAAGAAAAATTTTGTGTACTACGCCCTTAGTGCAAAAAGTTATTTCAATTTGTTTATTTCACTTATCCTTTTGAATATATTTCACTTTCAGAAGTGATGCATTTGCTGTTTATATTATTTTTGTATTAGAAAATTTGACTCTTTCCAATTGAAATATTTTCATAATATTAATGTTCAAGACACAAACTAGTTTTTCAAAAATAATTATTTTGTAGTTACCTTTTACAATCAAAACAAATAAACTTTGCATCATATTGAGGAAGTTTTGATAGCCCTATTGGATTTTCAAAAATATTCATGTAATATGGCGCTATTTAAAAAAAATATTTGAAAAAAATGTTGTCGAAACTAAGAAGTTTTATGTAGGTTAAATAGTTATATTATAAGTTTAGTATAATTTACGAAAAATGTACAAAAATAAATTGATGATGCACCTGAATTTTTTATACAGGTCGTATTGCATTTAGAAAAACTTCTAATGACTTCATTAAAAAATTTTAAAAATAATACCGCTTTTGATTTTATTTTAAATAAAATTTGATACAAAAAAAAAATCTGTTTAAAATCTGTTTTTCCGTTCCCTACGAACGACAACCTTCAGAAGTCGAAACTTGTGCGAGCTAAGGATTAACGAGGTCCTACGTTTTCCGTGTGATTCCTTACACGGGTTGGACGATAGATAGCAAGTGAAAATCGATCGTTCAGACTAGGTCTTGAACCACTGACCAACACGGCAGTCAATTCGAGTGAGTGAACAAACCACCAACGTCGAACCGCCTGGCTACTGACCGTAACATGTTACAACTTTTTGTTTATTTTTCATCTTAATCCAAGCATATATTGATGACAAAGTTAAATACATATACTGTTTTATAAATTTGATAAATATGTTTTTGCTATTGAAACATTTTGTGAAAACTGTCCATACTATTCCTGTTTCATTCTCGCTACATGATGTTATGTTGGAGAAACACAGTCTTAGTATTATATAATATAAATAAAATGTTTTTAGTGCAAAAATCTTTTGTATATGAAATATAATTAGAGATTCTAGGAGCTCTAGTTGCAAAACCATACTTCCATAGATTGATATTAAACTGTAGTACCTAATTTAAAAGTTTTGTAATCTACCTACTCAAGTTTCAAAATTAGGCATAATTCGTCCACCAAATAGTATTACTGATACTGAATTTTCTGTAACCTTAGGAAATTTTAAAATATCATATCTTGTTATAAGTTGTAGTTTAATCGTAACACTGTCAGGCCCTTTACGAACAGTTTCTGAGGAGTGCAAAGGTCAGGCGGGAGGAAGCGAAAAGGTGGAGCTTGCAGGTAGCCAATATATGCTCATAAACACAATATCGGCACAGAAGCAACTCGACAGTGATGGTACGTAAAATACGTTGTAATCGTGTGTTTCTAGGTTTGCGGTTGGATTATTGCAGTTTTATTTCGGTTTAGTTCAGTTCGTAAAGTATGAGTTGTGCTTAATATACATTAAAAGACAAATAGAAGGTTGTTGGAGAGACGTTGGTCCTAAAAAAAGAATGAGTTCGAGTATAAGGCGCATTAATAAGTAAGAAAGTAAAAATTTTTGATTTTCAAAGAAATACTTTTGTGAACCGAAACTAGAAATTTATTGGAGAAGTGAAAAGTTTATTTACGCCGTACAGGCTACATAAAGTAAAAATTTTACGTGTAGTTTATAAAGTTCAACTTTATGCACTAGAGGGTGTGAATTACACTTTTTGTACTCACAACATATCATTCATGTGTTCCATAAATAATAAATATGTGTCTTATTCTTTATTATTTCAGGTCCAAAACAAACAATGTAACGAATGAGTTACCTTTAATTTTGGAAAATAATAAGAATAACTATCCCAATATAGAAAATATATCTGCAGATCAATTGGACAGCGATAACAGAGAGATAACATCAGATACGAATTCTGGTGAAGATACAAAAACCCAAATGGATGGTAAAACCAATGAACGTAAAAAAAATAAATTTCAAAAAGACTGTTGAAAAAGGAATTATTTTGGTTGGGAAAAGAATTATAGATATCGACCATTTTTTCAATGCACTGAAAATAATTTCACTTTCCGAAAATCATGATCCCGGTACGAAATGCACTCTGCAAAATATTGTTGTTATTGATGAACATCGTTCTGTATTCGCATCGACTATAAAATTGAAATGTAACATGTGCAATAAATATTACAATATAAAAACTAACTATGATGCCGAAGGAGTGAATGAACAAGTAGTTTTGGGGATCCTGTCAATAGGATTGGGATACAAACATGTTAAAAAGATCACAGCAACATTAGAAATTCCTTATGGATCCCATCGAACATTCGATTAATTTCACAATAGAGTTTGTGAGAAGATAGAGGAGAAATCACCAGAAGTAACAGATGAAGCAATAGAAGAAGAAAAAATTGCTATTGAGTCTGGAAATATTATTAACGGAATTCCATTTATTACCATAAAATGCGATGGATTTTGGGCCAAACGTCGTATAAAAGGAATTATACGTCATTGTCTGGTTGTGGTGTGGTGATTGGTGCAAAAATTAATAAAGTCATTAGCATGAGTAGCATGAGTGTTTGAAATAAATATTGCGTTGTGTGTAAAAAACATGAAAATAAAGGAAGTCAGCCAAAGCCCCATCCCTTTTTCATAAATTGGATGTTGTCTTCAAGTGCCATGGAATCGGATGTAATTGCAGCAGCACTTCAACAAAGTTTGGAAAAGCACGGAGTGATTTTCAAAACGATGATTGCGGATGCAGACAGCTTCTGTTATCAAAAATTATTGGAACGCAACCCTTATGCAGAATACAACATTACAGTGGAAAACATTAGTAGAACCATCTCCTAAGGAATTATGTCAATAAGTTGGTAGATATTTGCAAGAACAAACATGCTGGCCCCGCAGTTTTGAGAAAACAAATTAAGGTCAAACGATTATTTTATTAGTACAAATGAAAAAATCTATATGAAATATACCCCAATAATTATCAACATTAATATATTCTCGTGTAATAATACTTTTTTTTATAATTTCAGGAGAATCTTCTGCGGTTTAGATCTTCAGTAACACAGGCTATCGAATATAGATCAGAAGAAAATGCTTTTTTTTTATGAAAAAATCGAAAATTTAAGGAAAGATAAATTGAATGGGCCCAGTCATATTTTAGGAGAACCCAGAAATTGTATATCATACTTCTGCAAAGAAAAGTCGAATGCAAACTCAATAATAACTGATACGAAGCTTACAGGTGAGTGAAATTCATTTATCAAGATAAGATTAAAATTTAATTAGAAGATTCAAATTAAAACATTGATGGTATGTGAATTGTATACTAACTTATCATTTTCTTTCAGCATTCCAAAAGATTATTATATAATGTCGATACGAATACTGTTGAACAGTTTAATTCCATCATTTGTAAAAACATAGGTGTTCAAGACGATCCTTTCAAGCAAGATGTGAAACTTCTGCTGTGGAATGGAATACAAAACATTTTGTGTCCATTTTATCGCAGTCGCTAACAGGTAGAATGCCTGCACTAACAAAAAAACATTGAGGAGAAATACACACGTCGTCGCAAAATTTGCGTTAAAAGGAGGGCCTGGCAAAAAAGTAACAACAAGGATTACGGTGAATGTTGCAAAAAACCAGATTTAGATGATGAAGGATTTAAAGTATGTAAAGAGGATTTCATCGCTGAAAATTTAAAAAAAAAACTGTTGAAGAGCTGAAAAAATTTAAATCCTTTCTAAAATCCAATGTGGATGCAAATTATGGCATGACGAAAGGGAAAAAAGAATAACGGTATCAAATTTTGGAGATGTCTGCAAAATACTGCCAAAAACATCCAGGAAACGATTAGCAGAACAAATAATTTATCCCAAGTACTTATCTACGCCAGCAATAATGCATGGAAATCAATACGAAAAAAGGGCCCTTGCAGCATTGGAAATAGAAGTAAAGCAAAAAATACTAAAAGGTGGTCTTTACGTCGATAAAGATCAACAATTTCTTGGTGCTTCACCAGATGGAGTCTTGCAAGACGGTACTGCCATTATAGAGGTGAAATGTCCATATTCGGCAAAATCGACTACTCCTCAAGAAGGAATCGAAAATGGAAAGATAACGTTTTGGAGAAAGAAAACTGGAGCTGTCAATACGAATCACAAATGGTATTATCAAATACAAGACCAGTTGCATGTAACTGGATATAAAAAGTGTATATTCGGAGTTTGAACTTTCAATAGAATCAAAATTACGGAAATTGAAAGGGACGAAAATTTTTGGAAAAGTAAAATGCAGGGACCCTTACAAAATTTCTTCGACAACCATTTAATAAAGGAACTGGTTAATCCTAGAAAAATAAGAAATATGCCACTCAGAGATTAGAAGTTCAATTATTCCTTAATTGATTGTTTTACTGCAAATAAATTATTTTGATAATATAACTTTTTTAAACTCTCCAAGTTGTGACAAAGAGAAATATTTTGCATTTTTGTTTCTTTGTATATTTGCACGTAGTTCACTTTGGGCTTCAAGTAATACACATACTTTCATTAGGAAGAAAATTTACTGAGAAATAGACAATGTTTTTCGCCTACCTCTATCGAAAGTATACATTTCCTGATCTCATTGTAAAAAGCAAAGTCGTACTTTTCCTCCCTAAAGTATGGTACGTCATCATTGAAATAACTTATTGACATTGACAACCTAAACTACTTATATTCTATTATATAAGTATCAATTTTACCGTTCATTTGAAAAACACCCAGTACTTTGCAAATTGATACAAATCAGTGGAAGGTGAAGTATTTTCAAAAAGTAAATACCTATATTCAGAAAATGAGTCAGATGTCACTAGACCTACAGCAATACGATGTGTCAATAATTTCGCAATCTCTTACTGTCAGTCTCGATAGCGCAGCGCTTTGATGCAATTCAAGTGAATACGAGACTCTCAGGCCCCTTGCACCAAGATTCTAAAGGAAAAATTGAGTATATAGTTTAAAATGAAAAACTCACAGAATAACCTAGACCAAACAATAAATGATTATTTTCCTTTTTTTAGTGTGTTTGTATAAAAGCTTTTGTTTGAAAATGTTTTGTTATAATTTTTAGTTTTATTTTTTTAGTTCTCTTGTTATTGACAACTACAAATAACATTTTTTTCCGTTTATTTCGCCTCCATCGTAATTTTTTTTTTAATCATAATCGCCTACCTTGAAAACCCCCAGATTTCAATTTTTAATAAATCGGGCGATAATCACAAAACTCGTCCACCATTCTGGAGCCACCACGTTGAATTTCCCAATTTTGACATAAGAATCATAATTTCCGACACCAAAAACCCCTAGATACCAAATTAGATTCGAATCAGACTATAATCACAGAACTCATTCGCCATATGAAGCCTCCATTTTGTTTTTTCTGTTAACAAAAATTTCATAATGCATTGTCACCAGGATTACGTAAACCTGCAAAATTTCAAATCAATCGGATGATTAGAACTGGGTCAATTTCAACTTGCAAGCTTTCTTACATTGTTGGTTAGTTCGTTACCTGCGAGTGAACCTAATCCTACAAGCGTATAAATAAAAGCTTGCCTAAATATTCGTTATGGGCTCTAACCCATAATTATAATTTTGACCACTTCTTGTGAAACATCCAGTCCTAAATATTTATTCCCAATAATTTCCGAATATTCCATTTACATTTTATTGAAGAAATATTAAAATATGTATTCGCGCGCCGCTGTTCTAGGGGCGTGGCTACTACCGCAAACTTTCTCTGAATATTCTATCGCACCTGAATTCAGTCAACTAGCGATGATCTGATGTGAATAATTTGCCTAACTAGTGGCGTTTGTATAAATTCAATTTTGCAAAATATGATCTTATAATTTTTTTTTTTGAAAACTGAGTGTTATTGCTACATAGGCATTGTAAGTTTCGGACGAAGACATATTTGAATTTTTAGTAAGCATTATCCTGTGCAGAAGTTCAATGAAACTCCTTCAAACAAGACATTTCACACAATAACATTTGGAAAAGTATTTTATTTTCTCAAAAAATCTCTTCGTCCAAACCTTCCATGCCCTTTTCTGAATATAATGAAATGAGCAGAAATCCTTTAAACATAATTGTCATTACACATTTTGATAAAGGGTACGTGTCTGTAGGCATACCTGACAAAACCAGGCCTCTCACTCTTAATTTAAACTTTTCTATACCTATAATATTGTCATTGATGGAAAATAAAAATTATTGTTATAATTATTAGAGGTATTTTCAATAAGGGGAATATTCCTATTAACTTCTTGTGAAAATTGTGTTTTTACATTCAAACCACCTCATTTCAGATGGTTTCCAAATATTGTCAAAAGCCAAATTGTCAAAAATACTAATTTCTGAAAATATTTTATTTTCGAAATTCACAGCCTCGGTGTACCGCACTGTAATTATCGATCCAATAAAAGTTCATTTAGAAGGGAATAGAATAGAATATCCTTTATTCGCCATAAAAAAATACAATAGTATTATAAGGTTTTGTCAAATATCATATACCATAAGAATATCATAAAAACACTAAATGAATAAATAAAAAATAAACAAATAAGGAAATGAGATGTGAACAATTTCAATATAAATATCACTGCCTATGTATATTGTAAATTCAAAATATTAGTTGGTGTTGAAGTCAAATGATAAAAATTCGTTGATACTATAAAAAGCGTTTTCCAGGCAGATATTCTTCATATAATTTGTAAACGAGGCTGTATTTAAGTTTTTTATATCTTCTGGTAGTTTGTTAAATTAAATAGGACCATAATAATTTTTCGAAAAACGGCAGTGATTTAGTCTTGTGAATTCAATTTTAATCTGTTGTGCTTGTCTGGTGTTATGTGAATGAAAATCGTTTCGATTCAGGTATAAGTGAGGATTTTTTTTACATAATTTATACATGAATAGACGTAAAGAGAAGGTAATGTAAATAATTTATTATTAATAAATGTTGTTTTAACGTCTTCTTGATAACCCAGTTTGAAGATAACTCGCAAAACTTTTCTTTTCTATAACACTCTTTTTGCATGAGGCGAGTGCCCCCAGATTACTAGACCATAAGATACATGGGACATAAAAAGTGAATGATAAGCAGTGATAATGGTTTCAATAGATGAGATGCCCATTAAACTTCTTATAATATAAATGCTCGTTGCCAATTTTTTGCAAATAAAATCTACATGTTTTTCCCAAGAGAGCTTTGGATCCATTTGGAATCCAAGAAAATTAATCGATTCATTTTGGTCTATAGGCAGTTGTTTGTGTGTAAAAAAGTAATGTTGCGTTTTATTTGTATTCAATTTTAATTTATTATTTGTCAGCCATATATTAGCATTCGATTCTGCTACTTTCATTTCTTTAACTATAGCCTCGTAATTTGTGTTTTGGAGCGTTAATGACGTGTCGTCAGCAAATTGCGTAATCTCAGAGTCATCTTCAGTTTTGAAATCAATCACATAAATCAAGTATAGAACTGGTCCCAAAACCGAACCTTGGTAGACTCCGTTTTTTATTTCTTTGGTATCAGATGCCTTATTATTCAAAAAAACGTATTGTCTATGTTCCGATAGGTATGATCTCACAAGGTTAATTGAGTTTTCCTCAAATTTGAACCTCTCCAATTTTTTAAGCAGAATTTCATGTGACACACAATCGAATGCCCCCTGAAGATCGCAGAACACTGTTCCTGTGTGGACACATTTCTGAAATCCTACGACGATTTTATCTACCAGCTGCATTACAGCGTCCGTGGTTGATTTTCCGTTCCGGAAACCGTATTGGTAATCTGGAATGATGTTATGTACCTCAAGGTGTTCTACTAACTGCAATTTCAGAGCTGCTTCAAATATTTTGCCGATTACGGGAAGTATTGAGATGGGTCTCAGTTTACATAATTCTTTGGCATTTTTTTCTTTCGGTATTGGGATCACTTTAGTAATTTTAAGGCAATCAGGAAAAATTCCTGATTTTATTGCTTCGTTTATCAACTTTGTTAAGGGTGAGATTATGATATTTTTGATTATTTTTATTAAAAAGATATTTAGTTCATAATGGTCAGCACTAGTTTTATTTTTCATTTTATTTATTATATTTCTAAACATTAAAGGTTACTTCCCTAAATTTAAAGTTTGGGAAACAGCTAAAATTTCCTGGCAATGGAGAAGTTACATGGTTTGTACTATACTGTGATATATATCGTCTGCTTTGTTAATGAAGAAGTCATTTATCTCATTTTCGTTTAGTTTGATTTCTGTTTTTTTGTTTTGCCCCTCTCTTCATTTATTATATCCCAACACGTTTTATTAATATTATTCGAATCCTTTATTTTCCTGTTATTAAACTCTCTTTTTGTAATATTCAGTTTTTGTTTGTATTCTTTTTGATATTCTTTTTTTAGATTTTTTATATGCATATCATTAGAAATTTGGCATAGTTCTGATACGAGCTGTAATTGACTTTTCATGGTTTGGAGCTCATTTG
Source organism: Leptinotarsa decemlineata (assembly GCF_025532065.1). Classification (NCBI taxonomy): domain Eukaryota; kingdom Metazoa; phylum Arthropoda; class Insecta; order Coleoptera; family Chrysomelidae; genus Leptinotarsa; species Leptinotarsa decemlineata. Next base: position 23,208,400 of record NW_027412668.1, on the reverse strand, counting down.
TGTACCAGTATTTTTTACTGCTTTGTTTGTTATTATTTTTTTGTTTGAGGGGAAAACAATTTTCCATACATGACTTGAGTATGTCAATAAATTTCAAAATTTTTTGTTTATACTCCATTCATTACAATCAACGAAATCCCAATTCTGCATGTCTAATTTCTGGAAAAAATTAAATTTATTTTTTTCATTTCTGTAGGATCTGTAATATATTTTGTTGCTATTACGTCCATTATCACTGCTTAGCATTAATTTCATATTTACGATGTTATGGTCGGATAGGACCGGATCCCATACTCTCGTGAGTGCATCCGTCTCAAAGTTCAAGAGAAAATTATCAAGGGTATTTTCATTTCTCGTTTTCTGAACGAACGAATTTATCAGTTGTGTGAATTTTTTTGGTCTTAGGGTTTTTTTTATCATTAAAATGTACATTAAAGTCTCCGTTTATGATTACTTTTTTGAAGTTAAATATTTTTTCCAATAATAAGTTGAAGTTTTTTAGGAAGATTTCAAAATCTCCGTTTGGGCTACGATATATTGTGATTATTAAGAGCTGAAAATCAACCAGCTGGATAGCCGTTAACTCACAGTGTATTTCCACCGATAGATTTTGAAGGTCAGTCCTGTTTTTGTACTTCATTCCTTCTTTACAGAGAATCATTACCCCACCCCTTTCGAAGTTACATCTAGCATAAAACGAACAAACGTCATAATTTTCCATTGCAAAACTTTCGACCTCTTACCTTGTTAGGTGATGTTCATCTAAACAAACTATGTCGTATTCAAAGTCTTCTAATAATATCGATTCCAAAAGCAGTTTTTTATTTCTAAGTGACTGAACATTAGCAAGTAGAATAGATACCGAACTTTCGTTGTTTTCATCTCTCAAAGTTATGTTCTGATGTAAGAGGGTTATGATAGTTATGATATTCGGCAATTAGTGATAATGCAATAATGCTGATTGGCAATATTAGACTTCGACCTAAAATCGGGAACAAGAGTGTGTGGGGATTCAGCTGCCACCTTCTGAAGATAACAGATCCATCACCCCTGAAAATGTACCTTCGGTAAATGTAACTTTTGATTTGTATTGTTGGCTTGTTGGACCATATTTTTGAAAAAGCGTAACATTGTTGAGGGCTATGTTGTACTTTTATTTTAATAAAATTTAGTATTTTCTATCTATGATTATTATTTTTATATAAATCCTCCCATCTGAATTAACCCCCAAATCGCGAGCCATTTGGGCCGCCACAATATAAAAACAATTCTCACCTCCATCTTGTGCTGGAACATTCTCATCAATTTCCGCCCTGACTGCCTCTGGAATATTTTCCAGAGCTCTTTCAACTCCTTCAACTCCTTCAACTTGTACGTTCTCTCTTTGTAACCAGTCAGGACCTCCACCATGCAGAATTTGTTCGCGTAACCACACTAGGCCAGCAAAGGCAAAAAGAGTGCATGTGACTACAAAACAGCCTTGAAATATGTCGGATAACAAATTTTCTGAAGACACAATCTCAAATGGTAGTGTTAAAATGGCATCTACATTACCCGCAAATATAGCCCTGTAATAAAACCTAAAGTTATTCCATATCTGTAGAGAAACAGCCAATTATTTTAAAAATACATAAGTCAAAAATTGATTTAAATGATTGTATCTGAACTGAAATTTGTTCTTATACCGTTCATTGTGAATGGTTTTCGGTTTTTCTTTAGACAAAAACATAAAAGAATGGTAAAATTTCAGTTTAAAAAAATAATAAATTCAAGACCACTCACTATAGTGAGAGGTCACTAATGTAAAAGTGGACAAAATTTTGATGTTAATAATAGTATATGATTTTTCAAGCGAGAAATTTGACAATTTCTCGCGAATAGAATATTATACTTTTTCTATGGCTCCCGAATCAGAGTACCTAATACTATTAAATTCAATAACAAGAAACAAACTATAAAAAGCATTGGCACTGTGCAAAAGTTGCAGTGTGCATTTCTTGCGGAAATGTTTTTCCACAGAAGTTTTTTTGGAACGTGTGAAAAACTATAAAACAATAGATGAAACAAGTATTATTTGTTGTGAAAATAGTGATATGGTACCTACCTCGAGCTTAAAATAAGTCTCTAGACCCAAAATATTCCAAATTAATTGATGCGTCCATCAGACATATGACGGAAGATACCATTCAATTCAAATCATTCAAGAAAAAAATGAAAAATATACCATATTATTAGAAAATAAACTCCTCTTGAATGAAAAAATACCACCGAAAAAATGGGGAATAAACAAAAAGAAAAATCCCAAAAAAAATCTTGTAAGACAAACAACAAAAGTTTGTGGAATGCTCAGAAATATAAGAAGATACTAGGTGATTCAAATATAAACGAGAGTTTTTTTGGTGATTTATTTTTATTTCAAACGCAAAAAAGAATATAGTTTATTTTTCTACATAATCTCCTGTTCCTGTTCGCTGTAATGTTGGTGCGAGGTCTGCGGTCATGGCTCTCATTTTCAACAGGATCACGACCTTCCACGAACTGTTTATGCCATGCAAAGTCTCTGGCTCGCGACAGGCTCTCTTCCCCGAACTGAGCAGTCAATCTCTTCAAGATTTCGGCCGCAATTGACGGATATACCTCTTGCTCCGACATCGTCACGGTGGACACTGAGAGGGTTCACGTGCCCACATGCTTCCCCTACTCCTGACAAACCTACCCAACAACAAACACAGTGGGAACGTTCACCCTCCACTATTGTGCCAGAAGATCGAAAAGTCTCGTTTATATTTGATTCACCCACGTATGACCCATTAGCAAAAAATACATGAGACATCAAGTGAAAGGATCAATGTCAATAAAAATACCACCGAAAAATTGGGAGATATAAATCCCAAATAAAATTTTGTGAGACAGAGGTTCCTAATATGGGGCTGATATTGAATACAGGACCACTGGCACTCGAGTCAACATCTACACCAAGACGAAAAATTATAAGCTTATGTGATATAAACCTATTCAAATTTTTAATTATTCTGATTTTATCATTAAGTGAGGCATTTCCTATTTTTCTTACTTTACTCAATTAAAAATAGTTTAGTAAGTGAGAGGATAAAAAAATTAAAAATATTAGATCAGTGAGAATTGAAATCACAATCTTTCATATACAATCCCAGATCTCTACCACTACTTACCTGATACTCATAGAAATTAGAAATATCACAGTTTGAGCGAGATGTTCATAGTAAATACGGGTTTGAAAATGGAAAAGGATTGTTTTTCGAAATGTTAACCACTTAAGAAAGTTAAGTATCAATATTTAATTTTTTCAATTGACTTTCCTCAATTTGAAAGCAAACTTTATGATATGACAAGTTACTGACTAATTGACCTTTACAGTAGTTTATATACAGCAGTTTATATACAGGTCATAAACCCAAAAAAAAACACTATAAAATAATCAGTCCTCCACAAAAAATTTCGTTAGAAGAATATTTTCAGTTTGCCTTTTATAACATTTTAGCAGATTTTTTGTTGATTTAGCTTCGTTTATTTGTCATATTGTGAAAGGTTAAATACTCAAAAATCAGCAAGAAGCATGCTTGTCATTAGAATCCGATCTTTTTCTTCAAACTCCCAAAAGAGGATTGCTCTTAAGATAAGAAACTTTAAATTCGAACTAAAGGTACAGTTGCATAATATTTCTGATGAAAAGATAATTGAAACCTATTCTGGTTTAACCAGAAATGAATACCAATCAAGAACTTCAAATAGGACAATGTATATGTATATCAATCAATTTCAGAAAACTAACTCAAAAAATATGTGTAGATCATGCAAAAAATAACTTTCAAACACAAACTGGAAACATTAAATTACACAAAAGAAAAATATGTTTGAAACAAATACTTTTATGTGAACACTGAATTATACAAAAAAACACTTTTCTCTATTTAGTTTGTATTCCAAACATTTGTTATGGATTGCTTCACAATATAGGTTAGGTTAGGTCTAAAGTGAGTGGGTCTATTCGACCCTCCAACGCAACCTGTAAGGGTTTATTGTGGCTCACACCTATTCACACTCGACCAAATAAACCCAGCTTCACAATATAGTAAATAAAAGAGGTAAAACTTCACTCACATGGAACACTGTCATCCTCACTAGTTGACATCCAATGGCAATGACACTTGCCTTATTGCCTCTTGAGCACCAATTTTGGATAACATTATAAGATGAAACACTCAATGCATTCATAAAATAACAACTTTATGTCAAGAATGAGTTTATTCTGCACATGTCATCGATGACAGTATATAAAGACATTCATTAGCTTATTTGATTAAATCACCAGTTTTTTCTTGATAATCAGAGAAATATCCTTGGTTTTTCTTTTTGTTAAAGATTTTATGTTCATTAGTTATTTTTGCAATTTTTATTCCATGTTTTGAGTCAACGTTATGAATATCATTATAGTCAATGAAAATATTCTGGTTTTCTCTGTAGTAGTTTCTAAGATTTGCATTATTTCATTATTTTTTCAAATTATAAACACATACTCTTCTAGAACAAAAGCTCAGTGAAATTTTTAAAATTCTGCAACATAATTTTCATTTGCCATTAATTATATCAAAAACTCTACAGAACTTTTGTTTGTGAAGAGTTACCTGTATATTCTACATGCAGTTATTGGTACTATTCCCAACCATGCTGTTCCAACTAAAGTGTAATGGAACCAATATTTAACGGCAGTTGCCACAGATGATAACAATCCGGCAGCCAAATCTTTCAAAGGCAGCCTTCTCGGCATGTCAGGAGAATAAATGGGAGTAAATGAAAACCTATAACCACAAAGTTCGCAAATTTCTTTTCTCGAGTATCTCATCCACTGCACAAGGCACTCCTGATGAATCCACTTGATGCTTCCTGTGCATATGCAGGGATGGAAGAGTGGTCTGTCTGGTCCTCCCTCAGATCTGCACACCCTACAGATGTCGGCATTGGATGCTTCAGGATCCATTGTCAATGTCTATAAAAATATAATTATTATTAATGGGTACTACATCGAAATATTATTGAATCGTCTTACAGTTATTTTAAAAATTATGGAAAACTGGTTGAAATATATTCATATTCAACATATCATAACTGATGAAAACTCATAACTCAAAAGTAAATTTATCACTTTTACTCCTCCCAAGTTTTATTTGAATTGTTTTTTACTAGTAAATATACGTACTCGTATATAAAAAATAACTTTTAATTGACACCTCAGAAATATTGAAATATTTCACCTTCTTCTTCTTCTTCTTCTGGCGTTGCTTCCTTACACAAGCGCATTTGATCAGAGAATTATTTCAATATTTGACAGTTTGACAAATGCATTATGACTCAGGAATTATTGAAAAATTATCCTCTCCTCACAGTCTGAGTACCCCTCAGAGTAATAAGACAGAGTTGCCATGACTGTACGGTGCCTATACCAATACAATACATTTGTTTTGAAACGGGTATCGTCCTATCCTTTTCTGTACAACTCAAAAGGAGGTGGGGGGGTAATGAGAGGTTATGGAGAGTTTGTTTACATTTGAAGTAAGTTGTGTTCAAATAATTTCTACAGAAAATTCGATTAATTATTTATTAATGATCATGGAAATGAAGCCATTTTTTCTACCTCCTACTGGATTATTATTCATTATAGAGCCATACATAAATAAAAATCTAGTAGGTGGTAGAAAAACTGGCTCCATTTCCATATTCATTAATAATAAATCAGATTTCCTGTAGGAACTATTTTAACAGATTACATTTTCACCTGAAATGATTTATTTTATAAATATATAAAATCCATCCGGTTATCAACTGAAAAGACCGCCACTGTTTTATGGTCCAACTTACTTCCCATAAACAAACAAAGTTATACTGCCTTCAATGTAAGGATGGAAAAGGCCTCTCAATTGTCTTTCGTTACTCTGAGGAGTACCCACATAACTTTCCGTGATCTTTATTAAAAAAAAAAAAGAAAGTTAGTATTTAATCAGCCTTTTCTCCGTAAAGCCCCTTGCGATAATATTATTGGTCTGAGAGTAAATTAAAAAGAATATTTTATGAAACTGTCGAAAACTCCAAAAAGAGGAAAGATTTACTTGGATTATGTTAGTAGTTTTATTCACCATTTTATTTTTCATGAGAAAATTACATCAAGAAAATTTTGAAGATTGACGTGAACTTTCTCAAAAGACTGAAAATTACACATGTCAAATAATTACATTGTCTCTGTTCCAGAAACTGTAAAGGCCCCCGCACACTGGCAACTTTGTCAAAGCAACTGTTTGGTTGCATTAAAGTTTAAAGAAATCTAAATGACGCACACGGTAGTGGATGCAGCCCAGCGCACGGGCGACTTTTAAATAGCCGTGTCTAAATAATTGCGTCTAGACCTATTCCAAGGGTGACTAAACAGTTGCCGGCAGAAATGAGCAACGTGAATTTCTGCTTAACCTCGCGCACTGTCAACTATTCAGTTGCTAGACCTTAGGCTAATTGCACACACACCGATTGTGTACGGCCGATTTTATACCGGTCGTCCAAATTCCAATAGTGAACCACATGTGGGAACGGGACCTGGCACACATGCCTACTCGTGATCGACGCCGATCCGGCGTCGATCACCGGTAAGCATGTGTGCCAGGTCTCGTTGCCACATGAGGTTCACTATTGGAATTTGGACGACCGGTTGATAGGGAAGTACGGGATATAATAGGAAATTTTAATAAATCATCGCAATCCAGGGATTTTTCTATGGGTGGAGATACTCCTGAAGTACCGACATCGGTGGAGAGTGAAATAGAAACTGAACGTGAAACTATTTTGTATAGTGAGGGAGCCTTAGGCCCATTTACAGTAATTGTAGAATTGAATAAAGAATCGGGAGTAGGTTTGGGGCGCTTTTTCCACTTAAAGCTAAGGATATATGTGACTTAAAATTGGAAAATGAGTATTATTAAAATCAAAATTAAAGGTAGAAATAAAGTAGGAGTAGATTTTTCTAACAAAAATATAGTATTAATGCAATGTTATTGAACGAAAAATTAAAAGAATCAGAATACCAGGTATACATTCAATACAGTAACGTCACGTGCAAAGTCATAGTTAAAGACATAACTACACGCTTTACCGAATAAAAACTAAAAACAATGATAAAGAGTCCGTATGAAGTTATCAATGTTAAGAGAATGAATAGAAGAATAGCATTAGAAGAAAAAGTTCAATATGTACCGGCCTCGACAATTCTAATCACTTTTAAAGGAACTATTCGTATATTCCCCCATGACTCAATGTTACAACTGTCTCTTGTATGGGTATGGGCATATAAAAAAATTGTCGAAGTAAAGGGAAATGTTTCACATGTACAGAAACTCATACAGATGAAGAAATGTACAAAAATTGTAAAAACACAAAATGTCTTTTCTGTGACAGCAAAGAACATAAATCTAACAACAGAAAGTGTGTTGATTATGAACGTCAAAAAGAAATTCGAGAAAATATGACATTTGAAAACATTTCCTTTTACGAGGCGGCTAAACAAGTCCCGAAAGAAAAAACTCAATATATACAAGAAGTTAACGACTATCCAATTTTAAGAAATAGATATGCGATAAATAATGCAATTTCGATTGAACAAAGAAAGGAGGTATATTTGACTAATAACGCAAGCCCGAAAAGATTGTATGCTCAAAGTGTTGTGGTAGAGAAAAATGTTAATAATAATGAAGAACATAGGTTAGGGTACGATAGACAAGTTCACAAAGACGCATTATTATATCGTAACGGTAGAAATTTGCAAACAGAGGATGGGGCATATTTATAGTGGGTCAGTCAAACACAAATATGGGGGCAATTAAAAAAACATATTTCGGTGTACAAAACATAAAAAACACACAAAAAAAACATTCTCAATTAGATACCACACAAACGACACAATTAAACCTCACACAATCAAGCGACAGATTAAATTCAACAATATTAGGAGCAGAGGACGATAGAACATTAATTAGCAATTTTTATGAAATTTTTGTTAAATTATCTAAAATTACAAAATATAGAATAATTGACGTCATGAATACACACGAAAATGCAGGGAAATATAAAGATATAGATAAACCTATAATTAAAACGAGAACATTCGAAAGTCTGAAGGATAATAATAATCCCAGTGTAGTTCAATGAAACATAAGAAGTATTTATGCAAATTATCACTCTCATCCGAAAAGATTGTACCTTTCTCTTTCTTGTCTAAGGTATTTATACTCTTATTACCTTACGTGGCATCAATGAAAATGATAGATTATTTCAATACATAATAATCAAAGTAAATAATATAAATATCATAAATACCGACAACCCGACTAATAATAGACTAAATTTCGAAGAGATTTCATTAATGATGACTCAGATTCAAGGTAAAACTATATGGATGGGTGATCTAAATGCGCATCACCCCTTGTGGGGCAGTACCATAAGTAATCATAATGGTAATATATTAAACACAATATTAGATATCCAAAACAAAGTAATTTTAAACACCGGGAAAAATACTAGATTTACAAACCCTTCTGAAAACCCAAGTCCTTTGGATTTATGCATAACGTCCAATGATATAGCAGTGAAATGTTATTGTGAGGTACTGGAGGAGTGTGGAAATAGTGATCACTACCCCACCGTCTGCAGATACAATGAAATGGTGGAAAATATACCTCTAACTAATAATAGAAAGACCTGAATATATTCTGAAGCAGATTGGAATGCATATACTTTACACTTGTATGGGCAGGTGGAAAACCATGCTGTGGGGACATATGAAGAATTAACTTCTTTAATGAATGAGGCTGCTGAAGCTACTATACCTGTTTATCAACCAAAACGGTTGCAGTGGTCTCGGAGTTTCTGGTGGGACAACGAATGCACACAAGCTATTTTTAAAAGGAAACAAGTAATAACAACTTTTGAAAATGACCTAACGATAGAAAATTACATAGAAGCTGAAAGAACATCAGCTAGCACGAAACGATTTTTAAAAAGAAAAAGTTTTCAGATCTTTTGTTCGACTCTAAATCGAATCCAAGAGAAGAGCATCAACTTGCATTATGTAGTGTAAATCCAGAATTTCAATTATCCTCTGTTAACAAAGAATCTTTTCTTTTGTAGAACTCGAAATTTGTTCAATATATAAAAAAGTAACTGCTCCAGGAAGAGATGAAATACCCTATAGCATGTTTTTCCACCTCCCTATGCAACTTAAACTATCACTGCTCCAAACCTACAATGACATTTTAAAAGGTGTCACATTACCTGAAACATGGAAGGAATTTTCACTAATTGGCATTAAAAAAATCCTTCAGTAGAAGGAATAGGAACAAATTCATACCGTATATTAGCTTTGTCATCATGTGGATTAAAAATCCTAGAAAAATTGATCAAACTCAGACTAGAATGGTACTGTGAACATAATAAAATCAATTAGGTTTCCGTAAAAGATTAGGTACAACAGACTGTACTGCTTTTTTAACTAAATATATATCTACATATGTACCTACAAAACTAGCATTTAGCTTAAATGAAAGTGTGGTGGCAGTATTATTAGATATTAAGGGAGCATATGATGATGTTAACATCAATATATTATATATTTACCTTCTACAATATGGAATAGAAACAGCTTTAGCGAATTTCATATTTAGAGTAATTAATGATAATAAAAATTTCATAATTGATAAAAACGGAATGGAACACGGTCCACTCATAAATTCGAAAGGACTAACGCAGCCCGTTACTATTCAATATATACTTAATTTCGTTGTTTGGTGGTATCAATAGGTAAAATAATTGCATATGCAGATGATATATTAATACTCTTTAAGGGGCAAAATATTCAAGACATTATAGCTAAAATGAGTAACACATTAACAAACATAATGTCATGAATGAAAAAACACGACTTACAGTTACAGGAAATGTGAAAGTATAATATTTGAAAGAGGTGGGCCTTTTTCAGGAACACAAGAAATTATGATAGACAATAATAGGATTCAGACAAAAAATGAGGTTAAATACTTGGGAACTATTTTTTCATCTAACTTAAAATGGGATAAAAATGACAATAATGCAATTAGTCGCGCTCATAAAGGTATATGCTGGGGTGCGGATCCCAAGACAATGCTGATGGTCTTCAATGGGCTGGTCAGAACTCATTTGGACTATAGCTCCATTTTATACAGACCGTGTACAAAAAAAAATTGGGAAAAATTAGAAAAAACGTATATTATGGGACTCCGAATCATTTTAGGTTGTATGAAATCCACACCTCGAAATATAATTTTAGCAGAAGCAGGTATGGTCTATCTAAAAACTCGTAGGCAATGGTTAGCGCACAAATTTATAAGAAATTATTCGAGTTTTATATTATCAAAACAATAATGGTTTTTGGAAAAATAAACAACCCCCTTACTTAGTGGAAGCCTTACATAATTGCGAAGCAATAACGAGACATTTGTACACCAATGATATCATACCAGGTTTTAGTTTTAACTACCTACGAAACTTACTTACAAGGGAGATCTAAATAATGAAAAAAAATCTCAGTTTTGTACAAAAATATCACGAAGAGTACACTCTCGTTTTTACTGATGCTTCAAAGAACAATGATAAAGTGGAAATTGGTATACCTAAATATACTACAATTTGACTTTGCATTCTCAGCTAGAATCAACGATTATATTAATATTTGTGATGCAGAAGTAATTGCCATACATCAATGAATGAAAACTTGCATAGAAAAGGGTAGTGGGAAAAACTTAATACCTACTCGCAGATTCTATGAGTGCATTAGAACGGATAAAACATGCAGGTTTTCAGGTAAATAGTGATCATATTAGCTTAACAATTAAAAATATTATATTTTCTACAATATCAAAACATAACTTTAAATTTGCATGGATGCCAAGTCATGAATATATTAAGGGTAATGAAAAAGCTGATATACTAGCAAAAGTAGCTACTACTTTGGATGTTTCATTGAATATAAAAATTGACAAACAAAATTTCTTACCTCATTCAAAGAAAATAATAAATAATAGCTTTTATAATAAATGGCAAAATGATATACGAGTTAAAGGAAAGATGTATTGTAAAATCCACCAAGACTTGGAGCAAATCACATTTGTATCGTATTGGAGTGGCTCCCACCCTTACTGTGAATGTGGTCGAATAGAAACTATTAACCATAGTTTTTTTAGAGTGCCCTATCTACATTATTCCTGAATATGATATATACCAAAAATTCGTTAATACAGGCATTACAGCTTCTTTGAACATGTTTATAGTACTAGGGAATTTACATATATTTATTATAAAAATAATAATTCACTTTATGAAACATAATAATATTAAATTGTAAAATGGGAGAGGGGTACTGCTATTTTGTCTCTCATCCTTCCATAGACCATTTGTTGTGTTCTTTGTACAATTTTCCAACAATCTACCTTTTCGCACAAAAGAAGGAATATAATAGACCGTAATAGTGAACCTCAAAGAGTGATAAATAATTGTCCACACGAAAACTTCAGACAAAACAGCAGACAACAAGTGATATTACATATGGGGTATGGTATTGCTTCGAGCAAGTCAGACTGTACCCCCGACGAAGCTCCTATTATATAATGTAATAGGAGGCGCACTGGTCAAATGCGCCTGATTAAGGAACCAATGACCATAAGCAGAAGAAGAAGAAGGAATGGCAACACCTCAGAGTAATAATTTTGTTAGTCTGAGGGCAACACCGACTTTAATTGAAAAATTTGGCGCCTTTGGCCATGACATAACCTCAAATAACAATATTAAATATTGGAAAGTAATACGAAAACATGATTCGAGAATTTACATAAGTCTGCATAAATATATGTCTTGACAAAATGAAAGAAATAACTGATTACTTTTCAAGTCCTACTAAAAAAGTAACAGCTAACATAGAAGTGTCGACAACTTTGGAAATACCAAAGAAAAATGCAATTGTAGAACATATAGAAGAGGCAGTTGTAAGTCATCAATCTCCTTGCAATGATTTGCCAGTTGTTGAAGAACATCCAAGAAAAAAAAGTAAAAGAAGAAAAACTGATAAACATCGTAAGTTGTCTGATCCTGCTGTTAAAACTGTTACAGAACTTTTTTCCACTAGTTGTTGTCTGCTTTCTCCCAATCAGCAGAGCGCTGAAGGCGTAAATCTAATCCAAACTGAAACAGAAGAGGAAGATGTGGAAAATGTAAAACTCATTGGAAATATTTCATTTAAAGAAAATCAACAAAATAGTGACTCTGAACCGTTTACGCTGAAGGATGATAAAAAATCGATAAAGCCCAATGCTTTTCAGTTCATGATGGATAGTAGAAATAAAAGTATTGGAATGAATTCTCCTGGAAAAGAAATACAGGAAGAAAAGTCTGAAGATATACCCAAGAAGGATAAACTTATTGCCAGAAAGAACTTGCTAAGTATGTGGGCAGATAAAAAAAGGGCATCCAAAAGAAAAAGGACTGAAGAAGAAATTGATGAGATAATCAGTTATAAATTAGATAAACGAGCTAAAAGATTACAAAAATTATTGAAAGCTGAAAAAGTTGAAAAGGAAACAAAAGATTCAGCAGAAGTTTTTGTAAAGAATAGAAGATATAAGACGGCTAAGACTTCATATTCAATTAATGATGGAACAGATAATAATTTTGATAATGAAAACGTCAATTTACTGTGTAAAAACATATCAGAATTAAATAAAATGACACCAAACTTAAATAAGGGTGTTGGAGCAGGCAAGAAAATAGAAAATATGCCTTTTGTTACAATAGATAATGATAAAAATCCTGCTCAATCAAGGTTAACAAAAACAATATTGAAACCAAAAAAAGTAAGTTCTAGTAAATCTGAAAAAAGCAATTTTCACATAATTTCGAGTAGAAATGAAGTTATTGGTTCAGAGAAGTTTGTTGAAACAGTTAATCAGACTGGTTCAACCACTTTGACATCAAAAAAAAACAAGAGAGTTCTCAACCTTGTGGATTCATCAAATAAAATAAATGAGGGTCACTCCAGCAATGTTACAATAAAAATTGAAGAGAAGAAAGGCATGAAGTCGCAAAAAAATGGTTGTACTAATTTAAAACTATCCAATAAAGAAAAGAAATCAAAAATACCTAGTGATAACTCGAATCAAAATTGTAAAATATCTACTCTTCATAAGTCACAGAGTTGGAAAATGAAAATAAAAGTTAACTTAGATGAAAACGAGAAAGTTTCCAATGAAGAGGAAAGTCGACAGTTGAGAAAAAGGAAAAATGTCAATTATAGGGATGGTTTGCCTATAGATAAAATTTCTGAAAACGGTAAGAATTACTAAACTTTAATTGACAATTCATTTCAACTTATTCATGTTTTATCAACTAATTCACCTCTTCAAATATAAATATTACTTATTATCCACTGTTCACAATTCTGACAACAATATTTGTTGTTTGGATATACTTCTGAAGTTTACTGTCAACATTTATTTACCTTCTACATTCAGTTTTTCATTAAAAAATGTTTTTATTCCCAATTGTATCTCTAGTAAATTCATACCCAGTGTTACTTATATGTAACACATATTTGCATATGTAAAAAGCTGGCTTTTGGTTATACAAAATTTCAAATATTTTCGCCCTATTTTCTCCACCACTCAAAGGGTCTGAAAAACTAAAAGTTTTAATTCATTCCAATGAATATATTATTTTGAAAGCAGCAATAAATAGAAAGATAACACTTTTTGTGGACACCACAATAATATGGCATAATAGAAACAAAAACACTTCATAAAAGAATCGCCTAAGACATTACCTTAATGAAGGAATGGTGTGATTCAAATCTTGAGTGCCGGCCTATGAGCTAGATTATATGTCAGCCAGATCAGCATTGTACTTCGTTCTTATCAAGTCATATTTGAGATATGGGATTGCATTTCAGGGAATATACGGAGTCACACAATTTCATTCAATCTTTATCCTGCTGCCTGTTACTCCAATTTGCCAATCACTTTAATTCTCTACCAAAAACGTCTTGATGTTACTCTTGGGTTCGTTAATGTCCTGAATGTAGCCAGAATATTATTCTGCTATTGCTTTGGGATTTTAACTTATTTTTTCATGCATATTGTAGGATTGATCAATTATTAACCGTTTCGGTACTTAACGTACATAAGATACGTCAACAAATGTACTACATAATATATACACAATCAAAATCATAATTTGTCATATATAAATGAAACTAAAACATAACTCTCACAACAGCACATGATATATGAGTACCACAGTTGTAGGGACAAGTACATAATGAGTATCTTGAAATTAGAATTATTATCCTAAAGAATCCTGTAAACTATAAAAACAATTTTCAATTAAGAATTTCTTAGCGTTATTCTTTAATATTTCATAAGATTTAGACATACTGAATAGAAAGTATATAAAAATGTACCCACTGAGAATTACCGGGGCATATATTTGTGAATACAAAAAAACAAGCCAAAAACAAAGTTTTGAAATTTTTCATTTCTCCCTTATATCTCCAGATCAAAAAAATAAGGTAAAGTCGATTTTTTGTTATTCAAAGTATAGAAAGTATATAAAAATGTACCCACTGAGAATTATTGGGGCATATATTTGTGATTACAAAAAAACAAGCCAAAAACAAAGTTTTGAAATTTTTCATTTCTCCCTTATATCTCCAGATCAAAAAAATAAGGTAAAGTCGATTTTTTGTTATTATTCAAAGTTCTCCAAAGTAGACAACTTTGCTACAATTGATCGGACTCTCTATTTTGTTCTGTTCATCAGACAGCATATCATGCTCAGATTCAGTCCCTGAAAGCATTGAATATACATAAAAAATGTCCAAGTGGCGTTGAATTCATCACGAGTAAACTTCCTATAAGCGAGAATGGCAATTGAAGCATGTTTTCAGGAGAATAGGTATGTCTACTTTATATAAATTGGAAAAAGTGGAGTGGTGATACTGAAAGGTGGCTATCTGAAAATGATTTTAATGCAAAATGTTTTGAAAAATGTAAACAAATTATTTTTATTTTCTATAATGATGTACTCTCATACTTATTTTTAACAATTTTTCAAAAATAGACAATTTTAATGAAAGTAACAGGCTTTTGTTAAATATATTTTCTAAATTATTTCATACTTTTTAGGACCATTTAACATTATGCTCATGCAAGGCTCTGGTCAACTGAATTAAAAACGCAGTGTAAAATAACTTGAGAAAGTGGTATTTTTGTACCACTTTCAAAAAAATGCTTAATCAAAGTATATAACTTCAATAAATTGATGGATGTAGACGTTACTACGTGGTAGGAGATCATAATGAAGAAAAGAGAATTGAAACTTTCTATGTTTTTTACCACTTTCATTTGTAACTAACATTACTGCAGTTTCGTTCTATAAGGACATTTTCAAACTTATACTATATATATAAGTTTGAAAATGTCCTTATAGAACGAAACTGCAGTAATGTTAGTTACAAATAAAAGTGGTAAAAAACATAGAAAGTTTCAATTCTCTTTTCTTCATTATATAACTTCATATTGTAAATAGAAAATACTTCTGAAATAAAATGTTTCCACATTTTCATATTTGAATGGTCATATATCTAACTAAAAACATTTGTTTCAAACTTGGGATCAGCAAACAATAATTAAAAAGAAAAAATTCAAAAATCATATCTGGCTTTCTGTGAGAAATGAATTTTCTATAGGAAATTAGTGAAATATATTCAATGCCCCACTCTGCACAAAAAATGTTATTTGTTATTTTCAGAGGCAACCGAGAGGGATACTCTTATTATATCTTCCGAGAGTGAAGAGGATTCAAACATTAACAAAAAAACAAGTAAAAATTCGAGAATTGCTCCGGTTTTCACAAAAGCTACACCCAAACCCAAGGAAGATCCTGGAGTAAAAGAGGCTAGGAGGCAGTTTCTAATGAGTGGCATACCTTCTTCTTTGAAGAAACTTAAAGAAAAACAACAAAGGTGGGTATTCATTCAAGAATTATCAAGTGATATATTGTTTACATGAAGTGTCTTACTTTAAAAAAATCTTATTCCTAACTATAAAATATCATGAGTATACTATTATTAATTGTTTGGTGTAATAATGAAAAATAGAAACTAGGTAATCGCTACCTAAAATTTGGAAATCAATGTAATCAATATTTCTATTTATGAATGTGATTTTTGTTTAGTCTTGAATGATTCAAACTCAGTTTTACAGAAATTTGCATTTTTTATGCTGAAATGTGTTCAATTTTATTGAAGTCCATTAATTGAATATTTTTTTTATTAGCATAGAAGAGCAAAATAGTAACATATTTCCAACCATCAGTCATGTCCAACAAAAATGTGACAGTAGATTTTGGAATTTACCGGATCCTGGACTGGAAATATATGCATCTGAACCTCTGAAAATAGATCAGTCAAATATCTTATGTAAAGAAATCACCAGAAGTCATTTACCTCAAAAAATCAACATAAAAATGGAAATGGAGAAAATTGATAAACTAAAATTATTGTTGAATAAAATCAAGACTGATAACCCAAATTACCCTGTTTACAAATCTTTTAGAAGTATTTATGAAAAAAGTGGCAAAAATTTAACAGACAAAATTGCAAAAAAAACGTCTCCTAAAAAAACCAAAAAGATAAAAAAAAAGAAATTAAATTCTAGTGGTAAATTTGACGATGCTTCCATTATACCATCTGACTCAGATTCTACGATACATAGTATGTGGACAGAAAAATACAAACCTAAATGTTCAGATGATATCATTGGTAATTCTGAAGCTGTTAAAAATCTGAAAAAATGGCTTGTTATCTGGATGAAATACAGTGAAGATATAAACTTGAAAAGAAGAAGAACAGAAAGCAGTGGATCAGATTTCGATACATCAGATTACGATAGCAGAGATAGTACAGCTCTTCCTGGTAATACTGTGGTTTTGGGGGGTCCTTGTGGTAGTGGAAAAAGTACTGCAGTTTATGCCATTTGCAATGAGTTAGGTTTCAATATTATTGAGCTCAATGCATCCAGTAAAAGGACAGGTAAGGTTTTTCTCTTTAAAACATTGTGTTGAAAACTAGAAAGTAAATGTATCAAGCATCTACTTCATGAGAGTAAAAACAATAGGCTCAAAGATTTTTATCGTTTCAAAATTATATCTTACATGTTCTAAAATATTTTCTATTAGTTGCATACGAAGACCATGTGATATACATATTTTTCAATTCTTGGAAACCAGTTACAGGTTGACCCTTATTTAATAAAGATTGTCATAATAATAAAGTATATTCGCTTTATTATCATGAAGCATCTCAAATAATATATATATTCATTCAAATATTATACAAGAATGATATTTTATACATTCAAAATATACTCCAAGATATATTCAAAGTTACCTTCATTCTTGCAGGAAAACGGCTTCTTCTGGAAATACAAGAGGCAACCCAATCCCATCAAGTTCGAAAACAAAAATCTCAATTTTTTGCTGAAAAAAAGTTAAAGGAGAGAATAGAAGACACAGAAAGCCAAACGAATAAAAAAATGTGTGTGATTTTAATTGAAGATATTGACATTGTATTTGAACAAGATGACGGTTTCATTTCAGCTTTGACTCAGCTGATCACTACCAGCAAAAGACCTATCGTTCTAACAACCACAAACTATGATTCAGTATTTGTCCAAAAATTCCTCAATGAGTATGAGTACATACCATTTTTATCTCTATCATCGTACTCCCTCTCTGTTTGGCTTCAAATACTTTGCCTTATTGAGGGAATATTTGTACACAAAAATGATATAGGAAATTTATTGGAAGTCAACAAGGGTGATGTTAGAAAAACTCTTCTCCAACTTCAGTTTTGGGTGTCATCTGGTGGACAAATTTCACAAAATGAAATACCTATCAAAATAGAAGAAAAACGTAGCAGCTGTGAAGAGAAACTAGATGATGATGAAGAGCCTGATACTTTTCCCACGGAGAACACTAATGAGGATATAGATCCGTCCATTCACTACATTGGAAGTTTTGAGATATTTCATGTTGACGAACCATTTTCAGTTCCTTATTATTTGAATCTAGGAATGCTTTGGTGGAACATTCCAAACATCTTCAATCTTCCACAATCATCCTGTCAAAGAATCCAGAAATTTCAGCAATGTTCATACCTTGAAAAAACCAACCCTCTTACGAACAAGTTCAAAAGTAATCCTGAAGATAAAAGGAAATTGAATTTAGCCAGCAAATTATATGATTCACTAGCATTCACTGATGTAATGTTTAGAAAAGTTAATTACTCAGATAGTATCGAACCCATTGTGAAAAATATCAGTTGTAGTATTAGTGATAGTTTGGAATTAAGAGAGGACTTCAGGACTTTCAGTGGAGATGCTGATTTTGTACATGAGATCACTCACGTCTTGGTTGATGGGCATATCAAACAATTTGGAGAATATCCCAAATTAGATATGGCAGTGCCCAACAGAGCAGAACGAAGGTAATATGACTTCACTAACACTTAGGGCTGACTGAAAAAAATTGCAAATACAAAATATTACAAGTTACTTAATATCAACAATAAGATAATATATATCCGATTCCAAAAACACCTTCCAAAAACACCTTCATGACACTTTCATGATAATTATTACAATTAACAACAAAGGTACCTTTATAGTTAACACAATACTTGTTTGTGTTTCAGCTGCATCATGATTCCCAATTACGATTGTTTGGACGTTTGGTATCATCAGCGGTTGCAGCCAAACTGACAGCAGTTTGGTACAGTTAGTAGTAGTTAATTTTATTAATGGTTGTCAATGTAATCATTCTACAATTTCTGTCGGTTTTATCTCAGCCGCTGATGATACCAAACTAATAACGTAATTATTGATTGAATTTTAATTCAAATTCTCAGTCAATGACTGAGCTAGAAGTGAGTGTCTTGGTGCAGCACAAAAATAATTCAGTACGAAGACATATTTATGGTTTTTAATTAATTTATTAATTTCCATGGCTTCCAACAAATTTTTTTCACATACTTGTTTTGCTGAATATTTTTTGGAAACACAACATTTTTCACCTTTACTGTTTTTGTGAACATATTAGATTTGTTTTGGTGTGGAAAATTCAAATTATTTTCCTTAAATTTCTTCAATTTCCGATTTTAATTGGTTGTTTTGAAGTTCGAAAGTGAATGTTAGCAAAATTGACTGAATCCTAATTTAGGCTATGAAGAAGTTTTCAGTCAAAATAAAGTATTCCAGAATTCTGAATCTTCACACAAGAAGTCAGCAGATCAACTTTCTTATATATAGTAAATTTATTTTTATAAGATTTTTTTTCATAACATTTTTTGGCAGTTTTAAATTTCTGAAATAGTTTTTTTTTTTCGTAAAAAAATCCAAGCATTGGATAGTATTTTGTAGCATGAGTAAACCCAATCCCAGAATGTATCGAAGGTTACCAATGAGTGTCCACAGAATGTACACTTCAAAGTAGATTTTAACGACCAACGAAACTATCCACATTCTTCGAGTTGTCCATACTCAAATATCTTGATCAAAACTCTTGTGCTTGTGCTCATTTTCGTCAAGACGTGATTCTATCTTGTTCAGCAAATTATAGCACGAGTTCAAGGATTCAAAAGTGTCACCATTAAACAGTTTAATCTTCCTCTTGAAGATGATCACTACACCAAAGGTTCCAAACAGTGTATCACAAGTATATTCTTGATATTTTATTTTTAGTTAACAACATTTGGGCTTATTTTATTTTCATTCTTGTTTATTTAAAAATTATCTTTTTATTTCAATCTTTTATGGGTTATTTCTTGTTTTTCATATTGTCTTCAACTCATCAGAATATTCTGACCTTAAAATTTTATAAATTATTCTTTTTTTTGCACTCCTAGGTTTCAAGCCTTACATCTGACCATTGCTCACTAATTTCGAACAAAAGCTATTACTTCTTAAGTATATCAAATTATTACAATCTCACAAATTTATATTTTGCATATTTCAGGTGGAGGGCCAAGAATCATGTTTGTGAAGAT
Organism: Leptinotarsa decemlineata; assembly: GCF_025532065.1. Taxonomy (NCBI): domain Eukaryota; kingdom Metazoa; phylum Arthropoda; class Insecta; order Coleoptera; family Chrysomelidae; genus Leptinotarsa; species Leptinotarsa decemlineata. The sequence continues at coordinate 23,188,203 of NW_027412668.1, read as the reverse complement.
ATCTTTCTTGAGGCACTTTCTGTCTCAAACCACTTGGAGAGAAAATCAATTTCTCTTGATTACATGCCAATGCTACGCAACATGTTTAGAACGGAAACTATTCGAGCATCGAACAACACGAAACGTGGAAATCGTTTCAGAAATTATCTTAAGGATCTAGGTGTTAATTGTAATGCTAATACAGTTAAACTAGCTTGCAACATAATGAAAGAAACAGATTGATTTCATTTGTATAGTAGTGTATAAAAAGTGGTAAATTCTTGAAACACTTTTTGTCGTTAGAATTGTCACCGATTTCTAAATAACTTAGTTTATCATTACTGATGGAAAAAATGGTTTTATTGTATATGTATATAGTTCTTTTTTAAGTTTATTAATGTCTTATACTTATTTATTTAAAAGATTAGTAAATCAGGCTAGTGTTCTAATTGGGAAGTTTGTATATGTACATCAATTTTATTAAGGCAAATACTATCAATTATATTTTCTTTAAATTGTAACAAACCAATTCAATAAGACTTATTACAGTTTACTTTCTTCATTTATACAAACCCAATATTCACAGTATCAGTAAAAAATATTGTTTATAAAACTTGTGGGTCAGAATTCTAACTTGCTATTCTTTATCATACTGTCATTCATTCTTCTTATGTTATATTAGCAAGTATGTTCACAACTATTGATTTCAATTTTGAAATGGGTAAGTATCTAAAGACAACATTGAACAAAAATGTGAACGTGACCTTCGAAGAGATTCACTATGTAAAATAACACCACAGTTTAACAGCTGCCTGATTGGTTTGTGAGGTCACTTGAATTTGTTTCCTTGTGCGATAATTTTTATTTTGTGATTGCTCCTAAGATATTGATTTGAATTGTATGATGCAAATTGGCTTCTAAAATCCACAAATATTAAGTTCACATGAAATAGAAAACAACGAGGAGTTACCATTCTTGGATGTATTAGTGATACTTTTAGATATATTCCTGATAACTCACACCAATGTTCATAATACAAAACTGCAGATCTGAATTTTCTTGATCATAAGCTTGTTATGTTTCCCTAAAGACGGGTACGATATTAGGAAAAATGGAGGAGGTATTCTTCAAATATAGTAGATAAGTTAATAAGGAAACGTAAATTTATGGAGAATCTTTGACTTTTCAAAAAGATATGGATTCAAAGTTCATTGTCCTTCCATATGAACCAAGAAACACTTGGATCATATTTTCAAAAAGTTGAACATGAAAGTAGTCACTTCAACAAATGTAAATAACTCTAAAAGACAAAAAGTTGGGGATATATGAAGTAAAAATTACAATTATATGTCATCTGCTCATCAAAGTATTTATTTATACCCAGCAACTAAAATGGAAATTGAATAAGTTATCAAAAAAGTTTGTAAGATATAATCGTCCGGTATTGATGAAATTCCTGGTCATGTTATTAAAAAGATTGCCAATGTGATTTCTGAGCCTTTGAGTCATATAGTTAACTCCACTTTCAATGAAGGGAGGTTTCGTGATATACTGAAAATGTCCAAGGTTTTACCAATATACAAAAATAAGGGCTCTCGATCTGACTGTGCATCTATCGTGCCTATATCGCTACTTAGTCAGTTTTCTAAGATTATTGAATACTGTTTTATCAAAGATTATATGGTTACTTTAAATCATTCAAATTATTTTCTTCTAGTCAGAATGCTTATAGAAAAAATAAATCTACAGTAGGTGCAATTGATCAACTCATTGAACATGCGCTGGAAATCTTGGAAAACAAACAGCAGACTTTAGAATTATTTTTTGATTTGAGCAAAGCCTTTGACCATGACATACTGTTACACAAATTGCAGTTTAATGGTATACGTGGCTCTGCATTGAATTGGATCTTACCTGACTGATCGTAATCAGCTGGTCTGTGTGAATGGAATGAATTCTGAAAGAAAATGTATATCAAGAGGGGTAATTCAAGGCTCTGTTTTAAACCCCCTTCTATTTTTGGTTTTTATAAACGATCTTCCAAAATTTTGTTCAAAAGTTTCCATTACTGATATTTTTACGGACAATACTAACATCTTGGTATCTGCGGGAACTATGTCCGAAGTAATTGTCAAAGCTAATGAAGTAACTGATCAAGTTTCTGAGTGGTGTTCTATAAATGGTCAGCTGCTAAATCTCAAATGCTCAACTTTGTTACTAAAAATACAACAATTGATAAAAGCTATTTGGTTAGATTAAATAATGAAACTTTACATCAAGTTAACTGTACTAAATTCTTAGGTGTTGATACTGATAATGAACTTACCTGGAAGTTTCATGTTGATAGTGTCAAACTAAAGCTCAGTAAACATATATATTTACTTCGTTGGTTAAAACAAAACAATTTCTCTTGATGTTCTCAAGCTCATATACCACAGTTTAATTTAGTCAGTAATTTCCTATGGTCTCGAACAGTGGGGCTTATCAGCTAAAGCTGATGAAGTTTTTGTCATTCAGAAAAAGGTATTCATAATTCTGGCTGGTGCATCTGCAAGTGATCACTGCAGGCCATTATTCATTCGTTATAGTTTATTAACAATGCCTATGTTCCTGGATAAATGAAAAACCCCGCTAATTTTAATAGCAATTCAAAAAGAACATGAAGACCGTTAGTTCTCACTTGGGAGTAGGCAGATCATGACTTGCGAAGACTAGTTAGATTGGAACTCTGGCATCAAGTCATAAACCCTTGAAGGTGTGTCACCACCTCAGTAGACAGATTGTGAACTCAGTGTAGGTCGAGTTTAGATGTGAGGTAAGTAGATATACATATACTTTATTGTCCAAGAAAATACAATCTTATTGACAAAGCTTGTTAAAAAATCTGGTATATATAATAAAAAAAAAGAAAATTCAAAAACACAAATACCCAGAAACACAATTTTAGCAAAACTAAGTCCACATATCTAATAAATAAAATATAACAATCGCAATAGTAATTCCAATACATAAGGGGGGTGATACTGATAATCCCGCAAATTTCAGACCAATTTCAATGTTACCCACACTTTCAAAAATAATAGAGAAACTCGTGAAAAAAAGAATAATGGCCTTTCTGAATAAGCATAACACTATTATTTCTACACAATTCGGATTTCAAAGAGGGAAAGGAACAAATGATGCAATTTTCAACCTTCTTCAAAACGTTTACCTGAATCTGAATGATAGGGAAGTTGCAGCAGCAGTTTTCTGTGATCTGACAAAGGCTTTCGACTGTGTTAATCACAAAATTCTGTTGCAAAAATTAGAGAAATATGGGTTTAGAGATGTAGCAATCCAGTGGTTTGAGTCTTATTTATCCGGACGGAGTCAAAGCGTATTTCTTCAAGGCAACTTATCACACAAATTAGAAATTAAATGGGGGGTACCTCAAGGATCAGTTCTGGGACCCACCCTTTTCTTAGTCTATATAAATGATCTAGCCTCAATTGATATTTCCGGAGAGTTCACTCAATTTGCAGATGACACCACAATACTTTGGCATGATAAAAATGGCACACAATTGCATCAAATGATTGAGAATGATATTAGAAAAGTTAAAGATTGGTGTGATGCTAATAGGTTGTCTTTCAATATATCAAAAACTAACATCCTAACTTTCAAATGTAATCTTCAAGAACTTCATATAGGAAATCAGGTGATAAGTTATATGTCGGAAACAAAATTTCTGGGTTTATATATAGATGATAAATTGAAATTCGAAAGTCACATTGAAAAACTCAGAAGAAAATTGGCATCAGGATGTTTCGCTGTAAGAACCATTTCATGGGAACTTGGTGTAGATATGGCAAAAAGTGTGTATTATGCTTTAATCGATTCACATTTGAGATATGGAATCTGTTTTTGGGGATCATGTAGTCGATATGTCTTCAATATGATTTTTGTTTTGCAAAAACGAGCAGTAAGGTATATGTGCAAAGCTAAATTCCGGGATTCTTGCAAGCCACTCTTTATAAAACATAAAATCTTAACATTACCTTGTATTTTTATCTTAGAATCAGTATGTCTCATGCATTGCAAATTTAAAAACAAACCTCATGAATTGTCCAATACAACACAAGACAAGCACTAAATATAACCTTACCAATTCCAACATCGACACAAATAAAAAATTCCATATTTTATAATGGTAAAAAATTATTCAATCACCTACCAAATGAGATAAAAATTTTAGATAGCAAAAAACAATTCAAAAGTACCGTAAAAAAAACTTCTATTGACGAATGCTTTCTACTCATTAGATGAATTCTACTGTATGAACTTTTAATGCGTGAAATTCGACTTCGTTATACATTATTATTTAATGTGTTTCAGTGATACTTATATTTTATTTATATTTATATGAACTTCATTTTATATTTACACCTCTTTGTTGTTAATATTCGTACAAAGCAAATTTTTATTGTGACAATTTTAATATTTTAAGTACATGCATTGTATAATTGCACATGTTGTTGTTAAGTGTTTTAGAGTTATATATGTATATGTGTGTGTATGTGTATGTATGTATATGTGTATATGTATGTATGTGTATATATGTATATAAAATTGTGATCATTTTTATTATTTTCATGTACTTATATTTCATATTTTGTTGACCAGTACGAGGATAATGTATCAAATTTCCTTTGACTCAGATGTGCGTCTATCGTAGTCCAATTATAATTATTATCACTTTTTCTACCTCACTATTTATCATATCGATATATATCTAAAGGTGATTGTTGTGTTATTTTGTTCTTTTATTTTGTAAACGACTTTGTCAATGAGAATTAATGTCTTCAGGCAATAAAGTATATTTTGATTTGATTTGATTTGAACAAAGTTTGTAGACAAAATAGACACAATTTGAACATAAGTTCACATGTCATGGCAATAAAATAAGATATATCCCAGTATAAAATAAAATTTAAAGTATAGGTGTCAATATAATCAACAAAAAACACCTGTATTAAATCACATTAAAGTTCCATTGTAATATTCATCAAGATTGTAGTATGCTTTAGTTGCAAGGGCATCTTTAACAAGATTTCTGAACTGTTTATAGTTTTATTCCTTCCAAATTTCGTAAGGTATGTGATAAAACAGCTTTTTACTTTCATAAATTAGAGATTACTTTGTCTGGCTTGTTTTTGGAACAGGAAGATGTATTTTATTTTCAGTTACTTGCCGGGTTATGTAATTTGTATGTTCCGGAGTTCCATCCATATTGTTTTTTGTAAATCAGGCAAACAGTTTCAAGTATGAAAATACAAGTAACAGTGTGAATTTTTTCTCTCAAAAATAATGGCCTGCATGACTCGCACACTCCCACCTTGCATTAGTATCTAACTGCTCGCTTTTGCAAAACAAACACTGAATGAAAAAGTTATTGACTGCAAAATCCCCAGAAGGCACCACCAAATCTCAGGTGGGACTCAATCAGGGAATGATATACCATTTTTGTTGTGGATAAACTCAGTTCATTTGAAACTATTCGAAGTGCATAACATCCTGATGCCAGTTTTTTATTCAAAGCTGAAATATGTTGATCAAATTTTAATTTGTTATCCATGAAGATTCCCAGGAATTTGGATTGGTTTTTATTCTCAAGAATTTGTCCATTCAAGTATAAATTGTTAATATTACAGCTGAAGGTAAGTAGGTTTGTTTTTTTAATATTAAAGCACAAGTAGTGTTTGCGTCACACTTGGAAAATGTAAAAGTTGAAGAAAACCAAAGTTTTATTGCTCTACATTGATGAAAATCTAAAATTTGATTCCCTTAGTGTGTCTTTTTAGTTTGGAAACAGTATGTCTTATTCACAAATAATATAAAAATCAATTTAATACCACCTCAACTTATAGTACACACCAGTCTTACTTCATTTCCCTTCCAACACCTACTCTAGCCCTTACACAAAGTTCTATTATTTTTTTATAGCAAGCAAGTTATTTAATTACCTTCCCATTAATTTAATGTGAATACATAATAAAAAGAAATTCAGACAAAAAGTAAAAGAATTCCTTGTTGTGTGGACGAATTCTACCAAAGCTGTATTGAGTAATTGGCACGTATTAGTATCTTTATGTAAACAAGTTATTGAAATCAACACAAAATGGCTATCAATTTTCGTTACGTAGCATTGTAAATTTTAGTTTATTCAAAATGCATATACTTATATTTGTATCTATTCAGCTGGGCTTAATATTGTTCTATACATATACACTGCTCTTGTCTTTAACCATTATTTTATAGCTTGTATTCGTTAATGTAATGTCCCATATAAACGTTCTACTTTACTAGACTCTGCCAATAAAATGTTAAAATCTTGGGTAATGAAGCATATTTGATTTGATTTAGTCATACTTTCCAGATCTTGAAAATGGCTTCAAAGCCGAAACATTGAACAACTGAAAACTTCAGATACACAAACACACACAAGCACATATGGGTGACACCTCCCAATATGAAATTGATTATCTATATCTAGCCCGCTCATCATCTTTATCCAAGTGTCCAGGCACTCAATGTAAAGTCATTCTATTCCGCAGTTTCCTCAATTCTTCACGGCATTCTGAGACTAGGCTTGAAGTCACACTTGGGTTCATTATTGCCTCAAGGGTGACCTGGCTGTCATCACAATATATTTTGCCAACATAAAATTTAAATAAAACTATCCAAGTTCAAATTGTTTATTGACCATTATCATAAATTTCAAAAGTATATAATATACATATCAAGTGTATAAAATCACAAATTTCATAAAAATCCAATTATTTGAAAATATAAATTGCATCATAAAAGATCTGTAATGTAAAATTACTTCAATAATTTTCCGCTACTTCCTACCTTTAATGATTTTGATAAGCTTCCATGTATCTGAACACCCACATAAAGATTATTTCATGAACTTCCAGTTTCAGTTATAAAATAGGTTGACTGACTGACTCCACAATTCATTTCATGCCTTCTTTGTAGTATTGTTATATTTTTTAGCTACAACAAAAGTTTGAGAATGTTGAATAGCTTACAGCAAAACAAATCCAAACTTAAATATTAATAAAGTTACCATACAATTAAAAAGTAGTAGACATTATCACTTCAACTCTTAACGTATTAAAATAACACCGTTAGATTTTTCACTTGACAGTTTACAAAACTGCGACATTTGTTTTCAGTATACAACAGCTTATTCAACTGTATTCCTACCGACACATCTGAATAATTCAAATCAATAACAACAATAGCTAAATCAGCTTCTGTGATGATGTAAGATGTAGTTTGTAAACACAAGTCCATCTAACACATTAATGCAGGTATGCATGCTAATATAATGTAACAACTCATTCTGATGTTCACCTACTGAAAGTTTGTGCAGGAACAGGTCTCAGTAAAGTTCCTTCTAATTTGTACGATCTTTCTTTCTTTTGCAGGTTAACTTTAACCAAGGAAAAAATTTCCACAATCATTTTTGATTGCGGGAAATACTTCGTTTTTGGAAATATTACTGTCAATCGCAGCTGCTTCTTTCCTGTAGAGCTAGAAGACTGTCCGTTATCTTTAGAACTAGAACGAGCCTTCAGTACATTTTCAATTTTCCATTGGGTCCCTTGTTCACAATTCTGAAAAACAAAATTATGTACTTATCTCAAAAACTCAAAATACTGCATAGCAACTGCAACAAAAACTCACATTCTGATATATCCTTATAATACTGCCAGTCTTGAGAACAATCACGTCAAAGGCTCTTTCTTTAACATCAACCACCACACAGTCTTGTTCATATGGTTTATGGTTTTCAATGAAAGTACTCAAATACAGTTCAATACTTGCTTCACCAGCTCGTTTAGCATTATACTTTTGTAGATTACAATTAGCAGCTATTGCAGAAACATAATGCTCATCCCATTCAGGTGATTTACAATAATCTAAAATAGAAGTAAATATAAAAAACACCTAGTGACATTTTCACTCAAACTATTACAGAGAACAGAATCCGGACTTGGTTTGACGAAATTTTGACGCAGCTAATATGAAAATATTGTTTACATTTTCCTTCTCACTTAATAAAATGTTCATTTTTAATTTAATTGCACTTAGTACAAAAACTTGCACAATTTGATGGGCCAGAATTTTGTATATCTCGAGTTGATGGAGATATATAGTTTTGCAAAGAAATTTTGAATCTTTCATCTTCTGAATATTTAGGAGGGAGGGTCTGACCCCTCTGGATCTGTTCATTAAGGAGGTTGCGTTAATGGCCATGGTACGATTGCACACGGCTGGTGTAAATCTAGAAGTAGGAATGGGTCGATTGAGGCTGGGCCTATGGCGGGAAGCGCTTACTGCGCAACCTCTGCTGCAGGCAACAAGTGATGCAATTGAACCCAGGTTTGTGTTTAATAAACCCTACAAAATAAAAATTAAGCAGAACACAGAGTCAGATGCTACAAATGCAATACGGATTTATACAGATGGCTCAAAAACCAAAGAAGGTTCAGGATGTGGAGTGTACTCCAGATCACTAAGCCTAAGGATCAAATGGGGAATGGGAAGAAATACCAGCATGGTCCAAACAGAACTGGCTGGTATCTCAATCGCCACAAAAAAATAACCAAGAAAAGAATTTCGGGCAAAAACATAACAATCTGCACTGATAGCAGACAAGCACTATTAGCCTTGAACAGACACCGTGTTACTTCAGGGCTAGCACTAGAGTGCCACCAAGATTTAGCCAAAGCCTCGGTAGATAATAACATTATCCTGAGGTGGATTAAAGGGCACGAAAGGAGTAAAGGTAATCGCATTGCCGACTCTTTAGCCAAGGAAGCGGCTGGACTAAGAATTTTAGGACCAAGCGGCACCCACGGCCTGATGACTTCGACAATTGCGGAACTAGTCAAATGTTACACCCATGCTCAATCTTTAAAGAGATGGGATGAAATCAAAGGATGTAATCTTGCCAGGATCACCTTGGGCGACCCTGGGAAGCTGGCGCCGAAGAAATATCTGGCGATGACCAGGAAAAATCTACGCCTTACAATAGGATTTCTGACTGGCCACTGTCAGCTAAGGAAACACCTACATAATATGGGGCTAGTGGACACACCTCTATGCAGGATGTGTGAACAGGAAGATGAGACTATCAGGCATGTCCTGTGTGAGTGCCCGGAGTTATCGTCAATAAGAGAGTGTGTGTTCGGCGAGTCTTGGCCTACACCTGCCGATATAAAGGAGATGTCTCCCAGCGACCTGTCCACCTTCCTGGAAAGGACAGGATGGACGACGACCTAGGAGGACAACTCCTTGGGAGGATGTACAATGGGTCACATGTGGCCTAAGTGCGTGGGCTTACACTCACCCTCCCTACTCTACAGATACAGATATTTAGGAGGGAGGATTATATGGATGACTTTCATTGTCGGAATTCTCATTATTTCAAACCTTCAAAGTTATTTTCAATAGAGAGTGATATACGTTTAATGGCATAAGAGATATATAAGAAAATAGTTGCTTGTTAATTCTTCTGAATCATTGAATGACATTTTGAATAATTTTTGACTGGGCTGTACCCCACAAAATTTTTGTTAACTATGTCACTGTTATTGTCAAATTGCACTTGGATACAATTTTTTTTATTGGTACCAATAAAAACGTTATGTTTACAGGGTGAGCCAAAAATCAACGAGGCAGATATCAGAAATACTTAAAATTAAAACTAGCGAATAAATATAAAGAAATAGTAAATTTGGAGAGTGACTTGAAAATCCCTAAAAGTTAAGATACTTTTCAAGTTGTCAATAGATGGAAGAACAAAATCAGGTCAGGCAATGGAGCAAACAGTACTGAATTTTATAGAAATGAGGAGAAAACGGACAAGAAGATGTGGCTTTTTGTGACACATGTCCCTGATGAAGTAAATGAAAAAAACAAAGAAATATATTCACTCTTACACAAATTCAGATATTTCCGTTAAGAAACTTCTAACCAAAACTGAAAAGCAAAATAATCAGTTATTTATGATAGACCTAATTCTTTTTATAGAATTGAAAAACAAAAAACCAACTTCCTATCTCAATATCCAAAAAGAAAGCCTGCAAGGGGACCTCTCAAACTCAGAAGAAATTTTTTATTGGGCTCAAATTACAATTTCTGTTTCATTCAAAAATATCTGCAATAACAAAATTTGCTTGGAATTTTTATCTTATAAAAATATATAAAACTGCATGGTGAGTGGAAAGACCTTCGTATAAAAGAAATGAAGTTCAAAATAAAAAATTCACTTGTCACCCAAGCTTTCTATAAGATTTATGATGTATTCAATTTCAATTCAAGGGAAACTACAAGTTTCCCATTTGATTCAGCATCAAATTTAGAATTTGATGCTGAATCCAAAAACAAATTGAAAAATCTGGGATATCATTTAAAAAAATTGGCATCGGTGTCACGACGCCCTAACGGATGACGCCTAGTGCTGGATCTCAACGTAAATAAGAGGGCCCTTTGACATTAAAATCATCTGCTTTCACGAAATATGGATATTCTCTTTCTTATTTTCCAGATATTTGCCGGTGGAGTTTTATATGGGACACCATGTATATTATTATTTAAAAAAAAAAGTTTCTAAAAAAAAATTGATATGCTGAATAATCAAATTTAAACTATTTTTGAAACGTTCATGCAAATTATAGAACAGCTGTAAAAATTCTAGATTTACAAATGTTTATAAATTAAAGAATGTTGTCTTATATTACTATTACTATTATTATAATATGCAAAAATGAATATAGTTCACCAACTAATTGTACTTTTTATCGTTGTTTTAATGAAACTGAGTATTTCGAAATTATATCTTTTACTTCTAAAGTATATTTAGGAGAGAACTTTTCAGTTTGCACTTCACTACACTTATACAGATTCTTCATTGAACTCGATTTGATTTAGTTTTTCATATTTTGAAATACTCATATAAGTCCAGGAAACAACCATGCCTAAACAAAAAATATCTCTCAATGAGCAGTATATTTGTCATAACAAATAGTGATGATTTCGAATTTTACTAGTTTGGCCTTCCTTTGTCTGATGATTAGAATGAATAACTGAAATATCAATTGTATATAAGCAATAAAAAGTGAAATGAAAATATAATAAAAGAATAATATAAAATAATCAAGATAAAAAATGAAAGTAACCACAAAGTAAAAAGAAATAAAAAATGAAAATGAGCAAAATATAAAAATTAAATTAAAAAAATGGAAGTCCTAACTAGTAAAATTCGCCATGAAACATTGTCAACCACTTTCAAACAAGTGATGATTTTGACGTGACATCTTCGACAATTTACCAGAAATCTTTTATTTGCACGTTTCAAAACTTACTCAAACTTGCAGCCAACAAACGGTGTACCATCACATCAGCATATCTTCTAATAGGAGACGTGAAATGTGTATAAATTGGAACACTCAAGGCGTAGTGGTTGAAGTCCGTCACTGATTCTACTGCGGAACTGGCAAAATATTTAGCTCTCGTCATCGATTTTGCCGTAAGATGATTTAACACCGCCTGTCGACATATTCCTGACAACCAAAAAAAAAATTACTTTCTACTCCATTCCTTCATGATTTATTACTACCTGTATAATCACTGGTGATATATTTTTTTAAGGAGCTAGCAATATTACCCGATGAGGATATATCCAAGTGAATACCGTAAGTTGCTAAATTATTCTTCAACTCTTGCAACATGGTCTGCTTTGGTGGTTCGTGACATCTCAAAAAAGCCTTATCAGGAAATGATTCATATATTTTTTCAGCTACTGAAATATTTGCTAATAACATGAATTCCTCAATCAGTCTATGTGATTCTTTATTCTCATATCTAAAATATTCCTTCGGCTGACCTGAACTTGGATCTAAGTTGAAAGACAATTTCACTTGATCTATTTTCAGAGCGCCATTTTGAATTCTATTGTTTCTCAATCTTACAGCAATACTGTGCAAAATATTCACAGTATTAACTAAATCTTTAGGTTCAAAACCATTGTGAATTTCAGGAAAATCTTCAACTTTAAAGCTCTTATCAGGATTTTCAATTATCAATTGCGCATGCTCATAAGCTAGTTTCGTACAGGAATTCATTATGCTTCTAGTGTACCTTTTATTGATTATATCGCCTTCTTTTGTCATTTCCCAAAATACAGAAAAAGATAGTCGATCTTCCCCTGGTAAGAGAGAACAATGTAAACATAATTCCAATGGCAACATATGATAAACAGTTTCTACCATATATATAGAAGTAGCTTTTTTAGAAACTAATTGGTCTAGTTCAGTCCCCTCCTCTAAATAGTAAGATACGTCAGATATGTGAACTCCAATTTCATAATTTCCATTTTTCAAAGTTTTAACAGAAACTGCGTCATCTAGATCTCTAGCAGTTGCAGGATCTATCGTGAATACACATTCCTTCCTAATATCCTCACGGCGTTTTAATTCTGACCTAGGTATATTCTTCCACTGAGGTAAATATTCCCTTACTTCTTCTCCAAATGGAGTTGTATCTAAGCAAAATTCTCTTAGAATTGATAAACTTTCTGATTTGAGATTTCCTGAAAACCCTATTATTTCAGTTAAAAACCCATAAGCGTAAGCTGGAACAACCCATTTTGTAATTTTTGCTAACAACAAAATTTCCTCGAAAGCTTTCGGATCATTTTTGAAATTATTTGGCCAATTCACTTCTGGGATTCGAAGCAGAGGGCATTTTGAGTCTCGAGGATAAAAAAGGGCATATTCACAGTTTCCAGAATTCCTTGGCTTCAAGGAGCCTATTACAGTTCTTGGGTGTATCTTCAATGAAAAAAAAAAGTTGATATCATGTCAAAACAATAACAATAGTAAGTTGATAATCATAACCATGTAGTGAAAAACAAATTGAGAAACCTTTTCAATATTTCCAAATCCACATTAATGTTGTCCAACTGAAATAAAGATTATTTGCTAAAACATACTAAATTCACATCTAAGTCTAATATCAACATTTTTTTGAAATTGTTGATTATTGTTCACTGAAGCAAGCTTGTCAAGTTTCGAATGGCAATACAGTTGGGATCTTCAGGAATACAAAAGGAAGGTTTTCAAAGACAAAATGAATTCTCTAATCATTTGAAAAGCAAACAGAATGAAAAGAGCTCTGTTTTAAAATAAAATATAAACCACGCGGAAAAATCTGTCAGGCATAGATTCTTGAAAAATCAGGTAAAATAAATTCTCTATCTTATTAAAAAATAAGCGTATTATTCACAAAAAAATATATAAAACCTATTTAATTTATGGGAGTGAGCTTTGGACATATACGAGTAAATGAACCCTATCATTTACCAAAAAAAAACAATTTCTTATGAAGGCCTTTTCTAAGAACAAAGTACAAAATAGTAACTGGTGGAATAATGGGTGCAGAGAATGTCTCAACAAAAAAGATCTCTTCACATCAAACTGGAGCAGTTATATCCCCAAGTCATCACATTACCCGATTGAATTTCATGAAACTCTGATTTCTGATTAATAATCTGAAGAAAATATCCCATTACAATACTGAATATCAGGAGTACTGAAAGTTTTTGGCTCTTGTAGATAAGGGTATTTGATTTTTTTGTAATTTACTACTGTTGGAAAATAATACTGTGTTTTGGCATTGTTACATGATGTAAGAGTATTTAAATCCACCAAAATGTGTTACAATTGGTGAAAATCTAGAGAGCGAAAAAAAGTCGCAGGGGGTCAAGTTTGGTGAATACGGTGGCTGAGGCATGCTTACAGTGTTGTTTTTGGACAAAAAATTATGCACAATGACAAGCGATCGGATGCATTATCGTGATGCAAAAGCCATAAATTGTTTTTCCACAATACCGAACTGTTAGTATGGCTTAGTATTGGGGCGCATAACTATAAGATAGCACTTCTTATTGACCATACCACCATGTGGCAAGATTTCCTGATGCACTACGCCACACTGACCAAAACCTTGATATTTGATTGAACTTTGCGTGCTTTTTTGGTCTTGGCTCTCCAGGGCTCTTCCATTAGGACGATTGGACTTTGGTTTTAATGTCATAATATACCCATGATTTTTCACCAGTTATGACCCTTTTAAGCAAATCTGGATAGCCGTTGACGTTATTGAAAAATTCCTGATCAATGCTCATGCGACTATTTTTTTTGGTCAAAATTCAGCAATTTAGAAACGAACTTTGCTGCCACATGCTTCATGCCGAAAATTTCTGAAAAAATTGCATAGCACAAGCCAATCAATATGCTGACATCCTCAGCAACTTCTCTAATAGTGATTCGACGATTCTTCATAACAATTTTCTTCACTTTCTCAACATTTTCATCGGTTGCTGATGTGCTGGAGCATCTAGGGCGAGCCATTCACATTTTCACGACCTTTTGTAAAAAGCTTGTACCACTTATAAATGTTTTTCTGACTCAGAGTACAATCACCGTATGCCACTGTCAACATTTAAGAGTGTTTTTTGAGTGCTTCATTCCATTTTTCACACGCAATTTGGTGCAAATTCTTTGATCCATATTTTTTGATGGCAGAAAATTGCGGAACACGCAAAACACTTTGAACTTTTATGCCTCTCACCAAAAAACTGAACATACTAAAGCTGAAACTATGAACATAAACAAATAAAAAAATCGCTAATCGAATGTAAGTAGCCCACAAAATTTGTACCTACACCTTTTTTTTTTTAACAGACCTCGTATATCTGAAAATATCTTCACAATTTGTTTGACCCCAACTCATACAACAGTGGATAGGCAAATGGATTTTTGCAATAGGCAACATCATTTCATCAAATTAGAAATTAATTATGAATCTTTATCATTCCTTATTTTAACCAAAACGATGATGTCCTTTCTCGAATAGATTACAAAGAATTTGCAGACATTTCATTAATAAAAGGAAACCACTGGTAATCTCTCTTGGAGTTCCTGTTTTTCCAACCTTGAATACAGGATGTAACAATATGGACCTGATTTAAATAAATCAAGTGATTTGAAGACTTGAAAATTGTAAGTAATATAATTGAACAGGAAGTCGAACAATCCTTTTACAAAAACCATGACACATGTTTTGCTATAAAATAGCTTCCTCAAGCAGGAATGATTTTGTATTAAGCTCACAGGATTACATTAATTAAAATAGAAAAATCAAACATCATACTTTTCATACTTATCAAAAGAAATGATACCCTACTGAAGAAAAATGCTGGCGAAACAATAAACATTTTCACAAACTGAAGACTGTCAGGATCCTATTTTTTATTCCAAAAAAATTTTTATATTCTTTGTTTCCTGGACATGCTGAAAACATGTATGTATTGACAAAAGGCTGAGACAGTTACTCAAACAACAGTGATAAACAATAACGAAAAAAGACAAATAAAATGGAACCTGACTGTAAAAATTTCAATCAATTTTTCAAATCATTTTATTTTTCTGTTAATCAAAATTAGCAGCAAATTGACCCAATTCAATTTTGTGTGTCAGAAAGCCTTAAAAATACAAACTTAAACACCTGTCTGTCTAGGAACACTGTTTATATATCTCATCACCTCAATCTCACCCCAGGTTTGATGTTCCTCTGGCTATTTCTAAAGATTTTGAATTTCAATTAGTTATCCTGTGTAAAAGGTTGGAACCTCTGGCGGAAAATAAATCCAAAACAAGCATTTTTTCCAATTACCAGAGATACAATTTCTTCTTGATACACGTTTTACAAATTAAGTTGGCGTCTTCAGAAAATGAAGAAAATCCTTCGTTTTATTTATTCATTTCAACTTTTTTTGGAATCATGCTTTACATGATTTCATCGTAGATATTCTCTTAATATTTGTTGGCATTTTTTGAAGATCCTGTCATAAACAATTATGATGTAGTTTGCTGGAAAAATATGTGAGAAGGAGGCGTGTGAAAGTGAGTTCCTGAAGTAAGTACATTTTTTTTAGTTTTGAATGGCCGTATCTTCGAAAGGAAACCAGGGCACTGTTTTGACTTCAGATTCGTGATTGACAATAATAAATAACTTTTCAAAAACTTACACAAGACATTAAAACATGTAATAACAAAATGTATTTACCTTCTGTAATATATAAACTACTTTTGCAGTTTTATTTCCATCAATCCAGTCAGCTTCTGGTTTAATCTGCAAAATTACTTCATCTCCATCCAACGCTCGATTTCTATCCATTACTGATGTTAAATAGTAATCAGGTTTGGTTGTGTCTTCATTATTGACATAACAGTCACAAGATTTTCGTGGATTTATTCTTACAAAACCTTTTATAAGGGTGCCACTGGCTAATCCCACATTGACCTCCTCATGCGAGAGATAATTAGGAAAAGGTGTTTCATCATACTCCTTATCAGATTTATCTCTCCTCTTTTTGGTTTTTTTCGTTTCTTGCAATGGAAATTTTCTAGATTCTATTTTAGACTTTGATTTTTTGTCCAACACATTAAGTCTTGGTTCAATAAGGTTATTTGATAAATGGCAAATGGTGGATTGGTCAGTAGTAAAAACACAATTTTTCGATCCAATACTTACAAAGGATTTCAGATTAATATACTTTTTTTCACAATTTTTTCTTTTGATGAGCTTACCATCAGAATGGTCTGTTACCGGTTTAATAATTAAAGTGAACTTTTCCAACTTCTGTTCAGATCTTGTATCACTCTTACGATTTCTGGAGTGAGATAAAGATGAATTGAAAGTAACTTTGGAATTTACTGAGGGAGAATGGCTGCCGTTTGATGAATTTGTACCCAAGGCATTGTCAATTTCATCTTTAATTTTTTTACGTTTTGGTTTCCTTCGAGTACGCTTGGATTTTTCTTCCTTCTTCCTGTTTTCAACATTGGAAGAATTGGTCACTATTCTACTTGGTCCTGCGCTGAATAATACTTGATTTGTTGGAGTACTATGTCCTGCTGCATTATTAACGCCTAACTGTAGAACCTCAAAATAATCAACGAAATTATCTGCCATATTTCCTGATCCACTAGTCATCATTCTTCGTTCTTGAGTCCATAAACAATAGTTTCTATATCATTCCCCTGTAGGTACTCAGAAATATTTAGCTCAGCTTAAATGTCTATTTGCATATCTAATACAAATTAGAAATGCTCTTACTAGCATACGCTATACAATAAAACTGAATTGATTTTTTTTTTGTGTCATAAGTACTTAGTTTTTTTCTGAGATAACAGATTACATTCTTAAAAAAAATACAGCAGTTCAATATTTAGCCAAAGATTTGGGTATACTACAATCACAGATTAATATTCTATGGCGATGTTGACAATTTAACGTACGCATTTTTGATAGTTAACCTAACCCAGGTTGCACACATTCTGTTTTCATAATAGCAGGTGCGTTTTGTGGGCACCAAACATTATAGCGAATTTTTGGTAAAACTTGTGTCAGACAAGTTTTAAACTGGCATAAAACTGAATCGACAAAAGAACACACAAAAATAGTGTTTCATCTCCTGGAAAAAATAACGCCGGCCGACGCTGGTCATCGTGAATGGATTGTGACTTGGCCAAGGTCACGCTTACGGCTCAGGAGCACGTAAACGTAAACATACAACACGGCTTCCTCTACTGCGCATGTCTCCCGTCAACTGTGCATTAATTTGATGGGGAAAATTTGAAATATATAGGTATCTGATGGTGAAAAATTACTTTTCCAGCAAATTAAACCAACAAATTACCCAGCAAATTAAACTCAAAACAACATAAAGCAATGAAATAATTGAAAAGCTTTTATAGCGCTGATCTCTGTGTTTTATAGGTGTCAGTCGAAATAAAATACACTTTATTACTTAACAAATTTATTACAAATACACTTTACAAAAAAATAATGTGATTCTATTGATTTCAAATTAAAAACTATTTGAAAGTAATTGTGCAGGATTGCAGGATTTTTAGAAATATTAAGTTTTTACTGCGACTGCAGAATTTCTTTCATTTCAGATATATCATTGTTGTCACCCTTTTTAAATACTTCCTCATTAATAACTCTTTTCTTTTTAGTTGAAACAAACTGAAGTTGCTTTTCAACTTTTTTATTTGCAGGTTCCTTATTAATAAACTAAGTATTGTGTTCATTACTTTCAAACTCAAATACCTTTTTTGTGTGCTTCACTTCTCCCTCACTTTGATTATTGTTACAGTCAACAGAAGATGCCGAGAATACCTAGTGTATTGGAATGAATATAAACCTCGTTGCTCAATTTTACCCCTGCTGATTGAGTTTGATTCTTCAGATCCGGGTTAGATTGCGAACTTATATTAAATAAATTTGTATGTATTTGTATATAGTGCAACATGATGAATGTATCTACATATGGTGAAATAGCCAGCACATACACATTTGAAAGCATGTATACAAATATTACAAAGGACGCATTTGAGATTACAGCACATTAAGTTTTCAACTGCATTTTCAGTATCGATATAGGAATTTTTGTTGTCAGAAATGGTCCAGCTTCTATTATCATCGTTCATTTTGAATTCACTGTTTGCAGCTTTCATATGTCTTTTGATAATTTTATTATTCTCTCAATAATTTTATCTCTAATAGACGGGAGACATGCGAAGTAAAGGAAGCCGTCTTGTATATTTACGTGCTCCTCTCAACTCGACTTACGCTTCGTGATCGTTCTACATGTAGCGTCGCTTCGGAAGACTTTTAGCGACTTCCCTATCGGCTTCCAGAGACTTCCATATAAACACTAATAATACGCAGAATGAGGGAGTTTGAAGTTCAGTTGAAAGTGCAGCATGAAGTGTTCTAATACTAACATGGAGATAGACATTTGAGTGTTATTTCGAAGTTTCTGTTGAAGTGTTTGTGTTGTATTGTCAGTGTAGCAATGAAATAAAGTTAAGTTTGATTATACACTGTAGTCAATTACAGTCGGAGAAAACGTAACAATATTGATATTTGAACTATATCAGTAAGAGAAAAAAAGCCAATTATAGAAAAACTACAACGAAGTATTTTATCCACCTTCTCAATAGAAACAAAAAAAGTCCTATATATTTTTCAATATTTTCAGTTTTTAGATCCGATTTGTTGAGCTATGTTAAAAATTTTCTTAATACAATAAAAATTCCAAGTCTATTCACTAAAACTCATAATTTCTCATATTAAGAATCATTATGGTTATACAAAAAATATTCGAATAATTTTTATAGAACTCCTCGAAGTAGATAAGATATTTTTCTAGAATGTTTTCAAATCATCTGTGGTTTTGGAGTCATGACCAAAATTCTACTTTCTCTATAACTATCGATATTCTTTGAACTATTGAAGCTACAGAAAAAAAATTAATGAACTATTTTGTACAGCTTCCTGAGAGGAATAAAAAAAGCCGAGTAACCTGTTTTGTCACTCAAAATATTTGAAAAAAGTCAATTTTCGCGGCATTTACCAATTATGCCAATGAAAAATTTTGAAACACTGAGTTCGACACTATCTACATCAACTATAATTCTTGGATTGATTGGTTTATGGCACCATCGAAACAAATCAAAAAACGGATGTCACAACTTAAAATACATCAAACACTAAAATAACTATGAGCTGGTTCGATGAGCTCATTAACAAATTCAAGAACTCACTTCTTTACAAAAACTTCGCTGATATCACACTCTTCCATATTGTAAAGTTATGGGATACTGGGCTAATATTTCCTTCCACCAGTGTGAAGCATGTGAATAACTGAAAACCACCAATCGTTTAAATTGAGGCCACAGTTTATTATTCTGTGAGTTTATTATTCTGTGCCGAGGCTGCCCGTTGGCTATAGACGAGTTCTCAAATTCACCGATTGATTGGTATATTATTGGTCAATTTAAAACCCTACCGCGTGTCTATTGGTTAAAGCAATCCTTCAGAAATTTTGTTGAATTTAAGAACTCACTTTTTTTTCATTTATAAACTACAACAAAATCAGCTGTTCCATACCAACAAAAATACAATATGGTTGTTTAATTGGTGTTTGCCTTTGTTTGGCAAGGTCAGTCTTTGTGCAAAAAATAATATTTAATTTTGAAAGAGATTTTTACAAGATTCTATATCAAGTTCTTCTGCCCGTTGTTGATAACAGTAATACTTGATTGTATCAGTTTCTCGGAGTCATGTCTAGCCAAAACAGCCCAAGTTTGCCTGCGCCAGGCCTTGAAGAAATGTCTGGGTCTGTGTCACCAGAGATAAAAGAGCCTAAACAATATTTTGTGAACTTCAATCAGGATAACACGTAAGTTACTCAAATGATGATTGTTTTGAAATTGACGCGTAATATTTAACATTTATTTGCCTATGGTCTTATCCACCAAGTTCTAAGTATACCTTGAAGAAAAAGCATTCCACACAATATTAGATTATACTGTCTTAACTGAACATAGGAACCAACAAAATGACTTTCAAAAAAATCTGAGTTTTCCCAAATATTTGGATAAATCAATATGGCTGATTTTATTTTTTATGTCGGCGCCTATTTCACCGAAAATAAAATTAAGAGAATAAATATTCATTGAAAGAAATTTAAATGTTAATGCAGGAAAGTCAATAAAACAATTTGCTTTCAACAAAATCCTGGGAAACTGGTATCAACAGAGTTGTACCCATTTTTAAAATATTGTTTTGTATTTTGAAAAACAATGATTAGAGTTCAGGATATAGTATCTGTTTTTGGTGCATCGTTTATTCGCAGTCTTGGCTATTCGGACTCAAATGTTTCTGTTGATGAAATTTTGGTAATTTTGCATTATAGTAGCTTGTGCGAAATTTCATAATTTTTTTCATTATAAATCATGGATAGTGTTGTCCTCTGGTAACAAATTTGAAATGAAAATGTATTCAATTGAATCTAAACTCTGTCCATCCAACAAACAAATTAACCCAAACAATGATAGATGCGTGATCGAAGCATGATCACCAAGCACATTGGCATCTGTTGGATAAAATAAACAAGCCTCCTTACGCTGGCCAATCAGATTTAACTTCAATCGACTGGCGGAATTCATTCAGGTATATCGCTTACAGCGTCGGAGTGGTGAGTTACGTTGTAACGCTTGTGGTGTGTACATATATGGTATTTTAAAGTTTTAAATTTTTGAAATGTTAAGTACTGATACGGCTGAAAAAACTGCTAATTTGTGTCCCTACACTACACCTAAAAAATGTTCAACACCCATCCACATATTATAAAAAATTAGATAAAATTTAGGTTAGTGGGACTATGTACAAGCAGCCTTGTATGGAAGATCATGTGCACTATGCACGATAATGTTTTGGAGTACTCTTTTGCTTGGATTGACAGGGTATGCTACTCGTGATTCAACCTTCCCGAGTGTAAAAATGTTGAAAATTCTGTTCTTTCTAGAGATAATTTTAATAATATATCATGAAATTTGAATTGAAAGGGGTATATTTTTTTTCCGAGAGATTGATTTTTGGTGTGTGTGTGTGTGTAGTTTAAATTTTTTGGCTTTGGGAGAACCAATTAGCCAGACTGGTTGATTTTTGGGAAAACAAGGTTTTGACTTTCTACTTCTCCAGAGTATATATATATATATATATATATATATATATATATATATATATATATATAGGTACATATATTGGATGATGCAATTAATTTTTCCTTTATTTTCTCCAGCGTATATATATATATATATATATATATATATATATATATATATATATATATATATATATATATATATATATATATATATATATATATATATATATATATATATATATATATATATATATATATACAGTGTGACCCATTTAAAATGGAACCACCCCTGTAGAATGTGCATTTTTCAATCAATCTCAATTTTTTTTTTATTGAAATATTAAGCATGAAAAACTGTATCTTGACACTAACTTTCACAATTTTAGTTTCATTTCCAAGGCACTCTATGGTTTTTTTGTTTGTCAAAAACGGCAAAAGTTTATTAGGCAATTTTTGTTTTCAAATTTGACTACACCACTGGATTCGTAGTCGTTATAAATCAAAACTGTCAAATTTTCATTAAAAAATATTTGTTAACAACGAAGTTACAACAACTTCAATTTTGGAAACAAAGTATTTGTTTGTAATTTTTATTCAGATTATAGAAATATTTAAGATCTGACAATACTGTCATCACCAAGTAGAACACCAGTGAATTTGTACAGTGAAAATCCGAAGTCAACAGCTCAATGCGTTCTACAATTATAACTCCTGAAAATATGGTAATGTGAGAGATTTGTGGTGCAAGCGTTTTGTAATAAAAATCTGACTACGCCACTGGATTTGTGGATAATATTCCCTTAAAATCATTCATTTGAGTGTAGGTTACGAGAAGTGAAAATAAAAATAAAAATTGAATAATTGAATAACAGAAAATTAAAAGTTCATTTTCAAGTTACGCAGTTGTAGACCAAGTTCAGAATCTCATGTCATGGGATCTCCCAATTGCGCTTTTACCAAATCTTGATAGAATCTTGAAGTATTAATGGTCATACTTGTAAGCTTTTTGGAAGTTTCCCAATAATAAATAATAGTACTTTTGTAACAGCGCACCTGGAAAATCACATTTTATGAGATTCTGAACTTACTCTACCTTCTTCTATAGCTGATGAAAACAAAATGTATACAAACAAGTTTCAAAGTATTTATTCAACCATTAATTGCCATTAAGAAAAAACTGATACTAAAATAAACATTGATTTGAAACTAAACATTCAAATTTTTGTGGCTTCTACCAAACCTCCATTAAGTTCAATACATTTATCGTATCTCTTCCGAATATTGTTTACACTATTTCTCATTTGTTGAACTGTAATTTCGGCACAAGCTTGTCGTATCCTTTGCATGAGTTCAGCTCGATTCGTTGGTCTTGTTCTGTATACTTTTTGTGTCAGAATACCCCACAGAAAAAAGTCTAATATTGTTAGATCAGGCGATCTAGGTGGCCATTCAATTAAGTCACTACCTGGTCCTATCCAATGATTTGGAAACTGGTTATTTAGCCACTCTTTAACAATCCTCGAATTGTGCACGGAACAGCCGTCGAGCTAAAAATATAAATTTACTTGTTCCGCAAGAGGCATTTCATCTATTTCGTCCGATAATTGGTTATTTAGAAATTCCAAAAAATTTTGCCCGTTTATGTTTCCATCAAAAAAATATGGACCTATTATTCTATTTTGTACTATACCACACCAAACGTTAACTTTTTCGGAATATTGACTTTTACAATTTATGATCCAGTGCGGATTTTCCGTAGACCAATACCGAGCATTTTGCGATGAAACTACCCCATTGGTGCTGAAAGAAGCTTCATCACTAAACATTATGCAGTTTAAAAAATTTCTTGTATTCAGGTACTCGCCTTGTGCCCACAAACAAAATTCCATACGTTTCACTTCATCACCTGCCTTTAAAGAGTGAAGAAATTTAGGTTTAAATGCTCTCATTTTGTTTTGTTTAAGACATCGTCGAATAGTCTCTCTCGGTAAGTTTAAATCCAAACTGGCGACTCGTAAACTTCTGTTTGGGCGGTTTCTAAAATAATCTAAAACAGCACCTTCGTTTAAATTTCTTCTTCGGTGATTATTTTTTAAAATATGTTTGCTGACTGCACCGGTTTCTTTAAATGTTTTGTTAATTTTACTGACGGTGTTTCTGTCAATGGGAAGTCGATTTGGATGTCTGTGATTAAATATCCTAGCTGCTTCTCTTTCACTATGATAATTGTCCCCAGAAATTCTCACAATTTCAATTCTTTCTTCTAATGATAATTGCAAAGCCATTATTAAATGCACGTAACTAACAACTATTATTTTATTTATGATTAACTGTCAAAATCACAGCCTACTGTTGATTTATTATAAAACCTTTGCATAATGAGTTCAGCTTCCTCAAACTATTGATATCTCCTCTAAAAGATTGTTTTAGCTGAGTTATGAAGAATTTACAGGGAACAATTTTTGTCCTGCTCTCTGTTTTATTATTGAATAAATGATTTCCATGCTTTAAATCAATTTGATTTTAGCGGCTATGCGGAAGAATGTACTAAGTACTGCATAACTTGAAAATGAATTTTTAATTTTCTGTTATTCTAGAATACACTTCTCGTAACCTACACTCAAATGAATGATTTTAAGGGAATATTATCCACAAATCCAGTGGCGTAGTCAGATTTTTATTACAAAACGCTTGCACCACAAATCTCTCACATTACCATATTTTCAGGAGTTATAACTGTAGAACGCATTGAGCTGTTGACTTCGGATTTTCACTGTACAAATTCACTGGTGTTCTACTTGGTGATGACAGTGTTGTCAGATCTCAAATATGTCTATAATCTGAATAAAAATTACAAACAAATACTTTGTTTCCAAAATTGAAGTTGTTGTAACTTCGTTGTTAACAAATATTTTTTAATGAAAATTTGACAGTTTTGATTTATAACGACTACGAATCCAGTGGTGTAGTCAAATTTGAAAACAAAAATTGCCTAATAAACTTTTGCCGTTTTTGACAAACAAAAAAAACCATAGAGTGCCTTGGAAATGAAACTAAAATTGTGAAAGTTAGTGTCAAGATACAGTTTTTCATGCTTAATATTTCAATAAAAAAAAATTGAGATTGATTGAAAAATGCACATTCTACAGGGGTGGTTCCATTTTAAATGGGTCACACTGTATATATATATATATATATATATATATATATATATATATATATATATATAGTATTTTACTATTAATGTAAGTTACAAAAAGGATTTGAAGCTCTATGACTTCTATTTGATTATCTGCGAGATAAAAGAGTGCCTATCTCAGAGATAGAACAGTGCCTAGAAGATGACAGCATGACCAGCTGTCGAAAGCGCTCGCAGATAATCAAATAGAAGTCATAGAGCTTCAAATCCTTTTTGTAACTTACATTAATAGTAATATATATATATATATATATATATATATATATATATATATAAAATAAAAAAAATTAACATATACGTACTTGCGATTCACAAATCAATATTTCGTAACTTATGTCTCAGAATATCCTGAGAAATATGAAAAGACCAAATCCAGTGTTGTTTCTATTCGTGACTATTCTTGATAAAGGACAATGAATTCCATAGTTACAACTATGGTAATCTATTACAAAAGTTATATTTTGTTTATATTTTATATTCTAGTACTGAAAGGAACATGAAGATTCATTTGGGAAAGCATAGTTGAACAATTCATTTTAGAATTAAGCAATTTATGAATCAATATAATATCTGTATAGTGACTTGGCGTAATGGTAGTGCGCCTGACTAACAATCAAAAGGTGGTGAGTTCGATCCCCGATATTTATTATTTTTCTTGAGAGAATTTATCTAGTTGAAGTTGGGATAATTCTGACGAACTGCGGAAAGCAGTTCATATGTGGCTCGAGGAGTTAATAACATTGCCTATTCAGAACACAAGACTAATGACCAAAGTAGTCGATGCTGTTGATACCAAAAAAAATATATGTATGTGCTCTGTGTACCTATACTAAGTTTCGGTTTACCAGTAAAAGAACAAATTTTTGAGGAGTGATCACTGAGAGGCATTCTTTAGTCTTAATATTAATGATTTAGGGAAGGAGTGTTTCGTATAAATGAGCCATATTTTAAAAGAGCCATATCACCTTACAAATCACTTTCGTCTGAATCATCATATGCAGAGACTCGAACTGTCGGCAGATAATCTGTGTCGCCTCTGTTTGGAAAATAATGAAACGGGAGAGCTATTACTCTGTGCCTGCCCCGCTGCGGACCAAATCAAGTTTTCAGAGTTTGGTGGAACCATGTGAACTAATCGCAGAAGCTGGGTTTATTTGGTCGAGTTTGAATAGGTGTGAGCCACAATAAACCCTTGCGGGTTGCAGTGGAGGGTCGAATAGACCCACTCACTTTTGACCTAACCTAACCTCAGTTCGTTTTATCGTTTGTGAGCCAATCTTGCTAATGCTGATACATATTTTTACGTGACGCTAGATGTCTTGTCACTCACAAATATTTGACAGTTCATCGAAAGCAAATGAAGCAGTTATAATGTATTTAAGATTTTATGATCAGAAAGAAAGTATCTTTACTCATTCTATTTGTTTTTTTGTTGTCACTTGTAATGAGATAGTAGTGAAATAGTAGATAGTAAATAATCATAACATGGTTTCATATTCATACATCACCTTCTTTATATATAGCTAGTTGTTGTCCGCGGCTTCGCCCGCGTAGAATTTGGTAGTTGTACTAATTAGTACTATGTTGCTGTATCGCTGTTGTTCCAATGTTTTGGCAGAATCACAATCAACGAACTTAGGCGTGCGCAGCGTTATAGAACGGTGCTTTCAAAAATTGTTCTACAGCACCATCTAGTGGCAAGTTACAGAAACATTGATAGCCTAAAAACCTTCTCTATGAAAAATTACTTACACGTGTCAAGTTTCATCACGATCGGTTGAGCGATGTAGAAGTTTATCCCTTACCAACCAACCAACAAACATACATTTTTATATATTAGATTATTTCACATTGAATGATTTCATTTCTTACTGGTTTTATAGGAAAAATCAAATTATAAAAATGATGAAAGAGCCATACGGTGCTCTTTCATGTTCTGCTCTCACATAACTGACTATCTTCAAGTTTTTGATATTTTATTTTCAATGAAATTTTAAATTCAAATAGTTTTATCTACTTGCAGAAAGCAAATGCGAGTATGTCACCTGAAAACAATTGGCGGCAAAAATAGATCTGGAATAAGATTATTGTGAAGCAAAATGCATGAAAATGCCATGGTGCATTCACTGGGGCCTCTCCCTATGCAAAATAGTTTGTGAAAAACACCTGATCTAGGGCACTCTTGATTCTTCACAAAACAAAGAGATCCAACGTACTTTGGCATTTCATTTGCAAAGGCGCTAAGCGCACACCAATGTTTACATTTGAAAATTATTCTTGTACCATCTATCGTCATGTGTACAAAGTTGGATCAAACTCATTTCTCATATCTAGAATTTTTGACGAAACAAAAGCTCGCGAAGTTCTTCTGAAAAAAGAGTCAGTGAAAAATGGAAGTTTCGGTGAAAACAATGTCAAACACTGTTATGAATTTTTCTGGGGATTCTCATCTTCTACAACCTTCACATTCTTCTTCATAAAATTACCTTGTATTTACAATAAATATATTACATATGCCATTTATTAGTGACGAAACAGTATGCAGCACTATTATCAACCATCCCAAAGCAATCATATTTCATGTTATAATAATATGTAATTTTATGTAGAACAATGGTTCACCAGGATCTTTTGAATTGATAAATAATAATAGTCACATTTCCACCACATTTCAGTCATAAACATACATACAACACAATGGTTCTAGTCATCTCCTGATGATGCTCACTTAGTTAACGAAACTCTTGTTAAAAGAGTATTTTGTTCTAGTGTGGGAAGAGTGTTTTCAAAAGATTTATAACTACATATTTTAACATCTCCAAAAAACTGGCTTTTTCATGCCACTGTCCCTACTCTCTTTCTGAGAGGGTTCAAGTCGGAATAAATAATCTATTAGGTTGTTTTGTCCGTTTTTATGAGTCTACTTTAAATTGTGATATCTCTGTAAATACTTATTCAATTTAATCGAAATAAGCACCATTTGAATCAGTGTACTTTTGCCTACGTAACACAAGTCGATTAATTCGCATCAGCATCCAAATTGCGTGATCGGGATTCGATGAAGTCGACGAACGACGGTAAAGCGGTGAAATTTCTTTTGCCTTCGTGACAACTTACTTATGTGAAAGTGGGTTTTTACACCTGGTCATGATGAAGACAAAATACAGGAATCGACTGAACTATGATTATGAATTAAGATTGAAGTTGAGTAAAATTGCTCGCAGAATCGACTCCATTTGTGACAAAAAACGAGCCCACTCATTACATTAACGTACCCGCCGGCGGGCACCAAGACGTGCGAACCAAAACATCCACTATGACAGCGGACGTTAGCCGGATTGATTATATTATTTAAGTACATATTTATGTTTTTTTTTTTCAATATTTTAATAGAATAAACAAGCAAGACTATTGTAAGTATTTGTTTTTAAATGTTCGTTCTATTACCTAACGCTAAACATGTGTGTGTATTGTTTTTTGTATTATTTTTTAATAAAATGCCTATGGTCAATAGCCAGTATTTTTTAAAGGGGTTCGCCGTGGTCTTGAATATCTTATAGGGGTACGTGGGACAATAAGTTTGAGAAACCCTGTCGTAAAGGATCGTTTTGATTTTTATGTTATTCCAGTCGGTCCGCAAAGTTTGCAAGCTACTATTTCTTCTTCAGTCATTCGTAACACTAACTTCACTCCTTTTTTAAACAATACTCATTATAGTTTTTTGCATGTCGATATCATTTTTGCTTGTTCACCTTCAATAACACCAATGAGTATTGCCATAGCCATTCCATCTTGTTTCTTTTGAGAATTCTTGTGGCTTCAGATACAATATACCTACTTAGATTAGATTGTGAAGAATTGCCAAATTTCTGATCGACTCTGCCGTTATTTCTACATCTACTCAACTTTTTTATACCTCAGGTACATACTCAATTATAGTCACCTAGAGCATACATTACACATTGTGTCTTAAATTGAGGTACTTACTATATATTCAAAGTATACAGAGGGTAAAAGTCAAATGCAATAAATTAATCATTTCGGTTATTATATATATTTTTAAAAATCCCGAAACACGTCAAATGTAAATTATAATTTGACATTCTTCAACGTAAAAATGCCACCCCTATCTTCAACCCCCTTCGAATGACAGGTACAACCCCCAATTTTTGAAATGGAAAGTATAGGTTTGTGATATATCTATGAAAGGTCTCTTCATTCTCTATTCAAAAATGTTATCGCTTTCATGTTTATTGCAACAATTAAGATAAAATAAATTAAAATCGTGTGGTTGCCGAATCTAGATAAAATACACTCAAAAACTAAAATGTAATGCAAAACGTAATGAAATGTAAAATACGAAAAAGAACTATAGATGTTAACGAAGTAGATGCTCAAAATTTTCATCGCGAACATCTTTGCAACATCCTAATCTCAAATAAAATTGTCTTCTAACATTGTTTAACATATCAGACGTGACCGACCTAATCGCAAGCGTTATTCGTTCTTTGAAGTCATTCAAATCTGAAGGTTTAATTTTGTATACATTGTTCTCTACATATCCCCGTAAAAAGAAATTTAATGATGAGAGATCAGGTGATCGCGCTGGCCATTCAATCGATCCTCGCCTCTCTAGCCACCGATTGGAAGTGTTGTATCGAGGTATTGCCGGACATTAACTTGGTAATGTGGTGGTGCTCCATCCTGCTGAAACCATATCGTATTCACTAGAACTTGAGGGTTTCCTGGATCAGGATATAAATTTGCTAAACTTAGAATGACATAATTTTGAAGTAGTGCCGAATAATTATCGCCATTCAAGTTGCCCTCAATGAAAAAGGGACCAATGTCCCTGCCCAAAAATTAACCTTTTAAGGGTATTGCATGTGTTCTTCTCTCATCCAGTTGGGATTTTCCGTTGACCAGTCGCGACAATTTTGCCGATCAACTTGACCATTAAGAGACAGAGTACACTCATCAGAAAACATAATGCCTTCTAATTGGATGATATTGTTATCCAACATGTCTATCATTTGCTTACAAAAATAAGTTCCTCTATCAAAATCGTCTTCCATGAGCTCCTGAGTAGGTATCATTTTCTTTTAATATGTTTACTATCGATGTATGGTTAACATTGAATGTAGTGGATGCCTGTCCAGTTGATGTATGTGGATTTTCCTCAAACTCAAGCATCACATCTAATTTGAGTTCTTCACTCATTGCATTGGCAGCTGCTTTTTTTATCTGCCCCACATGACGAAGCTCGCGAAACTGCTTTTCTATTTTGCTTATTGTTCCTTGAGATATGGGCGGTAAATTAGTAAATTTCTCATGAAATAGTCGAAGTACTTCCTATTGTGCTCGGGCTTTATCTCCGTAACCAAAAATTTGTAAATCTCTTATTTTATACATTTTCGTTAATCTAACCATTTGTCAGACTTGAAGTTAACGAACTTCAAACTAATCTTGTAACATACAAAACAAGTTGACAAGGCGTTTTAAACTAACTATGCCTCGGAAATTATCCAGTTTTTTGAAGAATACAATCTGAAAAGAACATTGCTATGGTTTTTGCTTACTTTCTTATTATCAATAATAATAATAATAATAATAATAATAATATTTATTCGTTCATAACGATCATAACATGATGACATAGAACAAGTCAATAATAAAAATAAAAAATAAATATGATAGATAAAATAAAATAAAATAAAATCTAAATATATAGATAGAAAACCCCGTTGATTGAAACAGTCGATTATATGATTGAAATCGTAGGTACATCAAAATTAAATATAATTATGAACTGAGCCACATTTGGTAATTGTGTTGGCATTCTAATCAACCCATGAAGGCATTAACCAATTATACATTACATAGGATCTTTCAAATACTCATCAACAGAGTAATAGGCAATACCTCAACATGAAATGAGTTTTGAGTATATTGCAATAAGTTTTGAGTGTATTTTATCGTATTTCGGTAACCACGTGATTTTAATTTATTTTTTCCTAATCGTTTCAATAAACTTTAAAGCGATAACATTTTTAAATATAGAATGAAGATACCTTTCAAACGATATATCACAAGCCTATACTTCCCATTTGAAAAATTGGGGGTTGTTACCTGTCATTCGACGGGGGTTGAAGGTAGGGGTAGCATTTTTCCGTTGAAGTATGTCAAATTATAATTTAAATTTGACGTGTTTCGGGATTTTGTTGAAATATGTACCGTAACCGAAATACTGAATTTATTCCATTTGGCTTTCACACACTGTATAACTGAAAATGGACTAACAAACCTAAACCGGTCGTAACAAATAAAAATCGTAGAAGAAATCAGACAAAAGCTATTTTCTTTATCCTATATTGAGTGCTTGCTAATAGGTTTGTTTTCAAATTGTTACAAATAGGTTATTTTTCAAGTTGATATTTTTAGTATTGGGAGTCACAGTGAAGTGGGTTTATAACAATTGCTTCTAGTTTTAATGAATCTACTATCAACCATATTTAGCAATGTATAATAAAATTTATTTTGAGTTTTCAATTTTTCTTTTTTTTTTTGTCAAGAAATTAATGTATCATGTATCAGAATCAGATGAAACAATATAATACAAAATTGTTATCAGGGAGTCAAGCCAAAAAATCACTGACTCAGTGTGTGTACTTGTAATGGATGTATCTACAAAATTGAAAATTTATTTGCTTATATATATGACCTACGTAATGTAGCATATCGTCAACCAAATTTCCTTCAGAAGTTTCATAATTATTTTATTTGTTTCAGTGTTGGGTGAATAGCTAATATAATATCAAATTTTGCTTTTCGGTATGCTGTTAGCCTGAGCGTGACCTTGACTTAGCGGTTTTGAAATAGCGATATGATGATATGAGAAGGGTCCCACACAAATATTCCAGATTGTGTCATTGCATGGATAGCTGTAGACAACAATGTGGTCTTGACCACGTTCAGGAAGGCAATGAAATGTTCATTGGGGCGAAATCCGCCTTGATAACTTTGATGTTGGAAAATCACAAATGACCTTGAACAAGACCTTTTACCAGGTCATAAACGTGTTTGGCGAGTTGTAGGCCTACACTCAGTAAATCACAACTGTGATATCAGTGTTGAATGTGGAAGCACATAATCTTCACTCTGGCTTTGAATAATTCCCATTCTGAGTTTGTACAAGAAGTTTGATAACTAGATAATTGGATCTTTAGGCCTCTAACAATAGTTTAGTTCAGTAAATAACCAAAGTAGGAGTAAAAACCACGTTAGTTGTGACAATAACTTATGCTTATGTCTGATTCGATGAAAATATAAGATTTGTTTTTTTTTACTGGAATCTTCCGACAGCAAGAATGTGTTTGACACAAGAAAACATTTTTTTCGTTCAACTGTAGGTACTATGATTCCCATGAAATTCTATATCTATCGGTGGCATATCAGCAAGCCACTATTCTTTCAGTTTTTGCAAGCTACACAATCTAGTATATGCAATTAAGTTTTTCTGATAGTCATTGGTATGAAAGACTCATTTCATGGTGTCTTATCAAGAAAGATATTGCTGCATACATGTGTTAAATTGCTTGAATTAGTCATTACTATAGATAATTATCAGGGGAATTCTGATGGCCGGTGTTCTTCAAACATATTTTTTTGTAGCTCTTTCCAAGACAGTGGTCTTCGCGTGTTTGTTAAGCTTCAATTGCTTACCTGCCGTAACAGCTAGTCAACTACTCCTGTGAAATTCAGTAAAAGGAGTTAGTTCACACTACTTTGATAACCAGTATTCTATAAGGTTTTCAAATTTGATAGTTACTTCCTCTCGAGTTGATTTGAACAATTCAATCTTTTCTAAGATACTTAAAAGGTGTGATATCATTACAACATATAACAACCATATATTAATTTCAAAGTATGTTATGGTTATTATACTAAAAATATAGTTTCAAAACTCGCATTTACCACTGACCTCTGCGGAAAACTTTTAGATGTCATTATGTGAGTTGATGGAAAACGAATGAATGCAAATACAAATAGATTCGTCTTTTTGCAGCGATAAAACACTTTTTCATAACAAAGATTAAACTGACAGCCATATAATTAACATATATGATCCATTATTTTAGAATTATAAGTGACTGCCTAGTTATTCTTAATCATTCTCCCAATTTTAGTCACTGTTGATGTTCTGATCAAATTAAACCAACGGAATCAAATATTCAAATATGATTGTGACTATATATTTGAACTTTGCGAAACAACTAATTTATCAGTCTGTGACTCATACTGTTGCATGCTGCTAATTTGTGCTGATATGGGTGGGTGGACAAATTATGAATGATAATATCCGTATGTGCTGGTTTACAATAAATTGAAAAATCATGTCTGTTGTTAACTTTCGTTGTTGTTAAGTCCAAAAAGTCGTCCTTTTCCATCTCCATGGTGAATGTGATAGAAGGGTGGAGAGAATTGATAAAATTCAAGAACTTAAGTCAACTGTGTACGTTCCTGTGAAACATTCCAGGATATCATCCACATATATATAACAATACACGAAACTTCTTACCAGTGGGTTGCTGTGTAATTTTTTCTCCAAATCGTCCATTGTGTCATGAATGAAACAGAAAAATTCAGATCGTTAGTCGTGAACCCACAACCACCTAAACTCATCGCAATTATTCAAAACCACACCAATTTCAAATCAAAATTCAGTTTGAAGAATTCATACGATTTGATCAATACTTATTTATTTAGATAAATAAAGTGCATATATCAGTAAAAATTGGACAAAATTCATTAAAAACAAAAAAATATCAAATTCAATAAAAACTAAAAAGAGACATTCCGTAAGATTCCAGACGCTGAACTCTACGTAAAGGCAGCAACCTTATTTAGATAGGATCATATCGATTTTCCTGTAGAACAGCAAATAAAAAACTCGCGTTCCCTGGGGTTTCAATACGTCTTTGTTTTGCACGGTCTTGACCGAAGAATCGTGGTACCCAATCCAGCAGTTGTAGCCGACGTGGAAGTCCATCAGCCATCGTGGTAAACGACGGCGAAAAGCTTGTATTGCTTCTCTGTTGGAGACTGTGTTTTCGGCGATACCAAAGTCGAATCAATCTTCAAGTCAAATTCAAAATCAAAAGCCTTGATAATCATCGTGCAACGGTCGTGGCTGTATTCGAAAACCTTCAGATGCAACGACGAAGTTACTCCCTCTAAACTGTTCTTGGAGACGAGTACCTTAAGCGCTTCTCAGACAGTCTTCACTTTCTCAATGTTGAGTGGCAGGGTGAGAAAAGGCTGGATATTCTCAATAATGTGGTCCTCGTTGCGACGAATGCTTGCCCCCCGAAGATGTCACTTATCGGTGTACTGGTGAAGTCGATCCTTCTGGTTGGATGTCCTTTATTTTTCGATTCCATTATGTTCCATACATTATTTGAATCGTTGCTCAAAGCAGAATTTTGATTTGAAATTGGTGTGGTTTTGAATAAATGCGATGAATTTAGATGGTTGTGGGTTCATGACTAACGATCTGAATTTTTCTGTTTCATCCATGACACAATGGACGATTTGGAGAAAAAATTACACAGTAACCCACTGGTAAGAAGTTTCGTGTATTGCTATAAATATGTGGATGATATCCTGGTATGTTTCACAGGAACGAACACAGTTGACCAAGTTCAAGATATTACACTTCAGAATATTGCCAAATTGATTTCATTCGATGTAAAAAATCTGTTTCCCAGTATTCCTCCAAATGAAACGATTACTCTTGTAGATAATCTATTGGACGAAAAGTCTATCAATCCGGTCGTGAAAAAAGAAATATTAGACTTGCTTATGGTTTGTTTGCCACAGAATTACTTCCAATTCAATGAAATTTTTTATTCATCCTGCAAAGGTCTCATAATGGGAAACCCACTTAGTCCCATTCTGGCAGAGGTTTTCATGGACGATTTGGAGAGAAAAATACACAGTAACCCACTGGTAGGAAGTTTCGTGTATTGGTATAGATATGTGGATGATATCTGTTTAAAAATGTGTTTAAAATCTGTTTTTCCGTTAACCAGCTGTCGCACCCCTACGAACGACAACCCTCAGAAGTCGAAACTTGTGCGAGCTAAGGATTAACGAGGTCTTACCTTTCAACGTGTGATTCCTAACATGGGTTGGACGATAGCAAGTGAAGATCGATCATTCAGACTAGGGCTTGAACCACCGACCAACACGGCAGTCAATTCGAGTGAGTGAACAAAGCACCCACGCCAAACCGCATGGCTACCGACTGACCTGGTATGTTTCACAGGAACGAACAGACAGTTGACTAAGTTCTTGAATTTCATCAGTTCTCTCCACCCTTCTATCACATTCACCATGGAGATGGAAACTGACGACTCTATAAATTTTTTGGACTTGACAATAACGAAAGTTAATAACAAACATTATTTTTCAATTTATCCTAAACCAGCACATACAGATATTATCATTTATAATTCGTCCACCTACCCGTATCAGCACAAAGTAGCAGCATTCAACAGTATGATCCACAGACTGACAAATGTTCCCTTGTCAGAGGCGAATTTCAATAAAGAACTGAACATAATAAAACAAAAAACCGTCAACAATGATTACATCAGTCTAATACATTCACTATTATCAAAAAAGTTCAACAGCCAAGCTTTGAAGGAAGTTAACCCAATTCGCAGAGATGAGGATAAAAGTTATAGAGCCTTAACCTGCTTAGGCCAATCCACTACAAATTTTTCATCTTTTCTGCACAACAAAGGCGTAAATATTGCTTTCAAAACCAACAACAACTTAGGCATGCACATCAAGAGATGTGATGAAAGTTCAGTTTCAGAAAAATCGGCAGGGTATAAATGATCATGTGGGTGTGGGTCATGTCCGATGTTTTATATAGGTCAAACTAAAAGAACGTTCAAAGTCCGCATAAAGGAACACAGAAATAGTTTTCAGAATGGAAAAGTATATTCCACATATGTCACTCATTCAATCACAGAGGGGCATAAGGTCAACCATGAATTCAAGCCCCTCCATTTCCAGAAGAAAGGTTTGAAACTTGACCTGTTGGAGAGCATGAAAATAAGCAAATAATTCAAAAACTCTCAATATCTTATGAACGATCAAACTGAACTGAATAATTCGCCATCATTGAATCTGTTTATGGTAAATAAAGTTAAGTGTATCTACAGTACTTTCGAAAAATTTTATTTATTCATATAGGTAATGAATTCATACCTGACGTTTTCAGATAAAGTCATTCATTAGAAAGTAGGCATACAAGTAGGTAATATGTTAGAGTATAAAATAGTTGTAGTTCAGAAGTAACTTTTAGTTTACACTTGAGTAAGCTATTGTATAGCGAAACACGTGTCGCGGTTTTTGAAAAACCCTTTATAGTAAAAATCATACAATAAACTGTATAACTTAGTTTTAAAATTGTTTTATCAAAATGGGTGTTCTGTTCGGGCAACGTACCGCGCGTTTCGCCAATTTCACGGTGCCATAATCGTCCTACCGAGAGGAATATTCGCAATGAGGTTGATAAATTTGAGTCCACTGGTTCAGTAAACGATCGACTAATACCTGTACGTCGACGAAACGCAAAATCTGTCGAAAAAATCGAAAAGTGCCGCTGGCTGTGAGAGTGTGCAGGAGAATCCAAGGCAGTCGATTTCGCGTCGCTCACAAAAACTCGACTTTTCGCGGATCACGGAAGCCTAAACTTGTGCGAGTTAAATTAGCGAGGTCTTGCCTTTCAACGTGCGATTCCTAGCACGGGTGGAACAGTGGGAGCTAAAAAAAAACAATCATCTGGCCTCGCGGCTTGAACCTCCGTTTCACAAAGCGGTCGATTGAGTGAGTGGAGCAAACCATCCACGCCGAACTAACCGGCTACTGCCCCACCAAATGATAAGACAATGTCCAAAATTCCCCCCTGAACAGGTCCTGCAAATAACTTGAGACAGCAAAGAAGATGGACGTCAATTAAACAACCCCAACTGTCCATCCTGTTACAAAGGATAAAAAAATAGACCTTTTCAGTTTTTCAGCTTTTGAGCTAAGTTTACAGATGAGATGGAGCTTGATGAAACGACCCCAGCTGTCCTCCCTGTAGCATTGATTCAAGAGCAGGAGCTTCTCAGTTCTCCAACTCTTGAACACACATAGGAGGCTAGGTGGTCGGGAAGCGGTTCAACGCTTCCTCAAAGGCAAAATATTTAACCAATCTTCCTGCACCAAGTTCTCACGTAGCAGCATCAGATGAGGAAATAATATCCCTTTGAACTGGTCCTGCAAATAACCGGGGTCTACAAAGAGATGAACGTAGACTAAAGAAAATAACCTCAACTGTACTCCCCATAACAAAGAATCAGGAGAAAGAGCTTTCAGCTTTTGAGCTAAATTTACAGAGGAGATAGAGGTTGATGAAACGACCCCAACATTATTTATTTGAATCGAAAGTTTATTTTCATTTATTGATATAAGAAATATTCAAAATGATTTCCATTCTTTCCAAGACAATAATAGAGTCTACTTTCAGTTTCTTGACGTACATTGTACATGAGTTACGATATAAAATTTCACTTACATGAAACACTATCATCTTCAATGGCGGACTTTGAAGATTCGAAATAAGACAGTTGTTTTATTTTATCATCAGCACCTTCCTTCCTTTGGAAGCTTATCCCAATTTTTGGTATATAGATGGAGCGGTGAAAGCCAAAAAGCGTTTATATGTATTTTTAGATGTTACCTGCAATCTTCCGATTATAAACATACTAGTTGTTGCCCGCGGCTTTGCCCGTGTAGAATTTGGTAGTTGTAGTACTAATTATTAGTACTATGTTGCTGTATCGCTGCTATTCCAATGTTTTGACAGAATCAGAATCAACAAACTTAGGCGTGCGCAGCGTTATAGAACAGTGCTTTCAAAAAATTGTTCTACAGCGCCATCTAGTGGCCAGTTACAGAAAAATTGATAGCCTAAAAACCTTCTCTATGAAAAATTATTTATACATGTCAAGTTTCATCATGATCGGTTGAGCGATCATGATGTAGAAGTTTATCACTTACCAACTAACCAACCAACAAACATCTATTTTTATATATAAACATATATACACACATCGCCAAAATTCTTGGACCCCCTCGTAAATTGTAAAAACAAAATATTTATCATAGCTTTTTGTACATTTCATTTTTATTTCTTCAACCTGTGCTAGGCATGCAAAAATGTTTACAAAAAAAATTTTCTCTAATTTTAGATACCAATGTTTTTTAAAAAGGGTTCATATCGATTTAGCGTGTTTAAGTGATGTCGAGTTCTTCTTTGCAATTATGCCTGGCAATAGAATTTCATTGTTCCATAGAGCAAGGATAGTGGCTTTGCATGATGGGAGTCTGCCGAATCATCAAATCGTGGATAGACTAAGGATTCCCCCCGCTTCAGTTATCTGAATAGTGCATTTGTACCAGGAAACTAACAGCGTTGACTGGAGACGTGTAACTGGGCGTCCTAGGGTAACTAATGCAAGAGAAGATCGATATCTAGGGAGATATGTACGTCGGAATCGAACCATAATAGTCTCAGCAGTCCGAACTCATTTAAGAAAAACGTTTGGTCGATTAGTTTCCAGTACCACAATACGGCGGAAACTTGCTACAGCCAATTTGAAATCCAGGAGGTCATTAAGAGTATACCCAGGCTGGTTCCCAGACACATAGCCGCTCGTCTACAGTGGGCACAGGAACACAGAGACTGGCTTTTAGTTTCAGTGGCGAAATGTCGTTTTTTCGGACGAAACCAGATTTGGTTTAGTTAGTGATAGTCGGCGACACAGAGTTTGGAGAGGGCCAGGGCGACAAGAAAGACTATCTTTTGCCAGAGAAATCGTTCCATACCAAGGAGGATCATAAATGTTTTGGGGAGACGTAATGCATGGTCGTCATACGCAGCTTATTCCTATTCCAGATACTATGACAGGAGATAGATATGTTTGAAACATTATTGAACCCATTATTTATCCTCTCCGAAATGAAATTGGAGACAATTTTATTATCATTGATGACAGTGCCAGGCGCCATCGCACGAGAAGGGTACAAAATGAACTAGGGATTGAGAATATTCAAAGATTATCGTGGCCAGCAAATTCACCAGACATGAAACCCATTGAGCACATGTGGGATTTCGTTAAACGAGCAATCTCAAACAGAATGAATCCTCCAAGCACCCTCCACTCACACTCGCGGCCTAAGAAGAATGGAACAATATCCCAATGGATACCATTAACGCCCTTATTGTTTCCATGCACAGGCGAGTTAACACCTTACTAGAGAACAAGGGAGGATACACCGAATATTAATGCATTTTTTATTTCGCTCTAAAATGGTTTTCTTCTACATTTCGGATTTTGGTAATCATTTTATTATGCACTATTTTTCGTTTGTATTTTTTTTCTTGTTCAGTTAAAATTAAATTCATTATTTAAATTACGTTGGTTTCATAATCAAAGTAAATGTACTTTGTAATACACTTCTTGACTTATGTGTGTATTTATTTCAGTGTTTCACTTTGTGTAGAAGAATAGTGTTTACCACTTTATCGAAAGCCTTTGAGTAGTCTACATATACCTACAATATTCACTTATATTAAATTTTCCACGGCCTCACATACAAAATGTGTAAAAGTATTATATTTGTTATCGTGAATCTTTTATTATTGAAACCATGTTACAAGACGCAACTGCAAGACGTGTTTCACTATACAATAGCTTATTCAGGCGTGTGAAGGAGCTATTATAAAGTGAAACACGAGTTCCGGTTTTTGAAACTGTTTAGTGACACAATAAAGTGTTAGTTGAATACATTTTCATTGGAAAATTCCGTCACGTACATGTTCATGTTCTTTCACAAAATTAGTGTCAGTTGGAAAGATTTTGTTGTATATACACATCTCAAAGGATTTCCTGTAGTTATACACAAGGGTTACTTTAGTAGTTAGTTATTTTGATTAATTCACCGGATTTGAAAATAGGGGATATGTAGTAAATTTGACGATATATTTGTCATATGTTTTTCTTTCTGAGAAAAATATCTGTATAATTTACACATTTTTCCAAAGAGTTTTCATTTTTTTTTTCTTTCTTTCTTTTTCAAAAAAATATTCTCTTCTAAAAATACTCAATTTTCATAAATACAATTTCTATGGTCGGAATAAAAGTAACTAGTTGTACGATTTTTTTTAATTATGAGATTTTTTCGGTATTCCATATGGTTTCATGTGTTTGAAAAAAATGTCTCGCAGGAACCTGCTCACTTTCAAAGCTTTGTAT
The DNA here is from genome assembly GCF_025532065.1 of Leptinotarsa decemlineata. NCBI lineage: Eukaryota > Metazoa > Arthropoda > Insecta > Coleoptera > Chrysomelidae > Leptinotarsa > Leptinotarsa decemlineata. The sequence continues at coordinate 23,148,005 of NW_027412668.1, read as the reverse complement.
ATCCTAGTACAGGATCCAGCTGCAAAATCACTAGGTTCATAGCGTAGTTAATCAAACTCAAATTTTTACATACATTTATGAATAGCAAAATACAGTTATGACAGGTTGCCAGTCAAAAAGTGGCCGCCAATATTTTTATTTGAAAAAATCAAGCTACTAAAATACTTCATGGAGTAAGAGCCAGGTCAGTCCTACGAAAGCTTTCATCACTTGGAAGGATGGAAAATAGTCATGAAATAATTCAAATTCATTCAAGCAAATACATGAATTGAAAGATGTTTCAACCCCAACTTCTATATTCTAAAACAAAAACACTCAGTATTCACAATTCCATCTTTTAATATTCCAAGTTCATAGACATCAAAATTAATACGATTACAGGATATGGAAACATAAAACAATCTCCAAATACGCAAAGTTGCACGGATGCGTATGTAGCATTTTACCTTACATACATCAATAGAAAGTATTGAGAAATTCATTCAGTATTCATTGATCACTCTTCAGAAACGGTTCCAGAGCATTTTAAGAATGCAGCACATCTCCTTTTCATCGTTGCTGCTGGGTAGCAATATAATGTTAGTTTTTTGGTGATTCTTTGTATCTTTCTCAACTATTTTATTAACTACCCTTAACGTAATTTTTTCGTTTCATAATAAATATTTCATTCAGTTTCAAATGAGTTCTTTCATTATTTGGATGAAAGAGGGTTGGTTGAAATAGCGACAAATCCTCGTGATGAGCAAAGCGAGTACCGACTTGCGACAGTACAATAAAACGTTTACATTTATTCTTCAAACTCCAATCTGAAATGTTAATAATATCGCTTTGCTGATATGTGCAGTCTCGGGCTGCTTGGACTGTCTGTCTGTCTGTTTTTCCGTTAATCAGCTGCCGCCCCCATACGAACTTGATTTGAATAGTTTAAAATCATCAGCAAAAAGAAGACAATCTACATATTTCAGAGCTGACGGTAAATCATTGATGAAAATTATGAACAAAAGTGGGCCTAGATTCGATCGTTGTGGTACACCTGACCTAGCTGGAAATTTATCTGAAATTTTTCAATTATGTTTGACAATGAAAAACCGATTTTGATGATAATTCTCCGTTAGTTCAATTTTTTTTTATTTCGTATTTACTCAATTATTATGAAATTTGTTTTCAGATTTCTTATACTTTATTTGGTTTCCCCAATATAGCCATTGTAAGTACATACATATATATATATATATATATATATATATATAGATGGAGCTGAAGAAGTTTTACTTCAGTCGTGTGGTTCAAAGCACACTCGCTTTTTTGAATTATAAATATTTGCGGACACATTTTGACTGGCACCCTATCGTAAATATATTCTCCTATTTACAAATGTATGTAAAAATCTGAGTTTGGTTAACTACGCTATGGACATAGTGATTCTGCAGCGGGATCCTAGACTATCCGTACCATACTCCTGATCACATCAACAACGTTTTCATCCCATATATTTTGTACAGTAAAAGATGATTTCAAGATTGAATGAAACCGCTTCACACATATTTAATGATACCGCATAATTTATTATAATTTCTACATTGAATAGATATGCTGGTAGCTCTCTTTTGTATGCTTCAAGTAAGAAGTAAGGTTAAGTTTTGATAGGATATGTTGATATTAGGAAGATTACAATCTCAGTCGTAGCTCGCCAAACACTTTCAAGGCCATTGAAACCACCAAACTAATTCAAGGATAGTAAAGTGGTTTTCCAAGAACCAAGTAAAATAGATGTTGTACTTGATCAACATTTATAATCGATGTTGATGAAGTTAACTTGCCTGCAAGGACAATGTCGACAGTGATCCATTCAAGATAACAACTTCAGATTTTTTAACCGGACCCTCTTGCTTTGTCGATAGTGGGTCAAGGTCATACAGAAGGTCGTTCTCCATTCACATAAATAACTCCATGTTAGGCTTCAAGTGAACTTGAAACTATCAAATATTGCCATTGAATCAATTCTAATGAAAGTATTCTATTCATTTTAATACTAATACAATGCATTTCTTTAATGTCCCTCCCTTTTATTTTTTAAAAGGGTCAACTCAAAAAATCGAAATTTGGGATAATGAAATTAATGCATGAATACTTAATTTGAAGTGAAATTGACAGATGAAACTTTCAAGATGGCGACTGGGCGCCATCTTGAATACTCAGACGGTTCACACCGTTCTGAAGAGACCATGCCCGGTACTGATGATGGGGCAATCGCCCTGAAACCGGTCTAACGGTTGGTCGGATCGACCAAAAGAAATTAATTTCTGCGTTTCATGGTAGGAAATAACTTGCGACGAATCTTCCAAGTCGAAGACGTTGCACAGGTGCCTGATGTATGATGCTTGTTCAGTGAAATTTTTCCATTTGAAAATGTCATTCACACAAAACAAATGAATAAATATACTTTATTGGTAACTTTCGACATACTCGTCTCTCATTTTCATCAAAGTTTATCAGGAGTTTTACTGATTATTGATTCAATTCAAATGAAAATTTTGATTAAGTATGTTGTAGATTTGGATATTTTCAGATTTTCATTTATTTTTTTATATTTTCAGATCATTATCTGTTGCAAGCAAATCAGGCTACAAACTGTACTCGTTGAATAATGCTGATATCCTAGAGGAAATATATTCCAATGGAAATGAGGACTGTTGGATTGTTGAAAGACTTTTCAGCAGTAGTCTTGTTACTATCGTATCTAATGCTTGCAAAAGGAAGCTGAAAGTATGTCATTTCAAAAGGGGTACTGAAATATGTCATTACTCGTATACACACAATATATGTGGTTTGAAACTCAACAGGTAAGAATTAGATGATAGAACAACAAACATGTAAGCTGTGACACAGTTCTAACGATTCTCTCTACCTTCTGTCTCATTTGATATAAATGATAACTGAAATGTACATGGTTCAGACGCACTCATGTGGATACAATTCAATAAAAAAGTCATTGGCAAAAAAACTCTCAAAGACGTAGTCAACTACAGAAGCCATTCTTATATTTAAGGTTTCAATAGGCGAATTTCGGACTGATTAACTTCCGCCAGTATGATGCAGTCTAAGGCGCAAATGAATGAATGATAGAACAGACTAGATGTGAGACTTTAATCATTTTCCAGGCATTCCCAAAAGATAGATTGTAAAATAAATAATCTAGAGGAGAATCTCTTGTAAGGAGTTCTTTGCCAAACTTAACATTTTGACAGTACCCTCGCTGTACTTCTTCGGTTTTGTCTGTTTTGTAAAAAAATATTCTAACCTGTTTCGTAGAAATAGTAGTCAGTATTCTAGTAATATGAATTCTAATATCAGCTATTGTAACTAACATGCTATCATCTGTCATAATTATACGTATTATGAGAAAGAACCTTATTTTCATGTAGTTCTCTACCAAAGAAATTAAAAAATATCAAAGCCTTTAAATTCAGAAGTTCGATAATTTTGTACACAAAAGGTAATAGTCCGGAATCCCTCGCCCTTTTTCGTTATTTATTACTAACAAGCTGATTTTCCGTGACTAGCTTCATTTTGACAAAACGCCCAGTATTTGCCAGTACAAAAAATTCATAAGTGGTAGTTAACAGGGGTAATAAGAACGTAATTTGTTGATTTGGCGATTGTCAAAAATTCATTACTAACTGTCTTTTTTTTATAATTCTGAAAATGATTATCTGAATTACGAAAAAAAATATTTGTCCTACAAAATGCTCGATTTGATCAAAGAGGTCCCCCCTTTACAACATGTACTATTTACAAAAACATGAAATATAATTACTAACCAGCTGAATTTTATTTGGTCAGTCAGTTGATATTTATATAATTTAACACTCACATTGTCCTACAAATTGCGTGGTATGTTTTTCTGGTCAGACACTCCAAAGTTGTCAATACCACAAGACCATTTTTTTTACTAGTAACCGTAGGACAAAGGTATCACGTGATAGATTAGTGTGTTTTTCGTCCAAATAAAACAATGTCCTACGAGAAAACAGGTATATATCCCTAGTCCTACAATAATAGTTATTTTCGTTTTCCTATGTGAAACATAACGTAAGTTGAAAATGTATTTTTCGAAATATCAACTTTATTATCTAGAATACATGAAAAAATTATTAACGCATAAAAAAAGAAAAAATTATTTTCATCTGACTCATCAGACAAATATTCATCATTGTCGCTGCTAGCATCACTCTCATCTTCATCAGTATCTTCTTCATTTTGTTCGTCTGTGATATCTAAATCTGTAATAACATGAATAAATTAATGAGTCGCCGAATAATAAAAAAATAAATTTCAATAACAATTATAGGTTACCTGGCAATTCATATCCTACAATTTTTTTTATTACTTCTTCATTTCCATTTTTTGATTTATAGCCTTTTTCAAATAGTATATACCGTTCTCTATCTATATCATTTTTTGTCTTTAAGAAAATGATGAATGAAGTATGTACACAAAAATTGCGGAATTAAAAAAAATTGGATAATTTTCAACAGACTGTTACAGTAAAAAAACAATAAATTGTAGTCTCAAGTGTCGGATGCAACCACAAAAAATTATTATCATTTACGGTTTCGAAGTAATTCAGAGAGAACTACAGAAAAATAAATCACAAATTTAGCTTCTCTTAAAAATGGTCCAGGGATATGATATTTATTTTTCGCAATTTCACCTCATTGATTTTTCAGAAAAATTAATACCATTGAATTTGCGTTTTTGGAAAATTGTGTTCGATAATTTGCCACGGAGATAGCGTCTATCAAAGAAAAAAAGTCATTTTGAGCTTGGACAATTTTTTAAAAAACCAAATTAAATGGTATTAAATTTTATAAGAAAACAATGAGGTGAGATTTTGAAAAAAAAAACGAATTTGAGATCCGTGGACTTTTTTGAGAGAAGCTTAATTTGTGATTTTTTTTTCTTTCTATAGTTCTTTCTGAATTACTTCGAAACCGTGGAAGATAAAAATTTTTCATGATAACCTCCAAAAACTACACACTTGGGACAATTTCCTTTTTTTACTCTACGACAATACTTTTACTGTAAAATTAACTACTGTATTAAATATATATCCATTACACTCCAAATTTTTTAGAAAAATATGTAAAGTATAATGTTCATAAAATGATTGTTTGAAAAATATTGCAATAATTTAATCATGGAAATGCTCGAATTTTTTTTTACATAATTACGTGAAAATTTTTACTTGATAAATTATTTTTCATATACTATGAAATGAAAAAATATTCAATCGACTTACCTTTCATAACACAAATATTTTTATTTCACTCTAAATTTTTTATAGCAAGAGGAATAATACCCGATTTTGTCGTCATTCCAATTTTCCGGTAGTTCGATATTACAATATTTGTGTTCATGATGCTTTCCAGCAAATAGAAAAGTTCGACAAGAAAGCCAAATATCTTCAGTGAATTTCTTAATTTCTTTGCATTTCTCTCGAAAGCGAGGGTTGTGAAATGCAGAGAATAAATCGATTTTTATATTTATGAATTTCGAATTCCCTTGGAGGATCGGCAAAACGTACCACCAATTTGTAGGACAACGTGGGTGTTGAATTATATAATTATCAACTAACTGACCAAATAAAATTCAGCTGGTTAGTAATTATTTTTCATGACCTCGTTAATAATACATGTTGGAAAGGGGGGACCGCTTCAATAAAATCTGGAATTTTTTAGGGCAAATGATTTACCGGCTAATATAAATAATTATTTTGCGAATTAAAAAATTAAAAAACAGCTAGAAATAAATGTTTTATTATCGTCAAACCAACATATTATATACCTGCTCCTCCTCTTAGTTACCACAATCGAGCATTTTCGTGAAGGAAACTGTTGGGCGTCTCATTGAAACGAAGCTACCCACGAAAACTCAACTTGATAGTAATTATTTTTACTCGTTCGATTGATGACTTATTTATTTTGTAGAAATTCATGTTGAATATAGAATAAAGAAAATACTTTTGTCTAGTTATTACTGTGTTTATTTATTCGTAACGAATAAATAAACACAGTAGAAACTAGACAAAAGTATTTTCTTTATTCTATAATTATTTTTACATCTGGTATCTGTACTACAACTTTGGAGTGTCGGACCAGAAAAACGTACCACGCAATTTGTAGGACAATGTGGGTGTTAAATTATATTAATAATAACTAACCGACCAAATAAAATTTAGCTGGTTAGTAATTATATTTCATGTCTTTGTAAATAGTACATGTTCCAAAGGGGAGACTTCTTTGATCAAATCAAGCATTTTGTAGAACAACTATTTTTTCGGCTAATTCAAATAATTATTTTCAGAATTATATGAAAAAAAAAACAGTTAGTAATGAATTTTTGACAACCGCCAAATCAACAAATTACATTCTTATTACCCCTGTTATCTACCACTTACGAAATTTTTGTACTGACAAATATTGGGCGTCTTGTCAAAATGAAGCTACTCACGAAAAATTAGCTTGTTAGTAATAAATAACGAAAAAGGGCGAGGGATCCCGGACTATAAACGCCACAATTCATTTCATTTCTGTCTTAGTTGAAATATATCATGAAATGTTTTAATATAGGTAATAAGAAGTCTGTTTTTGTTTTTAACTGAAATTTTGTTGATGTAACATTATTGCATTTTAATATTTCAACTTAAATCTTAAAAAATCGGTAACTACAATTTTTATGGTAAATAAGAATGAAAATGAACTTTTTGAAATCTTAACGTTTGTTGTTTCCATTGGTGATCGTATTGCAATAAAAATATATATATATATATATATATTTTTTATTTCAAGAGTTGATAACGGGAATACCGTTCTCAAGATGTCTTGTTCAAATACTGTACCATTACCTTTCACCGAGAAGTATCTGTTCTCTAAGAAGTTGGCTATGAAAGCGAGTAGATTTACCTTAATTTGTCAAGACTTTACGTCTCCAGACAGTGTTAAACACACGATGTCTATCAATTGATATTGCGATTACTTTATGCCTTTTTGCAAACGCTTCACAGACACTTGATTGTAGAATGACCAAATTATCTGTGGTGCACCGATATTTAAAATAGACCAGCTAACGGGAAACGGTTGTAACAGACGAATTTTATTGAAAATTTTGAGAAGGTGACTTTTACCCGAAGGTGGAAGTCTACAGAGAAAGATATAGAGAATATCATCAGGTGGGGGTTAAGCTTTTCACTTTGGATAATGCGTCTTCTAATTCGTCCATAGTTATCTATTCGAAGTTTGTCATCTTCTATCAAGTACGGTTCTGATTCTACAGTATCTCATTTCAATGAATTTGCTAACATAATTGTTGTCGATAGACTAATGTTTGAAAGTCTCAGCTGGTATGTTATAATCCGATCCGATGATCATCAAAGACAGTACAACCGCCTTCAACTAGAAATATAATTCCATGATTTCTTTTAGATCATTTGATTCTATTTATTTTCTCCCATAAATCAGCAATCGTATTTTCATTCAAACAGAAGACCTTATTATTCTTGCGTATTCATATACAAACTGGTAAACAATCTTAACTCACCAAAACTATTGTCTCAGCTAGAGTTTCATGTGCAAGAATCATTGGTAGTACTGAACAATGTTCAGTTTATATACATATAAACACAATAATAGAAAAAAGATCCGCTGATATTTGTTAATAAGTAGTCTTACCTAGGATAATTGAAAATACAAAAAAAAATAATACGTAATAATTTGGTATCACCTTAATGGTCTAATATTTCTTTTGAACAGAATAAGACTGTTAGAAGACTTTACATTTTCAGGTAGACTCTTATACTTAATAAATCCTTTAAAAATTTATGTTTTAGTGTTGAACGTTTTTGTTTCATTATTTACATACAAATTACTTCTTATTCTAGAATTATACTGAGGGATTTGATAATTAAAAATTTGTCGAAATATGAAGGTAGGAGGTTATGCAACATTTTGTAAATATAAATCATCGTTAAATATGTAAGCCTACTTTCTAAAGATAACCAATCTAGAGTATTTAACATTAAAGATATATGGGTACTTCTGTCACATCTCAAAATAATCCTCATTGTGTGATTCTGTAGTTTTTTTAGTGTTCTCATTTTATTTAAATCACTTGTGTATAGAAGAGTGGAAAAATATTTGACATATGGTTGTATAATGGTCTTATATACAGTTATCCATTATTGCATAGTTAAGTGTTAGGACCCTCTTGTGAAAAAATATAATTTCTTCAAAATTTCTGTATGCAAGTGAAATGGTTATTCACTGATAGATGCTTGTCCAACATGAATCCTAGATATTTAAATTCAGTAATGAGCTCAATTTTGTCATTTTCTATTTTTATTTCAATTTGATTTAAATCTAATTCCCTGTACTTAAACAGTGTAGTGAGTATCATAGCCTTTGTTTTGTTCACATTTAGCTTCAATTTATTAGTTTTCAAACATGTAGCAATATTATTCAATGCTTCATTGGATAGCTTATCTATATCTTTATCACTAACCGATACTAGGGCATCATCAGCAAAATAATGTTCATAATCACATTCATTACATTTGCAGATATCATTAATATAAATTAAGAATAGCAATGGCCTTAAAATACTTTCTGCGGTAAGCCGTGGTCTACGCTTATTTTTGTTGAGACAAACTCATTAATTTTGGTCACTGCTTTCTTCTTGTAAGGTAATCACTGATCCACCCAAGTACTTTTCTTTTAATGCTATTTTTTTTTTAATTAATATTTCACGATAAACAGTTTCAAACGCACGTTTAAGATCTAAAAATACTGCTACAGTGTACATGCCTTTACTCGTTTTATCTATATATTCAGTAACTGTAAGCTAAAGTGCGGATTCGCATGAATGTCTGGATCTAAAACCAGATTGTTTTTTTATTGAAATATTCCAACAGTTGTTGATATACTATTGATTATAATAGTTTTTCAGGTAGTGTTAATTGGCCGATATTCATCAGATTTTTTGTATTTGGAACTTTTTTGATATTGAACACTTTTATCCCAAAACTGTATATTATGTGTGCCAATCATCAAACAGTTATTTGAAATTTGTCAATTTTTCCTCCTTTTTTCTTTTTAATATTCCATGAATCTATTACTATTTCGATATGTATAAATTTCCTATATTTAACACTTTCATCCCAAAATTGTATACTATGTCCTGTAATTGTGTCCAATGCATGTTTGAACGATACATTTTTTTTTCTATTCAACATATTTCCTCCAAATATGGCGATATTTTCTGACTCTATTATGATCTTGGTGGATAGTTCGACTATCTCATTCACGTCTTGTCCAAGAATTGAAGAAGCGTCATTCAGTAATTTGATTTCTATGACATTTCTGTAACGAGTCCCAACTGTCTCGATCCACATTATTGAGCCTCCAGGAAGGTTGATATATTGGTATGCGGTCCTTGTTATATGATTGTTGTGAAACATCCCAGGAAAGCTTAGTAAAAAGAGATGTATTGCACAAAGTTGAGTCGATAGCCGAGTTGTTTCCTTATTGCTTTTCATTGTTGATTCTTGCTTTTACACTGTTGTTGAGTAAAATGAGATTGGACTAGTTTATGAAAGTTTCTAGGACAACTCCACGTCTATTGTAGGATGAACAACTCCACAACATGTTTGGAAACTGGTGTACAATCAGATCCATATCTTCAATAGTGATACATATTTGCAACTGGCGGTACATATATGTTACAAATACATAACTTCTGAAGGATAGTGAGCAGAACTGCTACAACTTCTATATCAGATGTCACTGGAACTTACTCTGCAGTGATAGATTTTCTATTGTCAATTGTAACTCCTCCGGAGGCCCCAAGTCCATTATTGCGAACATTGTAAAATGAGTTAGAGATTTTCAATTCGTATGTACAATTATCTTGAAAATTAGTTTCTTGTAAGCATACTACTTTTTTTCTTGAAACTGATACGTTGGTGTATTTTTCGATTTCATGAGTTTTCAGAATTTTTTTCCTAATTTTGGTGATTTTTATCCTAGTGCTACAATCTATCAGGGCGGAATATATTTTTGTAAGAATACCCATTAGGAAATGTATGAATCGGTATATTCTCGTGTTATACTCATTGGGCCAGATGATCCAAACAAATTCTCCAAGAAACTTGTAACTTAATCAAAATGGTGAAAATTTCCGAACTGGTGATAGTAGTGGGTACCTCAGGTAGAATTGAAATAGAAGGCTGGATTTCTGTTTCTTGACATGAAACAGCTACGTTATCAATTTTTTACATTTAAAGTAAGTGAGTTCATTTCGGACGTAAAAACACTGTATGGGATATATTCGTTTTGAAAAACTATTGATAAGATAGAGTGTTAGATTGAATATAGACTTGCATGCAGAAGCTCAGTATGTGGCTAACTTCAGGTTGTGAAATTCCGATTTTGGGAAATGTAATAGGGAAGACGAGTTGTTATCCCAAGGCCTCCAAAGACTGTTTTCTCTAATATCGTGAGGGATAAAGCGACATACATTTGAAAGGTTAAGTCAGCTTGCTGGTGTTAATCTCCGAGCATTAAGAAATTTATTGTTCATCACTATTTCATCCCCTTGGATAAGGAAAGTATCCACTACTGCAGTACTAGAGAAGTATAAACAAACAAGCAATTCTTGAAGAAAAGATTATATCTTTAGGTTGAACTTTGGTTCGAAGAGCATAATTCCGTCAATAGTTTTAAAAAATATTGCCTGCTCTCTGGATGGAAAGTTTTGGATTTGAATTGCATTAGAATAGTTATTGGGGGGAACAATAGGTTGTACAATTTGAGTAACCCTTTAGTCAGAGACACTCGGCGGAGTTAGGTTAGGTTGCTCATAACTGTTTCAATCACGCCATACCTTTTTCAGATACAAACCAGTTGACATGGATGAAAAAAAAAGTTGATTGTCAAAAAAAATAAGCACTTTTATAAAAATTGTGCCTGTCTCACTAATGAAAACTGTAAGTGAACTCTTATCACACTTTTTCGCTAACTTCATCATTAAACGAATTCGCTACAACCCTTCAATACGGTTCATGATAAGCAACCAAATAAAAATATTGTTGTTATTAAAATATGTGTCATCAAACTAAGAAGTAAACTAAAGGGAGTCGGCAAGGCTTTCTGTACCAGCTGTTTCAAAATATCTTGTTCCAACCAAAAAAATAATCAATTTTTCATCTGTTTTAGAATCCGTTTGGTCGTCTGTCTTGAGGAAAGCTTGTACATTCACAATATAAGAGACATGAAAGTTCTTCATACAATAAGAGACACACCCCGTAATCCTAATGGACTACTAGCCTTGAGCATAGATGTCGATAACTGCTTTTTAGCTTATCCTGGCTCATCTACTTCTGGCGAGATTCAGATATTTGATTGTGTAAATTTGGTAAGTATTCAACTCAATTTTCAAATATATATATATATATATATATATATATATATATATATATATATATATATATATATATATATATATATATATATATATATATATATATATATATAATACATAGAAGTTATAAAGCTTCAATATGTTAATATTAAAATACATATTAAAATACTGAAAATGGAGGAAAATCAGTTGCATCATTCAAAAATTTCTTTTATCATGCTGTAACATTGCTATATTCTAAACCGTAACAGATAAGAAGACGATTGAATGGTAAAAAAGGTAACTGTCATCGGGAACAATACAATGGTCGAAGAAAATTTACGGGGACTCTCGCCCTTCTCAAATTATACGGAAAAAATCAAAAATGTTGTTTTTCGTTTTTTACGAATACAATTTTTGTGGGCAATTTCTCGTAAAGAACAATCTTGATTAGCATAATTTTTCTAACTGGCCAATCCTAAATTTAAAAAAAAATATGTTTTCACTGTGTAAATTTTTATGTGGTAATATGTGCTTACCCATAACATTTATTTGATTCCTCACACTTCCAGCAATCACGCATTTTCTTGTTTTCTTTCTGACAAATGCACCATAGTTCCTCAAAATTCTATCTGAATCGTCTAAACATTTGGATGTTCGGAATACGATGATTCTGGTATAGCTCAACATACATATTCCTTGCCAAAGAGGATTTCTATTTGATTTTGCATAACTAAATAGCGTATCAGTCCTTTCATCATTTGAATACATCTTTGATATGTTCATATCTGTTCTCAACAGATATCAACAACACATTCATTTTTTCTGCCATAGAAACCAAGCAAATAAATTGATGGATGTAGCCGTTACTATGTGGTAGGAGATCATGATGAAAAAAGAAATGAAAATTTCTATGTTTTTTACCGCTTTTATTTGTAACTAACGTTACTGCAGTTTCGTCCTATATGGACATTTTCAAGTTTATTGTTTAAGTTTGAAAATGTCCATATAGGACGAAACTGCAGTAACGTTAGTTACAAATAAAAGTGGTAAAATATAAATAAAAGGGACCTACTAAATATACCACCTTCTTCATTTCGGTACCAAAATATTGCAAATTTTTCAAGTAAAATTCATCGATCATTTCAAAATCGACTCTTGGTAAGTTGTCGGGAGTCATCTTTAACAAAACTAGGCTCAACATTCATTTCGAAATTATTTTAACAAAAACACGAAGTTTGTGGAAACCATTGACAATAGAAAGAATATATTGTCGCATGCACTACAGAGGGCGCTAGCTGACTGGATGACAATATGGCTAATATACCAGTAACGTTGAATTCCTTATTTTTGGTGGGTGACATGAATGCATAATTGATTAATTTTATTAGAGTTCATGAGCATTCGAAAACCATTTGAAAATACAGCTTGTTTAATTTTATTTAGAATCATATTTAGATATAACTTGTATTATATCAGATATCAAGGCAAATATTATTGTCCATTTTTATGCTTAATTCGTGGATTCGAGCGATCTTACTATTGTAAATTTATTTGTTTGCTGGCTTTATTCTTAAAAAAAATGACTGAATAATTACAAAAAATTTCAATTGATCGTTCGTTTTCTCAGGAAAATTGAGTACCCATATCACAATTCATTGGTTTATTCGGTATTGAAAATGTATGTCATATCGCATCCATTCTGCTTGTTTTTGCAACATTGATTTTAAACTTTTTCTTAGGTGACAGTTCGCAAAGGAACAATTCGTTTTTTCATCGAGTTTAGTTTGTGTATGTTTTAAAAGTGTTTTAGAGATATATTTGAATATTAATATGGTGCATTCTTGTACCGATTTTAATTGTGCGGAAAGGCACAAGGAAACAGAAAGTGCATTGGTTTATAAGTGAGTTATTTCATATAATGAGTTTAGGTTCCCAAAGGATAAAATGATGAGAGAAAAAATGGGTGAAAGTATTGAAAAGAAAGATTTACAATCCTTCTACTCTTCCAAGACTTTATAGAAATCATTTAAAAAGTGAAAGGGGAACAAAAATATTGAATTTGATGACACAGTTTTTTATTTCAACTTCAAGTATTCTCCACAGAAAGTATTATCTGGAGTTAATCCTGTTACTGAAAGTATGAAACAAAATTACCTAAATTTTATCATATAATTATGTAAAAGACTAGCAGCAGGATGTCATGCAGTGAGAGTTGTTGCAAGAGAGTTAGACACTACTATCACAAGATCAGTTTATTTTGCACAAATTGAATCTTATTTACGTTATGGAATTTGTTTCTGGGGAAATTGTGCAAAATTTCGTTTCAATATGGTATTCTCTCTACAAAAAAGATCCATCAGATATTTATGCAAGGCTAGCTACAGGGATTCATGAAGCAAAAAATTCTGACCTTAGTATGTCTTTTTATTTTGGAAACAGTGTGTCTTATCCACAAAAAATATAAAAATCAATTTAGTAACACAGCAACTTATAGTACACGTCAGTCTTACTCCGTTTCCCTTCCCACACCTTCTCTAGCCCTTACACAAAATTCTATTATTTTCAATAGCAAGAAGTTATTTAACCACCTTCCCATTAATTTAAGGCGAATATATAATGAAAAGAAATTCAGAAAGAAAGTGAAAGAATTCCTTGTTGGGAGGCCCTATTATAGTGTGGACGAATTCTACCAAGGCTCTATGGAATAATTGACATGTAACTTTGTGGAAACAGGTTATTTATTGAAACCAACACGTAATAGCTATCAATGTTCATTATGTAGAATTATATATTTACGTTTACTTAATATTCATAAATTCATGTACTTATATTTGTAGCTGTTCAGCTGGACTCAATATTGTTCTGTCCATATACTCTGCTCCTGTGTTCAAGCATTATTTTATAGTTTATATTTGTTAATTGTCCCTTATACATGTTTTACTTTACTAGACTTTGCCAATAAGATGTATATATCTTGGGTAATAAAGCATATTTTGAATTGAATTGAATTGAATTAATGGTATTATTACCTCAGAAGCTTTTGTTGGGTCAGTTCGAGTAAAATCAATTTTGTCTATACTTGACCTCATTCAACCTTCTTCTAAAGTTTTGGAAGATTCAACAGATTACCCAAGCGAGCCTATAATGCTTGAATTTAGTAGCTATATTAGAAAGAGGTATGTATGTAGGAATCTTTTTTTTTAATAAATTGCGGTTGTACAGATTGAGGATTGTAGAATAAATTGAATATTTGAAATGATTCTTTAATCCAGTTTGCTATATTTTTTGATTTTCATATTTGTATATTATTAAATAATCCATAAAATCATAGTTTAGGTAAATATTTTGTGATCTATCGACTTTGAGTACTGATTTTAGATATAGAACTTATTTTCAAACATGATTTTTCGTGTACATTTTATTCCATGTGGAGAATTTTTCATTAATTGAAACGTTAACGGGTTCATATACACTTCCATAATTAAATTAATAATTATAGACTCCGTAAATTTTACGATTTGGCAATGTTGATTATTTCTATTGTTCCTATTGATCAATCGAACAGGAAGCGGGAATAGGGTCGTGACGTTACCACCCTACCACATTCGACTTTCAATAATTAATTACGGGAAAACTACGGTACTTAGAGAGATAAAACAAAATACACTGTTTTTCAATTTAAAATTTCTATCAAGTGAACTATAAACAAAAAATCATGAAACAAGCCCATTACAACTAAAGCCAAAATCGATGATGATAATTCTAAACTCTCCAGAAATTAAAATCGGTTCAGATTTAACTCTCAATCAGAGAAACTACCTTGGAAATCTTGGACAACTCAACGATAGGAAGGAAAAAGGAGAAAACAATCTGAACTACGATACCTACAGGGAAAGGTGAAAATTGTTTCTAACACCCCTCAAAGAAAAAACTAAATTATACGGATAGCACTCTGACTGAACAGAACATATTGACCTTAGACTACCAAAATGTTAGAGGCATTAGAACTAAAATCACGACATTAGAGCTTAACGCACCTACCAGCGTTCAGTTAGAGTCAATATGATTCCTCTCATTTGACTAGAATGGTGGTTTGATAGTGTGTGCAGGTACCTATCTTTGTGCATGGGTCTTCGGTACACTTTGTCAGTTAGTCTAGCACCACATCGTTCGATGAGTACATCTAGGAATGCTAGGAATATACTCATCGAATGATTTGGTGCTAGACTAACCCACAAAGTGTACCGAAAACCCACAAAGTGTACCGAAAACCCACACACACGCATAGGTACATGCATGCACTATCAAACCACCATCCTAATTAAAAGAGAGGAGTCATCTCAACTCCAACCAAACGGGCCCGAAGAATATGTGAACCAGAGCATCTAGAGGCATAACTGGAACATTTTCGAGTGACCTTGAGATCGAGTGGATTGCGTGTACTCGAAATCGACAAGGCCAACATGCAATTTGAAGAAAAGTATTTGGTTTACATCAATCAGGTTTAATGTGGAATAAAACTCTTGATTCATGTGTATACTACAGGAAAGAGAAAGAACTAATAATCACCACTTATGTAGACGATATCTTATTGTATGGAGAATTGGAATGTATTTGTGAAATGGTGCAACCGAAAGCAAAGATGTGTTTGTTGTCTTGAGCACAGTAGAATCGAAATGTGTCGCACTCACTGAAGCAGCAAAGGATTTTATATTTCTTAAAAAACTGGCAGAAGGAATATGTCAGAATGTACTTCAAAGAAGGTTTTCTAATTTTTATATACAACCAAGGCGCTATGAAACTTGGGGAAAATTATACCACATCGGATCGATCCAAGCATATAGATTTTTTTATATGAGACTTGATAGAATAAAAGCAAATCATTCTGAAATATGTCACATCGAACTTGAATTTGGCTGACAATTTGACAAAGAATATTCTATCCCCCAAATTTATAGAGAGCGTGAAATTTCACCATAAATTTCATCATTAGAAGAAATTTGTTTCAGGAAGGGTTAATTTTTGTAATATATTTATAATGAACGACGTTGTTATGCATTATATATGTCAGTTGAAAATATAATTTTGAAAACCGTTCTCAATCACTTTTGCTTTTCATATTTTCGTGAATCTACACTGCAATTCTTTCATTCTATTGTTTAATAACAGTAGCAGTACGCCTGTCCCGCCGCGGACCAGATAAGGTTTTCAGTGTTTTGTAGTCCCTCTCTTGACAACTGACCTGGTTTGTTCAAAAACTAAATTTATTTGGTCAAGTTTTAATATGTGCTAGTCACAATAAAGTCTCACGGGTTGTATCGGAGATTTTGGCGGTGGCAATTTTTAACTTTTGAAGATTGTTAGTATGTGGCAGCTGGTTAATGGAAAAATTCATTCTGAAAACCACTCATATGAATAGATAAAATAGTCGGTAAACGTGTCAACAGTTTTTTACAAATCTCGTATGTTCACATAAATATCAATCAATCAATGAACATGGGATAATTGTTTGTTTTACAGGTGATTGATTTAATGGTGTATTTTCATTAAATAAATGTTAATATGACTTAAGATTTTCCATATCATTAAATCAATTAAATTATTTTCGAAATCTCAGTATCATATACATAATAATGTATTTTATTTATTCTCGTAGCAAGCGCAAACGATGATACAAGCTCATCAAGGTCCTTTGGCTACTTTCGCATTTAGTCCTTGTGGTACACGAATAGCTACAGCTTCAGAAAAAGGCACTGTGATAAGGATCTTCTCTACATTTGATGCCACTAAATTATATGAATTTAGGAGGGGAGTGAAGCGATGTGTTACCATGAGTTGCTTGTCCTTCAGTCTTTGCGGAGAATATTTATGTTGTAGTAGTAACACAGAAACTGTACATATTTTCAAAATGGAGGATGTCGGGAGGTAAGATATATACTAAAATCAGTTAATTAGACACTTGTGGTGCACTATTTGGAACTTTTGGTGTAGTGATGAATATAAATGAAGTTTTATCCCAACATCAAACCGTTGTTTTTAAAACCTTGACACGTGTTTCGATCATCAAGTGATCATCTACAAGAGGAAGATTAAACTAAATATACAATCAATTAATCTAACATTTATTGAATCATTTTTCCTTCACAATCACTTTAGACAAAAAAAAAACATAACATCATCATAAAATACTGGGTGATTCAACAGATCTAACATAAAAAAGTCAATATAAAACACAGAACATAAAAAGTTAATAAGCTACAATAAAATTAGGATCCAAGGAGAAACTCATTCACAGAGTAGTATGCTTTTTGTGATAGAAAAATCTTGAGTCACCTTTTAAAGACATTGATGTTTGAGGATTTAATGTCCTCACTAAGCTTATTAAATAGCTAACCTCAATGCACATGGGGTGATTCTTTGATAATGTCAATATACTATAAGGTTGATGTAGTTGAGTGTTATTTCTGGTGAAATGTTCATGGATTTGCTCATTTCTAGGAATAATTGAAATATTTTTATAAATATATATATATATATATATATATATTTATATAAATATATATATATATATATATATATATATATATATATATATATATATGTAATGTAATGTAAGTCACAAACCGGATTTGAAGCTTTATAACTTCTATTTAATTATCTGCGAGCGCTTTCGACAGCTGGTCGTGCTATCTTCATCTAGGCTATACTCAAACTGGTTTGAGTTTGAGTAGAACCTAGATGATGATAGCACGACCAGCTGTCGAAAGTGCTCGCAGATAATTAAATAGAAGTTGTAAAGCTTCAAATCCTTTTTGTGACTTACATTAATATTAAAATACTGAAAATAAAAGCTTGAGAACATCATGTGAAACTGTATGTTTTAACCGACGTAGTAAATATATATGTTTACTGAGCTTCAGTTTGACACTAGTACAATTAACTTGATGTAAAGTTTCATTATTCAATCTAACCAAATAGCTTTTATCAATTGTTGTATTTTTAGTAACAAAGTTGAGCATTTGAGATTTGGCAGAACTTAGCAGTAAGCCATTTATAGAACACCACTCAGAAATTTGATGAGTTACTTCATTAGCTTTGACAATTACTTCAGACAGTTCCCGCAGATACCAAGATGCTATTATCGTCCGCAAAAATAACAGTAATAGAAGCTTTTGAACAAAATTTCGGAAGATCGTTAATACATACATACATGCAATGTTGTCCTTATTTATACCATAGATACATCTGCTGGTACCTGCATCTTAACTGTCTTAAATTCATTTTACAATGTGGCCTTATCTAATAGTCAGGTAAATCTGATAATTAAAATAATATTTCAACAAGCTATATAGTATAGGTATTATATAGTATTAGGTATTGCTCCACCATCTTTATTCATAATATTATTATGTTTACTTATTTCTACACTAATGGGCATCTATAGTCTATTTCAAAAGAGTGTAGAGTAATAAATCATGAAGTGTCATAAAATTTGCCTGAATTTCGTTGTCGTCCATGGGCGTAGGCAAATCTTAGGATTATTAAACTTAATAATTAAAGTAAATTAAAAATTACAGACATAGATAATAATAAAAGGCCATTTTTGGGAAGTAATTTGGTCTAAAACTAAGTACCTACATGTATTTAGGTAAGTAAAATTTCTTAAAAAAAGATTAAGATTAATTTTAGTGGTTCTTGTAAACTTATTTAATATGCAATTTGGGTTCATATACTTGAGCATGATTTCTCAAAAAAGGGTTAACACTTAGTTCCGAGGTGCCATGTCATTATAATAATCCCTTTTTGACCCTGCCCACCAATCATGCAATACCTATTAAACCCAGGTAATTAAGAAAAAGGGTTTAAATATATTGTAATGGTATCTTAAACATTCGAGTTATAATAGTAATTGTTACTACACCAATTAAACGTACAGTGATATTGTGATATAGAAATAGTGAAAAAGTTATAAAATGGGGACATTTACTCCAAAGAAAAGAAGTGTAAAAAATTCTCCGCTATCTGTTTGCGAAAAAGTTATAATTTTAAATGTATATGATTGCATAAAACACGATCACCCTAGTTTGTCTGTGCAAGAAAGTGTTGAGCGATGTGCCCGAATGACTGGAATTGGACAGTCCACGATTTTTAAATTATTGCGAGAAAGAAAGATATCAGGCCAGGTAAGTCCATGCAAGAGAAAATCAGGAAGACCAATAAAAATCTTAGATGAAGACACCAAATGTGACATTCGAAGAAAAGTTCATTCGTTTTATTTTAAAAAGGAAATACTCACTCTTGAAAAAATATTTATCGAGATAAGCCAAGATAACGATATTCCTTTGATATCCAGAAAACTTTTATGGAAAACTTTAAAAAGTATGAATTTTGC
This sequence comes from Leptinotarsa decemlineata, assembly GCF_025532065.1. Lineage (NCBI taxonomy): Eukaryota > Metazoa > Arthropoda > Insecta > Coleoptera > Chrysomelidae > Leptinotarsa > Leptinotarsa decemlineata. Next base: position 23,128,156 of record NW_027412668.1, on the reverse strand, counting down.
CTGGGAAAAGCACAATCGAAAGGCACTATTACTGGAAAGTGATGAAATTGTTTGCTGGAGACGAAAATATTTGACAACTATAAAGCAGTACCGCAGAGAGCAAAAGAAATTTTTTTATCTTGATGAGACGTGGATAAACGAAGGTTATATAGTCAAAAAAATGTGGCAAGATAAAAATATAACAAGTTCTCGCCAAGCTTTCATAGAAGGCCTTTCGACGGGTATTAAAGTGCCTTCGGGAAAAGGGAAGAGGCTTATAATTGCTCACATTGGAAGCGAAGACGGATTTTTAAAAGAAGGTTTGTTAAGCTTTGAGTCGTGCCGGACGGGAGATTATCATGAGGACATGAATTCGAATGTCTTCGAAGACTACTTCGGGGAAATGTTAAAATTTCTTTCAGCTGATTCGGTCGTGGTTATGGATAATGAAAGCTACCATTCAAGGCGCTTAGAGAAGGTACCAACTTCAGCTTGAAGAAAGCAAGAAATTATTAACTGGCTGTCAAATAAAGGTATTCAGTTTGAGACGAATTCAGTAAAGAAGGAACTACTAGCCATAGTAAAACAACATAAATCTCGCTTCATGAAATATGCCGTAGAAGATGTAGCAGAAAAGTATAAAGTAACTGTGCTGCGCCTACCGCCATATCATTGCGAATTAAATCCTATAGAACTTATATGGGCACAAGTTAAAGGATATGTTGCAAGGCACAATACCACATTTAAAATGAAAGATGTCAAGGTATTGTTTGATCAAGCCATTATGGAAATCACATCAGAAAACTGGAAAAAAGCAATCCAGCATGTTTTAAAAGAGGAAGATAAAATGTGGGAACTGGACAACTTGGTCGATCAGGTGGTTGACCCTATAATTATAACACCAGGGGATGATGACAGTTCTTCGGATGAAGACTATACTGATGTAGAATAATTTAATTGAATTGTAAATATACTGTAGCGGGATAAGCAATCTGGACAGAGACCAGTGTATCAGTGACAGTGACACTTTTGCTTAGGTTAGGGTTTAGAATTAAGGGTAGTCTGAATAATTATTTTCTCGGAAGGTTCTCGAAAATTGTACCTAGTAATCTCTAGAACATTCAATTAGGGTATAAATAGAGTGTTGTTAAACGTTAAGGGAAGTTCACAGTTTTAGTATTGTTCAGATGTCAAATTGTAATAACGTATCCAGTAAAGTTCTTGTCGTTTTTGTGAATAAATTGATTTAAAGTCCCCACAAGTGTTTCAATACGTAAAGTTCGTTCGTGTGTGTTTGTGAGTATTTCCCGATTTCGGTTCGTATATATTTTATTGTTACATTTTATATTTTTTTAATAACACTTCTGCTGTATTAAATTTTTATTTCCTTTAATATAATTTTTATGAATGCATATTCTTTTGGCAATTATCCCACTAGCGCGCCTCTGGCTCAGTATTTATCCGTCGATAACAATGGACAAATCCCTTAAAACAGGGTGATACCTACCTGCTCTTTATGAAACGACATAATTTTGCAATGCGGACTAGGGAAGTGACAGAATTTATTGACGGATCACCCTGTAGCGCTTTTGAATACTTAATGAGATTTTATTACTCTACACTCTTTTGAAATAGACTATAGATGCCATTTGTTGTTAACTTGTCTAACTAATCTTAATGAACTAAAGTCTATGGAATGGTTTTGTTGCAAAATATAATAGATAACTGCTGACTTTTCCAGAAAAATCGGCAACAAAACCATTCCATTCACTTCAATTCATTAGATCTACAAGAGTGTAGAAATAAGTAAACATAATAATGCCCGAATGACTGGAATTGGACAGTCCACGATTTTTAAATTATTGCGAGAAAGAAAGATATCAGGCCAGGTAAGTCCATGCAAGAGAAAATCAGGAAGACCAATAAAAATCTTAGATGAAGACACCAAATGTGACATTCGAAGAAAAGTTCATTCGTTTTATTTTAAAAAGGAAATACCCACTCTTGAAAAAATATTTATCGAGATAAGCCAAGATAACGATATTCCTTTGATATCCAGAAAACTTTTATGGAAAACTTTAAAAAGTATGAATTTTGCCTGGGAAAAGCACAATCGAAAGGCACTATTACTGGAAAGTGATGAAATTGTTTGCTGGAGACGAAAATATTTGACAACTATAAAGCAGTACCGCAGAGAGCAAAAGAAATTTTTTTATCTTGATGAGACGTGGATAAACGAAGGTTATATAGTCAAAAAAATGTGGCAAGATAAAAATATAACAAGTTCTCGCCAAGCTTTCATAGAAGGCCTTTCGACGGGTATTAAAGTGCCTTCGGGAAAAGGGAAGAGGCTTATAATTGCTCACATTGGAAGCGAAGACGGATTTTTAAAAGAAGGTTTGTTAAGCTTTGAGTCGTGCCGGACGGGAGATTATCATGAGGACATGAATTCGAATGTCTTCGAAGACTACTTCGGGGAAATGTTAAAATTTCTTTCAGCTGATTCGGTCGTGGTTATGGATAATGAAAGCTACCATTCAAGGCGCTTAGAGAAGGTACCAACTTCAGCTTGAAGAAAGCAAGAAATTATTAACTGGCTGTCAAATAAAGGTATTCAGTTTGAGACGAATTCAGTAAAGAAGGAACTACTAGCCATAGTAAAACAACATAAATCTCGCTTCATGAAATATGCCGTAGAAGATGTAGCAGAAAAGTATAAAGTAACTGTGCTGCGCCTACCGCCATATCATTGCGAATTAAATCCTATAGAACTTATATGGGCACAAGTTAAAGGATATGTTGCAAGGCACAATACCACATTTAAAATGAAAGATGTCAAGGTATTGTTTGATCAAGCCATTATGGAAATCACATCAGAAAACTGGCAAAAAGCAATCCAGCATGTTTTAAAAGAGGAAGATAAAATGTGGGAACTGGACAACTTGGTCGATCAGGTGGTTGACCCTATAATTATAACACCAGGGGATGATGACAGTTCTTCGGATGAAGACTATACTGATGTAGAATAATTTAATTGAATTGTAAATATACTGTAGCGGGATAAGCAATCTGGACAGAGACCAGTGTATCAGTGACAGTGACACTTTTGCTTAGGTTAGGGTTTAGAATTAAGGGTAGTCTGAATAATTATTTTCTCGGAAGGTTCTCGAAAATTGTACCTAGTAATCTCTAGAACATTCAATTAGGGTATAAATAGAGTGTTGTTAAACGTTAAGGGAAGTTCACAGTTTTAGTATTGTTCAGATGTCAAATTGTAATAACGTATCCAGTAAAGTTCTTGTCGTTTTTGTGAATAAATTGATTTAAAGTCCCCACAAGTGTTTCAATACGTAAAGTTCGTTCGTGTGTGTTTGTGAGTATTTCCCGATTTCGGTTCGTATATATTTTATTGTTACATTTTATATTTTTTTAATAACACTGTTCTGCTGTATTAAATTTTTATTTCCTTTAATATAATTTTTATAAATGCATATTCTTTTGGCAATTATCCCACTAGCGCGCCTCTGGCTCAGTATTTATCCGTCGATAACAATGGACAAATCCCTTAAAACAGGGTGATACCTACCTGCTCTTTATGAAACGACATAATTTTGCAATGCGGACTAGGGAAGTGACAGAATTTATTGACGGATCACCCTGTAGCGCTTTTGAATACTTAATGAGATTTTATTACTCTACACTCTTTTGAAATAGACTATAGATGCCATTTGTTGTTAACTTGTCTAACTAATCTTAATGAACTAAAGTCTATGGAATGGTTTTGTTGCAAAATATAATAGATAACTGCTGACTTTTCCAGAAAAATCGGCAACAAAACCATTCCATTCACTTCAATTCATTAGATCTACAAGAGTGTAGAAATAAGTAAACATAATAATATTATGAATAACGGTGGTGAACCAATACCTACATAGCTTGTTGAAATAATATTTTAATTATCAGATTTACCTGACTATTAGATAAGGCCATATTATAAAATCAATTAAAGACTAGTAGATAAGGCAACATTGTAAAGTTACTTGTGATATACTGTTCGGAACCTTTGGTGTAGTAATTAATATTACTGGAGTTTTTTCCCAACACCAAATCGTTATTTTTACACCTCGACACGTGTTTCGATCACCAAGTGATCATCTTCAAGAGGAAGATAAACAGTTTATTATAAAACAGTTTTATCTTCCTCTTGAAGATATAAGTATCTATGGTTTAGAAGAGGTATCTATGGTTTAACATTGTAAGGATAACATTGCAAGTATATTTAGTTTATTCTTCCTCTTGAAGATGATCACTTGATGATCGAAACACATGTCGAGGTGTTAAAAATAACGGTTTGATGTTGAGATGAAATTCCAGTAATATTCAATTAATTAGAGTCACAAATTCATAGGTTATAGTTTATTGATTTATTTCATTAGTAAAAAAAATATTGGTACGACAAAGAAAAAGACCTCATTTATGTCATAAGTTTTATACAATATCTTTAAACTGGCTCCATAATTTTTTTTTCAAATTTCAAAATCATGTATCATTACATTTAAACTCGGAGATAATTCGACATGCTATCTGCCACATAAATTTGAATTATTGGGATTTGCAATGTTGGATTAGTCTTCTATGAAAGGTACTACTTTGTGGATGCCAAACTTAATATAGCGAATATTAGGAAGCTGTTTCTCTGGGATATATTGAAAATTGTAATCTGACAACAAATGAACTAATAAATGTTTTTATATTTTGGACACTTATAAATGCTTCTGTTTTCAGTAAAAAAAAAAGTACACAGGAAACCGGTTGGGCGGGATATTTCAGTTTGTATCTACCTGGGACAGTAACAAAGGTATTTAATCAAGGCAGATCATTTGCCGCTGCGCACCTACCAACATTTGGATGCAAAAACGTCTTAGCCATTTCAATGTAAGTCATGTTCAATAGTTTAATATAATTTAGGAATCATATATTAAAGGGTAAGACTTCGTAATACTAGAGACAAAATAATACCTTGTCCCTACAGCTAATATGATGAAAAGAACAGAACAGGAATTAGGCTATAGAATGAATTAAGTGTTGAGTATCGTCATCAGTCATTTAGAAAATTCAAAGACTTATAGAAGCCAGTTTTGCAACTAAACAGTGAAAGACACTTCCAACGGCAATCAATGTAATTCCACCATCTTTCTATTTTAAAGCACATAACAAAGCATCAAATAAAATAGGCCAAATTCCATTGTTCACAGAACCTGATAGAAAACCATTACAAAGGGCTGTTAGTGATGATGAAATCTTTGAAGCACCAAAACTAGCACTGTAAGTCATACAGACGAGATGGTCTCAAAGAATTCAAATCTCCAGAAGAACTAGTACGAAAAAACATAATTGCTTTATAAACTTCATGTTTATTCACATCTAAAAAACTAGTTGCAGAGATGTTAGTTTTTGACTGGAATTCACGGAAAGTTTCCATGTTAAATTTTTCCAGTTTTTCATCAGAACCTAGAATTTTTACAGTTCATAAAAAATCTCCATCTGATACTCAGGATTTTTAGATTTCTTGGTATATTTAATTTCACAAGGTGTGAATGTAGTTTGATTTAAGTTTCTTTTTATTAATACTTGATATAGATTTTTTGCGTTTGCCGTCACCAGACGGAATTTGGTAACTATTGGTACCAAACAAAAGAAGTTTTTCCTAGGATTCGATGGAATTGGCATTCAAAAGACCAGAAGCAGAAAAAAATTTGGCTGCCTTCAGTATTCTCTGTGAAACAATACAATTACGTTTTAAAGCAGCCAGTCTCTCATGGGTATGCGAGCTTTTTTGGTTTCTGAGATATCAATGGTGCCAGGAACATGAATATTGCTAGTATTTTTTAGAATTCTGATATATATTCGCATTGTGTATATTTAAACCAACAGAATTCTTGAATGATTTGCAGCAAAAATCACATAAAGATGTGGACAGTGACATTGACTTCAGTCTGGAGTAAGCTGAAAACTTTTTTTTCTTAATGAGATTGAAAATAATTATTACTACAAATGTGATGGAATTGACTGATACTTGATGAGCATTTGTGATAATGTATTTGAGTAATACTTTATTGTGAGATTCATAAGAGTATTACTACTTTCAATACATGCACGATTTGTGATATTTAAACGAAACGAAAAATTTGACAAGTAAACTAATATTTTTCCATAATCATATAAGGATTTCATTTTGGCCGAAAATATTCACTTGATGAACTCTGTATGTTATTTTTGGTTGTTAATGCTCCAAATAATTCATAAATCTACTCTGACATTATGTTCATTATGAGCCCTGCAGTAGGGGGCTTTAGAATAACCCCGCCAGGTGAGTTGTCATTTGTGGAGGTTAGAGTCTAAATGAGACTTCATTCTGAGGTACGTGTATCGAACAAACGAACCAAACGCGGTGAGATTTTGATCCAATAACTTGAACATAGTTCGATGTGGTTGTCATCTCTCGGGATACAAGTTTAAATACATTTCCGATGTCCTCTTTTTTCTTAATTCGTGAAAGCCATTTTTTGCCAAAAATCCAATGACTTATACAATAACAAAATGTCACTGAGTGTAACAAATTGAAAGTCAAATTTAGAAACATCAAAGTCAAAGCCTATAAGAATGAATTTTTTCGAAATCTCTAATTTTTCGAAAAAGAATGATTACTTATGATACATCATTGAAAAGGTAAAATCCGGTTCTATTCAAAACAAAAAGAATCCAATGTAGCGCCCATAAGAAAAAATAAAGTTGATGAAAATATCATTATGTAGTAGGGAAAAAGTGGCAATGTGGAAGTGCAATTTATTTTCGAATCCTTCGACAAATAAAGCCAGAAAAAACTATTTTCCGAAATTTTGGAATTTCAGAACTTTCTCAACGGCATATTGTTAGTCAGGTAAATACCCAACTTTGCCTCAATTTAAGCAAATTGAGCAGAGCTATACCTATGATTTCACTTTTGAAAAAATTCCGACCCGTATGAGTCTTGATATTGGGTTCAAATATCCATAATTTGTGGTACAGTTTGGTAATTCAAACAAAGCATGATTCCGAGTTGCTTTTCAATTCTATTTTGGAAAATTGTATTGACGTATATGAAAACTGTGTATTTCTAAAGACTAATATTATTATACAGTAGCATCTTCAGGCATGTTTAGTACATATAGCTCAAATGATGAGACTGCAGAAAAATACAGAAGACTAATCTCATTTGGCTTGGCTTCGCAGCAAACCTCTTTGGGAACCTTGTTTATTTTTGATATTTGTGATTAGAGTCTTCGTCGATCTCAAAGATGCATATAATATTGTGTATTAATTATGAACATGCCTGATACATGCCTGATAAAGCTATTTTATAGAAAAATACATATCGAGGATTTGAAAACTATTTTGTGAAAATCTCAATAAGTAGTGATCATATATTTTTGTCATAGATTTTTATCATGTGTTGGCGAATTCCATCACATTATCTTAATGCGGTTTTTATACATATAACTAAGTGAAATATGGTCACTAAAAGGGTTTCAATTTCATTCGAGTAAATTCTAGTTTTATCGGATTTCAAATCAAAGCAAAAGTTATTTGTTGAAGTTGATGATATGTAATGGCATGGATGTGGAGAATATCTAGGAACATTTCTGCATTATTATAAAATTCAGCGTGCCTAAAGACAAAATTATCAATATTTTCATAAAAAGGGTCATAAGCAGAATATGTCAGAAACATAACCCCTGCAAAGTTCGGTAAAAATTGCTCACCGATATTTGTGGAACTTGAAATGATGACCCAATATTCAAACATTGTTCCTGAAAATTTATTTCTTGTTTGACACAACACAGGAAATGAAGTTTTATGGAGTAACGTTTTTTTTTCAGTTGCAAACATTTCTACAAACTGATTCAAACTGAAATACATCATGATGAAAGAAGTTTGTCTAAGTTAATAGAAATATTTTATTGTTACTGTATAGATGAGAATAAGTCGACTCAAAAAAATAACAATGAAAATCAAATGAAGAAAACATTTAACGAGTCCTAGCTGACATTTTAATCAACTTTCTTTATGTATTTTCACCTTCCACTATCTGAGAAATATGAAAATTTACATGGAGAATTTTATACGGGTGTGAAAAGGGCAAATTTTCAGTTCTGCTCGATAAGTTACTGCGTAAATTCAAAGTATTTTTCGCAAAGAAAAATGTTTTGTTGTATCATCAACTTGCGTATCAATAAAAGTTTCGTTCAATATCTAGCTTTTCCATTTAATTTTATATGTTTTCCAGAACAGTTACTCTGAATATTAGATGGCAATATGTTTGTTATCATATGTTTATGAATACTCTGTACTATGGGTTGCAGTATTAAGTTTGATGAATCATAAAAATAAAATTGACATGAAGTGTTCAGTTTTTAAAATCAATTCAAAAAAGTGGTTCCATGAACATGTTTCATCAAATTGACAAGTCTTTTAATTTTTTTAATCAAATGATGAACTTTTATATCGAGCTCTAACAAATTTTCATTAAAAATAACGTATATTCAGGAGTCATATAAGAATATCCTTATGGGTTGGTTTCAAATATTACATATTACAATGAAATTGTCTATTTTTGTGTAGGGTTCACAAGGAACTGCGACTTTTTGTTGCAACCGAAGAGGGGGCATTGTTTGTATATACCATAAATAAGAATGGAGGTGATTTACCCTTATTTAAGACTCACCAAATATCTAGCAATGATAGTGAACATCATGAAATGGTACCGCATGCATCAGATCCAAATCCTTCCACCCCACATGTGGATGAAGGTGGTAAGTATTCTTCAACTCTTTTATTTTTATGCTTTTATGTTTAATACAAAATATAAATTCAGTCTTTGTAATTTAAAACAATTTTGTAACACAGGCAGAAAGATTTCAGTCGATAGCCAGTCGAGTAAAATTGCAATTTTGTTCAATGAACTTCAGTTATCATTATAAATTTAAAATATCGTCTTGCTAAAGAAAAAACGGCATTTGAAACAGTGAGGAAAATGGATCGTTATTTTCTCACTATTCAGTCAAATATTGCCAACAAGTACCCTCCTTTTTTTCCTAATTTAGTATACCTTCCTTTGTTTTTTTTGTGTAGGTTGCTGCACAGAAATGCAGAATTGATTACTTGAACTACTCTTATCAAATTGCTCTCGCATATCATATTTATAATTTTGAATATACGAGGTGTTTCACTATCCTAATGTCGTATTATATATTTCAAATGACTGACGTACTTTATTAAGAAAAATGTTTGATATAATATCAGATACTCGCATTGGATCTGGTTCGTAATTTTATGAAAAATATTCACCACAAATTTCAATTCATTAACTTCCAAGGTCAAAATTTCAATGAATTTCAATTGCTGGAACACTTTTAATATTTTTCAGGCAGTTTACCGTTATTGGAGCTACTTTTTAGAACATTTCTTTTTAAATGAATCAAAATATTGAATATGACCTGTTTTCACAAATAATGAACATTAGTATATTAAAATACCTCGTTATTATTTTTGTTTTCAAGTTATTCAAATTTTTTAACTATAATTGCTTTCCTATAAACTTTTGGTTGATCATGAGTTGGCCATATCTGATCAGTTAGTGATTATCTCTTAATCAGTATGGAAACATTACAGAATTAAATAAATATGAAATAGTCAGTTCAGTAAAGAATTCTACAGGAAATTGAAACTGAAATTAAAGAACAAAGATTTGTGTTTGGGGAGTTTTTTCTTCATGTTTCCGACTTGTATGCTAATATCTCTGATCTTATGTTTGAGAACAACTTCTAAAAATAAATTAATAGGTAATAAGGATAATGTATTAAAAATTCATTTTTTATTTGAAACAGAATTACCAGTATTTTCTGAAACCTTCAATTATTCTAGGCGATTGTTTCGATAATTAGAGTTTTTTTTTTTATTGAAATAATACTTTAAATATTTTTACTGTAACATCCAATTTTTATGAATGCATTAATATCTTTTAAAGTATGTATGCTATACACCAAATGATACAGATATACAGTGCTTTTGTAAAGTGAGGAATGAATTTAATAAAATTTGTATTTTTTTTAATGAAACACCCGTCAAAAAATCAAATTGCCTGACCTCTGAAATATAACATCAATGGCTTCTTTCAATAGCAGTTTTTTTTAAATTTTTTGAAAATCATCTAACTTGTTCATTTCTTTAAATTCTCTGGAAAACTTGCAGCTTCATGATAGATTTATTGCAGTTTTCTCCCATTTTTTTATGACACCTATTCCAACAAACTTGTTTCCTGTACTAGTTTGTGTAGATACTTTGTCGGATGTTTGCCATGTTCTTCTGGATTTAGTTTAGTTTCTTTATAAATTACTTTCATCCTGTCAGAAAGCCTGACATTCATATAAGACTCTGTTCCTTTGTTGCATTGTCTGCAGATAAGGTCCTTTATACAGCCTTGCTTTATTCAGGTGTCCCTAAATACAGTGAGTAGCCTTATAATAATTTTGAGGCGATCCCTGATCTATTGAAGCAACTTTTCACTTTTCTTCTCAGAAAATCTATTCATAAAGGATTTCCAGTTTGCTTGTAGATATATTTTTCCCTATTTCTTGTTGCCTCATTTTCTGGTCTAGTCCAATACAGTGTCCACATATAGAGTTGATGATCCGATACTCCACAAAAATTGGAATCTTTCAGATGTGAATCTTCCCTTCCCAACCTCAAATCCATCGTCATTTTGATTAAGAAGAAATATTCCAACCATCGCAAAAATATAAATTCAGTATATTACACAACATGCTAGCCCAACTACTACAAAATACTGCAAACCTAAATCAAATATCATTCTTGGATATAAGTCAAAGATTACTGATACACATGCTTCTGTGTTACATTCTTTGCGTACTCGCTAGATGACTCAATACTGAAAAAGAAACGTCAAAACAATGAATATTTTGAGTAGGCATTATCACGTGATCATGCTCCATAGACGCTATACTAAAACTTCATAATAGTAGGCACTAAATTCTTAGAAATATTATTGCATTGAAACGAAAATATTGTTGTCAGGTTGTGATTCAAAGACGATTTCAAACTAAGCTACTTTACGTTTTGATTGTTAGTAAACACAATTGTCTTTGGTGGTGTTAATTTTTAAAACAATGGAAGTCCGAACATCTTACATTCAAATTTGACGTTTTTTTTTATTAAAACAGGCAATGACATTTGGAACGAATAGGAGTGCTACATCTGAGCGAATAAAAATGGTTAGAATTCTTTAAATTTCAGCACACTTTACTAAAGCACTATATATTCTCATTACAGTTGGGATGATGAAAGAATACACATGCTTCATCAATAAAATAAGCCATAAAACGCATACTTTTATAATAATAATAATGTTTATTCAGGTGGCCTCCTTTTTTTCTTTCACAAGTGAAAAAGGAAAACAAAATAGTTGTTTGTTTAATCAGTGAGAACTCAGTGCATTGAATAGATATACCTATACAAACGTGAGTCACTTATATTTTGAGACCGATTGATGACATATTACAATTGTTTGATAATTTACTTTGTTCACGGGTTGTTTATTGAAAAATTTCTAAGATTTTAATAATTTTATACAACACAAATAGTTGTCACAACTAATAAACTTATTTCACAGTAAGTAAAGTTTATATTATATTTTAATTTCAAATTAGGAATGGCTCTGTTGAACTTAATTTAGTGCTGATGAATTTTGTGAAATCAACCAAAAATTTTATCATAGGGTTTTCACTATCAGTCAATTTCAAAAATGAAAGCAATTCTTTATCAAAACGTTAAGTTGTTTAGAGCAATAGCCACATTATTTTGTTTTCATTCATAACATAACACATGTATATTCTTTATTGTCCTAACTGTAGTTTTGTTTTGGTAACTGACAAATGTGATGTGAATGTTGTCTAATTATGGATATCTACAATATTTATAAATAAAAAAATACAATTTTGACCTTAATAATGATGATAAAATTTCAATGATAGAAGGTTAAAGATAATATGAAAAGAAGTAGTGAAATAGAAAAAGTATTTTCAATTTCGATATGGTTCAACTTGACATTCAACTAATTTAAAATTGGAAAGAGAGCAACAAATATCATAACTAAAGTTGAAAAAATGAGCTTAGATTCTGTTCCTGCATTCACTGTAACATCCTGAAGCACCCTGTAGTATGCTGTACCCCAAATCCTTCATTATGACTTTCTCTGTCCTGTGCAAGGCATACTAGGTAGCTACGCTGGCATCGTCAAAGGCAATCCCATGGGCCAAATGTCAGGTACTGGTCAGTATAATAATATTCAATTAACTTTTCACATCATACTTCATTCACAAAATTATTATTTCATTTACAAATATTTTTCTCCATTATATTACAAGGTCTGGGCGTCAGAAAATTTTGTTGTGTATAGCAAATCTTGTCTTTCACATCTATACCTTACGTAAAATATTTCATATACAATATACAGTTTTTTTCAATAATTTTCAAGATAATTAAAGGTTATTGAAATCAGATTTTTAAGTAAATCAAAAACATTTCAACTAATCATACTTGTAAATTCCCCTGAGTATTCTCCTAAAGATTTCAATACGTAAATTAGCGAGAACTGAAGAGAAAATGGAATACGAAAAAACGAATATTTCTGTTCTCTAGTTTTTTATATGATTGAATTAAGATCATATATTTTCAGAACATTCAAGATGGGATGTATGAAGTTCATCCTTGAGCAGCTCTCAAAGTGTTTTTGTGATATTTTCACAATGAAGGTTTGAAAGGATTATTTAGAAACAAAATTCAAGCATAAACTTATGGGAGAAAACAATTTTGTATCAAAATTCATTGAAAGTTATAATAAAAGTACTTTTGTGTACTATAAACCAAAGGCGTTAACTGATTGTTTTTCAATAAGGGTATAATCAATACAGTGACTGCCTGAGTGGTACTGTAAGATTCAACCCTACAACTGAAGTAGTCATGGGTTACTCAAAATTGGTAAGTTACCCTAGAGCAAAAATAATAATAATGATTTCAGTAACTGTAGCTATTAATTCAAAAGTTTGATGGGGAAATAGATAAATATTATTAACCTTTACGTAACACTGGAGAAGTTGAGAATTATGAGTAAAACTTCATAAAATTTGGTTCATAGTAAACTTGCAGACTAACTTTTACATGAATAAGAAAATTAGTCAGGAGATAGTGAAATTAGATCTTAAATTGATTTATATTCGTTTGGAAGATAAGAAGCGTGTTTCCTACCCATGAATTGAATGAATAGCATGAAAAATGAATAGAAGACTAACATTTCCACTGGGCTGACTTGTTGAAAGTACATAAAAATTAAAGTAGTATTATTGGTAGTAGAGGTAGTTGATTATATTTTAGTTAATCATAATTTTTGTATCTATTCACTATATATTTAAGAAAGTTCTCCCGAAAAATGATCAAATTTGAGAATAGTTTCATTTCAACTTGAATAACAATCCCAACAAGTTTATTAAAGTTCATCTGTTTCGTTTTTGAGATATCAGTTTTTGAAAATTTAGGGTTCTCTTACCAAATAACACCGAAATAAATTTTAGACACATACTTCACGGTTGAAGTTATAAACTGCAAGCATGTTTTCATCCTGAGAACATGCTCGACAGAAACACAGATTGATACAAAACCGACCATAAGACAGGCGCTGGAATTCAATATACAGTGTGAAATATACATTTCAGTTACTCGCTTGGTCTATACACAGAAGCTCTATATATATCTTTATTTGAAATAGGAATTCCTAATATACATACAAATCTTAAAAATTATGATAAATGTGAAAAAATTGTCAATATCGCGAAATATATGAATACATCAATTATAATAGCTACTAGTAATAAAATACAAATAGATAAAAACAATTTTTATATCAATCTGTTAAAAAAATATTCTTCAAAATAAGTGTAAAACAGTGAAACATATGAATGTGTGTGTATAAAGTTAAAAGTATTTTAAAAGCTAAAAAGAAAGCTACAGTGCATTTCTTTAATGCCCCCCCCCCCTTTTATTTTTTGAACGGGTCAACTCGTGAAATTGACAGATGAAACTTTCAAGATTGCGACTGGGCGCCATCTGGGAATGAAAATAAATGGAATGGGGGTTCTTGTGACACATCATTTTGAAGTTCCTGACGAATACTTCACAACCCTAGTCAATATCTTCACCTACTACAAAATGGTGGAACTTTTAATAATTGCCTAAATACATTGACATTTAACTACATAATATGAGGTAATAAGCTTGAGGACAGTTCAGAAGATGCTCGGAATGGTTGCCTTGAACTTCTTGACATATGAACAGCCTATCGGATATTTCACGCCGAACATTTTCGAACACAGTAACGTCAATATCTCTACAAATATTTATTATTCTCTGCCGTATATACAATATTGAAGCAGGTTCATTTTCGTAAACCTTTTGCTTCGAATAGCCCCATAAAAAAGTCCAAATACGTCAAATCTGGCTAGCGGGCTGGTCATTCTGTGGGACCTCGATAGTCAATCAAACAACCGGGAAAAGTAATATCCAAATAGTTTCTTACTTGTCTGGAGTAATGTGGTGGTGCTCCATCTTGTTGGAATACAATATCCATATCGAATTAATTGGGATTCGCTTCGACGATTTCAGTGATGAGAGGGTCTACAGTAGTTTCCAGCATATTCAAATACAGTTCCCCTGTTGAATTTTGATCAATAAATAGAGGTCCCACAATATGGTCTCCCAATATTCCTGCCCAAACGTTAATTTTTTTCTGGATATTGGGTATGTATTTCCCGGAAAACGTCAGAGTTGGTGTCACTCCAATAACGGGAATTTTGTCTGTGAACATTGCCCTTAAAAAAATGTACATTCGTCACTAGAACAAATATTGTGGAGATATGTATGATACCTTGCAATGGTTTCCGTTATGATTTCGCAGAATTCTGTTCTTCGATCAGGGTCATCTTCAGTTAATTGGTGTACCATTTTAATTTTGTATGGACGATACCTATTCCTCTTCAAAAGTATCCACACAGTAGAAGGAGACACCTCACACACATTCGCGACGGAATAAGTAGACTGTTCAGGATTTACTACCATCTCACCAATTATTTGCACTTGCTGTTCTTCCGGAATGGACGGATGACCTGGGGGCTTTTTGTTATGTACACTACCGGTAGTTGTGAATTTGGATACAAGTTCCCCCAAATATTTTCTACAGATAGGACGATTCGGAAAACGTTTATTGGAAATCCTTTCAGTCTCGTGAAAGTTACGCGTCGCACCGTAAATAAACATCACTTCAATTTTTTCTTCCAATGGACGAGAATTGACCATTTTAGAGATTGTTGACGTGGTACCTTTCTACTAGTAAAACCGAAAACTAAATGAGAATATTCTTACTGAACAATGATGTTCATTGTCGTACTGACATTTTTCCAAATGAAAACATGCATCTACCAAATTACAGTGTAGTATCTTTGTTTTGCAGAAATTCACCATACGGGGGAACTATTATTTTGGTTGATAACTCTCTGCTCAACCAACTGAATTTTGTGAAAGTTGATAAATATCACAAATATTTAATTGAAAAGTCATTCAAGTTCTCCAAGTGCGTTTGTGATAAATTAAAATTGTTTATACTTTGCATATATAGATCACCTTCGTCTGATCCAAATTTATTACTCAGTGGACTGGAACACATTTTGCATGAAATACCAACCACTGCAAATATTATATTGACAGGAGATCTGAATATGAATTATGAAGACATTAACTCAAAAGACACAATTTCCCTAGTGAGTCTTTTAGAGAGTTACAGTTTGAAGATGCATGTTAACTCATCCACTCACTTTACACAATATTCTAAATCAACTATTGATTATGTATGTACTAACCTGAATACTGAATCTGTGTTTTGCGAGGTATTACCCTCAAGTTTGTCAGACCACGAAGTCATCCCTTTAATGTTGAATTGGACTACAACAATGAAAATTGTTCAAAATTCAAATATGGAAGACTGTACTGTGCTACAAATTATAATAGGTTCTACGATTTGTGCCTTTCAATAGATTGGAATCAAATTCTACTATCTCAAGATCCATTTCTAGAATACTATAGCATGTTATTGTTGACATTCAATAATAGATTTTCAATACAAAAAATAAAACTAAACAATAATAATAAAAAAGAATGGATAACAAAGGGAATAAGGATGTCTGCAAGAAATTGTCGTTGCTTACAAAGAAAGTTTACATCATCCACATATTTTTTAAATTATTTCACCTGCTACCGCAGAATGTATAGAAACACCATAAAACTAGCTAAAACTCTTCATTATACTAACAGAATAAACAAAGCAACCAATAAGTCAAGAGAAACATGGAAGATAATTAATGATCTCAGGGAAAAGGGTAGAAAGCAAAAATTGGACACTCCATTATCATCCACCGATTTCAATAACTATTTTTGCATGATAGGAGAAAAATTAACTGAAAATATTCACATTCCGTATGATCCACTTGATAATTTAATTGATATAGCAGATAATTTTATTCTATATAACACAAACCTCTCAGAATTGAAAGAAGTCTTTAGGGAGATAAAAAATAAACACACGTCAGGAATTGACGACATCTCCTTGAATATTTTCAGTATTTTATCAGTACTAGTTGACATAATAAATATCTCATATAAAGAAGGAGTTTTTCCAAATTTTCTCAAAACGTCTACTGTTATTCCTCTCCATAAAGGTAGAGATATTGGCATCTCTTCTAACTTCCGACCTATCTCTTTAATAACAACACTGGCAAAGATTATAGAAAAACTAGTCAAGAGAAGACTAGTTGATTTTCTCGAGAGAAACCAGATATTGAACAAATGTCAGGTTGGATTCCAGAGTAGAAAAAACACTCATGATGCTATTTTTTCATTATTGTACAGTCTATATAATAAATTAAATGATGGAGAGATTGCAGCTGCTGTGTTCTGTAACATATCGAAAGCGTTTGACTGTGTTAGTCATGATACACTGCTTCGGAAATTACAACAATATGGTATCAGAGGTGTAAGCCTCAATTGGTTTGAATCTTATTTATCTGAGCGTAGTCAAATTGTTGAAACGACTAATTATTCGGAGGAAGGAAAAATAAACTGTGGAGTTCCACAAGGCTCTGCCCTAGGTCCACTATTATTTCTTTTGTATATAAATGATCTGACATTTATTGATATTAAAGGAGAGTTCACACCATACGCTGACGACACTACAATTTTATGGCATGATCAAAATCCCTCTGAACTTGAAACAGTAATAAATCATGATATTAGCAATATAAAAAGATGGTGTGACGCAAATCTTCTCAGTTTTAATATCTTTAAAAAGAACGTACTTTGCTTCAAATGTTCCATCAGCAATTTACAAATTGACATCTTTCTTGAGAATAAACCATCAACCAAATTTCTAGGACTATCCATTGACACTGATTTGAAATTTGAAGACCATATCAAGAGTATCAAATCAAAGTTATCCTCAGGGTCTTATGCTGTTAGGCTGACATCTTATGAGTTGGGATTTGCTGCTGCCAAAGTAACATATCACTCTCTCATAGAATCTCATCTACGATATGGAATTCTTTTCTGGGGTGCTTGTACTTTGACAACACTGCAATCAATTTTAGTTATACAGAAAAGAGCTGTATGTGTAAAGCAAAACCACGAGATTCTTGCAGACCACTGTTTAAGGAAAAGAAAATCCTCACTGTAATATCTATTTTTATTATTGAAACTATATGTCTCGTAGCAAAACATCAAAATCGATTTTCAATTAACACAAACGCCACTCGACAAAGAAAGGACTTTAATTTGCCCATTCCAAAATATTCCCTCATTAAAGACTCTTTCATTTATAATGGGTTGAAAATGTTCAATCACCTACTGTCAAATGTGAAATTTGCATTCAATAACGTAAACTTTAGAGAAGTTTTGAAGGATTTTTTTTGTGAGAGAGCCCATTATAATATATCGGAGTACTATCAAGATACTTTTTGATTCGACTTGTGGCTGACTCGTTTTATGTAATTAATATTGAAAACTTTCCAAATAAACTCTTATTGGCTATATTCGTGCAAGTGATGTATTATGCTATGTAAATACTAATTGTTTTTGTTATTTTTTTTGTTCTTTGTACATATGTTCAATAACTCCCTGAAATTTTATTCAACAACTACCTGCCGATGTATATTATTTTATAGTGTATAATTTTCGAGAACATTACTCGAATAATTATAACTTGACAAGTAGCGATAGCTACTATGTGTGAATTTGTTTCTCGTATTATTTTAACAAAGCTTTGTCAATAAGATGTTAATATTCAGACAATAAAGCATATTTTGACTTTGACTTTGTCATTTTCATAAACAAAAAATAACTTAACAAACCTTATCGGGTTGTTGGAATTGCCAAATGGCAGATAAAAAGGAATATTTCTAGAAATATTGATATAAATGTGTTTGTCTTCAGGAAATTATTAAATGTTCCGCAATTTTGTAGTAGGTGAAGATATTGACTTCATATTTTAGGGTTGTGAAGTATTCGCCAGGAGCTTCAAAATGATGTGTCACAAGACCACTCTTTCCATTTAATTTTTTTCCCAGATGGCGCCCAGTCGCCATCTTGAAAGTTTCATCTGTCAATTTCATTATCCCATTAATTTCGTTATCCCAAATATCAATTTTTTGAGTTGACCCGTTCAAAAAATAAAGGGGGGGACATTAAAGAAATACACTGTATAGGTCTTGAACCAACTATGGTGGCACTGAAATCTTTGCGAAAATATATCCGGGTACACACTGGAAAACTTTTCTAAAGTGACCATACGAAAAGAGAATTGAAGACCTGTTTCAGCAAAGCAGGGATCTGTTTAGAATTATTACAAGGCACTCTCCATTGAGAGACCACCTGAACAGAATAGGGCAGTATAACGTAGACCTTAGCTGCATGCAATGCAACAAAGAATGTGTGCCTCACAAATGTAAAACACTGGATCACAGAAGATAAACAATTTATAAACAACCCAGCTATAGTGTTTTTCAAACACTTGGAGAAAATAGACAAGTCGAATGGCTCCCAAGTAACAAAAAAACGATTTGTTATAAGAAATCATTGCAAGATTCGTATAATAAGATTTTTTTTTAATTGGAGCCATATGATTAATGGTATGAAAAGACCTGACATACGAGTTAGGTTAGGTTCGAAGTAAGTTGGTCTATTTGACCCTTCAATGCAATACACGAGGATTTATTGTGGCTAGAATCGTATGGTATGGCAATGCCTGGCCTGTGGTTACTGGAATATTATTTCTTTGGTACGTTATTCAAGAACACTGTAATTTATGTCAATTCATTTTTCGATAATATTTCGAACTTTTCAAGTATATTTGAAAAACTCAATGATTGCATCTTTCCACCCACTAAAACTCCAGTTGGTGGGTATAAGGTATAGATGTGGTATAAGTGGCCGCATTTGCATGTATTGATTTTATAATAATTATACTGTTGAATCTTGAGAACATATCGGTCTATTGTAATTCGCAGAAATCTTGGCGTGGTTAATGTAGAAGGCTTCCATCCTTGGTTCATTGCATATGCTTGTATCACATGAATGAGGTGAGTGATCATTGTTCTCTGAGAAGACTTGATGAACCAATAATGACAGCCTTCTGCATTTATTATCATTATCAGTTTCTTGTAAAGGGTTCGTTTAACAGTCCCTTTATATCCAAAGCTATTACATACAGATAATTTAATTATCGTTAAAGTTTTACACAATGGTACAAAACTTATCAGACTAGTCAAAACATATAGTATTCAAACTCATAAATACATTATAGAACTCGAAAGAGAATATGAAAAAACTCACATACAACAAAACTACTATTAGCATCAAACAGTGAGGTACTCCTCTATTGTATATGAAGAGTTATGGACTTCTGGTAGAATCTTCCTTGATTGGCTCAATCCAAGGCGTTTATTCACCCTTCGAAGCTTGATTCCAAACAGTTGTTGGACTACAGCAGGGATGAACTACGATGTCTATCAGGCCTTCTTACAGGTAACTGTCCTTTGAATCATCACATGCAGAGACTTGGACTGTCGGAAGACAGTGTGTGTCGTCTCTGTCTGGAAAATGATGAAACTGCACAGCATATACTTTGTGCCTGCCCCGCTGGAGATCGAATCATCAGGTTCTTTGAGTTCGGCAGATCCGTACTCTCACCATTTGACCTGAAAGACCACTCACCATACAAACTAATCGGCTTCGTTAAGAAGCTGGGTTTATTGGCCGAGTGTGAATAGGTGTGAGCCACAATAAACCCTTATGGTTTGTTTGAAGGTGATTGACAATGTTTCGTGATGAATTTCACTAGTTCGGACTTCCATTGTCTACTATATAAAATGATTTGAAATCCCTGAAACAAGTAAAAAAGAATAATTAAAAAAGAATAGTTGAAAATAACAATTATATTAAGCAACAATAAACCTAAAATGAAATGATAGTGAAATAACCTACAAGTAAATATATAATAATTGAATAAATAAAAATTAAAGGAATGAAAAAAGAAAATAATAAAAATAAAAATAAAAAAGTGTAGAGATTCCAAGTCACGTTAGTCCACGACGTTTCGATTGTTGGTGTCTACAATCGTCTTCGGGTGATGACTGGACTGATTCCTCCGAGAGATGACTATTTTATAGGTCGTTGAAATACTTTCACTTTCTCTACTTTCCATTTTCCGCTTCACTGATTCCGTGAGAGATGACCGTTTTGGCGGGAGTTGTTTTACTTGTTTCAGGGATTTCAAATCATTTTATATAGTAGACAATGGAAGTCCGAACTAGTGAAATTTAAACCCTTATGGGTTGCGGTGGAGGGTCGAATAGACCCACTCACTTTAGACTTACCTACCTACCTCTATTGTATAAAAAGTATTTTCATTAAGGTAATTGAATAATGTTGTTTTGAAGGTATTAAAAAATTTTATCACACCAAAGATTCTATTGAAACGGTTATAACATAGAATTCCTTGGTATTTTGGAGAATTCTGTCCCACACTAAGCCTAGAGAATGGTAAGCGAATGTTATTTTTATTCCGTGTTTGGTGTTGTGAATTTCACTACTTTTCATGTAGGCATCTTGCTCTTTTTTAATATTCATAATTAGAAGATAAATATAAAGTGATGGTAAAGTTAGAATTGACAATGACTTGAAATAATAAAGACACATTATTTCGAACTCCCATCATGTATTTTATGATTTTCTTCTGAGCAATGAATACTTTATCAATATGTGTTGAATTACCCCAGAAGATCAAGCCATATGTGAGGGCCGACGACACTAGACCATGATATGCCATTCTGAGATCCTCTATAGATTATACAGTGTCCTTCAGTTGTCTGTTAATAAAATTGATACTACTCAATTTCCCTACCAGATTTTCGATATGAGTTCTCCATGTCAGTTTCTCATCAATTGTTACACCCAGAAATTTTATGTTTGATACTTGCTCAATTGACTTGTGATTTATTTTAACAAGAGGGCTTGCGTCACAGCTGAAATTTTTTAGTCGAAAAACCATGAATAATGTTTTGGATGCATTTAAAATCATTCAATTATTCAGGCACCATTGAAAGAATTCCTTAGCGCATACATTACTCAGATGAATGATTTTGTCCAGATTATCTTGTGATATCATATGATTTGTATCGTCGGCATAAATTATGGTTTTTTGCGTCATTAATGTCATTAATAAATATGTTAAAAAGCAGTGGATCGAGTATCAAGCCTTGTGGTACACGTATAGAAACATTGGTTGACTTTGATTTGAATTATTTCATCATGACAATCTGACTTCTTTTTTGTTAATAGGAAGAAACCCATCTATTCGTTACTCCACGAATTCCAATACGGTTTGATTTTTGAAATAGAAACTCATGATTTACAGTATCGAATGATCTACTGAGATCAAAATATAGTACAATAGGATATTCCTTAGTATGCAAGCTAGAATAAATCATACTACATAATTCGTTCATAGCTGATTCTGTAGATTTTCCAGCCCGAAATCTATGTTGACATCCTTTCAATAATTTATTATTTTCCGGAGTGTGCCCCAGCACACAGGTAGATGATGATTGAGAATGTGAGTTGTGTGCCTCAAGAAGACTCAACAAACCAAAAATGACCAATCTCTTGTAATTTTTCAAAAATCTTTTTTGTTCAAATTGTACATATTCGAAATAATATTTCCAAAAAGATTATTTCAGGATTTCAGTGATTTGTTGATTTTGGCTTTTGATAGCATTTGCAAATGGAACATTTTTGTCAATCCTGCAGAATTTTGTACTGAATATATATTTTTTTGGTGGCATCAACAAGTAATGATGCGTAGTATGCTCCTGTAATTGTTTTTCCTTTTATAAGATGATCGATTGAAATAACTCCATGACTATCCCAAAAACAATTGCCGTCACTTTCCCAGCCGTAAAAAGAGCTTTAGTTTTTTTTTGTGAACTTTGGTTGGTAGTTGCAGATTTGGACGCCCTGAACATTTATTGTCTCCCAAGCACGTTTAAATTCAGCTGATCAAAATTTCACTGTGGTGAATGATGGTGCAGAGGGTCCCATACACAGAATCCAACTCCTCTTTGATTTGCGTAGGCGCATTGCCTTTCAAAAACAAATATTTAATGACAGCTCGATTCTCAATTTTGTCCATTTTTATAAAAACACATTAACTCACTCAAACGACTGTTACACAACAACTGCGCATCTAAAATGGCTGAAACTTTGGTGAGTAACTGTCAACAGATGAACAACGAAATTCGCTTGCTTTTATTTACGAGAGCTGCTATCTTCATGTTGAAGTCGGAAACTTTTCAGGCCACATGATGAAAGATGAGGCTTTTGTTTGAAGGTGATTGACAATGTTTCGTGATGAATTTCACTAGTTCGGACTTCCATTGTCTACTATATAAAATGATTTGAAATCCCTGAACAAGTAAAAAAGAATAATTAAAAAAGGATAGTTGAAAATAACAATTATATTAATCAACAATAAACCTGAAATGAAATGATAGTGAAATAACCTACAAGTAAAAATATAATAATTGAATAAATAAAAATTAAAGGAATGCAAAAAGAAAATAATAAAAATAAAAAAGTGTAGAGATTCCAAGTCACGTTAGTTCACGACGTTTCGATTGTTGGTATCTACAATCGTCTTCGGGTGATGACTGGACTGATTCCTTCGAGAGATGACTATTTTATCGAGTGGTCCCAAGCTGAGATCTTGCACAGAGATGAACATTGGTTCAGGAGAAAATTTAAGGAAGCCGCATACATGTTGTCCAACAACGTATTCAGCCAGGCCAGCGTAGATATACGAAACATATGGAAACCCATCATCAAACGAAAAATGACCAACTCCCGCCAAAACGGTCATCTTTCACGGAATCAGTGAAGCGGAAAATGGAAAGTAGAGAAAGTGAAAGTATTTCAACGACCTATAAAATAGTCATCTCTCGGAGGAATCAGTCCAGTCATCACCCGAAGACGATTGTAGATAGCAACAATCGAAACGTCGTGAACTAACGTGACTTGGAATCTCTACACTTTTTTATTTTTATTATTTTCTTTTTGCATTCCTTTAATTTTCATTTATTCAATTATTATATTTTTACTTGTAGGTTATTTCACTATCATTTCATTTCAGGTTTATTGTTGCTTAATATAATTGTTATTTTCAACTATCCTTTTTTAATTATTCTTTTTACTTGTTTCAGGGATTTCAAATCATTTTATATAGTAGACAATGGAAGTCCGAACTAGTGAAATTCAGATGAGGCTTTGTTGATATTAGGTCGCATAAGTTACGAATTCTGAGTATTGTTATTCGGGTGGTATGTGACTGGGTGAATGACATGTAATTGAAGATTGCCATGTGATTATTAATATTATTTGAAAGATGTAGTCGTTAGTAACTTCCAAAACTATCGGTATTACCTCGATTCCCAATAATATTCATTTAGATTTGCAAGCATCTGGTTCGCTGATCTAGAAGCTTGCATGGTAGGATAACCTCAGTTATACATAAACAGAAAGTCTTTTCAATGTCTCAAGTCTAATGACTTTTTTTGATCTCATACTGTCATGTCATATGTGACCATAGACCTGACAACTGAGATGTATCCCAGGCCATAACCTTTGGGATCGTTTTCTTAACAGAGCACATGCATCTCATGAGACAACATTTTTGTTCTGGTGAGGAAAGAGTGTTTTCAATATGTGGTCAACAATTTTTACTCTAACAGAAACGGTGCTTTCAATCAAGTTCAAAAGATACAGAAGAAGGCTTTATTGTTGTTAATTGTTTTTATTGGTCAATCGGTAGCCAGGCGGTTCGACATGGGTGGTGCTTTGTTCACTTACTCGAATTGACTGCCGTGTTGATCGGTGGTTCAAGCCCTAGTCTGAACGATCGATTTTCACTTGCTATCGTCCAATTAGTGTTAGGAATCACACGTTAAAAGGTAAGACCTCGTTAATCCTTAGCTTGCACAAGTTTCGACTTCTGAGGGTTGTCGTTCGTAGGGGTGCGACAGCTGGTTAACGGAAAAATAGATTTATAACATATTATCTTCATTCTACCAAGGTTGGCAGATTTTAGTGATGTATATATACTTTTAAAAGTTGCCGTTGAAAAAATTATCATATCACTCAAAATAATTTGCTTTAAATATGGTAAGGTTATGTTAATAATAAATGAGTTGTAATAAATTGTAATAATCAATAGACAGTTGTATAAAGATATCCCTTACATTTAATAGTTGAATTCAAATAAAATACCCATTACTTATATTATATGTATCCACATCACGAAGTAATAGAAGAGGCTATGTTTAAAAATCTGGTCATCAGGAATATTGATAAGTTAACTTTCAAATTGATCGTAAATAAAGATTTTGCTTTAAAAATTTATTAAGGTTTTAGAAATAGTGAAAATAAATTATTCAACTTTGCTGTCTTTCATTTACCATTTTGTTATTATTATTATAATTAAGTAATGAAAAATTGTTAAGTCTTGCTTCTTCTATAACCACCTATAATACAAGGTAGGCCTCTTATGTTCAACATGAGAAATCACTTTTTTCACTCCACAACTTTCATTACAAACAGTCAACTAGATGATAATAGATGCGCATAACATTCATAATCGAATACCAGACAGTGTTGTTTCCGTCCATCATAGATTTTATCAGTAGTACTACACTAGGTCTTGACTGCAATTGAATGTTATATCACAACATGAAAATATAAATAGAGGGTCCTTTCATAACAAAAGGTCATAATTGAGAATGTTCCACTCAATTGAGTTCGAACATCATTTGAAAAATGTTTACAAAATATATAATAGACCATTGCAATGTAACTAGTGTAAAGTAGGTATGTGTTGTTTGTTGTTTTTAATAAAGATTTTGCCCTGAAAATATTTGCAAGTATTATAAATATTGAAAATAAAATTTTCATCTTTGCTGTCTTTTATTTAAAATCATTTTTTATAAGACTAGTATTAGAGTTTGTTCCAATTCCAATGTTGATTACCACAGAAAGTTCCTAAATATTGTGATTTCTCTACTGGAGGATAATTTCAAACTGAAGAGAAATATGAATGGGAAGGTAATCCTAAAATAATGAAAATAACTATTGGAAACGAAAGTGTTTGCCAGTCTTCTTCGGTAATATTAGATACTTCTTTAATTAGCTCTATTACCTTCTTATCAAATTTTGGAAAATTATTTTTACGCCTGATGATTTCTTTCAATTTTCCCAAATCAACTCGATAGGATTGAAAAAACAAAAATAGGGGGGAAGTCTCAGTATGGTGTGTCCATACTTTTCAGCAATACTCTCAAGGGCATAACATTTTTCAAATGTTTTTGTCTGTAAAACTTTCAGTAGTTGGTTTTTGGTATAGTAATCTTTAAAATACAAATTGTTATCCATTAAAAAACTTTGTATTTCATCTTTCCTCGAATTTTTATTCGGTACTTTGATGAGCTGTTGCGAATGATAGGAAGCATTGTCAAAAACTATTATACTATTCGCTTCTCAATTTGGGATCAATGTGTTTTCAAACCATTCCTCGAAAATATTAGCTTCCATGTTTATATGATAGTCAACGTTGCAGTCCTCAAGTTTTTTCCACATAATTTCAAACTATTCAGAACCCATCCTCAACTTCTTCTGCAATGCACAATGATTAGTCGCGATCCTTTGTTTGCAGACATGTTAGGCGTACACATTCATGAACCATTAGTTTACCCTTTCGTAACTGTCTCGTGAGTGTCATACCAAGTTTCGTCCAAATAGAAAATTTGCCGTTGTTCATGTCTATTATTAGTTATTTGTTGTAAGTATTTGTTACGCAATTCCACTATTCTTCTGCTTATGATTCCAGTTGTAGGAATCTCATTGCTTTTGTAACAGTTGTATATTGTTTTTTTTTCAATGATTTTATTAGATGAACATCTAAAGGTTTTGCTAATCTTGTATATTCAAATGCATCCGAATCTTATTCACTGGTATCTCTTTTTCGCATTGTTCACCATCGCTATTGGAATCACTTCACTGGAAAAAGTCTGCGTTGTTATCACACTTGTTATTACTATTAGTACTTGTCCAAGGACGCCACATTTTAAACAGATAACAAAAAGTTTAGGTTATTATAACTGCACCAATATCGAATTTCAACACTGAAATCGCGATCAATTCCTGAACTAAACACGACGGCGATAACATTCGCCGATAACGACGCAATATCCTTCAAATTTAATTTTATGATTCTTCAGCCAATTATAAAAACTCTGTTAGTAAAAATTATCCAGTACGAACCGCCAAATCTACAGTCCACGTAAACTACTTCGCTGCCGATTCATTTCTATGTATTGGTTTTTTTGTCCTTTGAGAGTGCCGCCACCTTTAAATGTGCACAGTATCGTTCACTTCGACTATACATATAAATTCATACATATACTGAAAACAACATTTTACTTTGATTTTATGTATTTATTATATAATAACTAATAGTTACTCTTAGAAATAGACTAATAAATAAGGTTTGAATAAAAAACGTCAGAATAATCCCTCAGCATCGCTTAGTACTACTATTGAAATGTGCATATGAACCACAGTTTTCCAACAATATTTTTCATTGAATAGTGCAGAACTTACTCATTAGGAAAATTGATCAAATCAAGACATCACCCTCACAATTTCTTCTCTGGTTTTTATTCACAATTTTCCGTTATACTAACTCTACGAAAAATTATAAATAATTAATGAATACCAATTATTGTAAAGAAATCATGTAAATGATTTCTGATTTTATTCCATTAGGAATGTTTGGAATACAAACGGAATAGAGAAAATTGATTTTTGTATAATTCAGCGTTCATATAAAAATATTTGTTTCGAAAATATGTTTCTTTCGTGTAATTCAATGTTTATATGAAAATAGCTGTTTCGAAAGGGTTTTTCTTTCAGTTTGTGTTTGAAAGTCACTTCTTTGCATGATCTACACATCTTTGTATAGAGTTAATTTTTTGAAATTGATTCCTTCCTATCTTTGGAAGATTCCCACATTTTGTGTATAAAGATGGAGAAGGGGTAGGCCAAAAACTTTCTTTTCCACAAAATGAAAGGTTCCTGAAAACAATTTGATTGGTTTGGTTGATCTGAAAGGGTTATCAGTGGTAACTAATGTATTGCAATATAAAGCCAAAATAGATTACTGTTTATCTAAATCAAGCACTTTTTGATAAGAAAGTTACCATCATCGGGGAACAAAAAGTCTTATCAGGCATAGAAAGTGTTTTCTTTATATTATCTTTACGTCAAAAGTTCCAAATTTTACCTGTCAACTTTAATGTTTAGTTTGCGAGCATTTTTAAAGTTATGTTTCCTTAGGTGATTCCCATAGAGCATTAAAAAATATAAAGGGCACATATCTAAAAAATCTATAATTTGGTTGTTTGCAATATGATTTCGAGGTCTCTGAATCTGAAGGCGCCTATATGAGCTAATGCCCCAACATTTTCGGCTCCTTGCTAGTAGACAGGGTTCGCTTGTGAAAAAATTTTGAGTTTTGTCAGTATCAATCATTCGAATTGAATGAGGTACGAAATAACGCCCCATGCAACAGGCAAATATACGCGTCCCAACTTTACACCTTGCATCTATTGAGAACACTTTCCACACCAGAACAAATTTAGCATCATCAGGAGACTAAGAGTAATTCATACCACTAGGTTAATTGTTACATATGCATCTAGACGAATAATTACCTTACATAACGAGGGTTATTGAATTACTTCCTGGCAATTATTATTTTTCCTTTTTAGCATGTACCCCTTTCAACATTTTTGAGTATTTCGAACTTATTTTGTGACCTTTCTCCAAAGCATGTTGAGCAACTCCAGATTTCTCTGGTCTATGAAACTGACTATGTGAAACATGTTCCTTGTTGCGAGCTATTATAATCCGCTTAGTTTGATCAACATACTTTCTATCCCAGATTTTTTCTTTCCGTGACTCTTGGGTCGCCCAACACTGTTGTGAGGAATGCTTGAAACTGTTAAGCCGGAATTATATTATTGTGTCGTGACGCGCCACAAGTATATCGTATCCATACATTTAGCATGTTTAGAATTATATTGCTAAAGTGCAGTGTGTCGGGACGCGATCTGTCGCGACGGCCATCGGTTCAGTCAATTCCCGATCGGCTTCAGAACGATGGTGGGGTTATGACGCGTCAACACACTCCACACTAGTATGTTTCTAATCTGACGCGTTAACTAGCTAGATAATAGTCGTTTGCATTTATTTGTGCACACTGTACTGACACGAAATAACGTCAGAGCGCGCCCCCACACGACAGAATAGTCTGCACACTCGCCATCACGTCAGAGAGCATCACAACACACCACAACATAATAATGTAATTCCGGCTAAAGACTGGTGCATGTCTTGACATTGACATGACAGTGTTGTGAAACATTACTCATGTTTCACAACACTGGCTGAATTACGGCTAGAACAATCATCAAATATATAATATATATCACTTTGAAATAAAAATAAAACATTCTATAAAGACTCGTACTGCAATGAATGCCATTAAAATAGGAAATGACATATGGCGTCAATGGCGATTGCTTTACAGCTGCAAAAAAACGTTTTGAAAAAAGGGTAGGTATTTACTCATAAAATAAAGGGGATTAATTTTTACTGTATTTTTGTAACTCTATAATAACCATGCTATCATTACAACTATTATATCAAAGCCTTCTTTACCAAGACATCAATCAACACGAACCAGTTAGAATTCAACGTCAGCTCAGGAAAGTATACGAGTAATGATGACACAAAGTAGGACAATTATTGAATTTTTTCTGTCAACGTTATGGCCAATCGATTCAAAGTCTAGTTTCAACCCAACTTTCAGTACATTATTCAATTTTCAATAGCAATGAAAATGCTGTCACGCTTGCTCAAAATCACCTTTGCAGTTGAATGGTTATTTGCGTTTCACCGCAGACCATTTAAATCGGAAGTTCTCAAACTTATTTTGTTTACCGCCAACTTCGAGAATTAATTATTTTCTAGCGCCTCCCAACTTTTTTTACTTTACTACATCTTAAGGATCACAATCGCAATCATTATTTTAATAATTAAATTATGTGTGTCATGTGAAAATAAGATTTTCTGATGAGGGTAATGTAAAACCATTTTGTAATATTAGGAAAACTTTTATTCGTGTTATTTAAACAAACGTTTCAGTTTGAATTTTAAAACTAATCTAATGTGAAGGATGCATTTGATTATTTTTAACAAGTTTGTTAATATCAGGCTCGAATTTACTCAAAAACAGCCGTAAGTCACCGCGTTCGATAATCTGCAACCGATTTTTTTTTGGTTAGCAACATTGCCACAGCATGCCACAGCATTTGCCACACAAATACGATGATGGGTATGCTATCAAAAATCGTTGAATGATGGACCACAATCCAGGGTACAATTGCGGGATTGGCTTTTGTAGCCAAAATTCTTGGTATCCATTTTTGAATTTTATTTTTATTTCCTCGTTCGTTATCAGTTCTATGAGTTCTTATTTCAGCTGGGGTGATCCTACTGTGTTGACATTTGAAAAAGGATCCAACGCACAGTCCGGTATTTCCAATTTTAATATGTCCTGGAATCGTTCTGCGAAATCACTGTGGAGGTTCTCCAAATGTTGACAGTAAACAAGCAAGTCGTCGTTGTTGAAGAATACTGCTGACTAATTAGGGAAATTGTGAAACTCTCGTCTGCCGATATTATTCTTATATAATAGCAATTTGGCTACAAAAGCAGTAATGACATTTTTTGTTTTAATCAAATTCAAGTCGTCACTTTTAAGTTGGAGATTGACATCATTAAATAATTTATACGAACTGTCAAGTACGCAACATCAATCTTTGAAGGTTGTCGTGCAATTCTTTGTCTTTTGTTTTCCAAGAACTCTATTACAGAGTCAAATAGATTGTAAAATCGAGTCAGACAGTTACCTCTTAATAATCAACGCACTTCTGTGTGAAATAGCAACGATTGAAATCTTCATCATCAGCAATACACAGCTGATTAAATTATCTGTCATTTAAAGAGCTGTTTCGGATTTTATTGACTGCTTTGATGATATATTGCAGTGATTGAGAGAGGCGCTCACTCACTTTATCTAAATTTGCTGGACAACTTATTATAGAGTATAAAAATTCAATATTTTTTTTCACAATTTGACCACCGTGTGATATGATAATATTATATCATCTGCAACAACAGCGCGATAGAGTAATGATGCAGGCTAGAAACCTTTTGTATGTTCTGCCTTTATGCATGAATTTCTATTAAATTTTGGTACATACATAAGGGAAATGTAGAATCCTCAGTATTTTGAATAATGGTTAGCAGAGGTCTCTATATTTAACCCATATTATTTTTTCTGATTGATTCGGCTGTTACTTGATGAAGATCCATAGTAATTTCATAAACTACACCTTACGATTGGATCTCCACAAATTTTTTGGAGATCAGTGGCGTGGTCGATGTACTCTTCTTGACGTGCCAACTGGGTACTTCTACCACGCCAATGACTGCCGCAGTTGCAATCGAAACGTTTGAAGATTATAACCAAAGAAGACCAAGGCAAAACCCGGAAACCAATGAAAACATTGACGCTAACCGTGAAAGCCTACATTCCTATAATGATTGAACATACCGTCCATGTAACAACACATCAACATTTCTTATATTTGTCTCGCACAATATGCTGACTAAGCCACAAAGAAAAATCTGCTGTCACTGGGCCCACAGAGAAACCGTTAGAAACCAAAAATATTAAATTAATTATTCAAGTGTGCCTGTATAAATACACAATTCGAAAAAATACGTCAAAACAAAAAACGACAATAGCATATAAAACAATGACGGATGTGAATGTACATTTCACTATAATGAACACATTATAAATAAAAAAATAAATGTAATAAGTGTTTTTACAAAAAATAATCGCAGTTAAAAATAAATTCAATCATATACATATAACCCACATTTATAAAGCTTTGGAAGTTAGGTATCTTTTTACATGTTCTTGAAAAGATAAAAGTTAATTTCAATGATTTGAGCCGAAGAAGTAGGTTATAAAGATGAACATTCAAAGAATTTTTCATTAATTTATGTAATTTGAACTTTTATGGCCTCATTAAATAATTACCACTTGTATTGTAATTGTGGTAGTAAGTATTTTATTCAACGTTGGTTTTGGTTTCATGAACCTTAAGTGAAACATATATCATGATTTTCAATTATATAAAAAGTGATTGACGGGAATTTCTATAAACAGCACCCAAAATTTTCCCAAATGCTCGTTTCAGGAGAATAAAAAAACCTTATATACCTTCGAAAATTTCCCCAGAGAATTGTACCGTAGGAAATTTGCGAGTGAGGAAAACCAGAACAAAAAAAACTTTCATTTATTGAAGTAGGAACTTCCTAATATACAACTTATACAATGATAGTGACGAGTGCAAACTAACAATTGGTTTTAGTTTGCATAACAGTATTTTAAGATTTTGGTACACAGTTGCTCTATATGACTGGGCCGATGTAGTGAATTGTCTAGGATTATGCCCTACGTCTTGGCAATATTGCCGTTTGTTGAGGAATTCTCTGAAAAGAAATATCGCTTTTTACTGCAATTCAGCAATAAGTTGTTGCTTCTGAACCAATTTTCAACTTTGTTCATTTCATTCAATGGCTCATTGTTGCGTGGTCGGTACCTACCACATTTGTTGTAGCACCACCAAACTATCCCTAACAATTGGTGATTTATCAGCCATCTTGTTTTTCTCCCTTGAATTCGTCATGTGATATTCATGTTAAAGTTCGTCCTATTGGGTTTATCGTTTTTTGGGGGATTCCACTGACATCAAGGTATTTTTCGTTTTCTTTTCAGCAAACCCGTTTTTTTTAAATATTCATCATGGAATTGTTTAAAAAATAGTCCCAAATCTGAGTCTAGCATATTGGATTAAGAATGATGGTATGTTGTTTTTCAGCAAACCCTTTCATCTGATACGCATATAATTTGGGTGCATTAAAAACTAGTGACTTCGCCAAGGTCGCGCTCAACTCCACTTGTGTTTCTAGATCGTTCTAGGTGTTGCGTCGAATCGAGAATAAATCTATCAGTCTCCTGAGACTTTTGTTGGCATATATAAACACTACCCACCCGAAAATCGGAAAAGTCTAGTTGACACTGCGGTGCGAAGTGTTCTAACAAGGAGGTGGACATTTGAATATTAGTTTGAAGATTTAGTGTTCGGTTGTATTGTCAGTGTAGCAGCGAAATAAAATTGAGTTTAATTATGCAGTGTCGTTAGTTATTGGCAAACTCATGGGAAAACGTAACAATACAAACATTAGAAGTTACATAAGGGCTTGGAAAATTGAGAAAGTTTGGCGACATGCCTTTATCAACAGTTTTGCTTGGTCTTCGACATTCGAAAAAAATTATAAAAAGTCGCTCCATTCCTTTATATACCGAGTGGCGAAAATTTAATTGCACACTATTAATATTTAGGTAACGGTAAAAGATGTAGAGTTACTTAAATTGGGCAAAAAGTGTCATTTTCAGAATGCAATGGAATTATGTTGAGAAATCCAGGCTTGTTATAATATCAAGTAATACATATATGTATATATTGCTCTGTTTGGAACCGTTGGTGTAGTAATGAATATTACTGGATATCCCAACATCAAACCGTTATTTTTAACACCTCGACACGTATTTCAATCACCAAGTGATCATCTTCAAAATGAAGATGAATATATATATATATATATATATATATATATATATATATATATATATATATATATATAATATATATATATATATATATATATATATATATATATATATATATATATATATATAATATATATATATAAAAATATAAATCGGTTCAATTCGTGAGGTTGCAGTCAATAGCTGGGCTGTTACAAAGAAAACTCTTTGTTATATGTCAAGCTTTCGGTATATTTCACACCTTCGTCAGGACAACTACAATAATAAGATTATATATCTTGTTAAAAATATATAAATATGGAGAACTTACTAACGTGAGAATGAAATATAAAATGGTTCAAAAACAAAAACATTAAATAATGACAGATAAAAATGTTTGGCTGACAATGTCAAGTGGGAAAATTCTGAATGATACTCGAATTACTAGACCTTTTATTTTCTTTATCATATTTCAGTAGGTACGTGTAAATTTTGCTAAGACTATCAATTTTATTTTTTTATCAACTGTCATTATTTAATGTTTTTCTATCTGAACCATTTTATATTTTATTCTCACGTTAGTAAGTTCTCCATATTAATATATTTTTTACAAGATATATAATCTCATTATTGTAGTTGTCCTGACGAAGGTGTGAAATATACCGAAAGCTTGACATATAACAAAGAGTTTTCTTTGTAACAGCCCAGCTATTGACTGCAACCTCACAAATTGAACCGATTTATAGTTAATCCAATCACTAATTATTCTGTTATATACATATAAATAAATATATATATATATATATATATATATATATATATATATATATATATATATATATATATATATATACTATAACTTGAAATAAAACAAAAAGTTCTACTGAATCATTAGTAAATCCAGTGCTCAGACCACTCTTCTAAATATCATTCGAAATATTTTTTCATCTGGCTCTCTTAATTCATTATCCTTTGAAATGTCTATATTTTCCATTACTCATTTTTCAAGGTTTTAAAACATTTCTCTTGAAAAATATTAGTTAATCACTTTTATATTCTGAGTTCACACCCCTTCTTCAGTTGAAGAATTGATTTATGATTTTAGAATATTGCAGTTCGTGGAATCTTAATAGTTCAAATAGGAAATAATATTTCTGTCAAGGATGGACGGAGGCAGCACTTTTTCTAACTATGTCTTTTTATTTCAGTAAAGAAAATATCAGTTCCATCTTTTTAGTCTATCCTGATTCAAAACAATCACTTTCTCAATATCAAAAGTTAATTTTATTTGAGCTACTTTGCAAATTGCAATACTTTGAAATCATTAAATATTATAACTAATATACAATGCGGTCATAAAAAGAGTTTGATACAAATCCTAAACGTAAAAGGTTAAATAGTGGGTAAAAACTTTTTTTTAAGTAGTACCAAGGAAGTACTACTACTTCTTTAAAGTAAATTTTGATTAACAATAAGAATTACATTTAGTCACACTTTACCTGATCTCGGTAACTTCTTCAATTCAGAATTCAACTAAGAACTTTATATGACCACAGAGTATAATTTTACATTTTGACATATTTTAGTAGTACTAAAATTTTATATCAATATTAATTATTTTCTTTATTGTGTAGAATCTGAGAAGTTTCGAGAAATGCAAGCAGCCACAGAATCTCCACCCAAAAGCCTTTTTCACTTTACCGACGAACATGAATATCCACCTCTAACTCAGAATTCTGAATGAGATCAACAACAGAATCTTTTTCAGTTCCATTTGGGCCAACTGACAAACAAGGAAAAGTTGCAGCTCACCTGTGTCTCGGTTCTCATGATTCATCTGATTGTTTGCCTAATTGAGGATATTGTATTGTGTATTTTTGAGTTTACCTTATAATATATTATATTGATATGTTAAGTTCTTCCGTTAACATTTTTGTATTGTGATACTTTTTTAAATTTCAGTCTAATGAAATTGGGAAATAAGGCATTGGATTTTTTTTTTCTATAAAATAGTCTCATAATTTGATGAACTTGTTGTCAAACGGATAATAAAAAAATTATTGTTTTCTCTACTCAAATTATGATCACATGAACTTCTCACTGGTTTGAGCTGGTGATGTTGTATCTGAAATAACTAACAGATGAACTTGTAACGTTTATTCAGTTCAGAGAACCATGTTATATACGAAATATTATTTTTGAATTCAGGGATTATGAAAAAAAAAAACGACTATTTTTTTTTATTGGCTTAGATTTTGATGTCCATTTGTTGAATGGTTTTGTTTTTATTTGTTTGAAAATACATGTTTCGCTTTGATCTCATTAAAGCTTAATCCCTTCTGATGTCACATGCAGATTTCTTTTTTCAATATAATTCATAATTGAATAGGATGGCGACTGTTGAATATGATTTTGA
Organism: Leptinotarsa decemlineata; assembly: GCF_025532065.1. Taxonomy (NCBI): domain Eukaryota; kingdom Metazoa; phylum Arthropoda; class Insecta; order Coleoptera; family Chrysomelidae; genus Leptinotarsa; species Leptinotarsa decemlineata. The sequence continues at coordinate 23,092,199 of NW_027412668.1, read as the reverse complement.
TTGTCAAGTTGGTGGGAATTCGGTCAAAATGTTGAAGAAAACCAATTTCTAAATTGTCGACGTTTCGAAACTTTATTGTTTCATCTTCAGGACTCTGAAGTATAAGAACAAGACATACATATTAAAATGGAAACTTACAAAGCAGTTCTGTTAGAAACAAAATGAATTATGTAATATAACAATCGTTAAAAAATAATAAACGTTTCGAACACTTTACAAAAAAACAACGTTGATGAGTACTTACATTTAGGGCGGCTTTCCGAGTTGAAGGGTGAAGTGAATAATTTCGACATAAAATATAAATACGTACACAGGTTCCTGAAAGACGTTGACACAGACACGAAGGGATTAACAATCTGAACTGTCTGTAAATCGTTCTTTATAAAAAAAAAACATGAAAGAAATGAGAATTGTACATGGAAAAAGCAGTCGGTTAATGATTCCAAAGTTAGTTATTGTTTGATTTTTTATATTATATTGAAATATGAGGTGTGTAAGTTTTCAATATCCGACTTTTTGTTAACGCATACTTCATACTTCAGAGTCCTGAAGATGAAACAATAAAGTTTCGACAATGTAGAAATTGTTTTTCTTCATCATTTTGACCGAATTCCCGCCAACTTGACAATCAAAATAATTCATAATCTAATATTTTGAATATAAATTATTTTTAAGGATATCATACACCTGGGTATTTAATGACAGAATGTTATATTGCTAAGAAAAAAATTCTTTTATCGAAATTGAAGGTTTAATTTAGTTCAAGAACGTTCAAATAACCCAACTTTGTTGGGAATTTGAATTGCTGCATATGTGGACCAATCAATGTATCTAACCTAATGAGCTTGCATCGGTCTATTGAAAATCAAACTATATGCATCATAGGCTGATTGATTGTGAACTTTATCATCATTTTATATTCGACTACGGTTGATCAGCAGAATACCAATTTTGAATATTGTCCATAAATAATAGTTGCTATAGTCCGAATTTCACGTTTTTCATTTCAGTAGTAAAGTACTGCAGATTTTCCAAGGAAAACTCATTAACCAGTCAAAAATTCACGTGTTACGAGTTCAGCGCCAGCTTCAGAAAATTAGGCTCTACATTCATTTTTCATATACACCAGAAAAAAATTCAATAAAAACCAACTCTATTTCAGACTTCCGTATTTTCAAAAAATCAATGTGAAAAAAGTTAAATTCCATGGTTGACAACGTGGCTAGTACATTGGTATTGTTTTATTTAAGTTGATTGGTATATAGGTGAATAGTCAATTTAATCCTAGTCTATATTACATATAATGATGAAAAAAGTTCCTACTTGAATTTCAATTTTCTTTCTGAATTGAAAAAAAGTCGAGAAACGAGCCCACTGTCTTATGACTTGAATCTGCCAGCAAAATTGGGTACATTGATAGTATGCAGATATTTTCTCCAGTTAACCTTCATGTTTGATATCAGGAATTGGTGCAAGGTACCTGTTATCGTTGTCCTCGGTATGTCAAAGCCATAAGATTAGTTTCTGATGACGCGTCAGATTTCTTGCTGACTTATACATCTCTCTGAATTACTCAAGTAAATATGTTATTTACCTGTCAAAGGTTTTATGAGTGCAAAGTAATGTATAAATCATTGAAGAATTTTTTTTCAATATAAGTTATTGAAGTCGAGTTCATATCTCAAAAAGAACATGCTAGAGCGGCAAACAATTATCTGTGTTTAGTTTAATTATATCATAATCATATTCTAAGTAAGAATATTCAAAAAAATTAATATCATATCAATGTAAACAATGGTGAGTGTTCAATTTATCAAGTGAAAAACTTTAAAAAAAATATTTAGATATAATTTAAGGCAATGTAAAGATATAACAAAAAGACTGTTGAAACTATTTGTAGATCAGATCATCTACTGTATGCGCTGATTCACACAGAACTGACGTGGGCGGATACGTAACTTTGGCTTTGTGTGGCACCACGTCTTTTCATGGAAATTGGGCCATTCTTTTTTATAGGAAAGAAGCAGAAAAGAGAATCCACGCCTCGTCTCCGCTCGACCTCCTTTTGTGAATATGCGCTAAATGAGCTTGCAGCTCTAGTGAAACTGTGAAGCTTGAAACAAAAGGTGACCAAGGTGAAATGAGTTGAATTGTTCCTGATATAAATTGACTCAAAGCGAGAGAATTGTGCTGAGCTACTTGATTGCTTTGCTGTTAATTGCTTGCAGTTTCACTATTGTTTGGAGGTTTTTCAGCAGGTGTATTTTGTTCTATAATCGAAATATATGGAACAGAGAAAGTATTTCATTTTTGGATAAATTAGATTAGTAAGAGCAAAACACACCTAATAATGGCAGTTTGATATCTTTGTATATTACTACTTTTAAAAATTGTCAGGATAAATTTGTGATATAAGGGTCTATTATTGAAATTTCAAATATTTTTTCAAGTATAAAGAATTATCAGTAATAAGTTTCGAATGGAGGGTAATAGGGTTCAAAATACAGCTTTCAACTCTCCTGTATATTGAAAGAATTTTTAACAATTTTTGTTTCAAAATATTCAGGATATTTGCTTGTAAACTTAAGTACTTTCAGTTTTTCCATTGTGTTGAAATGAGTTTCAAATATTTTTTTTTACAATGTAGTACAATCGTTTTAGAAATAGTTCAACTTGAGGGTTAGAAAGTTACTGCAGATAATTGCTCGAGACGTTCTGATAAAGATAGGGAACATTATCGACTGGACAGGTAAATCATGTCCTTCATATTTATTCATTGGTGTGACTGGAACTATTTTTATCACAATTTTCAGCTCAACAATATATGAAATGGAAAGTTGTAGTCTAAGAATGATGAGAAAATTTAATTACTGTGAAAATAAATTAGGGAAAAAAAATTTTCAGGTTAATAAATTTCATTTTTTCATAGCTCAATAATGTTATGTCTGATAATTTTCAGATCTTTTATCATGGCAGCCGCCATACGTTCACTGCCGACCCTTAATGTCCATCACCCTTAGGATATGAATAGGGAAAGTACTAAGTGTGACATATTAATTAAATGATAATTAAATATAATTTTTACGGAATCAATCCATATGAGTGCCCACTAAGTGACTTTTCATTTTGGCGCCCTCTTGTGTAAAAAATTAACGCTACATATTTCAAAAATGGAACATTGTGCATAATTCCGAACTGCATTAATTAATAATAGATCGCTTGAACTGTTCTGCAATAACTGACATACATGAAAATCTATGTATATTTGTATGATATTTTGATGCATTATGGAGTTACTTGTTGATATTGTTTATCCTGGCATGAACATGCCCAAATGAAACGTTATTTAGGAAACAGCCACATAGATGAATTCCTAAAGAAATACCATTTCGATCTCACACTTGGTACCTTCCCTATTTAAATTCCAAGGGTGATGACCAGATAGGTGTGACAATTGAGGTTATGATAGAAAGATGTTCCCCTTGAGTTGAAAATTGTTTTTGCATTTTTTTCGACAAATGTGTTTTGAAGATATACGATCTGTTTCGTTTTTGGTGCTGCACTTTGTATGTTGTAATAATCTCCATCTCTTATCTATTTAGATTTTACAATGTGGAGGAACTATAATTTTGGGTACCCTAAAATGAGTTTTTTTTTAGTTATGTTATTCTTGACAGGATGCAATTTATTTTCAGTATTTTGACTCATTGTGCATCCGAAAATTTCAAAACAATTTGAGAATATGAGACAATAGATACATTTTAGGAGGAGTTAACTCATAATCGTTTTCAAGCAAACTAATTTCATCATAATTTAAGTGCACAATTTATCCTGGTCGTGTTGTAAGTATAAGGTGAGAATATCTGTGTTAATTTTATTTGCATCAGTTTGGTATAATTGAATGTGGTGCACATATTCTGATTTCAAATACAAGTTCTCACTTGTACAATATATTTTGTAAATTCAGTTTATGCGCACATTGTGCTTTGTAAATAATTTAATTTTAAGGTGTTGATAATTGTAGTTTATTTTGTCAGTGCTGTAATTTTGTACCCGCTAGATTATTTATTCTCAATTTATTGGAATAAACGACCTGAATGCAACTTGCCTTCTTTCAGTTTTTTTCTTCTGAATATGCTAAACAGTTTTCATTATCAAAACATGCTAGAAGCCATGATTTAGGACAAGTTAGCAAAATCAGAACATTGATGCACATTGTGGAATAAAGATTCAGGTTGAATTGAAGGATATCTGGGGAAAGTGTTGGAACAAGCAATTTTAATAATAGTTGGGTTCTTAGATATTGATTGTGAACTCACAACGAATTATCAACTTCAAAAACATAAAATGTAAGGCACAAGATTCAGTAGATTTTCAATTATTTTATTCACTTCACCATACATTTTAAATAGTTAGTTAAATAAAACACAACTTATATCTACAAAAAATCAAATAAAACTCAGAGATTATGTACAAGAAGATATCAAATTCTTCATCTTAATAATCCAACACGAATTTAGAAAAATATTCGTATCCATTTTAGAAAAATTCCTCCTACGTGTCATTTTGAAAAATTTTAACAAAGAATTCTTACAGAGAACAAAAACCAACTTTCCATCACATGTAATCCACTTCTTTTCTGCTCATCTGAAAATAGAGAATACATATTAAGAGTGAAAGTGGATTAATAAATAAATTTATTAAAAGAAAAATTTGATTGAACTACTTTCTGTTCAAAATATGTTACTCCTCATAAGCAACATTGCAATTGAAAATAGATTCAATAGCAAAGCCTATAAAGATTTGAATCTTCCCAAGGATGGAGAATCAAGTGAAAACAAATTCGAAAGTATAAAAGTATATGGTTGATGGAATAATTGTATAAGGTAGAATATTGCACAGTCAGCCATAAACACATACCACAAAACTCGAAGATTCAGAAAGTCGAGATGAATATCAGAACTTCCAAAATATGTACTCTCGTTCAACATTTCTGGGCTTTACTTGAACATGGACGAAAATAATACTTTCTATTGATATTTCATTCACAACTTCAGCAAAAATGTGGTAATTCTTCAACTAACATTTATAATTCTTTCAACAATACACAAAACATATTTTAAATAATGATTTCAAATCTATATAAAAATAATTTTGAATGAAAATGTAACCATTATTTTGTTACAAGAATCAGAGTACATTTGAATTTTTAAGCTATCTTATCTTGACAAATTTGAATTTTTCAGTAATCTTGAATCAAAATATCATTATTGTAAAATGTGTTGAAAAATTTCGGAGTTATTTTATAGTTTATTTTCAAAAGAGTTGCAGAAAAAAAAACGTATTACTAATGCAAAACCATTACAGAAATGTTGAGCGTTAATTTTCTTTAGTCCCACTTATTTTCTATCAAGAATGGAGTATTTGCATGTTGGTATTCACATGATTTTATGGATCTACCTATTGTTACCCTCGAGTAAATTGTCACAAGTGAGTGTCTAGGAAATGGCTGAAAATAATATTAAACAGATTTGGATCAAAATATATTTCTCAATATACATCAATCAAAAAGTAGCTGTTTTAAAATTCAAAAGATGAAACATACAAAAAATAGCTTTTACATTTGAAAATAAAATTTATACAAAAAAGTACATAAAATATAATAGTAAGCATTACAATAAAGTAATATGTAATACTCTACCTCAAGAAATCGTTTAACGATTTTATCAATAATGTGGTCCAATTCTCATATTTTTTCTTAGATAACCAAAAGATGAATACATTCTTCCTAGTAATCTTTAGTGACTTTTATATTTTCAAAAAAATTTTGAACATGACATCCCATTGTTGGCAGTATCTCTTTCAACTGAGAATGATAGCTTGCATTGTTCATTATAATGACAAAAGTCTCTTGGAAGTAAATCTAGATTTTGTGAGAACTATACTTCATCATACTCACAAACAAGATTTGAAATATTGGACTCATTCAACAAATCCTTCCGAATTACCCATATGTGTGATGATAACACGAGGCCCTTCTACATTGAAACCAGTTGACTATTTTTGCTGATACGAGTATGCCTGCCGCTGACTGTGGATGTTTGCATCTTGCCAGTATTTCAATTTCCTGTGTCTATCATTCAACCAAGTTTCATTCAAATAATTTATTCTTTTCTCTCCCGGTCTTTCTAATACTTAGTAAATTTACTGAAAGAATGAACTGGAACCTCTGGTGTAGAATAAATTCAAATCACGCCCTGAAGACACCAACTTGATTAGTGAAATGGGTGTTGAGAAGAGTATTGCAGTTCTAATGTTTGTGAACAGTCCTTGCTTTTGAGGTAAATATATTCTCCACCACAATATTATTGTGTTGATTCAAAATTTTCCAAATGTTGCTTCAACTCATTTTGGAATAATCTGGATCTTCTTGTTCAGCTGCACAAATGTTGTCCACTGTTGATATTTCTTTTAAAAAAAATATATAGTTTGCGCCTTCAGTACCTGCTTTAAATTTTCATCAATATTAAATGTTAGTCGACCTGTAGACGTCATTGGTGGTTTTATAACTACTTGCTTGTACACTCGCGCTGCCATTTTTAGTACTTCATCAATTTACACCAATTTGAAAGAATTTACAGAAAAAACACCAGGTCTCGACTTCTTGGAAATTGTCAAAAAAATGGCATATTTAAATTTTTACTGTGTGCACTATATCTGAACTTGTCGATCAAAACTATCGGATGTTAATGCCATTTTATTAGGGTGTTAGTAATGTACTCATAATGACAGACAACAATAAAAGTTTTATTAACCAAACCCATTCAGGTTGGTTGTTTTACCAAGTAATTATACTGTTTAATGCAATTAAAGAATCAATGAACATTTTAACAAGTGCTAATGACTTCAAAAGGAAACATTTTTTTAATAAAATCTAAGTTAATGTGCACTAGCAAACACAGAAATTAACCTTCCTTTTTTTTGATTAACCAAAGTGAATATAGTAGTAACTAATGAAATATATTTTAAATTGTAAAAAGAATATTCGAGTGAATGTGAGGTTTGTAATTTCTGTATACAAATAAAGTTTCTCTACTACAATTTTACTTCAAATTGCAAATAACCGAGGTTTCACTATATATAAATCACAGATAAAGATTAAAATTACTCTACTGTTTGATTACTCAGTATTCAAATATTCAGTATTCATGTTTCGAACATCACCACGTTTTCGTGAATGACAGCAGTGGTTAGTTTTGAAAGATAAATCGAAAATTTTGGTTAGTTTCGGACCACCCTGAATAATCTGATGCTTTTTAAAAGTCATTATAGACTGTCAGCTAGACATTTTTTCAAAATCAGTGAAATAACAATATATCTCATATTATTTATTAAATAACAAAGATTTGTGTGACTGCTTATGAATATTTATACATTCAATACCTTAATGGGATCCGCTGGACCTCGGCAGGTTGCACATTTCACAGTTGGGATTTTCAGCGTTGTTAAGAAAAGTGCAAAATGGACAGGTCCACTTTGGTCCAGATGAAGTGCCAGCTGATGAAGTCACACTGCCAGAAGCCACACTTCCAGGTCTAAAACAGATCAAATGTTAGTTAAGAATCAACTCCTTTTACGTGACTTTGAAAAAGAATCACTTAGGCTTGAAGAAAGGGCACTTGCTATCCTCTCAACACAGATATTTCCTGAAATTCTGACTTTTCATTTTACAAGATTTGTTGCGTTCAGCAAAACAATCATTAGGTATCTTTGATGTTTTTTATGTTTCTATTCTATCACAATCTGAAAAATTAATATAAAACAACAGAGACTGTGCTCAAATGAAATAAAGAGCAAACAGAAAAAGTTACTATATATTATAAACCTTTTGAGAGTCAGGTTATTCAGTAACTTGTATTTATAAATTTTGCCTATGAATAAACTGAATGCTAAGTATTGAAAATTTTATTTCATTAATAGGTAAAGTTTATAAATACAAGTTACCTACTAATTGGAATCTTCAGAAGTTTATATTACACAGTAATCTTTCGGGGTGAATTTTTCAATTTGCCCTTCATTACACTTGATCAGATTCTCTTATTTATTATTCAGATCATGGAAAATAGAAACCCAAAAACATCAAGGAATAATTGAATCCTCCACAAAGAATAATGTCTATCAAAGAATATTCTTTAGACATTTTGTGATTAAAAAATAATGAAATAGTATCTTCTAAATTATAAAAAAAAAGGGTTACGTCTGCTCAGACTATGTTTCAACGGAGGTGAGCTTAGAGCATTTTTCATATTTTATGATTAAACTATTGAAGTTTTGAAACCCCCTGTTATGACTAGCTAATATAGATATGCTATGCATTTTTCGTGTAGTAGGTATGTATTTGATAACAAACCACAATCGAATAATTCATGTAAATAAATATTCCAAAAAGAAATTCGAAATATTCATCCCTACTATATCATTCCTGCAGAATGCACTGAAAATCATTGCATTTGCCAGGACCAAGACCTTTCTGAAATCATGACAAACCTTCAGGTCAGTTTCCCAAGTATTACTCCTTATTAGTCCAGATTGGTTCTAACCAAGACAACAATGTCATTGTTTTTCCATAGGTATTTGCCAGGTGCTTCCATATAAGAACATTGGAAAGTAAATATTTCTAATATTTATTTGATTTGCATATCTTCCTCGCAGTTCTCTGACTAATTTCATTCAAATAACTTGGCAAATAAAACTTTATTGTGAGATTTTCACTCAACAGTTTACAAAATCTCGACAGTATACTAGTTTCTTCCGGTATGAACAATACTAACTAACAAATTTACATTGTACTTCAATATATTATATGTAATTTGATTCTTGACTATCCATCAAATTTAAACCTATTAAATTTACTAAAAAATAAATTTTCACCGGTCTCAACAGTGACAAACTCATTACATTGGACATATAATAAATACAAAAACTATGGAAGACCTCATATTAATTACTTCAGTTAAGTTACAAAACAAATTCAATAAAGGGAAATTATTTAAATCTATTTGGTTATTTAACAATAGTTCTTAATGCTTGAATCCATCGATTTTTAAGCATTCCAAAAGATTAAGTTTCAAACCTTGTTCTTTCAATTGCAATAAGTCGTAATCATAATTGCTACTCTGTTAAAAGATGATTTGCAAATGTTAGTATTTTTACTCAAAAAACTACTTCTACTTTCTTCTATTCTTTTGACAAGGGGCACGTATTTATTAATGATTATGACATATAACATTTGGAAGATCAAGGTTTGAAACTCATCTTTTAGAATAGATATGAACTGATGACAGTGTAAAATTCCCCTTTACTGAATTTATTTCATTAGGATAAAAACTGAAAATTAGGTATTAAAATAATATGAGGCCTCAGGTAGCTTTTCTATTTATTATGTCAAGTTTAATGACATCTTTAGTATACGGAATGATAGCCCAATTTCTTCATTAGGAAGGAATTTGTCATTACGATTCAAATAACTATCATATATAAAAGCATGATGTAGAAATTGTCAGTGTTATTATTGAACGTACTCGAAGAAGCTATTGTATAGTGGCACATATGTTGTGATTTTGTAAACTATTGACTGAAAACCTCATAATAATAATCTCTTAATCTAATCATCATATGACTTTGTTTACAAAATCACATAAAACTTCACAACAATTCCAGGAAACAATCGGATAAAAATTTGAAGTTAGAAATGAAAAATTCAACATTTAATGCATAATAATAATAATAATGAACAAGACATGGTAGCCTAAGAATTAGCATGATAGTGATTATTCATTTCATTTTGAATTGAAATAAAAAAAGATAGAGGTAAAAGTGTTATTTTAATACATTATAATGGATTTTCATCAAGTATCCACTACATTTCTTGCCAATAAATCATTCACCACTTGTGTGATTTAGGTTATAGTCAGGAAGGAAATCTGTCGTTCAACTGGTATCTATTGTAGCACTTCCATTATCAAACTTATCCATTACAGTTTCAACATTTACAATAAATTGTGTATAAACAAATTATATCTACAAAATGATATTAAAACTGAAGTAAATAGAGAAATAACAATGTAACATAAAATTAATTTTTTATAAGATCAACAGTATTGCAAAGTGAACGTTCAAAAGTTCAATCAGCAGAAAAAATGATTGATACCAATTTTTTTGAAATTAATATGAAATCAAGACAATGCACGTTTGTAACTGTAGTTAATGTTATGAAATTTTATGCTGAATGAAGCAGGGTGCCTTGTGGTGAAAACATTTATATTGAAGTTGAGTTACAATTATTCATCACTATATGTTAATTTTGATACAAATAAAGATAGTGAGTTTGAATTGTGTAATGTATTTTGGTGATCAAAATCCAAATGAGCTACCATTTTGAAGAACACAAGTCTTACAAATGTGTCTATGTTCGAGCTTGAAAATGAGACAAATAAATTTATTTATTAGTTACCTTGATGGAGGTGGAGAGCTTGCGGCAATGAGTTGTTCGAGTGTAGCCCAATGTTCTGACTTGGACCATTCCACGGCAGCATCTTTATCTTTGTTTTTTAATGCTTCTAGAAGGGGTCCCATGAACTCTTGCATAGGCAGCATCTCCATGGTAGATATATACAAGATAAGATGAAAATCGCTGATGGCAGTGTAAAATTCATTGAAAGCAAACTGTGACAGGTAAGTCGATAAGGCATTGAAGTCCTGAATGTGACCTTCTACCAGTCGGTTTTCTACAGGGAACGGTTGTTTCGTAGGATCGCTGTTGAAGGTATACTGTGGAGTAACAGGTGTAGAGGCAGGAACATCTACCAGAAGGTATTCCACAGGAAGTGGACGAGCCAGACGGGATACCTCATTACCATATGAATCTTTCTCCTAAAATTCAAAACGAGATCAAATAAATATATTTTTTTCAATTTTGACCTAGATACTGTTCATTGAAGTAACTAGTTTATAATGTGTCACATATATATTATAAGGAATAAGTCCAGTTATCACCCGAAGACGATTGTGGATACTAACAATCGAAACGTCGTGACATAACTTGGTTTGGAACCTTTTAATTTTCATTGCATTTTCATAATCATCTCCCCAGACAATTGAGTAATTTAAAAATCACACAAATAAAAAGCAGTTTTGAAGAAAATCTTTGTACTTCATTGAAATTCGCACTAAATTCAAAACAGGAATTAAGAAAAAAATCTGTTGATAATTAGTAATAATAAAATGACTGCAAAGCTATTCGTAATACCAAATTCAACTGATATATTCATTTCAATTTTCATTGTTATTTTTTATTTATTTTTTATATCTCTATATCTCTATATCTATATTTACCGTCAAACTTTATGTTTCAGATAAAAATTTAGAAAATTAAATATTTTGTTCGGCCACGTGGGAGAGCTAATTTGATGACAAAAAAGTTAGAACTATGCAAGTCATCTAATAATTTTTTTACTTCATATCTCCCAAACATTGTAAACTTAAAGAATTCCTAGTAAGATAATGCTTTTATACTATTTTGGAATTTGAATATTTCCTGTTTTGAAATAATATCTAGGTATTTCAGGTTATGTTAGTCATCATTGTAATTTTTTCTTATTGTTCTATTATTTCGTTTCCTTTGTCATTTAAACCTCAATAATACTATTCCTTTAGGGCATTTAAAATTGTAACATTGACTTATCCTATTTATAGTTGAAAGGATTAATAAATATTTCTTTTTATTGCAGCTCATCAATTTCCTCATCAGTTACTGGATAGCGGTTCAATTTTCCATTCCTTTGCTATTTCCCAATGTTTTGAATAGCTGCATCTTCCGGGACATATTTATTAACACTTGCTCACTTTACATTTGAGTATGTGAACATTAATAACCTATGTCCTATGTCCCAATTGAAAGAGTCATTTACATAATCGATGACGAAGACTACCCTTCAATTTAAATGAAAAAAAAAATTAATATCAAAGCATTCTCAAACAAAGGTGGTTGTTTTAGGTGAAAATAAAGGCGGACTTTCGTCTCAAAGCGGCATTCCTATTTAACAGGTGTCGAATAGTATTGATTTCATCAGTTGAAAAATCAATTTGATATCAAAATGACTTCATTTACATTTTAATAAAAAATGGCTTAATCTTCAAAGATCCTAGATAACAGGATAATCGAAACCGTCTGAGTTGCAAATATAATACAAAAAATATTATGAAATATAACAAAGGACCCTGCAAAATCCTTGAAAAATTTGGGTCTCGGTGGATTCTTTTGAATTTTTGATATGTAGTCCATGTAATTCTCAATCGATGTTACCATTGCGCCAACCCCAAAAAATTAAGTTTTGCCGCTGGCGGTACCTTTCTCAGAATATACTATTCATTTTCGAAACCGGGAACGACATTTTCACCTGTTTCATTGTAGATAGTGTTTGTTGCATATGATTATGCTCTTTTATAAAAAAAAATCTTCATTTCCCCCTCTTCCTCCCACCATCTATTATGAAACGCAAAACATGATATCTGGATTACTTTGAAATGCATCGTCGATGGTCGGATGTTTCAATATGCTTGAATTAGGGAAATAGCACTTTTTCATGACTTTCTTTCCTTCACCATGGGGAACACAACAAAAAAATTCGCTGATTTTTTTTGAAGTTTCAATATGATGCAGATCATAAAAGTGAATAGAAATTTCAAAAATGGTGATAAATTTCAAAAATGGTTAGTTTTGATGCTAGGGAGCGTTAAAGTCATATCTTGCTCAGAATAGACTATATATTATAGGCGGAAACGATATTTGTATTTGTTTAATTTTATATTACGGTGAGTCATATTGTAATCTTTCATAAGACGCATCTACAGTTAGTGGAGAATTTTTTTTTTCGTGATTTAAAACGGGTTGGGGGTAAGGGAGGTTTTGAAATTCTTATGAAAAAATACAATATGACTCAATATAATCTAAAATAAAAAATGTACAAATATCGTTCCCGCCTATAATAAATAGTCTATTCTAAGCAAGATATGACTTTGACGCTCCCCAGCATCAAAACTATTTGGGGTTTATCACCTCGTTAATTTCTATTAACAATATCACGAACTGCATCATATTAAACATTCAAAAAAATCAGAGATTTTTTTTTTGTTTTGTTCCCTAGGAGGAGTGGAGAAAAGTCATGAAAAAGTGCTATTTCCTTAATCCAAGCATATTCAAATATTCAACGGTGCATTTCAGAATAATACAGATATCATTTTTTGCGTTTCATAATAGGTGGTGGGGGAAGGAGAGAAGAGATTTTTTTTTTAATAAAAGAACACAATCTTTTGCAACATTAGCTACAATGAAACGGGTGAAAATGTTATTGCTGGTTTTGAAAACAAATCGTCTATTTTGAGCAAGGAGTGATAACGCTCCCTATCAACAAAACTATCTATTTTTGGGGTTTATCACCTAATTGATTTCTATTCACAATAACATGAACTGCATCATATTGATAATTCAAAAAATCCATAGATTTCTTTTTGTTTTGTACTCCTCGGGGGGAGGGGGAATGAAAAAGTGCTATTTTCCTGATTCAAGCATATTCAAACATCCGACGATACACGTCAACGAAATCTATATTTTTTGTGTTTCATAATAGGTGGTGGGTGAAGAGGGGGGTGGGTGAAGAGGGGGGGGGTGAAGAATTTTCTAAAAAGGGCATAAACATATGCAACATTACCTACAATGAAACAGGTAAAAATATCGTTCCCGGTTTCGAAAATGAATAATATATTCTGAGAAAGGGGTGATTTTAACGACCCCTAGCAGCAAATCTATTCATTTTTTGAGGTTGGCGCAATGATAACATTTCTTGAGAATTGCATAGACTACATCATATCAAAAATTCAAAATAATCTACCAAGACCCAAATTCCGTAAGGATTTTGCGGGGTCCTTTCTTCTTCAAACGAATGTGATTAAGAGGCAAAAGTATCATATCTCAATCTGAAAATTCATATTGTCAACAAAAGAGTGAGCACCGTTTGATAGATCATGTATTTATTTAATAAAATAATAATCAAGAATAAACTACACCAGCAATTATATCCAAATTCCCATTAAATCATGGGAAAATAGTTGTGGGAATATTTTCCCATGAAGTTGAATCAATGGGAAATCACAATAAATGTCACCAAATAAGTGATATTCAAAAAAATTTAGAGAAACACCAAGTCTTACCAAGTATAAAAAAATGTGTTTGTGTAATTATATGCGGTTTTATATAACTATCGAGTTATTTCAAAGCGTGGAACCGTTAGGATTATTTTACCTTTTTATAAAATTACATCACATTTCCATTTGGCTTACTTACTACCTTTGGTAGATATTCTGTGTATGTAATGAATATATCCTGCAGCCTACAATGAATATTCTTAGAGTATCTCTCGAGAAAAGCATTAACAATATTTAAGAATATCATTTGATGTTCATATGTTCGATTCAGATAGATTTGATGACTGTAATTCCAAAATATCGTAGCAATCAATGTGAAAACGTATTTCCATGAAATTGTGGAACCCATCTTATCCAAATTCCAACGGGAATCTTCGCGAGAACGTTCCTATGAAACTTGAGCAATGTCCATTGACATTGACAAGTTACAATAAATTCCCGTGGACGGATGTCCAAAACATCTGAAGGGGCGAAATTTAAAATAAGAATTTTCTTTGTTTTATATATATGATCACATTGAAAGTAAATGTGTTTTTTAAACCAAATATTCATGTAGTCGAATCCATCGAAGAAATTCATTTAAGTCAACTTAGCTAAAATTATTACATCGTCATAACTTATGTCCTGGCAATTCTAGACTTCCGTATCGATTTATTTTTGAATTTAGCGCTTTCGTATTAACGGATCCTAAGTGAGGTGCGACGTCAATGCCCAAGGTCAAACACGAGCGCTTCGCCGCAAACTTAACGGGACGAGAATGTCAGTCGTCAACATGATGTGGCACATCGTAAAGCGGCCACTGTAATTTTAAGTTTTTTCGTAATTCTGCCGAATTTCTCGGCACGAAATAATTATGTAATAATAAGAATCGTTTGATAAATAATCGTCTGCCGTACCGAAAACACGCAAATAGTACAAAATCGCGAAAAAACCCGTTGCCGAAACTCGAGTTTTTAATAACGACCAAATATACCGTATCGTTTAATCGGATTTACTTAAAGGCTGTGTTACACATCGTAAATTATAAACGGTAAGGTTATTATCAACTCACAGCAAAAACAACACAAATCACATCCCTCAAGAATAGAAAAACATTGAAATAGGTAGTTGCTTGCTTGTAATTGACACGACGCAAAACCCACTTGTCGATTGTCGATATTTTCGCAAACAAAACACTTGGCGCGAAGCTCTACTACAAATTGAATAAATTCGTGGGATAATATTGTATCTTACAGTTTCTTTGTTTGTTTTCTCAACTATATGATATGAATATAAGCATATAGAAAATTTGTCAATCGCGAATTATGACTAATTACAAAAACCAAGGTAACAGGTTATTCAGTGGAATTAGGTACTTTGGAGGAAATGATTTTTTTATTATAGTAAATGAATACATTTCATTTATCTATATCTACCTCAAGAGCAGTGTTCTAATACTCAATAATTTACGAGGTTAAACTAAATTAATGTTTCCGAAATTCAAACCACAGGTCTGACAGATAGGTGGATAATGTAGTTTGTTTTCACACAAAATTTAGTCAAAAAGGTGCGAATACATTAAAGTCAATTAACCATTTGAAAGTTGTAACATGGAGTGAATATATATTAAAAGCTATATACATAATACATACTAAGGTACATGAGAAAACTAACCACGCTTTTGGATATAATCGTCTAAGAGATAAAATGCTCCATAGAAAAAATATTTTTTCAATGCCTGTTTAAAATTGACCCTGAATGTAATCACCATTCTCATGTGAAATTTTAATATATTTTGAAATTCCTTTTGAGATCCATTTTCAAAAAAAAAAGGTAACTCTATAATATGTGGTAGCAATGATTTTTTTTTTGTTCAGTCACTGTTGTTTTACATTTTTGAAAGTTGGATAACCTCAAAACCTTTTTGATTGTAATAAATCAGTGTCACTTGAATTGATGTAATGATAATTTAAATCACTTATTCATGAACATACCTTTCTCGCTTCAGAAGTAAACTGTTTTTATCATCGCCTGATACCTTGGTTAGCAAAACGTGTGTCAAGAAACAGTGTTTTTATTAAAAATGTTTTCTTTAGATTCATTTTATGCCAGAGATTCAAATTCTTCCTATCAAATGAAGGTTCGTGGAAAAACTAAGAATAGAACTTTTATAATTTCTATCGCAAGAAAGTTTATTTGACCTGGAAAGTGAACAGCCAACTTTGACATTCCCAAATATATCAAGTGCAATGTCCAATGATGTGTCCCTTTTTAAATTTTATTGAAAATGTAAAATCCAGATTTACCCAAAGGGAATACAGTTTCAGGTAGTGGTAAATATTTTCTATTGACATGGGATAAAGATTTAAGTTTATAGGAAGTAAACTCAATAGGAATGTGAATGGTAAACCAATATGTTGGAATAATGCTAATGTTTTTAAAAGTAACTAAACAATGTATATATAAATGAATTTTGAAATGCAAAAAGACACAATTACCTAAACGATTTATTATGTAATGGACACAATAGATAGGTATACATTTTTTTTTCTAAAATATTTGACAAGATTACCAATTATAACGACCACTGACCACTACAATTTCAAATAATAAATTCTTCAGACCATAAAAAGAACTATTCGAAACTTTAATTTTGATGGCATTGAAAAAATATAAAAATTTTTTTTTCTTCATTTTATGGATTGTTTTCAGATATTTAAATTTTGTCCAAGTTCAACCATATGCCATGAATATTTATGAAGCAGAGTTTTAACAATATATATCATTTCAAATATATTAATATACTTGAATATGCAATCCAGAATTTAGGATTCGAGTTAAAAGTTAATTATTGGGTCCTATAGTAGTTTTCCCATGGAAGTGAAAATGTTCCACTCTAATTTGTAAACTACAGAGTATATAACATAAAAATCATTGAGAATTGCATATATTTCTTTCTTGCAGTATTGTTCTGAAACAAAATTTTTGTTATATTACAGAAATGGAATCCGTAGTACCAGAGTTTGAAGAACTGATGTTGTGTGGGTATTGTAAGCAAAAGTTCAACGAAACTGACCAAAGTCCCAAACTGCTGTCCTGCAAGCATTACTTTTGTTTGCAATGTATGCGTACAAATCTCACAAAAGGCCAGGAACTTTATTGCGTATACTGTTGGAAAAGGACTGAAATTGGTGAATTAGGACCAGAATCCCTCCCAACCTACAATCCTGTATTGTGCTTGACAAAGAACTTTTCTCAACTGAAGTTGGGAGTAAAACCTCCGGACAAACCTGCCAAGGTGATATCAGAAAATTGCCACACACACGCAATGCCTTTGGCATTGTGGTGTCACACATGTTGCTCACCTGTTTGTCGAGCATGCGCCAATACAACTGATCACTCATCTCATCAAATTAAATCGCAGAATGAAGCTAAAGACCAATTGATTGCCGAACTGCAGATCGACTTGGCTTCTATGAACAAAATGCTATCCGAGATCCAAAGACTGGCTATGCAACAACGTGAATTCTTGCTTAAAATTCTAGAGGCTTGTGTTACGTTAAAAACACACGTTGAAGCCGATTTGACTAATAATGCGTCACACTTTGAATTGACTGAAACGAGGGATACTTTAGCCAAACTACGACTTAATCTTTCTATGGCCGAAAATTTGTCAGACGTCCATAATTTGTACTCGAGCGTAAACGTCGAAAAGCAACGCCTACAACTTCGTTACCAGGAAATGTACCTGCAGTGTCAACTAGATGATCTTATTCGAAACTCGAGCGTTATATTCGATTTTCAACTTCTGAAGCAAGCCCTCGGTCATATACACAACGGCGAATCAGTATACCCAGGAAACTCCCGTGTTCTGTCCGGTTCCCAACAAAATCCTATATTATTCTTGGCAAACTACTGCATGTCTCAATTATACTCCCGACACATGCTATCAAAACAAAATTCCAACGGGTCTCTCGACTACCATAACCACAACTCAGTACCTTCGATTAATTATCTTCCTCAGAATCCCCCACCTAACCTCGTGATTCCTGCTCCTAAAAATATTTACCAAGAAAATAATTTGATGATGCAAAATGTCATACATTCTCCTCAAATGCGTAACCCAGCAAATATGTGTCCACTCTATTACTTCAACATAGATGTAAACGGTACTCAGCTTGGTCGAATAGTGATTGAGGTACGTTCCGATGTGGCTCCAAAAATGGCAAAAAATTTTGGGCTGCTAACCACAGGGGAAGCGGGTATGGGATATAAAGGCTGCCACATCTTTCAGTGCTGGGAAGGGGAAAGTGTCATTACTGGTGATTTTGAACTGAATAATGGTCGTGGAGGAAGATCAATTTTTGAAGATTCTTATTTTTTGCCAGATGACACCAAACTGATGGCCGTAAGGGGCACAGTAGGAATGAGAAGAACACAAAAACGACATGACAATCTGGGTATGGTAGGGTCGCAGTTTCGAATAATTTTACAAGAAATGCGTGGTTTTACAGGAATATTTGGACATGTTGTAGAAGGGCTAGAACTGGTCGAAAAAATTAGTACATATGGGGACACTGCGGGTAAGCCCACAAAAAATATCTTAATATCAAAATGTGGGAAACTAAACTAAAATGATAACGATTTAATTTTTATTTCTTAACTTGAAAAAATGATGCCTACTTTTATTTCTAGCTTATTTTAGAAAGTGCTAAAGTAGTTTACTATTGATTATAGATGTTTGAACTCATGTGTTAATTTCCTGAAAAAAATCGTATATGACTTCAAACAACTATTAGAAGAATATTTTAATAATTTTTGTTTCCCACGAAAGTTTTACATTTTTGAAGACCTTTCTCACACAATATTTTTCTCTGGACTAGTTTGGATTTAAAAAAATATTTTCATATTGTAGAGAGGGTGGTGTGAGAAGAGAAGCTTGCTTTGTGCTATATCTTTTCTACAAAATAACCGGCCTGAAAGGGGAAGAATATTATCTATTTGATGTTTGATCAAACGACTTTAAATACAAAAATAACCGTACAAAAAAAAATAGATGTTTTATATGTGTAGCTTGAGTCAAACTGCAGTCTATGGAAAAAATTTAAACACGTTGATAAGTACCGTCTTAGCTTATATATGAAACTATCGAATTCCGAAATAACTATATTTTCGTATTGTAATGATAAATATCGTAAAAAAGCAAAGGATAGATATTTTTTTTATTGTTGTCGATTTTTAGCTTATGGTGAAATTTAGCTTATAAGTGTAATTTGTTATGTTTGTTTAGAAGAGAGCGAAAGAAATGTTAAAGATTAACAGAGTTTAAAAATCAGAATTTCGAATTGCCAGGGAACTCCACAATATTTCCATTATTTTCCATTTTTAAGCTGTATTTGTATCGATGATCTTTTTATTCCATTATGTTTTGTGTTTTACTTTGTACTTTTTTATAATGAAATGCTTCCTTTTATTTATTCTGGTTTTAAATCGTAATGTACCTTATAGTGATTAGTTTCATGTGCAATTGCGTCTAAATTGCATGAGAAGGAAGAACATCATGCGGGAATTTTCTCTTTTAATGTTAGCCTAAGTTTCTATGCTTTATTCGAAACATTATTGTTATTGGATCTTAACCTCTTGAAAGTATTTTTTGTTTCAATGAAATGATGTCTCGAACTTTGTGTAGAATGAAAATTAACCAAAGTTTTATTCTTTATTTTAGAATATATATTTCTTGTCGTATTTCCTGCAAAAATTGTAATAGAGAAAAGTGTTTAGTATCTAAGTACGGTAAATCGGTAAATTGTTAAACTTGTATTAAAGTTTATATTATTAGCTAAGTTATTAGTATAAACCGGGTATATAGTGTCTCTATAAAAAAATATAAAAATCTGAGAAAGCTATGATATATATAGCGTTGATAAATGTTACTAAAAAGAAATGAAATAAAGTTTTTATTTTCATCTTTTTTTTTTTTTAATTACTTAACTAACACTGAACTAATAAAAAAACAACAGATGGACAACGAAAATTTAGTGAAAATTAATGAATGCATATCATTTTTGACTTGAAAATTTATTTAACCTGAACTTAATGTTAAAAAAGCAGCACCATTTCGCAATAATTAGTCAACTGAAGAATAGTGGCAATTTCAACAAGTGTTTAATAATAATATGAGTAACTTTTTTATTTTTCCTCAAACAGGAAAATACGAGGCAACTTTTTTTAATCAAAAAAATATTTGAACAGGATATATAGCTTTGCAGTTGTTTTTCTGGTATGTTTTCAAGAAGTTTGTCTGGAGATCCTAAAATTACCTGTTTTTCAAATTTGGTTTGAAATAAGTTGAAAAAAAGATTTGCTAAATTTAGTAATCCACACTTTGAAACAATCAGTTTTATTGAAATTAAAATAGTTCAATATTTCCAAATTTAACTCACAATCAAACTGTTATAAATATTATCAGATAGGCACCTGAAAAAAGTGTTTTTTTTTGTATTTATGTTGTTTTGATATTTGTGATGATACTCGAAAAGTTGGTAATATTCAAGTTCAAAACTCTGCATCTTGCCAAAGTTTTCAAAATGGGAGGGTCCTCTCATGAAATTTATATTTTTCAAAATTCATTGAAAGTTAAATATATATTTAATCTGATCTTTCTGATTTATGATCTTTCATATTGTAATTTTTATTATAATGTGCTTTGCTGCATAATTAGAAAGTGCAATGTATCAAGTATTATGCCTGAAGATGAAAGAGTATTATTTCTGAAGAATTTGGATAGAGAGCTAAAACACCTTCCAAGTTTCAACTGGAGGTAAATATCAAGTGATTAAAACTTAAGTTGAACAAGAAACATAAAGATTTCTTCGTTTTCATACATTCTAGTCGGTTCCAGATGGATACAATAAAGCTCATTTGTCACAGAGATAAGACCAAGATAAATTTCAATTTCAAAGGTGTGTGTAAGAAATCATTATAACATATCCTCAAGTGAAAACTAACTGGTACTGTTTGAAAGACATGCAACAAAAGACATCGCATTTGATTCTACAAATTTCAAGTAACAATTGAGAAGTTTATAAAACTTTAATAATAAAGTAAAGGACAAGGTGCTGTTTTTATTTTTCACAATTAAGAGGCCTCACTTATAGTTTTCGGAATTAATCGATTGATTTTCAATTGAATATGTCATGATTATCTGAATCGTGGCTATTGCTGTAGGCTAAATGTGAAGCATCAATGTGCAGAAAAAATAGATTTTAGAATCGTTGTAAAAAACAATAGCTTTAGTAATTCGTGTGTAAAAAGAACTGTACAGATCACAAATATTTTGGAGTACTCGAACTTGCTTAAGACATACCAACGAATGTTTCGATTTGTATTGCCAAAAACTCCATAGTATATCTGATCTCTATTCAATATAAAGCAGAAATGACCATAATTGTTGTAATTTCCAACATTAAACTCTACCTTTTTTAAATCGGTATTATTTCAGTACTGCTTTCAACAAAAATATAATCTCATGATTGATACGACGATACTGACTTCACTATGAAGTTTTACATTTCCTCAATATCTTAATTACTCAGCAACATGTGTGGTCATATCTGGGTGATGTAAACAAAACCCCTTCATTGCGAACTCAATGTAGTAGCCAGTGTTTTGTGCCTTGTTACCCGACTAATATTTGTGATAACTGAGTACCTACCACCTCACGTTAGATTTCAAGTAAATAAAATGACTTTCCGCATCTGTAAGATGACCTTTCATTTACACCCTAAATAATCAACTCCAGTGATGCCACATTGGAAAAAAAAAGGTTGGTGATAGCTAAACAAACAATTTGTAATAAATCCATTCTCATGGCAGATAAAATATTGTAAAGCTATTGACAAGCTAATTTTGAGGAAAGGTTTCGGCTTTCTACTTCTCTATCTTTATACAAATATATATATATATATATATATATATATATATATATATATATATATATATATATATATATATATATAAATGAATGTGGGAACCTTCCAAAGAAAGAAAGATAGCAAATAATTCCAAAATAAACTTCACAAAGATGTGTAGATCATACAAAGAAGTAACTTTCAGACAAACTGTTGTTTCGAGAGGGTATTTTCTTCCAGTTTGTGTCTGAAAGTTACTTCTTTGTATGATGTACACATCTTTGTAAAGAGTTTATTTTGGAACTATTAGCTTTCTTCCTTTCTTTGGAATGTTCCCACATTTTTTGTATAAAGATCAAAAAGTAGAAAGCCAAAACGTTTCCCAAAAATTAATCTCTTCCAACAATATATCCCTTTCAATTCAAACTTGATTCTTATGGCTAGGATTGAGTCAGCGAAGCGAATGAATGTCATTACATACCGTCATCGATGACATGAGTAGATTTAACTCATTCGTCTTAATTTTATGAATGAATTGAGTGCTTTAGCTTGTAATGTTATCCGGATTGGTGCTGACAAGGCAATAATACAAGTGTATTATTCCGAAACATCGATGTCCGCTATTGAAGATGACAGTGTTTCATGTAAGTAAAATTTTATTTCTTTCATTGTGTAGCAATCCTGTGAATGATATCTGATTCAATTCCGTAAAGAATGTTTAGATTACAAATTGAATAGAAAAAAATGTTTTTTGTGTAATTCAATCTTCATATGAAATTAGTTGTTTCGAAAGTATTATTTCTTTCGTGTAATTCAATGTTTATATGAAAGTAGTTGTTTCGAGATGTCATTCCTTCCAGTTTGTGTCTGAAAGTTACTTCTTTATATGATCTATACATCTTTGTAAAGAGTTCATTTTGGAATTACTTTCTTCATTTCAAGATAAGATAAGATAATTTATTGATCTTTTAGATGTATATGAATAAAATACAAATAAGATAAGTCACATATACACACATACATTATTACCCAAGAATGAATATTATACTGTTTCGCCGTTTATTTGTGTTTCTCTGGATAAGACAGCTACATACTCGTCAGTACCGCCATTAAATATCAACATTAATAACACATGCATTTATAGTACTGAAAGTGTTAAATTTCTTGGAATTTTTTTGGACGAAGACTTATCATTTCGAACTCACTGTCTACAGCTTTCTAAGACACTGAACTCAAAATGTTACCAAATCAGAAATCTTAGATATACATTGAATTTGAATCATCTCCGTTCATTCTATTTTGCAGAAGTTCAATCAAGAATTAACTATGGTATTGCAGTCTGGGATGGATCAGCATATGCACAAAATGTTTTTCTGGCTCAAAAGCGCATTATTAGATGTATTGCTAGAGTCTCATTTAACCATAGTTGTCGTGACCTTTTCAAAAACATGAGGGTTTTAACAGTTAGTGGTATTTTCATTTTAGAACTTTTGAAGAATATACACATAGCTCGTGACGACCATATGCGTGTAGATGAACTACACAATTATGATACTAGACAGAAAGGCAAATATTCCGTTCCCTTCAGACGCTTAAATATTAGCTTAAATTCACCTACTGTACTTGGCTTAAGACTCTATAATCGACTTCCACAAAGATATAGATCCTTTTCAAACCGGAAATTTCTTATTGAAGTGAAAAAGATACTAATTGATCTGTGTCCCAACTCCCTAGAAGATTATTATGAATTAATTTTTTAAAGAACAACCTGTAAACATGTATTATTTCACTATCTTGTGTTAATTGTATTTTGTCTGCAATCCTTGTTATGCATGTACATAATTTATTTTATTTTATCATTTTACTCACTGTACTTTGTTGTATGTCTATGTTTTTTGACTTGTCCTATAGCTGTATTTGCTCGAATGGATAAATAAAGAATTGAATTGAAATTGAGTAGAATAAATACAATTTGAAATCAATAGATATTTCAGATACTTTTTGAACAAGTATTGATTTAACTTTTTGACATGGGGAGGTAGAATATTGTATAAGTTGACACCAATAGAGTTTCTGTTTGACTTTTTCAGTCTGAATCTACTGGCCCTCAACAAATCACAGCCTCTAGTCTCATGATAGTCGAAATCACAATTTCTGTTTGATGTTGATTCATTTTTATGAATATCAAAAGTTGATACAGATAAAGAGAATGTACTGTCATTATTTTCATCGAAAGGAAATAAGGTCTACAGGAATCTAAGAAACCAGCCCCAGATAATATTCATACGGCTTTTTTTTGCAACATAAATATCCTATTTGCGTGAGTAATATTTCCCTAGAGAATTGTTCGATATGAGATGTGAGAATGGAAAAAAGCGTAGAAAGCTGATATTAGCACCTGTTGAGAGATTATATCTTTCAATTTCCGAAAAAGAAATGTATATTTCGACAGTTTAATGCTAAGTTGTTCAATGTTCTCTAACCAGTTCAAATTATCATCTAGATGTATGCCTAAGAGATTAACACTGTCCTTCAACCCAAGAGGTGTTTGATGTAAAAATGATGTGTTGAGTTTGATTTTCGTTTAACATTAGATTATTTCTTTTGAACCATATGTCAGCATTCTTTTGAATTTGATTTACATCGCGCACCAAATTACCCTTGATTTTTCCGGATGTCGCAAGAGTAGTATCATCGGCAAAAGCAAAACAATTATGAGGTGACATGAAGGAAAAGAGATCATTTATATAGATTATGAATAAAAAAGGCCCCAGAACCGAGCCTTGGGGAACTCCACATGTAACTGGACACATTGTTCGAGTCAATTGACACATATTGGTATCTGTTTGTCAGATATGAAGAAAAAAGAGACAGGGAAGTTCCTCTTATGCCATAGTCATCTAATTTTTTCAGTAGAATAGAATGGGAGACGCAATCGAATGCTTTTGTTAGATCACATAAAGCGGCAATAGTGTGTTCTCCTCTTTCAAAGCAAGTTATTATGTTTTCGATTACTTTCTTTACCGCACTTATTGTGGAGGATGATTTCCTAAATCCGAAATGATTAGTGTTGAATAGCTTGTACTTATGAAAATACTCAAAGCCTATTTTTCAGGATGATTTCAAATAATTTGCCGAAAATTGGGACGATCGATATTGGCTGGTAATTTTCAATTGCATCCTCACTGCCTTTCTTAAAGATTGGAACAACTCGGGTCACTTTGAATTCACTTGGAAACATACTTTTTTCGATACACGCGTTAAAGAGTATTCCAAGTGGTTCAATTAGAAACGAGTTTGAGTTTTTCAGATCAGATATTGCCCCAGCAACTTCCGTAGCTTACTTACGAGTGGTTTTCGTTTGTCATTGGTTTGATAATGGCAAAAGCAAGAATTGCCCCTAAGAAAACAATTTCCATATCAAGGCTGGATCTTTTGGGAGCTTTTATTGGCAGTCCGCTAGCCAATTATATTCTGACCAATTAATTCAATAAGACATATTTCTGGAAAGACTCAACCAACGATACTGCAATGATTCAAAGTAAATGAAAGTGATTTGGAAATCCAAGAAAACACCAATATTTCGATTGATACTGGATTCCCTCAAAATTCAACGATGCAGATGAAGCCACCACTCGAACATATACGAATACTACTCAAGAACACATTGAATGTGTGTGTGTGGTGTAAGACAGTCAACTTCGAATTGTTCCCTGTTAGGCACGTTCAGTGGTAATAGACCTCCAGATGTATTGGAAGAGGGGAATCTTCGCCAAGAATGGAAAAAATCTCAGACTTATTAACGCTTTCCCGAAACGGGCGAGTACGCGTTACTGATGTGAAGACTGCGAAAGGAATTTACAGAAGGCCCGTAGTCAAGTCATATCCATTTCAAACTGAACAAACTGATAACCATACGAAGTTTGACCAGGGGTAGAATGTAGCGGCGACTGAGGAACCTGTACTTGAAATAAGAAAAAGTAGCGGCAGCTGAGAACCGGAGACGACATGAAAAAACAATTTTGTTGATCACGAATTTATTATGACATATTTGCTGTTTTTCAATTCTTAAAAAAAAAACCAAACCAAAAAGTACAGACAATTCTTATTGACGACAAAATATTAAACACTGACCATTATCGAAGACGATACAAGAGTGCTGTTTTCTGTGTTTTCATTTCAAATATGAAAATAAGCGTTAATCACATTTGGCAATAGACAGGGTATAATATATTTATTTGTTGAAAACTGATACCTGTACAAAATAGGATTACCAGAGAAAACAACAGTTTATCAGTTGTGGTGAATGGAAAAGATGTTTTTTGTTAAGATGAACATTATTTAAGGAACTTCAAACGTTCAGTCTTACCACTAACAAACGATGCTGCAGAGCATTCATCAATGTAACAAAAAAAAATCATTCTTACAGGTGGTTGCAGGTGCAGAAAACAACTGTTGTAAAAAACAACTTAGTCATTAACAATATCTTGAATAAATAAAAGTTTGTTTTCAGTGAATTTATTTATTTTTTAATCCATATCAACCATCACATCTACCAGATATAATATACTAGATATCCTTCTTAAAGAAGCTATAAAATATATCGATAATAATTCAGTTTTGCAGATTTGCTACCTAAATGTTTTGTCTGAACGAGCATAACGTTTGGTAAAAAAATATACAGTGCATTTCTTATGTTCCCCTAGAATATGAAGTCAATATCTCCACCTATTACAAAATAGCGGAACATTTAATAATTTCCTGAAGACAAACACATTAATATCGATATTTCTAGAAATATTCCTTTTTATCTGTCATATGGCAATTCAAACAACCCGATAATGTTAGTTAAGTTATTTTTTGTTTATAAAAACGACAAAAAATGTCAGTACGACAATGGAGATCATTGTTCAATTAGAATATTCTCATTTAGTTTTCGGTTTTCCCAATATCCAGAAAAAAATAACGTTTGGGCAGGAATATTGGGAAACCATATTGTAGGACCTCTATTTATTGATCAAAATTTAACAGGGGAATAAATATTGTATTCCAACAAGATGGAGCACCACCACATTACTCCATTACTACTTTTCTCGGTCGTTGGATTGGCAGTCGAGGACCTACAGTATGACCAGCCCGTTCGCCAGATTTGACAACTTCGGACTTTTTTCATGGGGCTATTTGAAGCAAAAGGTGTACGGAAATGAACCTGCTTCAATATTGGATATACGGCAGAGAATAATAAATATTTGTAGAGATATTGACGTTACTGTGTTCGAAAATGTTCGGCGTGAAATATCGGATAGGCTGTTCATATGTCAAGAAGTTCAAGGCAACCATTTCGAGCATCTTCTGAACTGACCTCAAGCTTATTACCTCATATTATGTAGTTAAATGTCAATGTATTCAGGCAATTATTAAATGTTCCGCCATTTTGTAGTAGGTGAAGATATTGACTTCATATTATAGGGTTGTGAAGTATTCGTCAGGAGCTTTAAAATGATGTGTCTGTCACAAGACAGATTTTTTTTTCCAGATGGCGCCCAGTCGCCATCTTGAAAGTTTCATTTGTCAACTTCACTTCAAAATAAAGTATTCATGCATTGATTTCATTATCCCAAATTTCGATTTTTTGAGTTGACCCGTTCAAAAAATAAAAGGGGGGGCATTAAAGAAACGCACTGTATAAGTATAGAGGATTGGATACCAAGAGCAAGCTGATGGTTCATAGATGGATCAAAAACACCTTCAGATTCATGACAGAGAACTGACTAGGGACCTAGGAGACCGCAGAAATTTACACTATTAATTTGTGAGTGGAGAGATTGACAGAAACTAACCTCATGATTAAAGTCCATGTTGAACGTTGCTTGGAGGTTTCTCTTGGCGTTGCCAAACAAACACAGAATGGCTGGAACGCAAAAAGAGCTTCAGTCTTCTGGCAAAGTTCATCAATATTGACCCATTCTCAAGCATTTATACATTCTCCAAAGTATGTTACTAAACAATTGTTATATGACAGCAGGGATGAACTATATTGTCTAATAGACCTACTTACAGGTCACTGTCGTTTAAATCATATGAAAAGAAATAGACTGTCAAAAGACAGTGCATACCTTCTCTGTTTGGAAGATGATGAAACAGTCTCCTCTGGATCGGACCGAATCAAATTTTCAGAATTTGGCAGTTTCACTTTTGCCATCTGACTTGAAAGATTATTCACCATATAAGCTTATAGCTTAAAAGACCCACTCATTTTGGTATCTACCTACCAACCTGATATCTCTTTAAAATTCCATTACGAAGATTTTGTGTACCAAGTGAGAAAGGAAAAGTGGTGCGTTTTTGTTTTGAGCGGGTTTTTCTTTCAGTAATCTCATGTTTCATTATAATTTTACTATCAAAATTCCGTTTGTAAAAAAATATGTACTTTCAGTGGTGAAACTTCGTAATAGTACATAACTGATACATATTAGGATGATAGCTAGTGGTAGATTAAACCAATAAAACAATCAAGTATTATTGGTTTATCTATGAGGTAGCGGTTTGGAATCAGCACAGTTTCATACATGTTCAGTTTGGATAACTTAAGAATTACAGTAATGAGAAATGTCATTATTCATATTCATTAAAAGCGTGAATGAGTTCAGTATGAAAAGACAATTATATCTTTTTTATTTTCAAAATGTCGAAATAAATAACTATAATTAAGCATATTATACATATTTCATAGCCCAACTAATTAATATTATCCGAAAGTAATTTACATTTACAAAAATAGATCCAGAGTTCGGTGTAAAAAGAATTTAACTATGAAGCAGAACGGTGAGATGATTGATGAAAATATAGTACAAAAAAAGAGAGTACAGAAATATCTGAAACTACCCTGAAGTAAATGGTTTCTAAATATAGATAGATAGATAATTTTATTCATCTCTTTGATCATATTTTACAATGATATAAGTGGGTTAGTTGTTGTATTTCCGTCGGATATCTGCCACACGGACCTACAAAGTCGTAGGTCTACATGAAAAGCAAGGGGTAAGTGTTATCACCGGAACCTTAAGCATGTCATATTCACCGCTCCAGAATATTAATAATTTTATTTATATATTCTTTAATAAATACATGAAAATCAAAAGATGAATTGATAAGTACTATTCTGATCATTCCCATATTGATTTCAATTCAAGAGCCACCGGTAGACAGTTGTTTCAGCCTATTGGGCATCTTCAGTACCAGGCAGGTGCTTGTCAATTGAAGACAAAATGTGAATAACCAACAAAAGTACTTGATAAATACTGCGTAAACGCAAGGTAGACCTAAGTGGGACCACCTATTGGTGTGATACCCAAGTCAATTTGCCAAGTCTTTATGTCAGTGTTGATGGTTTGACCAATCAACCAACAACTGCGGTAGCAGAAATTTGGGAAGTTATCCTGGAATGCCATCGAAAAACGAATCTACATGTTTCTAGAAATGATAAGAAATCAAGAAAGGTTAATGCAGTCA
Organism: Leptinotarsa decemlineata; assembly: GCF_025532065.1. Taxonomy (NCBI): domain Eukaryota; kingdom Metazoa; phylum Arthropoda; class Insecta; order Coleoptera; family Chrysomelidae; genus Leptinotarsa; species Leptinotarsa decemlineata. Next base: position 23,062,536 of record NW_027412668.1, on the reverse strand, counting down.
AGCTAAAGGAAAATAATGAAATTGAATATAGCTTTCCAAATTTCTGCTACCGCAGTTGTCGGTTGATTGGTCAAACCACCAACGCTGACATAAAAATTTGGCAAGTTGACTTGGGTGTCACACCAATAGGTGGTTCCACTTATGTCTCGCTTGCGTTTACGCTGTTATTTTTATCAAATACTTTTTTTGGTTATTCTCATTTTGTCTTCAATCGAGGACCGCCTACCCGGTACTGACGATGCTCAATAGGCTGAAACAGCCGTCTACCGGTGGATCTTAAATTGAAATCGATACGGGAATGATCAGAATAGTACTTATCCGTTCATCTTTTGATTTTTATGGAATTATTTTCCAGCACCTTGACTGCCTAAACCGTTCTCGATTTTATATCATTTCTAGAAACATGTGGATTCGTTTTCCAATGGCATTCCAGGATAGCTTCCCAAATTTCTACTACCGAAGTTGTTGGTTGATTGGTGAAACCGCTAACACTGATAAAAAAAATTGGCAAGTTGACTTGTGTGTCACACCAATAGGTGGTTCAACTTATATCTCACTTGCGTTTACGCTTGTAATTTTTATTAAGTACTTTTCTTGGTTATCCACATTTTGTCTTTAATTGAGGACCGTCTACCCGGTACTGACGATGTTCAATAATAATAATATTTTATTCACCATTCACGATACATAGTGTATATATGGTAAGTCAATCAATAATCAGAATTAATACTAGGTATAAATTTAAAAATGTTAATATTTATACAAGACGTCACTGAAAAGAAAAAAAAAGAAATAAATTTATACATACATATAAACACATACACAATTAAAATATATAAAAACGTATACAGATCTAGTTCATATTTTATTTTTCAGAAATTATCGTCTAAAAATTCTTGGAAACTATAGTAGCATTTCTCTAATAGCAAGTCTTTAACTTTCTTTTGGAATATGATGTTACTTCCAGTCCGTTTGAGTGATTCTGGTAGTTTATTGTAATATATGATTGCATTGTAATCCGGAGACCTCTCATAGAATGTCGTTCTATGTTCAGGAATTTTCAATAAGTTGCCGTGTCTGGTGTTATATTCATGTTTCTCAGAATTACACGGATAATTATCTATATTCTGTTTGGCAAAGATAATACATCGAAAAATGTACACAGCAGGCACCGTAAGAATTTTATTTTCTTTAAAGATAGATCGACAACTGTCTTGATAATTCAAGTTAAAAATCAGTCTTACTAAACGATTTCGGGAAACAAACACTCTCAAGAATTCTCTTGCTCGACCCCATGCCAATATATTCAGATTAATATGTGCATATGCCATAGCATAGTAAATGCTTAACAAGCCTGCTGTATTCAAGGTTGAATTCATTTGTTTAATAGCGAAATAGGCTTCATTTAGTTTTGAACATACACTTTCAATGTGTCTACCCCATTTTATACTCTCATCTAAATGAGTGCCTAAAAATTTAGTTTCCATAGAGGGTTGGATGTCGTCAATTACAAAAAGTTCGTTGGGTAACAATTTTCGGTGAAAAAGTTTGACTATTACCGATTTGGACGTGTTTAGAATTAACTTATTTCTCTGACACCAGGAAGAAAATTGATTTACAACCATTTCCAGTTTAACTGCAAGCTGTTCGGCATCCTGATCGGATATTGTTATCGTTGTGTCGTCGGCAAACATGGTAACATGAACGTTTTCTAAATATTGTGAAAGATCATTTACATAAAGAAGAAACAACAGTGGCCCAAGAACTGAACCCTGTGGTACCCCAAGTTTCACAGCCTGACTGTGTGAAATTGAATTATTGCATCTCACTATCATGGTTCTATCTGTCATATATGATTGTATCCACTTTATTATACTGGCTGGAAGTCCTAGAGGCGCCAATTTATCTATTAAAGTTTCAATACACACTGTATCAAAGGCTTTTGACAAGTCGAAAACAATGATAAGACATATTTGTTGTTGTCAATCTCTTTATATATATAATTAAGCAAGTGACACGAGGCTGTTTCAATCGACCTGTTTTGCCTGAAACCATGCTGAGAAGTACTTACTAATTTGTTCTTTTCTAAGCGATAGATCGCTCTTGTAGACACTATTTTTTCAAACAATTTCGATAAAGAACTGAGAAGAGAAATTTGCCTGTAGTTGTCAACTACTTTTAGGTCACCTTTTTTGTGCAACAATGCTTTTTTAAATTCATCTGGAAAGAACCCTTGTATAAGTGATTGATTTATTAGGTATATAAATGGTTTTAGTATTAAGTCAATAATATTTTTTATAACTATAATCGATAATTCATCATATCCTGAAGATGTCTTATTTTTCATTCTATCAAGACAATCAACTACTTCATATTCTGTGATAGGGTAAGATGGGTATGGATAATTGATGGTGTCATTTTCTACCCTAGTACAGGGAAGATACATATTCTGACCAAAATGATTTAACATTGCGGAATCTGACGCATTAGCGAAATGCTCAGCAAAAGCAGAAGAATGATTTTTTCTTTTCCATCTTTCTTTTTTATACCTAATTCGCTATTAATAATTTTCCAGGTTTCTTTAGTTTTATTTGCGGATTTATTTATTTTCAACGAATAATGGTCTCTTTTTGCCTTTTTAACTTTTTCTTTGTGTTCTTTAACTTTTGCCTTGTATCCGTCCTTTAGAATGGAATTGGTTTCATGAGAGTGTGATAAAATCCAAAACATATTCTTCAACTCTTTACTTTCTTTAGTTATTTCATTTGTTACCCAACGTTTTGTGTTATTACCATTGTTTCTTATATGTACATGTTTACTTGGACATGATATATCATAATACCATAGTAATGTCTGAATGAAATATTGGAAAGCTTCATTAAGAAGTAGATGATATACAGGCAACCAGTCTTCAAAAGTCAGTATTGTTCTTAGTTCCTTAATATTGTCAGGTTAAAGCGTACGCCTCATAACTGAATGTCTGCTACACACTTTTTCTTTTTTGTCAATGTTTTCCGTCCTATCATATATTAAAATATGGGCAAGATGATCAGCAATATTTGGTTGAACTATATTACATTTAAAACTTGGTTTTGGGAGATTTGTCACCATGTAGTCGATAGAGGTTGCGCTGGTGTGACCGTTTCTATTGGTAAAAATTCTAGTATCTTCTTTGGCATTTTCCCATAATTGATATGAGTTCAAAATATCTATTAGCAATTTTGTGTTCATACTCGATTTTTGACAGTCTATGTTAAAGTCTCCGCAGAGAACAACAAAATCAGACCTACTAGTAGCTATATCAAGTGCCTGTGTTAACACACTGATAAAAATATTGGGATTACCATTTGGTGGTCTATATGCGGTTATAACAGAAATGGTACAGTCTTTCATTTTGTAACGTATGGCACATATTTCAATTTCACATTCTATGGACAGATTAGCGATGGCCCTAATCACACATAGGCTGAAACAGCCGTCTACCGGTGGATCTTAAATTGAAATCAATATGGGAATGATCAGAATAGTACTTATCTGTTCATCTGTTGATTTTCATGGAATTATTTTCCAGCACCTTGACTGCCTAAACCTTTCTCGATTTTATATCATTTATAGAAACATGTGGATTCGTTTTCCGATGGTATTCCAGGATAGCTTCCAAAATTTCTGCTACCGCAGTTGTCGGTTGATTGGTCAAACCACCAACACTGACATAAAAACTTGGCAAGTTGACTTGGGTGTCACACCAATAGGTGGTTTCACCTATTGACGCCCAAAAAAGTAGGTTATTTTCTACTGATAATTAGCTGCCTATAAATTTGTAATCAATTATACCTCCTTGTCTCAACATAGTTGCTTAATTAATGAACACAGAAAGGGGCAAGCAATGTTTTTAAAAGAAATTTACAAAATTGAGTCAGTGATAAGTTTGATTATATCTGAACCCTGTTTTATGGCGCGGCCAAACTCGAGAACACTGATAAATTTGCTGCCTTCTTAATGTTTAATAAAAAATACCTTTCAATGTCAACGTAGTTTGTTACTTTGAGTATACAGAGAGCTCTGTAAAGTTTAAAAAAATTGAAAATTAAATCGGTGGTTCATTTTTTAGGATAACCAACCAAATTCAAAACTCATATTCACTGTTTAAAATCGCGTTTTTTGCAAAAATGTTCAAGATTTAATGAAATCCAAATATTAAAATAGTTTTCGTGACAATTTCAGCCTCTAATGTTGCTAAGTAGAGGTGTGGCAAATTTTTGACAAAAAAAAAACTCGGTTCCTGATTGGGCCAGGACGTTCTTTTCTTAGTGTGTTATTGCCAGCTATAAGCATATTTGGATGACAAATCGATATCTTGCAAATTCACAAATTTATGAGCGAAATTCAGGCTTCGAAAATAACATACTTTTATGGCCATTTTGGTACCTAAATTCTAAAAAAACATCGATGTTCCGTTTTAAAGGTCGAGAATTTACGACTCGGCGAAGAAAATTCACTGATATAAAAACCCTAAACGTTTGGTAAAGATGAGGAGTCGAAACAGCATTAAAAATACATTTTTTAGTGAACATGTGCTTCCCAGTATTCAAAATGAAAACTATTTCAATACGTTATTTGTAATAATTTTGCAGTTAAATCTCGCTATTACTTATGGTGAAAATCTTCCACTTTTTACATAAGTCACCTGGGTTTGAAAGCAATAAGACAACTGACAGAACGCTCTATTATGTTGATTTAGATTAAGAGTTGCGTCCAGGCTAACTACTGCGCTGAATCTAGCGTAAAGGCGCTTTTAAAATTGCATTAAATTCATCTAGCGGCTTCATTTAGCGATTACCATCTACCACATATTCAGCGATGAAGCGGCTTTAACCACTGGAAGCTGTTGAATACACATATTGTATGCACTGGAATTATACCGCACTTTTTGCACCAGTTCAGCTCCCAAATAAAATTTGAAGTGAATTGTGATGTGCATGCACTTTCAAAGGATACAAGATATCTCAACCCAACCCAAAAAAAGATTCGAACTGAAATATCTATGTTCTGCATTTTAGATATTGTAATTTTAAATTTTTGTAGGTGTTCTTGATTGATGTTTGGCAACAAATTGTAGAGTGGTTATATTTCTGAGTACAATTGGTGGCTCAATAATAATTATTGAAATGAATATACTGTCGGACATCGCTAATTGTACTGGAATATTAAAACACACCCGCTCAGTTTTGCATCTACCGCAGATTATACCAAACCTAATCGAGAACACCTAAACATCGTTTACCTCCAGTTTAATCCCAACAAAAATATACATAGCCTAAAAGATCTTGTTCCACCGAGCACGATGTAAGTGCTTGAGACGGCAGGAAGTTCAAAACACCATTCAAAACAAATGAGTCAAATTTGATATGTCTAGCCCCAGATTAGTCCAGTGTCACTCATATGAACAAAGGGAAAACATGTATTGTGTGTTAAATGTTCTAATTTCCCAAGTCCTGTTTCGCAGAGTTCTAAAAAGTTCAAAATTTTGTTCATTCATTTTCAGCTCTAAGAAAACCAAGCTTATAGGCTCCAAAATCCAATAGGTTATGAATAACTGAATATTAGATGGAAAAAATTAAATTCCTATACTTTACTCTTTCCAGATGGTTGCCGTTTAGGATAATAATCCTTTTACGTTTTCACAACCCAAAAATATTCACTTCTGAACAACGCCTCGATTGCAAACAGCTATATTTCCTTTGACACACATCAAAAGAATGAAATATCCATATTCGATAGTCCACAGGAATACACATTCAAGGTGTTTCCTAGGAATTCAGTTTAGGTTCATATCTTCGTTTTCAATCTCTCGCCTTAGTAAAGGCAACCAGGTATAATCCATTTTCACAGAGCTATTTGAAATGCTCTCTCATACACCTCATTTTTACATGAGGTTCCTTGGTGACAATATTTGTTTAACTACATTTTATTGCTTGATAACCAGCTGACTTTAGAATATGATCCGCTGTCCCCAATACTCGTATCTGTCTTCTCTTTATATTTTCTCATTCATTTTTCAGATTCAAAAGACAGTGAAAAGCACTGAAATCTCCACAAAAAAGTATTTCAAAGAATATAAGCAAGTGAAGTTTTGACAACTCGTGACGATGAATATATCCCCTGCGCTGCAATAGTTACAAATCTGATACATTTGAACTTCTGGCAGAATCTTCCAGGATTGGCTCACTTCAAGGCGGTTATTTAGCCTTCGAAGCTTGATACCAAACAGTTGTTGAACTACAGTAGGGATGAACTACGATTTCTAACAGGCCTTCTCACAGGTCACAGGTCTCACAGGTATGGCAGAGCCACACTCTAACCATCTGACCTGAAAGACCACTTACCATACATTAAGAAGCTGGGTTTATTTGGTCGAGTGGAGTGGAGGGTTGAATAGTCCAACTCACTTTTGACCTATCCTAACCTATATTTGAAAGGTGTACCCACAATATGTGTTGACAATCAAAGTGCAATAAATATGATTGAAAACTTTGAAAACAGTAGCAATCAAAACATATTGACATTTGAATGAACTTCATTAGACTGTAGTTAAGAAACAAATCACTTTGAAATATATAGTACTGAAGAAAATACCACAGATATTTGTACCAAATCGGCGTTATACTAAATTTGACATTTGTTGCGAAATGTATTTTCATCATTTGATGAATTGATGAATTTAATAAATGATGGTCGGGTAAATTGAAGTTAATGGGGTGTCTAGTGCCACAAAAATGATGAAGCATGTAAGATTTGAAATTGTATACAAATTGTATGCATTTATAAGTTTAAAGACCTGGTATTGTGAGAAGTGTCATATTCGAGCAATAACCTCTACACAAATCAACGAATTTTTAAAATTTTTCATGATCAGAGCTAGGTATTACTGACAGTATTATTGAGAAAAACAGGTTTCGTTGCAGTTTATCAACTCCAGAATGAGTCTGGAGTTGATAAACCAGTTTTCTGTTTCTTTTAGCTTGCAACATTCAGCACTTCAGGGTTTAATTATTCGCTGAAAAACAATACACTGTTATCTACATGGTTTATTATAGTATTTTCTTGTCTGGCAATCATAGCTAGCAATAAATATTATAAAAAAATCAAAGGCTTAGAATGCTGTCTTGTGGCACTCCCATGGACACCTCCAGAGCACTCAACTGTACAGGCTGTCCCGTCGAGTTATCGAACTATTTTAGAGTGACACAGCAAATACCATAGCGCTCATTTTATTCCTCGAAAAATGCAGAAATATTCTGCAAGTTACATTGCCTTGATCAGGAGAGGTGTATATTCTATTTGTTTGTTAAAAAGGGCGGTTTCAACGTTTCTGCCACTAAGGAAGCCATGCTGGCTGTTACTAAACAGTTTATCAGCTTTGAAAAAATTAACCATATCATACATAAAAATTTTCAAATGGTTCTGGATCAACTTTTTTCTTTGATTGCCATTAGATGGGTGAGTTCCTGTTTCTAGAGAAGTGTGTTTATGATGTCACGCAGCAGTGCAATGTGAACAAACGTTTTTTCAATAAGTAAAACGAAACTTCCTCGTACCAGAACTCATTTTAGTTTCTTACTTGCTCATTTTGTTGACTAATTCTCCTGTTGTAGGTTCGAAAAATATACTTCTCTCTTTTGAAAGTACTGTACAAACAAAATTGAATGTTCTTGGAAGTTTTTCTTCAAATAGACTTAACGCCTTGGCATTGAAAAAGTGGTTGGTATCATTTATTACTGAGGAGAGTCTGATCATTTTTACGTTTTTTGTTGCTTGTTAGCTCGAATTTATTCCTAAATTTCTCAGTTTTTTTATAGTACTCATTTCTTTTCCTCTTTAGTAAGCTGTGATAGTATTAAATTTTCTTTATTCGGCATAAAGTAGTGGAAAATTTTAAGATGGCAATGTGTTTCTGATCACATTATCATACTCTGCTCTTTCGGCGAGAGTAATTTTATGAATACAACTCCAAATATGTTCACAAACATCAAACTTAGCCATTGAACTGGCAGTTCGATTCAAAAAATATACTTTCTAACAAAAAACATGGACTCAGTAAGTGAAAACAAGTCTACCCCACCAGAAATTTTTAATATGGTGAAGGAATTGATATTTTTCAGATATTCGCCACTTGATAATAAAATGGTATTTTATTCAAAACAAGCAGAGAGTAGTATGAATGAAACTTAATTGCTCTTAATGTGAACACTTCATCAATAATTGAGAGTAAGGGCAAATACAAAATCTTGCCTTTACTTAAATTTGATAGCAACATACTTTCCAATATACAAATTTTAGATCGGGAAAGCAATTTCTTTCAATTACAAAGGCGACGAAAAATTATTGTAAATACATAAAAAATATCACCAAAGATTAAATTGAAACGGGGATATTTTTAGAAGAGATTGGTTTTTGGGAAACAATCTTTTTGGCCTTTTCTTCTCAATCTTAAATGTGGTATATTTAAGAAACTAGTTGAATTCAAAATGAACTCTTTACAAAAATGTATATATCATGCATACAAGTTTTTTTATGATACAAACTGGAACAAAACGCCCTTTCACATGAACATTGAATTTCACGAAAGAAAAAATCTTTCCAAAACAACCACTTCCATAGAAACACTGAATTACACAAAAATCACTTATTCTCATTCAGTTTATACAATATTTTGAAATATTTCAAAAGAAAACCAGTGACCTCAAAAACAAAAAAAATGCTTTCACTATTTTTTCGTTCTAATATTTTAGCAGGGTGTTAATTTGCAAAACACTTACCTTATAGTAAACATCAGGAACATACTGCTTGTCAGTTGATTCCCTAACGTAGCCTAACTCTGGACAATCTTTTGTTGGAATCAGGCAATTATCTCTTACCAAAGCCATGCACTGATTGGAAACTTGGTAGCCCTCCATATGGACCTGATTTTTTGCATCACCTAATTTAACATTTAGAATTATAAACAAAATTAACCAAACATACAGTGACACTTACCAGTTACACAAACGGTAACAAATTTGGATCCAAATGTTCCTTTAGAGGCATATCTGCAAGAGTTGGGATACATATTTTGATAGTAGCCAGCCATTATGCATTCCTGAGCAGACAGAAAATGACTTTCGATGTTTCTTGTATGTCTGACAGTACCTTTTTGAATATCTTCAGGTAGAAGGTCAGTGAAAATCCACCCAACTCGCCTTAATCCGAGAGATTCAGCTATTTGATCCACAACCTCTTCTTTTTCGTCTGTAAGGAGACGAACAGAATCACGGGAACTTTCTTGGGGTGGTTCATAGATTGCTACAACATTAGCTCTGATACCTGGAAAAGGGAATACAATTTTGTGCACTAATGAAAACATTTCATAATTTGTTTGCTTAATCTCTTTTATCTTTATCGCTTCATCAAAAGTATTATTTATTATATCATTTGAACTTTTGATTCCGGAAAAATCAATTGAGTTAATCACCAACTATATTGGAAAAAACATTTTTGGCTCTCCATTTCTCCATTAATATATGAAGAATGAAAAGCTTCCAAAGAAATGAAGTAAAATTAAAATATATCAATGGTAACTCTATGGAAACAGGTGTAGATTTCATGAAAAAAATTTTGGATTTCAGACACAAACAGAAGAAAAAACTCATCTGAAACAATATAGTGCACCTCTCGATTTTGGATAAAAACATTTTTTATCAGTTCACTTTGAATATATATATATATATATATATAGGGTATTCCATATTCGATGGTCTATTAGATGTATCTAGAGAACAAAAAAAGATGAGAGTTTTAAATTTTGGTTACCGATGTAAATGGTTGTGATCTATCGTTTGAAAATATTTTCATCACCGCAGTGTTGCCACATCTACATGTAACAGACATCAACTTGGAAATTTCAAATGAAACACCCTATATATTATATTATTTTTGAATTTAGCATCAAAATCCAAATCACTTTTGTTGAACATGTTCTATACTTATCTCTCATCGTTTTCAAAATATTAATTATTTTGTATTTTTTTTTGGCGAAAACATGGTATTTTTAATATTTAATATCGCATTAATCAACTGATACATCGAACTCAACTTCTGGCAACATTGAGATAAGATATGGTGGTTGTTATTTCAGAATGGAACTCAAATCTTATTTTATACAGAGTGTCTGAAAAATACGTCTCAATTTGTATCTTTGATAAACGACCATAACTGATTTTTTTCAAACGCAACACTTTGTATATTATTCAATTTTTCAATTCAGCCAACCAATGTGAACAACTTTGATCAACTATGTCCTATACCTATATCTGACCGTTTATGAGATATGAACTATTTTTTTAAAAAATTGCTCCTATGCAAGCATAAAATTTCCAATAAAATCAAAAATCAAGTGAATAATACGCACATTCTTAAATTTCGAGCCTTCGAAAATTCACTCCTTCAATACAAATGGTGAAACTTTTTCTATTTCCAATCATCTACTCGAATATCAAAAGAGTTTTAAACATTAATTTTGAATTTCACAACCGAATTTTGGCAAGGATAACGGAGTGTCATGATCCAAGTCTGATTCAAAAAACAAAATAATGGATTTGACAATAACTTGTTCAAAACTAATTTATACAGTTTATTGTATGATTTTCACTATAAAGGGTTTTACAAAAAACCGCGACACCCGTTTCGCTATACAATAGATTCCTCAAGCGTAAACTGTCTAACTGTCATATTGAAGTAGTGAGTCCAGTGACTAGTGATATGGAAAATTAAATGAACATTTTATATATTTTTATGCTTATCATCATGCATCAGTATCTAGTGCTGCGGTTGATTTGGGAATATCTCGAATTTCTATATGGAGAATTTTACAAAAACATAATATGCACGATTATAAATTAATTAGGCTGCAAGCTTTGCATAAAGATGATCCACCAAAAAGAGTAGAATTTGCGAAATGGCACTAACATGGACATACGAAGATCCAAACTTTTTGAAAAAAATGATATGGACTGATGAATCACAATTTTAACGTAAGGGAATATTCAATTGTCGAAATAATCACTTCTGAGCGAAGGTGATTCCAACAAAAATTCAGTATTAATGTTTTTTGTATGCTCATGGATGATAAAATTTTTATTTGCATTTATGTTGAATTCCGAAAAATATTTTTATATTCTGAGATCGACTGTGAGTATTTTCTGGATAATTTGCCCCTGAACTTGTCTCGGAATTGTTGGTATTAGTTGAATCGAGCTCTTAGACATTGCACATGTGTTTCACAATATCTGTTGTTTTCTAGTGTAGATTTTTTTTTATTATCAATTTAATTTTGAAAAGTGTTCGTTCTTGTGTTGAAATAGTAATGTTTGTCATATACCCACAATGAAATTTCAATCATGTATTTCAATAAATCTTTCTGAACTAATGTAAAGTCATTATTCATTATTCAATATGTTCAATAATACATTTATCCCCGAATTTTGTATTTGAAATGTTATATTTGTATAGAAGAAAAAAATTATAGAAGAATTCATATCTCATAAACGGTCAGAGATAGTTATAGGACATAGTTAATAAAAGATGTTCATATTAGATGACTGAATTTGAAAATTGAATAATATACAGGGTGTTCCATTTGAAAAAAAATTAGTTAAGGTCGTTTATCGAAGATACAAATTGAGACGTATTTTTCAGACATTCTGTATAGAATAAGATTTGACTTCCATTCTGAAATAACAACCACCATATCTTATCTCGAAATTGCCAGAAGTTGAGTTCAATGTATCAGTTAATTCATGCGATATTAAATATTAAAAATACCATGTTTTCACTAAAAAAAATTACAAAATAATTAATATTTTGAAAACGTTGAGAGATAAGTATAGAACATGTTTCATTTACATCGGTGACCAAAATTTAAAACTCTCATCTTTTTTTTGTTCTCTAGATACGTCTAATAGACCATCGAATATGGAATACCCTGTATACATACATATACAAACATATATACATACATACATACACATGAATATTATTATGTGTCGAGGTTATCCTCAAAAAATTAATTTAATGTATAGTAAGTCTTTTTGACCAGAATTGTCTTCAAGTTTCTCCTAAAGGATAGTAGTGTGACACATTCTGTTGAACTTTTAGGTAACTTGTTATACATTTTCACTCCATTATATATAATTGAGTTCTTGATTTGACTACTTGTTGGGATAGGAACCTTTAATTGGCTAGCTTGTCTAGTATTATTGTGGTGAGGCGGGGAAGTAAAGGTATATTTTTTGAAGAAATTTTAATTTTTGTGGTGATCTAAGGTTTTCTTTTTTTTAATTTTTGGAAATGCTATTTCGAAAAATTCACATAATTTTTTGTAATAGATTTCGAAAGAAACTTCGTATATGAAAACTCCCTCTCATTTGAAATTAGAGCAGAGAGTGTAAAATTTTCTATAATTTGTTTTACTGAAAAGTCGACCAAACTATATGTTGATATTTTTATTTCTTGTGTTCATTTCCAAAGAACCCAGAATGGCATCATGATCAGAAAGATTGCATGAAGTAACAGTATAAACTATGTCGAGCTCATTGAAAGTGGTGCACAAGTAATCTATCAGAGTGGAAGAATAGCAGGATAATCGAGTAGGTGATTCAACATGCATTAACAAGTTAAACGAATTTGTTGATATTGAAGTTCATCAGGGGTTGGTCTTGTGACCTTCATCTTTCTTCTTCATAATTATTAATGGCCCCAAACTCCAATTGAAACTGAATGCAACATGTGAAAGATTTGCTACTTGGTGTAGAAGCGATCAACACATAGTGAACGCTAACAAAACAGCTTTTTTGAATGAAGGTGATTGACAATGTTTCATGATGAATTTCACTAGTTCGGACTTCCATTGTCTACTATATAAAATGATTTGAAATCCCTGAAACAACTAAAAAAGAAGAAATAAAAATGAATAGCTGAAAATAAGAATTATATTAACCAGAATAAACCTGAAATGAAATAATAGTGAAATAAAATACAAGTAAAAATAGAACAATTGAATGAATAAAAATAAAGAAAAGAAAAAGAAAGAAAATTTAAAAAAAAATTATTTATTCAATTGTTCTATTTTTACTTGTATTTTATTTCACTATTATTTCATTTCAGGTTTATTCTGGTTAATATAATTCTTATTTTCAGCTATTCATTTTTAATTCTTCTTTTTTAGTTGTTTCAGGAATTTCAAATCATTTTATATAGTAGACAATGGAAGTCCAAACTAGTGAAATTCAGCTTTTTTGAAGTTTTTTTTTTGAAGTGTGTAGGGAAATCCTTCTGAAATAAAATTTCTGAAAAGCTCGACTGTAACAAGTGAACTAATCTTGTGCATATGCTATAATAGTATGGGGATCTTTAAAGCACTCAGCAAAAATATTTACTGAGAATAATAGCGGAAATAAATTTCAAGGAACATTGCCTACAATTATTAAGGCAATCTGGAATTTTAAAACTTCCTTTCTGTTTTATATATGAATGCTTAATTACATATTGCTATATTAAATGGAAAACTAATTACTACTAACCCAAGGGAACATCTGCATGTATTTCATAGCTGCCATAAAGAAAACCAATTCTCTGATGACCAGTAACTCGCCAATAGTTGAGAAATCTTTCAACTAAGTTCGTATTTTCAAAGGCAACATTATCCACATGTCGATAAGCCTAAAATAAATAAAACAAATTATAAGCGAACTCCTGAAACCATATGATTGTTAAAAAAATTATTGAAAAGTGTCTGTGTTCGGTCAAACTTACATAGTCATTATGCGATGTCTGCTCAAAAAATAAGGTGAATATGTTAAAATTTTGTGGGCTGAGGATGTCAGCATATCGGTTGGTTCACGTCATGCAATTTTTTCGGAAATTTTGAGCATGAAGCATGTTGTAGCGAAGTTCGTTCCAAAATTGCCGAATTTTGACCAAAAATGCCGTCGCATGAGCATCGCTCAGAAATTGTTGAATGACGTCAACGGCGATTTATATTTGCTCAAAATGGTCATAACTCGAGTGATGGGTATATGGGACCAAAAAAAGCACACTAAGTTCGATCAAATATAAAGGTTTTGCTCACTGTTTTCTTTGATTACCTTGGCATAGTGCATCAAGAGTTTTTGCCACATAGTTGTACAGTCAATAAGGTATTATCTTGATTTAAGATAAGATATCAACTGGCCGTGTTAGGAATTACACGTAAAAAAGGTAAGACCTCGTTAGTCCTTAGCTCGCACAAGTTTCGGCTTCTGAGAGTTATCGTTCGTAGGGGTGCGATATCTGGTTTACGAAAAAACATATTTCAAACATATTTTTAAATATCTTGAAGTTATGCGCCGCTTGCGAGAAACAATACAAAGAAAACGTCCGGTATTGTGGAGAAAGAATTCATGGCTTTTACATGACGATAATGCACCTGCTCACTTGTCATTGCTTGTTTGTAATTACTCGGCCAAAAACACGACCATAATCATGCCTCAGCCACCGTATTTACCAAATTTGGCCTCCCGCGATTTTTTCCTCTTCCCATGATTGAAAAGACCCATGAAAGGACGATGTTTTCCGACGATTGAGGAGATAAAAACCGAATCGCTGAGAGAGCTGAGACCTTATTTTTTCAACAGACCTCGTATTGTTCATTCTAGGCAGTATCATAAAAGTAAATTCACTTGTGCAAACGCAATTATGAAATTTATTTACTACTAGTGTTCTGGGTTCTCTGTATCCCATTTACAAAAATGTATTTATTCTCACCTCATATCAAGAAACATATGAAAGATAATTCACTAATTAGTTAACATTGCCAATCTTAAGACCCTTCAACAGATTGTTTTTAATAAATTACAAAGATACTGCTCGAACCAAATTTGTAATTTTCAAATATGTATCTCTAATAGAAGGTCGATTTACGTGTTTCTCTGCAAATAAACCTCGTGAAAAAATGTTATGGTGTTGATTAACTCTGAATAAAACTCCATCAATTTCAAATGAAAAGCTATTAGGAAATCTAATTTCAATGTAACCATAAAGTGCTGCCATCATCTGGGTAGCTGTCCGTTAGCATATTAGCTTTTTGTTACTAGAGAGTTAGTGTGAGACTTTGAAAAACTTCATTGTGATTATTTTGAACTTGATTGTGACAGTTGGATCTATAAAATATTTTGATATAGTCAGAAAATCATATCGGGGTACACATTTGAATTTTTCATATGAATTTGTTACTACAACATTTAATATAGAAAGTCCAGAGTAACACAGAAAACTTGCTAGAGTAATTTTTCTATGTAATGTGAATGCTTTCGATGTTTTATCTCTTGTGTTCCTCATTTTAGAACTAGAAATACAAAAACTTTTTATTGCCAACTGGCCAGAACCAATTTGTACCTCAAGTCACATATCTTCAGCATTTCCAAGAATTTTAAATTTATGTGATATCAATTTTGATTCTCTCAAATTTTTTGTTAAAACTACGTCTTAAAATTTTTATAATTGGTATAATTTGTATTATGTGGATATATAATAATAGTATATTATGCAACGATCATGTAATGATGGTTATTAAGACACGAGCATTAACCGGGATACGAAACGAGCCGAAGGCGAGTTTTGTATGGTATATGCGAGTGTATTAATAACCATTACATGAGAGTTGCATACGCTATTTTTTCTAAACCCGATAAATAATGAAAAACTATAAATATTATATTTGTATTGAACACATTTACAGTAATTAACTCATATTTTTTTTAAAAAACACAAACTTAATGGTATTATCATGGATATATGAAAACTATAAAGATTCTAATTATATTTATATTGAATATAACAACTGTAATTAATCTGATCTTTTAAAAATATTGGAGTCGATGGTAGTCCTTCTATATTGCTGTTTTCAGACATTTTGATAATATAGGTAGGTAATATGAAAACTGATTTTGACAAATAAAGCAATTAGTTACTTAGGTTAGAATCTAGGACAAACAAAGGAACAGGATTCTTGATTGAAAAATTATGGGTTTCTATTGGTTGATAATCTGTATCGTTATGAAAAATCTGTATCATAATGGATATCATTATGAAACGGATTATGGTCATATAAGTGTATTGTTAGAATACGGGTGTAGAAAAATGTATATCTTTCATCTTTATTCCTCTTATTATTTCCATTTTGTTCTTCATTTCCAAAATTGTCACTTTGTAGTTATAAGCACCTACTTATTTTTTTATCATACTTAGTCGACCCTCTAAATGGTTTTTTATCTGTTGGTTAATAAATGCTACCCTACTTATCCCTAGCTCGTCAAGAGGCACTACTTCACTGATGATTTATTCCTGACATAAGCCCCTTTTTGTCCTTATTTTCTAATAGCTTAGTGTAATATCAAGTCTAAATCTGACTCTGGGTTGGGAAACAAGATTTTACTAATTTTGGCGATGTTTTTTAAATTCCAGGAATTTTATTGCTGAATTTCAAGTGTAATGATAATATTTTTGATATTCTATTTTTCATTAGTCACATTCTTATAGCACTTTTTCAAAAATAAGGTTAGGTAATAGGCACATAATTAACCATTCACAATATTACCACACACAGGAAATAATATTTGTAACAACATGCAAAGGGCTAAAACTTGTAGAAATATCAACTTTTCCATGTCTCCTGGAGACACAGAAACCCTTTTTTGGTTTTCTATACTTCTTGATTTTCATATGTACAGTACATGATGTATAAAACACAAAACGTATCAAAACATTAAGTGATCTGTATAGGTCTCACATATATAGATCAAACTGGCTTACCTGCATATTTAATGTAATAGCATTCGGTTGACACTTTGAACAAATTCCCTTTGGCCATGGTGGATGATCTTTGCAACCGTTTCTAATACGACATGAAATATCTTCAAGTGCTAAGAACTTGCCACGATCAACACCAGATGTCATTTTACGCAGGAAAGCATGAAAAGAAAGGTGTTTTATATTTTGTTCCCTTAAGTATGTTTCATCGTAAGGTTCCAGAGGTGAGCAATGAACACAGCGCGAGTTAGCATTGTGACGGCACCTGAAAAAATGTATATAGTTGTTTCTTTGCATACGTTGATTTTAAAAGAAATTAAACAAATATCTGATGACATACAAAAGGGTACTTTTTCACTGTTGTTTCTGTTCAAATCAAATATCATTTTACTGTTCAAAATAGTTCATTGTGTTAACTGGTTTTATTGTTTGTATTTAATTTTTCATATTGTTTCATTTTATAAATACCAGTGGTACCTTGGGATCAATAAATATTATTGTTATTACTAACAGCAGATTCAAACTTGTATAGAGAGTAAATGATGAGTGCAATGGAAATAGCCTCAAAATTAGTCTAGATTTATTAATCATGAAATAAGTAAGCTTTCCATGAACTGGTACCATCATAATAACTGTATGACTGGAACATGTTAACAGTTTATATAAAGTATATAAATAACTACATTAATACAGTAAACAAATACAAAATAGTCCACTGAGTTAAAACTTGAATAAACTATTTATGAGTGATGGAATTGGACGATACTTGATGAAAATCCATAACTTATTCAAGTAACACTTTATTGTTAGATTTTCAGTAGAAAGTTTACAAAATCGCAATATACAATCGCAACCCGAATCCGATTCGGGTTATTATTGTGTGAAGCACAAAATGTTAATGTCCATTCAATGAGTTGGTAATTTTTTTATGTTTAAAAGTTTCAATTAATTATTAGTCATTACCTAGGTAGAAGGTCACATGACTGAAATTGTTATTATATAAAACACAAATAAGGTAGAATCCAGTTAGTATGAAAACGCTTGTGCAAGATATTGTACAGCGAAACACACGTTGCAGGTTTGTGAAATGTCAAGTAAGAATCTCACAATAAAGTGTTACTTCAAATTCATATGTGTATCTAGTTTCATGAAAAATCTAAATTTTAACGAATTTGAAAATTATTTTCAAACTACACATAGTAAAACCATTTTGAATGAAGAGGAAGAACCTGTTGGTGGACAAGCACATTACTAAAGTCTTACTGGTCTTAGTACTAAAAGTTGAAATTTAGGAACAAGGTCACAAGGTAATGAAAAGTATGAAGGCTTCTATGTAAACATACAGATTGAAATTTGTTTCTTGTGACTAAAATCAAGACAGAGACAAGGACTACGATGTTTGAAGCAGCTCAAAGAAACTGAGGCGATTAATTCCATCATAACAAACAGGTAATTTTTGACCTTTTGATGAGAACCGTGTTTGATTCTCTCTTTTCAAATCAACACTCTTGAGAAAATTAATATACTGAATACAGAATATTTAATTGTTTCTCCTGTTTGTCAGGTCCCTCATTCAAACATCTCAACTTCTTACAATTTTTCATCTCTTTTCCTTTGGATTTTTCCATCTAATTTCATGAGTTGTAAGTCTACAATGTCCTCTTTGATGCTTGTACTGGACCTACTAGTACTAGTGCTAGGTCTAGCATTCGATGAAACAGAACTTGTAGAAGGTAGTGGATCATCTATAGGTTCTCCGGAAGGAGTATTATTAGACTAAAAAATAAAATTATTACTAACATATCATTTTCAGTAAATAAACTAATGACTTACAAATAATACAGCACCATTGACAGGTACTAGATATATCATATCTCCATGTCGAAGTCCAAGAGTTCCTAAAGTTTTTGTTTTGCTGCTACATATCTCATTTTGCTTATTTTTTTCTCTGTACAGTGCAAATGCAAAGCTGTTTAAATCAAAAGCATTATGAATGGTTTCAAATAATTGACAAGTGGATGTTGAAGGAGTCAACTCAATTCTCTTAGTACCTTCTGCGGACTGTACTCTCAATAGCTGAAACATATATGAATTTTATTCGTCAAAGCAACAAAGATATTTTCAATATTGAGGTTATGTTTGATATAATTTTATAGTGATTCATCAAAAGTACAATAATAAATTGAATATATCTACACACATTCAAATAGAGACTAAAGATCCTTACCAATGATTTTTCTTTGGACATTGTGAATTACTCCCCATGTATATTTTTACAGCTTCGTCAGTCTAGAACTTGAATCTAATTGTCAAAACCTTGCAATTGATAATTAAACGATAACAATTTGGCAGCGCTGCAGAAATAAGTCCGTATCATAAGGGTTTCATCACATGTAACAATAATTTTTCTTTCTCTCTTTTTATATATAGCGTTTTCCGTTGGTAATGGTAAATTCTAGTGGCACCCAGATGTGAATTCGAGTGATAAATCACTCGATAAATGAATGAATCATGTGAATTCGAGTGATAAATCACTCGAATTCACATCATTCGATTCTCGAGTGATGAATCACTCGAATACACATCATTTGATTTCAAAATTATTTCGGTTATATCCATCTCTAGTATGTACAACCATTTTTATGGAGCCTTTGTATTTTTCTATGTTGACTACCTTGTACATTTATCATTAGTGTCACTTGTCATATGTGATTTATGTTTGTATTTTCTCAAGGTTCCTATATAGGGGTGTTTACGAAATAGAATAACGATGATATTGGAACCTTTGGTGTGAAAGTTGAATAACTTTTTTCGAGATCAATTGCCCTAACACCAAACTGATATTTTTGCACTCGACGCGCGTTTCTCCAACAAAGTTAGCATCCTCAGGAGATCAATTTTCTTCTCCTGAGGATTCTAACTTTGTTGGCGAAACGCGCGTCGAGTGCAAAAATATCAGTTTGGTGTTAGGGCAATTGATCTCGAAAAAAGTTATTACGAAATAGAGCCAACTTTTGACAAAAGGGTACCTGTGGGAAGAGGATATCAACCAATAAAACGCGCAAACGTTACAAACCTTTTGAACCAATACCAATAGATAAATACATTTGATTAATTGGTGGACTCATTCATGACTCGTCCATTTGTGAATGAATATAAATATAAAAATAATTCATATCATATATACTATTTTCTTTATTGATGAATATGATTCGTGCCTTTACTGAGTTAATTGTTTGTTTCGCAGTGTTTCGTTAAGCTATTCGAATAATTAAAATAATGTCACAGATTCACTAAGGATGTTTTAGTGTAGCAGAGACTACTGAGGACTTCCTGGTGATTGGATCCCAATCATAAAATTTCAAGGAACAGCTTCTATATATATGAGGCACTACAGAAGGCTTTTGATTGATGGCTTGTAAACTTTCGTCACGTCTATTGATAAATTATTAGTATATTGAGGTATTCTGGAAAAAAAATTACTACATGTAATACTTCCTAATGCTGAAATGTGATCAGAATTTTCTGAAACTAGTATATGCTCTCATAATTCATGATCTCTAGAAGTCATCATGTCTGAACCAGAGATTTTCTATATTTATGAATTTTTCTCATAGATATAAATTTAAGGCTTGCACATCAACCCCAGATTAACTCTCAAGAACCCCTCTTCTCTAATTTCAGCAATTCCTAAGAGACAAGCAAATTTTCCAATTTGTGCGCACTATCTTGTGTGTAATTGTTTTTCACTACAGGCTTTAGTGCCTCTAGCAATTGAAACATTCGTTTAAAAAAACCGCATATATATATATGAACTAGCAACTATGCCTCAAAAGGATGGATTCATGCACTCAGTCTCATCGTAATTACTTTGTTGATGATATTGTTGATGACTAACCAATTATTGAATTGGAACCCACAACAAATCCTAATGTAATTATTCAACACAAAATGTCTACAAATTAGTGAACGTACAAATACCTCTTCATCATCATAACCACAAATGAAATAATTTGTTTCAACATGATAAATATGAAGAAAAAAAACGATTATATTTGAAAATAAACCATCCGTTTTGAATAGCTCTATCGCCGGTACACAAATAGTCTCGGAAAGGCTAAGGATGCCATTCGGAATAAATGGTTCTGTAGAATCAAACTTTGTATTTACATTCCATATCATTTCAAATTTAACGCTCTATTTTTCTCCAATGACGTCACAAACGTGGCGGCATACATTTTCACATTTCGTAAACTCCTCTATAAACGAACTTTGGTTCTTGAGTTGTTTTTGCTGTTTGAAAGTATTTTTATTTATTTTTCTTTAAGTTTTCCTAAACACACATGACTCAGTTTTCAAACAACATTACCCTAATATAAAGCTGCAAAAACTGTTTGGAATAACAAATAAAACGTTATTAATTCCTTCATTTACAATGTCTCAGTCGAAAAAATTGAAGTATCAGAAATGTTTTCATGATTATAGTTAATCAGGAAGTCGAAAGAAGATTATTCTCCGAAAGATTCTCAAATGTTATGGTCAACTTTTCTTATGTGTAGTTGCATTCTTGTATCTGACCAACGTCGTCATTCGTATTCGGATTTTGAGAATTCCTTGACGCATTTTTCGAATATATCAGTGAGACTACCTGAAAATCGTTAAAAATTACATATGTCAATCTTTTGCAAGTTGTTTTATTTGTCGACTTCTTTATATATATCTGAATTACACCCAATTCTTGAATGTATTCGGACATATCACTGAAACTTTCATTTAATGTTGATCTACTTGTTCCGAAAGCTGAAGCTGGGTTAAACTTATCGCTACAACTCTTTCCGATAAACTACAGCCTTCTTCTTCACGTATCATACTGTAATAATGTATAATTCATTCACTACCGCTATTCAAAAGTAAACTCAAAACTGAATTGCTTAGTCAACAGTGAGCCAAGCATAAACATTTAAATTTTATTTTCCTATTGTCCTGAAATTGTCATTCATTTTTTGTAATGTTTCTTTTTTTCAAACGTGGTTGAGTGTAAGAATAGGGTTCTGCTAAACTCCGCCACGTAAAATAAATACCATTCATTATTATTATTATTATTAATTCTTCGAAAAAAGTATTCAAACTCGCACAGCAGAACGTATAGTTCCCAAGCATCCGCGCTTTCTATTTAATTATTATATTGCCTTTCCAAGTCGGTCCATTTAACGAATATCTTATCTGAATATGAAGTTTTCTGCAATTTTTCTCTGTAAAAACGCCCACTTATTGACCTGACATGTCTTCCCGCGAACATATAGTTGGTATCTAGTTGATTTTGATAAATTACTCGTTCATACACATTTCCAATGACGTTTTGTCTGTGCTGTAATTATTGATCCTGTATTTTATCATTGAATTTTGCTCTAGTAAAATTCGGTTGCTTGATCGGAATGTTAATTTTTCTGAAGAAATCTCGTATTAGCGAAAATATTAAATGATTGTTGAAAGCAATATTTTCGTGAACATTATGTATCCTCTCCATTACCTCTCTTTTTCCATTCCTCTCAAAAATTATACATTCTTCCAGAAGTCGTCGAGTACCTATATAGGAAATTCAAAATGAGTAATACTTCCTTTAGCGTCGATGTTGTGAACTATAGACAAATATATTGTTCAACAAGTTAGTAAATAATAAGTAGGTATTTTTGTCGCTGTTATATTATTAATTCTTCAAGTGACTAGGTGAAGATTTGTCCATTATCTTTTTTCTCGGTTTTGATGAATATGGGCGAGAATCAAGTTCAAACCATCAGTGTTACTCAATGTAGGTTGTGGGCAGAAAGATTACGATGCAATGACATCAATTTACAAATTTTTCACGACAAAATCAAGTGAAATATGAACTGGAAACTATTTTGGGATTGAAGGAGTATGTTTGATGAACGAACATCCTATACAAATATGTTGCCACTTCCTAAAATAGTTGTATTCGAAAACTACCTATTTTGCACGGACGATAATCAAATATGAAGGTCTATTTTTTCAATAAAATATATGCATGAGATCTTTTTGATTAAAAAAAAACGCTATAAACGGCAAATACGGAGTAGTTCTACTTGTTTTCAAATAATACATATACGCCTTGACGGCTTTGGAATTTTTAAACGAATATCAACTGAAAATTCCTTTAGATGAATTTCTGTGGAACTCACAAAAACAATTTTTCAGTGATGCAATCGCAATGAAACAGAAATCAAAATATGAAACTATTGGTATTGATCCCGGAAATATACCAAAGAGATTAAATTAATGAGGCGGAAAAAAATTCTCAGTGTGCGAATACTTAACCATCCTACTCACAAATCATTATATAATTACAATATTTCATATATACCATAATATGCTTACATGCGAGTTTAATGAAAGCATAATTGCCCCGTATCAATTATTTCCACCACCCCTGCTGATATAGAAACAAAACTTTGTTCGAAAACTTCGAATTTCTAAAAATAAAAGTTGCTAAAATTGTGCAGGTATATGATCAAATAGACTGTGATTTCCTTGAAATAGTTTTCGAGTGTCAACGTTTACATTACACCTATTCATAATAAACGTTTCCTTATGAAATTCACATTCTAAGTCGGAATTTGCACGATCATGGCTTAAATCCAAGTGGAATGAAACTGCATAATTACAAATTCCAGAGAGAACGTTTTCTCATTATTAGTTGAGGAGTGAATGATTCATCCACTCTACATTTTTTAACGGAAAGTTACATATTTCTTAAAATATTCGAAGTGATTTTAATAATAACACTCTCTTAAAAAAAATTAAAATAATTTAATAATTCAGTACTCTTGAGTGTTTGTGCATTTAAATCGTTGAAATCTGTCGGTTTTGGGTAGTGTGACGTGACATCTGTGATTTGTGACATTGTGACGTGAACGTGACATTTTCAATTTTCACAGCTGATTAATAACTAAATACCTATTTCAAAAAATTTTGTCATTACTCCTCAACTGAAGATTTAAAAAAATGTCAACTAAAGTTCAACTATACATCTATGACTTGTCTGGTGGCATGGCAAGTAGAATATCGCCTATGCTTTTGGGTAATTGGGTTCTTTATTTTGAGGTTAAGTACTTATGATTTTCATTTTCTTATTAGGAAAGAAAATTGATGGGATTTGGCATACGTCTATTGTTGTCTTCGGTAGAGAATATTTCTTCGGTTCGAGGGGCGTTGAAAGTTGCAATCCAGTAAGTCTTAAATATATATCTTCACGTCTTTTATAATAATTCACCTGTACTTTCAACTTCAACAATATTAAAATAATTTCATTGGCATTTGCTTCAATATGATTTTCGGCTTTCGTGCTCATACGCAGTTTCCAAAACAACACTTTTTTTTCTATAAATATTGTTCTTATTTTGTATGTAAATACTCTTTAAATCACTATTTCACTATGACATTCTTGAGTACAACATATATCTGCCTATTATTAGAATAGTGCTTAGGGTAGGGTTTCAACAGTAAGATTGCTTTGACTGAGTCAAATCTTGGCTCCTCTATAACATGCTTTTAGTAGTGAAATTTCTAAATTTGGAATGGTTCTAAAAATAAACTGAAAGTGCTATCTGTTTTTAGTCAGTTACAGTCTTCCTTTGAAAATTGATTTGACTTTATTGTGCATAAATTATCGTAGGTACAAACAGTTTGTAAGTACAACCTTTCTTTCTTTTTCACAGGTTTTGGCACTTGAACCATTTTTTCATTAATTATATCAAATTTATATAAAGAGCTCAAAATGTTGAGTGCATCATTTGCCACATGGTACATTTGAATTGATATATTTTTATTTTAAATATAAAATTTTCAATTGTGAATTGTCAAGTGAGAAAGTTATTCAAACCCGAATGTCTAGAATTCTGTAAATTCTCTTCTTGCAAAGTGAACCTTTGATATTCAATATAAAATACTATATTCGAATAATTTTATGAAGGACTGCTGAGTTATTATTATCATCGAGGATTACCAACTATCATGAATTCAAGTTAAATGTTTTGCTGTTTTCCGAACTTCTTTGATTTTATAACCATCTACAATTTGAAAAATAAATATAGTGTGACCCATTTAAAAATTAAGCAAACTAATGAAAAATATAGTTTTCAACTCATTCAATTTTTGTTTCACTCATTTTAGTGTCAACTTTTATTATGTCAAAAATTGAAATACATTATTCACAATGTTTTTTAACGAAACTCGATTACACCACTGGATTACATATCTCTTTCCACCAGAACTAATTAACAAATGAAAATCTCTCCCAAAATGGGATTTTTTAATTGAGAAAAGATCAATCAATTCAATGTTTTTACATATATGTTATAACTCTTTCTGTTGAATTGGGCCGTTCTTCCTAACATAAATCATACACTATTAAAAATGAATCTTCAGGTAAAATTAAAAAGAGTATGGAGATAACACCTGAAGAATAAGGATGTAAATTACTGTGTATAATATCATTTCATATTATTTGCTTAATATCGTATTGAATTATACAAAATACTTTGTATCAATTTTCAATATTTGTATAGTACATTTCAATAAACATTTTCACTAAGAACTATTTGAAATGTTAGTTATGAAAACATTTATAATACTATTCATATAATATTTTTCAGGGGTCAACGGCTCTTGGTCAGCCTCTGAAAGTTGAAAATTTGGGAGAGACACAAGTTCCGTATTTCATTTTCATTGATTATTTGAACGGATTATCTGAATCATCCTTTGCGTAAGTATAAATTGTGTTTTTTTGGAGTTGTTGATAAAGTGATGACATATTAGATTTGGCTCTGTAATCAAGCAGATTTAAACCACTATAGTAGGTAAACATTGAAAAGATGATACTCTAAAATAGATAAACACAAATACTGTCTTACTTGCCAAAGTAACCATGATTAACTTAAATTTCGCAGTTGATATTATTTCTGTCTCTATATTAGTTTGTTCAGAATACTCTGTTGAAAAGGGTTCATTTTTAGGAGAGATTAATACAGAAAATGTGGAAACAAGGATAATTTTACATATGAAAAATCTGAAGGGAATGAACATATAAATATCCATGAATGCATTTCAAATGATATTACAATTTGATCTCAAACAAGTGGAAGGAACTAAAATTAGTTAAATATTCCAAAAGCGTAAAGTATTCTGAACAAAAATGTATTTTATTAAAGTGAACAGTATATATATTTCTTTAATGGAACATGACCCAATAACTGTGAGCTATTATATTGAAGTTTGTTATATTATATGTTTCTTGAATGTTTTGTTAGAAAACTTCAATGTATATATTTAAATTTCTAAGGTATACTAACTAGCTTTTGATTTTAGCAAGTGACAATAAACTCTACTTCACTCATTGGTGGCCCAAGTGCTGACTTGTGAAAATATTGATCCGCTCATTCCATTGAGGCCTTAAACTAATGTTCCTTGCGTATTGCAAAATTGCTTGGAAGACTGATGTATATTGACAGAGAGGATACCTGTAATGTAAATTTTTCCCTACAGTAAATTCCAGCTCTTGTCCTAGGTTCGGTTTTCGACAGATCTGTTTAATGGGTTTTTCTGCTGAGTATGTTCTCGGTATAACTATTCATTCTCTATTCTTCACAATTAATGACTTCAACTGTGAAGTTTGAATCAAATATGTATTTCTGAGTCTTACGGGCCAATAACATTTTAGATGTAAGTTCCTCTACATATTTTGAAATTTGTTTTACCCAATATATTGTAACTTGGTGAATTTTTCAGTCTGATTTGGCTCGCCCTTGCCTCTCTCATCATTACAAGATGTAACGGTGGAACATACAAGAGACTCTCCAAAACAGCTGTTTACGTGGTGTTCATTGCTCTCGCCTTCCAAACAAGAAAGTGTTTGCACCCTGTCTAGTTTATTAATAGCGGCTTTGCTTAACTTTTGGCCATCAGACAATAGATGTATATGTTATCATGGGTTTAACCACCATGGGGTAGAGCCGGAAGATCATGTCTAGTTTTCGCCCCAATGTCTTTCCATAAATACTACATTCGTCTTTCTTTTTACTTTTTTAGGCTTGGTTCCAAGTCAACCTCACAGATATTTGGTCTCCCCCGATAGATTTATCTCTTCACCTTGAAGTATTAGTCTTGATCCTCTTGGTGCATACTACTATAATCGATTTGATGGTCTTATGTTCAGTTTTTCTTCCTAAAATCATCTTGCGTCCCCTCACTATATGTTTGTATTTGCCTTGAACTAGGATGACTAAATCGTCTGCATAGCTCAGTACTTTATATCCTTTATGATCTAGAAGCTTTCCACCATTGCCACTAATGTTTCTCTTATAATGGTCATGAATATCAGTCTTCCTCTGAGCATAAAGTCTATCCACTTTCAGTTTTTGTCGTCGATCTCTCTTTTTCTCAACACTTGGAAGATTCTAGGGAATCATGGTTTACCCATTGATAAATAAATAAAGAAATATTGAAAATCTATTATTGTCAGATTTTACTAAACAGTTTACAAAACTACAACACGTGCTTCGTACTATGAACCCGCCTGAGGAAGCTATTTAACGATTTTTTTTCCATTGACAAAACACAAGCACTACACGAAAACCCTTGAGGCGCTCTCAGAGCTGTGCCTGTGTGAAAGTAGAGATTCACATTGGATTTGAATCCCTGGAAATTCAATCCATTTTGAAAAACGTTCTCAGGAAATTTATTCCACATGAACGCAGTTCTCCAGATGAAAGAGTTCTTAAACAGTGAAGTTCGAGGTGTACTGAGTTGAACCTCAAAACGATGAGCTGCCAGAGTCTGTCGCGTATTTCTGATGTGTACCGCTCTTGATGATGGAATCAAATGTGCCAAGTCAGTTGAATAATTTCCGTGAAAGTATCTATAGGAGAGAGACAAATCTCCAACCTTTCTTTGATGTTCCAGGCTATCAAGGTTGCATGTGATGTTCGCGTCTCCAATCAGATGGAATCTAGCAACTTCAGGGTATGTTTGGAGGCAAAGCTCTGTATATGAGAAAAATATTCCAGAGAAGGTCTGATTTGAGCTTTATAAAGCATCAAAAGTTGCTGAGGTGTGTACAGTTTTCTGGATCGGAACAGTGTTCCAAGCTATTGAGAAGCAGCCTTTGCAATTATAGCAACATGATTGTGCCTCAATTGATAATATATTCAATACATACAAAGTTGTGAAGTAGTCAATACATGTTTGTCTGACCATGATGCAATATTGTGTGAGTGTGAGTGTTCGAAAAAAGAACATACGCATTTCGTCGAAACTGCAAAAAAAACATTCTATAGTACTTTGATAGAGAAATCTGAAAATAAAAATAAAACCTCTTGAGAAATCATCAACAAGCTAAGAAATAAAACAAGTAACTCTTCTAACTTGAAAATCCTACATGATAATAGTGAATTGACCAACCCCAAGATAATAGCTGACACATTCAACAATTTTTTTACTGAAGCACCTAGGAACGTAGCAAAGTCCATCAAAAAAATAGGTGAATTTGATTTTTCGGGGAAAAGCAACACAAACTCTATTGCTTTGATGCCATTTACTGAAGATGAAATGTTACATATTGTATCAAAACTGAAAAATAAAATGTCTACCGGTCCAGATGAAATTCCCTCTGTTTTAATAAAGGAATTTGGTAAAGATATAGTAGGTATTCTAACCCATTTAGTAAACCATTCATTTGCATCGGG
Source organism: Leptinotarsa decemlineata (assembly GCF_025532065.1). Taxonomy (NCBI): domain Eukaryota; kingdom Metazoa; phylum Arthropoda; class Insecta; order Coleoptera; family Chrysomelidae; genus Leptinotarsa; species Leptinotarsa decemlineata. The sequence continues at coordinate 23,033,899 of NW_027412668.1, read as the reverse complement.
CATATTTCCAAACTGTCTTAAATCAGCAAAGGTAACTCCAGTGCATAAAAAAAACGAAAAAACTAACATTAATAATTACAGGCCAGTATCAGGTCTCTCCGTTTGCAAAGGTGAACGAATATTGTATGCTAGACAGACTAACTCCCTTCATCAATAAATACAGACTCATACCAGACCAGCAGCACGGTTTTCGGAAGGGAAAATCAACAACAACTGCAACAGTTGACTTTCATAATAATGTGTTGTCCGAGATCGACAAAAGAAACTCCCCTGTTGGAATTTTTTGCGACTTGAGTAGGGCCTTTGACTGTATTCCTCATAAGGTACTGCTACAAAAACTTTGGCTTTGTGGCATACGAGGAATTGCAGCCAAATGGTTTGAATCATATCTTTCTGATAGAAGTCAGTTTGTCCAAATTTGTTTCAAAGAAGTTGACGGATCTATTAGTAAGCACTGCTCAGATGCCTCGCAACTGGAGCTGGGAGTGCCACAGGGAAGTGTTTTGGCCCCAATACTATTTTCTTTATTCATTGCTGACATAGTGGAATTTTTACCTGAGTATAAAATCACGCTGTATGCTGATGACTCATCTTTTCTTGGCTCCCAGGAATGCAGTGAAATGACCGAACAAGCTTGTAACCATCTTCTTGGTAAACTAGGACTATGGTTTTCAGCTAATCAACTACATTTCAATACAGAAAAAACTGAGTATCTAATCTTTCACACCAAAGACTAATAAACAATCCACTCTCGATCAAACTGAATGACTTAAATATTAACAGAAAATCAACAACAAAATTCTTGGGATTAACCCTAGAGGACGATCTCAGCTGGAATGAGCATATTACAGCAACTATAAATAAATTAAATACAAAAATATATCAAATTCGATGTATGCGGAATGTGGTTGATATCGGAAGTTTGAGAAATTTCTACTTTGCTGAAATCCAGTCTATTCTACTTTATGGCATTTTACTATGGGGAAACTCTCCGGCAGCACTGCATCTATTTCTTATTCAGAAAAAACCAGTAAGAACTGTAAAAAATGTATCACCCAGGAATTCCTGTAAACCATTGTTTGCCGAATTGAATATTCTTCCTCTGGCCTGTCTTTATATTATGGAGGTTGCCTGCTACATCCATAAAATAAAAAACACTCTTCCCAGGCATTCGGACATACATGTCTACCAAACCAGAAATAATCAGCTAATCTATCCAAATCATAGCAATCTCCAAATAACATCAAATGGACCACTTTCAACAGGTGTGAGAATTTACAATAAATTATCCACTGGCATTAAAACTCAGCCTACACACTTCAAATTTCGAAACTCCATAAAACGCTTTCTGCAAAAAAATTTATTTTATAGCATTGATGAATTTTTATTGTAACTTTTAAAGCAAATAACTTATATCGATCTTTTGTTGTCTTGTAGTTATGTATGTAGTCTTTACTATATTTATATACATGCACTAAGACATTATATCCTGACATGTTCTATACCCTAATGGGTCCTTTGAATGAATAAACTGATTTCATTTGATTTGATAACATTGACAAATCTTCAGTACACAAACAAGGTAGGTTTTACAACAAAACGAATTTTGAAAAATTTACAGAATTGTGTAATAATTCTAATTGGGGACATATAGTGACAACTGAGGATCCTCTACGTGACTTTCACAAAAAATTGCTTAGCATTTTTAATTAAGCTTTTCCACTTCAAAACATTAAACTTAAGAATAAGAAGGCTTGGATGACAAAGGGCATAAAATTTCAGCTAAAAATTTAAGGTGTCCACTATATTCGCAAATATTTCAGAGATCATGTTCTCTTCATCATCTACTATAACAATTATCGAAACATTTATAGAAAAATCATAAAAAATGCGAAAACAACTTATTACAGCAATCGAATATCAAAAGCAAATAATGAACAGCAGGAAACATGGAAAATTGTTAACGAATTGAGAGGAAAAAGCAAATAATCTTTTGTTAATAGTGAACTGAGTTCAAACGAATTAAACACTTACTACTGTTCCATTGCTCAAAAAATAGCAAAAAAAAATTAACAAATGAGAACCCAATGAGTTACCTTAGGCATGTAGCCATATCGAACTCATTCAACTATTCCCCAACCTCTGGAAATGAAATAAGAGAAATCCTCTCTAGCATAAAAAATAAAAACTCTTCAGGATGGGATGATCTTCTTAAACTGCCAAACACTGTATTAGATATCTTAGCGGAAGCTATAAATAAATCTCTCATAAGTGAGTGAATTTCAAAAGTTCATCATCAGATAAAATGAGCATTAAATGCGGAGTACCTCAGGGATCTGCCCTCGGACCTTTGCTGTTTTTATTATATATAAATGCTCTGGCATATATATTGATTTAAGGCAAAGTTAAACAATGATGTGATGCCAATTTATTATCTTTCAATATATCAAAGACTAATATAATGTCCTTTAAATTTAACCTGGACCATATAATTCTTGAAGAACACATCATTGATCATAAACTAGAGAACAAATTTTTAGGCCTCAACATTGACAACAAATTAAAATTTGGAATGCATATTAGTATACTATGCAAAAAATTATCCTCAAGTTGTTATGCGATAAGGTCTATCTCTAACTCCTTGGACTATCACTCTGCTAGAAAAGCAAACTTTGCACTTTTCAAGTCCCACTTGCGGTACGGAATTTGTTTCTGGGGGAGCAGCTGTCAAAACTTACTGAGTCAAGTTTTCACAATACAAAAAAGAGCAGTGAGATTCATTACCAGAGCTAGAGTGCAAGATTCCTGTAAGCCTCTTTTTTTAGCACATCACATCTCAACAGTCTACTGTTTCTTTATTTTAGAAACAGTCTGCCTAATGCACAAAAAGCACACAGATAACATCTCGAACTCAACTCAGAGTTATGCCACTGTCTCACATTCAATATTCCTCTTCCTATCCCGTCAACAGCACAAATTGAAAATTCGATTCTTTATAATAGCAAAACATATTTCATTCATCTCCCCCTTTCAATCAGAGGAATTTCTTTCGGATGACTTCGCAACTTATAATTCCAACTTATAAAATTTTTTATCACAGACTTTTATCCATAGACTTTTTGAAGTGTGCTTGAGCCATATGAATATCTTATTTTAATTATTGACCTTTATTTTAATGTTTCTGATTGTTTTAGTTTTTAAGCCTGTTTTGTCAACATATAAAATTCATTATCACAGACTTTTACCATAAACTTTTTGAAGTGTGCTTGACCCATATGAATATCTTGTTTTAAATTCTTGACCTGTATGTTAATGTTTCAGATTGTTTTAGTTCTTGAGCCTGCTTTGTCAACAAAACCTCTTTTTGACTCTGACTCTATTGGTGTCCATTTTAACCCTCAACAAACTTATCGAAGCATTTTTATATCCAGTTCGAAGAAATTTATCTTCTTGAAGAAAACCAATGCCTGAGCTTTTGTGGCATTGAATTGAACCTGGTTACTTTCACCCCCAATTCGAAATCACTTCTGGATCCTCATTAAGATATGCAAGCTCCTGCTGCCGGTGAAGATGTGCCTCCGTAGATGATGGAATCCAAATGGAATGACAAGACAAGTGTGATGTCGTCAGCAAAGCAATATATTGGATTCTTGTTTTTTTTTTAATAAGTCATTGAAACATGTTGCGATTTTGTAAACTGTTTAGTGGAAACCTGACACTAAAGTGTTACTTGATTATGTTTGTAAAAAGTTTGTTTTGAACTTATTGCATTCTTCCTTCCTTCAGAAATTTCCCACAGTATTTGTATGAAGATGAAGAAGTATAAAGACAAAACCTTTTTGTCTGAAAATTAATCTCTTCTAAAAAAGATATCCCTTTCAATTGAAACAAAATTCCTATGGCTGAAACTAAATCCGACAACATATAAATGTCTTTATGTGGTATCATCGTGACATGAGTAGAATTGCATCTTCCGCTGACATAAAGTTATAGTGCTTCGTCTTGTAATGTTATCCAAAATGGTGTTGATGAGGAGATAGGACAGATATCTTGCTCCGAAATTTCGAAGTTACCATTGAGTATGATACCTGTTTCAATTCCATAAGGAAAGCCTGGAGTACAAACTGAGTAAATAAAAGTGACTTGTCTACTGTCTAATTATCATACTACCATTGAGATTCCAAAGCCCAAAACAACAACTTTTAAATAAAAATCAATCTTCTAAAATTGTTTATGCCTTTACAACAAACTACAAATTTTTTTCAGTAAAAGTTATCAATGACTATGATACATTCAAAAAAGAACCAGAAAGATATCTAATCTAAGGGTTGCTCTATTCTATCGAGAAATTTTTCAGTCACTGAATGTCTATTATTTCATTAACAATTCTATACCATTAAATGAAGTTGATCTACAATTCTCTTCGAAAAAGTTTCCCATTCTTTTGAAAAAAAAAAGAAAGCCTAAAATAATTTCTTCCAAATATTTTCCTTTGACAAAAGGTTTCTAAATTAATCACATGATTTTTTTTCAGAGGCCACACATATAACCTCTTGAATCATAATTGTAACAACTTCTCCCAAGAAATAGCACAATTTTTGTGTGCGGCATCTATACCAAAATACATACTAGACCTACCAAACGAGGTTTTGAATTCCAGTCTAAGTGGTGCCCTTGTGAGTTTGGTCGCCCAACTGGAGAACAGTGCAAGACCGATAGCAGAAGAACAAGCTAATAGCAAAAAAGAACCAAGTCCTGATTTGGAACAGCTCAACTCTCAGATTGAAGAAGCAAGGTCAGATTTCGAAGTGAATGGTGATGCTAGGCAAAAGAAAGATTGAAACTTGGGGCGTAAAGCTTGTGTGTTGCTTTAGTGTGCTTAGTTATTAACACTTATCAATTTTTTTTTTGGTAATTTTTGTGTCAAATAATTTATAAGAAAAGTGGGTGTGCTTTTTTTAAATAAACTTGAAATAATATTTCTCAAAAACTTCTTATTTTCGTTTTGGTCAGTTTTGGGATATTAAAGTAGGAAAAGGTTTTTGTATCATCGATTGTTAGAAAAGTATTTATAACTATAAATATTGAATGGTTGGGTCACCCATTTTGCTTCCATACTGTTATTGCAGGGAAAAATGTTTGCATAATATACAAAAAGCTTTTCAACTAGCAAATCATGGATAAACCATTATAATTGAATAACAGGTATGAGCAGAAGAATTGAAATGAATTTCTCACTAAAAAAAATTTTGGTAATTTAAATTTCAATCCTCATTCGTAATTCATGCAAAACAAAAATTGCAAAATAAAAAATGTGAATAGATACATAGCTGATGTTTATTTGGGCAGAATACAGCCTGATATATAAATAAGTCATTTACATATAAATTAATAGTGTAGGACTACAAAAACAAAATAAATAATCATAGTTTTTTATAGGCTTTTTTGGTTATTTTCTTCAATATTTTAGTTGACCCAATGAAATGAAGTAAAACTCCGTGACATCTGTAAAGGACTTTTGAAAATAAAACGAACCAAAGAAAAAACTGCCAGTATCATTTAGATTTTCACCAATTATGAATGTAGAGGCAGATTTTACCGTCTGAAATCTCAGATGAGTATCTGAATAATTTCTTAGCACTTTTTTTTGACAGGGATTATCATTAAATTCAACAAGTTACTGCTACTTTGTATTTAAACAGTAAGTTATTGAGGTGTACTAAAATACTGTGGAAGGTGAAGATACCAAAAATGGCCAATAAAAACTACGATTTCCTCAACAAAAAATTACTTTGGTTTAGTAAACAATCATATTGCAATAAAAAATATAATTATATTACTTGATTTTAAAATGTTGAAACCAATACAATCTTTTATTTTTTTAAACTTTAAATATCAAAGAGACAAATATTATAGCAAAGTAATGTTATTTCTGACTCAATGGAAACCACTAGTAAACTATTTTACATACCAAATATATTTGGTATGTAAAATATTTGGATGAGTAAGTATTATTATTATGTTATTGGCATTTGTAAAATTGGGTTAGTAGTAGTGTTTAGTTTCCTAAATTTACAGAATTGGGGGTAATCTGTTGATAAATAAATAAATCTTATCGGAGCTTCTAAATTAGTGTGCTAAAAATGTGTCATTCAGAAAAAAAAGGTTCACAAAATAACTCTCCGTACCTAGTTCTGAATTATTCAATTTCTGCTGATATTCTTTGTATATTTAGCATATTTTTTGTTTGCTATCTGGACGGTCAAAAACCACTTTTAAATATATATTTAATTCTTAAAGTGTTGATATTCAAACTATAGATTAAACATGCTGTTTATTCGCCAATCTTTGTTATAAATCATTCAAAAACTTTCAATTTCAATGTAATAATGTTACTGTATATAATGTTCGTGAATATAACGCACATCAAAACACTTCCCAGAAAAGTCGTCAAGGTTTAACATTCTGCTTGAAAGTGAAATATGTTTGTTCAATAGTATTTTTTCTCTTTATCGAAATTTAAAAAAGGTATAAATGAAAATTCAGTTTAAGTTTAATGTGTGTTGTATTTCTATTTTAGTAACTAGGAATTCATTCCAGTCCACCTGATTGTCCATTCTGGTTGAAACATCAAAAATTATTCGAAAAAATTCCGATTCATGTCCCTATAAGCCATAATTAACTCTTATTTTCTGATAATTTTTTGAGCATGACTAATGAATATTGATTTTGTACAAATACATATTCTGACTAAAAGATTGACTAGTGACAAAAAATACATACAGTTAGATTTGATTAGGTTAGATTTTACATTCCATTATATTGTTCACAAAATAACAGGCGTATAAATTACATTTAGAAAAAAATGTTTAAATTTTCACTATCCTTTCTTTAAAAATATTCAAAAAATTATACTAAGCTTTCTGTACTATGAGAATATTTGAAGCTTTGTTTTTGTTATTGATTAATGAAGTTGAACATTCAATTCTTTTAATATGGAAAAATCCGCTTCAAATTTATATTGAATACAGTAATTCATATAAAAGAAGAACCACAAATTATCAATATGAACTATAAAGTATCAGCATTCAGCAGTAGCTTGACTTACTGCTGAGTAATTTTTCTTAAATTTGAAGAATAACATATTCAAATTGTATTAAAATAGTTTATAAGTCACACACTTGAATATCACTGATGTCACCTGAACTTAAGAATTGTTCATCAAACCCTCTTGGTGCATTTCGAAGTGATAGTGTTTCATAAAAAATCATTTAACTGAAATTTTTTATCAATGCTTTTTTGAATTTGGAGTACAAACCCGTGTTTCACCAACAAAATTGATGTCTTCGAAAGATGAAGTAGTTCTGGTGTTTGGGAGGCAATTGAGACAACAATTAAAAATCAATTCAAACTTCAAGAAGGGACTTTTTTTTTATCTTCAAAAGAAAATGGGTGTTTGAGAAACTTTTTACGGTATTCTAAAATGGGTGACCCTATCCTATAGGGAACAGATAATTCAGAAATATTTTCTCTAAAAATTAAAACTTTTTCTAAAATTTAAGGATGCTAAATGTTTTTTAGGAAGTTATTTTTGGTTTTCTACTTCTCCAAATATCCTATTTTGCATAAAGATGAAGAAGTAAAAAGCCAAAACATGTTTTCCCAAAAAAATAATCTCACATAAAAAAGCCCTATTCAATTTAAATATTAAATTTCATTAGGGTATTTCTAACTTTATGCACTATCTTTGGAAAACGGGACTCTATTTTGGTGATTTTTTTTTCAGTAATCTGTTGAAAGGATTATTTCGAAATCAACTGTTTCAATGTACAGATGTACCTAAATTTTTGTGAACGTATAACATTGACCAATATTTTATGTGATACATCTGAATAAAGTACTAATTGAAGTTTTTTCTTCAATTTCAGAATATTACTTTTTTGGTGTTCTTCTGTTATCTTTTACAATTTAGAAGTTGCAAATGCAGATTTTAACAAGTATCGGGAAAAAACATTTGTTATTAACTGCAATTCTATGAATTACGATCCTCAATAAGTCTTATTACTATTTTAATTAAAATTTTGAGAACTATGAACTGAAGGTAAAAAAAGTGATGATAGAATTCAATAACTCAGTATATAAGAAATAGTATCCATACCAGCACATTTCGATAGAAAGGGTTTTTTGTATGGTTACATTATATGTTATCCTACAAACAATTGGGGTGATAAATATCATTTCGAAAAGTTGTAATTTTTTTCTTAGTTCAAGCATCAAAAATCATATATAAGGTGTTGAAAAAATACTCATAGACATTCGGCTTAGATTAATACCTTGAGTTTAAAGTAAGACAATTGGGATATATTATTTCTCAAAAGATAGTTCGAGAGTAAAATCAGGACTATTTTATGCATATTTACTGAGATATTGAATTTGCTTCTTACTTTAGGTAAAAACTGTATGACTATTTCATTAAATATATTTGAATTTTGTTAAATATGTTTTCAAATTAATATCCTAATGTTTTGATATAGACTTAGAACAGTAAAAATACATTTTCTTGATCATATTCCACATTCCTGAAAATTTGGATAGCGAACAGAATGATAATTGTTTTCAATTGCATACTATAACTCTTGTATGCCATACTCTTTCTTTTGTGAGGCTCTAAAGTTGGAATGTTGATCATCACCTCACTACATATAGCCTTATTCTTCTCTTTTGATTCTTGTCCAAAAAAAGATATCAATACATTTCTTCATTTAAGCCCATAGTCTAAATATATTCCTTCAACAACAAAAAAACTTTGAATAAAATTGATTAAATTTTCTCTTACTTTTCTATTCACTTTTGCGCCTTAGCTGAAAAAAAATCAAAACATTTTATTTGACCAGATCATTATTGGTTATCAGATAATATAAAAACAGTAATTTGACAATTGGTCTCGATGGAAATGTTTGTATTGTAGGATATTGTTTGTAATTCATTTGCTTTGAGTTCAAACTTAGTATTTGATTGTCTTATTGAAAAAATGGAAAGAGGTTTTGTTGATATTCCTCAAACTTCAAACTCGATTTATTTATTCCAGAATAGGCATATTTATTGACGTCTATTTAAATAATTGCATTAAATAGATAATCATCTTAGATTCAACACTCAATACATTTCTCTATCATTGTTCTATTTGTAACAGTAGTAGCTGATTATTTAATTCTAAACTTTTCCATTTGATTTCTTGTTTTGATTATTCCATTTTCATGGCCTTTTCTCGTTTTCTGGTTATAGAATTTGTTACTTGAATACCTTGATTTTTAGGAATAAGTATCAATTTCTCCATCTTGCCTATTTTTGGCAGACATGGCCCTGATGTGCTCTCAGTCTGATTTGTCCCTGACCTTGATCATCTCGGGTTGTATCGTTTTGAATCCATGTGTTGCTGGTTCAAATCAGGCTCGGAGGACCAAAATGAAATATATTCGTCAAGAGTCTACAGAAAGAATGAAATTGAACAGAAATGAACTTTTATCAGAAACTAAATTCAAAGTTGAAAATTATTGATGATTAAAAATATGACAACGCTTTTTTTTTTTTAGTAATTCAAATAACGATAAAATTCAGAGTGAATGGAGTAAACGAGAACAGTAAATCTGCTAGAATGTTCTACATCATCTCAAAATTGTATTTTTTTATCAATATTTTATGACAATAAAAATTATTTATTGTATTCGAATTTTCAGTTCCTTGAAATCCTGAAAATATCCCAATGTGTGATATTTGAATGGGAAACAAAATTATTATATATATATATATATATATATATATATATATATATATATATATATATATATATATATATATATCTATATATATATATATAGATAAAGAAGTTTTTAAATCGGACATAGCACTCCATAGACACGTGTTTCGGGCTGCTATGTCCGATTTAAAAACTTCTTTATCTATATCAAGACACTCGATAACCTTCGTATTTATATTTATATATATATATATATATATATATATATATATATATATATATATATATATATATATATATATATAACTAATTATTTTCAAAAATATGTAGTTCAGAAAATTCGAAACACTTGATTGTTGCATGTTGATTTTAAAATATATGCATGGGTGTGACGAAACTAAGTTTAATAGCCAATTCTATCAAATAACCATCTTTTGTATTGAAATTGTATTAACAAAAGGGCTCCTGTACATAAATTGGTGTATTACTAGAATGATTTAAGTATGTATGTTTTGAAGTATACACACACTTTTATATTTTTCTTACTGTTTTTTTGGGTATACAACATTCCACTATCTGAGAAATAAACAAAGCTAAATCAATAGAGAATCTGCTGAAGTGTAATAAAGGGCAGTTTTTCAGATTGTGGAAGGTTATATACCCTAAACACAGTAAGAAGTATTGAGTCCTCCACAAAAAAATGTCTTTGATACTTCAATATTTCTTCCGAAATTCTTCACTTGCTTGTAGTTCTTTTCTTCGGCTTCATAAAATAAACTTCTATGAGTATAAGCGGTGTCTTGTTTTCCCCATTCATTTAATAAAAAAAGAACTGTAAGTATGAACCATTCAGTTGAAATTTTTCATTTCTGTATTCAAATTCACTAAAAAAATACTATTGTTTACCATCTATTCATCGTTTTAGGTATAACTCATTCATTTTGGAACAACGTAGAAAAACTCTGAGGGAGAAATTAGCAAAGAAAGAACGTAAAAAGGAGAAAAAACGCAGGAAGATAATTCAAGAGGGTGGAGATATACCTGCTGATCTAAAGGAGGTAATAGCAATGCTAAAAGTTTTATATTTTTGAGTGTTTTGTTTAAAATATTACACACTTTGAAATTTGGAACATTTAATTTTTATTATTATTTTCAAGTTATTCTTTTCTTTCTGTTTCTAATTTGAATGTTTATGATATCAAATTAAAAATACCAGTAATCTATATACTAAAAATTTTTTATATCAAGGATTATAGAATGGCAGACACAGAAACTTTGAATGGAGCAACTCAACTGCCTTCTGATGAAGCAATCGCTATGGAAGAGGAAGAAAGGAAAGAAGAAGAGGCAAAGAAAAAAGCCAGAGATCCACCTATTGTTTATAAAGATTTGATTGATGTGAGTTTTTTAAATTTTTAGCATTTCCACCAAATGATTCAATTCAGTTTTTGTCCCAAGAAACAATAAATGCTTATACCTTGGTCATAGTGAAAATCAACCAGTAAGTCCACTACCACTACTTTCATTCATAAATTCACAAAGTTCTTGGTGACCTCGAAAGGAAGTGTAGAGCCAATTTCGTTATTTTGCCATGGGCGTGCACTCATATAAAAACGAAATTTAAGGTTATTATAGAATATTTTGTGGTAAATTACTTATAACCAACTACAGAAACCAAAACAATAATAACAACAGCGAATAAACTAAACACAATATCAATTTCCGACAGTTTGTGTTTATTTTAACTAATCCTATGTCCGTGGGAACGTGAAATCCTTCGATACTACAGCACTGAACGCGTTGGATGAGAATCTCATCCTAAGTGTGGTTGAAGTGCTTGAAGGTCCCCGGCAACTCGGGTGTATCACGTGGTAAGATAGCCTACTGGTTGTATTATTCTTCTGTGCCTAGGGACTATAACTAATTTCAAAGCATTATAAAATAACAATATCAGAAATAAAATATTTTACAATGAACACATATCATATATATATATATATATAGTTTTTTCCAAAATTTGTTTGTATTTTAGTTTTTGACAGTGATTTGGTTTGTCTTGTGACATGAAATTGATTGAATTCAGTACAAAGACCTTTAGTAATTGAATAATAATCAATGAAAAAAAGGGTTGGAAAGAGATCTTGTTGGAGTTCTTAATTTAAGTTAGACATTTTTTTGTAAACACTAATTTATTTGAAATTTTCATTTGCACTCGGAATAGCTTTAATTACTTCTTTCACTAATATAAATACTTTATATGATGAAGTGAGGATTGATTCTCCTCATTTGGAGAAATTATCAAACAACCTGTTTATTTGAATACCATTATTATAGGGAATATGTCGTTGTCTTATTTACTCAGGCTTTGAAGACGGTTGAGTCCAGCAATTCATTTGTGGTTCAGCCTAGCACCACTGATGAAACCTATGGCGGGCCAAAATAGCGCTCCTGGTGTTGAATCATAAATGCGTTGTGTTTGGACTCTCATTTCCAACTAGTATACTCTTAATAAATGTTCAACTGTCAAGTTTGGATTGCATTCTTAAAATTATTCAGACTATGATTAGCCTACTCTGAATTGTTGAGAAAACTACTCAAATAATATAACGTTCTGACTCCACGACATTTAGAAAGTTGCTCGAAATGAATGTTGATTTTTCTGTCATCAAATAGAGTGAAGTTATTCTCTGATATTCATGATATTGCGTTCAAAATTCAATACAAATATTTTAGTAAAGGTAAATAAAATATTAAACATTTTTACAGAATTACATAAATTATTACTCATATTATTGGTAACCTCAATTTCATAAAGCACAATTGACATGACCAAATTATTTTTTGATGAATTACCTCAACTATTAGATGGCATTGTGTTGTTAATCACGTGACTTTTCTCTGCTCCATTGGCAGGAGAAAGTTTATGAACTCTACTTTTATAATCAATGTAGAGGAGTAATCAATCAGTTAAATAATGGGTTTACGTAAATTTTTTTTTCAGGTGAAAGCTGAATTTGATGCATTGATTGGACTCATTGATGGTAAACTAACCCCCGAAGAGCAGAGAGCCACAGAAGAACTTCACCAATACATGATTGGTGATGAAGGCAGTTGGGCTTTAAGTGATGGGTTTTTAGATTTTGTTGGTATGTCTTTGAAATTTCTTCTAATCATTCCAAACTATTTTGGTCTTTTCAGGAAGGTTACTCAATGATAAGCAACTTTCTTTAGAAGTTAGAGTGAGAACTATGAATATATTGGCAATGGCAGCTTTGAAAGATGACGTTATTTTAGTATTGCATCAAGATCGCAAGGATCATGTTTTGATGAACTATGCCTTTGAAATTGACAGGCTAAGTCCTGAAGAGCAAGAAGCTATAGCCTTATTCGTAAGTAACATATTTTTCAGTTTTTTTTAGTAGACAGTTTCTTCCATTTTACAAAACTTGATTATTTGTACTATTCATGATAATAAATAATTACAAATCTTCACAATATAGAATTTATTTCCAATACGCGTTTCACTACAATAGTAGTACCTCAGTTAGACTGGTTCAACTGAGTAAACTATTGTCTTAGTGAAAATCTCATTGGAAATAAAGCCTATATCGTGAAGATTTGTAATCATGAATAGTTTATTGATTTCCACCAATAACGAGTCAGTATATTCAAAAGTTGATCGTTTGTGGTATTAAAAGGTGATATTAAAAGTTTTTTCAGCATAAAATTTGAAAAAATGTCAAATATTGATTAGTTGAGTGATTGTATCATAATCTGAAAGAATTCGTTTGACTAGCTCGTTAAACATTTTTGTTGATTTGTGTAAGCAGTAACTATTCGGATCAAAATTACATTTCTAAATAACAGAACTGTGAAAGAATTTTTCAATAGTGCTTCAGGAGATTTACTATGTTTAAATTGAATGGGATATATTTTTAGGGAAGATTAATGTTTGGGAAAAAAAGGTTTTGGCTCTCTACTTCTCCATTACTATAGTAAAAAATGTGGTAATCTTCCAAAGAAACAAAGAAAGCATCATCTATACAAAGATGTATAGATGATGCAAAGAAGTGACTTTCCGACACAAACTGAAAGAAAAAACCTCTCTCGAAACAGCTACTTTCATATAATAATAATAATAATAACTTTATTGTGCATAAGTTTCACACAAAAGGGTAGGGATTAGCCTATGGCTGTCTCTCACCCCTTCCTGCTTAATAAAATTAACATTTTCTATAGATAAGATATTGGCATAATATAATTCAATTTTCTTCAAGCACACTTCATATAAAGATGAATTCAGGAGAGGAATTATCCTGTTTAAGTATAGCGGTGCCAGATAAGAAATGCATCCTTCATATTTAGATGTAACATGATTTGGAATGTTGGAAATTATTGAAGCTTGTATTGATATTACGGATATCAGAATGACCTACTATAAGCTCAAACAAATATATGGCTATTTTGATTTTAATGAATTCAACAAGAAATATTGTGATCAAATATTCCATTCTACACTTTGTTCCATCCTCTAAAATCTATCAAAAAAGGAGTAATGGGCTCCCTATAAGGTACACAGCAGACAAAGCGCATACAAGAATTTTGAATGCATTGCAATTTTTGTCGAGTTTGAGTTTCGTTTCGGTTGAGAGTTGATATTTAAATTTTTGAAGTGATTTCAGTTTGAAAAACGCTATTTTGAATATGCTCATTAAAATTCAGGTTAACCGATTCAATATCAGTTTGATTCATTTTGATAATATGTTGTCTCTGAGAGCCTAAGCAGATTGCAACAGTTTTGTTTAGGTTGATACGCAAGCCATGTTTTTCAGAAAAAAAGTGGGTGTTTTGGAGATGTTCATTAATATTTCTCACATAGCTTTCCAAATCAGACAAATCGAAAACATTAATACACAAAAACGACAATAGTGTAAACATGATGGAAATATGAATATGACAAATAATAAGGACCGAGAATACTACCTTGGGGTATTCCAGAAATAGTTTTCTAAAGTGTAGAGCATAGCAAGTTACTATCAATCGTTACTCTTTGTAATCGGTCTTAGATGTACCTATTCATTAAATCTAACGCTCTTTACTGAAACTGAATGAATTTTAATTTTGCAAGAAGCTAAAAATTGACACGATCGAAGACTAAAAACGATGGTACAGATTTATCACCATAAATGCATATATCATTTATGACTTCCAGAAGAGCCGTGTGTACCATGTTTCAAACGAGAGCCGGACATAACTTCTGAATTACACGAAACAAAAAATACTTTTGAAACAACTGTTTTTATGTGAACACTGAATTATTCAAAAAACACATTTCTGTATTCAGTTTGTAATCCAAACATTCGTTATGGAATTGAATTAGATATCATTCACGGAATTGTTACAGAATATAGTAAATGAAAGAGGTAAAATTTCACTTACATGGAACACTGTCATCCTCACTGGTAGACATCCGATGTTTTGGAATAAGACACTTTTGCCTGTTCAGCACCAATCTGGACAATATTATAACATTATAAAATAAAACACTCAATTCATTCATAAAAACTTACAACTTTATGTCACGAGTTGAATCTACTTATGTCATTGATGATAGTACGTAATGACATTTATTTGCTTATTTGTAGAAATACAAAGCCAAAACACTTCTTTTTCAAAAATTTACTATGTGTTTACTATTTTTTTTATCGACATTATTTGATTTTTTAGATGACTAATATGTTTGAAAATCTCAGTTCTTCTGAGTGGCTCCTTTATATTTCGGAATGGACATACAATAATCAACAAACAAGCAATATTCGAGTTACCACCAAAGTTGCAGTGCATTGTCTGTTATCTGACATGCCTAGTCTACAAGAAAGGGGCTCAGCAATTATTCATAACCTAGCTTGCAAGGAGGTAAAAACTGTGGTCTGTATCATTTTCTTAACCTGCTTCGAAACCTGACACATTAACCTCCCAAAATTTGTAACCTTAATTTAAAATCATATATTGATTGTTCGAGTTTATTTTAATTGGCATTTTTATTTAGATTTTGTGAGGTAATGTATTTATATGATGTTTAGTGAGATTTTTTATTGTTATTACACAAGGAATTTTTAATGATAAGTGAATACTGGGAAACATGACTAGCCAGAAGTTCCTAGTTATTTTTCAATTCATTTTATTAGCCTTGCCTCTTAGAAAAATAGTTTAATAAATTCTTTAAAAATTCGAAGAAATAAAAGTAGTCAAAGTAAGTGGTTAATCTACATCTCAACAGAAAATATAATAGAGCATCTATAAATTGATGGATATTGAACTTCTGGAGTAGAATGAATTAATGCTACTACTGGACACCTTGTTTAGCTAAGCGCACCTTGTTTGAAGACCCCACGGAATTGGACCTGTCTCATTGACAGCATACCGGGTGGTTATGCAGTCATGTGGTCTCAAGCTCACCTTATTTTAAAGGCTAATGTAGACTGCTACGATTCTATTTCACAAAGTTTTTGATGCCTGGCCAGAATTACACTACGACATGCGAATATTTACTAACAGTCGCTAATAGGATGGTGTTATGCTCAATATGCTTGTTAAATGTTCAGAACAAGTAGGCACTGTTGGGAGATATTGGTTTGTTACTTGGCTTGACATTTTAAGTCTTTACATCGACCCTCCATGGTAGCGAGTAACACATAGCTGATATAGTGTTAAAGTGTTAAACATCATCTTGGAAGGAATTAAATTAAATGCTTCACTATGTTGCCGAAGATTCGTCAAAACTAGTAAGTTGAAGATGAATGAACGGATAAATTCCTAGTTCAAATAAAATTTCACTGGAATTGAAGGGGCAAAATAAGGACAAGTTAAGATATCGCAGAAGCAATAACAAAGAAACCTGAACAACTTCTTTAGACTTGAGACTAATAATGAAACTCACTGAGCACTGTCTTAATAAGACTTGCTGTTATTGACATTATACCATGAAAATGTTTGTGTGAAACTCAGTTCTGTTTTATGAAGAAATAACCCAAGTAACTATCCCCCAAGGCTAATTAACTCCCCTAGAAGTCTAAGTATCCTGAACTTCGAAAAAATTAGACAGAGCTATCGGCTAGTTTTGAATGGAATGTAGTAAGTTGTATTATAAATTTGTGTTCACAGATACAGTAGTGTATAATTGAGTTAATCATTTTGAGAGTCCTCATTTGATAAAAAATATCAAGTATTTCAGATAGCTATTATCAAAAAAATATATAATCATTAAAAATGTTACATGTGAATTTTAGAACTGATTTATTGATGAATTTTATTGATGATTTGGAATTGTATGCAACAAAAAAAAACCAGAATATTCTTAGATTAGGACCTCATTTTTAAATTCTTGTAAAATCAGGAATATCCAACATTATTTTATTTGTTTCACTATTGTCAACCATTGGTTCTTTGTCTACATACTTTCTATTTTTTTTGTTTTCTACATCAGCTCTGCTTGCCACTCAAAAGCTATCCCAACAAATTTTTATAGGAGTTTGAAAAATAAAAAAAACTTGGTTGTAGTCCAAACTAGAAATTTATATTCGTTAAATTTCAGAGAGAAAAGTTCAACCAGTTAGAATGACCTGAGAAATCGAGTTCAGCCAATTTGTTAAACCCATGATTTATAAAAAAAGTGCCTACAGTTTTCAAATTTGCCTAAGTATCATCTTGATACTCTTGAGATCAGCTGCTGTTACCATTTTCATCCAAGCAACGCAATGCTGTGCTATCAGCGACTAAATATTAACATGCTGTATTTTTTCGTGATGGAAATCACTAACCCTATCGTTATTGAGCACAAAATCCAACTTTTTTGGTTGATTCAATCACCCTTTTCGTTTCAGTAGAATAAGAATTTTAATTTTCACCTTTGACTTCAAGTATCACTACATATAATGTCATATATCTTTTAATAAATATCAGAACTGGAAATCACACTTAAGTTCACTCAATAAAACAACCATCATTTTAAGATTACTGGCCAATTGACCATTAGAAACCCCTTGTTACGTTAGGGTTCTCATTTACTTTAAAATATAACTTGTCCAGCTCTCGACCTCTCTACAACAATGCATGATTGAAGGAACTGTAAATAGCCTTGATGTTTTGTAGGTAGCTTGGGGCTTAACATAGCCCCCCACAACATGAGGCTGATGACCAATAATAGTTGATGCTGTTAATACACACTGATCAGAAAAAAAATTCAAGAAATGTAAATTGATACAACTTCTTGCCGTTAATAATTAAATCATTCAAACCTATATCAATTCTTTGTAGTTTTGTTATTTCTTATTCAACATCATTTTAATTCTTTTCTCATTTTGTTTCTTCATTTTTTTCATTCTTGTTCATCCACAAATAAATTTAACTTTTATTTTGAAGATCAGATGCTCTGTTTGGCTTTATGATTTCAGAAATTCAGAAATTTTCGGATTCGGCAGTGTTTCCCAAAAGGCAGCTTATCAAAGGTAGCTTTTTGTGTCTGCCTAACAAATCAGCTGAAGCTCCTATTGCGTAATAGCATTTATATAGAATATTTGTTGTGATATTACTTCAAGTGTTACTTTCAAATGCCTTTGAAATGTCCGAATATCTGAAAAAAGTATTTTATTGGGAGGTTATTGTTTTGGAAAGTACCCTTTTTTGCTTTCTACTTCTTCAGTATAAAAAATGGAAAAATTACCCAAAAAAAGGAAAACAAAACATTAACTAATATAAATAAAAATTTTAAGAATTTTTTCATTTGCAAATGAAAAGGATGGATCTTTCTCAAATTACTTCTCCCTACAAATTATTTCAATCAAGTAACTTTTTATGTTTCAGTTTATACATATATTTCAGAAAAACGTTATACAATGAATAAATCAAATTCTAATAATAATGGTAATTATGATTTTAAACACTGCAGAATATAAAGAATAAACAATATGCATATTCTGATGAAGAATACCATTTCCTTTTATTCAGACATTTTGGAGAAGTTATCAAAATCTTCATTAACCAGCACTTGGATATTAAAAATCGCACATTGATTAATCCCTTAAATTTGAAAAATGTATCTAACCAAGTCCAAGTGAATTGATAAAAAGGAGAAATAATAAACATTACATTCATGGGAACCTTAAATCTTCATAGTGATAAGTTATTTGTACATTTAAGAGAAATACATAACATGTAAAAAGCTCTGGTGGTCTATATTTCACAATTACTCAAATTTAACACCCTGTATCTTCCATCGGAAAGAGTTCTTTTTTCTTTGCGTTAT
Organism: Leptinotarsa decemlineata; assembly: GCF_025532065.1. Lineage (NCBI taxonomy): Eukaryota > Metazoa > Arthropoda > Insecta > Coleoptera > Chrysomelidae > Leptinotarsa > Leptinotarsa decemlineata. Next base: position 23,014,838 of record NW_027412668.1, on the reverse strand, counting down.
GTCAATTAACACTTTATTGTGATATTTGATTACATTATCATGGATTTTATTTTCATCAAGTATCGCCCAATTTCATCATTTAAAAATCTAATGAATCTGAAGGAAACGAAATTCTCAAAAAGAAAATTTGCAAATTTCATTTCTACTCAACAGGTTATTTGAACTGAAGAATACAAAAATTTGTAGTAATGTTTTAGATTGTCAATAATTTGGGAAAAATCTGTAAAAACTTGATTGATATATAATTTTTTTTTGAAACTAAGATATATCGAAAAATAAATTCATTTTTGATGCACATTGTGGGAGTAATGAACCGTTCATTATGACACATCCTACGCAGTAGTTTATCATTATATTTCATTTTTAGACTGCACACAATTTCATCTTGTAGGTATAAATATTAAAATACATATATTTTTTATGTTTCTGATAAATCGAGAAATACCATGTTGTTTGAGGAAGCTCAGCCATATGAGAAGTGAATTGAAGGTTTGGACTATTGATTATCTCAAAAGTCACCCTCGTATTCATGACAAAATTTATTCAGGGTTAGTACCTCCTCCTAACTTTGGCATAAGAAACAGTTTTTATGAAACAAATTCCTGTTTCATAAAAAAAATCTTTGCCTTTAGATTAAAACAGTAAAATAATTAAAACACTAAATAAACTTTTAATGCAAGAGTTTCAAAAAATCAATTTAGTGAGGTACATGGGTTTGAAGAATCATTTGAAAGTATCGTACAGCTTGTCAAATATAGGAAGAGACTTCACAGTCTCGGCTTAGGACGTTCCCTAAGATGCGCCTTCGTTAGATAACTGAGTATGTTAGAGAGAAAGTGAGAGAGAATTCCTAAGTCTTTTCCTAGTTTTGACAAGCTGTACAGCGAAATACAGTTGGGACAAAAAGAATGCACATCCGGCATTAACAAAATACGAGAAAAAAATATACTTTTTTTATAGAATCTTTTCTTCGACAATTTCTTTGATTTTCAATCCGTTTGACAGTTCACATATTTTTTATTGGTTTCTATGGTTTGCATTATTTCATACTACATAAATAGTTTTCACTACTAATAAATTGTGGGCACCTCATATCTCACAATAGCCATATCGTTTCGTTTTCATTAGTTTTTGCCAGTATGTGAACTTATATCGGTTGGACAAATTGATGACGCATGTGTTTTCTTGTATAGTCCAAACGGTATATGCATTAGTTTAGTGAACTGTTTTTGTGAAAACATAATAAATTCTAATAAAAGTTTATTCATGTAATGTTACAAATGCCCTAACAAGCCTAACCTCCAGCTCACAAATTATTGCAATTTACATTTCTGTGACAACTTGTATTCACATCACGGCAGGCATCACAAGCTAGGCAGTAAGTTATTTGATAATGAATAAAGGAGAGATCAGTGGCGTGCAGCTGTTTATTGAATAATTGAAATATTTGCATATACTTTGAAAATAACTTTTAAAAGAGAGAGAATCCAATAAAATATACTTTAAAAATTGTAAATTTCAACTTATTTTTCATGATCTCTATTATTAGTTTAGTAATTATTGGTTCATTAAGTCTCTATAGTTTCCGATTTAATAATAGTATTATAAAGTAAAACATTTTTCAACCACGTTTTATTGCTTTCTTATGTCATTAACAGTAAATTTAGCATTAGAAATGTAAATCGTAACCTAAAAAAATTTAAGGAGGGTTAATTCAATGTATCCAATGAGTTAGATAATATAGATATAATCTGATATACACATTTTAATTTCAGCAAATATTCATTTTAAAATCAAAACTGTTTCCTGAAGACTTAAACTTCCCGAGTATTTATGTTAATTACATGTCTTACATAAATAACTATTTTCTGATTTGATCAAATCTTATTTTCATTTGTAGGTGTTTGATGATGTAGCAGTTGAACTTACCATGGCTTTACTCCAATACTTCAATTCCAAACCACAAGAAGAACAACTTTTCAGATGTATGAAGGCGTTAGCAAAATTTGTTCAAGTTTCATCACAAGAAGTTCCTCAACTCATACAGATGATCGGGCCGGATCCAAAGTCATTCAGGGGCACCAGTGAAAGAATTGATAATCTCATTGATCAAATCAGTACAAAAGTTCGCTAACTGCCATTTTTATTTATCAAAATGGACCTGTGATCAACAAAATGCTTTTGCCATTTAATTGCAGTACTTATTTATTCTATTGGTCATTTTTTATTATAAATTCATTAAATGGATTAGAATGATATGAAACAAACTAGTTTGGCATTTCAAATGAATAAAATTCATTTTTACATTTTTTTCAAACTAATCGATCTATGTTTTTCCTTACATTAAATAACACAGTACCTAGCTTTTCAAAACAGTGTGAAGAAAATTAATAAATATGAAAAGTAAAATGATTGTAGAGTTTTTTACATTTTTACAAATATTTTATTGTTTGTTTTTGTAGTATTATTTTAATAAAGATATTACCCAATTTGTTTTATTTGCATGAATTTCATAATTGATGATTAATGATCCAGTTCATTTTGATATTGAAATTTTAACAATAATAATAAATGCTTTCGTTGAAAGGTTACTCGAGGAACAAGAGATATTAACCTAATAAACGGCCTAATTCAACATCTGCACCTGCAAATTCAAGGCAGAAATTACTCTACCATTAATCAGCAGCTACATAAACTCAATTAGTCCCTTTACATAAGAATCAAACTTTAAAAATTTTTTATTGAAGTTGGTAAAGTCAAAAGGGAGGAAGAATTGGTTCTGGTTTTGAACCCACAAAATATTAATTTTGTAAATTATAACAGGTTCTTTGAGTGCAAAGACAATAACACATTTTTGTAAGAATTCACAACTTTCGAAAATAAATAGTAAAGTGAGGTATAAAATTGGCTGTTAGGCAAAATAACAGAAAACTGAGATAACCTATAGAGAAGAATGATGGATTAAAACTAGTTTGAAATTAAAGTTTCATTGAAATTTTACGAAATCAAGATGTTTTACCACCTAAAAATAATGTGGTATAACTTATCATGATGAAATCTAAAGCAAATGGAACTTCAAACGTTCAAGCCAGTCTCGAATTTACCTACACAGTAGGTTTAATGGACTGACGCCTATCAGAAAACAACTACTCTCCTGGCTAATACCACGAAGGGCGTTGGATTATATCTGACAGGCGTCAGTGCAGGAATCTTCACAGAAAATGTCCTGCATATGCAATTGGCAATACGACTGAAAGAGTCGACCTTCAATTATTATCGACCTAAAGTCAATGATATTCCACAATTGAAAATCGGAATTCTCTCAGAGTATTTCATTCCTCTTTGTTTACTGCCAGTCTTCAAGCATAGCTCACTGACTAATAAGAAAGTTATCATGATGAGTTTGAACTTTCTTCATTAACCGACTAGTTATTGTTATTCTAATATTGAAACATCATTTGGTAAACCTGTTAAAAACCAGACTAATGTTGCATTAACATGTAGTTTCATTTATTATAAAAAAAGGGATGTATATTATATTTTCAATTGTTTTATATGAAAAATATAAATTTCAAATCCCAGTATTGTTGGAATTCATTATGTATTTAGATTGAGAACTGAAATTAGACTATCAGAAATAGTGTTCCTATTTAGAACATGAAACTTTCATCATAATTATTAGCTATCATGTTGAAGTTTTGGATTAGAAAGTATTGTTTAATTGAAACGTATGATCAGTTATACACTGAGTAGTATATACAAGAGTAGTTATACACTGAATCGGGTGTATCTTATGGTACCATCTTTTTCCTGTTACAATTGTAATTCTTTACCAACTGATTCAATTATATGTAATTTTCTGCCATAATAATACTGATTATACAGTTTCATTACTTTGATTCACCCCCTTTCTCTCTCTTAAGTAAAATTCTTCCATTTCAATATAAATCTTTGTATTGCATTTTTTCTACTGATTTTTGCAAAAGTGACTCGTTTATTTCCAACTTTAACTTAACAAAAATAACTACTTAATAAAAAATAACTACTAATGACTTTTTCAATAAAAATGTATTTACGAAGTTTTGACAGGTATCTATTTTAACATCTGACAAATCAATCAACAACCTCACATTAATCGTTTTCTAAATTTTGTTTCTTCTAAAAACTTTATACTGGGTGCTAATGACTAAGATGATGTGACACCACAAATCGAACTTTTATAACCTAACTTCTTTTCTTACAACTTGTTGAAGCTCTAACCTCTGATATTTTTTTCCAGGATACAAAACCCCATTTTAATGTATCAGGGAGCTACACTTGTTTATAAAAAAGTTTAGAAATCTCAGAAAAAACTCAGTTCAAGATTATTATGAAATATATTTATTGTACAATTATTTCATGTTGAATTTTACAATGGAAGGTGTTTTCTCCAAAATTGCATATTCCCAACCTAACAGTTTTGATTTTACAGGAAATACTAATCCAGAAAAAATCCTACTCAGTAACAAATAATTACATTTCATTTCAAAAAATGCACTAGCAGATAACTCTTGGGAAAATATGCATTTAGAAATACAGAAATACACCTTATATATTTTACTTTACATAATTTATAGGTAATATCACAGTTCAATAAATAACTGAGTAAAATATGCAAACTGTTTCAGAAACATTGGAATGCTGAGACTATTGGAAAATATAAAAATATAGTTATAGCATGAAACTAATGGAGTATTTTACTAAGCTACATACATATTTGATAAAAAAAAGTTTTTGAGAATATTGTTCAATTTTAAAATTAACTAAAAAATTATTTTTCAAGTAATATGAAATAAGTAGGTACCTATTATCAATGCAAATCCATAATTTTCTCAAATAAAAAGATAATTAATACCAAGTTCCTATTATGGAAGAAGCATCTTTCTATTTCAATGTTTTACAAAAGAATAATGGCAAAAAAAATTAATTTTAGGGAAATATTGCCGTAGTTAGAAATTTTCTGATTAGCAGATTTACAGATGCAAATTATGAATTTCTTCATTGATTCAACTTTTTCAGAGAATAATTTGCAGATTTATTCAAATCAAATCATTTTTCTGATGAATTTATAATTGATACATTCATTTTGACCTTGAGTACATTAATTTGCCCAAAAATAACCAAATAGTGGAAATGTCCAAAAAAGTAAATGAAATATTTTTGAAAATTAGTTAAGAATATTAGGCACAATCGGTTTTTAAGACATAAACCAATTTACTACTACCCTAATTATTTACAGAGCAAATGCTAAATTTAATTATATCTATTCAACAAAAAATGAAACAGTATAATTTCAATTGTTTGAAGATGGACTTCAGAGTGATTTACTTTTTTCTAATCATTCCTCATGTGCCTGAAATAGTAACTATAACTCATCACGAGACCTTGACTTTTGTTGTATACCATGATAATCACCATTAGAGTTCGTATAAGAATTTAACTTATTGAAATATTCCTGAATCTTCCCATGACTCTGAGAAGAATGAGCAAATAACAAATGCAGTTGTCGTAGTTGCCTTAATTTGTGTAACAGAGCCTGTTTATGACGTTCATTTGATATTCGCCAGTCTTTCAAGATGCTATTAATCAATAATAATGTCTCTTGTAAAAGCGTTGAGTAACATGACGATTTTTCTTCTGGAAACTGTAACAAAAATGGGTTATTACATTTCCAATAAAAATATATAAAACAATACATACTGAAATATTACTTAGAATATTCAGTAAAGAAAAAAAAAATGTCGAAACGATAATTCATTCATTGATTCAATTTTGAACTAAATCATGAAAGTCAGAAGAAACCTTGGATATCATTTTTTTTGTAAATATAAGCAAAAGTCACATGATTAAATTTATTCCAAAATTGATATGGAAAAAATATTGTTGATACAAGTACATGATCTCTGTGATTCGACGAACTAAGCAGAATCTACTGTTCATCAAGTTTTAAAAAAATGTTTAAAATATGTTTTTCCGTTAATCAGCCGTCGCACTCCTACGAACGACAATACTCGAAAGTCGAAACTTGTGCGACTAACGAGGTCTTACCTTTTAACGTGTGATTCCTAACACGTTAAAAGGTAGTCATAATCAAAATTTTTTTCTCGATTTTTTGGTGAAGTAGATAAATATATAACATACATTACTTCAATTGTCTGTCAGTCGTTGCTGGGATTTTAAGATATATCTTTGGTCTTCTCAGTCAACGCACATACCACTGATGATGTCAGCCACAGTAGCAAATGAAACTTTTGGTACTTAAGGCTCCATTCGACCACGGCCTCCTATCACGGATTTTTTTCTCTCTAATTATTTCATTTTATTTTTATTAAACATGTTAAAAGGGTTGATGTCTACGATTTTTGTTGAGAAGTAATATTTACTCTTTGGAAAGTATGGAAATACTAATAACTTCACAATAAAATTTTCCTCTGCTTGTGAGGGATCATATATTCTTTCTCAAAATATTGAAAATATAAAATTAATTGTTAGCTGCGAGTATAGTTTTTCACTTAACAACACCATACTACCCCAGATAGCTCAAGACACGGAGGGAATAAATATTAATCAAATTAATCGTCAAAAGAAGAATAAATTCCTACTGCTGCTACAAATTACTATATAGTAGTGCTTAAACGATACTTTGTAGATTGTGGTCAGAAGTAGATTTATTCGAGTGTTTTACAATAAGTTTACAGCATGTCGTACTTAGAAAATAGTCCTAGAGAGACCTGTAATATATAAACAGATAAAAAGCTTTTCTCATTACCTTTGGATTTGAAGGGAAATTACAAAATAACAATGTACACATTAAATATGTTGTAAAAAAGTGAACTACATCACAAATAGACGAATAGTTTTTTTGTGATTGGTTGCTTCAAAATCATAGAGTTGACCCAAATTTTATCAACTTTATTCTATTTTCTGATGAATCACGATTAACAAATAATGGCTTATTTAATAAGCAAAATTCTCGGTACTGGGCCCAACAAAATCAATATGCAATGATAGAGGACAATTTTCAAGGAAAGTTTGGCGCCAATGTCTGGGCTAGTATTGTTGGGAAGAGAATAATTGGGCCAATTTTGATTCAAGATCAATTAAGAGGAGTTAGGTACTAAGGTTTTCTTTAAAATGAAATTGAGGATCATCTTAATAATCTACCTTTAGCAGTTTTATAGCAAATTTACATGGAGCATCTCCTCATAATACCAGAGACGTTCTTGATTACTTAATAGAGCATTTCAATAATCAAGTTATTGCAACCAATTGTCCAGTTCGGTGGCCTGCCCGCTACCGGATCTGACGGTGCTAGATTTCTTCATTTGAGGAAATGTTAAAGAAAGGGTTTACCATGCAACAGCCCTAGCCACTCTCGAAATCACAGAAGAAAAGGTTTTTACAGACATTTAGAAGTATAACACCTCAAATGTTACGAAACATGTCGAGAGAAACAATTGAACGAGCTGAAATGTGTCTTGAACAAGGAGGAATGCACTTTCAAAATTTACTATAGAGAGATTTTTAAGAAATTAGGATATTGCAAAAAATGTAAATGCATCGCTGAAATTATTTGTTGATCCAATCGCAAATAAATTAGTTGCGTTACTTTCGTCAAAAATCCTTTTTTCGGAAAGTGCTTACAAAAGTAAATGAATTATTATCCATGGCACACATGACAAAAACAAATAAAATATTATCAAGTATATTCCTCAGTAATATTTTATTTATGTTTTTTATTTGTAATCCAATCGCAAATGAATTAGTATCGTTAGATTTGTCAAAAAATCCTATTTTCGGAAAGTGCTTGTCAAAAAATTGCCGCCATTTGAAAAATAATAGTTGAACAAAAAAATATAATTTTGCCAAATTGTTTTATTCATTTCTAACATACTAGTCACTAAAACTCCGCGATTGTAATTTTCTGATATCACCTGTCCTTAGATTATTTTACGTCCGATCATGGCCACATAGATGCAATTTCAAAAGTGACTGAAAAAATTGAATAGGCCTAAGAACTTTCGAAAATGTCGCATTCTAATCCAGAATTGTCTCAGAAATCCAAAAATGTTACAATATACAGGGTGTTCCATTTAAAAATTTAGAACCAGAGTCATTTCCAGGGAAACCAGAAGTGACCGGAAAGTGAAAAATATGTGAAAACTCTCCTCTTCATATACCATTTACCTATACCAAATCTCATTTTGATAAACCTAATAGTCTAGAAGTTATGACTTGTCTAACAGATTCGTTGACACCCGAAATAGATGAATGATCATTGCTTAATATATTAATCAATAGATTATTAAATGTTTAGAAATTCATCACTACTATAAAACCAATTATTTAAAAGTATTTTTCTAACAGTCCTTTTGAAATTGATATTGTTTAGTTTAAAAATCTGTTTAAAATCTGTTTTTCCGTTAATCAGCTGTCGCCCCCATACGAACGACAAATCTCAGAAGTTGAGAAACTTGTGTTAAAGCATCTCTGAAGTCAATTTGTTGTAAAGTTTCAAATTTATGAAGTTTGTTTTGGATTTGGTTGAATGAAATCGCGGCAGAGCTATTTGATCAGCAGATTTTGTACCATGAGGGTGAATATCGGAGGTAAAAGAATAGTTTCATCGATTTTCGTATGTATTCCTCAATATTTCTGGACTGACAATACATCATAGCCTCCTTATTAGGAACAAGATACTAGATAGACTGATGGACCTTTGTTTACATTTTCTATATGCATATATAAATTAAGGGCGTCATCGATTGTAATACCAAAAAGTTTGCAATGTGCACCTGATTTATAGTTATTCCTTGAAATAATTAATTTATGAGTCTACTGTTTGTATAATTGAATGAAGTTGGTAGAAAACCAGTTTCTCGCATTGTGAATAGATTCATCGGCCATTTATCAAAAGAGTAGGTAAATTTGAAGAGGTATTAATAAAAGAATTATCGTCAGCAAAGATAACAGTGGAAGTACTATTAGGAGTATGCTGACACATGTCATTAATATATATGATGAACAATAACGGTCCAAGTACCCAGCCTTGGGAATTCCATATTTGATGGATCGAAGATCAGAAATATTTGTACCTATTTACTAGTTGCCTGTTAGTTAGATAGAATAATAATAGATTGAGAGGTATACCTCTGATACTGTAACACTCACTCTAACTTAAGCAGAAGATCGTGAGAGACACAGTATAACGATTTGGGCAAATCCCACACAGTGGAAGAACTGTTACATGAGTTGACTATCTGAGACAGATAAAGGTTGTTGGTTTAATGAAATAATTATTTCCATCCTGGCAATGATTTAATGAAATAATAATTATATCCATCCTGGCAATGATGTTTCCAAACTGGACCCGACCAATATCAACTCTTGGTGGCCCAGTTCCTTCTGCTGTTGGAAACTAAGTGGATCATGAATGTAACTGATTTTGGACTGTCCTCAATGGACAAAAATAGTAAACGGAGTTTTAAATAATTATTGGCACAACTATCAGTACGAGATAGATTAGATATTGTTGCCGAGTTATGATGCTATAATTTGTTGAAATGAATTCAAACCTAGCTGTTTTCATATAGTAAAATTAATATTTTCAACATCAAAATTCAGATAGATTACTCGTGAAAATTCAATCATTCAGTACAGTGAGATCTGCTCTGCTCAATGGTTATTGATGACATATTCATATTTCGGGAACTAACTGAGAAGTTCAAGGCAGTCAGTATAGTGTGAAATCGACACACTTCATCCAGTTTTTTATTGGCCACATCTCTCCTGGCTCATTATGCCACGGTATTTTGAAAAGTATCTAAATACTGTATATAGACTAAGGATAAAGTCATGTAACGTCTTCATCAAACACAAAGTTTGACTCACACTCTGTAGAGCGATAGAAATATAAATGTGTGAGAGGTTTTTTTGTTATCAGTATATTAATATTTTTTACCTTTGTTACTAAATATCATACTATTGTACACATCTGCTGTTACTTAATAGTTACTTTTTCTATTATAATCAAACTAATACTTTTGCAGAAAATAAAGTGCATTCATTCATTCACACAACAAACTGAACAACACTGGTAAATCAAGGTAAAACATTTCAAATTGTAACTTATGTCAATGATATTTAGTAGTTTTTGAAAATTTGAAAACAGTAGCGAAACACTTTCAGGTGAAAGATATAGGAGAAGTCGGATATTGAATGAGATTTGAATTTTCGAGGAGGATATTTAAAGCATTGAAAAATATTGTACCATACCTTTGTTTGCCGACATATGGACCAAATAGCCTGTAATTTCAACCCAGGATCCAGATTTGTCAGTATAAAACCTATTAAATTGGGAACAGTTATGGGAATACCTGATGGAAATACTCTACTTTCTGATTTCCTGAAACAAAATGAAGATTAAAGAACATGTATATAACATTGTTCTATGTTTGAACAGAGATTAATTCGAAAAATTAATACTATCATGAACCCAGGAGTTTGGCCCCTAGAAGCATGTACCTAACGTTTTTATAGTTAAGAAAGAGAGGGGAGATTAAAGTATATTGATATTTGATCCAAACTTACTAGTACTAAATAGCCAATGTTTATGTGAATTTATTAAGATGAGATGAGATATTTATTCACCTTCAAAATTTTTACAGAAGACAGTATGTTACAATAGTCACACAACAGTTTTTTGTTTAGGTACGTCATAATATTGTAGAGAGTATTCTCAAACTAAAAAAATATTCAATAATAAAAAAATATTTTAGTGTATTAGGAATGGTAACAATTCAAAATCGACAGACTTGGGGACGGTCCTGGTTGGTTTCCGGGTTTTTCCGTGGTCTTCTTTGGTTATAATCTCCAAACGTTTCTACTGCAACTGAGGCAGCCATCTTCAGTGGCGTGTTCAAAGTACTCTTCTTGATGTGTCAACTGAAACTGTGCTGATTTTTCGTGCACTTTCTGTAATGGCGGGTTCGCGCGTACTTCCCGCGCGATATGGTTGACTTGGCTCCGTTTTGGCACTTTTCAATTCTGTGTGCCAGATCTTTGGTAGATATGTTCTCTCTTTCTTTCTGTTGAAGTTATCTTGGTGTTTGTGTATTTCTATGGCTTCTAAATACATTCTTGTTGAATAATGATTCGATGTTGCTAGCCTCTTGGTATTTTTGAACAGCATCTTGTGTTCCCCGTTGGACATTACATTTTCAGCGACTGCAGACTTCTTGATCTATCCCAATCGGCAACTCCGCTTGTGCTCGACTAGGCGGGTACAAATGCTTCTTTTCGTCTGACCGATATAAACTTTACCAAAGTTACATGAAATCCTGTTAACTACCGCTGATTTCAGTAGATTTCTGCTGTCTTTTGCTGATCTCAGATACTCCGATATTTTCGTAATTTGGTTTGAAGGCAGTGTTAATTTTCTCAATTCGGTTGGTGACACCTTCTATGTGTAGCAGATAGACAGTGCCTTGGGATTGATTTTCACTGGTGTTACTCTTCTTCTCCCTTGGCGCGTAGCGCGGATTATGTCTTTTCTGTCGTAGCAGTTCGCTTGTAACACAGTTGTTAGGTGTTTTATTTCGTCGTCAACATACCTTACTTCACATATTACCAAAGTTATATTCACTATCGTGTTGATGACGGTTCGTTTCTGTTTTGGATGATGGTTGGATCCATTATGTAGGTATCGATCTGTGTGTGTTTTCTTCCTGTACGCCTTAGGGCCTAGTTGATTACCTTCCTTGACGACTAAAACATCAAGGAAAACATCAACGTTATGTCCGTGTTCAAGCAGAACTCATCAAATTTGTATCTAATATGATGCTTTTCATTTACCCTGATCAAATCTCATAATTCGGGTTTGAGCATGTTGGGGATGAACATAATGCTTTTTTCGTGCTGGATCAATTTGAATATTATGGTATGGAGCATTATGGGTTACTACTACCAATATGGAATGAACTTTTCTTGTAATCATTTACCATAATTCTAAGAATTCATTTATGAATGTTGTGCCTGATTTAAATATAAGCCTACAATTACGTATAAAGTCCATGTCACCTCCTGCATGGACAATAATGAGTCTTGGTCCCTTCGGAATATTTGATATAAGCCTTTGGTTGATTCATCTGTCCAGTTCTTGGAAGATGTATGTCCACTATGAAGATAAGTTTCATCAAGAAACACAATTAGTCGCTGTCAGCTACGAAAATAATTGTTTTTTTGTAAATACTTAATCCTCAATGCTCTAATATCCATTTTATCTATCAAAATTTTTCTATTATGTTCAGTTCTCCTCTATTTGAAACCTATTTTCCTTAAAATACTACAAAGAGATGTTTCGGCAACCACAATTCCCAAAACGTCAATTATTTTTTGTGTTTGAACTTTTTTACCGCAATACGTCACCCTTCCGTCTTATGAAAGTCATAAATAATCTGTCTAATATTAGAACACTCATACTCAGAAATATCAGTTACTGGTGCTCTTCTAAGCCGCTTCTTTCTTGGGGTTGAAAATTTTACATCTTGCTTGTTCCCCTTCTTTAACCACTTTTTCAATAGTTCTTATTGAAATACCTAATACAAAATGAAAATTTGTGTTGAAATATTTATTTTTAAAATTTATTTAATGTTACTTGTAGCGAGAGATGTTTATTTTTCACACTTGATAATGTTTCTGACTCACATTTAACACTTTGAAAATAATTGAACACTTTAAAAAAATTATTTCACGTGCTTGACTCTTAATTGTTAGGCGATGACATTTTTTCAGAAATAACACAAATTATTCAGACAATGCCAAACGCCAACAATATTAGAGGACAAGTAATGATAAGCCTCTGTACAGAACATTTGTATGTCTTGCAAGAGCTGTAGTGGGGGTTACATTGAAAATGAGTTTGTGTGCATGGGGGCAGGATCGCCATCACGTTTGGCGGTTGCTGTATATACACTTATGTCAGAAAATGATAAATTTTATTCAAAAAACGAAAACTTAAGACATGTGTTTATGTTGTTGTAATCGAGGGTTTTTTTGGTAAGTAGTGAATTTATTTTAAAATGAAAATATAATACTTTTATATAAAAATAGATAGGGCACAGTTTATATAGGTAAATTGAAGATTTTTGTCCTTTTTTTTTGTTAAATCAAAATTGTATTCATATCAGTGGACATTTCCCAGAATATAATACCATCCTCAACCGACTTTGAATACATGCATTATGAACAAGAATTGCTGCCTCCCAAAATCATTTTATTTCATTACATTTTCAGAATATTGTATATTATACTAACCATTTGGTAGGAAAAAACAATATTGTTGGATAGGTTTCCATAGTATACTCCCAAGGTAAAATATTATTCTCTCCATCAATTCTCGCAAAAACGAGGTTTTTCACATAAGACAGTTTCTTAGCAACTGTGAGGTAGATGAACGCAACACCATTACAAAAGGAACATTGTTTAGAATAGTAGAACACAGCAACAGCCTAAAACTCTCAGAATAAATTCAATTTTAATAATTAACTATAAATTTACCTCATTCTCTTTGAGTACAGATGGCAGGAATGTGTGAGTATTCAACTCATTCAACACAATTTTCGATTTTTCTTGTTTTGGATTCTTATATATTGGATGCATTGTACTTGTTAAGTTCAAAGTAATGTCAGATTCAAATGATCTATTCAAATAATTTTTTGTAAAATTCAATATGAATTCTCTCACTGACACACCATTGATAGGTTCTTGAAGAATATAATGGGATTCCATCTGAAAAATTAACATTAAATGTATGTATCTGGGAAACTAGAATTCTTAAATAACTAAGAGAAACTGAATTAATGGGAGAAATATCACATACGACTCCAAACCGAATAAATGTTTTGGAGGTAACTGTAACAGTCATGAACTTCCTTATTGATTGAACTTGCTAGTGATTCAATTGAGAACTTGCTTTTACTTTTTTCACTAGTAACTTAATCTAGATGTGAGACATTTTAGGTTCGTTTAAATATTGAGTATTTACAGAAAATCCCAAAAAAACTCCAAACAATTTTAATGAATCCATTACCATTAACCATTAACTTGGTGGAAAAATACATATAAATTTACATAACATTATAAATATTTTTTGGACACAAAAAATACAGATTTTTGACCTGCAACTAACTATATTACAACTAACAGATATTAATGTTTTTCAATCGTATACGCGGTTTCTCAAAAAATATGAATTTGGCTCAAAAGTAAATTACCATTATTTTTGACAATATCAAAAATGGTTGTTGAGAAAAGTTGATCAGAACTGTAACCTACACTGAAATATGCAATCATATCAATTACATGAAAACAATTTTTATTTCTTCAATATCTACAATGACAATGCGAAGGTATCTGCAGTGGATAAATCTAAATTGTCTTCGATTCCAGATAGAATTGGTAAAAATACAATATCGAAAATGATCAAAGAGAAAAATGTTCATCCATAAAAACCACAATATTGTTATATGCCACCTATTTTAATGCATCACAAAAATAATGTAACATAGAAGTTAAGAGACATAAAAATTATCAAAATTGTAACGAATAAAGAGATAACAGATAAAAGATTCAGATATTTTCAAAAATAAATTTTCTTTACTTGGATAAAATTAATATTTTCTGACAAACCTCATATACGACTGAAAAAATCTGATATCTGATGGTTCTATTTTAGGTTTAAGACCATGCATAACTTTTTTTCTAATAGAAAATAAAGAAGTTCTCTATATGGTGTGAACTTGAGCAGACTCCCTTTATAAAATATATTCTTCCGTTACCCAGCCGTTAACCCTTTACGAATGATATGCAGTGAAAATCGATAAATAATAATCTCATTCCTTTCACTAGTTTATACAGGCCCTTTATTAAATGCTTGTCATATTATTTTGATCATAATTTTAATTGTCCATAAAATGCTTGCCTCCTACAATTCAATGCCTCACATTCACATAAAACATGACGATATGTTTCTGTCCCTTGCCACATTGCCTGCAGCTAAGTTATTGGTTATATAGCCCTATTTGGTACAGCGGTCCTCTAATTAGACAATGTCCAGTGATACCTTTGTAATCATTCTGATATGAACCCTATTGTGTTGGAGCAGTTCAGATCTTATTTCAGTAGGTCTTTTAATAAAGGTTTGCATTGCCAGTACGCTTCATGTTTTTTATTGACCCATTTCTTGATCTGGTCCCATACCATAGCACACACATCAGCTATTTCAGAAGTTCAGGCAAAATGAATACATTCAAACTATTCTGGTCCGTCAGTTTCTTCAGTCCTTCAATGTCCCGAGTGCAGTTTAGTCATTTAGTTGGCCACATTTAGTTGCGCAATGCAAGATTGTATTCACTTCCTTTTGAAAGTCGGATGTGTATTGATCGAGCAGTTAGCTGCAATTTAAATTTCTCCTCGCACAATATAACGCAGTTATACTATGTTACTCTTCATAAAGGTAAATCATCTCTGAATGTGAATCAAAAGAAATTGTGAAACATTCTTTCAAATTTTCATCTACTATGCAGTTCCAAAATCACTCTTACTAATCAACACATGGTATAACTTCTCAGTCATTAAAGATAATATGTATATCAGCGATTCGATATAAAATTGTAACAAGATTTTTACCTAATTCTATTGAAAACACTTTTTCCGTATCAGAATAAAGATACTGTCTCTCGACGTGTTTTTCGTTAACCAAGTTAGCATCATCAGAATATGACTAAGACTTAGTCATCTCAGGGAATAACTAAATCTCCTGATTCATCTTCTGAGACAGTATTTTTGATCTGACATTTCAAGCCAGAGGTTCCAGATTTTACTTATCATTTTACCTTATTGTTCAATATGACCACAGCACTTTTGTCAGTATTATTGTTAAGATTGATTCCCAATTTTTGAGCAAAATAATAGTGTAACAAACTGTCCATAGCTAATAAGCTCAAGCTCTTGTTGGTCTTGCAAGCCAAGCCACTTATATTGATTTCTGTTCCATTGAGATTTGCTTTCTCAAAAGAAGCTGGTTGTATTTTTTCTGCCACGCGAAATTGCTTACATTTTTCTTTTTGGAACAATTTCTGTAGATTTTCTGCAGATCTTGGATCGTGTATACCTAAAATTGAAAAAGGTCTTTCCATAATTCTAAGATAAACAGATTCAGAAGAATGTGATCAACAAATCCCAAAATTTCTTGATTATCAAGAAAGACTTCACATTTTTCAACAATGTCTATATCACATTGAAAATGGTACATACCACTTTACAAATATTTGTACTTATATTACATGTTTCTCTTGTATATTAACATTTTCTCTATATCAAAATTCAAAGGGAAGACTTTATTTGCTGATGCTATGGCTTTTTCTTTTGATGGCAAAACATAGGTGGATGTACATATACAGGTAGAAGCAAAAAAAAAAATTCACATCATCATGATACTACATCGAACACCAATTTTCACATCCCAAGGACAAATTCAAGAAGCAGTATGAACTCGTTATTTTTCAAAGGTCTGGACAGTTTTAATAAACTGCCAAATAATATACAAAATTCTTCTTCTCTCCGTCTATTCGAAAGGGACTTGGTAACATTCATAACGAAAAACTGAATTAAAGCTGATTTATATTTAAAACATAAGATTTTGTTTCGATTGAATATGTAAGTAAATATGTTAGAATATTTGCGATATAGTTTTCTTACTTTTCTTGTTTGTGATTTTCTGTTATTTGGTTATATATATATATATATATATATATATATATATATATATATATATATATATATATATATATATATATATATATATATATATATATATATATATATATATATATATATATATATATATATATATATATAGATCACATATAGTTCACAGACAGTTTGCAAAACGTAAACAACAGTATCAAGTGTTTCACCGGTTTACAAAACTGCAAACAATAATAACACGTACTTCGTTCTATGATAGCTTTCTCAAGCGTTTTCAGATGTATGTAAATCTCTAATCACAATTTATGCAATCCGTGGAGGACACCAGATCCAATAATTTATATGAATAATATAGTTGGAATTATCAGTGTGGAGGTGTTAGTTATAAAATTTGAGAATGTCAACAAAGTATGGATATCATAGATATCATTTCAGTGCAGTTGTTGTAAATATTTTTTGAATTCTATGCGAAACCGCTGTAACCCAACTTTTTCAGTAGTTCAGGTACCATGAATACATTCAATTTATTCCGGTATAGAATTATACATTTTGCAAATTTGAAAAGTGAACCTATATCTGAAAGATGCCAGCCTGAAACTGGGTGGTGTCAAAAATCTCTTATATCTCACATTGAGGTTAAGCATATCGGTTCTATAAGTAATTTATCTGTCCAGGTAATTAGGCGTTTTGCTAATAAGTTTATGGAAAAATGGTGTAGCATGCATATTCAGCCAGCTAATATCATGATGTTTATGCCAAATTCCCAGCCGTTTTCTGATATTGTATATGTTGCAAACACTTTGAATTTCTAGCTTATATTGGCGAGTTAGCATATATATAGCACACCTATAAAGTAAAATTCGATAGTACAACAGCTTAGCACAGTATAGCTTTTAGCTTCAATGGAAAAAATGCCTCCGACTATAAACACGAAATATGACTGCTGCAAGAGTTTCATAACATCCTTTTTCTCTTCCTTTTTATGTTCTTGTATCTTTCCGTTTCTTTCTATTTCATCAAATAAATTTAGCAATATTTCTTGGTCTTCTTCTCTTTTCTGTTCTACAATTTCTATGTTTCTTTTAATTTCTTCTCTTTGAATTCATTATTCTTGAAGTTGTTTGTTCATTAACTTCAAAAATTCTTTTATATTTCCATTTACTGCCATCTCATCATAACCATTAGTTCATGTGTTCACCATAAACAACTAAAAAAGAGACAGGAAATGTCTGATGGATGTAATCCAACGTGGCTAGGGAACTAGTTATTTTCTGGTAGTGTACGAAAAGTTGTAGACGTAAATATTTATTTTCTTGACGTACTATCTTTTCTCGATACTCACTATAGTGATTTAATTTCTGTTAAGAATATTGGTACACGGGGGGACGATACTTCCTTGTTTGAGGTTTCGCAATAGATATATGGAACTACTTCACTGTAGTTAAAAAGTTTCAGTATCAAAGGAAAGTTTATTATTAGCGGTGAAGTGACAAAGAAATCATTTGAGTATCACACAGCAATATTGTTTTGTTTATATCTGTCCTGAACTGATTGGGAGAAACACTGTAAAACCTGCTGATTTTAGATAGATGTTGGACAAATTTGAAGAAGTATCTGTGAAATACTTGCACAAATCTGTTTAAAAATATGTTTTCTGTTAACCAGCTGTCGCACCCCTACGAACGACAACCCTCAGAAGTCGAAACTTGTGCGAGCTAACGACTAACGAGGTCTTACCTTTTGACGTGTGAATACATATAAATAGTTTTCTAGCAGGCATTTGCCAATTTTTCAACATTTGAAATTATTTTGTGTGAAAAATCATTCCATTAATCAAAGTGATGACAATTACCTGTTAGAAGAGAAGTACTGTAAACTTCTGGAAAATTTACAGTTCGGCTGTTGCAAATATGTTCATTTTCCATAATAGTTGGTACAATTTCCATACAATTTTCCATTTTGAGAGACGAACAAAAATGGTTTATACTTTTTTTAATGACTAACTCACAGTCTTTTTTTAGTTTTCTTTCAGGGCAACTGGAACTATTAGACCATACTGGATTCATGTAAGAGATAATTCTTCGATTTGATATGTTTTGGGTCAATTTGCATAATGACTTTAAATTTCTGTACTGCAATAAATCATCTGAAATTAGAAAGGTTTTTCATATTACTAAATATATTCCCATACCTAAATAAATTGTTCAATAGAAGAGAAAAAATAAAATGGAAAATGAATCACTGATTCAATATCTTTTTTAGGTAGGGTTGGGATTCTGGAGCTTATTTTGTTCAGTATCTTTATTTTTCAAATTATGTTCGATAGCGGTGTTATTTTTATAATTTCAGACAACAACAAACGTTTATCATTATTTTTTGATAATAATTCAGGTATATACAAACTGAAAATTTGCTTCTTGAACCCAAAATTTGAAAAAAAATTGTTTAATTTTGACCAAAAAATCAAATACTATAAGTAAATTAACTTCTCATCTATTTTTAAATACATTCACTGCCATATTTTCTCAACTCCTTGGTATGATTAAACATTTGTAGAAGTATTAGAAGTATTCTTGTTAATGAAACAATAAATTGTTTTGCAACATTTTGTTGTAGAAAAATTTATTTTCTTGTTTAAGGGCTTGAACCACCGACCAACACAGCAGTCAATTCGAGTGTGTGAACAAAGCACCCACATCGAACTGCCTGGCTACCGAACCAAAGGTTAAAAGACAACAAGTTAAACAATTAATATAATACATTCTAACGCTAACTCCTCCTCCTCCTTCATCATTCATTCAACCAAATTTACTTACCACTTCTTTTGGAATTAATGTTCATTGAGTGAATGTTCACAATAATATTTTCTTCACAATTATGATACTCCTGACCGATTTCTTGTAACTAAAAAAATTTGAAAAATAAACTCTGGTATATAGACAATAGACCAAACTTATACATCCACTTAGTTTTCTTCAATGAAAGTTCTATGGGAAAGTACTTTTTACATATTTTTTTCATTTGATTGCAGAGAAGATAGAATTAAACATTTCAATATAGAACTCTCATCACGAAACTTTATGCTTACTAGTGAAACAACTCATAGTAAGTAATAAAATATTTATGTCTATGAATTAATTTATTTTAGAAATCTATTGGCAAAACTAGGTATATGTATGTAACTTTAAATTAAAGATAATGTTTGTCGAATTATATGAAGTTATTCCTGTCATTTGAAAAATATTTATGTTTATGAATTTATGAAGCAACACCATTTTTCTTATAAATAAGGTATTAACGATGTGATTGAAATTATGAATTGTACACAAATAATTACATTATGCATCAGAAAAATTAATCTTTAGCATGACGACAATCTTGACATACCATGTGGTAGTAATCAGTACGAACTCTTAAAGGATTTCTTGGAGTAAATAGAATTAGAGTTGGCCCATTTTGCATATTAGTTGAAAGAGTTGTGCTTTTTGATCCACTAGGTAGAACCCATGATGTTACTTGATGCAAATTATCAAAAATCCACTTCAATATTTCATCTGGATGCCATGGTAAATCAGAAATTGGAAATATCTGAAAAAATTACGAATTTTTTCATTTCTATTTACAATCTCCAAAATCATAATTTATCAAATATTAAAACACTATAAAATTTTTTTTGCATAAAAAATATGTAAATATAAACTAAAATACCTACTAGTGTTTCATTCCACAGATGTAAGTGTAATGATGGCTGGGAAACATTAGATGGTTTCACATAAAATGTAATGCGATACTGAGGGTCCTTCTCTAGATATCTCAGGGCTGTTGTATAAAATACTGCAAAGGCTAAGCTTCCTGGAGAGGTGTTCAGTTCAGCAATAAGGTACGCCTACAAGATGAAGAATCGGAATTCTCCTTGATAAATTCCATCAACAAATAATATGATACAAATATTAACATCAAAAGTCAATCTATGATTATTGTGAGACCATTTCTTCATATTCATATATGTAGTTTCATTTTCGTAGAATGTCTATCATTAAAAAACTAAAACGATTTTTGATAAAATGATTAGCAAACAAGACATAAAAAGTGAAATACCAGTAGTTACATACAGACATTCTTATAAATACAGCTGTCACATAAATGGCACAATTTTGATTAAGAAGTACCCAGAATCAAATTTATTTGCATAAAAACAAAACTAAAAGTATGAAATGTTCATACTGTACTAATCAAAAGACTTAAACCGCTCAATAGTGAATATTTTTGGGCGTACCTATTACCACGAAAACAACACATCAATAAAAAATAAGTACAACATTTTAAAATGATTGATAAACGTTTTCAACCATAAAACAATTATTTTGATAACAAAATTAACTTGTACTATAAACATTTCTGTTGTGAGGGGAGACTCACTACCACAAAATACCACATATGCGTTTGCTAATCGATCAATCAAAATCATTACTATTCAATGAAAAAAACTGAAAATTTTACCTATTTTTTCTCTATTCTAATGTCTTGGACGTGTAAAATCCAACTATTTTGAAAACCATATATATATATATATATATATATATATATATATATATATATATATATATATACACTATGTCTCAGTAAGTTGGAAACGTTTTCATCATTAATTACAGCAGAAAAAGTTATTCATCTCAAAAAGTTTATTTATTTATTTATTTAAGGACTTGCCATTATACAATGAACACATAATTAGTGTGATTGAAAAAATAAACAATTGAATAATAGTATAGAATACCATAAAAAAATATATCAATTAATTATTAATAATAATAATCAGCAGTTTCTTCATAGTAGGTCAATACGTTTAATATGATTTTTAAAAGAGTACAAGGAAGAGTCAAACAAATCAATATATATAGCTGCTGTTCTTATTTGCTAACGTAAGCATTCTAGTGATGGTTTCATTTGGGCCATACCTAGTAGAACGGCAAGGAACTTTAAACAACTCCGACACTCTGGTTCTTCTTGTATTTACATTGAAGTTAATCATTTGTGTTAGAAATGTACAGTTCATATCACTATTTATAACTTTATGAAGAAGTCTTAGATCAATTTCAGCTCGGCGGTGCTCCAAAGTAGATAAATTCAAAAGAAGCAGAATGTCTGAGTACTCATAGTCAGACCTCAGATAACCGAGCTTAAATGCACATGATCTCAGAAATTTGTTTTGTACTTTCTCAATCATAGATATATCTGTCTGATATAGAGGACTCCATATCACGAAATTATTTTCCAAGACCGAGCGTACCAAGGAACAGTACAATATTTTAAAGGTATTTATAGAAAATTTATCTGTAGATGGTTGAACAAATCTATAAGATGAGAATCTAGAACGGCAATCATCGCTTTTCAAATTATTCTCTTTGTACATGAGGTTTGACCCAAAAATATGAATTTGCTCAAGAGTAATGTATCTTTATTTTTCATTATTTCCACCAATGCATGAAATTTGTGAAAACGTTGAAAGCTACACAGCTTTTAGAGTTTTGCAGCGAATAAATGTACCAGATATTTTAAAGTGATTGAATTAAATATGAAACGTACAAGTTTGAGATATTTCACATAGTCAGAGTCAGAAATGCTTTATTGTCATAAAAGAACTAAAACAATCTGAAACATTAACATAAAGGTCAAGAATTTAGAACAAGATATTAATATGGCTCAAGCACACTTCAAAAAGTTTATGGTAAAAGTCTGTGATAAAAAAAATTTATATGTTGGCAAAACAGGCCTAAAAACTAAAATAAAATCAGAAACATTAAAATAAAGGTCAATAATTAAAATAAGATATTAATATGGCTCAAGCACACGTCAAAAAGTCTATGGATAAAATTCTTTGATAAAAAATTTTATAAGTTGGAATTATAAGTTGCGAAGTCATCCGAAAGAAATTGCTCAATAGTATAATAAGCTTTATCTAGCAGAAGTTTTTTAACTCTTTTTCGAAACTGTTTGTAGCATGTTAACTTTCTGATTGAAAGTGGAAGATTATTGAAGTATTTTTTGCTATTATAAAGAATCGAATTTTTAATTTGCGCTGTTGACGGGATAGGGAGAGGTATATTGAATGTGAGACGAGTGGCATAATTCTGAGTTGAGTTCGAGATGTTATCTTTGTGCTTTTTGTGCATTAGGCAGACTGTTTCTAAAATAAAGAGGCAGTAGACTGTTAAGATGTGATGTGCTAAAAAAGAGGCTTACAGGAATCTTGCACTCTAGCTCCGGCAATGAATCTCACTGTTCTTTTTTGTATGGTGAAAACTTGACTCAATAAGTTTTGACAACTGCTCCCCCAAAAACAAATTCCATACCGCAAGTGGGACTCGAAAAGTGCAAAGTATGCTTTTCTAGCAGAGTGATTATTATATATAATAAAAACAGAAAAAGCCCGAGGACAGATCCCTGAGGTACTCCGCATTTAATGCTCATTTTATCTGATGATGAACTTTTGAAATTCACAACTTGAACGCGATCTGATAGATATGACTCAAACCACAACAAGATGTTTCCTCTTAATCCGTAGATTTCAAGTTTTTGAAGCAATATTTTGTGATCAACACAGTCGAATGCTTTTGTTAGATCACAAAATACTGCCACTGCAGCCTCACCAACATTCATTTGAAGGTAAAGTTCTTCTTAAAAAAGCAAACATTGCATCATTTGTGCTCTTAGAGGCTTGAAAGCCATATTGATTGGAGTGAAGAATATGATTTTTGTCAAGAAAATTTAGGATTCTTTTTTTCATTAACTTTTCAACGATTTTAGATAGAGTTGGCAGTAAAGAAATAGGCCTGAAGTTCGCAGGTATATTAGAATCGCCTCCTTCAAATAATGGGATAACTTCAGCAGTTTTTAGGCAATCTGTAAAAATACCATTTATGAGAGATTTATTTATAGCTTCTGCTAAGATATCTAATACAGTGTTTGGCAGTTTAACGAAAATTTTAAGTGGGAGATCATCCCATCCTGAAGAGTTTTTATTTTTTATGCTAGAGAGAATTTCTTTCATTTCCAGAGATTGGGGAATAGTTGAATGAGTTCGATATGGCTACATGCCTAAGGTAACCCATTGGGTTCTCATTGGTTGATATTTTTTTTGCTATTTTTGAGCAATGGAACAGTAGTAAGTGTTTAATTCGTTTGAACTCGGTTCACTATCAACAAAAGATTTTTTGCTTTTTCCTCTTAATACGTTAACGACTTTCCATGTTTCCTGCTGTTCATTATTTGCATTTGATATTCGATGCTATAATAAGTTGTTTTCGCATTTTTTATGATTTTTCTATAAATGTTCCGATAATTGTTATAGTAGGTGATGAAGAGAACATGATCTCTGAAATATTTGCGAATATAGTTGAGACACCTCAAATTTTTAGCTGAAACTTTTATGCCCTTTGTCATCCAAGCCTTCTTATTCTTAAGTTTAATGTTTTGAAGTGGAAAAGCTTCATTAAAAATGCTAAGCAATTTTTTGTGAAAGTCACGTAGAGGATCCTCAGTTGTCATATGTCCTCAATTAGAATTATTACACAATTCTGTAAATTTTTCAAAATTTGTGTTGCTGTAAACCCTACCTTGTTTGTGTTGTACTGAAGATTTGCCAATGTTATCAAAAGAACACTTACACAAAATTGTATCATGGTCAGACAAACATGTATTGACTACTTTACAACTTATTTTTTCTTCATGTAAATTAGAGCAAACATAATCCAATAGACTTGATGAATATTTACAATGTTTCATAGGCACCTCAATGTGCAATTTTGAATTGTATGTATTGAATATATTATCAATTGAGGTTTTGCTCTGCAATGCATTGTTTAAGTAATTTATATTTTAAAGTCTCCTGTTAATAGAACAGATGCATTGGTTGGAAGGCGTGATAAAAGTATTTCTAACTTGAGTAAGAAATTTTCCGTATCTGTAATGGGAGATCTATATAAACATATTATGAAAAGATTAAATCTCTTCCTGAAAATTATGGAAAATTCAAATTCTTTTTCGACCAGTAAGTCATCGTAATTGTCAATGTTAGTTATATGGTTGAGTTTTAAAAATTGTTCATGAGCTAGAATTATAGTTCCACCATGAATTAATCTACTACGGCAGAATTTTGACACTATAACGTAATTTTGTAGATGAAAAGGTTCGATCGAGTTGAGCCAATGTTCAGTCAATAAAAGTAAATGCGGGTATTTTAAACTGTCCAACAAAACATCTTCGAC
The DNA here is from genome assembly GCF_025532065.1 of Leptinotarsa decemlineata. Classification (NCBI taxonomy): domain Eukaryota; kingdom Metazoa; phylum Arthropoda; class Insecta; order Coleoptera; family Chrysomelidae; genus Leptinotarsa; species Leptinotarsa decemlineata. Next base: position 22,989,765 of record NW_027412668.1, on the reverse strand, counting down.
CTTTTTCATATGATTCTTAAGAATATGTGTATTTGATGCATTCTCAGGCCCTGTCACATTTCCTGACTCAATCGGGGATATACAAAATTTGTTTGTGTAATTTCTTCACCAGCCTCACTCAGCAAGTGAGGATTTATTGGGATGTGGATCTTTTGGATAGAATGTCAAGTTACCTTTAGGCCAGGTTATCAGTTTTGATTTTCCGGTATTTTATTTTGTTCTGTTTATGTTATCTTGCTGGTAGTTTCTTCTCTGTGACAGATTATTACATTTTACTACTGTAGATAAGAGTCCTGCACGAAAAGCTTCTTTCAGTAGAGACACATTTTTCTGATATATTCTGTCATTTTTATATTCAATGTCGAATCTGTAAGGTTCTGTGACGACTAGAATGTTAGTATTATTCATTTTCGATGAGAGCTCTGTTACTGAACATTTATGGTTTCTGTCAGGCCAGATAATAACAGTTTCAATTTTTGTAAAGTCTTTGCTATGGTTTACTGCTGTTTTAATAAGTTCATCTTGACTACAATTTGGCTTTAACATTGATTCCACCATGCAAGTATTGGTCAGTTGTCTCCTCAGGAAGCTTGCCATATTTCGTCCATTACTTCCAGCAACAAAAAGAATTTTTTAATTTTTTGTTTTTTCTTTTTCGTTGGTACACGATATATTAGCAGTATGATCACTAACAAATTGATTTTTCTGCTTAGTCCATTTATTCTCATTTCCATCCTGTGTAGTGCCCACAGAAAATGTTTTTATAATTTTACCTATGCCACTGGTATCACCTAGTGATGAGTCAGTTTGGGTTTGTTTATACATTTTTGTACAATTTGTAACTGTTTGAGTACCTACGCTGTTTTTTGGCATGTTTTTATTCTCAAGTTCTTTTTTAAGGATTTCTATTTGTGCCTTGAACTCGGATATTATCATTTCTTGTTTTTCCAGTATTTTCTTCATTTCAGTTTCATTTCTGAAGGCTTCCTCAACACAGAGTTTGTGTTGTTTCTTGAGTTCATTTATGTGTTTGTTCTTGGTTTTACTGTCCTCACTAAGCTCTATTATAGTTTTTTTTAAAGTGTTGATTTCCACTTCTTCAATATTAATGGTGGCTGTTTCACTGGTCTATTTACACTATATTCTACACTGTCAGCCATCTTAGATATTGTTCAATTCTACTTGTTTTTATTTGCAATTCTAAACTGGATTTATATCTCACCTCTGCTGCTTCTTCAATCAGTTTTATTTCTTGCCTGTTTTTCTTTATTTCCTCCAGCAAAATATCATTCGAAATAGATATTATATGCTATCTTTGGCGGTTGTTGAATGCCACTGGTTTCAATAGGATGATAATTTATAAACAATCGTGATTTTAAACAGAGCACACGAAAGAGTCACTTTGCCATTTTAATTCATTCAACACTTCACATCTGGCATCGGTATGTGACGCCATAAACTCTTCTCAGAAGGTAGGAACTACGAAACAGACTTTCGACCCGTTTGACTGTCTATACTAATACTTCTATAAATCCTAAAATTTGGAACTTTAGACAGTTTTTTGAGTTCATATCTTTGTTTCTTTTTTCTGGAAATAATCTCAAGATATATCCCTTGAACACTAAACTCAATTGATGAGAATGCATACAATCTAATAATCTTCATAATTTTGCTTTCAAGCAAACACTTTTGTGCATAATATTCCAAGATAAAATTCCAAGACTGTAGTTCGAGGAATTTCATCAAATTATTGAACACTCTTGATACCTGCTTAGAAACATTTAGAAAATTATGGTGTTGCACATATTTTAACCAATTAAAATTGATACTATAACTCTTGACAATGTCTAAAATTGGTTTTAAAAAAAGGTGATCAGAATTTGAAATAACATTCAAATTTGAAATTGAGTTAATATACAATAACTAAGTCAATTTCTCAAAACTCATCTAGAATAATAAAGAAAATCAAACTGTAATTATTTTAGACATGCAAAAGTTCAAAAACATTGAGAAACAGAGTTACCATATTTTTGTCAATCTCAAAAGATAAATGTTCATTATTGATATTAATTAAATTTTTGCATGTAGATAATAATCTATCCTTTGATATCCACATCTCTAATCTATGTAATAGGATGGCTTCGGGATGCTATGTTTTAAGGGTTATTACCAGAGAACTCAACTTGCAAGCTGCAAGAACAGTCTATTTTGCGGTAATATAATCCCGCCTAAGATATCAAATCAATCAAATCTTGACTCTAACATGCATTTTTATCCTTGAAAGTGTGTGTATGATGCACAAAAAATTTAATACTACCAGTGATTCAACAAACTCTTATAATACTAGGCATAATAGCCACTTAATAGCACTACCCATTCCTAAAAGCGCATTAATAAAAAAATACATAATATACAATGCAGTATATCTTCGCTCCACTTCTTCATATAAAAAATTTCGAAGTGCTGTTAAATGTTTTTTGCTAAATAAAGCTTTTTATACTTTAGACGAATATTATAATGAAGATTTTGACTAACATTGCAATCACTTGTATACGCACTTTATATTATTTTACTTGGTTTTATTATTTTAAGGTGTTTATTTAATTTTGAACTGATCCCTTTGTGTTACATATGTATATGTGTGTGTGTGTGTGTATATATAGTTATATGTGTACATACATAAATGTATTTCTAAACTTTGTTAACAGGAATTCTGTTCTTTGGACAATAAAGTTCTTTCTCTCTCTCCCTCTATATATTTATGAAGTAGAAATATTGGTAAAAAATAATAAAACCTGATCTTTCATTATGAATTGATAATATCGCATATTCGATCGCGATTTTCATTTCTGATCACTTTTTTTTTCAATAACAATTTTCGATATAACTAAAAATAAAGTTACTTAAACTTGAGCAAAGTTCATATTTTTTAAAAGAATTCAATAACCCATTTTAGAGTTTAGTTCATGCAGAACTATTCACAAAAATTTTTTTTCTTCAAATATTCAACAGAAATCATGTTTTGTGGAGGAAATCAGAGTTTTCAACAGCCCTCTTTAGATATTTTCATCGAAACATCAAGATTGTGGAAGGCAAAAATACCCAAAAAAGGTCGATAAAAACCTTTTTTCCCTAAAAGTGGTAATGAAAAAGTTTTCCATACGGTTTCAACATACTGAGATATACTGTATATTCATGTTTTACATAAAATTGAATTTGTTCGATAACCCATATCCCATCTCATAAACCGTTATTTTAACACCTCGACACGTGTTTCGATCACCAAGTGATCATCTTCAAGAGGAAGATTAAAATTTGTAGATCATATAAATCACATTGCTGTCAATACATCAAAGCTACTGGGCTATATATTACGAAAATGCAAACTATTATCCATCAATTCAGTGAAAATAGTGTATCTTGCCTAATAGTTTCCCGCTTAGAATATGACTTGATTATGTGGTCACCAGTTCATACAAATCACTGTATAACATTAGAAAGAGTCCAACATGCATTTCTGAGATGCTGTGCTTATGAAATGAATATGCACATTGACAATCATCATTATACAATTATTTTGAACAGTCTTAACCTAGCCCGGCGGTTCGACGTGGGTGCTCAGTCAATCGGCCGATGTGTGAGTCAATGGTTCTAGCCCCATGCTGAATGCTCGATTTTCACTTGCTATCGTCCAACCCGTGTTAGGAACCACACGTTAAAAGGTAAGATCTCGTTAGTCCTTAGCTCGCACATGTTTCGACTTCTGAGGGTTGTCATTCGTAGGGGTGCGATAGCTGGTTAACGGAAAAAACATATTTTTTTTTTTACTTGTTGACCAGAAGGAGAGAGAATGCTGATCTAATATGTATATTCAGAGACAGAAATGAATCTGTTAGTCCAGCAACAAAAAGACATCATTAGGGAAATGCAAGACAATTTCATGAGACTCCGCGAAGAAATTGATAGACATAAGGTAGAAACGAAAACCTTGAAATGTCTTCTGAAGGTGACTTGAAAATGAATTTACACCAAATTCTCAATGTATTCACTTATTACTTATTATTATTATAGTATATGTATCCATTATATTTTTCTCGTCATTTATATCTGTATTTTGAATTGTATAATATATAGTGCTTTTACTTATTTTTACATGCTTGAGTTTACTTCTTGTCTTACTTTTATATTTTTCCTTAATTGTAAAGTGTATATGAATATTTATTATATTTGATACTTGTACTATTATGAAAGGGGTGATCCCGTGCAATAAATAAATAAATTCAATCATAACATTATGACTTTATATCTACTCATGTCCCAATGACAGTACGCAATGACATTCATTAGCTCATTTGGTTTAATCCCAGCCATAAAAATCTTGTTTAAATTGAAAGGGCTATATTTTTAGAAGAAATTAGTTTTTGGAAAAGAAAGGTTTTGGCCTTTTAACTCTTCATCTATATAGAAAACAGAGTCTTAAAGACTCCATTCATGATTACTCTATTTCATTATTTCTCACAATCTAGTCATGGGTACTTGGGGATTTTGATGATTATTTTTGTTAAAAGCATTGGTAAATGATCAATCGCTTGAATTTTATATGTCTTGAATAGTTTTCCATGAATTGAAAACACTATGATACTTCTTTACTCTCAAATTGTTTTTTAAAGAATCTAATAATTGGTTTCACTGAACTTACACAATGAACTCTTTGAGTACTTACATCATCAAAATCTTTAGGGTATTCATTATTTATACGCATTATCGGATTACATATTTTTTGCAAGAATTGAATTATATGGAAAGCAGTTACAGGGCCATTATATTGTATTCCACGTCCATGTGGAGGATATGCTATAAGTACTGGCCACCTATATACTTTATTATATTGAGTCCGACATTCACTTTGGGGTTGCCAACAATTGACGGCAGCAAATTTAACACGTTCGTGCATATATTCTGCTGCCAATTGAAATTCCTTTCGTGCTGCTTGACATTCTGCATCCCAAGGAGCATAAAACATGATAAATGCCACATCACTAGACCTAGCATTTTCTATAGCTTTACTGATTTGACCCCTGTACCAATCTGTCAAGATTGTAGTCTGTGGGAAGAATGGGTAAGCCACAGGTGCTCTCGATACTTTTGGAGGACTAGAAACAAAAAATAAATAATTTCCAAGTTTCAACAGGTTGAAACTACTAACTCTTTGGCAAGAGCTGCATATGTTACCATAACAAAACAAAAAATTGCCAGATCTCTACAAAAATGGAGCATCCTTAGAGTTATTGTAAGATTTTCGCCGTCGTCTCGAAAGAGATCTGTACCAGTTCCCACTTCAATATTATCACTAACTGAGGTACAACTCGAACTGTTATTGTCGAGAGATTCGCTGATAGCATTATCATTGGAATCGTGGCTGGTCGAGGACAATATTTTAGCCTCCTTGGCCGCTAACTGTAACAAAGACATGCCCGTATCGCCTCATTACACATAAGTGAAAGTTACTCTTTACAACATTGTATTTTTCTTTCAAAAATATAATTAGGGCCAAAGTTTTCGAAACTAAAAAAGGGATGACATTTCAAAGAATATTAACCTCACTAAACTTTTGACGTTGGCTTTTTTTCCTGACATGACACGTAAGCTCCGTTCGTTTGTTAACAGTTATGAATCACAATTGCTTGAAAACTCCTTCAGGATTACAATACTTTCATATCTCATTTCCAGTAGTGATGGGCATAATCGAATTATTTTGATATTTAAATTATTAGTAATCGAATTGTTTGACTAATCAAATTATCATTCGAATTGTAAATCACTCGCAATGCGAACTTGAATCACTCAATAGACATCGATAATACAGTACTTGTTTAGTATGTGAATGTACCTTATTAGATTGGTCTGCAATTTTTAATGTGAACTAAGGACAATGTTTTATTCATTTTTATATATTGAGAATTCATTTTGAGTTTGTAAATTTATTGTTCGCTCTGTTTATGTTTCAATTTATCAGATAAATCAGTGCTGACCAATCTCAATTCGCTTTAGTCTAAGTGTATTTTGTTGGCATTATTCTTATTCCAGATTGAATTATTTCGACCAAAAGTTATTCGCTATCCTGCTTGATCAAATAATATCGAGCAGAGAATACATTTTGTCGGATATAGCCCAATCTGGAATAGGATTAATGCCAGCAAAAACATCTACTATCAAACGGTTGACTTGAAAATGAAAATATGTAAAACAGTTGTGATTCTGGTACAACAATCGAGACCAGTTTTATGTTAATGTTTTAGTTCTTGGAAGCAAATAATGTCAAATTAATTCAAATTCATGTCAAATGCGCCTAAATAATGAAGCGATGACCCCATAATTAGAAGAAACAAAATAATGTGAATTATCATGATCTTTGATTCGATATCTCAAATTATTATAATAATCGAATTATCCATTATTTTTAATTTAAATCAGCCTATCACTAATTTTCAGTTCAGTCTCATGTATGTAAATCATATATCACCTATTGAGGATGAAATATTTCTATTTGAAATGTTCCTGTATTTTTTTTTCAAATAGTATCATTAATTTTTATTAGTACCCTGGATTTCCCTTAGTTTTGCGTGACAATAGCGTTGTCTTGCGGGACAATTAGTAAGAAGAAGATTATTCTGTCAAAGTCAAATGCAACAGTACCTTATCAAGTTGTTGAACATTTGAAACTCAAATATTTTAGAAATATTTAGATTGTTTATTGTTTGAAATTTGAATTAATAATAATAATTGAGTATAGCAATGTCTACTGAGTGTTTCAAAGTAGTGTAAGTATATCATAATCTGTTTTGTTATTAGATGTGGCAAAGAATGTTTTTTGTTATTTGAAAAATGGGAAACCTAAAATTCCTCAGATACATAGATACATATCTGGCATTACCATTATTACTCTAAAGATGTACAAAAAAAAAGTAAAAAATGTAAACATAGTTTCATTTGAAATAAGAGTAAGAGTTTTAATGAATCTGTCGACTCAAAGTTTTAACATCTGCCAGTAATTCTTCAGGAATTTTCATGAGACAGCAGAGATTTTATTAATTCACAATACTTATATGAACTGATTCAAGTGACACTTCAATTGTGAGATTTTGACTAAAACATACTAGTTGTTCCCATACACTAGAACTGCAACACTCATCTCAACACGTGTTTCACCCACTCTATTATCATCATCAGGAGATGAATTACTGTTGTGTTATACCGATACAGTGTGGTTCATCTCTTGATAAACTTGAAATCTGTGTCCGAATTATTCCAAGTAAATGTTTTTTTCATTACTATTTCAGATGTCGTGATTATCCTTCAGATTTTTTTTTGGATAAAGCTGTAGCCAAAGATTATTTTTTACAATTTGGAAAAGTAAAAAGGCTTATTTTTAAACCAAAAGTTAGAATATGTACTGTTGAATATGTTAACAAAGAAGACTATTTGAATGCCTTGAATAATGCGGGAGACTATAATGGAGTTAATTTCAAAGTTTCCACTGAAAAATCACTAGAAGTGAAGAAGAAAAAGCTTCCAGCAAGAACTGAACCTATTTGGATAGATAAGGATGAAATCCAAGCTGAACTTGCTGCTATGTCAGGAAATTCTTCAAAAAATTATAAGTCAACAGATGGTAAGTTGAATTCTTTCTAAAAAATTGTTTTATGAAAAATGAGGATTGAAACTTTCTGTTTTTTACCACTTTCATTTGTAACTAACGGTACTGCAGTTTCGTCCTATAAGGACATTTTCAAACTTATACATTAAAAGTTTATAAAAGTATAGTTACAAATAAAAGTGGTAAAAAACATAGCAAGTTTCAATTCTCATTTTTCATGATGATTTCCTTCCACATAGTAATGGCTACATCCATCAATAAATTGTTTTATATTTGAAGGTTTAAAGTTTTGTATTGAGATAGACATCATACATATATACAAAATAATGTTCCCTTAACAACCTAGGTATAAAGATATACTCGTCATTTATCTATTTAGATCTCTAACATATTTCTTAATTCTATCTGTTTTTTTCAACTTCCTGTTATTTTTAAACTTCTTCGACGGCTATCATAGATAATTTTAATAATGAAACTTATTCAGGTCAATGATTACCCTTCGAAACATATATGATGGAATTGGCTGATACTTGATGAAAATCCATAATGTATTCAAATAACACTTTATTGTGAGATTTTCACTAAACAATTTTACAATAACGCAACACGTATTTCGCCATACAATGGCTTCTTCGGGTAAAGAAGCCATTGTATGGTGAACCATGTGTTGCATTTTTGTACTAGATTTGACATTCCCAACACTTACTAGGGTGTGACTAGTATCATGAATTTTCAAGTATCAACAATTTTTTTTCAAATGTTATCAATCTTTTGTGATAGAATATTGTTTCCTACTTCTTCATTAATATATGTAGAATAGTAGATGAGTTGTAAAGTAACAGAAAAATTGAATATATGAATAACTTTTTTTGGAAGATTCCCATTCTTTGTATACTAATTGAAAAGTGGAAAGGCAAAAAAGGTTGTTTTCCCAATAACAAATCTCTCCTAAATACTTTCAAATACTGTTATATACTTTTGTATAAGTATAAGTGGCATCAATTTAACTCCTACTATGTGAAACCATCAGTATGCTATCTTCATATATGAAAAAATTAGATTTATTATGAGAAATGTTGGTTCTTTCTCAAACTTTATCTACGTGAAAAGTTGAATTGATACACCATTGAACTATAAAGCATAAATAATTGAAGGAGAAAATTGATGAGTTATTACTTACAAATTGTGAAAAAAATTGTCAAAACTCTGCAGTTTGTTTCTTTTATATGCAATATATTCATAGTATAGTGTGGATGGAAAACTTTTTGACATATATATCTTAGCCTAAAAAATTTGATAATGTTATATGGTAATATTTTTTGTCAATTCATCTTTGAATTGGGGTTCGTCAGAACATTATATCAGAAAAATGTATAGTTTTCTTGTAAAGAAGGTGTTGGTTGAACAATTTACATTCTACCACTCCAAAAACTTTTTAAAATTTGATATACAATTTTTTTATCCAAGACAAAGTTCTTGTCTTCAGTTACTCTTTTTCATATGGTTTCAGATTAAGTTGATATCGTGTTTCCTGTTCATTGGTTTCAAAATTGAATAGAAAAATCGATAAAACTACACATTATCTAATCATTATTTGCAAAGATATCAACTCTTGAGTTATTTTCATAAACTTACAATTAGTTATAGATTTGACTGATAGTTTGGAAGAAAGCCCAAAATTGGAAAAGTCAGCAAAATTGAAAACAAAATTGAAAAAAGCATGGAAGTCCAAAGAGAAAAAAAACATCAAAGAACATTTCAGGTGAGTACCGTTTATTCAATTTTTTTCAGATAATTTTTATTTCTTTTTTATACAGTGCAACTATGTCGAGTGATAAAACGGATTTTATAAACCTTATTTTATCACAAGCAGTGTCCATAGAAGATAAATACAGAATTCTTGATGCAAGAGACAAACTGTTACGAGTCAAATTGAAGGAAACTGGGCACTTGAAGAGTTCAGCTACAGTGGGTACTTGCCCAGATATGTGCCCAGAAAAAGAACGCTTAATGAGAGAAACCCAGCACCAGGTGAAAACTTTAATATAAAAATGTTTAGACCTCACAAACAGAATAGAAAAAAACTGAATTATATTAATTATAATTTCCTGCTATTGATGTAGACTGAACTAGGAAAGCCATATAGCTTGAGTTTGAGTGTATCATATACACCTATCAGGAAGATATTTTTTTATCATTCTGGTGTCGCAATGGTACTTCTTACTGAATCAACTGCAGATAGAGCTTATGACTAGTCGGAATTGTTTTTGTTTGGTCGGGATATTCAGACAGTACCCTCCCGGTACTGTACTCCGAAACCGGTCTAATGGTGGTCGTCCCAACCAAATATATATATATATATATATATATATATATATATATATATATATATATATATATATATATATATATATATATATATATATATATATATATGAAGTTACTTGTGACAAATCTTCTAAATGGAACACGTTGCACAGGTGCCTGATGGTTTTACTGGGTTAGTTGCGGAGACACACACATATACACTGTGGACGTAAATATCTCAATATCTCCCCTCCTCATATCAATTCAATTTATCATTTAAGGTTCTACCAAGTTTTCTGTTAGCGAAAATAATCTCTTTTTATGATCCAGGTAGCTTTGTACGAACAAGAAGAAAATGAAAAATGTATGGATCAACGTAAAGCCGTTAAACAATACTCTCGAAGCTCAGCTGATCAAGAAGCACCGCTACCACATGAACTAAGACCTGTATCTGTACTCAAAATGACTATGTGCTACTTAATGAACAACATAATGGAACTTTGCGATAAAAGCGATGTTAGTTAGGTATTATATTCAAGGTAGTAACTTGTAACTAGTGTTTTTTTTTTTGTTTACAGGTAAACATTGGTGAATGGTTCCACTTTCTATGGGATCGAACTCGTGGTATAAGAAAAGATATAACACAACAAGAACTTTGTTGTCAAGGTGCTGTTGAATTAGTTGAACAGTGTGCCAGATTTCACATTCACTGTTCTGCCAGATTAGTTGCAGAAGACCCATCCGTTTTTGACCAAAAAATCAACACTGAAAATTTAACAAAATGTCTTCAAACTTTAAAATATATGTACCATGATCTCCAACTCAAGGGAGAGACATGTCCAAATGAAGCTGAATTCAGAGCTTATATTGTTCTACTCAACCTCAATGACGGAAATTTCATGTGGGAGGTAAAGATCATATAATTATAAATTCATTCTTGTAATTTGATTTTTTTTTGTAGGTTCAACAATTACGGCAGGAAATTCAAAAGTCAAATGAAGTTAAATTCGCTTTACAAGTCTATTCCGCTCTGGATAAAAATAACTATGTTGGTTTCTTCAAACTTGTCTACTCTACAACGTACCTTAATGCCTGTATTCTGATGAGATACTTCATTCAGGTACGAATAATAGCTATCAAAACTCTCTTGAAGTGTTATCTGCCAAGAGGTTCTAAAACTGCATATCCCCTTAGTGAACTCAAAAATATTCTTGCATTTGAAGACATTGAAACAACAACTGAGTTCATGCAATCATATGGGCTCTCAGTAAATGAAGAGAATAGTCATGTCATCTTGGAGAAGAACACTTTTGCTGTACCTGACTTTCCATATATTTTAGACCGCTCACTCAAAGTTGTTGAATCCAAAAGAACTGCTTCTGTAGGAAGAATAGTATGTGGAAGGGAATTATCACAAAACACCTTTGAAAATCACATACCACAGAATAGTTTTGATCAGAAAGGATATCTCATCTGTAAAGACATTTTAGATGTGTTAGAATTGGAACAAGCCAGGTTGAAAATCCTTAACGAATTAAAAGATACGAGGAAGTTTACTGAACCTAAAGAAACTTCACAAAATATTTTATTTGAACAAGAAAGAGGTAGTTTGAATTTGTTACCTCAGAAAGAAACACCCCAATCATCTCTATTTAGAAACACATTCGAGAAAGATATTCCATCGGACAATGTCAGTATATTTGGCAATCAGTTGTCGTTTATTGAAGAAAGCCAAAATGTATTTGGACACACTCAACAGAAATCAATGTCATCACGAGATCAACCAGATTTTGGGTTCTCGAGTAAAACAGATATAAACTCTGCTAACAGTAACAACAAAAATGTATGGGGATCATCTTCAAAAAATATTTTCAGCCAACCAACATCTATATTTGCTTTAAAAGCACCAGAAAGTGGAACATTGCAGTCCTTACCCAAGAAAGGTGGTTTTACATTCAATTTATTGCCATCAAGTGATGAAAAAGTATCCAGTGTTTTTAGTAGTACACTTCCATTATCACGTCATGAATTGATAGACCAAGATAATGAAAATTCATATTCCACCTGCATATTACCAACATTTTCTCAATCTCAGGAAGAAGACTCTGTATTGGACGAGGAAATTAAAACTGGTGAACATACTGATGAGCGACTAAAAAAAAATGAAGTGGAAATGGATATAATTGAAAACGAAAAGAGGTTAGAAGAGCTCAAAAGAGAAGAGGACCAGAAGATTTTAGAACAGGAGAAAGAAAAAAAGAAGTTGAAAGAATTGAAAAAAAAATGGCAGGAAGAAGAATTGAGAAGGAGAATTACTGAGTTACAAAAGGAGGATGAAATGGCCAGAGAACTGGAAATATCAAATACTGTGAAGACTGTTCTCGAGTCAATTGTCACCCAAGTCGACAACAAATTACGTGATGACAAAATTATGGAAATGAGCAGAAAGATCAAAAATAGGTTTTTGCTGAATATATTGAGGAGTTGGCATGTGATAGTGTTGAAAAATAAAAGGAAACGAAAAGCTATTGATTTCAACTCCTCATGGCTCAATACTAAAACTCTCAAACAATCTGCAGAAGAACTCCATACATCCTCACAAGATTTGACATTACAATTCATTAAAAGATATAGATATGGCAAAGCTTTAGAAGTTGGAATTGTAATAGATAATCCTATAAGAAAGGTGGATCTTTTCCAATTGACGTACAGTACATTGAACAAAAGGTTTTATGATTTAACTGGTATAATACAGAAGGACATTTTCTGGAAAGTAGCAATAAGTTTGCCAGATAAACATGAATTACCAATTGGATTGAACAGAATAGAAGAAACTTTGAGTGATTTGTTTGAATGGAAACAACAAAATGGTCATACTTTTGTAGTAGAGCAAGTGAAATGTAATAATGTAGAATCAATAACTTATTGTATAGAAAAGCAACTTGGCACATCTGTTGAGAGATATGATGCAAATGGTATCATTTTCATAGGCAACGATTTCAATCACAACCTCCAGAGAAGAATATTTGAACACTTGAAGGGTTTTGGAGTTTTTACAAAGGTTCCTATCGTTATTATTCTCCAGCATTTCGATAATAATGAGAAATGCAATCTGAACACTCTCATCAAAGAAAAAATTTTATCAGATTTCATAATTCTTTCAGAAAATCTAATGCTTCCTGGTTTGATTAATGTCATTGAACAAGGCTTGATATTTTTGGCTAGTAAAGTTGAAAGGCAGCCTCCTTTGGAACTTGATACTTTGTATTCATTCATAGAGAAATACTTATGTACAGAAATATGGAAAAGGGCTAATAGCTTTTCAAAGTGGAATTCACATTACAAAAAGTGTTTACAAAATCCTGATATTGTTTTGAGTTTGTATAATGAGGGTTTAACCAAACTAAAAAAGGTAATACTAAGCAAGTCGTGCAGAGAATATGCTGCATTTCCAGATGTCTTCAAAGACTACTTGAGAAGCAAAATACCAAGTTTTTTACCTTGCAATTACAGATATTTTCCAACATTTTGGAAAGAACAGTCTTACTTTGAAAAATTAGAGAAAATATTGGATGGTTTAAGATTACCAAAATGGGTCGAAAAATGGCCGGGATCTAATGAATTTGAATTGGAATCACTTGTTTCTAAATATTGCACCAAAGTATTCAAAGAACCAGTAAAGGTTTTCTACAAAGTGATGAGTATCTTATTGAGAAATGTGGACCCCGATTTGAATTTTGAAGATGTACAACAGGTTCTCTGGACCGATGTTATAGAGATACTAGGATTAGAAAAATTGCGTGAGATGAATTTGAGCTTAAATAATACCGAGTTCGAGAATACAACAATTTATAATACATTTGTAGTTGTATATGACACTGAAATGTTAACCAATTATAACTCTAGTAACTGGTTTTATATTAATAATCCAATTATTAAGAAATCTATAAATCTGCAGTTAGATAAGGAGAAAAGTCAAACCATTTGTAACGTGCCAGATAATGATTCTAGTGAGGATATCGAATATATAATCAGCAAAGGAGAACAGCAACTTTCGTCATGCAGAAATAACACCTCAGAAATATTAAAGGGTTTGTCAGAGTTCAATGCTTTGCTTGAAGATTTGGAAACTAGTATGAATATTTACAAAAGAATTTCTTCCAAAATGGAGCAGTCACTACAGAAGGCAATTGAAGATAATTGAAAATTTTCTCCTGTATATTTTTTATCTACTTGTTGTGATATACATTTTGTATAACTTGAGTTTTATTCCACCCCCATATTTTCCGTTCTTTCACATAAGATTTAGCATATTCAAAAAACGCACATTAATGTGCATTTAAAGTTTACAAAACAGCGACCCGTGGTTTGCTATACAATAGCATCTTCAGGCGTCACATTGAAGTGTGTTTTTTTCAGAAAGTTATAATGGATTTTCATTATATTCAAGATTGAGTAGGTAAATGCGGCAGAACCCGACAATGATGCCAGGGTATATAATTCCATTAGCTGTGTATAATAAATAATTTATTGGGTGTTATCATGTTGCTAAAATAATAAAGGAATCTTACTAAATGACTAGCCTACATAACTTTGTTAGGTTTCAATGCAATATAAAATTCGAAATATACCTTTGAAATGTTGCTGACATTATGGAGTTAAACGTACTTTGAGGCTGCTAGATTATATCCAAAAAAGGCATCTACTGATTGAATATTTGGTAGTCTGGAACCTATTGAAATAGTTTGAAAAATTGGGGAATGTTGGGAATTGGTCTTTTTTCTATAGATAAAGGAAGTGTTTGACTAAGCCTGCCTTATCCCACAGCTTTTCATCGCTTCGAGGTTCAACTTGATAAACTTGAACTACACTTTTTGAGAATCATTTCATTTAGGACATGGTGTCCTTGTTGAATAAACTTCAAAAGACCGTTTTTTCTAATTAAGATAACCTACGGCGATTGAAGTCCAACTTGAATTACCACTTTCGCTCCGGTACTGTTGCCAGAACATTTTGTATCTCCATAAGAAATGAAGGGGCTAATTTTCAATTTCTGGCCTCTGTTTCACTATTAAATCATTTCAATAAATTCTAAGTATATCTACTAATAACTAGTGAGCAATTCAAGGCATTGTTCTCCAAAAGCCCTGGAAAAACCTGCAGTAACGCTTTGACAAGTGAATCGTCACCGTTGAAGTTATTCTGTCTATACTCCAGTAACTGTTGTATCCAGGCTGGATTCGTCAAAGCATTATTTATCTCGAATAGGTGTAACAATGACCAGAATCCAGACTTCAACCACAATGAAAACAGTTTGAAATTATACCAATTCAAAGTAATATTCTCATCTTGTTTCAAACAGTGCTATAGTATTATATTTTTCTGACGTCAGCTCACATGTCTCTTGTGTCCATTTGGATGCTTGAACATCAGCTGCCAATGCATATTTTCAGCGAGAACAACAATACATTAATGAAGACCTGAAAAAAATTCGACTTGGGTTGACAGAAACCGAGTAGAATTCAGTTCCATCAAAACCCAGAAATCAAATGTGGCTAAATCGGACATCATAATGTCATGACACACAATTTCGCTATCTACGTCACTTAATTTTTTAGTGTCACTATTTTTAGGGTTCGAAGGCTGTGGATTTTTGGAATTTCTTCCTGACGTTTCACAGGCGCAAGTGGCTAGCTTCTTCAGAGGTTTATACATTCTGGATTACTATCAGATAGTACTATCCGATGGATTACTATCGGATAGTAATCCGTCAGACAGTATTATCCGATGGATTACTATCAGATAGTAATCCGAATGTATAAACCTCTGAAGAAGCTAGTCACTCGCTCCTATGAAACGTCAGGAAGGAATTCCAAAAATCCATGGCCTTAAAACCCGAAAAATAGTGACACCACGGTCGCGAAAAGCTTAACCATTTAATCAATTATTTGGTTATCCAATGTTATTTCTTTGAACAGAACTATATTTATTCATTTATGGGCTCAAAACCCATTTCATTTAATATACAATCAAAAAAGGTACCAAATAAATGAAAAAGTCATTACACGAAAATACAAATGAGAAGACAAGCAACCAATACAAAACCATAGACACGTGTTTCGGGCTTTTGGCCCATCACCAGCATGGTGCAGCCAAGTGTGAGGATGGGCAACACTTGCGTTACCCAATATAAAACTATTAAGCCATTAAGAGAGTCATAGTTACGACCGCACCGGGGGGCCGGTTAGGCCCCCCAGACGTACCCTGGCGTTGGATGCGATCGGGCGTGGAGGGGTGGATTTTCGGGAAATCCTTGCGGGTACCGCCCCTCACCCCACACCAACAGGATTTCGCAGGGCTTCCTCCCGCTCACCGAACCCGGAATTGCTTCCTTACATCTACTTAATGTGGCTAACCAAGAGACAGGACCATCGGCAGCGTTCGACCGAACGTTCGTACAAGTTAACTAAGCTCTTCTTTCGCCAGAGAGTGCTCGCGTCGCACACCTGCCCCCGCCAGCCATGCCAAATCAATTGGGAATATGGTCCCGGAAGTGGCCGGCCGGGGTCCTAAGCTCGGATACTAGTAGCTCCGTCCAACCGGGTTCCGACACCTCAAGCGTCTGCCTTGGTGCCCTCCAAGGCTAGACTCGGATACTAGAGCCCGAAAGGACCGCAAGCCCCGACACCTCGAACGCTTGGATCCGTACAGAAGCAGGCGAGGATCACGGAACGGCATAAGCCGTCCAGTGCCTCATAATGGGGCTGCAATGCACCCATGAATGGATTACCGCAGCCCTGTATCCCTTTACCCGCTAGCGGAGCCGCTGTCCCTAAGAGGCCAACGCCAGTTGGAGATGAGGCTCACTAGCCTCCAGCCGCGAGCGGGCACTCACCTCCCCCCTAGAACTCATGTTAGGAAAGTTCCCTTTCCAACGTTTGATGAGTAGCCGTCGAGGACTCTCACGAGCAACCTCTACCACACATCATATGTCGAAGATGTCGCGCCCATTACCCGTATAGGTGCGGGATAGGGCGGTTCATCAACAACTTTTGGGTGTACGCCGTGTGGTCTGCACCGCATACCCTTACGTTACCCCAAGGGGCACTCATGTTAGGAAAGCTACCTTTCCAGCGTTGGATGAGTAACCGCCGAGGGCTCTTGCGAGACACCTCTCCCACACATCTAGCTTGAAATCGGCCAACGCCTGTTGCCCGCAGATGCGGGATAGGGTGGTTGACCGATAACTTTACTGGGTGAGTGCCGTGTGGTCTGCACCGAGGGACTGTCAAACACCCATAAGAGAGAGACAGTGATCCCCCGCCACTCACCCCCATCATCATCTAGGCTCTACTCAGTTTAGAGTAGATCCTAGTCTGCTATGTGTGCTGTGTTCCACTCTAAGTTCGTACTGGTCATTCTGTTGTTCGGGGCCCATGTTTATGTTATTTTAGCAGGTATCTGGTTTGCCTGACCGAGTAGGTACCTGAGTTATTTTCAGGTATTTTGCGTGACATCCATGTTCTCCATGTTTGTGGTAGTCTCTGCGAATCATCTCGCTTGTTAAGGCAGCTGGGCCGTTTTTCAATTTCGATTGCTTCCCGAATTATCCTGGCCTGAAGATTTTTCTCCTTCATAGAAATTCTGCAAGTGATATCACTTCATAGAAATTCTGCAATCCTTCAATATCCAACAAACAGACATCCTTGTCAGCTTTGACGTAGCATCTCTTTTCACAAATATCCCAGTATCCAAAACTTTGTTCCTTCTCAAAACGAAACATCAAATCCCACAAGATACGATCAGCCTCATCAACTGCATGTCCTGCACATATTTTCGTTTCCAGGACAAATTCTACAAACAAGTCAATGGGTTCTCCTCTCACTCCAGTCCTTGCAAACCTCTTCATGGAGGACTTCGAAACCAGAGCCATTGACACGTCTCATCTCAAACCCACGTGTTGGCTCCGATACGTGGATGATGTCTTCCTCATATGGCCCCATGGATCCGAAGATCTTCATGCATTCCTGAACCACATCAACTCCTTAAACCCCGACCTAAAGTTCATAATGGAATTTGAAAATAATAACTCACCTTTCCTGGACCTAGACGTTCTCATCACAAAGTCCAACAACTCCTTCTACACACTACTGCCTACCGAAAACCTACCCATACTAACCGCTACCTCAATGCCAAGTCCCATCATCATCCTGCCCAGCTGAATTCCCTCATACAACGTTCTATAAGACTCACTGACAACCACAATAGATCTAGGGAACTAACTAAACGAACTCAGCCGCCCTTCACCAAAACGACTATCCCGTCTTCCAAATACAAAGATTCATCCAACGACAGCAAACACAAACCCCACCCCACGAGTTACCCGAGGAACAGACAACCAGACAAAAGCTTTTCTCCCCTACATCCATGGAATCACTGACAAAGTGAGCCGATTTCTGAAGAAACATAACGTTAAGACAGTATTCACAGCCAACACCCAAATCTCCACTATGTTAAGAACACCCAAGGACACGATTCCCAATGAAGCACAGGGCATATACGAAATACCATGTTCAAACTGCCCCAGAACTTACACCGGCAAGACCAATTGAAGAATTTCCAACAGAGCCTATGAACATGAACTAGCTGTTCGCAAGTCAGATCCAGCATTATCTCTCTTCAAACACCACCAGAAAACAGGCCACACAATAAGCTTCAAAAACACCAAGACCATTGCTACGGAGAAAAATCTTCAGGCCAAGATAATTTGGGAAGCAATCGAAATTGAAAAACGCCCCAACTGCCTTAACAAGCGAGATGATTCGCAGAGACTACCACAAACATGGAGAACATTGATGTCACGCAAGATACCTGAAAATAACTCAGGTACCCGGTCAGGCAAACCAGATACCTGCTACAATAACATAAAATGGGCCCCGAACAACAGAGTGACCAGTACGAACTTAGAGTGGAACACAGTACACATAGAACTAGTAACGAGATTTGGGGACAAGGGAGATTACGACCTCGTCCTCGAGTCATGTAAGTACAAATCTAAGTGATTCTTGAGAATGACTCCAAAGCAGGAGTCGAAACGATGAAAATTACAGGCGCGGTTCAATATATATATATATATTCGGATAGTACTGACGATACTCAACAGCCTGTTGGGTATCGTCAGTACTGGACAGGCAGTCCCCGATTGAAGAAAAAAAGTACTTGATAAAAATAACTGTAAACGCAAGCGAGACATAAGTGGAACCACCTATTGGTGTGACACCCAAGTTTTTATGTCAGCATTGGTCGTTTGACCATTCATCCGACAACTGCATTAGCGATATTTGGGAAGCTTTCCTAGAGTACCACCAGAAAACGAATCCACGTTTCTAGAATTAAATAAAATCAAGAAAGAGTAATGTAGTCAAGCTGCTGGAAAATAATTTCATGAAAATAGATAAATAAAGATTAGTACTATTCCGATCATTCCCAATTTGATTTCAATTCAAGAGCCACATGTTGCAGATACCCGACGAAAAAAACAACAGCCATCCCTGCTTATGTCACTGAGAAAAAGCTGAAATGAAACCATAAGGGACCTGCGCAGTCTTCCGTTTGGAAGATTCGTTGCAAGTTAATTCCTATATATGAGGAGCTGAAATGAATTTCATTTGGTCAGAGTGACTGACAGACTGGTTTTGTAGTACTAGCTTCTCACACGTGCCGGGTGGGTCATTTCAGACGGAGTGAACCTTCTGAATATCCCGAACAAACCAAATTAATTTCAACTAACCATAAGCTCTGCCTGAAGTTGACTCAATGAGATGTACCACTTGCAGACAAGTCCAGAAGCAGAAGTGGGAGTAACGAACATATTCGAAAGAGGTGCATATGATATGCCCAAGTTCTGGTGAAAATACCAAGCGCTTGCCTCTCATGTGAGACCTACTATTTTGTAGGTACCTTTCAGAGGTACACTAGGCGACAACTGGCCATTATGACCATTAAACAGTGCTATTTTTTTTTAATTGGGGCAAGTAAATTAAGTCCCAGTCACGTATCTACAATAACTTTGTGATTGCTACTATTGAAACTTTAATAGTTATTAAAGTTTCTTTTCAGTGTAAAAAAAGGTTACTCTGGAGTGGAAAATTTTATATTTCCACTATCTGCACAACCCAAAATGTAGGGCATCTCAACAACAGTTACTATTTTATGAAGATAACAGTATCTGAAGATTTATAAATAATCAAATCACCACCATTTAATTATTCAATTTAATAAAGTCGAACAGAAATTGACATTTGCATATCGAAGTAACCATCTCGAAAGAGAAAATTTTTCCCATTTTCCCGTCCCACTTTTTTGTACAGCGTTTCATCAGGAAAGATCCTAGTCTTAATCAGTATCTAAATTTATAAAAGCATACAAGACTTTCTCACAAACTACCCCCCACTCAAGTTGTTTTCACTTCCAAGAGTTTCACACTAATCACTTTTAACTGACAGCTTAGGCTGAAACTCATTTTCTACTTCAGTGCTATGAAAACATTTTTTCAGTTCAATTTAGTAAGAAAATAAAAAATGGTGAGACAATTTTATTCAATAATAAAAAAATAAACAAGAAAAAAAAATAACTGCTACACCTTGATTTTCTTTATTTGTAGTAACATTCCATTACTGTCATTAGAATATCACAATGTATCTTCATTGAACTGGAACTACTTATTACTAGAATTTGCCATTTCACTAGGAGAGTCTAAGCCATATCTGAAAAAAAAACAACACATTTTACATAAATTCAACAAATCTTGATGTTAAAAACTTATCAAAGTAGAATCACTATCCCATTAGACCTTTTGTATATTACCGATAAAATTGAGAAAACTCACTATTTCTGATTTTACATTGTTGTACAGCTTCGTTGAACCCTTGACACAATGTCAAATCTGATTGTGTATTTGCACATTCCAAAAATTGTTTAATTTCCCATCCACAAGGTCCCGATGATTGGTCAGAATACTGTTGTCCTGCATATTGTTGCTGAGGGGCAGCTGGAGCAGCTTGTTGTGCTGGGGCTTCACTGGAACCCCCGCTGAATAGACCTTAAAAGAAAAATTTCAATTATATGCTATAAGTAGAGAATAATTACCCATTTTTTCGACTAGTGTCACAGTTATTAGATAATGTAATAATTATTTGCATCTAGTAAACAAGTTACATAACTATAACCATTTTATAAATACTGCTTGGAATCAATGATTTTTTTCAAAACATTTAATTGGCATCTCAAACACAATATAGAATAGATCCAGTAATGGAAAAGATTTTGGTTGACGTTTAGGAACATAACTTAATATTCCATTCAAATAAAAAAAAATCAATAATGAATGAAAAGAAACTAGAAAATAAAAAATTTTAAAAGATGATTCAATATCACTTGAGTGATTTGGTGGCATCCTTATTTTTTTGTCATGTTTTTTTAATAAACAAGTTTCATGACGTCAATTATATCACGCATCTAGCTATTGAACTATTAAAATTGTTCATTTTGACGACAACGAAATTAGTATAGATATGTCTAGCCCACAAAATAATACTACTTCACTTCAATGGCTGATTTCACATAGGACAAGTGAATGAATGCATTCCATTTTCTACCTCAAAAATAGTTCGCCAAACAAAAAAGATAGGAGACCATTTTAATGAGAAGATAAAAGGCAATTACAAAAACATGGAAGGGCAATGTTAACAGGGACACCACTGATGAACATTAAAAAACCTTCACCTTGGAAAAAATCTATTTTTTTGTGTACTTTGCATGTACCAAAATTGTGCAAAGTGGTTTCAGAGATATTAGGGGAGAATTTTTTTTGTTGAAATTCAACATCCTGCATCTCAGAAATAAAGCTTTGCGAACCTTTGTGAATTTTTTAAAGAATTAACCTTGAAATTGTCTAAGGATCGACACCCTTTGGGGCAACCTGAGCAAAAAAAATGAAATGTTTTGTTTTTCAGGTCATAATGATTACTTGCTCTTTTGTTATTTTTGCAGCAGGTTGAAACTCTCATTGAAATTGTAATTTATTCTGAATATTCTACACTTTGTGTTTTTAATGAATGAGTGACCACCTCCCCCACAGCTTCCTAGGAAATCGATTAAAAAAAATTCAATAAAATAAAAAATAGGACAAGTTCTTGACCGTGGTTTGTAGAATTTAATTAATTGACTTCAACCTTCTTCCACACAATTAAATATTGATAGTGGGTCAAGGGCAAATATATAGGCTATTTAAAAATATTTTGAATGAAAAATTCAAAACATTCATCTCTTCAAACCGGGAAATCTCATTAGTGATTTGTTACTGATTTGGACAGAATTTTGGTTCAAGGGACGCTTCTTCGGTAGAACTGGAATCTGCAGTGTCCCCCATCAGTCATCAGTCAGTGTTTTAGTCATCTCCTGATGATACTAACTTGGTTACAAAACGATTTCAGTGATTTATCAAAAAATCCGTATTGAAACTTGAATAAATCTGTTGCATTTAATCCAATACCTATCATGATATTAAACAGGGAAGTAGTTGTTAATGATCATATTACCATTAACTCAAATTTCTAAAAAGTTTTGAGTATTGATCAGTATCAAAAGTTATTTATTTTTTCTGGGTTAACCCTAACTAACTTGATGCTCCAAAACATTATCATGCATAGTGCACGTGATCTCCCAGACAAGGCTGCTTGTGCAGACGCACTGAGGAACAACCGAACTTTTATTTCATTTTTTTTAATTATATACAGCTGGATATTAAAAAGTCTTTTAGGTGGAGTGTAGGGACACAAATTAGCAGTTTCTTCAGCCGTATAAATACTTAATAAAATACCGTTTATGTACACACCACAGACGTTAAAACGTAATTGACCACTCCAACACTGTAACAATGAATTCCGCCAGCCGATTGCAGTTAAATCTGATTGGCCAGCATAAGGAAGCTTGTTAATTTTACCCAATAGATGCAAATGTGGTAGTGATCATGCTTTGATCATGAATTTATCATTGTTTGGGTTGCTTTTTTGTTGGATGCATATAGTATAGAAATTAATATATCACTGACATCAAAATGTCAAAAGAATGTTCAATATCTATCAATGTTCAATAGTTTTCTCTTTTATCCTTTTCTCTAGCAACAGATATTTCATAAAATTAGATCCTCAGATATACACAAAATGTCCCAAAGTGGATTTTGGAATATTCACAAAATACTCATTATGAGATATACTAAAACCAATAATGATTGAGAGTAGAAGTAAGCCCAGTTGACATCAAATCGGGGGCGTGCTTATTAATTTTTGAGAGGGTTAAGAATGAAAGAAAAATTCTTAGTACAATAAGTTAAAATATTCATACACATTTTTTATTTATTTCATTAAAACTTTGCAATATCGTAATTTACCTAATCGTTGTAGTCATTAGGTGGGCCTTATGAAAACGGTAGTAGGTACCAAATAAATTAACAATATTAATAATATATATATATATATATATATATATATATATATATATATATATATATATATATATATATATATATATAAACAGAAGTTAATATCGGACATAGCACTCATGAAAGTGGCAAACCATAGACACGTGTTTCGGGCTTTTGGCCCATCATCAGTATGGTGCAGCCAAGTGTAAGGATGGGCAACACTTGGTTACCAAAAGATAGAAATACAAATGCACGGAGCCACCAACAGGAGCCAACCGTACATTTGTGGTTTCAGTTGATAGATCTCGTGTTCACAAGAAAACTATCAAAATCACCACGGAGGCAGCTATAGCTACCTGCGTGACATCCGGGTCCAGGAAATTATACAAATATGAAAGTTATTGAGTGTCTTGATATATAAACAGAAGTTAATATCGGACATAGCTCCGTGCATTTGTATTTCTATCTTTTGGTAACCAAGTGTTGCCCATCCTTACACTTGGCTGCACCATACTGATGATGGGCCAAAAGCCCGAAACACGTGTCTATGGTTTGCCACTTTCATGAGTGCTATGTCCGATATTAACTTCTGTTTATATATATATATATATATATAATAATAATAATAATAATAATATTTATTCGTTCATAACGATCATAACATGATGACATAGAACAAGTCAATAATAAAAATAAAAAATAAATATGATAGATAAAATAAAATAAAATCTAAATATATAGATAGAAAACTCCGTTGATTGAAACAGTCGATTATATGATTGAAACCGTAGGTACATCAAAATTAAATATAATTATGAACTGAGCCACATTTGGTAATTGTGTTGGCATTCTAATCAACCCATGAAGGCATTAACCAATTATACATTACATATGATCTTTCAGATACTCATCAACAGAGTAATAGGCTTTGTCAATTAAAAGTTTTTTCACATACTGTTTGAATTATCTCAGCGACATTTCTCTTACATGAGTTGACAATTTATTAAATAATTTGATACCCATATAAAAAGGACTTGATTCGGTCCTGGCCAGTCTGTGAATTGGTATTTCCAATAAAGTTGAATTTCTTGTACTGTATTTGTTTCTATTCAATGGAGCAAACAATTGTCTGTCTGATTTTACAAACATCAGTATCTGGTAAATATAAATGCAAGGTAAGGTTAAAATTTTTAGCATTTTGAATAGTTCTTTACAGCTCGTGCGTCTACTTACTCTTTGAATATTTCTGACAGCTCTCTTTTGTAAAATAAACACCTTTTGCGCTTCACTAGATAAACCCCAAGCTGATATGCTATATGAGATTAAAGAGTGAACATGTGCATGATAAAACATAAGTAATACAGACTTGTCCACAATTTTATTAAGTTGATACAGGCAATAGCACATTGGTGATATTTTTTTGCACATTTCATGAATGTGATGATTCCACTTACAATCTTCTGAGAGGTTAAGTCCCAAGAATTTAACTGATGTTACTTGTTTTAATGAACCATTTGATGCTTTTAAAAGTAAGCTGTGATCATACCCTTTTGGTGCATAACTAAATCTTACAAAAGAGGAATTTTTATCATTGCAAATTAATTTATTTTTGGAGAACCAATCCTGTGCTTTCAATATTTCTATATGAGCAGAGTCAACTGTAGCCGAGATGTTTGGTCCATTTACTAGTAAGGTTGTATCATCTGCATACATTACAACATCACCTGCAAAATCATTGACATATATTATATAAAGCAATGGTCCCAGAATAGAACCTTGTGGCACTCCCATGATATAATTACAGTGAATAGACTTAAACTTGTCTATCTCAACATATTGTGTTCTATTGCCCAGGTAACTTTCAAACCATTTATATGGAATGCCCCTAAATCCATACTTTTCTAATTTATCTAGTAGGATTTTATTGTTAACCAAATCAAATGCCTTACTAAGATCCAAGAAAACACCCAGGGTTCTCTTTCCTTCATCTAGATTATTATATAGTTCATTAAGAAATGTTATTATGGCATGCGTTGTTGACCGCCCTCTTCTAAAGCCAAATTGATTTGCATTAAAGAGTTTATGAAGATCAAAAAAAGAAATTACCATGTGTGCCACACACTTTCCATAAACTTTTGCAAACACACTGGGAACAGTGATGGGCCTGAAATTTTCAACCTGAGTTTTATCACCTGTTTTATGTATGGGTTTTATTTTACCGACTTTCAGAATTTCAGGGTAGATTCCTTCCTCCAAAGAGCTGTTAATCACACAAGTTAATGGTTTAACAATATATGTTGAACACTTTTTTAACAGACAAGAGCTAATATCATCATTACCAGTAGTATGTGTAGTTTTTAGATTACTTATTATACGTGTTATATCTGTTTCTAGAGCAGGTTTGAAGGAAAAAGTAAAAGGATTGAAATCTTTAAGTGTGAGTTCATATAATGGTTCTTTTATATTGTTCGAAAGTATTGTTGGAATACTATTAAAATACTCAGCAAAATGATTTGTTATTATCTGGGTGTCCTGAACAATATTGTTATCTATATTCAATTGAATGGTATTCGATCTCATCTTTGAATTTTTATTTGTTCCTATTATATTCCAAGCAGTTTTGGCTTTATTTTTAGAGTTGGCAATCAGGCTATTATTATACTTTTTTTTGCTACATTTAACAGATGTTTGTATAGTTTCTTATATTTTTTATAATACGCTTTGAAATTTTCATTTCCTGTTAGAGTTAGGGCATATATATTCTTCAAATTTTTGCCGGAAATTAGTAAACCTTTTGTTAGCCATGGTTTTTTATATATATATATATATATATATATATATATATATATATATATATATATATATATATATATATATAACACTTTTTTTCACTATTGGGTTGCAGCAATTGATAAGTGAACTCTTTATAGCTATTCTCAAGCTTTCGAGTAACTTAAACTCATCGTCAGGGGTACTAGAAAATACAAATTACAAATTTTTTATAATAGAATATAATATAAATGTAAATGTACAAATTTTCGTCTAATCTTCAACCTCAGATTCGTCACTGTTGCTACTGCTATCATCAAAGTGAATTATGATTGGTTCAATACTGTTGTCTATGTCCCACATTTTTTGCTCCTCTTTTGAAACATGCTGCATGCATTTCTTCCAGTCTTCTGCAGAAACAGTTCGAATAGCTTATTGTAGGTGATGTTGCACGTTCACTAATTTAAATGTTCTGTTTTCTCGTGCCACATATCCTTTTACTTGCGCCCAGATTAATTCTATTGGGTTTAATTCGCAGTGGTATGGTGGTAACCTTAAAACTGTAATTCCACGACTTAACGCCATTTCATCCACTGCGAATTTTTTATATTTGTCTGTGTGTAATTTTGTTAGCTGAAGTAGTTCTGCCTTTAAACAATCTTTGTTATATTGGATGTTCTCATTATTTACCATTCTTGAATTGCTGCTTTTTTCCATGATTGTTTCGGTAATGGTTCTAAATGTCGACTATGGTATGGGACATTGTCCATGACGATGACAGACCCAGGTTCCACAAGTTGAATGATGCCTTCAAACCATTTTTCAAACAACTCCGCATTCACACCTCCGCATTCATCTCTTCATGATAGTCGCCTGTTTTCTTAGATTTAAATATTAATTCACCATTTGGTAAAAATCCACTGTCGCTTCCTATATGCGTAACTATCAGACGACTACCTTTTCCAGATGGCTGTTTTAACCCAACTGACAAACCTTCGAAAAGGCTTGTCGTGCACTTGTTATATTACCATCCTGCCATACTTTTTTGACCGTATGTCCTTGGTTAACCCATGTCTCGTCCATGAAGTACAATTTTTTTTGAGCTTCCGAAATTCGTCAATTTTTCTTAGATAGTTTCTTCTCCATGCTATTATTTCTTGACGTTCAATGAGAATGCTTTTCCTGTCAACTTTTCCGTACGTAAATTTCATTTCGTGTACAAGTTTCCTAAAAGTTTCTTTACCCATTTTTGGGACCTATTCATGATCGCTAAGTGCCTTCAGAACTGTTTGTAGTGTGGGCAGCTCATTTCCGAAAAAGAAACTGTGAATAGTTCTGCGTATACTGGTTTTGGCTTCTTCATCAACTGTGATTTTTTTCGTCCACTACTAGTTTTTGGCGTTTGTACGTCCCCATGAATTTCTGCTTCTCTTAGTATTTTGTAAATCGATGATTTTGGTACACCGGTATAATCAGAGCACATATTAACTAATCTTTTGTAATTGTGGAACTTAATGATGTAGAAATGCCCGGTTGGTTATTCGGAGGTACACACGTAGAATTACAGCACATATGCACAAAGTCATCTTTTGGTGGCTGATGATCTCTTTCAAGACAATGAAATACTCGCAGTACAATTTGTTTTTCTCTTACTGACCGAGACTCCGGCCGTTTTACCTTTTTCGACGTGGAAGGCCCGACCATGTCTCCCATTTTTTGAGTAGTTTGAGAACGGTGTAGAAATATAATTATGTAACGCTTAAACACTTATTAGCACTATTATTTTCACCAATTGTTATCACAACACGTCGATTGCTGACTAACTTAACTGTAAAACGTACAATTCACGCTGTATAATTCACAAACCAATGATACGCTCATGGCTGCAAGTACATTAGTGTGAGGACTGCAACGATGAGATGGAAGTTACGATAAAGTGACAAAGACAGAAATATCGTTGTGTACAGCGTTGCCACTAGTTGTAATAAATATCTAACACTATACAGAAAATAATGAATTTTAACTGATCAGTAATCAGGAAATGTATAAGTATTACTCATTACAAGCTCATTACTGATTTTTGTCATAAATAATACCTTTTAATCGTACTAGTATTGTGTATTATCTATAATTTGCCACAACCTACAACTCTACTGCTTACTATATTTTGATTCTGCTATAAACTGGTAACGTAAAATTTAGATATGACAACGCGCTTTACTCTCAATCATTATTGGTTTTACTGTAGGTAGATTTGAAACCTCTGGCGCAAAATAAATTTTATGGAAACATTTTACCCTGCACCAAAATTAAAGCATGAATCTCCTGATGATGCTAAAACTATTACTATTATTTCATTTCATTTTTATTTGTCTCAAGAAAATTTTACATTTTATAGACACGTCCAAACCTCAACCCAAATGAATCTCCTGATGATGCTGAAACTATTATTATTATTTCATTTTTATTTGTTTCAAGAAAATTTTACATTTTATAGACAAGTCCAAACCTTAACCCAAATAACTAAAGATAGATGACAGAATAATTTGTAGTCCTGGAAATATAATCGAGGTTGACAATAATTGTGATATGGGATATTGAAGAATAAGAACATATATGATCTACATACAAGATAAAATACACTTTAAGGGATGACTAAATATGAATATATATAAAATGTAAAATGTATGAAATGCGTATAAATCTAAATGTATAAAATATATGAAGTATGATGTATAAAATGAAAAAAAAATATCTGAAATGTATAGAATGTCAAATGAATGAAATAAAGATAAATGTATGAATATATACGGTAACAATAAAATAGGAAATTACATTCTATCACTGTGATTATCCATGAACAAATGCCGATTTTCAGTTTTCTGAGTAATTTCTTGAAAGTTGTAAATTCAGTTACTAGATAAGATACATTTCAATTTGGATTTGAATTTTTTTGGAGGTAAATTTCGAATATGAGATGGTAAGTTGTTATAGAGTCCCGTATCAATTTTGGTGGTTATTTGAAGCCTTGTTTTTAGTTCAACTATTCTGGTTTTGAATCTTGTATCATATTCATATATCTCTTCACGAGTTTTATAGCATTCAATATTACTTTTAATTATATTAGTTTGTGGTATATAATTAAGGCATAAATAGTCATTATTCCTAAAGCCAAAAATAAAGGCCTACAACTAGCCTCCCTATTTGACTTTTAAATACATCTTATGGCAAACTTTTGTAAAATTAGTAGTTTAACTATGTGTGTTTGAGCTGCATTACTCCAAGATTACTCATTATGCCTATAACTCAACTTCAATTTAATGCTTATTTGACCAGTGGTATTTAGACAAAAATGTTTTTATTCATTTAATACAAGTGATTATTTGATGGACTTTATTTGAATTATTCTTCAATGTTTTGTGTAATTTGGTTGAAACCTGAGGATGTTATCCATGCGAAGCCGAGAAGGCGATGCTATCTCTAAGAAGCCGAGGCGGTGGTGCTATCCGTATGAAGTCACGACGGAGGTGCCCAGAGTGAGAAGCTGGGTACTGGTCACTAGTTCTCAATAAATTCAAACATTTTCGAATTAAACTTTATATAATGTGAAAGGTTTGATAAATTGAAGCAATTGAATAGATTCCCCACTTAACATAGTTACCCAATGAATAATAAAAATCTAGAATAATTAGAGCAAACTGGAATAATCTTCAATTCAAAAGTTGATGATCTACATTTCCAGCTTCAGTTTGGATACATCCAGCCATATCCGGGTTCACTATATGAACGGTTTTCCAACTGTCAAATGTAGTCGCACAGCTGAGACTTGAAAAAGTTTTGCGCGAGTACACTTTCAATAATCAACTGGGTAACTATTTTCAACCATACCAGAATCGTTCGAACTGCAAACCTGAATAAGCATATCTTTACATACCTGTCATTGCATGACCAACTGTGTGTCCTATTGCTGAACCAACTGCCACTCCTCCAGCAGTGGCTGCCATTTGTCCAAATAAACCAGGCCCTTGTGAAGGAGCCGGTGCTGGAGGTGCTGCCTGAACATGGGCTGGTGGAGCGGGAGCAGGGGCTCTAGCCGGAAGGGTTGTTCTACACAAATGATAAAAAATGAGGAAAGGTAAACGTATGCTCATACATATAAGAATTTCAAAGTGCACATAAGGAATTCAACAACAAAACATTATGGTAAACGGTACTCCTAAAATGTTTTGAGGAACTTGTTTTATCAGTCTATTAGCTCTAGTTGCACAATAGATTGGTCTCCCTATGAAAGAACAAAAGCTTTTATATATTGTTATAAATTTTCTATAACAAAAAATATAATAAGACTGAAAAATTGCCTTGGCGTTTTTTTTGGAATTGTTGATTGTCCTTTATACTTCATTCTGCTGGAATTTGAATGATTTTTTTCTTTCAATGGGAAAACTTTACAGTAGAATCGTGTTTGAGAATGATTTAATATACCTACTAGTTGTTGCCCGCGGCTTCGCCCCCGTAGAATTTGGTGGTTGTAGTACTAGTTAGTACTATGTTGCTGTATCGCTGCTGTTCTAATGTTTTGACAGAATCAGAATCAACTAACTTAGGCGTGCGCAGCGTTATAGAACAGTGCTTTCAAAAAATTGTTCTACAGCGCCATCTAGTGGCGAGTTACAGAAAAACTGATAGCCTAAAAACCTCTATGAAAAATGACTTATACATGTCAAGTTTCATCACGATTGGTTGAGCGATGTAGAAGTTTATCACTTACCAACCAACAAACAAACATTCATTTTTATATTAATACTAGTTGTTGCCCGCGGCTTCGCTCGTGTAGAATTTGGTAGTTGTAGTACTAATTAGTACTATGTTGCTGTATCGCTGCTGTATATTATATAATATACATTAGATAATATATAATATTAGATTAGAACATTAAGTTGAATTTAAAAGAATATAAATGTACTAATGAATCAAGTTAGCAATTATCTTCATTAAAGTGAACATATTAGGAAACAAAATCATTCACAACTCTACACATATTTTTTCAGGGGTTGCATTCATCAAAGAATGATAATAATCTAGTACATACATCTAGTGCTTTCAATTTTACATAACTGACAGATAACACCTTTTTTTTTGTTTTTCACTTGCAAATTTGTTTTTGATAGGTTAAGTACTCAGAGTATAAGATAACAGGGTGTTCTTGATCACATGACTCACCTAACCATACGAGCAGAGTATGGTTAGGTGAGTCATTGAAAAATTTTGAATTTATCATATATAAGAAACTATATTCCTTTTCTTTACAAAACATTTTTCAGTTGATCAGAAGGGTTTCTGCCAAACTAAATTATTGGAAACAAATTCCTTGAGTTTGACAATATAGGAAGAAAACTCAAATAGATTGTATTTTACCTAGGATGAGGAATGCCTACTGATAACCTGAAACTGTTGCTCTTTTAAATTAATAACAATTGTCCAGAAAACTATCATCAGATTACTTGTTATATACTGACAACTTTGAAATATCTACAACTGAAGCCGTTAGTTCTTGGAGGTTTTAAGTTATTTCTGTTTCGAGATTGCCTATCTGTTTTAAAATCTGTTTTTCCGTTAATCAGCTATGTACCCACTAAATCAATTTGGGTCAATATAAACAAGAATTGTGTAATTATTGTACATTGATATAGTTGAGAGAGCTACTTGGTTCCTAGATAGCAAACTTCGTTTCGATATATCTAAATGCAAAGATGTGACTTTCTATAGGAATAAAGTGACTACCCTTGCTTATATATGTAATGAACACTCCTGATGAAGCTATTGTACAGTGAAACAGGTGTCCATAGCGTTACTTAATTCCATTATATACAATAATATAAATCAATGGGAGTGTTCACCCATCATTCTTTTACTTTAGTGAAATGTGTGACCACTCTTATTGATTTACATTCTGACAATTATGTGATGCCATTGGCGGATACTTGATGAAAACAAACAAAGAAGTCAAAATATATTCAAGTAATAATTTATTGTGAAATTTTCACTGAACATTTTACAAAACCGCAACACATGTTTTCCTATACAGTTTGAACACGCTATTGTATCAGTTATTCAGTGAAAATCCCACAATAAAGTGCTACTTGAATATATTCTGACAACTTTGTTAACGTAAAAGTTTGATATACTGTGATAGAATCCTGAAAATTACAAGTCATATTGACAAAATCATAACCCAAGTAAAGGTCAATATTTCTGAAGACACATGACACATCATACAGTGGATCATGAAAGGGACTATACAAAAAAATTTGAGCCTGTTTCCTTGATTGAAAATACAATAAGTCACAAGTAATACATTATTAGTTAGGATTATTTTTGGAAACAAATTGACATCAAAACTACGAAAAAGATTTTTTTACCTGGGAGCTGGAGCGGACCTCGGAGTTGGAGACGACCTTCCTCTTCTAGGCATTTTGTTTTATTTTTATATCTTATTCTTTATATGAATTGAACTTCTATAATATATAAACTGTTACGCAACTAACCGATTCACTTTTTGCAGTACTCCGTCTTACCGACTTATATAGAATTAAACTTCTGACGTAAAATTTCTGGAAACGTCGAATTTCATAACATTCGAAATAAACAACACAAAGGTTACTTTGAGATATTGCGTCTTAGTAAGAAATAGAACATATATTGTGTTTCTTAGATTGCAACGGCTAGTGATGTGTAACTGTCACTGTGTAGCAGTGACACAGAACGCAAGAGTTACCTTACACACGTTTAATTCTCAATTAATACATGTCATGTGACGATTCGTGACATATTTTAATAATAATATAGATCTGCTCTGTATTTGGTATTTACGAGAACTAGCAAAAAAATGTGATCGGTTTATCAGTTAGCGTTTAGTACTTTTTAGTGTTGCATCATTTGTCATCGAGAGGGTACTACCAACATTTGTTTTCCAATTTCCAAATGAAAAGGGAGGTTTTGTGATACAACAACTGTTTTATTTTTGGAAATCGAATCAGACGTTCCTCAGTAATTATCAGTTGTATAATAATTTCAGGAACTGATAACAAACTATACATATTTTAATGTTAATGTATTCAAAACTCACTTTAGTTTGTCCTAATATTAGAACATTCAGCATTCACTTCCTGGCAATAATGTAACTCGTTTCGTACATGATTTCGTATATCATGAAATGATTTTGGCTTAAATTTGGCCAGAGCGCCTCAAAAATTATATACGTGTAATAGACTGCATATGCGTGATGCGGATGATGAACAGTTTGAAATTTCATTGGAATAAACTGGGTTGGATTTTAAACACATTTTTTTTAACTGTGATTTTTATTGTATGCAGATTCCTGAAACTAATAATACTTTTATAATTACTGAGATACAGCTGATTCGATTTCGAAAAATGAAATAATGTATTAATATCCAACAAGGTACAACCTGGAAAAAAAAGTTTGTAGCGTGCTTTTGCTGACGAATTATGCAATACTATACTAAGTACTGAAAATAATGAATTTTCACGTAAAGATCCGTTTGAAACATAAAAGAGAGCAAAGCTATTTTGTAAAAAATATATATAGTGTAATGAGTAATTGAGAATGTATGCCTTTTTAACTCGAAAGCGGGGCTCTTATAAAGATTTCAAGGGATGAATATTCTTCATCCTAACGTTTTTCTTTTCAGAGCGTGTGCATGAAAGTATCAAACATGTTTTTTACCATCGATTTATTTTTTATTTATTAATCATCACCGGTTCTTGTTCATTTCATTAAACGTATCATTGTTGCATGATCAGTCCCTACAACATTTGCTATAGCCAGAAAACACATATATTCGTGCTTTGTGGTTACAGCATCATAGAACTACCCTAACCTTTGCCGAATCATAACTCTTTGAAACTGGTATATCGGTTATGTCATTTTCCAACATTTTGAATGTTTTCCCTTAAACTCCATCATCCAATATCTATTTGGTAGGGGTGGTTACACAATTTAGTCAACCATATTTGGGAGTCCGCCATATAATGGATTCAGAGTGAATTATTTTTTGTGTTCGTTTCAGAAAACTCTTTCATTTGGTACCCATATTATGAGGATGTATAAAAATCTAGTCCACCATTTTGGTCGGTCCGCTATATTGGATCTGAAGTGACGTTATGTTATTTTTTGAATTCTTCTCAGCCAATATTTTCATTTGTTCCCCATATATCATGTGGTACATATAAAACTTCTCCGCCTAATTGGATTTGAAGTTACTTCATGCTATTATTTGTATTCTTTGTAAAAAATCCTTTCATTCAATACCCAATAAATCATAAGAGAACATGAAAAAATAGTTCGGCTGGTCCACTATATTGGATTAAGAATGATGTCATGCTAGTTTTGAATTATTTTAAGCAAACCCTTTCATTCGATACCATATCACGAGGGTTCATAAAAAACTAGTCCACCTTTTTGGGTGCCATTATGAGGGTGCATAAAAAACTAATCTGTTGTCTTGGGCGGCCCGCAGTGTTGGATGTAGAATGGATTCACTTGCCTTTCCATCCAAACTAAACGTGTAAATGAAATTTTAGCTAAATCGGTTAAGAATTATTCCTTCAAAAGTTGCGAAATTTAACTCGAACTAACATACAAATATACATAAAATCAGATTTGTTGAAATATGTAAATTTGTCGATTTTGAAATTTTGGGTTATTGCACATTCTTAAACTTAACTACGGTTCACTTATGAAGACACATTGTGGATGATAATTTGGAGTAATATATGTTCGCAATTTCTTTAATTGATTTGTTTCAAGGACATTATTGAAACCATAGAAAAATTATAATTTTGTTTCTTCACTCATTTTCATTTTATTACGGTTCCGACCTTTTATTGACTAAAATCTTTGGACGTGGAAATTTGGAAAAGTTTCAAAGAACAGATGCACGGAATTGAATATGAGCACTAAAATATCGATTCAGACAAAAACTTACGAATAATTTCTTCCTCTAGGGGGCTGTTTTGTTCGCGGTGGAGGTTTCCATTGTTTAGTTGATGGAGATTTACTGTGTCCCATTTTTTCTTGAACAGGCAATTTTTCATAAATGATATTTTTTTTTTGATATTTGTCAAATATTTGATAGATGACTTTTCTATTTGACAATATATCAAAATTGAGTTTTGTTTGAATGCTTGTAAATTTTTTATTGAACATATATTTGATTAAAATATTTTCACCGTGGTAATAATGTTTGATTCGACTAATACTGGTAAAAGTAGTGGAACAAATGGTTACCATCCAATGGTAATAGGACAACTCCTTGAGATAATATATATTAAAGAAGAAAGGAATACAAATCATGAAATTATGGAACAACAAAAAGTAATTGGCTCTCCAGTGCAACTTTATTGATTCTATTGGCGCATTTGCTTTTTCAGCTGCAGGAAAACCCGGAAAAACTTGCAGATCTTGATTTACCAATGTCCTCTCTTTCGTAAAACAAAATCTCCAAAGGCTTCAATAAATTCAAGACATCGTCTTTGACTAATGCGTAATAATGACCAGATTCAACGCCAGAACCACAGTGAACAATGAATGCATAAAGATTATAATAGTGGTCTGCTAGATTAAAGTGTTCATCTATTTCGAACCTTCGTAAGAGTTTAGCGCTTTCGTCAGATTGAAGGTATATTTTATAGTAATTCTTTAAATAATTTTAAACAAACTATAAAGACAAAAACTGGTATGGAACTCGTAACTGTCAATTGTTGAAATTGGGTTTCAGAGTTTCCGTGCTTTGATTTGTTGTTCATAAGAAAAAATCCGCAAGAGTTGAAACATAAAATATAACCATTTCTCACATTATGGATACATGGGTGCGATCACGAAGTGGTATTTATAAATAAATGTACCTTAGTTTTGCACTTTATGTTTTCAAGGAATGCTTTGCGTTTGCGTTGCATTTGCGTTACTCAATCCATAAATCAGTTATTCATTGTGTAGAATTCTTCTGTATGATATCTGTTTCAACTCTATCACGAAGTTAAGAGAACTGTGTAATTTGATGTTCAAGTTGACGCTTTTCTCTTGGTTGAAGCATTGAATCGGAATTTTTCTTTTGAGTTCAAGAACTCGCCCTTTTCTATAACATTTTTAGCTCATTTTCATTGTAAAAATGATCAAAAAAAAGAACAGAACATTTTTTTTTTGAAAAAAAAATATTCAAATCACATTAGGTAGTTAAGTTATTGGGGTGAACTGGAAGTTTTCATTCTTTACATCTTTATGAAGTTTATCATTAGGACTGTTTTTTTTTGAGATTATGAAAATTCCCACACCGATTTCATCAGATGTCATATGTTTAACCTTTCATATACAATTCAGTCTCGATATCTAACATACAAATCACATCCAAATTCCTTATTGCATCTAACATAAAGCTGTAGTGACTAAGACAGACTTAATACTTGTGCGCATGCATTGCTTCGCCAATGATGATCTGATTGTAGTGCCCATACACGTAACCGTAGTGCATCTCATAGTAGTGCTTATACTCTAGTGCAGCCAGACATTGTTTTTAATCGACTTCAATTTACAGTTGAACTTTGTTTTAGCGTAAATCCAGGTGGGGTATGGGCCCGACTCAGACCCACTTCCGTGTGGCTTCACCTGTTATAGCAACATGATTCCGAAGCCATTATTGAAAAATAGAAGAAGAACCATTTGTTGAACACACTAACGCCCTCATCGGTAGACATTTTTCCTATTTATTTTTCATTCTTTAAATTGATGTCAATTAGTTTGTTGAAGTGAATTTATTGAGGGTCGTTAATTTGAAGTAATATGCCAAGGGAAATGCTTCCTTTCATGAATTTACGGATGAATATAATTCTGTACTGAAATTCCCAATGATGTGACAACTTTTTTAAATTCAGTGTATTTATAATTTTCATTTCTGTTTTGTTTGTTTGCATTGGTGAGTAGCTACCATAATTTGGAATAGGTTTCATCCTGAAGATATTTTTTATGGAAAAAACTATTGTAGGTGACACTGCCTACAGTCCCAGATTAATATTTGAACAAGTAGCTCTTTATAATAAATAATATGTGCTGTATATGTAAAACGTAAGTGTAGTTGTTTCAAATTATAACTTTTTTTTTCTGTAATATTTTGTTTTCAGGATTACATGCATATCAACTCTTATTTGCCTGATTATTTTAGTGGCTATAATTACTGGAGTGGTATATTTGGTACTTTATTTAAAAAACAACAATATTATAAAATTTTAGATGTTGCCAATTGAACATTTTTTACTGAAATAAAAGATGTTTTACAAATTCTTAGTGTAATTTTCAAGTTCCTACCTAAATAGTAAAGATGATATAAAAGGAGGAAATGTAATCAAAAAATGTGGAAAAAATATGATAAATTTCATACCTTTGTGCATATCACTAATAAATATATTTTAGCAAAACACAAATGATATCTGTTGTACTTCTCACTGCTTTTTTTAGTTTATATGAATTTCAAAATGTTAACAGAAAAGTTAGAATTTAAAAGAACAACATTTACTATCCACTGCATCCTTTGAGATGAGGAGAGCATGCTATGCATACAAGTATCTTGATTGTCATGAAGAAATTCTTTGAGAAAATTCAACAAAAGTACTGAACTTTGGAAATATTTTTTTTTTATTTCGAAACTGATCCTGCCACAATTATGTACCCTGAAGATGTTAATATGGATGCGTGATATTGTTGTGTTGATAAGACCAGTAGAGTAGAATACAGAACTACTTTCTTGGTTATTTCTACACTGGTCCCGAAGTAATACTCTGAAACCAGTGTGTAGAGAACATTCAATTAATTTCAGTATAGTACCGCTGCTGTTGGACGAACAAGAAGAATATGTAAGAATTAACTCTGTGAAGAAACTTGCATCACAAATAATAATAATAATATTTATTCAGTTTTTATCATCTATAGATGACATTGACTATGTCAAAACGTGTACAAATATAAAATAAAAAATACAATATCTGTGCACTTAGAGACACAATATACAATTTACATAGATAATTTAATATAATATATAATAGTCAAAACCAAAAAGAATCTGTTATTTATGTTACAGCATCGTTAGTAAAATCTTCTTAAAATGATTTATCAAGAAACAGCTCTTTGATTTGATAGTTATACTGTTTTAGAGCCAAATTTTTTATCGTACTTGGAAGTTTATTATAGAATTTAATGGCCATAAGTCTGAGACATGATTCAGATACAACTAATCCGTGTGTTGGCACTCCCAACTGTAGGAAATTTCTAATATTATAATTCTTATTACCATTAAGAGTAGGAAAACTGGTTATATGTGATTTTACATATTTTAATATCTCATAAATGTATATACTTGTAACAGTCAATATTCTGAGATTTTGGAAGATGTTTGAAACTTGTCTTTCTAGTAACTCTTGCTATATACCTTATTGTTCTTTTTTGAGTTTTGAGGATATAAGCCGTCGTGTTATCAGCCAGGAGAGTAGTTGTTTCAGGCAGGTATTTGCCAGATCCTACTACTTAGGAAAATTGGGAGAGGTGAATATTTGGTGTTTCATTCCAAATGTTTATTTTCTTAGTACACTTTTTAGTTCTTAGATAGACTACCTCTTAATTATATTCTCGATTTGATTCAGGAATACAAAAATATATCACAGTTGAAGCTAAATCCGGGCATTAGAGGGTATGTTAATAAAATAAATTTTGGTTATGTGAGGGAAATATACATAAATGAAAATATTCATTTCAAAATTGATTATAGACTTTTAAAACTATGTTTGCACTGTATTTACTGAATATATGAGAGAGATAAATCAAAATATCACTACTTTTCTTAAAGTATATTGAAAAATGGGTTTTCACGACACTTGTCATACTCTTTAACCCTTCTGTATCTTGTGAAAGATTGAATTGTTTTAATTTTCATTAATTTTTGTTTTTTATTTTTTTTTCTTTCAATTCATAAAGTATTCTTTCATAATTTTGGTATTTGCTTTCTAGTTGTGTATTGTTTGGATCCCTTTTTGATTGTAAATATATGTCAGTGATATCTGAGCTGTTGGCCACACAGTCCATACATTTTTCTCTTTGCAATGTGTGACACTGTTCATCACAGTTATTTGTTATAATAGTTTTTGTAAACATATTTTTATTTTAGTATAGAAAATAGCTAAAAATGAATTTCTGCAGGTACTCCAAATTTTTTGTCTGTCTGTTTTTGACAAATGTTTGAAATTTTTGAATTTTCACAGAAGAAATAAACCGTACTCCATTTGAATATGCTTGAGAGATGTAAAAAGCCATCGACCAGTCTCTATATTTCAGCCATACCTAAGTAGCTAGTGAATCTCATAGGTTATTTATGTTGGCACTATAAATGTTATATTAACTATCGTCAGTATTATTTTGCTAACGGCAAATCAACTTTCATCAATTTGTCCCTAAAAAAGAAAGGAAATATTTTCAAACAATTGAAATCCAATTGCTTTACTAGGAAGTTATGAAGAGGCTATCAGCATTGAAGTCAGTATACGTCTTGAATGTTTAGGAATATTGAACGATGAAAGAAATATGATTCTCCAATTTAACATCGATCATCAGAAATTAACTGGAAATATATCCAGCTTATGTCATTAATGTGTGTGTGTTAGCTCTTACAAAAGATACAGAATATTTCTGGCAGTGGTTTTAGATATATCTGTTTCTGTTTGAAAATCTGTTTTTCCGTTATTCAGCTGTCGCCCCCATACGAACGACAACTCTCAGAAGTTGAGAAACTTGTGCGAGCTAAGGACTAACGAGGTCTTACCTTTTAACGTGTGATTCCTAACACGTCATGTCAAAGTATTCAATTGTGTACAATAATGCATTTGTGAAATACTGATAAGTGCCTTTATTGAGCTTAAAGTATGATTACATTAAACTTAATGTCCATTGAGTTTCCGTTAGCCCTTTGACTTTTCACATGATATGAATAAAGACAATTGTCCTTAGACAATTTGAAGTTCTTAAAATTTAATGTAGGTGATTCTTATATAATTACAACTTCAGACTGGTTGATCATATGTATTTTTCATTTTAGGCAAACGGTAAGTACACACACGAAAGGCATATATTAATTCATGTACTGGCCTGTGTCATAGATGTGTGTCAAGAAATCCAACCCCAGTTCCGAACAGGACGAATGCTTCAGCTCCTGAAGTTGGCAATCAACATCCTCAGCACCACCATCAATATAACATATGTTTCACCGGAATTGTATGTAACAATATGGGAATTTACAGAAATATTTTTCTGAATTGTGCAGCAAATCATGAGTTACCAGTCTGCGATAACTACAAAGTGGATTGTTGGAACAATTTATGCAATATGTGTAGAAGTGGTTGGCTATTATGTGAAAATGTTGGTGATTTCCATCCTAAAGACAACATCCACTTCCAGGATTGTTGGTGGCTGAACAGTGAAGATCAGATGAAGAGACAAGAGATCCATGGTAACGCTATGAGGACATATATTCCATTGGTTATGGTACCACCTATCACAGCGAACACCAATATTTGAATAAAATGAGTTACTTAAATTTTACTAGTTTTTTTTTTTCACGATATGGAATATTCAGTGAAAATGATACGTTGGATTTTATGAAAATAATAAAAATTAAATTTTATTATCATTCTTCTTAATCAGGTACAATAATATTGCAATTATACTAATGAACTTTCATTGAATTTCAGAGAATTCCAACTACTTCATAAATAGGCGACATCCTTTCCTTTTCAAAACTCGCCTCACCAAATAGCTATTAGGATCTTTTACTTTATTCAATTTAATTTCATAAAAGCAACCTTTGATCGGATGCCCATTCACATCTTCTAACTCATAAGTTATAGGCTCGTTACTATGAATTTTCACATCTTTGGAAAGTTCAGTGGTAAAGTTTGCTGCATAACCTTTGGAGAATACATTTCTATACTTGCTGATTCGAACCATATCTCCGATTCTGAGTTGACTTTTTTCACATTTGCCAAGCTGTTGCCCTTTGGATTGCATAAACGGACAATTTTGTGGATGGTTTTACCTCTGCAGGCTTCATGCCAATGGTGTGATGCACTTTGTTATATTGATTGGTAATTTTAGGAAGAATATTCAACCACCTGTAATGTCCTTGAAGTGAAAATTGTCTATAAAGCCAATGTCTGTTAAGTTTCTGGTAGCCCTTTGACTTTTTACATGATTTGAAAAGAGAATAATTTGATGATCCTTAAATTTTAATGTAGGTAATCATTACTTAATTAACACTTCAACTGGTTGCTCATATTTATTTTTCATTTTAAACAAATGGTAATTACATAATATAAAGATAAGAGTACACACACAAAGTATTGAAATTTTTGTTGTACCTCAATAAAAGAACAGTGTCAAAGTAATAAAACGTGTATTCCCAATTATTAAAAAACAAAAGGTCAAATAAAATATATTCAGATTGCCCCCCTTTTTTCAATAGTTATTTGTGTGGAAAATGACGAAAATTTTAAATTGTCTAGTGTTACTTTTGGTAAATTCATTAAGATTTTTAATAAACTAGCTACTTCAAAAAGTCAGCAAGATTTTCTAAATGCTCCTTACCTATTCTAGGTCGTAAGTAATCCATACTTAATTTTACTTTAGAGAATGGTTTCAGCCCTCTAGCTATAGACATTTGTATTGTTGTTAATATACATAATGCAATAGTAATGTTTGAAGAAGAATGAATTAAATTTTGTTATAATGTAATTGAGTGTTTCTATTAGAGAAAAAGTCACATTTTGCAATGCAGAAATTGTGATTCCTGTTGAAGTTCTGTTTCGTATCTATATCTTTTTCGTTTCAATCTTTGACGGTTGAAGTTTATACAAAAAAATCAATTGGTCTTTGTCAGAATACTTGTTAAAATTCTCAATATTCCACAAAATTTTTAAAACATCAGATTGAGAGGATGGTTGTTACTTGTATTTTATTTCATTGTGATTTCAGTTTTTTTTTTGCTTAATATAATAGTTTTTTTCAGCTAATCTCTTTTTAATTTTTTACAGATTCTTTCAGGGATTTCAAATCAATTTATATCATATTAAACAATGGAAATCCGAACTAATGAAATGCACGAAAGGATAATAGCTCAAAAAATTCATTGACAGATGAAAGAGTAACGTTTAGCACTGCAAACAAAACCTCACTTCAAATTTCTAAATATTTGAATTTGAAACGTTAGTTTTCAAAAATACCACCGTTTGGTTGAGGCAGAAAAAAATGTAATTCTTGAACAAGTGAGAAAAAATGTAGGTATACTAAACAAATTCGAGTTTCTCAAAACAACAATTTTATGAAAAATGTGAAGATTTTCTATATAGGTACCTACTTGGGGACGTCCAACCTTTAAGAATTTCTGTCGAGCTTCAAGGTTCTTCTTTTTTTTTTATCAGAAATGTGAAATTTTGTATACCCAGAGGGTGTTTTTTTAAAATTTAAAAATCTGCAAGAATTCCTGGCGACCTGCAAAGTTTATTTATGTAATGAGAAAGGTGAAATTTGTTTATTCTAGGAGGGTGGGGTTGAAGTTTTTGTCAAAAATGATTTATAGTCAAGATTCTTATATAGGAGGTTCGATCGACAAGATTTTCTGCTGACCTGCGAGTTCTTTTTTTTTATTTGGTCAGAAAAGTGGAATTTTTCTATACTGAGTGGGTGGGAGTAACTGTTACTTTTGTCTTAAGGGATCTGTCACAAATTTCATCTCTGACAAATCCGATTTGAAAGTTCATTACTTGCTAGGTACAATGGGAATAGTTTGCTGACCTTCAAAGTAGTTAGACCCAAATATACATGTGTAGACGATTTCAAATAATAAAAATGAATATGAAATTGACTTTTACATACCACTATAATTCAATAACAATTTATGCAATAGTTATAGATTAAATCCATAAAGGTTCATGAAAATAGTTGTGCAGTAAAGCAAGGTTTGGACTGTTTCATGTTCAACAGACAGAGAAGTAATATTTTCCAGAATGAAATTTAAAACAAATGAGTAGTTTTTACACCCACAGGGCATAAAAAGTTACGAGAATTTCAGATCGAAGTTATTATAGTTATTTATGTATCAAGGGAATTAGGAGGGCCTTAATTACCGATGGCAAAGTTTGCGTCCCGAGGGCCTCTGGCCCGAGGGACAGCAATTGCCTGAGGTTATTAAGGCTCATTAATTCCCGTGGTACATAGATAATTTTATTTCTGACCGATTTCAATAAAATTTTGTTCATTTTTGAAACGGAAAAATGTACCAATTCATTACCTTCCCGGTATATTTGAATCAGGTACCGTTGATTATAGTAGAGTTTTTTTGTTGCTAGGTTGTTGCTATGTTACTTGTTTATAAACAGAACTTTGTTATCAAGCTGTGTTTGCGGTGAAAACGAGTTTTCTACCCCAAATATAATGGAGGATATTTTGAAAAAAGCTGAACAAGCATAAGAATCATTAATTCCATCGAAAAGTGAAGCCGTATACCAAAAAGAATACAAGATATATCTGGACTGGCTGACACGGAAAAATGTTATGCCAAAAGATGTCACTGAAACTGTATTTCTGGCATATTT
This sequence comes from Leptinotarsa decemlineata, assembly GCF_025532065.1. Lineage (NCBI taxonomy): Eukaryota > Metazoa > Arthropoda > Insecta > Coleoptera > Chrysomelidae > Leptinotarsa > Leptinotarsa decemlineata. Next base: position 22,945,846 of record NW_027412668.1, on the reverse strand, counting down.
TCAAAAACTGGTAAGGAATTTTCTATGTTTTTCGGTAGATTTGGTAGTAATTGTGTTTATTCGTTTCAGTCAGAAACGTATAATCCGAATTCTTTATGGACTAAATGGTCAATACTAAAATCGATGGTGACTATACATGAGAAACGAGATATCACCAAGTTCAATGAACTACAGGCTTTTTTGAAACGGAAGAGTAAGAGTTATAAGCCGAAAAAGTCTGCTGTTTTATCTCCTAAAGATGTTATCAGATTCCTAAAGGACGCTCCTAATGATATTCATTTATTGCATAAGGTAATTTTTTTCTTATTTTCCTTTTTGTGTGTATTTATTTCCTTTTTTTTTGTTATAGGTTGTTTTGATTATGGGTTATTTTGGAGAATAGCATCGAATTGAGAAATAAAACGGCGCGTATGTTGTCTACTTTGTCATCAGAAGAGGCAGGTACCTCGACTGTAGTGAACAGAAGCTCCAGCCATACAAAAGAAGAAATTGTTTCTAGTGGCGGAAGTAATTTTCAGGGAACATTTCAAAATTGTACATTTATTATTTGTAATGACGTGAATAAATAAAATATGGTTCAGTTTTCATTTCTATTCATTTTTACTTGTGAAAGGTAGAGGGAATTATAAAATCTATAATGTCCCAAGGGAGTTATGACCCTCTTTATTGATAGCGTAACTATGACGATATAAGCTTATGATATCCCGGTCAGAAATAAATATTTTAAAGGACATCACTCTACTCCATATGCAACCAGCCACACAGACAAAAATATTGAGGACGCCCTGCCTTACAGGACCACATCAGAACTATAAAAATAAGAACCCATAGCAACTAATCTAAATAAAAGTAAAATGAACAAGTAACAAAGGGTTTCAGTTCAAAGAATATTTTACAACAGAAATAAAGATAGTTGTTTATTATACAAGGAAAAAAGTATTAGATTTTAGCTCGAGGATTTTTTCCCGTGTATAATACACAATTTTTTTCTGTGACGGGAAAAACGACGATTTAATATTGAAAAATTTAATTTCTACCTTTAGTTATGTGTATATCTATATATAGGTATATATCCGTGAAAAAAGTACTCACTTTTTTCACGGGGACCGGTGAAAAAAGTAATTTCATGAAAAGTGACATTTTGTTACCTGTCATCAGAGATAAAATGCCAAACTTTTTTCCCGTCACAGAAAAAACTACATTTTTCTTGATAGACTACAGTAACCAATCTCATTGAATCTTTTCACCATTTGACAGAACTATACCTACACCAGAAAACATATATCTTTATGGTATATAGTTTCATTTTGAAAATACATAGGATTTTTTTGACTAGTTCTTGCATCTGCGATGGAGATAATATACTTGGCCAAAAATCTGAATCTTTAGAGTGGTGAATATGTGTCTTTGAATTGTTTCTTTTGCTTATTTTAACATACTGTACCGAGTGAGACTTATCAGAACATGGATCTATTGGATCGTCATTGGCTTGTTTTACTAATTCTAATTTCACTATTACAATTCTCAGTAGCTGTACTGTCTAGAAAATCTGTGGGCTTTCGTTTCGAAGAAATCTGTACCTACCCCTTATAGGTTACTCATTACGAATCTACCTGCTCGCGTCAGTTGGCAAGATCTGAAAGATTACATGCGTCATGCCATAGTATAAAGATAAAAGGAGTAATGTTAGGGAAGTTACATTTGCAGAGACACATAATCTTTACCGCGATATGGGAATCATAGAATTCGCTTCCAAGTCCGACTTGCACGCTGTTTACAGACAAATGAACGGTACTTTATTGAAGGGTAAACGAATTTCGAGTTATGGTGCAGAAATACCTGGTGAAATGATGTCCGATTCACACAAAGAAGTTTCTGTCACAAGGCCACAAATTAATCCACTTTCTACCCAGGAGGAAATACTGACCATTCCAGTGAGTTGTACGTGGACGATGTCTAACAAAAACTAGCCAATATATGGACAGAAGGTAGAAAAAAATTCCCATAAACCTGGAGATGTGCACATTACGTGGGATCCGCTTTTCAAATTAAAGCTTGGACTATACTCAATTCGAGGATTTCTTTTCTAGAGATGAGTTTATGACCCATGGGCCTGCTTACAGTTTTATTGAACTTGATATCGAAATATCATTATTATAAATGCAATCGTAATGTGAAAATTTGTTTCATTTCCTTCGCCTAAAGAAAATGTGCGCTAGATAGATGAAATCGAAATAAATTATCGATCTGTGCTTATCATTCTTAACTTGGAAATGTTTAAATTCGTTATGCTCACCCTATTTGTGATGATTCAATGTGAAAAAGTACCTATATTTTTCAAAAAAGCAAGTAGTGCTTTTAGCCATAATAGATAACATTGTTGAAATATAACATCAGATTTTGTTGAGTACTTGAAATTAGAAAAATTGAATGAGGAATGTATTGAAAATATGTGATTTTTTCAAAGCACTACTATAAAAAACCACAGAGAAAAAGACGTAATGTCATATAACATCCATTACAAGAAACGTCCATTTTAAAGTTTATAATTTCCAAACCAGGTTGAGATTCAATTTTTATTTACGAAAAAAAGTATTTGTATTGAGTTTTGAAATGATTTTGAAGGAACATTCATTTTTATAAAAAATAATGTACTATAAACTTGAATAATAAGGAGGTACCTCTGTCTAGTACTCTATGGTGTCTGAATGAAATAAAGATACTTTCCTCTAGAGAACGATATTAGCTCCATTTTCAATATTTTGTGAATCTCTTATTTTTTTCCTACAGTTCTAAACTCATGTAAAGCTGATTTGTTGATAATCTTATATTTGGAAGATTTTTAACAATCACTTACCCTTATAGAAAATCACATTGATTACTCTCGCCACTTTACGGAAAAATTTAAAAAAATAATGAACGTGCATCGATCACAAAAGCATTTGAATAAAACCAACATTTTGCAAACAGAAACCTGTAAATTAGGTAGTGAAGTAATATAATTTCCCCACCGGTTTGGTCGATTAGTATTGGTCGAAGGCAGATGATAAAATTTTAAATTTGGTATTTATAAATTATCTATGATTTTATGTGAATTTGGTGTACCTAATGAAATTTCAAAAAATGTTTATATCCAACTCGACGGCGCGGCGTGTGTGACACACGCCGCGGTTATGACAAGACTGCTCCGGTTTTTGTCCCACCTTTTTCAGGACAAATTTTTGTATGTGGGTGTTGGTTGACAGGTATTCTTTGATTAACGTATTCAAAAAAATATGAGATTTTCACTTGAAAGTTCACAAAACCGCGACACGTGTTTCTCTATAAAATAGCATCTTTTGGGGTCACAAATTCTGGGTCATGTCAAAGCTGCTGTACCCCAAGTGTTTGATTCTTGCACCCACCTCACCTTATTTTTGCTTCAAATAACACTTCAAATTTCCCACTACTGCTTTGCAGACACCAATCAAGTGATCCTTATAAAAACGGACCTAGTAATGATTGTAGAATGGAAATTCATGAATATTGTGGAGATTAACGCAGCTAAGCTGAAGAAACCCTAGAAAACCAGATAAATCTGTGCCTACTGGACGAATGTCCGGTGTTATTATTCTACCTTAATTTCGCCAAAGCAACATCTGGTGATCTCAGCAGCCAGCAATTAGGTATCCCTTACTGATAATACCCAACTACCTTATAGCATCACTTGAAAATTGAATATCTTGCCATTTCCTGATGATACTTTAATGGAAGGTGGTCGATGGAGATTTCCTTCATCTGTTTCTAATATTCAAACCTATCTAATTATGCAGAGTAATTTTTTAAAATGAAACATGAAACTGGAACCTCGGTGTAGAATAAATCCAAAATATATTTTTCATCTTTTGAAGAAGCCAACTTGGTTGGTGAAACGTGCATCAAAAGAGAATTGCAGTTCTGGTGTTTGGGAAGAGTACTTGCCTTGGAGTACTTTTGTTCTTTTCATCCATTTATGGAACTTCAGATAGACATTTTTACCACGTTCATTTTCCCTTATACTCCAGTCATTTAAGCTTAAATTAGGTAAGAATCTCGGAATTCGAGATATCCAGCTGTAAGTCTGTAAATACTTGTATATTGACACCCTAAAATTTGTCTGAAAACCTACATATTGTAGGGTGTACGCAACTATTAAATTTCAAGGTAAAAGGTCACAAAAATAGGTTTTTTGCGCTTTTTTTGTAAATATCTCATTTCCTATGGGTTTTTTGCCATTTGTATTTATTATCAATATTGTAGACTACAAAATTCTCTACAAATTTTGTTTAAAAACATTTTTCATACGGTGAACCGTTTTTGAGATAGGGGGCGGAGAGCGCGCGGTCACAGGATCACTTTAGGTCAACCTTCAATATGAATTGAGTCCGTATCGAACAGCTCTATTTGATAATTATGGCATGAGAAAAACAACAAAATCGTCATTGTATGACAACATGAGCCCAATTGATTTTGTTCTCAATGAAAATAATGTGACGTAAATTATTGATGGCGGATTTCTCCTTCATCATGTTGTATGGAGCAGAGAAGATACTTTTTCTATTATTTTTGATATACATATACATGAATTATATTTACAAAGGCATTACAGTTCCAAAATAATTGTTGTATTTGACGGATATTCAGACTAGTGTAAAAACGTAAACGCTATGGAGCAGCAGAGAAGAACTGCTGCACTTTCAAAAACGTATGAAGTCTATTTCGATGAAACAATGGTTGTACCAGTTAATCAAGAAAAATTCGTTATTATGTTAATTGGGAAATTACAAGCTGCAAATATTACTACTAAACAAGCAAGAGATGATGCGGATGTTCTTATTGTTGAAACTGCAATTGAAGAATCAAAGTCTGAAAAAACTGCAGTTATAATAGGACAAAATATTGATTTACTTGTCATTTTAATTGGGCGTACACTGTCTTACGAACAAGAAATTTTCTTTAAAAAAGTTGGGAAAGGAAATGTAAAAACGGAGATATACTCGGCTAAAAGTTTTGATAATTATCCTCATTCCAAAACACATATTTTATTTCTGCACGCATTAAGTGGCTGTGACAAAACTTCTGCGCTTTTTAAAAAAGGAAAAAAATAATTTTTAAAAGTTTTTGAGAAACTGACAAATTTGGATGAACTAGCTGCAGCATTTGAGGAAGAATATTGTTCGGCCCAGATATTATTAGAGACTGGAACTCAAACCTTATTGGTGGTCTATAATGCTCCGAAATCTGTGAAAAGTCTCGATCATCTTCGTTATATGCATTACGTCAAGTCTGCAAAACTAAATAAACCTGTGCAGCTTTCAAATATTTCACCAACAAGAGCAGCTGCTCATCAACATTTCAAACGTGTATATTATCAAGTTCAAACTTTGTTAGGGCATGATTTGGAACCCCAGGTATGGGGTTGGGCAATGCGAAACGATTTTCTGAAGCCTATCATGACAATTTTACCACCTGCTCCAGAAGATTTGCTAAATACAATTTTCTGCAACTGCAAGAGTGGTTGTGGTTCGCGATGCGGATGCAGGAAAGCGGGCTTGCAATGCTCTTTAGCTTGTGGCCAATGTAATGGGCAAGCTTGTCTCAATGCTCTACCATATCAGAGCGACATTAACGAAGATGGAACCCGAAATCATGGAAGAACTTGAGACAAATGTCGTTGAAGACGATAATGCAGACCAGTTTGAAATTTAACAGCAGCCGGAAGACGACGATGAAGAGGAAGAAGATGATTAAAATTATAAATTGTAGTTTTTGTACCTTTATTCCATTTTTTTACTTTTAATAAAAATAAATGTATTGAATATTTTTTAATAAAAAGATTAATTCATAATTTATTTGTTTTTTTTTTCATCATGTAAGAAGTTAATAATTAGGTTAAAACTCAAATATAATTTCTATATTTTCATTAACAATTCTGCAATTACACGGGCAGGTAAGTGTTGTTGAATAAATTAATACTGAATAAAAAGTGGATAGGTTAGGAAAAAAATTATAAAATATAATATAATAGTTTATAAAATTTGACAAATATTTATAATCATTGATTTATCGATAGTTCATCAACTATATATGGCGCGTTTTCGACCGGAGGCACCGGTTGACCTGAAGTGATCCTGTGACCGCGCGCTCTCCGCCCTTTATTTCGAAAACGGTTCACCGTATGAAAAATTTTTTTGAACAAAATTTGTAGAGAATTTTGTATTCTACAATATTGATAATGAATACAAATGGCAAAAAACCAATAGGAAATGAGATATTTACAAAAAAAGCGCAAGAAACCGATTTTTGTGACTATTGACCTTGAAATTTAATAGTTGCGTACACCCTACCATATGTAGGTTTTCAGACAACTTTTAGGGTGTCAATATACAAGTATTTACAGACTTACAGCTGGGTATCTCGAATTCCGAGGTGAACTTACTATAATGACTGGACTATTAGTTTAATGAAAATATGAACTTCTCTTTCTTGTTTCATCAGTAATTTTGGCTAAAAAATCTCTGACTTTAGGCTAGATACAAGAAGGTGCTTTAAACATTCATCTCCGAGCCTTATATATTTTGGATATGGGAAAAAAAAGCATCACACCTCATCCCATACGTACAAATATATATTTTTCATAAATTTTTTTTATCTGAGAACACTTCTATTCAAATTATCCATTAAATGTTGCTTACATTGAAGACTTGAATTGTGAATGTTTTTAATAAATTCTTGAACCAGATATCTGAAATTGAATTATTGTGTACTCTAATATCATATTCATTTCAATTTAGTTATTTCTTAAAAAAAATAAAAAATGTATGTCATAAAGTTAATAACTTTTTATTGAAAATATATAAGAATATATAGTTTCAGTCAAATACTGAAGGAACGTATTTGAAATATAGTGGCAGAACATTGATATCTGTCAATAGTTTGAACTTATTTTCTATCAATGTTTTTTATGAAGTCTTGACATTCAGTTATCAGCTTCTGGAGTCTCTCTTTGGTTGCTGAAGTTTGATGCTCCTTTAGTTTTTCCTTGGCAGTTTCAATTGTGCATCTGTAGCCAGTAACATTGTGAAAAATTTTAATCTGCTTATCTCCAGACACAAGAATGTATTTTCCAGTAGAGTCAAACATAAGCGATGTTATATCACCTGAAATTAATTTTAGTTACATACAAGTTTTACAACAAAATAGATTAAACAATATTTAGTTGCATGTCATTTACAGATTATATTAGATGCCATTTTTTTTATTTATACATAATTAGAAACTTTATAGTATAATTGATTATACTATGAACATAACGAGTTTTTATTTTCTATTAATAATGGAGAAACATTGGTAGAATGTGTGGTAAGGGGGGGATTTGTCCTCAGGAGGGGGGTTTTCCCCACTGTTATGAAACCATGTAATGGATGAGTTACTGTGTCTTCTGGACAATGAAGGATATAAAGTACTGGGCTATGCCGACGATTTGGTCATCCTATTGTAGGGAAAATACAATAATATTGCGAGGAAATGCATGCAGCAGGCACTGTATGTTATAACTTAGAGTTGAAGAGAAACATTTTTCAGGGGAGACCAAATATCTAGGAGTGATACTAGATCTCAGGCCAACCTGAAACTAACATCTGAAAAGACTGAAAAGGAAATTGGTAGAAATAATGCTGGTCAGACGCACCAATGGAAATACTATTTCAATAACTACAGTATCAAAGGATATTTGGTAGAGGAAACAAAAATGTTTAAAAAAGGATTTTTTTCAGCAAAGCATTGTAGTCTTATGATTCACGTTAGTATTTACCAAATATATATTTGAAAACACATCTATGTACTCAATATTGTATTCACATTATTGATAATCAATGATGAGGCAAATGAGTAAATTTAACAATAATAACGAAAATTAACGCACATTACACTTATAAATTTATACACTTGCCCTTTCAATTTAATTATATTCAGATGACGCTTCATTCGTTTATATTCAATACATTTGTTTTATGTGTACTCCTATGGCAAGGTTTACAGGGCGACACGAAGGATTGAAGGTCACATTAACGATAATTCATTATCATTATTATTTTTTGTGGCATCGACTACGTTGGTCATTGGCATGTAACATTGCAGAATCATCCCAACTTCAACTAGATGAATTCTCCCGAGAAAAATATCTGGTCGAGGTTGGGATCGAACTCACGACCTTTCGGTCGCACTACCACTGCGCCAATTCAGCGCATTTATTATTATTATTATTCACTTGAATGAATGCTCCCAGTTAGTCTTACCTAGAAAAACATTTTCAATAGTATTGTCCAGTTTGGCAGTTGAGGCTGAATAAAATGACATTTTGTTAGATGTTGTAATAACAATAACTTCTGCATCTGGAGATAAGGCAATACGGGCATTACCGCTACACTGATCATATTTTCCAGATCTGATTATCCGAGCATCCTCTCCCAGTTTATAATTCACTGAAAGTAAAAATAACCTGAACTGCACCCATACTTTATTTAAAAATAGATATCGCTACCTTTCGTGTCATACAGATTCCAGGTACCGTCTTTTGAAACAGTGGCCATGTGCGAAGAATCTACGTCGAAAGCTATATCGTATACCCCAGAAGTGTGGCCACCTAAAGTTAATTGTTTGATTTGCTTCACTTCTTGGAATTCACCTGATTTGTTGAATATCACCTCCCACACTTTAGCTTCGGGGCTGAAACCTTAATAGAACAATGTATATAGTTCGTTTGTCATTCTCACTGTCATTCAAGGTACCAATATAGGATAAGTGAAAGGAAATTTTGTTATGATAATTGCAATGGCAAATATTAGACCAAGCTGTTATGAAAAATGACTAAGAAAGCTTTATGAATAAAGTACTTTGTGAAGCGAATATTGTTAATAGATTTCTGTTTAATATAATATCCATATGGGAAAAATTGTTGTTTTAAATACTCTCTCTTTTCAAATACAATTAAGATTTTGTATTTGAGAGAAGCATCTGAGTATCATCTACATACTTTTCAAAAGTTTTCAATGACGTTTGTTAATTTTTCTATCTTTGTATGTAGAAAATTCGAAAAAGAATATATTATAAACGACCGTGACATTGTTTGTGAGAGTAACAACCAATTGTTTTAGTATAATGAAAACTTGCAAACATTCATCATTGGCAATGTCTTCCAAAATAGGACTTGTACAAATCAGTACAGAAAATAAGAGTGTTGGAATTAGAGTCATTAAAAAACATGGGGAAAAAAGCAAATGCCAAGCAGCAGGAACAGTAAAAAAAAATCATTGAATTATAGTGTTTTGAAGTGAGAGGGGAAAGGGAGAGGGGAGTAGAAAAGGGGTGCGGTAGAGCACATTTATCTTTGGAAACAATGTTATTGATATATATTTTCTAAGTCAGTTTTAAACTTTTTCAGCTATAAGCTGTGACTTTTGTTCTCTAGTAAATAGGACTGATAGTTTTGACATCGAGCACTTCTTTGCGGATCAGCTACTTAAACTACATTGAATACTGAGAAAATAAAAAAATTACCTGATGCAACTACGAATTTTCCACAAGGTGACAGTTTTGCGCACGTGGTGTTCATGAGGTATGTATCAATTTTTGTTAGTACCTGACCTTTGAGATCCCAAATTACCATGTCGGTTTTATTTGAACAAGACATTATGTATCTGCCATTACTCGCTATACCCATACCAATAATATCAGTCTCATGAATCTGCAAAAAAATAATATCAAATTAATAATAATTTTTAATAAGTGTTTTTATCAAGGCTTCCTTTACTAACGATTCTGTATAATGAAACAACAATACAGTCTGACATGCCAATTAGTGTACTTTCATTAGTTGAGATACCCGCGAATATTTATATTAATGATGTGTTTAAATTAGCACCGGTTTCCAATAAAAAAACTACTTTTGTTTATATGTATGCTTTGTATTCTCGAAAATCAGTCAGATATTTGAAATTTTCGAAGTGATATGAGATAAAAGCTGTTTCTAATGTTTGTTGTAAACTAAATGTGTTTCTGATCTTTCTTGATGGATATCTCCTATTGATGATAGTACTATGAAGATCTAGAAAATGGACATAGGATGGATGTTTTGAAGACGGACTGTTTTGTAACATTGAAACATTGTTCAAGACTTGACTGGACGTCTTGGAGATGTCCCGAAGTCCTGATCCTTCAAGATGTGTTCAAGACGTCTCATTGTTGTCTGGGAAACTTTTGATGAAAAAATGTTGGACAAATTACACGAGCCATAAACACTAGTTTACAAAAGCATGAAACATTGAGGTCACATTGAGCTTCTATTAGAAGTTTGAGACGAAGAAGTGAGGTTATCAAATTTTATTACTGTGAAGTTCATAATCCACAAGTATTCCACGAGACAGCATCATCGGCTCTTTACTGCTATCATCTGAATCAAAGTCGTTGAACAGTCTTTTGTATATCTTTGAAAAAGGTGTGAATATTTTATGAGATTGGCTGTTCTCTGCTGGTTTCACATACGCCAAATGGCGCTATTTTTTTGTCATTATGTATGTCTGTCTATTAAAAAATCTCTTCATTTTAAAACCAAAGACAAATCTCTTTCGGAAATTGTTGTCTTTGAGCATTTAAATCTGTTAAATGGATATAAATACCCCTTACAAGAGGACCGTCAGTTAAACTGCAAATTTCTCTTCCAAAATTAGGTATTTATAATTGGTAAAATGTAGCCAAGCTGGTAATTAATCAGAATAATTATTATTGTCAAGACGAATTGAATTGGTCGTATGTGAAACCCCACTAATCTGCAAACTCAAATTTGCGGGATAACCAAAAAATTTTGATAACGAGAACATGGTATCAGTTGGGGAAACACATAGATCTGCACTACATACCATATTTGGGCAAACTACTTATTTTCGGCAAAATAAGATTTTATTTGACTTTTCTGCTTTTTAATACAAAAACAAAAACTGACAACAATAATGGTAACGTGATGAAACAATAAACAATTTCACAATGTGAAATTAATTCACAACATCCTCCGGGGCTCGCAAATTACTGCTTTGGCTTCAAAAAAATGATTTTTGTGATGGGACGACGATGAACTCCTGTTGCTGTAGTCACTTCAACTACCCGTACTCTGCCATCGGGACCAGGAAAAATTCGTGTAACTTTTTCTCTTGGCCATGAGTTTCTGGGAAAACTATCATCCGCAATAATGACGATGTCTCCTTCTGCAACATCGCTGCTATTGAACTGCCACTTGCTTCTCTTTATCAGCGAGGGTACATATTCTCGTATCCACCGTTTCCAGAAAAGGTCCGCATATCTTTGTGACAGTCACCATTGTTTTCTAAGATGTGAATTTGTATCAGCAGAAATACCTAGTGGATTCACTTCATTGGACTTTTCAATAAGGAAGTGATTGGGTGTCAAAGCTTCCACATCTTGATGATCAGAAGACACATAAGTTAAGGAATGGCTGTTCACTGTATACTCAATTTTAACTATACGAGTATGCAAAATCTCTTCTTTTGGGCTCTGTTGGGTAAGAATTACTTTTAAGGCACTTTTAACAGATTTAATCATTCTTTCCCATATTCCTCCCATATGACTTGCTGCTGGTGGATTCTTGAACCATTTTATATTTCGAATGCAGCAAAACTGTTGAATTCGGTTTGAATCTAGTTCTTTGATGGCTAGTTTCATTTCTTTTTTAGCTCCGCAGAGGTTTGATCCATTATCAGAGTGTATTTCTGATGGATTACCTCTTCTACAAATAAATCTACGAATTGACATGATGTCAGAATCCGTAGTAAGGGAAGAAGCCAGTTCTAGATGAATTGCCCTCGTTGTCATACAGGTGAAGATAACCCCATACCTCTTTTCCTTCTTTCTACCAATTGTTACTGTCATTGGGCCAAAATAATCCATGCCTGTAATTATGAATGGTCTGCATTGTTGTACTGTCCTAAAGTCTGAAATTAGTCCCATCTGCTGAGTTTCAACCCTGGCGTTTTTCTTCTTACATATAATGCAGGATGATATACAAGCTTTAACTGCTGATCTAACGTTGATTATCCAAAATCTTTCCCTTAAATGGTTTACGATTTGTTCTCTTCCCTGATGATGATTCAGTTTATGATAATGTCTTATCAACAACTTGGTCATCCAGTTTCTTGAATCCAGAACAATTGGCTGTCTCATATTGATATCTAGGTGTTGTGCTTCATCCAATAGTCCGCTTAGTCTCAAAATATTGTCTTGGCCAATAAATAAATTCAAATTTCGAAGACGACTTTGTTTTCTAGGATTCTTCATACGATTGAGTCTCTCAATATCTTCGAAGAAACAACTCATTTGTGATTGCCTAATAATTTCAAATTCAGCCTTTTTGAACTCTCCAACCGTTAGCTCATCTGAGAAAATCTGAGGAGTTGGTAGACCAATTTTCTTCTTCATGAGATGAATGAATCTTATCACCCAAGCGACCGATCTGAAAAATCGATAATTTCTTCACATCTCTTGTTGATTACAAAAACAAAATTCTTCTTTTTTTCTACTTCTGTACCATCTTCTATCTTTTCTTCAGCATGAGGCCATTTAATCTCTTCTGAAGTCAGGAACTGAGAACCTTAAAACCAATTCTGAAAGTTATCAATGTTCCAGAGACCCCTGGTCGCTTCATCTGCTACATTGAACATTGTGGGTAGCCAATGCCATTCATCAGGATTTGTATTATCAGAAATTTCTCCAATTCTGTTGGCAACAAAAGTCTTATAGTTCCTTGGATGCGACTTAATCCAACTCAAAACTATTTTAGAATCAATCCAAAAGAATTTTTTATCTATTTTTATGCTGTGGCCATTTTCGATAGTTTTAGCCAATCTTGATCCAAGAAGAGCTGCTTGAAGTTCAATTCTGGGTACTGTCATGGGTTTCAAGGAAGTGACTCTTGACCTAGCCATTATCAAAGACGTTTTAATCTGATCACTGGAGTCTTTCATTCGAAAATATGACACAGCAGCATATCCTTTTTCAGTGCCATCCGTGAAAGTATGTAGTTGAATTTCAAAAATATGACTGCCTAATTCATACCATCGAGGAATTCTCAAATTTTTTATTTTATACACTGCAGATAACCAAGATTTCCATTTTTCAAATAGATCAGGGGTGATTTTATCATCCCATGCAATTTTATGTGACCATACTTCCTGCATCAAAATTCTGGCTTGTATAGTGAAAGCTGCTAAGAGGCCAAGTGGATGATCATATACTTGTATTACTACTTTCAATAGAATCATCTAGAGGAACAATTCGTTCAGGCCAGTCTCAACACCCTACACAGTAGGTTAATGGACTGACACCTATCAGAAAACAACTACTCCCCTGGCTAATACCACGAAGGGCGTTGGATTATATCCGACAGGTGTCAGTGCAGGATTCTTCACTGAAGTTATTCCTGCATATGCTGTTGGCGATACAACTGCCGCAATAGATTTTCAATTATTGGAACACACTTGCAGACCGGTTTCGGGCTGTTTGGCCACTCGTCAGTGCAAGGTAGTGTATATCATCAACATAAAGTCGATGATTTCCGATAATTGAAAATCGAATTCCGTAGTCTTCAGCTTAGTCCGAGGAATGATACTCTGACGGAATTCCGTAGTCTTCAGCTTAGTCCGAGGAATGATACTCTGACGGAATTCGATTTTCAATTATCGGAAATCATCGACTTTATGTTGATGATATACACTACCTTGCACTGACGAGTGGCCAAACAGCCCGAAACCGGTCTGCAAGTGTGTTCCAATAATTGAAAATCTATTGCGGCAGTTGTATCGCCAACAGCATATGCAGGAATAACTTCAGTGAAGAATCCTGCACTGACACCTGTCGGATATAATCCAACGCCCTTCGTGGTATTAGCCAGGGGAGTAGTTGTTTTCTGATAGGTGTCAGTCCATTAACCTACTGTGTAGGGTGTTGAGACTGGCCTGAACGAATTGTTCCTCTAGATGATTTGATTTATAGCCAGTCTTCAAGTATGCCCACTGACTATACGTGAAAGATTTCTTTCCTTTTACGAGGAATTGGGCAAATTTGGATATGCAGTTGGTTACCTCGTTCACAAGCAGATGGAGCGACGACAAACCTGTTGTTTGTTGTAGTCTTCAGCTTAGTCCGAGGAATGATACTCTGACGGAATTCGATTTTCAATTATCGGAAATCATCGACTTTATGTTGATGATATACACTACCTTGCACTGACGAGTGGCCAAACAGCCCGAAACCGGTCTGCAAGTGTGTTCCAATAATTGAAAATCTATTGCGGCAGTTGTATCGCCAACAGCATATGCAGGAATAACTTCAGTGAAGAATCCTGCACTGACACCTGTCGGATATAATCCAACGCCCTTCGTGGTATTAGCCAGGGGAGTAGTTGTTTTCTGATAGGTGTCAGTCCATTAACCTACTGTGTAGGGTGTTGAGACTGGCCTGAACGAATTGTTCCTCTAGATGATTTGATTTATAGCCAGTCTTCAAGTATGCCCACTGACTATACGTGAAATACTTTCAATAGTTCTCTCTTTGTGGGAATATTGTCTGTTACAATTATTTTCTCATGTTTTTTCAAAAATGTATCAGGAAAACTGAGATCATCTTTTGTACCCCATATTGAACTTAAAGTTCTTTCAGACGTGGGTAACTTTTCAGTATCGGTACTACTTTTGGATAGTATTTCAGCAGGTATATTTGTCAGGACATGACTAGAATTGCTGATCCAGTTTATTATTCTGAATTTGCCTTGGTTATGGATGTTTATGACTCCGTGAACAATTTCAATAGCTTTCACTGCTTCTGGATATTTCTTTCCATGTTTTTTGGCATTTTCACGAAGGACGTAGATCGCAGAGCTTGGAGAACAAATTGCTTCGAAAATCATGGATTTCATTTGGTAAGTAAGGATAGGTCCGTCTTTATCTCTTCTCCTCCACAGAAAACGCTGCGAATCTTGATCTTCATTTCGTATGCATATCCTTAAAAACATTTCTTTGATGTCTCCCATTACAGCTATTCGATTTTGACGAAAATTGAATAAAATGTTTACTAAGGAATTCAAAAGGTCAGGACCTTTTAATAAATTTTCGTTCAAATTGACTCCATCTATTTTGGCTCTGGTATCAAATACAAATCTGAATTTTTGTGGTTTACTAGGATGTTTTACTGCAAAGTGTGGCAAATACCAGGTTTTGTGAGACGTAAAGGCGGCTTCTTCGCAAGTCAAAACTTTTGCGTATCCTTTTTCAACGAAATTTTCTATCTTTTTGGAATATTGCTTTCCAAAATGCTTATCTCTCTGCATTTTCTTCTCTACAGTGAATAATCTATTCAATGCAGTAGCTCTGCTGTCTGGCAAATTGATATTTTATTTTTTCCAAAGCAAACCAATTTCCGAGTGGTTGTTTTCTAACTGGAAACATGTTTCTTCCATGCTTTGAAACGCCTTTTTGCCTTCTTCTGAAATATGATTGAATTTGTCATTTTCAACTCCCAAATTATCCATCAGAATAGTTTCATTCATTAGTTCTTTCAATTCGTCATCTTCAAAAACATAATTTTTCATATAACATGTCATAGAATAGTGAGAGTCGACTCGATGTTTGAAATATGATGAGTTTCCATGAACCACCCATCCTAATTTGGATTTTGAAATAACAGGTGCATTGGGAGGCCCCTGTATAACATCTCTGGCTATTGTTAAATCGATGTGGTCCTGGCCAATCAGAATCAGCGGTTTTGCATTTCTGAGATTGACCAATGGAATTCGTGACAGATGATTCCAAGTTGTCGCTAAATTTTTGACATCTACATATTGAACAGGAAGTTTCAAACTTGAAACTGTTCTTACGTTTGACATGTCAAAAATTTCCCTGAATTTTCAAATTGACACGTTTCGATTGGCCGATTGGTATAGGAAGTACAATTGGTCCAATACATTTTCAACGGATCACTTACACCATCCACTCCTATCTCCTCGGCAAGGCTGGAGTCCATCAAAGTAACCGTGCTTCCTTCATCAAAGAGTGCATATGTTTTCATCGACTTTTTGGGGCCGATGACAGTGGCAGGAACTATTCGAAGTAAAACGGTTTTATATTCGGTTTGAATCTGAAGAAAATGCTCATTATTAAAACAATCTGGATTCTGTGTTTCCTCTTCTTTCTTCTCAGCTGTGATATTGGAATCGGCTAACTGAGTTTGCAAGTTGTATCCCTGCAATTGGTTTGGATTTACAACATTATTCGGATGGAGTAAGCGATTATGGTATTTTTCGCATTTCTGCAGACCACAACGTCTTCGATTTTTACATTTGAAAGTACGATGAGATGAATTGAGGCAAGAAAAGCAAACCTTTTTTTCTTTCACCCATTCCTATCTCTTGTCAGTGTCGAGATGCAGGAAATAGTCGCATTTGTATATGGAATGAGTAGATTTAGAGCAAAATCGGCAAAACTTTTCCATTGATGAATTTTTTGTTCCAATGAAAACGTTCGTTTTATTTTTCTTGTCCATATACGGAACTGTTGATGCAGAGTGTGAAATAGAAGGTTTACATAACAAACAAGCTGCTGAAGATTCTTCTTGTTACCACTCTGAAAACTCTTTCAACGATGGTGTAGGTATGTCTTTGTATTTCTTGACAATTATTCTTGCCCACTGGAACTGAAGGTGTTCTGGCAATTTTTGAATGAGCTGACTAAGAAGTTGGCTATTGTTGATATATGTTTCCATTTTCAACGATTTTGCAGTGACAGTTTAATAACCGAATTGGCAAATTTTATAAAGGATATTGGAGAACAAGTGTTCACGGGTGGTAATAATTTCACTTTGTTCATCATGGATTCCATTATAAATTCAGGTCGTCCTCTAACGTCTTAAGTAAGTCATTGAGATTATCTGGAGAGACAAATAGTGGCTTTACTGCATCTAAAGCTTCATTTCTCCGAGCTTTTTGTAAACGTAGCAAATTTTCTTCATCAGAGTAAGCACATGTTTCAGTGGATCGTTGATATAGAGAAATAAACATTGGCCAATCCTCAACATTGCCGGAGAAATAAGGAAGTTCTTTCCCCACAACATTCCTGCAGGATACCTTAGAAGATTCATTATGGGTTTGATTTTGTTTGGTTACTGATTTGAATGCATCTGTCATTGCTGAAGTGAATTCTTTCATAAACTGATGTGTTGTGATAGGTTCATTCATTAATTTTTCGGTTCCTGGGTTTGACTGCTTTGAATATGGAAAACTATTTTCCAATAACCAGTCAACAACTTTGCCATGAGTATTTTCCATTGAAATATCTGATAACTTGGCGTGTCGAAGAGAATTCATTTTGCTACTTCTTTCAATGCTTTTTTTATGTATGCTACTTTCCACACTTCCACTTTGCTCATTACTACTTTCAATGCTTTTTGAAGATTTTTCTGCTTCTATAGATGTTTGAATCTCCATAATAGAGTTTCACGTTCTAAATGTTATCATTTTTGTTGTTCCAATTCTAATTTTTGTTGTTCCAATTCTAATTTTTGTTATTCGAATTTCAATTGCCTATCTTCTAATTCTTTTTGTAGTTGATTTTCAGCGTGCAACTTCTTCAATTTCAATATTTTCAATTTACTTGCAGTTGAGCTACGTGACTTGGTAGATTTTGATGACTCAACTGATTCATTTGGCGTATATTTCGACGGCGGGATTCCAGCAGTGGCTTTGCTAGTTCTTCGAACAGCACCTTCCTCTCGTGACATCATTCAACTGGGATTTTACAAATTTGACAGCGGCTTCAACTCGAAAAGGTACTGAACAAAACTCGAAGGACCAAAATGTTTGGGCAAACTACTTATTTTCGGCAAAATAAGATTTTATTTGACTTTTCTGCTTTTTAATCAAAAAACAAAAACTGACAACAATAATGGTAACTATATAAAACAATAAACAATCTCAACTTCAATACTAGATGTGAAATTAATTCACAACAACCAAATAATCGAAAAATGGAAAATCAGACAAAAGGAGTTTCTCAATCGACTGATTCAATCATCATTGAATAAGTAGTAGTTCAGTTCAGTAGTTCAATTTCATGAAAGTTTTCCTTGGTGTCGTCATTCCCTATTGTATTAGGTGGACTGAAAAGGTCATAGGCTAACTAACACACAGATGACGCTACTAGTATTGATTCCATATTATTTTTAGTTAACCCTAACCTTCAAAAGACACGTGTGGAATCTTCACTGCTGTCGGACTATTAGTTTGTGAGATGGAACATTTAGAGTGGAGCAATTTAGTTTGAAGAAAATGGATAAAAAGGAAGTACGTGTGTTGATAAAGTATTGTTTTTTGGCGAGAAAAAATACCGTTGAAGCCGACGCTTGGCTTGATGAATATTAGAAATACAGAAAGAGGTCCACGCTATATGGCCATCAAATTATGCAATCATTTACCAGTGACAATCAGAGAAGAAGGCAGACGGCATACTTTCAAGAATCTAGTTTTCGATTTGTTGTGTAACATGGAACCATATATTCCGTGCAAGAATTTTTTATGGTAATTTCATGACGATTGCAGAAAACAGAAGAAGGATAGATACCTACCTACTAGTATTTAGTTATCAAAATTTTCATAACCTTAACAAATATAGACATGATATATGCGATAGTATGTTTTCATTATATTTCAATATTTATATAGACAAATCCGTGATTCTCTTTCGTTATTTTTTACAGTTATACCTTACTGATTTATCTTTTCATATGTTTAATTCGAAAACTTCAATAAATCTATCTATCCTTTATTCGGACTTTGCACCAGGAAAATCAACCGTTGAGAAGTGGTGTGCTAAGTTTAATCGAAGTGAAATGAGCACTGAGGACGATGCACGCAGTGGACGCCCCGAAGAGGTTGTTACCGACGAAAACATCAAGAATTAAAGCTCATAAAATAATTTTGGATGGCCGTGAAATTAAGTTGATCGTGATAGCCGAGTCCCTACAGATATCAGAGGAACGTGTTGGACACATCGTGCATGAATATTTGGGTATGCGAAAGCTCCGTTCCAAGTGGGTGCCGCGCGCGCGAGCTCACAATCGACCAAAAACAACGAATTGATGATTCTGAGCAGTGCCTGAAGCTGTTCCACCCTAAAATACTCGAATTCATACGTCGAAATGGATGAAACATAGCTCCATCATTTTACACCAGTATCAAAACGAGCATGTAGCATGGACTGCATGTAGTGAACCGACTAGAAAGAAGCAACAGTCGGCTGTCAAGGTTATGGTATCAGTATTACGGAATACCCATGGTATAATATTCATTGACTATCTTGAAAGGGAAAAACTATCAACAGCAACTATTATACAGCGTTATTGGAGCGTTTGAAGGACGAACTCGCAAAAAACGACCCCATTTGGAGAAAAAGAAAGTGCTGTTTCATCAAGACAATGCACATGTCACAAATCAATGAAAACGATTGCAAAACTAATTGGACTTCGAGTTGCTTCCGCATATACGGTTTTCTTCAGATCAGCCCCCCAGCGACTTATTCCTGTTCGCAGACCTCAAGAGAATGCTCTGATATATGGATAACAATATAATTTTTTATACACGTAATTTTAGTAAAAATGCAAAACAATCCTTGTAATGAAATTTTGATATATTTTATTGTGGTAGCCCCTCTCCTGTGGAGGCCCCGGATCAGTAGTCCCCCCTGCCCACCTGAATCTGACCCTGATTAAATCAAGCTGAATTCACTAAATTCACCTATATGTTCAGTCACCTCCCAAACCGAACATTGTCTCTGCTATAATCGGTAAAAAATTAGAGGTTTTGAAGAAACCCGCAGTCACTACAAATAAGGACAGTATCTTCGAAAACAATATTTTTCATTGTGTCGGATGAAATTAAAAACGGTGTACATTGTAAATGAAAGTTCAAAGGTGCTAAATATTGTACATTCATTTTCTTTTGACATAATGATCAATGTACACAACATAATTTAGCACAGCCGAAATCTCCAGCAAATGGGATTTTCAGGTCAAACATAAATATCATTGTATTTTGTTTAGATCACCAAAGTTGGAGAGATAATTTTCTTATAAACTGTCATTTATATTCTATAGATATTTACGACGAACCACTTAATGATAATATAACGGAGAAAGCAGATTTTATGGTTTGTCGAGTATAACAGCATTCGTGTCTCAAAGGTTTATTGTACACTTCTGTCGCATCCCCACCTGAACAAAAGTTTTACATCTTGATCACAGTATACTTATATACTGTGATCAACTTAGCGTCGGTCCCTTTGATGTTGGTGTCCAGGAGTTTCAGTTTTTACAATGCTGACGTATTTGACACTAATGACATTTCTTCCTACTATAATCTCAACCAAAGCGTCTAAACACTGCTCAACATAACAACTATTCATATAAACTGCTCAAAAAAATACAGTCGATGAAAACCATGTTGGGCACCTGAGAAAATTTTACAAATGATAATTTTGCATTTGTGTAATATTCAAGTAACCCAGATCATTTGGACAATGATGAACTATGTTTCAAGTAGATTTTAAAAATTCTTGGGATCGGCAGATGTTCATATTCGGATGCGACAAAATATATTTTCATTTCAACAAGAAAAAAGACAAGATGAAGAACGAGTTTTGTTATCCGTGAACCATGGTACGAATCCATACGAAATTTCTTGGTAGTGATTTTTGGGGCCAAATATAGCATATTCATTCATTGATTTGAGAATTCAAGATGGTGGACGAGTTTGCCGATTCGATTATATTAAGGGCCAATTTTTGAAAATATTCCTAATCGAATTCATCACTCAAGATTTGAAAATCTGTAGAGCATATTCTTTTTGAATTATGTACCTAGTACTATTTAGGAAGAAGTAAAAAAGTAATTGTGTAGTTTTCAAATCATCCAAAAATAATTTTTTTTATGTATGTACTAACTATAAATGTATGTGAGTATTTTCGGAGTCGGAAGTTATGAATTATTCACACCGTATGATAATTAATAGATTGTTTTGCTGTTTTCAGCTTTTACCCAATATAATATATTTGTAAATACACTCTGTATATATATTCCTATATGAATGCCATGCGCATATATTAGTTTTTACACTCATATATGAAACGAGTGGTTTTTGGATTTCTGTATCGAGGAGTTAGTATTTTAATTTTGAATAAACAGGTTGTTAAAATGTAGTAAATTCTTTCATACAAAACCCACGATAAAAAGTACCGTACATCACACCCAAGTAAAAATTGACAATAAAATCACTGAAAAGCCTAAATGCATTTGACTATATCTTTATATATGTTTTCTGACAGAAAACAACTACTTCTTTAGCTAATAACTCGACATATAATGATAAATGTACAATTGATACTGGAATCTATAAAAGTTGCTGTGTTGATTAAAAACACTTATTCTAAATGAAACATGTCCTATTAGTCAGCAACTTTTAATATATAATGTAAATTCGACTATCAAAAATACCTTACGACTGTTAACGTTTCGGAATCCAAGTCTCCTCAGACATAAGTGCAAATATTCTCACTTTGGAGAAACAACTTTGCAACAGCTCTCTAGAACAAATAGTGGGACTTCGCCTGATTCGAACAAGGAACCAACTGCGGACCGTTTGGAGTATTCCTCATCAGTGCAGGCCATGCTATCACGGTTGTATACACACAGGAACTCGGTATTCCTCCTAGAGAGCTCTTGCAGAGTTGTTCCTTCAAAGAAAGGATCTTTGCACATATGTCCGAGATATAATTCAACATCTGTTGGGATAGTTGCCCGAGAAGTATTTGTTTTGTCAGACACTTGCCATGCAATGTATACAAAGGTATAGACATTTCCAAAATGAATGTTTGCGTTTGTTCTACAGTCCCTAAATAATTTTAAGAACGTTTTTCCTCCTGACCTGACTGATAAGTAGGTACAGTAGAAAAAAATAAAACTATATAGCCTATAGTGTATCTGGAAAAGCTTTAGTGGGTTTGCAGTGAGAATTTTTGGTACTAGGTCAAAGAAGGCTCCTTATTTTCGTTAAGCTTTCGATAGTTTAATTCTACCTTCCTTAAATAAGAAGTCACCTCAGGTTTTTAATACACTTTATTCAGAAAACAAAAAAAATTTTCAGTAGGTTAGGTGGAACTCATGAAATTCGTCAACTATAGAAGGATTGCGTGCCTGTCTTGAACTCGTCGTTTGCGCAGACCTCAGACTGCAACTCCTGGGTATGCGTGTAGAAAATTCAAACAAAAAATCACCCGGAGTGGAGTTACTGTATAAGTATACTGTGTCTTGATATTGAAACTTACAGCTGAGTGAGTCCTTCCCAAAGATTACAAAAATGGGGCATTTAGAATAATTCGAGCTTAATTGATATTCTTAATGTCTTGTTCCAACTGAAATTACTATACTAAATTGTCAAAGAAAATTTCAGTTTGTGGTGCAGTTTTTTCTTGTTAAATTGTAGGTTCCCAAATGTAACAGTATGAAATAGAGATTAAAGTCATGTTATTTACAGGTTACGATTTTCACTATATCAAGAAAGGTATTTATCGGTTTATGCTGCTAGGAATGGATCCTCAGTTCCCTACATTTGATTTAAACCAGTTGTTGGGGTTTAATTGATTAGATTTAACACTAAAATCCTTTAAAATCTGTTCAGAAATGTACTTGGGATTCAAGTGGACGGTTTATGTGTACCTATAATTCATTAGTGTTTCGTGTAAATTTTCAATGAGAAGTCGGAGCGGCAGGCCTACCTTTGCAAAACATGATCGGATCGCTACTACCATATGCTGGTCCCACCCGTCGTCGCTTTGGAAGATTCCATTGTAATAGCTTAGGTAGAGTGAAGTAGTTTTCAAGCTAATTTTTGGGAGCTGTGACGTTTGTTTCGAGTTTCAAGGATAGGAACAGAATAAAAAAAAATGCACGATGGCGATCTTTCAGGGTCAAAATTCTTCGGAGGTAAAACAGCTATCCAATCGGATCTCCAGGTTATCTCAGCACGGATGGGCTAAAAGTCCCGGGCCTAAGAAAGAAAACACGTTTTTTTGTTCAAAATTGGCTTTATTCATCAATGTAATCTCCATCAAGAGCCACGCTATCATTCCAGCGCCGCTCTAACATTTCAATACCACTTTTGTAGAACGATTCAACTTTTGCCTCAAAATAGGCCACAGTTTCAGCAATAACCTCTTCATTCGAGCGAAATTTCCTGCCGTCGAACATTTTTTTGAGGTCTGTGAAAAGTCAGTAGTGACTGGGAGCAAAATCAGGCGAATACGGTGGATGTGGGAGCAATTCGAAGTTCAATTCATGTAGTTTTGCAATTGATTTGATTGACTTGTGACACGGTGCGTTGTCTTGATGAAACAAGTTTTTTTTCTTGCCATACGCAGTCGTTTCTTTGCAACTTCGGCCTTCAAACGCTTCAATAACGCTATATAATATTCACTGTTGTTGGTATTTCCCTTTTCAAGATAGTCAATGAATATTACACTACGCACATCCCAAAATAGCGAGGCCATAACCTTTCTAGCCAATTGTTGTGCTTTCGGGCGCTTTGGACGAGGTTCACCAGTCGCTCTTCAATCAGATGTCGATCGTTTTGAATTCGAAGTGATAGATCCATGTTTCATCCACTGTCACACATCGACGCAAAAATTCCGGTTTGTTATGTTCAAACATGGCCCAACACTTCTCAGAATCATCAACACGTTCTTGTTTTTGGTCAACACTGAGCTCACTTTGAACAAAGCTTTCTCTTAGTCAAATGCTCATGCACCATAAAGCCAACATGTTCTTTTGATATCTTTAAAATGTCAGCTAACTCAAACAACTTCACTTTTCGATCATTCAAAACGATTTCGAGGATTTTTTTATTGTTTTTTGGTGTTACTGCCTCATTTGGACGTCGACTGAGTTTTGTATCATCGGCAAACCAACGTTTGATTGTTGTTTCTGATGGAGCGGAGTCCTTATAATACTTCTCAAGCCACTGCTTCGCTTGAATGGTATTTTTTTCATCAAGAAGCAGAGTAAAATTAAAACACGAAATTGTTTTTGATCCATTGTTTTGAAAATAACGAAAGTAGTGTCACTCTCAGCACAACAACTCACAAAATATAAGATTAGAATGTCATAAAACTTCAACAGCTTTTTTTTAAAGGTTAGTACTAACTGAAAAAGTGTTGAATGCAACAAAACTAGTGCCATCTACGTGTTAGTGACAAACCACAGTTTATCTGTTGCATCTAAAATTTTAACCTACTGAGAGTGTCGCAAAAATTACAGTTTCAAAAATCATATCAGGTTTGTTAATGATCACAACAAATGCAAATCAAAAATGAAATAATGTAAAGACCTTCACGACTAGAAAATTAGAAACAAATTCTTTGCGAATCTCAGTTGTTCCAGATCTTTAAGATCAGTGAATAAAGCCGTTAGTCAAAATTTCACAAATTCCACCATTATAGAGAGTGTAGATGATTCCAATAGCAACAGCAACGATAGAAAAAACAAATTGAGTTACTGAACAATTTGCATCCTACTTTGAAGTTGCTTTTCAGGAAAAAACCACTCAACGATATCCAGTTAACAATCCACAATGCCATAAGCTGTCTGTTGGAAATAAGAAGAATTTTCATTTTTCTCAAAAAATATTCATTTAGTCATCAATTTCCATTTTGTCCCCTTCAAAGTAGTTTTCCTCGGATATACACTTATTCCAGCGTTTTTTTCAAGCCTCGAAGAAGTTCTGATATGCACTTTTTGGTATGCCCTTGTGCTCTCTCAGCAATTCGGTTTTCATCTCTCAAATCGTCGCAAAACGCTGTCCTTTCATCGGTCTCTTCAATATTGGAAACAAAAAAAAAGTTGTAGGGGGGCAAATCTGGTGAATACGGTGGCTTAGGTATGATTACGTTGTTGTCCTTGGCAACAAAATTACTAACAAACTAAGCAATGACGAGTGAGCAGTTGCATTATCGTTATGAAAAAGCCATGAATTGTTTTTCCATAATACCGGAAGTTTTCTTCGTATTGGTTCTCGCAAGCAGCGCATAACTTCAAGATAATACTCCTTATTGACCGCACGACCATGTGGCATTAACTCCTGATGCACTAGGCCACGGTAATCGAAGAAATCAATGAGCAAAACTTTGACATCTGATCGAACTTGTCGTGCTTTTTTGGTCTTGGCTTTATTTGGCTCTTCCATCGGGACAATTGGACTTTGGTTTCGATGTCATAACCATGATTCGTCAACAGTTATGACCATTTTAAGCAAATCTGTATCGCCGTTGACGTCGTTCAATAATTCTTGGGGATGCTCATGCGTCGGTTGTTTTGGTCAAAATTTAGCAATTTTGCAACGAACTTCGCTGCCACACGTTTCATGTCCAAAATTTCCGAAAAAATTGCTTGGCATTAGCCAAACGATATGCCAATATCCTCAACAACTTCTCAAATAATGATTCGAGAATTCTCCATTACCATTTTCATCGGTTGTTGATGTGCTTGGGCGTTCAGGTCGAGCGTCTTCATTCACATCTTCTCGACTTTCTGTGAAACGCTTGTACCACTAGTTTTTCTGACTCGGAGTACAATTACCGTAGCCACTGTCAACATTTCCAGTGTTTTTGAGCACTTAATTCAAATTTTTACACAAAATCTAATATATAAAAATGGATGTTTGTTGGTTGGTTGGTTGGTAAGTGATAAACTTCTACATCGCTCAACCGATCGTGATGAAACTTGACATGTATAAGTAATTTTTCATAGAGAAGGTTTTTAGGCTATCAATTTTTCTGTAACTCGCCACTAGATGGCGCTGCAGAACAATTTTTTGAAGGCACTGTTCTATAACGCTGCGCACGCCTAAGTTTGTTGATCCTGATTCTGTCAAAACATTGGAACAGCAGTGATACAGCAACATAGTACTAGTTTGATACAAATTCATTGATCAATTTTTTTTTATAGCTAAAAATCGCAGAATACGCAAAACACTTTTCTGCCTCTCACCAACAAATTAAACATTCTAAACAGCTCAAACTAGACAAGTATACCAACAAAAAAAAATTAAAAAATCGTTAATCGAAAGTACGTAGCACGCAAAATTTGAACATTCACATTATTTTTTCAACAGAAAACGTACATTTTAATGTTCTGAAATTTGTTTGCATATGTTTGTCGGTTTATCCGTCTAATTTCATACCACTTGCCTTCTTCTTATTGAGTCTAGCAGACGGATGTTTCATCTTTATCCCAGACGATCCGTTTCATAAGTCAATAAAAAAAAAGTTTCTGACAATTTAGGGAATTTGTGTGTCTTTAAATGATCGCAGTTCAAAGTATGTGTTTATACGACTCATTAAATTCGGTTTTATAACGTTAATCCTCTTTATGAAAGGTTTAGCGTTAATGAGTCGGTTTGAAAATTTTCCATGAAAATAGTGTTTATACAGACGTTAACACATATAGTCTGCAGGCATACTTGAAGACTTGGTACATCCAAATATCTACAAGAACAATTCGTTCAGGCCAGTCTCCACTCACATATACTATAGGATAATGGACTGACACCTATCAGAAAACTACTACTCCCCTGGCTAATACCACGAACGGCGTTGCATAATATCTGACAGGTGTCAGTGCAGTATCAGTTTCAATATCACAAAAGTATTTCCTGCATATGATGTTGGCGATACAACTGCCGGAATCGATTTTCAATTACTAGAACGGGCACACTTGCAGAACGGTTTCGGACTATTTGGCCTCTCGTCAGTGCAATGTAGTTGCCATCATCAACATATTCATGATATCCCATATTCATGATATTCCATAATTATCATTCCATAATAATCATCGACTCTATGTTGATGATGGCAACTACATTGCACTGACGAGAGCCCGAAACCGGTCTGCAAGTGTGTTCGTTCCAGTAATTGAAAATCGATTCCGGCAGTTGTATCGCCAACATCATATGCAGGAAATACTTCTGTGAAGATTCCTGCACTGACACCTGTAGGACATAAATCAACGCCCTTCGTGGTATTTGCCAGGGGAGTAGTTGTTTTCTGATAGGTGTCAGTCCATTAACTTACAGGGTAGGTGAGTAGAGACTGGCCTGAACGAATTGTTGATGTAGATAATTGGTTAACTTTATTTTTAGTAACATTAGGTAGAAATCCTTTCCTCATAGATTATGGATCCTTCTTACCTTTGGAAATGAAAGGGCTTTGCTAGCCTGCAGCCAGCCATCCTTCTTTTTCTCCACTTTGTAAACTTCTATGGTATTTTCGTTGAATTTGTTTATGATGAAGGCCTTGGAATCAGGGCTCCACTTTATTAGAGTGGCAAAATCAAATTCTATATTGATGCGAAGAGATTTTCTTTCTCTTTGAGTTAAATCCTTAGTCTCCCAAATAAACACCGCTCTATCTGCAAAATAAAATAAACAGTTTTGTAGCGATAACCAGAGATGTGGGGTTCAACCGAAAAATTAAAAACACATATTGACCCAACTGCCCACTTTCAGATGAGAAATTATAAAATGGGAAGTCAATCGAAGGCCACTACTAAAACGAGTTTCTTGAATCAAGTTCAAATGGGATGATCTAAGTGCGTTTATGATTATTTGAAGTTGACATAACATTTAAATTTAATGAAACTTTTATCGAATAAATCCATAACCTTCAGTTCCTAATTATTTTCAATGGATATGGGTATATATTTATCATAAATAATACCAACATTCATTGACTTTGAAACCTATATTTTATGGTACGGGTAGCACGATTATGTCAATGTCAGAATATAATCAGATGTAATGAATAAAATCTTCAGTTTTTTGTTAACAAATTGCGAAGTAGGATATCCATTAGTTGATTCGGTGGATACGACTGTCACTAATAATGTTTAAATTTACTAAATAACTACTGATTGTGATATGACGATCAGGAGAGTATCAGAAAGGTTTTTATAACTTCAACGGCATGAAAACTATGTCAACCATCTTTTGATGAAAAATAAAAGTTCTCGAGTGCGGTAAGCCCTTCGCAATTATCAACTATAACTGAGATTTAGTCATCTCCTGATGATGACAACTCCGTTAGCGAGATGCGCATTTAAATACTTTCATATTAATATACATTATGTATTGCCTTGGGTGATGTTTTATATTCGAAATATAAAACTATAACATGGAAAAGGTGAAAGTTTTTTCATGGTCGGACTGGCCATATAGTCGAGGTGGAATTTGCCAGCCTGGACACCCAACCTTAGATATCCACGGCTTGTGAAAAGCTGCCTCTTTCCAACTACTTCATCTCAGGCTCGTTGGCAGTGACCCGTCACCAGGGCCTTTCCAGACGTATATCAAGTTGACGAGACACTTTTCGAAATTTGCAAAACGAATGATTTCATAATTTGCCGCTATTTATTCACTAATTAGTTGCGGAACAAAATATTCTTTCGCCCCATGTTGTCTCGCTAACTTGATATCAAGTTAGCAATACGACTTTTTTATTATTAAGTTTTCCAGAACTTTGACTAGACCATTGGTTTAGTATATTTATTCGCTAATTAGTTGCGGAGGAAAATATTTTTTCGCCGCTTTATTTGAAAAATACATGTTGTCTCGCTAACTTGATATCAAGTTAGCGATACGACTTTTTTATTATTAAGTTTTTCAAAACTTTGACTAGACCATTGGTTTAGTATATTTATTCGCTAATTAGTTGCGGAAAAAATATTTTTTCGTTCCTTTTATTTAAAAAATACTTGATATCAAGTTAGCGATACCACTTCTTTATTATAAAGTTTTCCAGAACTTTGACTAGAACATTGGTTTGGTATATTCATTCGCTAATTAGTTGCGGAAGGAAATATTTGACTTACTCTTTGTTTGAGAATCTACATGGATTTGTCGAACCGATGCGATGCGAGAGATCTCCCATGAATTAAAATTACCTAAAATTTACTCCGATGACATTGACATTTTTCGTCAGATGTCGGACTTTAATGTCAGACCATTTGTAGGACAGAAAATCAACCTTCACCATGTTTTTATTAATCCATTACTCTCTCAAAACATTCGTGGATGTAAATTGTTTCTCATTAACATATATTATATTACATATTATAAATAAGTTACACATGTCAAATTTATTTTGTCAGGCATTAAATCATCCCTGTTTTCATCTATTTTCAACAAACATTGATAACTCCTTCCAAACATTCGTGGATAGAATAAAAAAAATGAATTCACAAATGTTATTTGGAAATGAATGAAAACAGGGATGGAGGTTGATGTTTTGTCCGTAATTTGACAAAGTAATTTGACTAACGGAATTTGTTTAGTAAATAATATAATATATGTTGATGAGAAAAAAGTCACACCCACGAAAGTTTTGAGAGAATTACTAAATAATAAAAACAAGAGTGTGGGTTCATTTTCTGCCCTACAGAAAGTCTGACATATGAGCTTTGATCAACTATATAGTTTAGATAGAATTCTCCAGATGAAGTTTTCATCCACGAACATTTTATTGAAATTGAATCGTGGCTGTTTTCTCACTGATTTTTTATTATTGAGTTTTCCAGATCTTTGACTACACCATTAGCATGTTCTAGTTATTAGCGAATTACTTGCGAAGGAAAATATTATAATTTCCCGTCGTCTTGCTAATTTGTCACCCCTGTTAAGTTAGCAGAACCACTTTAGAATTTTATATTTATTTTCAGGCCATAATTTAAGTCTAATTTTAGGCTAATTTTGTATTTTATTGCCAAATTTTTTGCTCTTCGTTTAACGTAGATATGCTAGTTAGTAACGTTAGCTTAACTGCTAGCTTAACGTTAAGCTAGCAAAACCCACCCTTATAAAAAACATTTTGTCAAATCGGATTCCATCATAATTTCAGGCTCATTTTAGGTACATGTTTTCCCTTATATCGCCGAATATCCAGGTGTTCTATTTCTTGAAAATTCTTGAAAAAATGTTGGGTTCTGCTGGCTTAACCGTTAAGCTAGCAGAACCAAATTTAAGTCCTTCATTTTTTAGAAATTTTGAATATGCAATAATTTTAGGCTCATTTAAGGCTCCTTCATTAACACATTGAAACAAACATGGTTGAAAATATGAAAATGAAATGTTCATCCAGAAATACTAAGACTTGACATTATATGACTACTAACAAAAAAATTGGGGTGTTCACGAACCCCTCCTGAATTCGGCTTTAAATTGATTCATTAGGTAATTGATTTGTTTTTCGAAGGTTCTGCTACCAAATATGAAATCAGCCTAATTTAACATACACAAAAATCAATTATTTTTCCACCATTACATTACTACATTAACCGATCAATTTTAATAGATCACGTAATATATTAGAGAGCTGTTTCGGCACTTCGGGGTCGTCCATTAATCAAGTGATATTTTTATTAACTTTTTAAGCCCCCCTCATCTCCCTCTGGTGATGCTTGGTGATGTTGTGAATTACTTTCCCTCTAGTCAAAATCATATGTATTTTTTTGATAAAAATATTCAAAATATCTTCAAGTGCATAAAACAAAGAATATATTCAATATTGTAGAATAGAGTAGAGTATTTTATTTGACCATTTTACATACAATAGTACATTTATGGCAAGTGACAAGTACATTGTCCTCAGGCCACGAAGTATCGAGACTTTCTTCAAAACTAAGTGACTAAGGCAGTATAGGGTATAGGTCATAAGGCAATTTGTCAATAACTTTTATTTGTACATCCCCCCTCACCCTTGGTGATATTTCGAGAGTTTTTTCAATTTCGTGTCCTGCCTTGAGGTAGATTCTGTATAGAGCGGAGGTTGTTGGTTTGTACCGGAATGAGAGTTTGTGTTACCCGAATCTGACCGACATTTAGACTAATGTCAAAATTGCAGCAAACTCAAATGTGTGTTCAAAATAAGGAAAAGGAAATATTTTGGTTGAAGTTCTCAAAAATTCAATAATAAAAAGTTGATGTCAAGTTAGCGAGAGTATGGATGTTTTTAAAACAAAAGGTAAATCAAATATTTTCCTCCGCAACTAATTAGCGAATATATATATCAAACCAATGTCAAAGTTCTGGAAAACTTAATAATAAAAAAGTCGTATCGCCTACTTGATGTCAAGTTAGCGAGACACCATGTATTCGAAAAAATATTTTTCTCCGCAACTAATTAGCGACTAAATATAACAAGCCAATGGTCTAGTCAAAGTTCTGGAAAACTGTATAATGAAAAAGTGGTATTGATAACTTGATATCAAGTTAGAGAGACAACATGTATTTTTTAAAAAAGGGTCGAAAAATTATTTTTCTCCGCAACTAATTAGCGAATAAATATACTAAACCAATGGTCTAGTCAAAGTTCTGGAAAAATTTATAATAAAAAAGTGGTATCGCTAACTTGATATCAAGTTAGCGAGACAACATGTATTTTTTAAAAAAAAAAGGGGCGAAAAAATATTTTCTTCCGTAACTAATTAGCGAATAAATAGCGGCAAATTGTGAAATCATCCGTTTTACAAATTTTGAAAAGTGTCTCGTCAACTTGATATACATCCTTTCCAGTCAGTCCGATCATGAGTTTGTTGCTAGGGTTTTTCATTGAGTGCTTCCTATCTTTAAATTTAAATAAAACAAAGTGTGAGTGAGATATCATCGAAATTTGTATTCATTTGAAAGACCTATCGATGTCATTATGTGAGGAATATAACATCGTTCAAATATAACCCATGCTGAATGGCATGGGTTATATTTGTTTTGAGGACCGCTGTGGTTTGTGGCTTATTCGCATACACCCGCGACTTAAGAAAAACCCACACGAAAAAGTCCAAAAGGATCAAATCGCACGACCTCGTTGGCCAGCTCATACCACCTCCACGTGAGATGACCATGCTCTCAAATCGCTCGTGCAGGATATCCAATGTGGCATTAGCTGTGTGGCACGTAGCGCCGTCCTGTTGAAACCACATGTCGTTGGTGTCCATATCATACAATTCAGGCCAAAAGAAGTTGGTAATCATCGAACTATAGTGCTCGCGGTTGATAGTGATGGCCTGGCTATCGTCGTTCTAAGCAAATGGAACGGTGACACCGCCATTCCATAATCCACACCAAACAGTGACTTTTTCGGGATGCATTGGATGCTCTTGGATCTGTGGATTGATATCGTCCCAAATTCTCAAATTTGTTTGTTCGCGTACCCATTTATCCAGAAATGGGCCTCATCGCTGAAGATGATTTTTCGATGAAAATTACTTGCCAACTGCTATAGAGTCCATTCAGCGAACACACGTCGTTGTCTATGGTCGTTTAACTTCAGTTCTTGGGTCAGTTGAATTTTTTTGGTGTGCAGGCCCATGTCACGACGCGAAATCGACTGCTCCAGACAGCGGCGATGTTTTCGGCAGATCTTGCGGGTGTTGGTCGATCGTTTACTGAACCAGTGGACTCAAATTTATCCACCACGTTGCGAATAGTCTTCTCGGCAGGACGATTATGGCGACCGTAAAATGGGCGAAGAGCGCGGTACGTCTCCCGAACAGATCACCAATTTTGATAAAACAATTTTATCATCTGCATGTGTTGTTGAATGCTACATTCGTCCATGGCGATTTGGCAAAATAGACTGAATAAATGACAACTAATTTGATAGGTGTAGCTTCAACAAAATAGCCGTCAGTTCAATTATCAAAGTTCCTGTTGGAAGATCCTGTATAAGTACTTATACAGGGTGTTTCAAATTCGATTCTCACCATTGGGATCTCGGAAACTATGAGAGATACGAAGATGATTAAATTGGGGCAAAGTTGCGCATTTACCTGACTAACAATATGCTATTTCTGGCTTTATTTTTCGAAGGATTCGAAAATAAATTACACTTCCACATTGCCACTTTTTCCGTGCTACATAATGGTGTTTTCAGATTTGCTATCCGACGTTTCGTCTTCCGGCCACCACCATCAACTTTATTTTTTCTTTCTGTTTTGAATAGAACCAGATTTTATCTTTTCAATGATGTATCATAAGTTATCATTCTTTTTACGAAAAATTGGAGATATTGAAAATGATTCATTCTTATCATAATAGGCTTTGACTTTGATGTTTCTAAATTTGACTTTCAATTTGTTCCGGGTATTTCCGAAATTTCAGAACTTTCTCAACGGCATATTGTTAGTCATAAATGCGCAACTTTGCCCCAATTCAACCGTCTTCGTATCTCTCACAGTTTCCGAGATCCCAATGGTGAGAATCGAATTTGAAACACCCTGTATACTCAATATAAAATTCAAATATGATTTGAAATTAAATGGATTTATTTGGAGAGACAGGAAACTGAATATGTGTTTTATGAAGTCTTTCAGAGATTCTAAACCTATAGATTTTTACCATTTTCATCTAAATATCGAATCTCGTATTTAGTAAAATTTACGAAAAATTGTATCATATTGAATTACAAATTAAAAATGTAATCACAATTGTAATTTTGAACATATCTCCAAAGCATTTCACGTCTTCATAAACTTCAGGATGTGCACCTAGTGCAGCAACTTTTAAACAACCAATTTTGTTAAGTCTGGCATTCCTAAGATGTCCAAATTTGCTATAATTTCAAGAAGGGATTTTTTTCACTACAGTGTCTACACTGAGTATGTACCTACCATCCTTAGTTATCCTATGAATACCCAACAGGATAAATCATCTTTCCATTCCGTGGAACTAAGATCTTCGCCTGTTCTAATTCAAGAATTAGGTGGGGTAAGTATATCTTGATATTGTCAAATATGAAAAATCGTCATAAAATAATTCAAATCTATTTTTTAAAGGATAGAACACAAGCATTACAGGCAAAAGTAGCGATTCACGTTGGATTTGAATCGCTGGAGATTGAATTCATTTGGAAAAACTTTTTTTTTAATTACATTCATTTAATGTCGCATCAACCTCGAGGGTTATTGGCGACAATTCAAATTTCATAAAAGTATTGATTTCTTACAATAAATTTCATATACGGTGCAGCAGCTTTATACGTCTTAGAAAGGCAATTAGTTTTTCATAGTTACAATTTTGTCCTAACGCTGCTTCAATTGAAGCAGCGTACTCGATTCTCTCGTTGTAGTAAGATGCGCACTCAGATAAAATATGTTTGACACTTATGGCATAGTCACAAACTTCACATGTTGGAGGGTTATTACCGTTGAGGATGTATTCATGAGTGAGGCGAGTATGCCCTAGTCGAAGACGTGACAGGATAACTTGCAATTTTCTCGTTTCTGGAAGTGATTTTCAGGGTAAGACCAATGGTTTGATTGCTGATAACTTAGAGTTGGAGCCATTCCATTGCTGTTGCCATACATTAGTAAGGATTTGTTTGTAAAACGGTTTCAGGTCAGGGTGGGCTATTCTTTTTTCAATATCTGTGAGTGGGTTAGTAATAGCATCCTTTGCCAGCTGGTCGGCCCTTCGTTGCCTGCTATACCAACATGTGATGGAACCCACATAAAGTGGATATGCTTACGTTTCTCAATGATTGAGTGGAGCTTATGTTTGATGTGAAGTATGATGGGGTGTTCTGGGTTTAGCTTCGTTATTGCCTCCAGTGTACTCAATGAGTCGGTAATTACCAAGAATTTTGAATGATCGCTTTTCTCTGCATATTCAAGTGCTTTCCATATGGCATAAAGTGATCCACAGTGCTTTCTGCTGGTAGTTTGAAAGAGTGATTGCAGCAGTACGGGTAAATGCTGCCCCCACTCCTCTTTCTGATTTGGATGCGTCGGTGTATATTTGGATACAGTCTTCGAATTGTTGCAATAGTTGTTGAAAAGTTGTGTGAATTAGACTATGGTTGGTGTAATTTTTATCCAATTGAACGAGCCGTTTTTCAATTTTAATGCTTGGAAAGGTCCGTGGAGGGGGATTTGGAATGTTTGAGGTGTTGAAAATTTCAGGTCGATTGAGAAGTTGGAAAGGAGTCGATGGAGTCTCTCGTAGAATGGAATTGCCACTCTCTTTTTGCAAATGTATTTCTGAACCCCAGGGTCATCTGGGTTAGATTTAACTGCAGCAGCATATGTGAGGCTGAACTGTTTTCTTAGGATACTTAATGAAGGTTCTACTGACTCACAATATAAACTTTCAATCGGACTTGTGTGGAATGCTCCAAGAGCAATTCTGAGAGCACAGTTTTTGAAGGTGGAAAAACGTTCTCAGGAAGTTTATTCTACATATACGTAATTCTCCACATGAAATAGTTCTCAAGCAGTGAAGTTCGAGGTGTACTGAGTTGAACTTCAAAACGATGAGCAGCCACAGTCCGTCGCGTATTTCCGATATGTATCTCTCTTGGTGGAATTAAATGTGCCAAGTCATTTGAACACCTCCCGTGAAAATATTTATAGAAGAAAGACAAATCTCCCAGGTTTCTTCGGTGTTTCCACAATCAATGTTCGATTCTCCAATCAGGTGTATGAATCTACTGGATGGAATTCAGCAGCTTCAGGGTATGCTTAGGGGCGGAGCTTCTTACACGAGAACAACATTCCAAAGAAGGTCTGATCTGAGCTTTATAAAGCATCAAAAGTTGCTAAGGTGTGTACAGTTTTCTGGTTTGGAACAGTGTTTCAAGCTTTGGAGAAGCAGCCTGTGCAATTCCAGTGACATGATTGTCCCAGGACATATTGGTGACCTTTTGAACCCCCAACAAACTTATCGAAGCAGAAAGCAAATACATGAATTGAAAGATGTTTCAATCTCAACTTTAATATTCTGAAATAAAAATACTCATATTTACAATTCCATCTTTTGATATTCCAAGTTCATAGACATCAAAATTGATGCGATTACA
This sequence comes from Leptinotarsa decemlineata, assembly GCF_025532065.1. Taxonomy (NCBI): domain Eukaryota; kingdom Metazoa; phylum Arthropoda; class Insecta; order Coleoptera; family Chrysomelidae; genus Leptinotarsa; species Leptinotarsa decemlineata. Next base: position 22,909,829 of record NW_027412668.1, on the reverse strand, counting down.
GGATATAGAAATTTAAATAATCACTAAATACGCAAACTTGCACGGATGCATTTTGCTTTAAGTACGGTGACCGGACTAAAGTTGCAACCTCAGCATATGAAATATGAATATTTATAAATATAAAGGGAGGTCAAGATCACCAGCGAGTATCAAGAAATTTATGAGTATTCATTGATCACTCTTCAGAAACGTATCCGGAGCATTTTTAGAATGCAGCACATCTTTTCGTAGATCCTGCTGGGTATCAGTAAGTATATTGTAGGTTTTTGGTGATTCTTCGTACTTTTCTCTTACGTATTCAATGTTAGTTCATCCCTGAATGTATTTTTTTTGTATTTTTTATAATAAATATCTTATTAAGTTTTCATGAGTCCTTTCATTATTGGGTGAGGGTCGGGTAAAACAGCTTAAAATCCTCTCGAAATAAAAAAAGCTAGTACGTAAGTTGCGGCAATGTAGGAACACACCAGATCCTTTTTGAGTGGGTGACTGTCATTTATTATATTCTAATTCTCTCAGCAATTCTCGTATTTTTTTTTATTTGATTACAACCATTTGTCAGCGTCAACACATATTCTTATACAAATATTATTTAAAATAGGCTAATTATCTAAGAACAATTCGTTCAGGCCAGTCTCAAGGCACCTACACTGTAGTTTATGAACTGACACCTATCAGAAAACAACTACTCCCCTGGCTAATATCACGAAGGGTGTTGGATTATATCTGACAGGTGTCAGTGCAGGATTCTTCACAGAAGTTATTCCTGCATATGCTGTTGGCGATACAACTGCCGCAATGGATCCGAAATTTGCCCAATTCCTCGTATAAGGAAAGAAAACTTTCACATATAGTCAGTGGGCATACTTGTATTTATTCGGATATGCAGTTGGTTACCTCGTTCACAGGCAGATGGGGCGACGACAAACCTGTTGTTTGTTCTATGCTTCAGCTTAGTTCGAGGAATGATACTCTGACGGAATTCGATTTTCAATTATCGGAAATAATCGACTTTATGTTGATGATATACACTACCTTGCACTGACGAGTGGCCAAACAGCCCGAAACCGGTCTGCAAGTGTGTTCCAATAATTGAAAATCTATTGCGGCAGTTGTATCGCCAACAGCATATGCAGGAATAACTTCTGTGAAAAATCCTGCACTGACACCTGTCGGATATAATCTAATGCCCTTCGTGGTATTAGCCAAGGGAGTAGTTGTTTTCTGATAGGTGTCAGTCCATTAACCTACTGTGTAGGGAGTTGAGACTGGCCTGAAGGAATTGTTCTTAGATAATTTGATTTATAGCCAGTCTTGAAATATGCCCACTGACTATATGTAAAATAGGTTACTTTGGGGAAGGAATTCCGATTCTAATGATCACGTTTTTTACAATAATAGGTCTATGCTTTTAGAGAATTTCCACTTTTGAGGTTATCGAGTCTGCTTTAGATCCTTTCAACCAGTAGTTTGGAATTTGTAGTTTTCAATTTTTCGTTCAAAAAAAAGTGGCTATATTATTAGTCATACGTATTGTCTTCAATACAATAAATATTTCAATACTCTGAGACACCTTGTACACTCAACCATCTCTCAAGGCCTATTGCAAAATAAAATGTATTTCAATCTCTTGTCGTTGGAATATCACGAAGAAAGTTGTTATAAATAGAACGCCTACATAATGAAAAGTGAAAGCTGGCTCCAATTTGACTTGATTATTACAGCTATACATTCAGATCTCTAAAATCTTACTACTGGTTTATGTTCCAGAAAAATATTATGGTACAACATTCACTAATGCTGATAACTGACAATTCGCAATATTTAGATTACAGACTTTCCCAGAAAGCGACGTGAGATGTCGATGAAATCAAGTTCAAGATTTCCTTATCGACCGGATAATTATGGCCAACATCACTTTGGCGTTGTTTTTTTTCTTTGGATTATTCAATTTTATTTATCATTTTTTCGATTATTAATCACAAATAGTGACAAAGAAAAAGCATTTACAGATCGAAGTATCTACAGTAGAACGCCGGTTATAGTATGTCCAGAAATGATAGAAACTACAGCAGTATGTCTACATACACACATCGGAAAAGTCTAGGGATATTTTTAAAAATGGCAATATTTCTTTTTAGATCGCTTTAGGGAAAAAAAGTTGACGAGTGATTATTAAACGAATGTAACTTACAACAAAATTTATTAAATGGTCAAAAATACTGAGTGCGCATATAAGCAAAACTAAAAAAAAATATGGCTCTTCTTTGGCACCCCGAAAAAAAAATCATAATACAAAAAAAATTGGAATCAGTATAAAGTATGGCCTCCACGCTGGTTTATTACGGCCCTACATCTATCGTGCATCGACAAAATGAGATTGTCAATGTCTTGTTGAGGTACATTTGCCCATTCAGCGATTAAAAGCTCTATCAATTGAAACGTTGTGTGAATGTTCCCCATATGCGGAGTAATTCTTCGTTGAAGCATTTCCCACACATGCTCGATGGGATTCAGGTCCGGTGATTGTGCTGGCCATGGCAATACATCAACTCCTTCGTTGGTGAGCCAGTCAGTCACTAGACGCGCGACATGTGGACGAGCATTATCGTGCATTAGGTGGAAGTTTTCACCAGCAGCACCAGCAAACGGACGGACGATAGGTAGAAGAATGGTGTCGAGGTACTGTCGAGCTGTGAGGGAGCGATTTGGAAAAACGAGATCGGTTCTGCCGCCGATCATGATTCCGCCCCATAGCATTACTGTACCACCTCTGTATGTGTGGACTTCCTGGACGTGTCTCAAACGTTCATTATTTCCAGGTCGTCTCCACAGTCTTACTCGACGAGAATCTGGATGAAATCCAAATCTGGATTCGTCTGTAAACAAAACTGTGGCCCAATCATTTGCATCCCAGTTTTGATGTTCTTGACAGCACTCTAATCTTCTACCGCGATTGCCTCTCGACAAAGGTGGACATCTAAGTGGCCTTCTGTTGTGGAGATCTGCTTCATGCAGTCGATTTCTGACAGTATCACGACCAATGGTTACCTGGTGCGTCTGCTGCAACACGTTAACCAACTCAGGTGCTGTGATTGTCGGTTGTCTTCTTGCGGTTAAAAATCGGTCTTGAACTGCAGTTGTAGCGCGTCCTCGCCCTGGATGTTGTTCGGCTGGACTGCCAGTTTCACGGAAACGCCGCCACAATCGACTGATAACACTTTGGGAGACCCCCAAACGAAGAGCTACATCATTTTGTCGCATGCCACCTTGAAGAAGCCCTACAGCTCTATTCATCTCAGCCAATGGTAAGTGATGGCGTTCCATGTTAAAGCACAATATTTCCAGTTTAATTGCTGAGCAAGAACTGCATAGAATGTACAAACTCGACACTTTCAGATTATTCATTTTAGCCGAAAACCTACAGTTTGTAAAAAACTTGATAAAAGATTAGTTACCGTTTTTGCAGGCTTTGTTCAACCCATAGAAATCTACAGGGTGGTCGAGTGTACCAATTTAATCGAAATTAAACGACCTCATGCATTTATTTTTATGATATTTAGTATGTTATAAAAATATCCCTAGACTTTTCCGATGTGTGTATATTAGTGCCATAGGCGTACTGCATTCAAATCATTTACCTACTACCAACGAATTGAATAAATGAATATACAAAATTTATTTTTGAAAAATCTCATTCATAACAAACAAAATAAAAAATCAACTACGACAAATGTGAAAATTATGTCCATAAGTATCTAACCAAGACATTCTCCAACAAATAAGTATTCAGCAGGAGGGGATTAAAAAAACATTGTTTTTTTGAAGGCGGTATAAATAGATATTCCTTCGAATTATACCGTCAATAGACACACTGCATCCATCAATAAGGGCCAACTTGGCTTTTTCCATACCAGCATGTTTGCATTCATGAAATTCTTTCACGCTCAGACAGTACCGAATGTACAACCGAAATGAAAGAAAAATCGTTTCGGATAAAGAATTTTTTGGTTAACCCATTAAAATCTGAAAATATCCTACTAAAATGTGTGTATTGAGAAAATTAATTTGATATTATTTTTTGTAGGTTATGCTTCGTTTTTTTCATTTTGAAAATGTCTACCATACATTTTCAAAATGACCCCAACTTTTTACGTTGCCATATGACAAATGACGTCGGAAATCTATATCTGCTTGAAGGTAGGCACAGAGGATTAAAGTTGATGTTCATTTGGACGATTATTGGATTATTTTTCACTTTGTTCATTATGAGGTTAGAACGTTATTTATTATTCATTTACGATTTTGGAAACGAAAAACAATAACTTCTTCAAACATTTATTGGGCTACTGGAAGATATTACATTTTCTACAAAAATTTAACTAGTTATTTTTTCATATCGAAGACTATAAAATGCTTGTCGACAAACGTTTCTCCAATAAACTGGTATTATCAGGGGAAGTGTATATACCTGTAAGTTTTGCGAGTCGTATTGTTAAGTAGCACACTTACACTTACAAATAAGTAGCACATCAATAACACTTCGAACCCAACTGACACATCATTTCACTTTCACTCAAATAATCATATTTATATTATCGCTTTAGTGACTGACGGCTGACACTAAACTGATTGAAAAAACTGACGGGATAGTAGTAGTATACGCAGATCGAAGTAGCTAGAACTTTTGAGAAAAATTCACCATTTCTTCTTTGAAATATGAAGTCACGATGCGTAAAAATTTAATGACTCTCGTCGGTGGCCTAACCCGTACTTCCGCCATTCGAGGAATTTCACATCGGAAAACTCGCTTGAATGTGGATTAAGAAATTGAGATGAGTTATCATTATGTCTAGATAATTTGTCTACGTTGGCCCTAAATGCCCGCTTTTGGAGTTAACTGCATACGATAGACCAAGTCATTTTCTCTCGATCGCTAAGTTTACCGGACACTATGCTTTTTGTAGAAATTCTATGCAGCACTCTATTTAATTTTTGCCAATATATTTCGCTAATATATTTTAGGACAAATCAAGTGTCCGGTTAATTTTGCGGTCGGGTAATTTTCTTACTCAGCAAGTTGAAGACGTACCACTTTTGCTGCAGATTAGGGAGAATTGGACACACAGTGTCCAATCGTCAGAAGTCGGTGTTTGTAACTTTTCTGTCCAACCTCTTTCCATTCGGTAGCTGATTATCTGTAGGGTTGTCTCATAAATTCGTAGACTTCTCTTCTAGACTAGATTTCCTTGTAGGACTCAATATGTGTTTTCTGTGTATCGATCCACCAAGTAATAGATCTAATTATAGTTAGTAGCTGATATTTTTGTTATTCCTTTTGACCATGGGAGGAATGGCGTTGAACATTCAATATTACTGTAGCATATTCTTAACTCCGGATAAAAACAGTTACCACAATAGTGAAGGTAAGATCCAAGTTGGTATATTTGTTAGGGATAAAACTGGAAGATGGAGTAAACCTAGATTTACCCGGTTTGACTTAGTATTATTCAAGCCATTTGGGTAAAGTCCGAATAAATAAAATAAATTTCAATTCGGGATTTACCCATACTCACCTAGGTCTACCCAATACTGACTGGTTAATTTTGAAAATGAATCTAGTTAATTAATGCAATTGAAGAAAAGATAATTGAAACTTTCTATTTGTAACTAACGTTACTACAGTTTCGTCCTAGAGGGACATTTTCAAACTTATACATTAATGTATACATTGTACATTAATGTATGAGTTTGAAAATGTTCTTATAGGATGAAACTGCAGTAACGTTAGTTACAAATAAAAGTGGTAAAGAATTCAGAAAGTTTCAATTCACTTTTCATCATTATGATTTCCTACCACGTAGTAACGGCTACATCCATCGATTGATTTAATGTATTTGAAATCAAACTGCATTTTAAACTGTTATTATTAATAAAATCTACAAAGGCGAACATAATCGCTCGATGAACATAAACATATAGCGGGCAGGAACATGATACATTTAATAGCACAAACATATTAAAATTTTGTATGACCATTAATTCACAAAAGTACTATTCTGATCAATGTTATTGAAAAATTGACATTTGTGGCAACTGTGACATTTTGAATTACAAAATTTTTCTACAGCTTTGCATAAACACTTCTTTGTAGCATATTTTGTTTTTCAATTAATTACACCTTTTGTAACCTTGACCTCCTGAAAGCAGGGATTGAGTTTAGGTCCCGGCGCACTTTTGTTAATGAACTTATAATGTAAACAATAATGTTTAACAGCACAATTAAAACATAACCCAACTAACCTAACCTAACCTTGAGCACATTCAAAACTTAAATTAAAACAATTGCTTAACCTAACCTAACCTATATTAGTGCGCCGGGAGCTAAACTAGACAATGGCTCCGCGCTTTGTGCCACGAGCTTGAAAATGACGCAATACCTAACATTACCCAGCCAAAGTTAGGTAGACCTAGGTGAATATGGATAAGGTCCGAATTTATATTTATTTTACCTATTATTCGGAATTTACCCAAATAGCTTGGGTAATACTTAGTCAACCCAGATAAACCTAGGTTTATTCCATCTTCTACATACTCTTAGGGGATTTTGAATAGATAATGTATTTTAATTCGTCGATTACTCGTAGTGGGGACTTTTTTCAAAGTTCCAAGGTCGCACTGTTTAACGTTCTTCTTGGATCTCGTGCCGGAATACTTTCGAAGTGTCTTGAAACCCGTAACTACTACGCGATACTTAAAGATGTGCGGCCAATCAGGTCGTACTGAGCCAGTTTTGAATCGATTAATCATTTTTACTCTGGATTTTTCTTATTTCACTGATGGTCTATCAGAATTCAGTTCCGCAATTCGAATTTTTATCTCCAACGTTGCAAATTCAAAGCTAGAGAACTTGGTGTTCTTTCTGGTATCGAGAATATGTATCTTCTTTCAGGCGTTGGCAACATTTATCACCCCTTGGTGCCTCATTTTTTTGTAATTGATGCTGCTAGGGTAGTTCTTGCTACAGGTAGTAACCTGTAGCGCGTTTCTGTTAGGGGCAGTAGTTGAATATCACCTGAAATATTTTTTAGCAAATTCTACCAACAGCAAAATGAGATCTATCGTTACACAAATGATAGAGTTTTTATGAGGAAAATTGTATCACTATTTCAGACAGCAGAGAAGAAACATGATTTTCAGTTGCCACAAAACTGTTTGCTAAAGATAAGTTTGATCCGACTTTATTAGAATGAAAACTAAGATACGTTGCAGCTCAATTATGAGTGGTTTCGATATATCGACACAAAAATAGTTACAATGCGGCTAGTTTTCTCAACATATCATCTATTATTCGATTCCATTGACTTTTCATGTCCAGTATCTCTTTGTCCCAAATTATTATTGCAGAAGATATGGAATTTGAAAATAGACTGGGATGTTGAGGTTCAATAGGACATTTGAAGTAGTTTTTTGAAGCGTATCAAAGAAATTCCCATACTTTTCAACTTGAGAATAACCAGATGGCTGTTTGATTCCACTGAGAGAAAACTTCAATGGTGTTTGCATGTCTTCTGTGACGCTAGTCAAAACGCTTACGCTACAGCCATGTTTATGAGATCTGACGCATGTAAGGATGTGACTGTTCAACTTATAGAAGCCAAATGTAGAGTATCTCCTGTTAAAAAGAATGACCATTTCTCGATTGGAATTGTTAGCAGCTACAATAAAAGCGAGATTATCCAAAACTGGTACGGATAATATAGATCCAAATATGTTAGTTTATTACAGGTCTGATTCGACAGCAGTCTTATCTTGGATCAAAGATGATGAAAATTGAAACCTTTTGTTTGGAACCGAGTACAAGAAATTTGAAGCTTGACAATCAAAATAACTGGTATCTCACTCCTGGAGATCTCAATCCTGCAGATATTCCTTCACGTTGTTGTTCACTCAGACAACTGATTGAGTAAACATGGTGGGAGGGATCTGAATGGCTGAATAAATCTCCGAAACACTGGCCTAGTCAACACATCAGAGACGAGAAGATAATCGAATCTGAGAAAGGAATTAGCACTTCAACTAATTTATCATCGACTATCGATTTTTTCTGATATCATGAACGAATTTTGAAGTTCACTAGGATTATTCGAGTACTTGGTTAAGTTAGAAGGTTTATTGTAAACTATCGTGGTTGAAACGTTTTGCTAGAGAACTGTCTCTGACAGAAATAGAATTGGCAGAAAAAAGCACCATAAAATTTCTACAGAATGAGTCAACGACTCTAAGTTGGAGAGTTTTTGTTTTTTGTCGATGACTATGGTATTATAACGATAAGAACTAATGTCTCTGAAAGAGATAACCTTCTAGATTTTCGGTTTCCTATCATTCTACAATCTAAACATAGCATTGTGAGAAAACTATTCTATGAAACTCATATAAAATTATTTCATGTTGGAGTTCAGGGTTCAGTAAGTATTCTGAGGGAAACGTACTGGATTCTCAGAGAAAGAAAAATAGTGGAATCTATCATTTCGAAATGTGTGGAATGCCGCAGATTCAGCTCAAGATATACATCCACCTATAGCACTACCTGAAAACCGTGCCCTACAGGCTCATGTTTTCGAAATCATTGGTGTGGATTTAGCCGGTTCACTTTATGTTCGGGAAAGTAAGCTTTGATATGTTTATATACTTCTGCTATTCATAGGGCTTTTCACTTGGAACTCCTATCGCCATTTCCTACAGATGTATTCTCAAAGTCATTAAGGATATTTGTGGCCAGAAGAGGACGACTAAGTTACAATATTTTGTTGAAGCGAAAAATGCTTTTTCACAGTTGGATTGGAAAATGGTAACAACTTTTAGAGCCGCCCAACCAACAGTTTCCTGGTTGGGTGGTTGATGGGAGAGGTTGATTTGAATCATGAAAGATTTACCCGGGAAAGTCTTGGGCGAAGCTAGTGTAACCTGAGAAATTATCCACGTTTCTCAAAAGAAATTCCAGAATGTGAAGTTCCAGATATAGACGCTGTAGAGAGTTCGGATTTGAAAAGACATATGAAACTCAAAATTGATCTTCGTAGGAGATTCAGAATTCAGGACAACTCAAAGAAGTGCTTCCCGAGAGGAACGGCTTTTAGCTTATGTTGAAGAATTGATACTTGGTCGGGACAATAAAACACGATTAGTGGAATCAAAATCATCAAAAGGATCAGTAGGTACCCCAACCTCTACAACGAGTGTACCTTTCAGAAATGAATTACAGCAAACATTTGGATCTATCACTGAATATACAAAGAAACAAATGAAGTTCACGAGAGTTTTTCACTGCAGATTACTACAAGATATCGTCGTAAAGTCAAACCCGTTCAAAAATTAATCTTGATCTTAGGAATAATATTTTATGAATGCATTGAGTTATTGAACCTAATCCATTAACTCAAGGTTTCATGGGAGTTGATTTATGATGCCATTATTTGTCACTTGAGGGAAAAGTTGAGTTGTATAAAAAATTTTGAATACAATTAGTACTTTTACTGATTTTTTAAACTCATTTTCGTCCTGGAAATTCGACATATTCAGTCACCGTAGGTGAATTTAGAATGTATTCAACATCCTTCATTTCCTTATTATAAATCTGAGTAGAAATACCTAAGATTACAAACTTGTCACTTTTGAGTATTGCTGATTTTTACCTTTTCTATGCATTTTTAAAATTTTTTATGGACCCACTATTTTTAACGGTTTTCACCCCATTCGATGATGAATTTACATGATTTTTAAAAATTTTTGTGACGTATGGTAGGTAAGTAGTTTGTTTGTTTTTGATGTTATTTTTTTCAATAAGCGCAAGATGCCATTTAGCTCGGTTTGAAAGATTATTTCACGAGACTTGAAAATTTACGAGTGTGCCAAACAAGTTAACTTCTTCTTGGAACGATAACTGACGTTTACATTTCTCACAATTGTGGGGTATAAGGCATCATGGTTGTATATACAGGATGTCGATTTGAACTCTCAATATTTTTTCCCAGGAAGATGTATACATCTTATTATTCTCTCCTAAAAATATACCCCTTCCAATTTATCTGAAATGTGTTTTCACAAATAAGTTTTGGTAAAGATTATAAGAATTGCTTCAATTCGAGCGATTATCAAAGTCATAATACAAAATAATAATTAATTTCGAATCCATTGAATTACAGAAAATATGGAGAACATCGAAATAATATTATAGGAACATAACCGATCAAAATATTATCTAAAAAAAAAAAAAAATAGGTCCTTGTTCAAAATTGAAGGAGTTCCAAATCGGATGACACCCTCTATAAAAGTTCTATGATAATATTCTGACACTCGAATAAAAGTTTAAAGTATCCAAAGTATCAACATATTTCCAATATCTCTGCAAATGAAGATGATACAGCAAAATATAGAATTTCCCAATTTTCGATTCTTCAATATCTCTGGAACCAAAAACATTCGACAGTACCCGAAAATTGAAAATGTTGCCACGATTTAAATCTATCATTTACGAGATCTCGCTGCATAAACTCAAATTTGAATCCCTGTATATCAGCATTATCGATACATCAAGCCAATTGTTGCGACACCCGTTATATAATCAATCATATCAAATAATTAACAATGGTTATTTTTTGGGTGATTTAATGTAATTAAATCCTAATTCTATTCAATTATTTACTCATTGAAGAAGTACTCATTTTTTTCATCTCTTCATTTTCATATACCTATTGTATTTTATCTTTGGAAGAGACATGCACTTTTCGTTAAATTCCTTGAGTGGCGACAACAATTCCATTATTTATAAATTGATTTTGTTTACTTATTTATTGAAAAAGAAACAATAAACAAACGTACTGTTAACACTCATCCGTAATGTTAACCAGATTTCAGTAACTAAAATTTTAGAAAGTATATGTTTGACAAATTATTCATATTTGAGTTAATGTGATAGTTTTTGCTTCCTTCAACAATAATTTCAACTTTCTGAATCTAATTCTTAATAATTAATAGAGAGATTCGGTTCGCAAGGAATATTCGCATAAATGAATATGAAAGTATTTAATAAATCAAGTACCTAATGTTTTCTTGACAGGAAGATGAAAAATTGAGCGTTGCTATTAGTGATTTTCTTTTCAAGTAAAATATGGAATATTATGGAGGACCATGGGAAATATAGCAAAGCTTTCGTCAATCAAGTTCGTGTTGTCAAGAGAGAGTTAATAACAATACTTTGACATTTTCTACTTCTCCATCTTTCTATAAAAAATGTGGGAATTTCCAAGGGAAGGAAGAAAGGAATAAGTTAAAAAAATAAACTGGTTACAAAGATGTGTAGATCATGTAAAGAAGTAACTTTAAGACACACATCAAAGAAAAAACCCTTGTGAAACAACTACTTTCATATAAACATTGAATCAGGCATAAGAAAAAATACTTTCGAAACAACTGCTTTCATATGAACATTAATTTATACAAAAAATACTTTTTCCCATTCGGTTTGTATTCCAAACATTCGTTATGGAATTGAAGCAGATATCATTAACAGGATTGCTAAACAACATAGTACAGGAAAAAGGTAAAATTTCACTTACATGGAACACTGTCATCCTCAATGATTAAAAGAATGTTTTCGTTTGGTTTCGTCACTGACCAGGTCTACCCAACCCGAGAATCAATATCAAATGACATAATTTTTTTAAAGATCTTCCTATTCTCTATTCAACAAACTTTGGGAAGTTATGATCTTTTGATCTAATCTAAAATAACTTCAATAACTTCCATTGGAATCATGCGAATTATGAAATCATTTTCTGGTGAAGTTGAATATAAACAGAGTTGGGAAACCAGAACTTAGTAGGGATTCTTGTCCATGTGAACACGAAGTGTGTACATCAAGCGGAGGAAATTTTTTTTATTGAAAACTCAAATTCAGAAAGCAGGGTGACTGAAACTTGACATTGTATTTATTTAGTTATACAATTTAAAAATCAATAATTTACAATGCAGACATTAATGTAAATATGTGTCATATTGAGTTCTAAATTGGGGCAAAGTTGCACATTTACCTGACTAACAATATGCCGTTGAGAAAGTTCTGAAATTCCGAGTATATCCGGAGATATCCGAAAAAATCAGGAATTTCGGAAAATGGTTTCAATTTTTTTCTGGCTTCATTTTTCGAAATAAATTGCACTTACACATTCCACTTTTTCCCTGCTACATAATGGTGTTTTCAGATTTGCTCTCCGACGTTTCGTCTTCCGGCCACCACCATCAACTTTATTTTTTCTTATGGGCGCTACATTGGATCCTTTATGTTTTGAATAGAACCAGATTTTATCGTTTCAATGTTGTATCATAAGTTATCATTCTTTTTCGAAAAATTGGAGATAGTGAAAAAAATTAATTCTTATCATAATTGGCTTTGACGTTTCTAAATTTAACTTTCAATTTGTTACACTCAATGACATTTTGTTATTGTACAATTCATTGAATTTTTGAAGAAAAATGGCTTTCACAAATGAAGAAAAAAGAGATATGATACAAATTTATTACGAATATGATAGACACAGTGTTGGGACATCGGGAATGTTTTTAAACTTGTATCCCGAACGACGACAGCCACATCGAACTATGTTCAAGTTATTGAATCAAAATTTCAACGAGTTTGGTTCTTGTGAAAAGCCAATGAAAAAATTTGATAAATGAGAATGAAAATAGAACTTTGAACAAATACCAATAATTAACTAAAATGTGAAGACAAAAGTAGATCACAACAAATGATCAAAATGCTTGCCTTGTTCATGATAACACAACTGTGCCCTTCTTCGAATATTATTTACTGCACGAGTAATTTCCCTCCTCCCCAATCTTCAGAACTCTCTAAAAATGCTGTGTTGAAGGTCCTCAATATTTTGATATTCCCTCTGACTATAAACTCTATTTTTCAGTGTACCCCATAAGAATGTATCCATAACACTCAAGTATGGAGACTTTGCTGGCCACCTCACCGGCCCATTATTCCCTATCCATATATCACCAAACCTTTCAGTAAGGTAAATAGATACTCGTCTCGTAGTATGCGGTGGAGCACCATCATGTTGAAACCAGATGTTATAGTTAGCCAAAGGTAGATCATCCAAATAGTCTTTGAAAATCGACATTAAAAACTGGTGATAGGTTTCTCCATTAAGAATTCCGTCAAATAAATGAGGACTCAAAGTTCTATCTTTTTAAATTCCTGCCCACAATTAACCCACAATTCGTCAAAGTGCTTTCATCTGTCCAAATGACATTTTCCAGGAAAACAGGAATATCTGGTCCTTTTATTACCCAATTACAAAATTCTGATTGCCTTTCAGGATCACCTGGATGTAATTTTTGAGATATGTGTATTTTGTAACATTTCAAACCGCTTTTTTTTAGATGTCTCCAAGTAAGTACTTGTATGACAAATATTCACTTCGGAGGAAATTTGACGTGTAGATTTCCCTGGGTTCATGTTTATCTGCAAATTATTATGATCCAATAACTTGAACATAGTTCGTTGTGGTTGTCGTCTTCCAGGATACAAGTTTAAATACATTTCCGATGTCCTAACACTGTTTCTAACGTATTTGTAATAAATTTGTATCATATTTCTTTTTTCTTCATTCGTGAAAGCCATTTTTCGCCAAAAATTCAATGACTTGTACAATAACAAAATGTTATTTAAAGTCAAATTTAGAAACATCAAAATCAAAGCCTATTATAATAGGAATTAATTTTTTTCAAAATCTCCTATTTTTCGAAAAAGAATGATAATTTATGATACATCATTGAAAAGGTAAAATTTGGTTCTATTTAAAACAGAAAGAATCCAATGTAGCGCCCATAAGAAAAAATAAAGTTGATGATGGTGGCCGGAAAACGAAACGTCGGATAGCAAATCTGAAAACACCATTATGTAGCAGGGAAAAAGTGGCAACGTGAAAGTGCAATTTATTTCCGAATCCTTCGAAAAATATAGCCAGAAAAAAATAAATCCATTGTCCAAACTTTCTCAATGGCATATTGTTAGTCTCATAATTTCCGAGATCCCAATAGTGAGGATCGAATTTGAAACACCCTGTATACAGCTTTCTGGATGTTTGATACATTCATATTAAGTATCCCAACAAAAATATACATTACTCACATTCCCATCATTTAATTTTTCAATATAAAAGCAAATTTTTATATCACAGGAGTGACAATTTGATAAAATTATTCTTGTATCAGAAACAAGCTGGAAAAAACCTATAGCCTTTCTACTCATTAATAAAGTTATGAACAGTCTAACCCCTTACTTAATGAAAATCAATAACATGATAATAATCAGGTACATAATTTTCAACATAAATTTTATTTAAGATGTGTTTTGCTACCCTGTAGCTTCATCAGTTACTGGTACAGTAACAGATTAAAAACACAAAACGTGTCTTAAATAATATTTATTGTGAATATTCTATAATTATTATTATGGGTATGAAGTGGAAAACTTTTTAAGAGCAGAAGAAATTAAATTCATCAATTATATATAATAAGTTTTCAAGTTCTTTATCATTCATAATCTTCCTGTGTACAATAATAACGTTTCCTCTATTTCTGATAACTGAGGATTTTTATTTTTGATTTTAGACCAGGAATGAGTAGAAATACAGCCTACAAAATTTGACGAAGAAAAATGAAACGAGAGCATTTGAAATGCAAAATTATTGAACATACCCATAATTTATATTTTCAGAAGATAGGGGTTAGTTACCACTTCCAGATAAATCTTTGATTACCAACCCTCAATATTAAGATTTTACTTTTAAAAAGAATTTCCATTTCCATTTCAGGGTAGATTCATTAAGCTGCCCTCACTATATTTTTCACAGGTTCATAAATATTTATATTCCCATCTGTATTTTTTATTCTTGAGTTGATTTCTAACTCTAATAATACTCACCCCTTCTATTTTTATCGGATAAATCCAATGTTTGCTCGACATTTTTTAAATATTTTGTTGAGAAATCTGTATTCTCCACCAAAGATTCATATAAGTTTTCATGAAGATAGTTGGATGCTCAAAAAGATCACTTATTTTAATTTTTGGTTGAAATGAAAACAAAAAACTTCACTTTCTGAAATGAACAAATATTTCACAAGGAATATTCTTCCAATTCAAAGTTTTTACATCATTCAAATCTGTAGTTGTTGTTTAACAGATTGTTCAACAATTTGAGTATCTGTGTTAAATACTTTCACATGAGAAAGCAGCAGCTACACTTAGTCTGAATAGGTACAGAGAGATTAGTAAAAGAAAGTTGAGTTTTCATCAAAGTTTATTCTTAAAAATATGATACAATATGAATTGCATCATTACAATATTTCATTGTGAACACAGCCATTTTTGCCATATTTTTTTGTTTTTTTTTTCAGTATTTTTTTATAAAAATGAGAAAATAGAAAATAAGAACAAACAAGTAACATAACGAAAGGTAATACTTAATAGGCAAAAGGGGTTCAACAAAAATCGAAAACACCCAGAACTGGGACATTTTCTGAAGAAATAGACCAGGAAACATATACAGTCTTGTTTGGACGGCACCATATTAATGAATACAATTACACAATTGTCTTATTGTTTGAAATCCTTTCAAGGAACAACAATATCCACCCTCAAACACAGCCATTCAATACCAATTTGTGAAAAACAACATGAACAACTGAACACTTGGTAGAGGTGGATAAAAACTACTCTAATTTTGCAGCACAAGTGAATTTTAAAGTTTACTAATGGTGCCAAACACTTTAATTCTGAAAAATAACTCACTGTATGTTCAAACTGATCACTTAACGCAAGACTGATAGAAGAAAACTTTTAATCAAAAAAAAAAAACTTGTAGTTAAGAAAGAAGTACTCTGAGATTTATTGTATTAACTTGTTGAGGTAACAGCAAATACCAAATAAAAGTTATACTTTGTGAAAAGTGAAAGTGTCAAAAAGTTCTTCTACCAGCAATTTCTAAAAACTTTCTGCTTGACAATATTCATGAAGAAATTGTGGCAATCCTTATGTAGACAAAGTTACAAAAGTAATAAAAAATAGATTCCTATGTAATTATTACAAAAGAAGAATATCATTGCATCAGCTGAGTACATCTATACTCTTCGGATTGCAAATATTGGATTGTGAAATCAAAATTGTTTACAACACTGATTATCAGAAGCAAATGATAACCAAGTTATTACTTTTTACATAAACCATCACAGAAGTTAAAAAAACAGCTTCATGAACATAAAACGTTTTGAAAAATGAACAAATCGTAGAAAGAAAGTGGAACAAATCATAGAAAAAAAGGGAATGCAGTCTTTATCAATTGTTCAATATTTTTGAGATTAAGTGAAAAATTTAACACTATGTTGAAAATGGCAGTCTCTTAAGTGTCTCTGTCAAAAATTAAAATTAACATAGTGTAAAATCAGAAAAGCTTCCTACAGATGCAGGATGGTTTTTGTAAAACTGAAGTCATTCAAATGAAACTTATTCTATTTTTTTTTCAATCACAAGAAAATCTCACGGAAATCACTCTTGAAACTACAAGTAAAATCTGAGATTCAAATGCATTATATCACTGTTTCACAAAAGAGTCAAAAAAAGGAACACTTAAGACATCTATTTTGAAAATAGGAATATCTTTGTATATATCATCACATTTTGAATGAAGGAAGGTGACAATGACAATGAAGGGCGTTTTAATAAATAAAGCACGATGGGATGAACTCACAACCTATTAATGATGTGATAGATAACTTCGGAAGTCTCTTCTTACCCGCCACAACATAAGCTCCATGCAAGCGCTAGCATCTTCGTAACTATTGTGACCGTTTGCACTACACTGTATTTCACGTTTCAAAATAGTCGAAGTCAAATTTTTCAGTGATCGACGATACGGAGGTCCTTTAAAATGGGGAAATGCATGTGCAGTATCCACGATGATGTAGTGAACTATCTTCAGAGCTCTCAAGTCGTTTTCTAATCCGTGACCAATTAAAATTGTGTCAGCATTGATGAAACCCATCAAATCATTTTGCACTTCACGAATGTTTTTAGGGGCACCTTGTTTCATTTCTTTGGCTGTTATACCAGAAAAACGGGTGTTATAGTCTACTATTTCCCGCTCAGGTTTAACATAGGAATCATACACTAATCGTCCATCAACACCCACTACTGTGACTTTCGTTACTTCCAGCCCTCTAACAGTGTAACACATTTCACAGTCCAATGCATAAACACCGTAATTCCCATCTGCTGGGGGATTTCTTCTTGGTTTGGTGAAGACATAATCATAGAAGAACCCGTTTATTCCATTTACAAGTCCATTCCAAACGTGCAGGCGACCTTCTGTACAACCCATAGAGCCTACTTTTCTTTCACAGCACTCATACACAAATTGACCGTGTCTTTTATCGCCTGGATTATTTAATTTATGCAATTTACCCCAATGGTGGTAACATTTTTCTTTTGTGATGTATTCATCTTCCTTTGTATAAAAAATTCTACTACATCTGCAACAGGTTCTCATCGTATAATTTTCACCAGGAGGTGGCTCGGTCACTTGATTCTGTTTGAAGTAGGTAGCAGAATCTTGATCTGAACTACTGCCACTACTTAAATCCTCACCATCAAAATTTTCACCACTATCACTTGAACTTCCAGAACCCTGCCCACTATCGTTTGAATTGCAATCATTCTTGGGGACAAACTCCCTAGCATTGACGTCAAATCCTAGACTATGAACTGGAAAGTTTATACTGCGAGCATTCTTGTAAATTATTACAGAATTCTGATCTATATTTGGTTTTATTGGATATCCCAGACTGGACATTTCATCGAAAGTAATTAAATAGTTGTGAAGTAATCCTGCAAATGTTCTTTCAGGAGCATTGAATTTGACAAACTGGCGGAGAGGTACCACTGCCATGACTTGTTTCTTGGTCAGCAATTGAGCAGGCTCAAGAGTTTTTTTAGCTTTCTGCTTCTTCAATTTCTGATTTTCGGAAGGTGATGCGTCGTCTCTGCGTCTGTTTTTTCTCTGCCTACGAGAAAGTCCCTTGGTACATGAACTGGGTACTACAGATAGTTTGGACGATACTCTGCTACTTTCTTTGATGCAGTCACTCGAACTGCTGCTCTCTGTTGTTAGGCCACCCGGGTCTGGATCTTCTGCACACAAAAATAATATCTCAGCACTTTGTAAAACACATTATTAAGAAAGTTTTCATGGTTCACTAAACACTATATTTGCACCAATATACTCAAACAATTGTTTTTTGCGGCCTACTTGATAAAACATAATACATTAATTTTGCCAAACATGCCAAATACACAAAATAAGTCATTTACAATTACTACTGCAGAACACAAAATCTATTTTTACATACAATTATCTTCCAAATTAATTAACTAACAGAATTAGGATGTTGATCAAAAATACTCTCAATCAGGAGATGGTAAAAACATATTTGTACTGAGGAATGTGAAAAAATATACAAGTTCTTTGTATTATAAAAACAATTTAATTTTTTAAGAATGAAAAAAAACTTACAAAAAAATAAAACAAAGATACAGAGGAATTACAATTTGGAATTTTATAAATGATTATTCTCAAAAAAAAACTTTGTTGCACAATTATTAGGTATGTCAGATAGAACTCCATAAACTGATAATTGTTTGAATTGAGAGGGGTATTTTTTTATGAGATTGTTCATCACGAAATAAGCTTTTTGTTTTCACTTCTCCATCTTATAGATTCATATAAATATAACTCAATTTTTAACTAAAAGTTGGTACACAACACACCACCAATTGAATCTACCCATAAAATTTCAATATATTGTATTATATAATAGAAATAATTGAGCAAGTTCAATATGGGAAAGAGTAAAGATAGATTCATGCATCAGTCTTGAGTTATATGTCACAACAAGAAATAAGTCATAAGCAGTTGGATAAATATCTTTTTCAGTTGCAATATTCATACATATATTTAAACTTATCAAAATTTCTTTGTGCACGAATCATAATCTGGTGCATGAATCTATCCGAAAGATCCTGACATTTTACTTGGTAGGTATTAGTTATAAAATTGAAATCAAAGGTACTGACCGTCACCACAAGAAGTCAAATATTTGCCATTGCTACTAAAGTCCATATCCAGAATAGCGCCAGTGTGACCCTTCAAGGAGGACAAGAACCAGGAGTTAGTGTAAACTTGCTTTTCGCTCTTCCCTACCCAGCGGTTGTCTGCTGACTTTTTCTTTGATTTTCCACCTTGTAAAGACTCTTTCTTTTTTTCAGATTGCGTAGAGGATTTTTTATCTGCAAAATTACAGAAAAAATACGCATTACGAATCAAGCTTTTCATTGTCAGGGGTCACACATTTTGTCAGGATGAGATTGATGTTTGAGGTTATAAAAATAATGTGAAACAAAAACGACTAGTTGTTCGTAGGCATTGTAAAATAATTTTTTTTTTAAATAAATACGAATCCACTATATGGATAAAATGTTATATCCTTCTTTCTAGAACCAAAAATTAACAATTTGAAACACGTGTCTTGGAATGAAATAAGTACCACAAAAATTCCTACTTCGATTTTTGCTGAATTATTCAGGGTTATTACTGAATTTAATGTTATCAACGAATTCGCATGAACAGTTAATATCGATCCAATAACAATAGATCCTTACTTTTTTCCTTATTTTCAACAACAGCTTCTTGCCGAAAGAGTTTCAAAGTGTACATTAATAACAAAACACTAACACCAATAATTACTGTAGCAATCGCCATAGGATTCATCAAAACATTCGAAGAGCTTTCTTCGGGTTTTCCCATTTTTCACCGAATAACTCGATATATAATTCGAAATTTTAATAAACTAACACGCCAAGATCACTCTCACCGTTCACCGTACCGACGTTCACACAAAACTGCAGTTATAGTTATATTGACGAACGAAGTATATCAGGGAAATAAACGCGCGAAATTTGAACTCTCATCCTCCGCTTGTAAGATACCACACTATTCAATATTCCACAACTTAGGTTAGTCGCCATTTAACGGTATTAAAATTTACTATGTCTAGTTGCTTCAAAAGCTCGCGATGAACTGGGTAAATGTGCGCGATTCCGCGGGTCTTATATCACTTTTTCTTTCATAGTATGGCAGGACGAGTTCTCTCTCTCGATATTTTTGATGTGAATTATGACGTGTACTTGCCTACTAGTAGGTAGATACTTAATATCTCAATCATATTTTATAAATTTTCTTACCTCTCAGATAAGGAAAATTATGAATAATTTCGTTACCTACATCCATTAAACGTAAAACATACACACTAGTATATAGTAGATAACTAACTGAACTGTCTTCAATTAATTGCCATAAGGAATAAATTTCTGTTTAAACGGTGACGCATAAAAGTTCCGTGGATATCTTACAACAGAGGAACATGATGCAAGTTGGGAAACGCGGAATTCTTAGGTATCCCACGATCGTAATATTTTATTTAAAGGTTGTTTACTACTCTAGTATACTTACTTTATATATCTCAATGAAATGGGAATCTCTTTTCGGTGTAGGTATTCTCTGTGACGAAACGAGAAAATACATGGTACTGAATACCAGTTAGGTAGGTATATACATGGTATAGGTATATATGTACCATGTAATCAAGTATATGTACCATTTTTTCGATTGATAACCTATTCATTTTATAGAAATTCGTATTGACTAGGTATAAGATAAAGAATATAAAATTTCTACTAAGATTTTTATTTGTTACGATCGATTTCGATTTACTGAACCATTAGATAAACTATTTTACTTAAAATGGTTCAATGGTTAATGTTACAACCCAAACCGGTCGTAACAAATAAAAATCTTAGTAGAAATCAGACAAAAGTAATTTTCTTCATGCTATATTCAACATATACCATTTACCTTGTATTCATTACGTAGTATTCTGGTACATGGTACCTGTACCTGAATACCATTTTATTTAACGGTTAATGTCATTAATACCTATCAACAATAAGCATAATTAATTTTGAAAGTCATACTTGTTATTGTATTTATTTATTAAAGTACCTACATTGAACAAACTCAGTTAGGTAAAAAAATTAGGTCCACATTCATTGTGAGATAAATAAGCATATTCTATTCATTTGTGTTATACCTATGTGCATATGTTTTTATGTAAGAATTATTGCAACATTGCTTATTGATAACACACTTTTCAGGATTAAGCTACAGGTTTCTAATATTAAGACAAATGATTATCTCTAATATTTGGACTCATGTAGATGACAAGCTTTCTAATCTAGCCATGCTGTCCGAATTAAATAGTGCATAATTGGTTTAGCGATTTTAGCGTTCATTGAAATATGTAGGTACTATAGGTAGAAATATGCGATGTGGAGTTTGGCCGAATTTGTACGAACACGGACGAACGATCCAATCACCTGACAATAAATTATGCCTTGACCACCGTATAATGCTAAAAGATCTATACTCTGCCTTGACCCAGTGTTCCCAACTTAAGGGTTTTTCTTTCAAATTTAGAGGGTAAATAAGTGAGATGGAATTTTTTGGGGGTGTTATATTGTTAGAGGTATTTTCAGGGATTTGTTGATTCCTTACATTTTTTATTATTTTTTATTTTGCTATCTTATTTTTGATTGACAAAAAGTAAGGTATAAAAATTAGGACCGGATTTTAAATGTAGTCAATCACATTTTTTTATTGACCCAGTAATATTCCTCATTACTAAGGCAACAAAATATTGCCGTGTTTAATATTGTTAAAAATAAGTTGCGGAATAGACTATCTATTGAAATGTCACAAAGTATGACGATAGGTCAACTTACATTGCAACGAAATGGATCGGGCACAACATTTAATCCATCTGCGAAATATTAGCTTAGTTTATTCAAACTGAATATGTATGATTTCAAAATTGTAATAAATAATGTATGAAATGTAATGTATGTATGTAAAAAATATTAAATAATATTATTTATTATCAACTAATTATTAATTTATTATTTATAATTTTTTCAATCATATTATTTTTTAGGGGGATTTTTTTCTTATTGTTATGATTTCAGGAGTTTTTGATTTGAGTTTAGGAAAAAATATTTTTTGATAGTTGGGAACACTGATTTGACCACTAGCACAATGTTCGTTCTTCAGTATTCTTTCGTATGAATGAGAAGTGTGAAGGAATTAGTTTTGTTTGGATTTTTCGTGAAAAAAGTTGCTCCTAGATAAATATTTGAATTTTGCTTGAGCCTGAGTGTGTTGAGGCGAAAAAACGCTACATGGGAGCAATAACACTGAATCCAAACGAGGCTCCTAAAGGCAGTCAGTTGCAAGGCCAAGCTTGGATTAGCTTTGTACTCGTAGCTTTCATTGCAAGGCAACTAGTTCAAAGGAGAGCCGCTTTGTTTCGAAACAGCTGCTAGTTGCCTTGTAGTGGAGAAGCTGTAGAGAAAGACAGTGGACAAATTTCATTTGGACGTGGACGTCGACGCTTGGTTTTGCAACTGACAGAATAAGAGAGCCTCGTTTATCTTTTCTCATACGTGGCGTCCTCGTGAGGGAGATGTCATTGTTAGCAAAAAATATTTATCCATGATAATAATTAAACAATGTTCACGAACATTTTTTATTTTTAGACGCGTTCCGCTAACACTGTAGTTTCCTCGGTAAAAATATTTAACTAGAGTACTGTTTCGGAGTGATGGCTAGCTAGCTGTTTGATAGCCCGCGTGCAATAGCGATTATGCCGCCCTACACCTACATAATATGCTGAGTTGGAACATTGATAAGTCTACCTGTTATATTTATTTTATAGCAGAATCAAATTATATCAATATCTTCAGGTGATGTTTATCATTGATATAATTTGATTCTGGTATAGTTCTTATGCAGTTGGGTTGTTTTAGGTAGTCTTGTGTATGGTAGTACTGTAGATGGTGGGCATTTTTGTGGTTGATATCGATTCTGTTGTAAATGGTAGTGATTATTAGGGTATACTTTTCACGTGGTAGTTTCAAACTGGTAGAATTGTAACGTGCTAGACTTTCGACTGTGTAGATTTTTTGATTGGTTGACATTAATGTTGGTATAAATACAACTGTGGTATACTTGCAATTGATAGAATTGTCTAGGGGTATATCTGGATATTGTAGAGTTGTTCCAGGGGTAAATATATAACTGTTAGATTTATTAATGTTCTCTTTTTGATTTGCCCCGGTCTGACCAACCTTATTGGAATTCAGATGGAAAATCAGAGAACAGCTGGATCGAGAACCAGTTCCAACATCTAACATCAGTGATGGAGAACGAAGAGCTCTGAACGGCCTATGAAGAGATAACACTATCAAAATCCTACCTGCAGATAAATGAAACGCTACTGTTGTGATAGATATGGATCTCTACGATGTTCTTCGGAAGGAACAATACATGAAGATTGTATGTTGAAAGAAAGTTGTTCCAGATACCAAGTCTATTTTTCGGAAAAGAAGAAATCATCGCAAACATCGCACCACAGTGAGCTCCTCACCTGTGTGGATAACCTAAAATCCACAAGAATTGTGTTCCGCTCAGACCAATCATTATACTTCCAATTATACAACCACTACAAGAAAAAACTTCATCTTTTGTAAAGAATTCAAAGCATTCTGTCTAATTACTAGAGACAATCGAAGTCACGGAGCAAGATAAATTAGTCAATTTCGACGTGGAAAGCCTTTACACCAACTTTCCGGTCGAAGAAGCACCTCAAATCATACAGAGGAAGCTATCCGAAGAAGAGGACTTGAAAAATTGAACGAACTTGTCTATATAAGTAATTATGGACCTACTAGCATGCTGTGTACGGAACTGCTATTTCCAGCTGAAGGACGAATTCTTTACGCAAGATGAAGGGCTGCCAATGAGATCGCCACTTTCACCAGTTAGAGCCAACATATATATGGGGTGATTTGAAACTCTGGCCATTAAAGAAGCTCACAAGAATTCTCGAGTCTGAATGAGATATGTTGACGAGACCTCCATAGTATGTAACCATGAGAATACAGAACTAAATACCTTTCTGAAGTACATCATCAGAGTAAAACTCCCCATTACCTTCACAATGGAGAAGGAAGTTTACAAGAATTGCCATTCTTAGACGTATTGGTGAAGAAGACCCACAGTAACTTGGAAACATTTGTATACCGAAAACCCATTCACACGGGACAGTATCTAAATCACGAATCAAACCACCTTCAATCCACCAATAGAGGAATCATCAAGACTTTAGTGAATGGTGCTTTTGGAATAGAAAGGAAGGTCTCGAGAACGAACTAGGTATCATCAAACAAATTGAATTGAATTTTTGAATTGAAAGGGGTATATTTTTAGGAGAAATGGAGAAGTAGAAAGCGATAGGATAGTTTCGAATGTTCTAGAAATGTAACATTTCAAACGAAATATCGTATCTTTATCCGTCATGGTCACAGTTGTCTTTAGTTATTTATATTATACCAACAATTTGAAAGAGACACAGAAGTAGTTTCCTATCGGGATTTAGGAAGCTTGTTTTATTCATAAGTTAAGGGAGAAAGGTGGGATGACTATTCCGATTATCCTTCGTATAGTGAGTTGAACATTTCATACTGGATATTTTCTGACATTTCATAACAGACTCTCAATATATACGACCATTGACATCACTTCTGATAGCCTCACAACTAGATCATGCTTTTTTCACTTATAACGTTTATATCTTGTTCTGCTGCCAAGCATGTTTACTATTTTTGATGATACTACTGATCTCTTCTGGTTGACGTCTTTATAAATAATCGCTGTTTGTGCTTCAATGAACTTTATAAAAATAAAATAGTGTGACGTTGTTGTACACGTAAAAACATTTCAAAATGTCAAAATAAAAGAAATAGCTAGTCAGACTTGCCAAAATATGTCAATTAGATAAAGTTATCCTATTGTCGAACCTGTATGCATATCTTGTTAATCAAAAAACATAATTAAAAAGGATTGAATATTTGTTCTTCATATTCATTTTCCTGCATTTGGGAGTTGTATGATATCAATTTCAAAGCCAATCACATTCATTACTGTTGTATCGTCAATTCTGACTCGGATGGGAATTCCTCAAAATTTAGCCCTGTTACCTTATTTTCACTTTTGGTGAATGGTATAAAAATTTGAAGGATTTGTCAATAACCAAAACAAGTTATAGATTACTTGTATATAGAAGATAATTTTATCATTACATGAAAAAGGGGACAACAGTTAGGACTTATTTTCTTGAAAAGTAAATGTAAGTGCTATGAAGAAATAAGAGGTTGGTCATTTCAACACAGTCATCATAGGTTAAAATATACATTTCTTACATAAAATAATATATTAGTGCGTAATTTAGGCGTGAGTTGCTTGAATATTTATCAATTTTGAAAGTAAACAGTCCTGTAGTTTATGAAATTCCAATCACAAAAAATAGTCATTCGTACGATACGAATCAAACTGAGTAATACATTTAATAATAATCGACTACTGGAAGAATGTATGAGCAATAGAATGAGTGAACTTGACTTATCTAAAATGCTCGCTGACTAATAGGTGTAGCAGTTTTATTTTTATATTTTCTCTCACCTGAGCGAACATCGAGTTCAATAGAAGTGAAAGAAATGGTGTTCAGACTATAAGTTGTTGGGGCTCCATCACTATGAAAAATATGAAACGGAATTAATTGCCAAAACGTCAACATGAGCAGGGTCTGAAAATATTAGGATCTGTATTTCGCATGATATTTAAAGGTGTGAGTATATTATTCAATGTATTATGTTTTCAATGCATTGTTGACACTGACGATGTATGTGTATTATGTTTCACATTAACATAATCAAGTATGCATTTCTATTGTTGATTTAAAGCAAATTTTTGAATCAGAAATTACCAATAATATAAATTTGAATTGTTCCATGGTAAGATATTAGAAACATGTTTCAAGTAAGTTCAATAAGAGATACATGTTTATGGCTATTGGCCTCATCAGCGCGGTGAACACATGGTTGGAAAGATGGGCAACACTCGGTTGCTGAAAACAGGAAACAACACATACGAATAGAGTCACCACAGGAGCCTACCACACCTTTGTGGTTCCAGTTAGGATACCTAGAATTTCTAGAATGCACCCAACATTACCACGAAGGCAGCTACAGCTACCAGCGAATTTGTTCATTACTCACATAACACTGTATCTGAGAAAATAATGGTTTTATTCAACGGAGAATGAAAAATGAACAAACAATTCCAATATTTCAATCAATTGCAATCTTGATAGTCTGGAACATCGAAGAAAGGTCGGAGATTTGTCTCTCTCCTATAGATACTTTCACGGGAAGTGTTCAAGTGACTTGGCACATTTGATTCCACCAAGAACGGTACATATTAGAAATATACGAAAGCGTTGAAGGGCCACACAAAAATATTTTTTTCGATTTGTATAATTCTGACTTTCATCTCAGAATTCTGACTTGTAAGTCAGAATCCTGACTTATATCTCAGAATTCTGACTTGCAAGTCAGAATTCTGACTTGTATCTCAGAATTCTGACTTGCAAGTCAGAATTCTGACTTGTATCTCAGAATTCTGACTTGCAAGTCAAAATTCTGACTTGTATCTCAGAATTCTGACTTGCAAGTCAGAATTCTGACTTGTATTTCAGAATTCTGACTTGTATCTCAGAATTATGACTTGTAAGTGACTTGTGTGTGCCAGTCTTCACTTACCTACACAGTAGTTTAATGGAGTGAGATCGTCAGAACACAACTACTCCCCTGGCTAATACTACGAAAGGCGTGGGATTGTATCCGATAGGTGTCAGTGCAGGATTCTTCGCAGAAGAAATGCAATTGTATCTCCAGTTATATCGAAAGAAGCGATTCAAACAATGAGAAAAATTTCATAATCTTCATATTTTGATAAATGCAAAAAACTGCCTTATAATACTGAATGTATCATTATTATTCCCTGAGATACAAGTCAGAATTCTGACTTGTATCAATGGAAAAGTTAACTGTATTCAATTTTTATCTAAGCTATCTCCTAATACAACGTTCTTTATGTTTCTTCAACACCTCAGTCAAATCTAAGACATAATAGTCCTATTTATCGACTTTGTCGGATTGCCAGTGAATATCTTGTTTCAGCAGATTTATTTTTTGACGCAATCTCGATATTCAAAAAAGATATAAATGATACTTTAAACAGTGCGAGTCTCCAACATGGAACAAATTCACTAAATCAAAGGTGTTGTTTCTTTCGGAAATATGCTCGGACGTCGATTAGTATTTTAAAGTGCCTTTATTTCAATGCAACAAAAATTATACAGTGTGTCTCAAATATGAGATATAACGTCATTGATAATTTTTTTTAAATGACAACCCTTTTTTTCAATGACTTCAACAAGTTGCACATGCCTGCCGAATTTCATTTTTTTACTCCTTGTCCTTTGAAAGATATTCAACAAACATTATCTAATTCAAAAAATGAATTCAAAATCAATAGTCTTTTGTTAACAAGTGTTCAAAATGTCCATTTACTAACTGACAATACCCTAAACGTAACTGAAACTCGTTTTGAACATTTCTGATTACTTCGCCGGAAATTAGCCTACACTCCTGTCTTATTCCTTCTTTTAAATCCTCAATATTTGCCGGTTTGGTTTTAAAAACTTTGCTCTTCAAGTAACCCTATAAGAAAAAGTCTAAAGGTGTTGAATCCGGAGACCTATGTGGCCATTCATAAGGTCCTCTTCTGCCAATCCATCTGCCTGGATATACATCATTCAGGTACTCACGGACAGGTCTTGCAAAATGAGGAGGCGCGCTGTCCTGTTGAAACCAGATGTTTCTATTTGGCACGTCAGCTTCTATAGGACAAGGGAACAAAATAACCAAATTCGGAACTAGGTCCTTCTGCAAGAATTCTAAATATCTTGCTCCAGTAAGATTTTCTTGGAAGAAAATCTAACTCGATCACCAACGATCCCTGCCCAAATATTGACTTTTTCTGGATGTTGAGTGTGGCCTTCGCTCATCCAGTGTGGATTTCTGTCTGCCCAATAACGACAATTTTGACGATTTACCACACCATTCAACAAAAACGTTGATTCGTCAGAAAATATAAGTTTTCTTTATGTACAACATTCCTGTCTAGTAGATCCATCATTTTTTCGCAAAACTGAAGTCTTCTATCTGGATCAGTAAGTTCCTGGAAGATTGTTATTTTATATGGATGACATTTTGCTGCTACAAGAACTCTTGCCACTGAAGACTGGCTAATTTCGAGTTCCCGAGCTATATGCCTAGTGGGGACATGGTGATTTTCTTCGACAGAGAGAAGAACATTTATTTTGATCTCTTCACTGAGCGCACTCCGACGATGTTCATTTGTTTTGTTTAAATGCCCATTTTCCCAGAATTCTGAGATACAAGTCAGAATTCTGAGATTCAAGTCAGAATTCTGAGATACAAGTCAGAATTCTGAGATACAAGTCAGAATTCTGAGATACAAGTCAGAATTCTGAGATACAAGTCAGAATTCTGAGATACAAGTCAGAATTCTGACTTGCAAGTCAGAATTCTGAGATTCAAGTCAGAATTCCGACTTGCAACTCAGAATTCTGAGATGAAAGTCAGAATTATACAAATCGAAAAAAATATTTTTGTGTGGCCCTTCAACGCTTTCGTAGAAATACGCGATGGACTCTGCCTGCTCATCGTTTTGAGGTTCAACTCAGTACACCTCGAAATTCACTGTTTG
This sequence comes from Leptinotarsa decemlineata, assembly GCF_025532065.1. NCBI lineage: Eukaryota > Metazoa > Arthropoda > Insecta > Coleoptera > Chrysomelidae > Leptinotarsa > Leptinotarsa decemlineata. The sequence continues at coordinate 22,880,898 of NW_027412668.1, read as the reverse complement.
AGAATTCTTTAATCGGAGAACTGCGTTTATGTGGGATAAACTTCCTGAGAATGTTTTTCGAAACGGATTTGATCCCCAGCAATTCAAATCCAATGTGAATCACTACATTTGCACTACTTTCAGATAGATATATACAGGGTGTTTCAAATTCGATAGTCCAAACAATTCTTCCTCATTGATAATACCATGTTCACTCGATATCCATCTTTCATGTTTGATTTATCTTGGACCCGGATGTCATGCAGGTTGCTATAGCTGCACCCGTGACTGAGTTGGGAGTTAGTCCTTGTAATCACTAGGTCTTCCAACGATGACACGAAATCGCAGTTGGCCCCTGATGGTGAATCCGTTTGTTGTTTTTGATCCTTTCCTTGCAACCAAGTGTTGTCTATCTTTTGCACTTGGCGGTACCGTATTGACAAAGGCTAAATAGCCAGAAACACGTGTCTGCGGTTTGCCCACTTTCATCTGAGTGATGGTGCAATATATTCTTCCTCATTGAAAATACCATGTTCACTCGATATCCATCTCTCATGTTTGATTTATCTTGGACCCGGATGTCACGCAGGTTGCGATAGCTCGATATCCATCTCTCATGTTTCAAACAGATACATAAGTTCATAATCGGACATAGCACTCAAGAAAATGACAAATCATAGGCACGTGTTTCGGGCTTTTGACCCATCATCAGTATGTTGTAGCCAAGTGTAAGGATGGGTAACACTTGGTTACCAAAAGAAAGAAATACAAATGCACGGAGCCAGCCGCACATTTGTGGTTTCAGTTAATAGATCTTTATATATGTGTCCCCATACAATCAGAAACGTTATTTCTGGTTCCTACTCAATTTGGTTGGAGTGGAATTTGATATTAGGTTGGATTCATGCAGATTTTTTAAATGAAAATCTGAAAATGAAATTGTCATTTTCAGAAAACATGTTTGACTGCATAATTATTGCACAATAGAATGAATGACAGAATTCATATCTTAGAAAATCATGATTAGAACGGAGTACACTTTTATAGTCCGGTAAGAGACCTAGAAATAAGTCTCAACAAGTTGTTCAAAAATATCACCAATTTCGTTCCAGCTCACAGCACTAAAAATTTACTGACTTTAGTAGAAAACATAAGGAACCAAAACACGTCACATAATTCAATTTTAGTTTCATTCGATGTAAAGAGTATGTTCTCCAACATACCGTACAACGAGTGGAACCCCTCATTTTAGACACATTAGATCAAGCCAAAGTAGACCTTTGAAGTTTCAACAGCTTTCGAAGTGTGCCTGAATCAGAGCTACATACAGTTCAACAACAAATTTTATAAACAGGATTCAGGTTTACCAATGGGCTTATTCCTTAGTCCACTATTAGCAGACATATTTATGAACAGCTTGGAGACCACTATAGTAAATACCGACCTGTGTAAAAACATATCCATTTTTGGTACAGATATGTAGGCGGTATTCTCGCCTGTTTCAGAGGTACTACACGACAGCTGAACCAATTTATGACATTCATGAATAATCTCAATAGCGACATTCAGTTCACACTCGAAACAGATATAGAGAAACAGATAAATTTCTTAGACCTGACCATTACACACAATCAGAATAAATTTGAGTTCCATGTTTTCAGAAAACCTAGCTATACAGACATTACCATCACAAGCGATTCTTTCCATCCAGACAGTCATAAATTGCAGCCTACAATTCAATGTTGCACAGGCATTCTCACTGCCTTTGTCTGCTAACAATCTAGCTAGGGAAATTGATTCAATTACACAGGTATAGGTCATAATAATGGTTTCAACGCAGATACTATCCAGAAGTTAGTCAGAAAACAAAGCCGTAAATTTACTTACAGTTTAATATAACCTCAGGTCAAACAACCAGAAATCAAGAAATGGTGGATAAGGAGGACAAGTTGGAGAAATCTGAAGTTTATAAGCTTAAGTGTCCGGAGTGTAATAGTGTTTATGTGGGACAATGTGGTAGATATTTCCAAAAACGGAATGCTGAACATGAAAGGTCCTTCAGACTAGGAAAAAATGATTCAACGTTTTCAAACCATTCCTTGGCATGCAACCACATGTTCTCGAATTTAAACGATACGGAAATTTTGCACTATGCAAGGAAGGGTTACAAACTCAATTATTCAGAATCCTTGGAAATTCACAAGCATAGCATTGCGGGTGCAACCTTTTAAATGATCAAATTTCAATTCACTCCCCGGTTTTCAAATTAGCACATCCGCATTGTAAATTGTAAATTCAGGTACGCAATCAAGCCAAGTACCTCTATTATTACATACAGGGGTGCTATATAAGGGCCAATGTAATAAACCATTGTTAGTTTAATGTATAAATTTGAAAATGTCTTTATAGGACTAAACTGCAGTAACGTTAGTTATAAAAAAAAGTGATAAAAAACATAGAAAGCTTCAATTCTTTTTTTTTTTATTTTGAGAACACTTTTCTCTCACCGGAGAGATAACTGCTTTCACTTGATTCATTTTACGGCATAATTTCCAAATTCCACTTATCAATACATGTTAAGAGTTGAAGTTGGGCAATTTGGGACTTGATACGTTTTACAAATGAGGAATGCTAATTATTTTGATAAGTAAAATATTATTGATAGAAAATCAAATTCCATATGGAATTATCATTGAATTCGATGCAAATATATAAAAAAATTCGGTTATACAAAGGAGAATAATACGGTTCAGGAAACCGAAATCATTCTCACTCGGTACCACTCGTTGAATAATGCAGTTACCATTATATTTTTCAAACAAGAGAACATAGACATCGGCTATTATTAGGTAGCTAATTTCTTTGTTTTCATTCATGCGAACTGTTTCAACTCGAATAAATTAAAAAAATATGACACACTGAGTGTGCCTGTTAGTAAACGAAAACTTTTTTGTGAGAAAATGATGTATGTGCTGGTGTACATTTCAATTTCACGTAGGTACGTGATCGTTTATAAGGTCAAGCGAAATTTTGTTAACAAAGCAAATATAAGTATCGTGTTGTATAACTTCCCAGTTTAAGGTTTCGGTGTGCAAACTGAAGATTACGTGAATGGTGTATGATATAATATCCGACGATCGTGCAGAATATAATATTATCCCAAGGTTTCTATATGAGCAGTTCTGCAAGGTTCTTCAACTGGATTTTCACTAAAAAAATAATTCTAATTTCTGACTACAGGAAAACTGGGTCTACCCGCATTGGTCTGAAGCAGGAGTTTAAAAGGAGTTTTCTGTCGTTGTAATTTTCTTTTCCTTACTCATTTTTATACTGTGTAGCTTTTTGTTGAGTACGTTTTGAAATGATGAAGTTTTCATTAGCGGAAGCCAATTTCCCCGATAATAATAGTATAGTAAATATTGAACCCTTACAAGTATTTTTCGAAGAAAAATTCAGAGCCTAACTAACGATCAGGTCAGGACAGGTGATAGGTTATGAGGAAATATATTGAAACTCCTTTTTTACCACGTCATTTCTCACATCCTCTACCCATGTTTTTCTGTGTCGTATCTTCTTTTTCTCTTGTTATTGCTTCGAACACTTGTCGAACCATTACCTTGTTTTTTGTTTCTTTAACAAGCGTAACTAGTTTTTTTCCAACTTTTCCTCTATAGTTTTAGTTTCACTCATTCTTCATTCTCTATGTTTCTTATAAATATTCCCTTCGTATATATGTATTAGTATGACTTCATTACAGGGCTGCCAGAACTAGTGTTTTCGTACTAGATCTAGTGATTTCGGCCAATGTTATATTTAATATATCTAGTACATTTTAGAAAATAATTTATATTTAGTACAATTTTCAGTACAAATGAGAAGCTCTTGTCAAAATCGTCAATTGTCACTGTCAATTGCCATATTTGAATTGTGAACAAATGTAAACCATGGTAAAAAGTGTTTACCATATTGGTAATATAAATTATAATAATGGACAAGTAAGTTGTGAATTGTAAATTATAATTAATAATCATGTATCAATACGTTTTATTTTTAAAGGTTTGTTATACGAGAAAAAAAAAGCAGGTTGCTTTAGAACTGGAACCGGTCAATGAAAGTATTGTTTTAGAAATTGACAGTGATGTTAGCCAAGCAGAATTAGAGATCGGAGACACTTATTTTAACAATAACAACGATAATATGGAACAGTTAGTTTCTATACAAGAGGTATAGTATAGATCCATTTGTTTTGTTGAAATGTGAATACGTTTTTTTTTGTTACATTTTTATCTATTTACGAATATTTTTTAGTAACTGTACAAGTGCTGTAGGCCATATATGTTCAAATAAGTTTTATTGTTATCATTGTTTTTAGTATTTATATCTGTATGTATTTCATAAGATATTTTTATTTATTCAATAAGAAACATTAAATTATAAAACAACAATGAAAATTAATTGGCGCTCCGGGGCGACTTCATTGATTCCAGTGCCGCATTTGCTTTTTCAGGTGCAGGAAAACCCGGAAAAACCTGCAGCATCACATCTTCCTGAAGATCTTGATCTGCCAATGTCCTCTCTCTCATAAAACAAAATGTACGGTGTCTCCAGAGGTTTCAATAAATTCAATACATCGTCAGAACACTTCGTGACACGTATATATTAATTTTTTTATTTATATAGGTCTGTCTACAGTAACAATGTGAAGTTTTCTCCCTTTGTTATTATAAATAAATCATTAATTTAAAATTCCCACCATTTATGTATAAAGTTTCCGCCATTTATTTAGTACTTTTTGTGTTCGGTGTTGGTATTTTTTAGTCCGTTTTGGTACATATTGATATTTATTCTTTTCAGTACATTTTCTCCGGATTTAGTACTTTTTGTTTCATGATTTAGTACATCATTGCATTTTCATTCTGGCAGCTCTGCTTCATTATGTTACTATTACACAGATTCACCAAACGAAGACCTTGCAACATCAACATTTTAGGGATATGCAGGAACCCGTCGATTCTTCAATGAGGAGGGACTAAATGGCCGGAAAACCTTGAAGTTTCATTTATAGTAATCTGACTGGTGAAAATATCTGACCTTTGAATGACTTTTTTGGCAAAAAGTAACCTACTAATGTATTTTCGTCCAGCAATCTCATCAGTATTAATCTGTTCACAACTGCAAATGAGTGCTAGAAACTATTATTATTACCACCACCAAATACAACGCATTCATGATTCAACATCAGTTACCGCTATTTCAGCCAGTCATAGGTCTCATCAGTGGTGCTAAGGAGCCTCGCTCATCTTTGATATTCGAGCATATAGTTCTCTGTCGATCCCATAGATATCGTCTTGATATTAACCAAGTAACGGCTCAGTTTGATTAAAATCAGATATTATCATTTCGTGATTGAGAAAGTGATTGAGCAAAAATACAAAAAAAAATCCCTAGAAATATTCTGTCTGTCTGAAAATGTCACAAATATTTTGAGATCAGGTTCTGACGATGCCCAATAGGCTGAAACAGCTGTCTAGGTAGCACCTAGGTAGCACCTAATTATTATCAATTGTTTTTTCTGGACCTCGTTAAAATTTTCCCACAGTATCTGGACTCTACCCAAAACTACTTGCCGACCCCTGCCGCATGATACCTCCGTGAAAAAAGTCGTTATGTTCACTTTCCAATCTGAAATGTTGCATTCATAATCCAACCGCATACCACTGATTACATAGAAACGACATTGTTAGATCAAGAATGTGAAGCTTTTGACTTATAAATTGATTTAGAATAATCATAACATACACAATACCCCATTCATCGAAAAATCCTATCAGAGTGTGATTCCCCATCTTATGAACATGTTTATTCAAAGAGAAATTCCAGAAAACATGAACGTATCATATCAAAAACTAGAAGATACGATTAACACAATTACTACTACACAGAGATAAACTTGTTGCATTGAAAGAAACGTAAACTTGATTTCGAAATATGTATTAGGTTTTTTCAAAAGTTTTGTTCGTTTTTGTTCTACTGTAAATTGTAATATCTCAATGAATATTTATTCAATTGAATCGAAATAAGTGCCATTTGAATCAGTGCACTTTTGCCAACGTGACACAACTCGAATAATTCCTTCAGCATAAAAATTGAGCGATTGGGATTCGATGAAGTCGACAAAAGCCGTTTTTGCCTGGTACTGATTGGCGAAGATTCTATAAAATGAATAATCTGAAAGTGTCGAGTTTGTACATTCTATACAGTTCTTGCTCAGCAATTAAACTGAAAATATTGTGCCTTAACATGGAACGCCATCACTTACCATTGGCTGAGATGAATACAGCTGTAGGGCTTCTTCAAGGTGACATGCGACAAAATGATGTAGCTCTTCGTTTGGGGGTCTCCCAAAGTGTTATCAGTCGATTGTGGCGGCGTTTCCGTGAAACTGGCAGTCCAGCCGAACAACATCCAAGGCGAGGACGCGCTACAACTGCAGTTCAAGACCGATTTTTGGTCTTAACCGCAAAAAGAAAACTGACAATCACAGCACCTGAGTTGGTTAACGTGTTGCAGCAGACGCACCAGGTAACCATTGGTCGTGATACTGTCAGAAATCGACTGCATGAAGCAGATCTCCACAACAGAAGGCCACTTAGATGTCCACCTTTGTCGAGAGGCAATCGCGGTAGAAGATTAGAGTGGTGTCAAGAACATCAAAACTGGGATGCAAATGTTTACAGACGAATCCAGATTTGGATTTCATCCAGATTCTCGTCGAGTAAGACTGTGGAGACGACCTGGAAATAATGAACGTTTGAGACACGTCCAGGAAGTCCACACATACAGAGGTGGTACAGTAATACTATGGGGTAGAATCATGATCGGCGGCAGAACCGATCTCGTTTTTCCAAATCGCTCCCTCACAGCTCGACAGTACCTCGACACCATTCTTCTACCTATCGTCCGTCCGTTTGCTGGTGCTGTTGGTGAAAACTTCCACCTAATGCACGATAATGCTCGTCCACATGTCGCGCGTCTAGTGACTGACTGGCTCACCAACGAAGGAGTTGATGTATTGCCATGGCCAGCACAATCACCGGACGTGAAGAATTACTCCGCATATGGGGAACATTCACACAACGTTTCAATTGAGAGAGCTTTTAATCGCTGAATGGGCAAATGTACCTCAACAAGACATTGACAATCTCATTTTGTCGATGCACGATAGATGTAGAGCCGTAATACACCAGCGTGGAGGCCATACTTTGTACTGATTCCAATTTTTTTTGTATTATGATTTTTTTTTCGGGGTGCCAAAGAAGAGCCATATTTTTTTTTAGTGTTGCTTATATGCGCACTCAGTATTTTTGACCATTTAATAAATTTTGTTGTAACTTACATTCGTTTAATAATCACCCGTCAACTTTTTTTTCCCTGAAGCGATCTAAAAAAAAATATTGCCATTTTTAAAAATATCCCTAGACTTTTCCGATGTATATATATATATATATATATATATATATATATATATATATATATATATATATATATATATATATATATATATATATATTGGTCTGGTTGGTCTGGATAGAGTCTCCGCGGTCCGTTTGTGGACCGCGGTCCGCCTGTTGCTGAGGGTTGACCTATGGGATCAACAGAAGAAAGATTTCAAGGAAAACAAATCCATATCTTCAAGAAAAAGTTGAATTTCAACTTTTATATCGTAGTAAAGATCTAAATAGCTTTGTTATTTTTGAGAATATGAATATCAACTAGATCTTATGCAAAAAAATTATGTGTGAGACATACATGCGCGTAAAAATATTATTCTCACTATGTTTCACTCACCTAATTTTGTTTGGTGAGACACACTGAAGCAAATAATCGAATACGACTTACCTCTAGCTTCAATGTATATACAAGAGTGGTTTGTCTGGGTTAATGCTCACGAACTAACTTGTTTTTGGTTAGTTTTTTAGAATCCTCTAATTAATGAGAAGATGCTGTCATCAAAGAACTTGGTTCGAATCAAACTCTTGATGTAATATTACAGGTAAAAATTGTATGTACAGAAATATTGAATAAAATCGCAAGCTGCAGTTTCAGTCGACTTTATTCATCTCAGTATTTTTTCACATTGATGCTGATGCAAAAACACTACAAAAGAATCCTCACGAAACTCTGAGAACACTGCCTTAATTGATGCATGGAAAACGTGTACATTGAGGTATATCTAGGTTAGGTTAGGTCCAAAGTGAGTGGGTCTATTCGACCCTCCACTGCAACCTGCAACGGTTTATTGTGGCTCATACCTATTCACACTCGACCAAATAAACCCAGCTTCTTAACGAAGCCGATCGGTTTGTATGATGAGTGGTCTTTCAGGTCAGATGTTAAGAGTAAGGCTCTGCTAAACTCTAAAAACCTGGGCAGGCACAAAGTATGTGCTCTGCCCAGAAGGCCAGTTAGACATCGTAGTTCATCCCTACTGTTTGGTATCAAGCCAGAAGTCCATAAATCTTGCTATCCAGGTGTTCAATCTTTGTTTGGCAAAGCCTAAAGCGATGCCAATGACAGGTTCTGGTCCGATGAAGCTGCTTGCAGCAATCTCCTTTGCAATGTAGTCAGCAGCCTCATTGCCTTTCAGGTCAGTATGGCCAGGAATCTAGACCATCTGTTGAGTCTTCCTATCAGAAATAGCGTTTTTGGCAATTCACTACCAATTTAGACGTTGCTCGGTAGGAGCCAAGAGCTTCCAACGCCGCTTGACTGTCCGAAAATATTTTTATTGACTTGTGTGTGAGGTTGGATGCTTCCTTGATGTGTATCTAGTTCAATATTGAAATGATGCATGCGAAGCTACAGTTTATCATATACTTCCGATATATTTCTCTTAGGGAAGACAAGCGGGCTTAGTCATTATAACACTTATCTGAAAGTACATCTAGAAGAGACACAAGTCTAAACATTCCTCCGATATCACAAATCATCAATCAGTTATTTGCTTTTAAATTTGACAACAAATTTATTGACACAACTAGAGAAATTTCATGCACCGTTATTGTTATGTCGGGTTCAGTCACAATTATTTTCACTTGACGAAGATCTGAATTAGCAGCTGTTTGTCCATCTGAATGGAAAGAAAAGATAGATAGTGTGGTGTTATCAGCAAATCTATATCAGATATCTCGTCTTTGCCAATAGGTCGTTGATTTACAATAGTAGTAAGGAATGGTGGTAGACGTTCAAAGGAAGAACGCTGGAGAAAACTGGAAAGTAATAAACGAAAACTATCTGGCAAATTATTACTTAAACGTTTGATTAGTAAACTTTCATACCAGATCCACTTTACGATTTCTCGATTGCATTGCTCCAAAGATGGATGAACTATGAAATAAGTTGATCTTTACATGCGGAAATCATAATGGTGGTCGCTTAAGCTGTTGAAGCATTCTAAATATTCAAGGGAATGTGTACCATGATTGTCATCACCATTCATACAAAAGTATTTGGTCTACAGTTATTTGTGAATTGTTTTTTTTCAGACTTCTATTTTGTAAGACAGGGTCCAAAAAATACTAGTATAGGGTTTTCCAACAGGAACTTCCGACAATTGATAACGGCCATCTTGTTGAAGCTACATTTATTAAATTAGTTGTCATTCATTCAGTTCATTTCGCCATATCACCATGGACGGATATAACATTCAACAACACCGTGCAAATAATAAAATTGTTTCATCAAAATCAATGTTCTGTTTGGGAAACGTGCCGCGCGCTTCGCCATTTTACGATCGCCATAATCGTCCTACCGAGAAGACTATTCGCAATGTGATTGACAATTCTGAGTACACTGGTTCAGCAAACGATCGACCAATACCCGTACGTCGACGAAAGGCAAGATCTGCCAAAAACATCGAGGCAGTCTTTTTCGCGTCACTTACAAGAACTCGGCTTTTCACTGACCACAACTTGGCGAATTTTGCATCGTGACTTGGGCCTGCATCCGCACAAAATTCAACTTACCCAGGAAATGAAGATGAATGACCATAGATAAGGACGTGTATTAGCTGAATGGGCTCTGGAGCAGTTCGCAACTGATCCTGATTTTATTGAAAAATAATCTTCCGCGATGAGGCCCATTTTTGGATGAACGGGTACGTGAAAAAACAAAATTGTCGAATTTGGGACGATACCAATTCATATGAGATCCAAAAGCGTCCTTTGCATCCCAAAACAGTCACTGTTCGGTGTGGATTATGGGCTGGCGACGTCATCGGTCTATATTTCTTTGAGAACGATGTTGGCCAGTCCATCAGTGTCAACGGCGAGCACAATAAGTCGATGATTACCAAGTTCTTGTGGCTTGAATTGGATGATCTGGATGACAACGGCATTTGGTTTCAACAGGATGACACTACGTGCCACACAGCTCATGACACATTGGATATTCTGCAGGATTTGAGGGCATGGTCATCTCACGTGGAGGTGATATGAACTGACCACCGATATCGTGCGATTTTACTCCGTTAGACTTTTTCCTGTGTAGTTTTCTTAAGTCGTAGGTGTATGCAAATAAGCAACAAACCACAGTGGGTCTCAAAGCCAACATAATCCATGCCATTGGTCAAATTCAGACTGATTTATGCGTCAGAGGCATGGAAAATTGGGCGTTTCGGATGCGCTCCACCCAGATAAGCCGTGGCGGACATTTGAACGATGCTATATTCCACACAAAATGACATCAACATGTCTTTCAAACTAAAAAAATTCGGTGACATATCACACATACTGTTTGGAGTTGAAAATACCCAAGTTCATTGGTGCTCTTTTTATGTATAGCGACAGGTTTTCATTGAAATCGAGACCAGAAGCTTTATTGACATTGAAGTTTCTATTACTCAGTGTAGAAAAAGTTTGTATGAATTTTCCAATAAATCATTCTACTGTACATGTGTTTGCAGAGTAAAAACTATCGGTTTCGTGAAATTTGACTTGAGTGATTGCACTCTAACGTTATACTCACCATGAATGAGACTCATCGCTCAATATTCCTTCAAAATCCTCCTTCAAAAGTTAGATAAGTTTTATGAAACTACTTCAGATTATCATCTGGAAAAATACTTCTCCAAGATCTTCCTGCTTCCGGCAAGTTTCTGTAAATTTATGTCGTTTTTCAAAATTTTGTTTAGTTTGATCAAGACATTTAACAAGCAGTTAAGCAGTTTTAATATACACACATCAGAAAAGTCTAGGGATATTTTTATAACATACTAAATATCATAAAAATAAATGCATGAGGTCGTTTAATTTCGATTAAATTGGTACACTCGACCACCCTGTAGATTTCTATGGGTTGAACAAAGCCTGCAAAAATGGTAACTAATCTTTTATCAAGTTTTTTACAAACTGTAGGTTTTCGGCTAAAATGAATAATCTGAAAGTGTCGAGTTTGTACATTCTATGCAGTTCTTGCTCAGCAATTAAACTGGAAATATTGTGCTTTAACATGGAACGCCATCACTTACCATTGGCTGAGATGAATAGAGCTGTAGGGCTTCTTCAAGGTGGCATGCGACAAAATGATGTAGCTTTCCGTTTGGGGGTCTCCCAAAGTGTTATCAGTCGATTGTGACGGCGTTTCCGTGAAACTGGCAGTCCAGCCGAATAACATCCAGGGCGAGGATGCGCTACAACTGCAGTTCAAGACCGATTTTTGGTCTTAACCGCAAGAAGACAACCGACAATCACAGCACCTGAGTTGGTTAACGTGTTGCAGCAGACGCACCAGGTAACCATTGGTCGTGATACTGTCAGAAATCGACTGCATGAAGCAGATCTCCACAACAGAAGGCCACTTAGATGTCCACCTTTGTCGAGAGGCAATCGCGGTAGAAGATTAGAGTGGTGTCAAGAACATCAAAACTGGGATGCAAATGATTGGGCCACAGTTTTGTTTACAGACGAATCCAGATTTGGATTTCATCCAGATTCTCGTCGGGTAAGACTGTGGAGACGACCTGGAAATAATGAACGTTTGAGACACGTCCAGGAAGTCCACACATACAGAGGTGGTACAGTAATGCTATGGGGCGGAATCATGATCGGCGGCAGAACCGATCTCGTTTTTCCAAATCGCTCCCTCACAGCTCGACAGTACCTCGACACCATTCTTTTACCTATCGTCCGTCCGTTTGCTGGTGCTGTTGGTGAAAACTTCCACCTAATGCACGATAATGCTCGTCCACATGTCGCGCGTCTAGTGACTGACTGGCTCACCAACGAAGGAGTTGATGTATTGCCATGGCCAGCACAATCACCGGACCTGAATCCCATCGAGCATTTGTGGGACATGCTTCAACGAAGAATTACTCTGCATATGGGGAACATTCACACAACGTTTCAATTGAGAGAGCTTTTAATCTCTGAATGGGCAAATGTACCTCAACAAGACATTGACAATCTCATTTTGTCGATGCCCGATAGATGTAGGGCCGTAATAAATCAGCGTGGAGGCCATATTTTGTACTGATTCCAATTTTTTTTGTATTATGATATTTTTCGGGGTGCCAAAGAAGAGCCATATTTTTTTTTTAGTTTTGCTTATATGTGCACTCAGTATTTTTGACCATTTAATAAATTTTGTTGTAAGTTACATTCGTTTAATAATCACCCGTCAACTTTTTTTTCCCTAAAGCGATCTAAAAAAAATTATTGCCATTTTTAAAAATATCCCTAGACTTTTCCGATGTGTGTATATTCCTTCTATATGATGTGTTTAAATGCTAAATGTTTACATTTTGAGTATACAGAAACAATGAAATGTTTGACAATAATATTTTGATTACTAAAAACTGAGAGCAGTCTGGTATGTTTACGATATAACGTATATATTATAATCAGTTGTTTTGAAAGAGGTGTTTGTGAAAAATTCTAGAGGTCAATAATAAATAACTGCAGCAACTAAATGTGATTTGTAAAAATAAATAAAATTCATCTTATCGTTTGGTATAATGGTCTCACAATGATAATTTGTGGAGATAATTTTCAAAATTATAATATGTTTCGAAATAATTTTTCTGATTTACCACTAATGCGGATTTAACATCCTCAATATTTTATATATTGTTAATACCTCTCACTTCAAGTTTTATAATTAATTCCTTCTGTGAATAATAGTCTTGTGTGGTGTTTTATCTCATATTGAAAACTAACCCATCTGATGATTCGTCAGAAAATTAAAACCACGAATATCAATGATAAATGACGAACCACTGTTTAATCTTTTTAAAATCTGCTTTTCCCTTGAACAACTGCCGCACCCCTACGAACGACAACCCCCAGAAGTCGTAGCTTGTGCGAGATAAGGATTAACGAGGTCTTACCTTTTAACGTGTGATTTCTAAGAAGGTTTGGACGATAGCAAGTGAAAATCGATCGTTCAGACTAGGGCTTGCACCATCTACCAACAAGGCAGTCAATTCGAGTGAGTGAACAAAGCACACACGTCGAACCGCCTGGCTACCGACCGACTTACCTAAAGGGGGTAAGTCAAAGCTAAGCTTGCGGAATTCGTTTCTTGTCTTTCTCTGCAGCTTTCACTGCAAGCAGAGGGGTTGCATTCATGTTCCAATACCAGTCAGCCATTGTACTGAGTGGGTCATGGACACAACTTTGAAACTCTTTTTGTAATCGAATGGTATATACCGGCCGATACTTGATGAGATTCCATATCAAAACTTACTAATCCAGTCACTATAAAAAGTTTTCAAAATTGTAACACAGGAACGATCATTTACAGCGTCAACTAATTATAATATGATGACTAATCAATCCATGATTGCTCAAGAAGTAATAAATGGAAAAACCTTTTTTGTATACAAATGAAGATGAAAAAGCTTACAAAAGCAACAGAACATTACTGGAGTTTAATCCAAACACCACACTATTTAACATCTCGACACATGTTTCAATCACCAAGTGATCATTATTCTTCCTCTTGAAGATGATCACTTGGTGATTGAAACACGTGTCGAGGTGTTAAACATAATTGTTTGGTGTTAGGATTAAACTCCATTAATACTCATTACTTCACCAAAGATTCCAAACAGTGCATCACAAAAAGCAACAAAAACAAAATTTTAGGTTATATATATCTAACTTTCCATAAAGTTACTCACCTCATTATTTTTCCCATCCATGTGAAAAGTCCTTTGCTTTTTGAATTCACTGTCCACGATTAAGCACCCACTGTGGTTTGTCTACGATGAGTGGAATTGAACTGATGAGTTTGTTACCACTGCAGTTTGAATACATGCTTTTTAACAGCACTGTGACTAACATACATACATGAATCTTATCATTCATTTCATGAAAATGAAAACAAGTTTACGCTTATCACCACATTTTATATCTAGACGATTCCCTACGTAATTTCTTTGTTTTCAAGTCTGTACCTTCAACTTTGTTTGCGAAAATAAATTGAGTGATTTCACATCTGGGGTGGGAGTTAACTGTCTCCAACAAAAGAAAAATATTACCGATTGGCATTGATACCTATTTTGAATCATTCATTCAACTCATGTTTTGCAATCCTTGTTTATAAACAATTGCATAGTTCATGGTTTGTTGATCGTACGGTTGCATTATTGGCGGCATTATTCGTAAAAATATTGTGTACAAATAAAATGAGAAAAGTGTACAATATTGTGTGAAGAGCAAAACCTGCAGCTGAATCAGTTTCTTTACGAAATGACTTCGATTCATTGATATGATCTACTATTCGGATATGTGCCAAACAAAAGAGTGCATAAAATGATTGAGTAGCACATTATTAATGTTATGCAAAAATTTTTTTAAAAACTTATTTTGAAAGTACAATATTCATAAAAGGGACATACTTACATACAAGTATTAAAATAAATTAGGTATTTTTGCAATAGTTCACAAATTCTTCAAGGCTGTGGAAAGCATTAATATTACGAAGTTACTTCGTTTGGAATAACGCAATTATGAGAAACATGGAGCGCCAAGAGCTGTTGAGCTTGATATTTCTAAGGATTTTGACCGTGTGTGACATGAGAGTTGCTAATGGCCAAACTTCGATGTTATGGTTTGTAGTAGTTTCAGTAGACATGACACTAACGCACAAAACTCAGGTTTTTCAACTAATCTATATTTTTCAAAATATTTGTTTCTAAATTATTTTACTCTTCCAGCTCCTTTATTGGATTACCATATTATGTTTTTCTCAATGACTAACAATGCCAAATGTTGCAGCTGAGTTTTGAAGCAGACCTCCTCAACCAATTGAGCTGAAATTCTGCATACACGCTTGGTTTGGATGACAATGCATGGTTTGCTAATTGACGCCATTCTGTATCCAATATGGTGGACCGCCCAACATGAAGGATCGTCCATATTGGCGGACTAGATTGAAGAATACAATGAATATCATGACGCCACTTTAAATCCAATATGGCGAATCGCCCAATGGTGGACTATTTATTTCATGCACCACCATGATATGGATATCAAATGAATGGGTTGCTTAAAACAATACGGAAAATAAAATGACGTCACTTCAAATCCGATATGGCGGAATTCAAAAGATGGTGGAATATGTTTTTTTATACAGTCATATAATATGGATGTCAATTGGAATAAGTTAAGGGAAAACATTTGAATGACAATAATGCGATCACTATACCAATTTTAAAGAGTTATAACTCGACAAAGGATGGGGACAGTTTAGTGTGTTGAGCGGAAGCTTTTTTCTAAAAAGAAAAAATATTTTTGAAATTAAATCAAACCTTTCAAGGTTGAATGGAAGAGCAGGTTATGACTGAATCACTCTGGTGACAAGGTCAGAACTTGAATTCTGCCTTTTGACAAATATGTAGGATTCAGTTGTATCTTATCTACTTGTTGTTATAGGGTATTCGGTATACATTGTTAATAACATGTATTAATATCTATCGTTGTAAATCATGCCATAAAGAAAATAACATTGGCTGACACTACTATCCATAAAGCGCGAATGTACGATGTTTGCTGCCGCTCTAGATGTAGCAAGAATGATGCTACAGACTTCGAAGGAATTCCGATTACAATATAGGTATAAACGCTTGCCACGAGCATATCGAGACAGTCAAGTGGGCGTTACAGTGCGGTACGTGGAGTGATCTAGTAACGCGATAGACATTCGAATAATATTTGAAGTTTAAGTTGAAGTGTTTGTTATATTTAAAGTGTAATAAAGTTAAATTTGATTATTGTTCAGTGTAGTCAATTATTGGTAAACCCACGGGGAAAAACGTAACACTATTAAATTATTACATCACACAGTTCATATGATATAGAAGCCTGTTGCAACATTCACCTCTATAGATAAACAACAATATGTAACTTGGTGTTCACATAGATAATTCTAAGAAAAAAATATGTTTTCAATAATATAGGTAAATCTTGTGACAAACCTTAATATTATATAATAATAATAATAACAGTAATAATAATAATAATTCTCCACCCTCAGGCTCATACAAGCTAATAAGCCTGATGTAGTCCTTCTCGATCACCAGAGTAAAACGATATTTGTCGTGGAGGTTTCAGGTCCTGGCGAGACAAATACCGTCAGAAAAGAGGAGGAAAAACGGATAAAATATCGAGATATTCTCTTCGAACTCCGCAGACTCTATCCAGACCACTCTGTCAAGATGGTTGTTCTGATTATTGGAATCCTTGGTGGAAATATGTCCCCTCTACTCTCGAATCTTAAAATCATACCGGCTTGCCGCACTAAGGCAGAAATCTTACGCAGAAGGCTGTCATTCTTGGCCCACTGCGCTTGCTGAAGGCACATGATTCTCGGACCCAATGATCACTTACCACACGGTTTTATTGCTTTTATTGATGGGAACCAAAGTACAGAGAAATATATATATATATATATATATATATATATATATATATATATATATATATATATATATATATATATATATATAGTTATATATAGTCAATAGTCGATGCAAGAAAAAGAAAAAAAAATAGATACTAGCCCTTGAAATTCAGTATGCTAGTTCAGTTTTCTTTTCGAATATAATACAATTTGAATTCTTTAGTTCGTTAGGTAATTTGTTAAAGAGTCAGGTTATGTAATAAGAAAACGATCCAAGATAATGGGAAGTTCTGTGGTGATATAAATTGTGTAATGTAATGGATTATTTGATTTATTTTTTTTTTGTTTGAGCTGGTAAATGAAATGCTGTACTCAAAAAGATTTATTGTTATTGATTCATTTATTGGTTTCACTTGAATTGTATTCGATATGCGATTGCAGTATTAAATATGTTATGAACAAATCAACAATAATTCCTTCAAAATAAAATTCATACTAAGTCCTTGAATGACGGTGTTTGAAAATTTTCAGGATATCTGCCTATGAATTTATATAATCTCATCATCGTTGTATATGTATAATGCCCATAGGTGTGCAGTACGAACATTTATTAATTTCCGAAAAACCTGTTTTTGAACAGACAATGATTGAAATTATTCCTATACTTTTGAAGTCATCCCATGTGTCAAGCTGTTATTTCTCATTTCTACACTGAAGAAATGAATTGCATCTTGTTTTGACTTCGAAACATTATTTGATGAGGTAGTAAGGTATATTCGGTACATTCAAAAATATTTACTACTTGTTTGTGTCAACGACATCGACTTCTAGGGTCATTAGTTCTGTGTTTGTGGTTATTTGATATTCTGTCAACATGAAACGTATCAGAAAAAATCGAAGGTAGAACTTTTTGGATGTGTCTCATGTCAACGGCATTTTGCTATTTTCTTTTTTTTTAAACTTTATTGAAATATAGCTGTAGCTCTGAATATTGGATGCACAGTAGATCAGCCGACAGATGGGGCGTGAGCTCATTACTATCGAGAAACTCGTGTAGTGAACACCGTGTTAGTACAGTGAGTGGATAAATCATTCTGTGTGGTCAAATATAAGTTATTTATTGTCTTTGAAAATGTCTTTGAATAATAAACTGAAAAACAAGGTTCGCAATGGAAAAGGCAGTGAAATTGTGAACAAGGTATTAGGATTTATGCAAGCGGAGGCAACGGCAGATGGAATAAGAATTCCTCTTACGAAGGTAAGAAGTAATAGCGATAAGAAGTTAAATAGTAACCGATATTGTATTTTAACTCTAAAGGTTCAAGACCGAGTAGCAGAGGCCACAGGGATTTGCTCGCGAACTGTGAGAAAAAGCAAATCAAATGAAAAAAAAATCAACACCAAATGAAAAGAAATGTATCAAAAATTTCAAAAGTGTGGCAGATAATGCTGATTTGTCAATTTCACGCGAATTCTTAATTAATTTCCATATCAAAGAGGAACGAGTTTCCACGCTTAGGGAAATTCATAAAACTATCATCCGAAATATTAATGAACTTGAATTTCGATGAAGGAAGGTGAAAAATAACAGAAAAATATCAATGGAACGCCAGCCTATTCGACTACTTAGGATATAATTTTTGAAGAAAATGCGGACCTACATAGAAGAATGTCGACCCATTATTCATATGTATAAAACATATATTCACGCTACACACACTTATCAAAAAGGTTGGAGTGATCATACCACGGAAGGTCTGAAAAAAACCTGTGAACGCTATAAGCTAACATTCAAGCGGTATGAAATAGATCAGTCTTTCTAGCGGCAAGTCACAACGTTGAAAGATTTCCGCCATATCTCCCAGATTTGAATCCGTGTAAGTCGGTTTGGGCTGGACTGGAAGATAACGTGACAAATAAAATGTTACTTTCAATGTCAACGATATCATGCAATATTGCAAAACATTTTTTGAACAGTTTTCTCCAGAACAAATGGAAATTTCATTGTGAACGAGCAAAGAAATGAGGACGATTTCATGTCAAAACAACCCATGATGGTCATCATCGTGGATGATCTGATATTGATTTATGTGATTATAATAGTGACACTACATCTAAACAGGAATATGGGGACGAAGTTTCAGAGAATGAAGACGGTAATCACTGAGGAATCGAAACACTTCCTGACGAAAACCATGTATTAACACTTCAATCACAAGTCACAAGACTACCTCTGTATCTACCAATACAGTGAATTTCTTTAATCCCCCCTTTTATTTTTTGAACAGGTCAACTCAAAAAATTGAAATTTGGGATAATGAAATTAATGCATGAATAATTCATTTTGAAGTGAAATTGACAGATGAAACTTTCAAGATGGCGACTGGGCGCCGTATATCCAATATTGAAGCAGGTTCAGTTTCGTATACCTTTTGCTTCAAATAGCCCTATGAAAACAAGTCCAAAGGTGTCAAATCTGGCGAGCGGGCAGGCCATTCTGTAGGACCTCGACGGCCAATCCAATGACCGGGAAAAGTAGTATCCAAATAGTTTCTCACTTGTCTGGAGTAATGTGGTGGCGCCCCATCTTGTTGGAATACAATATCCATATCGACTTCATTAGGATTCGCTTTGATGGTTTCAGTGATGAGAGGGTCAACAGTAGTTTCCAGCGTATTCAAATACAGTTCCGCAGTTATATTTTGGTTTCCCAATATTGGTTTCCCAATATTCCTGTCCAAACGTTAATTTTTTCGGAATATTGGGTATGTGTTTCCCCGAAAACGTGAGGGTTGGTGTCACTCCAATAACGGCAATTTTGTCTGTGAACATTGCCTTTAAAAAAATGTTCATTCGTCCCTAAAACAAATATTGTGGAGATCCTTCCAAGTGATAAAGGGTTTCGTAGAGGGATTGACCCGGCTCTTACTCCATGAAGTATTTAGTAGCTTGATTTATTCAAATAAAAATATCGGCCACTTTTTGACTGGCAATCTGTCATATATGTATTTTCCTATTTATAAATGTATGTAAAAATTTGAGTTTGATTAACTACGCTATGAACGTAGTGATTTTGCGGTGGGATCCTGTACTATCAGAAGCTTCAAAATGATGTGTCACAAGACTTATCCGTTCAATTTTTTTTTCCCAGATGGCGCCCAGTCGCCACCTTGAAAGTTTCATCCGTCAATTTCACTTGAAAACAAAGTATTCATGCATTAATTTCATTATCCCAAATTTAAATAGAAGAGGGGGATATTAAAGAAATGCACTGTATAACAACTACCTGGCATATCTAATTGAAGTGAAGCAAAGACTCACTAAAAAAAATTACCTGCAAATTAGTTGAAAGAGCGATTTCTTTTGATGGAATTCACTTGACAGTCAGTAAATTAAATGAACTTTTGTATTTTCGCTCAAAAGTTTTGATGGTATTTCAAAGTTCCATTATTTTCTGAAAGAGTGAAGTAATTCAGAAAAAATAAGCATCAATGTACTGGGAATAAAAAAAATCCTTTCCACTGAAGTATCATCTGACCTATTCCCACTTAGAGGGTGGAAGATTTTGCTATGCTTTTCAGTTCAGAAGAACTTGACATGTTTTTGAATTAAAAAAAAAAAATCCACCCTGTATATTTTCAATGAGTCACCTGGTATGATTAGTAAATAGATATCGTGATGTTCTTACTATATCATGAAATTGTGAATATCAAGTACCGAAGTATCAAGGCTTATTTTGATTGCTGTTGTGACTTAAAAGGAATATGTGATATGTTACTACGTGGAATACGTCGAAAAAATTATACGAATCATCATTTAGATAACTTATCTCGGAAGAAGCCATTCATCGTGAAATGCGTTGTAAAAATAGAACAAATCTCGTCGATAATTCTGGGTATTTTAATTAGTCGTAGTTGTTCATATTTCCCATGTACAGAGCTGTACAGAGCAGATTTTCTTTGAAAGGTTTTTTTTCCAAAAAAGTTGATGTTTCTTGCTGTTTTCTGGGGTTTTCAAACTCCCATAATTGAAAAAAATTACCAGAGTTAAATCAACAGATAATGAGTGAAAATGTAAACTAATACCAAACTGAAAAGTTCCCCTAAAAAGTTACTGTTCAATATAAATTACTGAAGAGTTCAATTAGTAACTTGTATTCACAAATTTTGCTTACAATTTAAATAATCGAGGGTTACGAGTATGATTGCATCAAAATGAGTATATAACTATACATATAATAATAATATGAGACGGGGACGAGGGATTTTATTTTTGAAAATCATGCTTTACAAAAATAATGTTTCAGGTATAACTAATGAGTTTATTCGACAAAAACCATGTTAGTGAAATATCCTAATATTACAACATTCATGCATTGACTATGCACTGCATTTCTTTAATGTCCCCCCTTTTATTTTTTGAACGTGTCAACCAAAAAAATTGAAATTTGAAATTGTGAAATTAATGCATGAATACTTTATTTGGAAGTAAAATTGACAGATGAAACTTTCAAGATGGCGACTGGGTACCATCTGGGAAAAAAAATTAAATGGAAATGGGGTCTAGTGACATATCATTTCAAAGCTCCTGATGAATACTTCACAACCCTGGAATATGAAAGTCAATATTATCACTTTCACTTACTAACAACGCGATAAGGTTTGTTAAGTTATTTTTCGTTTACAAAAACGACAAAAAATGTCAGTACAACAGCCGTTATTCGAGTGACGAATGTATATTTTTTTTAAACGGCAATGTTCACATACAAAATTGCCGTTATTGGAGTGACACCAACTTTCACGTGTTCCGGGAAACACATACCCAATATCTAGCAAAAAATTAACGTTTAGGCAGCAATATTGGGAATCCACATTGTAGGACCTCTAGTTATTGATCAAAATTCGAAAATGGGAACTGTATTTGAATATGCTGGAAACTACTGTTGACCCCCTCATCACTGAAATCGTCGAAGCGAATCCTAATGAATTCGAATTTGATATGGATATTGTATTCCAACAAGATGGAGTACAACTACATTACTCCAGACAAGTAAGAAACTATTTAGAATCTACTTTTCCCGGTCGTTGGATTGGCCATTGAGGTCCTACAGAATGGCCAGCTCGCTCGCCAGATTTGACACCTTTGGTCTTTATTATGGGGCTGTTTGAAGGAAAAGGTATACGAAACTGAACCTGCTTCAATATTGGATATACCGCAGAGAATAATACATATTTGTAGAGATATTGACGTTACTGTGTTCGAAAATGTTCGGCGTGAAATATCGGATAGACTGTTCATGTGTCAATAAGTTTAAGGCAACCATTTCGAGCATCTTCTGAACTGATCTCAAGCTCATTACCTCATATTATGTAGTTAGATGTCAATGTATTCAGTAAATTATTAAAAGTTCCGCCATTTTGTAGTAGTTGAAGAGATTTACATTATATTCTAGGATTGTGAAGCATTTGTCAGGAGCTTCACAAAGATGTGTCACAAGACCCCCATTCCATTTAATGTTTTTCCCAGATGACGCCCAGCCGCCATCTTGAAAGTTTTATCTGTCAATTTCACTTCAAAATAAAATATTCATGCATCAATTTCATTATCCTTGCAGTTGCGGTTTATATGACCGCAATGCTGTGAGGCAATGCTGTGACACCAATATGTACGCGGTTGGGTACGACTGCAAGTTTGTGGTTAGTGTACGGCGGATGCCGCGATGACATCTCGGCGGAGATCAGCAGCAAGTTGACTGCAGAAGCCCGTTTTGACTTTCGTGAACGCCCGAGTAGTACAGTATTTCTTATGGGCGGCTTGAGTTCGCTGGAACGCAACTGCAATTGTGTGGTCGATCCGACCGCAAAATGTGGCTCATGTTCGGGCGCTCTAACTTGTATTCTCAAAATATATTGTGCCGAAACTGCCAAAAAATTCAATCAACTGTGGTAAAAATATTTTATTGTATCAGCTTCAAAGAACAAGAGCGTAAAATGTTTTATATCTGTCGAGTACCTACGTGGTGGTTTTGTCATTCAGGATTTGGTACGTTTATAAAATACTCAGTTTGTTGACTCTGGCAGATGATTCAGCAAAATAAAATAGTTGAAGAATTCACTTGCAAGTTGAACAAAAAGAAAAGTACTGAAACCCAATCGAAATGATGCAATCTGCACCTGTTTTCTAAAAATTTTTCCTAAATAGAAGGCATTCTTTTTTAAGTAAATAATCGATTTCTCAAACAGACAGATTAAGGAATATTACTGAGTTTTTTCTCAACACCAAACCGTTATTTTAACACCCCGACACGTGTTTCGATCACCAAGTGATCATCTTCAAGAGGAATATATTTCTCTTGACGATGATCACTTGGTGATCGAAACACATGCCGAAGTGTCAAATAACGGTTTGGTGTTGAGAAAAAACTCCAGTAATAGTCATTACTATACCAACGGTTCCAAACAGTGCATCACAAGATATATTAAGTATAACATCTGTAACTTTTATTTCTTTCAGCTGCTTAAGTTTCATCGAAAACAACTTAAACGTTGGTGGTATAGTTATTTGGTGAATATCTGATGCATTAGTGTGATATTGAATAATATACGAAGACTAGTTAAAAAACACACAAATTGATTTTTTATAAGTGGACTGTTGAAAAAAGGAGGCGAATATTCAAATTTCGTGGGCTACGTATATTTTTTTAGCGATTTTTTGAATATTTTCATGTTGATACTCTCGTATCATGAAGTTTCATGAAGTTTTTTGCGATTTTCTGATATCAAAAAAAGTGATTCAGAGAATTTGCATCAAATTTTGTATGAAAATGGAATCAAGTGCTCAAAAAACAATTGAAATGTTGACAGTGGCATACGTTGATTATACTCTGAGTCGGAAAAATGTTTACAAGTGGTACAAGATTTTCACAGAAGGTCGAGATGATGTAAATGATGACGCTCGCCCACAGCACATCAACAACCGATAAAAATTTTGAAGAAGTCGAGAATATTGTTATGAAGAATCGTTGTATCACTATTGAAGGATCTGTTGAGGATGCCGGCATATCGGTTGGCTCATGTCATGCAATTTTTTCGGAAATTTTGGGCATGCAGAGTGTGGCGATGAAGTTCGTTCAATAATTGTCGAATTTTGACCAAAAATCTGTTACATGTGCATCGCTCAGGAATTGTTGATTGACGTCAGGCCTGTTTTCTTGGGTCATTGGGGCGTAGTGTATCAGGAGTTCTTACCACATGGTCGTACGGTCGACGAAGAGTTGCCTATACCAAATGAAATTGAATAAATTTTTCCCCAACCTTCTACTTCATCTAGCAGTTTTCGTGTAACTACTTTCAGTTTCTTCTCTTCTCTCCATAGCAGTTGATGCCATTAACAGCAAAATAAGTATTTCTGACCTTTTGGAAAAGTAAGTTCAACTCAATGAGATCTTCCGTTACTATAATAGTAACTGAAACCATTTTTTTAACAGGATCATTGCCTACCAAAACGAATACTTCATAAGAGGAAATTTTTTATCATATTTCGGAAGCCTCTACTTCTTTGAGTGTTATTTGAAAAATCAAGACGATTTTTGGGTAACAGTTCATCTGCACTGCGGATCATGAACGTATAATGATAATACTGCAGAAAGTCGTTTGTAATGGGTGGGTGTATGTATAGGGTTCTTTAACTTGGGGAATTTTTTCGGAAGATAGGTTTTTATTTAGGGTGTTGAAAAAGTAGATATTAGGAAGCATATACTGCAAATTTTTCAAACACCGTTTGACTGTCAGGAGTATTTGTATTCCTGAAGATGCCGATTGTTACGGTTCGATCCAATAGGGACAGTATCCATTCGCTGTCTCGGTGAATACCGAACAGTTTACAAAAAATGTACCATTGATATTTGTAAACACAATTTATAATTAAATAGAACTGGCCGATACTTGATAAAAATTCATATTAAAACTAATTAATACAGTTAATTGTATGATTTTCACTATGAAGGGTTTTACAAAAACCGCGACACGTGTTTCGCTATACAATAGCTTTCTCAAGCGTAAAATAAAAGTTACTTCTAAATTACAACTATTTTATACTCTAACATATTACCTACTTGTATGTCTACTTTCTAGTGAATGAATCTATCTGAAAAGATCCGGTATAAATTCATCAACTATATGAATAAATGAAATTATAAAACAACGGAAAAAAACATATTCAATAATGCCGAATTATTCAGTTCATTTTGATGGTTCATAAGATATTGAGAGTTTTTAAATTTGTTTATTTCCATACTCTCCAACAGGTTGACTTTTGAACCTTTCTTATGAAAATGGAGGAGCTTGAATTCACGCTTGAACTCATGTCCCTCTGTGATTAAATGAGTGGCATATGTGGAATTTACTTTTCCATTCTGGAAACTATTTCTGTGTTTCTCTATGCGCGCTTTGGAAAAAAACAATACATTTTTTTAAAAAGTTTATTGAACATAATTTCAATATATAGATACATTTTTACTAATATTCAACTAAATAATAATAACGTACCACATATTTCATAGAAATATTTAAGAAATAGTCCATAGCTCAAAGTGGAGGTAATTGATCAGAATCAGAATGGAAACAATGTCGTTACAGTTTTATATCTGCCTGTATATATATACGATATTTATTTCTGCTTTTCTCGGAGGAATAAGTCCAGTTATCATCCGAAGATGATTGTGGATACAAACAGTCGAAACGTCGTGTAGTAACTTGGTTTGGAATCTTTTAATTGTAATTTTTCATTTCTTGTTAATAGTTTTTATTTTTCATCTCGTGTTAATAGTTCAATTTTTTATTTTTATTTTTTGGTTGTTGCTTGTATTTTATTTCATTGTGATTCAGTTTTTTTGCTTAATATAATTGTTATTTTGCAGCTAATCTTTTTAATATTTTACAGATTCTTTCAGGGATTTCAAATCAATTTATATCATATTAGACAATGGAAGTCCGAACTAATGAAATGCATCACGAAACGTTGTCAACCACCTTCAAACAAACGTAAAATTCAATTTCACAAACTAAGAAACATTTCAAATAATAACATTTTCATGACCACATTATCTACTACTGAAAAGTTAATTAATTCGGTTGGTTGGATTTCATTTCGAAAAATTCTAAAGAGAGTTTTATTTTGTACCTTGAGGCAGGTAACAATCTACATGAACGATATCTGCTATCAACACCGGAAATTTGAATGCAGACTGTTGATAAAACTCTTCGATTATCATTCAAATGAGAACCTGAACAAACAGGGTTCCAAGTAGTCATCAACATCGTCACCTGATACTCCTGACACATTAGTTTATACCTACTTATATTTGTCTCGTTTGTGATAGCTATGTTGTGTGAAATCGTATTTTGGAAAGAAACAAGCTTTTCTGCTTTTCTGCGTCAGCGCTATTTTGCTACTTCGATTCGAATTTGGAAGTATCGGGTAATTTTATTATCCAACGACACTGAACTTGAGTACTCACAGATGAGCAATCGTGATAGAATCATTTCTATAATCTTATAATCTATTTATTTAATTTTTCTGATGATAAGATCCGTCAGAGTTTGGAGTTTGGAATATAGGTATATATTTCTCGTACATGACGGCTTGAGTTTTTGAAAAAAATGCGTTCGACATTATACAGTACAATTATAATCGAAATCGTATTTTATATGGAATAAACAATGAAATTCAATATCACTTCAATGTCTATGTATTTAGTCTAGTTCACAAAACTTCGCCTTCACAGAAAATTGTGACTTAGATGTAATTTAACCCAGAGTAATTTACGATTTGAGTCAAAATAGTTATATAGGTATAATTTAGTTGAATGAAAAAATGATATCTGAAAAACTGTTGCAGGTATTCAAAATTTTTAAAAAGATCCTTACAGAGCTGAAAATTAACTACAAAATTCTCATTTCACGAAAATGTAGCACTAATATTTATAGTTTCAACTGAGCGGTGAAAATACAAGTAAAAATGGAAGGTTAAGGCATGCGACGCCCGTTCCGGTCGATTTAACAAAAAAATATTGATGGAAAAACCTAGTACGTCTATGAAAACTATTTTCCAGAGGCGGTTTGGTTCATTTGGACGCAGTGAGGCGGCCACCTGGTGGCCTCTACTTCCACATTTTTGACCAACAGAAGTATGGACTGATTTGATTCTCGATTTTCTCAGTCCCAAGATGGTACAGGATGATACCTCTTGTTGAGCGCGTCCCAGCAGCATCTGGGAAACAGAAGTCTTTTCAGATCCTCGTTAGGATCAACATAATATAACAAGTCATTGCCCAATGGAAAGTCATTTACGATCCTCTGTTCATATTCGGAGAGTTAACTTAGCCATCATGTTCCATTTGATCCAGTCACGTCAATGCAAAATTGACCGGATCCCTCATACGATGCATAAATTTAATCTCGTTGATATGGTATTTCCAATCCGTGAGTTTAGCTTCGCTATGTAATACGCGATTACTGTTCAGTTATGGTCTTGGAGGTCCTTTTGAAATAGGACGGCATTGATCCCCACGTGACTGGCATCCTTATGCAGGATCAGCTAGGGTCAGGTCGTGTTAACTTAAAGGGTTCAAGCATACGAATTTTTTATTTTGAAAACTCACTTGGGCTTTTTGGTTTTATTTTGACTGGTTATTGTTGTCAATGACGTCGGTCTGAGGTACAAACATTTCTGAGAACCTCTGGACGTACTTCCGAAGATAATCGGCTCTTCCCAGAAAGACAAGTACCTGCAAGGTATATAATTCCTGTACTTTTAATATGCAGGTCTCTTATTGTTTATTATCGCTACCACTCAGGTAGTTCAGGGTTTGAAAACTGAAGTACTAGTTGGATGTGATGACAGTGCTCCGGAAGATTGTGGGAAAACACGATTATGTAAACCACACAGAACTTGACTTCAAAGCTTACCAGGATGTCAGATATCAGTTTCTAGAAAAGGCAGTCCGTTCTTCAGCCCTCTCGTACACCAAACCACCCTGAAGTCCGAACGCGGTTTGCTTCCTCGACTCCTTATGGAGTGGGGCCTGCCTACATTTATGAAGTCTAAGGATGGATGCTTTCAGCATTTTTCTACCATTTTTGAATCAGGGCAGATATGGGATTTCCGAAATGAGGAGCTTGTTCACCTGGCGGTAGCCAACGAAATTCATAGCGTCAGAAATTTCTTTCATGAACATCCATATATCTTCTCTAGGGTGAAAATTGTGACTCATTCGACTTCAAGAGTAACCCAAGTTTAGGTTGTTCCTTGCCACTGAGTCAGCGTCAAGGTAGATATATATTCGCGAGGTCTGGCTGAAGTAAATCAGGTACTGGTCCAGGTCTATATTGGCGTCGAGTTTCCTTAGGAAGGGGAGCTCAAAAATCATCAACTTTTGCAGGCGCGTCAAAACTGTACACAAAAATACGGTAGAAGAGTTAAGAAAGTTAGCAAGATCCATGTCTATCAGCACACTAGTTTGAATAAAGTTACTTGAAATCCCAGCTTTCACCAGTGCTCAGAGGTGCCTACACAGCAATTATGATAAAGGCCTGTCTCGGAAGAGATCTCGCGACAATGGGACGTCCCTCTCTCAGAGACATGTAACTAAACGTCGAGTCAGGAATTATTCATGCAAGTCAAAAATAAAAATCAATGGCAGTCAACTCCGTTCTTGAGAGCTCTGACTCTCCACTGTCACGAGATCCACCCGGCTTAATTTGCCGCTGCCTCATCGGTATTTGGTTGCGATACCTACTCCATATTAAAGTGATTTTATTGTCGCATTGAAGAAGATCACTGTGGCTGTGGTGCATTGCGACCACGCGACCCTGAGTTCGACTGCCTATTGGACGGCGAGTTAGACTGTTGGGAACTCCTTTGAGGAGGACGATAGATGTCTGTGTAGTTATCTTCCTGGGTATTGTTTCAGCACCCTATATTCTGCTGGTTGAAACTGGTACTTGGCTCGCCTTGGTTTCCTTTGAGCTAGTATTTATACCCATTTGACTTGGTCATGCCAGCCTCGAGTCCTCAATGTCGTTCAATTGCTTGCTTTGGAAAGTGTTCAGCATTATTTTTCAGATTTTGAAATTGATATCAATACTATGAAAAAATATTTCATGTGGTATACTGTCTTTAGTGGCGATGCGCCCATGCCGTAACGAGCGAGCGGAACACTATTTTCTCCTTTCAATTAAAATTCTGGACAGATGTTGAGTTCCAGGAGTTGAAACTTTTTCATTATAAATTTTCTCCTATTTCAGAAACTTTCATTTTTATTTCTCAAGTACTGTTAATAAGAAACAAGTTTTGTCTTCCTCTTTAATCATAATGTATTAATAACAACTGCAACTTTTTGATTGTCATAAAATTATTCAATTACAGTTTTGTACGCATCACCATTTTTCGATTTCGATAAGATTTGGCTCATATTTAAACAAGATTTTTTCTATTCAACATGAATAACAAATTGTAAACTTGACGAGTTGCATGGAATAAAAACGATAATACGAGTTCTACTTTGAATCAAAAGATTAAATCTTCAAATTGCCAATGTGTGGTTTATATCGACCACCCCAATTTAATAAACAAATGTTACGTTGTTACATGGAATTAGATACTTGAAGGTTTTATTAACTACAAAAGCGATATTTTATCATTTGGTGATATGAATATTGACTTTTTGTCTAGTACTAATGGAAAAAAACAATTGATAGATATTTACAATAGGCAATGTACCTATATGTAGTGAATACTGGCATTCCTGCTCGAGTAGCAACTAATAGTTCTACTCTTATTGATAATTTTCTAACAAATACAAAAAATAAAATACACCTCTTCATTACAAACTCTGCATGAGTGACCATGAAAAGTAGATTTTGTGTATTGAAATGAATGACTCAAGTAAACCTAAAAATGATGATATTTATAATACAACTCATTTGTATCCAGATATGGTGAATTATTAAAAATTTTTAATCCTTGTTCTTTCATTAAAAAATACAAAATGAAAAAATATTTAAACCTTGGTTTGATATTCAACTATCACAATTAATTTAAGAACGTGATAATTTTTTTCAAGAAAAAATTTTATCCTAATTTCCAATTTTTTTATGATAAATATTTTTTTTTCAATAAATTGATTACAAAACTAAAAGAGGAAATACATTAAAGTATTATCAAGAACAGTTCACAAATATCACTCCAAAAATAATGTGAAATGGTATAAAAATCACTGTTACACAACAGAGGTAATATCAATAATAATGAAAATACAAAAAGTATAAGTTTGAATAATCATAAAACTGACGAGTTTTCTGAAATTTGCGAAGTAATGAACGATCATTTTGTTGCAATTGGAAAAAAGTATCTTCCATTTCAAATATTTTAAGCCGACCTAAAAAATATTCAAGTGCCTCATCTATGCTTTTTAGGCTATTAAATTAGACTGAAATTGAAGAAATAATATTTGAATCCAAGAAAAGCTTCTGGGTATGATGATATTAGTATAAATATTATTAAAACAGTCAAAACTGAAATGTCACTAATTTTATTATTTCGAAATCTTTTGAAAATGGTACCTATATACCATTCTATTTCTCCATCTTGCTTTTTCTTATTACCGATGTTTGTACATGTGATCATTGTGTGATTAATAAAACATAGTTCAATATGT
Organism: Leptinotarsa decemlineata; assembly: GCF_025532065.1. Lineage (NCBI taxonomy): Eukaryota > Metazoa > Arthropoda > Insecta > Coleoptera > Chrysomelidae > Leptinotarsa > Leptinotarsa decemlineata. The sequence continues at coordinate 22,850,300 of NW_027412668.1, read as the reverse complement.
TTTTAGGTTTGTATTAAAACCTTGTTGCAACCCTACACATCTATGTATAGGGTTACTTATTTTAAAATTGATTACTTCCTTCCTTTCTTTGGAAGATTCCCACATTTTTTTGTAACAAGATGAAGTAGCAGAAAGTCAAAAACTTTCTTTCCCAAAAATTAGTCACTCCTAAAAATATAACCCTTTCAATTTAATCCTTAATTGGTTTGTGAATTATGTGAGTGATAGACAACAATACGTTTGCATAGAAAATTACATAGAGTTCTACGAGAAAAATTAATTTTGGGGTACTGCAGAAAACATAGTCATTTCAGAAAAATTAATGGTTGAAACATTTTGCTATTTCTTGTCTTACAATAGTGTTAGAATGGGAATGTTTCTATTGATATAAGAACTGATGAACAATTTGGAGGAGTATTTTAGTCAATTCGAAACAGAAAGATAAAATATATCAGTTTTAATGAATCCAAAATCGATAGACTGGAGGGTGCATGGACATTTGGGGCATATTTGCGGCATTTTTTTGCAAAAAATAGTTCAAATCCTGTTAATCTTTTAGATAAAATAAATTGTATAAGATTCGTCAGGACATCATTATTATGTGACATAAACATCTATATAATTAATGCAAAAATATAATTGAAAATAGGTTAGGAAATATGTGTTATATTGTAAAAAACAAATGTGCTTTCAAAGAATATAGGTATGTATTTTTCAACCTGAAATAGTTCAACTACATGTTTAACATATTTTCATGTTTGTGACCTTCAAGGAGTTTGGTAGATAGTTGAAAATTTTTATATTGATTTACTGAGCGTTTAGGCAACATTGATTTTGAATCTAGATAATTTCAGATCTGTATTAGGACGGATGAAGTGAGTGTGGGTTGAAGGTTAATTCCTGAACAAATATAGATACATTCCAAAGATGTAGAGACCTACAAGTGTTAAACTATGGTATAATTTGAAAAAAAATGTACAGGAGTGATTTCTGGGAACACCAGAAATATACCTAATAATTTTTTGATAAAAAAACACTTTTTGAGATGAATTGGGGCCGCCTTATAGATAAATACCATACCTGAGCTGTCTTTGTACATGTGTATGAAACAAATTCATTATTTGAAAAAGTATAGCACGATTTTCAGATTTTTGAAAGTTTGGCGGTCATACACGTAAGGGTTTTTTTAAGTCTGAATGATTGTTGCTATATTTCATTGTATATGAATTATTTATTCTTTTTGGAGAAAACTAGAACCATTGTAAGTTTTGCCGATGACACAGTCAATTCATAAACAGTTGATCCGTGTGATCAACTTAACGGAACAAAAAATATTTTGTGCAAATATTTAATTGGTTTCAACATGAAAAATTCAAGATCAACCTCGGAAAACTCAATTTTGTTCCTTTCACAAGCCATAAGTACACTTTTTCAACTTTTCCTATTCTAGTTACTAAGAACAGCTCTGAAATACATATCAAAAATTAAATAAAATATCTCAGCTATAATATCCCAAGGACATTGATAACTAACGAAATAATTTTATCACAGTTTTCGAAAGCACGTTATTTGGTAACATCCCGACGCCGAAGGCGGAGGGATGTTACCTAAAATAACGTGCTTGAGGAAGTTGTGATAAAATTATGAGTTATTTATCAATGTTCGAGGGATATTCGGTGAGAAAATTTTTTGCAATTCGAACAAAATTATTTATTGAACACACAGTTATTAAAAGAACAATTCGTATAATGATATAACTCCATAAATATTTTCCAAGTGTATTTTTTACTATTGACAGTATTTTTTGGTGTATTTTCTTCAATGATTTTGTCAATTGCCGCATCATTTTGAACACCAAAGCGAGGAAGTGACATTTTCGAAATAAATTGAATTACTGAAATGTCAAACAACTTTATTGTGTTGGTTGCTTAGCAATGTCATGACATAAGTGATAACTACCCGTGAAAACTATCCATGGGTAGTTATCAGTGTAATGATGGTTTCATTGGTTATTTCGACACACATGACTAGAAATAGACAAATTTGATAGGATAATTTTTTTGGCAAAAAATTTTCGGGATAATACTTCTGTTTTTCTGTTTCGCATATACAATAGAATGCTTACATACATGAGGTGACGAAAAATATATGACTCGAATTGAATACATTTTAATATTTCAAAAAAACACAAAGAATATCACTCACCTAAAGATATTTTATATCACACTAATGAAATCACGATTGCAGTTAGGTCTTGGATAGCAGAAGCAATAGCTGAAAATAACTCGAAGTACTACAGAAGAAGATACACAAAATAATTTATGATATAAAAAACTATTCAACAAATGATGTTATTATTGTGTTTATTTTTGTATGAGTAAGTAATTCAATGATAGATGTGTATCATTTAATTACTTACTCATACTAAACTAAACACATTTTAACTTAACTCATTTATAATACGCGTAGTTAAACCAGTGACTCGTCAATTTTTCATGACGCAGTCGTGGAAAATTTATATTTTTTTCATAGTTATTGAGGTTAATATACTATGGTGCCGTGCACTGAGTACTTCTATATTTATCATTAACATTACTGTTTCAGACTAACAAGAAGTGTATTTCACTAGTCTGGTTAAAAAAATATGTCTGTTTAAAATCTGTTTTTCCGTTAACCAGCTCTTGCACCCCTATGAATGACAACCCTCAGAAGTCGAAATTTGTGTGAGCTAAGGACTGACGAGGTCTTACCTTTTAACGTGTGATTTCTAACACGGGTTGGACGATAGCAAGTGAAAATCGATCGTTCAGCCTGGGGCTTGAACCGCCGACCAACACGGCGGTCGATTTGAGTGAGTGAACAAAGCACCCACGTCGAACCGACCGGCTACCGACAGACCAACCGACTAGTATGCAGATATATATCATATGAACAATACCAGGTACTTCCTCATAAGTTTCCAGTCACAAATATCCCAGTCGATATTATCTCAGGAGTAAAGTCTCCGAGATATCATTTCTGAGATGAAACGGGTGAAGCCACAATACCATTCGTAATTGAAAAATTAAAAATTGGATTCTTTCGGTTTATTCAATATACTGTTTTCAATAGATGTTTAAAATAAACATTTTTTTCTACACCCGTACGTGAAATAGTACTTTCACACACCGTTCACGAATCGTAAAATGTAATTTCACGCCCTTGTGCGTGAAATTATTTTTACGCCCTAGGGCGTGAAATAAACCCATAAGAATAACATGGTACATTCAAGTGTTTTTATTACCAGTGCGTGAAATATACTCATAAGAAATACATTGTAGTCTGTCCATAAGGCCTAATACATGAATATTTCGCTGATAGGCGGCCTTAGTGCATCTTTTGTTTAAGAGCAGCAATAAATCATGTTGTGAGCTCATTGTTGAGAGTTAATTTTTAATATTTTAACATTATATTATAATGGATTCTGATCATTCAGATATACGAAGTACCCCGCCGAATGTTATGGATGCAGCCAATGAGGCTAGTAAGACTTTATTACCCCAAAAATCATTGAGCGTGTATGAAAATACGTATGAGAAATTCATGGCATGGAGGAAAACAAAGAATATCAATTCATTTTCTGAAAACGTAATATTGGCATATTTGTCAGAATTATCCAAGAACTTTAAGGCAGCAACACTTTGGAGTAATTTCTCAATGCTAAAAAGTACCATCAGCATTAAAAAAACATAAATATTGACTATCCTAAGGTACGTGCTTTTTTAAAAAGGAAGAGTGAGGGATACGTTCCCAAAAAATCCAGAGTTTTGGAGAAAGAACAAATACTGAAGTTCATACAAGAAGCTCCTGACGAAAAATTTTTATTGACCAAGGTAAGTTTAATGTCTCACGGTAGTATTAAATAAATAGAAAATAATATCTATAAAGTAAGTAGATCCTAATAAGTATAATTGGCCAAATCAGATATATTATCTAAAACTATGTTAATGTGATATCTAACTATGATCTTCTAAATTATTATAAATTGGGCGTTGAGAATCGCGTTTTCACACATATATTTGTAAATACGAATGATTCAGCGGTAGTGCGTCGGCCTCGCGCGCCCAAGGACCTGGATTCGATTTCTGACAGCCATAATCTTTTTTTAGTTTCTATATTGTAATTTCTTTTTCTTTTAGGTTATACTAATATTTGGACTTGCTGGAGCTCTTAGAAGAGATGAACTGTATAAACTGAAATTAGATGATATTGAAGATTTAGGTACAATACTCATAGTAAACGTCCATGATACAAAACCAAAATCTCAAGAAAATTCACCATCACGGAACATCTTGAATTATACCGAAAATATACGGCACTCCGTCCGCAAAAATACGCAGAAAAAAAATTATTTATTAATTATCAAGGTGGAAAATGTACCTGCCAGATCGTTGGTATAAATAAAATTGGTAAAGTTCCTTCGGTAATCGCAAAATACTTAAATTTACCTCATGCTGAATAATATACAGGCCACTGTTTTAGGCGGTCATCCGCCACGTTATTAGTAGAAGCTGGAGGCGATTTGCTTACCTTAAAAAAACATGGAGGTTGGAAATCCTCTGCAGTGGCAGAGCATTATATAGAAAACTCAATTACTCAGAAAATTGATGTGGCAAATCAGCCCCTATCACCACTACTTCTATCATCTCAACTTCAAAGTCAAGTTCATTTAATATACTGTTTTTAATAGATGTTTAAAATAAACAATTTTTTATAGTTTGCACCGATCGAACCCTTTCCCCAAAGATCCGACCAATAACCACCCCCCTCGCCAACAAGAAGTATATATGTATTTCACTGATATGCAGATATATATCAAATGAATAATACCAGGTACTTCCTCATAAGTTATCAGCTACAAATATCTTAGCAGTAAGGTATCAGTGGAAAAGGTTCAAGACAAAAAATTCTTGTGACAAAAATATCTCGCCAAATAAAATGTCATACAAAAACTTCTCTAATTTCATCGTATTACGTATTTCCCTCGCTAATCACCATAAATACTCTTGCTGCTTTGATTTTTTGTGCGAAATGTTTTAGTTTTGAGACGTATTTGTTTTGAGATGTTTTTTACTGATATGTTTCTGGGTGAGATATTATTATCAAAGATAGTATTTCTAAATAAAAAAGGCGAAGCCGCAATACGATACCCCTCATTATTTCTGAGCTACAAATATCTTAGTCGATAATATCTTAGCAATGAGGTCTCAGTAAAAAAAGGCTTAGGATAAACAATTCTCGTAGCGACTTATTGATATATTTTTGTTTTGAGATTTTTTTTGCAAGATATTTTAGCCTTGAGATGTATTTTTTCCAAGATGTTTTTTACAGAAATGTTTTTAGCTGAGATATTATTGTCCTAGATATTGTCATGAGATAGAAAGAGGAGGAGCCACAATACGGTACCTCCCCATAATTTCGCAGCTACTAATATATCAGCAGTAAGGTCTCAGTAAAAAAGATTCAGGACAAAACAAAAAGTCTCGTTACGAAAACATTTGGCCAAATAAAATCTCATAGAGGAATTTTTTTAGAATTATGGCGTTTTATATAGTTTCCTCGTTGATCGCTGTAAATACTCATGCTCTTTTTTCATATGCGAGATGATTTAGTCTTTAGATGTAAGATGTTTTTTTACTGAGATGTTTTTGGCTGAGAAATCATTGTCCGAGATATTATTCTTAAGATGAAAAGGGTGCGGCCACAATACCATTCGTTATTGGAAGATTAAAATGGGATTCTTTCTGTTTATTTGATATACCATTTTTGATAGAGTTCAAAATAAACATTTTTTTTTATAGTTTGCACCGATCGAACCCTGACCCCGAAGATCCCACCAATAACCACTCCCCTCATTAGCTCATTAGCTTTCATCAACTTGAGGGTGGGGAATGAATGGTTTGGTGGGACGGTAGCCGGTTGCGTTGACATGGGTGGTTTGCTGCACTCACTCAATCGACCGATGTGTGAACCGGTGTTTCGAACGCAAGGCCGGACAATCGATTTTCCCTTCCTAACGTCCAACCAGTGTTAGGAATCACACGTTGAATGATAAAAGATAAGACCTCGTTAGTCCTTAGCTCCCACAAGACATTTGAGAGTTGTCGTCCGTAGAGGTTCGACAGCTGGTTAGCGGATAAACAGATTTGAACAAAATATATTCGGCTTTTCATATTCCCCAGAGCATTAGGCAACCCCGGTGTCTCGTCAACACCGTAAAAGTGTCATAGGTCGTAATAAAGCATTCTTAGGGTCGTTTTCCGTCGACCGCATTCGCTGGACAGGCCGACAGCAAGTGCGTCAGCGTCTTAAGACGCCTCGCGGTAGATTCTGCACCTCGACTCAGAAACTTATATACCCATCACATGACTACGGTAGAATAAGGAGTTGAAAACATCATCCTGGCAGGACATGATGAATGATTCAGAACCTGACTTTCGCCTACTCAACCTGATGAAAGCGAAAGTCAGGTGCTTTGGTAAGCCCAGGTCTTCAATTACTATTTTATCGTGAGTATGAATGCGTAATGCACACAATAATTACAATAACTCTTGTGAAAAGATAGGATAAGAATAATAACTGGCTAGATGTACTGTAGACAAGACAAGATTTATTCTAACTATACTCTTACAAGGTTTGAAACGTAAGACATGCGAACTGAACTTCAAAACGAACTCGAAGAATAAATTTGAATCAAATTTCCAAGATGCATACAATTTTAAAAAAGCTAACTTTCCGCTCATGTATGAGCTGATCCTCAATCTCGATTGGACGTTTCTAAATGCGTTTCACAATGCAGATAATGCCTGTCTTCACTTTTATGAAAAACTATACAGTGTATTCTATCGCTGCGTGCCAAAATTCTCGATAAAATCTAAAAATAATTATCCAGCCTACTTTGATGGTGTATTGATAAAGAAAATTTGAACTAAAGCAAAATTTTGGTGTAAATACAAAAGAAACGGCGACATTCACGAATTCAAACGTCTTCGGGCAGAAATTAAAAGAGCCATTGGAATAGCTTATAAAAAATTCATTCAGAAAACTAAGAGCGAAATTATCAATAACTCCAGCAAGTTTTGGTCATTCATTAACAAGTCAAAATATACGAATTGAATCGGAGATAAAATGTTACATGAAGGCAAGCTACTCAATAATCTCTCAGATATTCTTGATGGTTTTGTAGATTTTTTCAGTAGTTCTTATATTGATGAGTCAATATCAAGTGACCATGCGAACAACAGTAGTGATATTCCCAGCTTAGTAATCGAAAACTTTAGTACTGAAGATGTTTATCATGCCCTAGAAAAATTGAAGCCTAAATTTACTGCGGGAGCTGATCATATTCCAGCATTCATCATTAAAGATTGTGCCTCAGCTCTGGTTGAACCACTAACAACTCTAATCAATATATACCCGAAAACATTAACTGTACCATCAATATGAAAAATTTCGAAAGTCCAGCTCAATGGCCTCAAGTCTATCGAATATGTAGACACATCTGGTGTACCACAAGGATCAAACTTAGGACTCCTACAGTTCAATATGTTCATTAATGATATCGGAGCAGAGATTGATGTCGATTTCTTTTATACGCAGATGACTTGAAACTCTATCACAATATAACATGTTCTAATGATTGCGAACGTCTCGTCCTGAATTTAAATCGCGTTGCTACATGGTGTCGGAAGAATAATTTATCTCTCAACATATCCAACTGTAATGTAATGTCTTACTCACTGAAAACGAATTAGACTTCACACAACTATGTCATAAAGAATCAAGTCCTGTAGCGTCCTGACACACTCACTGATCTAGGTGTTACTTTTGATTCACCCCTCTCTTTCAATAAAAATATTGTCACTACTCTAACAACTGCTTATCGCATGTATGGATTCTTAGTTAGAAATACAAAAAACTTCGAAAAAGCTTCACCATTGAAATTACTTTATTCCACTTTTATTCGATCTAGGCTGGAATATGGAGTCCCTACTATCAGGTTCATATTTTTTGGGTTCCTAGACGGTCATCTAGGAATAGTGTCATATTTCATCTCAACACTCCGCGTACAAATATAATGAAAAAATCTCCAATTTATACAATGTGCGATACCTGTAATTCTGCCAGATTCTACAAATCAAAAGACATTTCTTAGCTAACTGAGAGTTCTGTTTTTAATTTTTTTATATAGATTCACAAATTATATTATGTAAGTACATATTTGTAAATGCCACTGTTACTCCCTATTTTGTAATTGGGTTAATCCTGTACAGAAGTGAAGTGATCTCTGTGGATTTTGTGTGGGCCTTTTGCTGAACTTGCTAGTAGATTTATTATCACCTCATTCAGTGTTGAAATATGAAATGTTGAAATAGTTTCAGACTAATTTATAGAGAAAATAAATTAAATCCTCTGAAAATTATTCTTATTATATGAGTTGTCTTGGTTGTTTTTTCAATAAACTTTCAAAGCTTTGAAAATCAAATGATTAATTTTGAGTAATCAACAGTAATATTTAGATTCATTTATTGTTCTGAAGCTAGCTGTTTCAAGATGGCCTTTCTTCCAGTTTTCGTCTGAAAGTTACTTATCTGCATGATTTACACACCTTTGTATAGAGTTAAGTTTTTGAAATTGATTGATTCCGTCTTTTTTGTAAAATTCCCACTTTTTTTGTATATATATGTAGAAGTAGAGAGGCACAACCTTCCAGTCCCAAAAAAAAATCTCTCCTGAAAATATACCCCTGTCAATTTAAGCAAATATTTCAATTCATATAAATATAGTTGATTTCAAATTATGTTACACGAATTCAAATATTCATTTTGGGATGGATAAAACAGTTGTTCTGCTTGAAAAAATAGTTCATTTCGCCATATCCAAATTTATTTATCCGAAATCAATAAATTTCTTCGGGGTATTCTCATTTTGTGTTGGTATTTTGAGAATTTTACTAAAGTAACAAGGACAAAACATTTACTTCAAATTTATTAAGAATCCAAGTCGAGAGGAGTCATTAACACCAAATTTTATTTGCATAGAAGTCTTTCACGAGAGACTTTCTGAAATGTTTTTTTGAAGTCAAGGTACAGAACTACTCATGTCAAGTTGATTGGATCAATGATTGACACGGTATATAATTCTATGATTTGATATTGGATACATCTCGGTGATCTCGATAAAAGTTTATCATCACACACTGAATAATAACAGATAATAACCTCCTTGTCTCTGAGTTATTATGATTGAATATGTGTAAGCAGACATATTAACTAATTTATTGATTACAAAATCATTCGTAGCAACTATATTATAGGTTGGTACCAACTTCGAATAATAATTTAGTGTTATGGATTAAGAGGTGAAGACGACTTAATTTGGGTTCCAAATCTTTTTTCTTTTTTTCTTTTTTCCTCAAGTATTTTTGAGATGAAATGTTCATTCAAACACGGTGCCATAAACTCATCTTTTCTCTTTTAAGAAGTCGACACTTTTTCGATTGTGAAAGAAACAGTTCCATTGATTTTCAGTGAAAAATTAGAATCGCAGATACGTTCTCTGATTTACTGACCGTCATCAGGACACTTGTTTGCTGGAAACAACACGAATGTACTCGAGCATTAATAAGAGCCAACCGCAGTTTTTAATGATAATAGTAATTTCTTTATTTCCACAAATTAGTTTGCACATCAACATTGTGATAATGAAAATAAAAAAGCGAAAAACGTCAGTAAATTCAAGTAGAGAAATTATATAAGAAAATGTATATACATATGAAATGACTAGAATAATTAAATATCTCTGGATATCCACGTCATAAACAATTACTAAAATTAATATAAAGTATAAATATAAATTATATTAATGTTCCTAATTATACGTTTGTATGAATAAAAAAGGTGTATATCAAATAAACCGTACACCTTACATGGAAATAATATTATGGTTGAAACTCCTCAACAGTGTAGCAGTTTTTTGACAATAAGAGTTGCCTAACTTTTCTCTTGAAAATATGGACATTTTCTGAAACTTTAATATCGTCGGGAAATTTGTTATACAGTTTGCATCCCTGATAGTCAAAACTTTTTTGGTAGTGAGCAGTTCGATGTTGACTGGGTGGAAGTAAGTGGCCATTTCGTGTCAAATGGGTATGTGAGGGTCTATTGGCAGCCAATTTGTTTTTATTGCGGTATACATATGTACATTCCTCAAGTAAGTATATTCCTGCAACTGTTAATATCCTAACTTAGCAATGATCCTTACTGCATACTTCTGTATTATGAACACTCGATCCACAGAGGATCTTGTGCCTCAGTTCAGTATTCCATACCTGAGGTGAGAATTAAAATTCACATAATAAAGCGTAAGTAGAATCTCTTGACTGCAGTGAGTGGAGAGATACCTGAGAGAATAACATGAATTTCTGAGCTTTTTACACAAATTATCTACATTGCAAGTTGTTATCAAAGGTAACTCCTCACAATTTAGTTGTTGTTGTGGGATCCAATTGTAATTCGGTATTCTGGTATAGACTCACCTCATGCTGTTGTCGTCGTACTGTGAATTGCAACATACTAGTAGTTTTTGTTTTATTCATTATCATGTTGTTTTTTTCACACCAAGTGATAACTCTACTGAAAGTGCTTTCAGCTATATTTATAACAATGTTTAGGTCATCTTCAATAACCAGTATATTCGTGTCATCAGCGTAACATATACAGAGTGAGTGACAGAATTTCTATTTACATACACTAATACATCGTTTGCAAATACTAAATACAGAAAAGGTGCCAAAATGGATCCCTGAGGTATGTATGTAAGTAGTTTATACGCAGCCAACATTTCTCCAAAACTGAATAGTATTTGGATGTTATTGATTTTTGACATCTATTTTAGCTGCACCAAATAAATACCAATAATTGAAATTCGATTAGGTCTTTTTCTCGTCAAATGCTTATAGTAGAAGGACAAATGTGACTTTTTATATCCGTTCATGAATGGGATTTTTATTCTCCGGCTTTTTCACTGCAATATTACATAATATTGTAGTAGTAATATTCTTGATATGAGCAACGAATCAATTTAGAATTGTTAATTTAAGTGAAATAAAAATCAATAGTGAACAGTTCTGCGTTAATGGCCCGATAAAACTTATCGTTAAATCGACACGTGGTTGAACTCCGATCGAAGATTGCTTAATAATAATGAATAAATAAAATTAATAGATGAACATGTGGAGTTTGTAACTGCTTGTTAATGCCTACCTAAGTTGGAATAATATACGGGGCTATCTAAATTCGAGGCTAATCAATGGATATATAAACGGTAAGATACAGAGAGTAGAATAAATTGTGACACTGTTGACTATTCTCGGCTACTATTGTATGATAATAAAAAATAGACTTTAAAACTTTTGTTTCTTTTTGGCTATATGTTCTCTGTTCGCAGATGCCACCTTCAATTTTTGAATACACGTTCCGTAGTTTTCTATTTTATCGTGTTCAGACAGACACACAGAAAGACATACAGAGAGATTGACACGGCTCTCTGTTCGGAATATAAATGCTCGATGAAGTGATTTTTTTAACGAATTGAATTCATTTCAAGATTATCAGTGATGAGTTTGGACATTGGAGGTTGAATATCCCAATTTTGATATGACCGCCTTGGCTTTCGATTAGTTCTCGCATCAATCATTGATGAATTCTAATTTTTATGTACTTCAATGCATCTAGAAAAAATCCATCGCATATTCTTATGAACTTATATTTCTCTGTTAATTTATGCATATCTATTAAATCAAAAGGATTTTTTATAATCCGAATAGCTGACAAATCTTTGGAGCATCATTTACAACTGTGTTAGTTTATCTTTGATGACAAAATGAAGGCTATTAAGTAAGATATAATCATCATTCAATTTTTGTCAAGGTCTATATTCAATTGTGAAATGAATGAAACCTACCAAAATTTAATTGAATTGTTTTTATTGCCTAGTTCAACCTTGGAAATAATTTTTTTTTCAGTATTGAAGGATAATTAAGGATTGTTGAGAAATTATTCATCCAATTTTTTTTTAATTGAATCAATGAAGTACAAAAGTGAATTTAAATACTCTCACTAATAAATATATGTTCTAATAGAATAACTGAAGTAACCGTGATGATGATTGTTATTTATTTTTAATATTTATTTTCACTGAAATCGACTTTGAAAATAACTGCGAGTTCTTTTTTCAAATAATTATTTTACCAAACTAATGGAAGCAGAATCTTGGAAAGATGAAAAGGTACGTGTAAATATATTCAAATTGGGTTGTGAAACTCTGCATGTTTCTACTTTCCTCAGGATAGTACCACTAAGACCTATTTTCGCCAGACTGAAGTCGGCGTAGATTATCTACTTGCACTTCACCATCCAGATTCACGTGAAGATATCTCGCGTAACTTATCAAATTTGATCCCACACTTCAACACTTCCACGCTGCTGATATGATCTTTAATTTTTTTGGAAAAGGTTCTTTCCGTTTGGACAATATGAAGTTTAGAACAAGAACACAAGTCGACCTATACTCCTGATCTATCCAACACTGAAGATTTGTATTTATTGTTTTAATATATTTGTTGGATTATCACTTGTTCTGTAAGCCACGTCTAAGTCTTTATTTTTTATACAACGAGCGATACTATTGATTACATTACCAAGGTATGTTAACGTCCTATGACGCTTAATATCAGTTTATTAAAGTTGGGTAGACCTGGTTCAGGGTTTCTTTTTGTAGTATTTTTGGAAAGAGTGGATTCGATAAAATCCATCTTGTAACTGTTGTTACTGCAAATTTTCGTCAATATTCAGTCAATAATGACACTATCCGCATAAAATGTTTTGTAGAAAATGCCAACATCATGTTATTATTGATTACAAAAAATGCAATTCAGAAATCATATTATTCAATATTATTCAATATTCAGTCAATAATGACACTATCCGCATAAAATGTTTTGTAGAAAATGCCAACATCATGTTATTATTGATTACAAAAAATGCAATTCAGAAATCATATTATTCTGACATTATCACAAAAAAATCGTCGACAAATTCATATCATCATATGAAGTAGCAGCATTTTGTAGTTGACTATTGACAACTCAACTGTACGGAAGCGGGACTGTCTCTGAAACGGTAGACAGAGGTTGTCCTCAGAGTTCTAGTCTGGGACCGACTCTATGGTTGATTGCCATGGAAGCATGGTTCGAACGAATGAAAAATATGGAAGTAAGACAAGATATAGGTACGTACGGAGACAAGTGCAGGCCTACGTGGATGACCAGCTGGTCATCATTGAGGGAGGCTCCTCCAGGAAGATCGAGGATAGGTGGGATCTGGTCTGGAGCGAATGCAAAGCATGAAAGAAAGACAGAATGTATGTATATACAGGCCAGTAGGAGTGAAAGACCCCTGGTCATAAGGACGAATGAGAGAGAGAGAGAGATTGAGACAAAAATGAATGTGAGATACCTGATAATTGTGCTGGACTCTGAATTATTGTTCGTAGACCATCATTAGGAGTTAAGGAGAAAATTAGACACTTCAGCAGGAAAAATGAGAGACTGCGTTAGAGTCTTATACGAAAAGGTGGCTAAGCCTGCGGTTATGTACGGGGTGCAAGTGTGGGGGAGTAGAGGCCACGACAGTAGGGTCAGGAGTCAGCTGAGTGTGGCGCAGATGCCCTTTCTGATCGCCTCATATGGGGCATACAGGAGGACGCCGACTGCTGCACTAAGCGTGATCTCAGGTATAGTTGAAGTTAGGGCCAGATACCATGAATGTAAAAAGAACAGTGAAAGGATGATTGGTGACAGAGTGAAAGGAATAGACAAGATACTCCCCTGTATGCAAGGGTTGTTGCTGGATGAGATGCAGGACGTGGGAATGACTAACGTGAACGTGGATGCCGACGTGAGCGAGAACGACGGAAGAACGGGCATAGGCTTGGCATAAGAAAGAAACGCGGTTGGATGGTTTCTGGATTCTCGATTCTGGATTCTCGAACAGAGCAGTATGAATGAAGCGGAACTGGTCGCCATAGAACGAGCGATTGGAATGTGGAGTTTGAATGAGAATGTCAGAGTAGTCGGTAGCCATAGCGGTGAAACTGATAAAGACAGTACGAGTAAAGAATAAAGGGTAGCTTCGATTCAGCGAGTGATTGAAGAAAGAAAATTAATATCGAACATACATAACATTATTGGCGACGAGGATATTTGGAATTCACGTACTCATTGAACAAATAGTGTGATTTTTTTTTATTTAGTGGAATTCACGAAATAAAAATGCCAGGTGATAGTGGAAGTCAAAAGTGTTTCGGGTTTCTCGGGACCTTGGAAACCTTCGATCCGAGAAGTTCAGATTTTTCGGTTTTTCAAGAGAGACTCCAACAATTTTTCATTGCCAACGACATAGTGGACGCTAAGCGTAAAAAGGCTATACTTCTGAACACACTATCGGAAGACTGCTATAAATTAGTGCGTAATTTATGTGTACCGAATCTTCTGGAAGCAAAATCTTTCGAAGATCTGGTTACACTGCTGAATGAACATTTGACACCTGTAAAATCCTATTTCGCAGAAAGATTAAAATTATTTTCTGCCCGTAAAAGTGAAAACGAAAGTGTCGGTGATTGGGAAGCACGTGTTAAAAGTTTAGCTTCCAAATGTAACTTCGGCACGGAACTTCAGATTATATTGCGTGATATATTTGTCATTGGAATCGCTGATAAAGATATTATGGATCGGCTATTTGAAGAGGATGCTTCAGACGTAAAGGTCACTTTGAAGTCAGTGTTGAAAATTGCTCTGTCCAAGGAATCGGCGCTGAAGGAGCATTTATTCAGAGAAAAGGTATGCATTAAACACGAGCCCGCAGATCCCCTAAACTTTCATAGACCCCAGTCAAAAGGAAGGTCGACAAGTAACGTCAACCAACAACGTAGTGATACGGTCCAAGGAAGCAGTGGTGCGACTGGTAAGAATAATTTGAAGAATCCAAGGGTGAGTCAAAATAAACGTTTTTCAACGAAGGTATGTTGTTTCGTTTGTGGTCGCAGTAATCATAAGGCAAGTGATTGTGCTTTCAAAAATTGTAATTGCCATAAATGTGGTAAAAAAGGTCATTTGACGCCACAATGCAAATCGACGTCAAACAAATATTTAAGCGTAACTGAATGTCAAACAGATATAGATTCAGATCAGTCAATTTTTAATTTATCAGATTTCAAATCCAATTCTGTGAATAACTGTAATTTCGATCAATCAATATTGAATTTAAGTAATTTTGATACTGATATTGACAGTAATGGAAATGTACAACCATTTTTTATTAATTTAAGAGTTGATAATATCCCAATTAGTTTTGAAGTTGACTCAGGATTTGCCCATTCTGCCATTTCCGAAAAATTATATTTGAAGCATTTTAGTAGTAAAACGCTGTTCAAAAGCGATTTATCGCTAAGAGATTATGTAGGTGTCACATTTCAACCTATGGGATTTTTGAACTTAGAAATATTTTATGAAGGTGAAAAACATATATTAAAAACTTATGTGGTAAAAAATGGTGGTCCTCCACTCATAGGTAGAAATGGGTTGAAAATGCTGAATTTAGGTTTATGTGAGGTTAAGGAAAATCATGTTGATACAAATTCATCATTAGATTATAATATACTGAATTTTTCTGACCTTAGTTCTTCAACAGAAGTCAATTCTCTGATCAATAAATACAATGAAATTTTTGACAATAATTTGGGAACATTCAATAAATTTAAAATTTCTTTGAAACTGAAAGAGGGAGCCATCCCAAAATTTTGTAAACCACGACCAGTTCCTTTTGCATTAAAACCGAAAGTAGAAACGGAAATTGAGAGATTAGTTAAAAATAAAGTTTTAATACCAACTGAATTCTCAGAATGGGCCACGCCCGTTGTACCAGTTTTAAAGCAAAACGGATCGGTTCGTTTGTGTGGAGATTTTAAAATTACACTGAATCCTAATTTAGTTGTTCAACATTTTCCTCTTCCAAGAGTAGAATATCTTTTTTCTCAGTTGCAAGGAGGTGACAAATTCTCAAAAATTGATCTTTCTGATGCTTATCAGCAAGTTTTATTGTCAGAAAATTCTAGAGAATTAGTCACTATTACAACTCACAAAGGTCTTTTTTCGTATACAAGACTACCCTACGGAATTTCAAGCGCCCCATTCATTTTCCAAAATATCATGGAGCAGATGTTTATTTTTCCAGGAGTTGTCTGTTTCCTCGACGATATAGTAGTAACGGGAAGGACTGATAGAGAGCATCTCGATAGATTGGAAAAAGTTTTTAAACGACTTCAAGAATGCGGCTTGAAGGTAAAAAAAGAAAAATGCTTTTTCTTCAAAAATTCTGTCAAATATCTTGGTCATGTAATAGATAAAAACGGACTACATACTTTAGATGAACGTGTAGTAGCAATTAAAAAGGCAAAAATTCCTGAAACTGTAACTGAACTAAAATCTTTTTTAGGTATGTTGAATTTTTATTGTAAATTCATGAAAAATGCTTCTCAAATTTTGAAGCCACTTTATAGGTTATTGAAAAAAGGTGCAAGTTGGGAATGGAATGAAGAGTGTAATAAAAGCTTTGAAGAAGCAAAAAAGTTATTGGTCTCTTCCTCGGTTCTGGCACATTTCAATCCAGAGGAAAAAATTAAACTAAGCGTAGACGCTTCTCAATTTGCTCTAGGCGCAACAATCTCCCATATTTATAAAGATAACTCTGAAAGGCCAATTGCTTTTGCTTCAAGGTTACTGACGACTAGTGAAATAAAATATTCACAAATTGAAAAAGAGGCTTTAGCTATTATTTTTGGAGTAAAGAAATTTTTTCAATATATTTACGGCCAACGGTTTGTTTTGTACACGGATCACAAACCTCTGTTAGCAATTTTTGGTGACAAAAAAGGGTTGCCGGTTTTTGCTGCGAGTAGATTGCAAAGATGGGCATATATTTTATCAGCTTTTTCCTACGACATAGTGTACGTGAAAAGTAGTGATAATGTTGCAGATTTTTTATCTAGGCTGCCCATAAATTCCTCAAAAGACGAAGAAAGTAATTGGTTATCGATTTTTCGGTTCAACAGTAACATATCGTATTTAAATTTTATTGAAGAATCGGATTTTCCTTTAGATGTAAAGTTAATAAAACAAGCAACAGCAATTGATCAGATTCTCAGTAAAATTTTGTTCTTTGTTAGAGAGGGTTGGCCTGCAAGCTGTCCATCTAATGAATTTCAACCATTTTTTCGCAGAAAAAATGAAATTTCTGTCGAACAAAATTGTTTAATGTGGGGTTCCAGGTTGATAATTCCAAAAAAATTTCAAACTTCAATTTTACAAGAATTACATAGCTCGCATATGGGTGTTGTAAAAATGAAGTCCCTTGCAAGATCTTATGTTTGGTGGCCGTCAATTGATAAACAAATTGAAGATCGGGCAAAACATTGTGATTCTTGTGCTGTTTATTCAAATAATCCGCCTAAATCATATTTGTCAACCTGGAGGTGCCCAGAACAACCGTGGACTAGGTTGCATGCCGATTTTTTCGGACCAGTATTCAATAAACAATTTTTAGTGATAGAAGATGCAACATCGAAGTGGTTAGAGTGTTTTCAAATGCGAGACATAACAGCATCTAGTACCATTAAAATATTTCGCGAAATATTCAGTAGATTTGGTTTACCTTTTCACCTTTGCACAGATAATGCAACCACCTTTATGTCTGATGAATTTCAAAATTTTTTAAGGTTGAGCGGTGTGAAACATTTAACTGGTGCTCCCTATCATCCGTCAACAAACGGGTTAGCTGAAAGTGCGGTTAAAATTTCAAAAAGAGCCATCCTGAAAGCTAAGAATGAAAATAAAAATGCAGATATAAATTTAATAATACAACGTTTTCTGTTTCATTATAGAAACACACCGCATACTACTACCGGCGAAACTCCGTCAAAAATATTATTGGGGAGGAATATGCGAAATAAATTTGACTTGTTGATGCCTTCAACAAATCTAGTAATACAAAATAAACAACTGAAACAACAACAGTATTATCGAGGAAACAGAAAAACGCATTTCAATGAAGGTGACCAGGTTTGGGTACGCGATTTCAGACCAGATAAGCAGGAATGGTGTACCGGGGTTATTGAAATTATTCGTGGTGGTAGAACTTATATAGTTAAATCAGAAGATGGAATGATCTGGAAGCGTCACATAGATCAACTTAAACAAAGAAATTCGACAAGTAAACAAAATGAAGATCATGTTGATAAAGAAACAGTATCTATCATTCCACGCTCTGATTTAGATGTAAATAATGTATATAAAGATATTAGTGTAGTAACTCGGGACGAATCGCATCAAGGTGAATTAGAAACTAATAGTGAAACTGTTATATCAGAGACTAGTGATAATACGCGAGTGTTACGACGCCGTAGTAAAATAAGTCAACCTGACAGACTTGGTTATTAAGCCAATAGTATCGGGTGGTTACGACTTTTAAAGGGGGGAAATGTAAGATACCCTTAACGGTTCTTTGTAAAAAGTCCCAGATGTTTTTATATATATATCAGTAGTATGTATTTGGCCGTCAATATAGTAAGTTCGAATTGAAGCTGTGTATTATTATTTCCTATTTAAATGTATGTTTGTTTGATGTTCAAATTAATATCGAACATACATAACAGGAGCATAAGAGGATCATGGACCGAAGTTGTCTGGTAGAAGGGGCACCATGAAATTCGGGTAATAAAAAATCCTACCAGGCCATTAAAGGAATTAACAAAGATAATGTTACATGGGAAGTCAAGTGAATGAATAGTAAGAAAGAGGAGAGGAAGAGGATAAAGAAAGGTATCACGGAAGAATGGCAGCGAAAATGGGAAAACGGTATGACTGGGCGACTACTCTACAAATTATGTAGAACAGTCGGGTGTGAATCATTGAACCTGTCGAGGAAGGCAGTTCAATTGTTCTCGGGGCATACACCTGGGCAGGTTCGACCTGGGTCTGGAGGTACCCTGCCCATGTGGATGGGGGAGCTTGAAACGGCAGATCATGTAATCGAGAGATGTAAGGACGGAACATTACTGGAGTACATCAGTACATCATAAGTGTAAGGACGAAGACAAAGTTGGGTGGCGAGAATTCAAAGAACGGCTGGAACAAGAAAAGGGAGCAATGCAACTGAGAGACACGAATGGAAATATGCATGAATGGATACGAGTCGCAAACGAATGGACAGACAGCGTGGTGAGGGATAAATGGGACGGATGAGAGGCAAGCTGCCAGTTCGCCGAACAATGCAACTGAGAGACACGAATGGAAATATGCATGAATGGATACGAGTCGCAAACGAATGGACAGACAGCGTGGTGAGGGATAAATGGGATGGATGAGAGGCAAGCTGCCAGTTCGCCGAACATAATTAGAACTGTTGACGGTCTTCCCAATCTGCACAGAACATGTCTAATGTACACTGTGCGGATTTGTGGGAGACAATGTATTTAGCTAGCTGATTATAATAATGGGTTGTTACTGAAAAATTATTAATTTTGGTTGTTTTTTTCTTTTTATATTTTATAATAGGACACAGGTATATATATATATATATATATATATATATATATATATATATATATATATATATATATATATATGTATATATATATATATGCTGAACTGGTTTTTCCGGGTATTTGATCCGTGTATGTGATATTATCTCTAATTTCACCGACGTTTCGACAAAATCTCATTTGTCATTATCAAGGTGTGCTGTTACGTGTTCAGAAATTTGTTGACCTTGCTCAACTCACTTCTTACTATAATGGTAAAATGGTATTCGTTATGTGTTCAGAAATAGATTAGTCCATAAACCCTCTACTACCTACTATTTGAACGTTGTTGAGTTTTACCTGCGTTCTTCTTCTTCTTAGTTGACCTCATCTCCCCGTTAAGGTATTGAATATGAAATCTGAAGTTTTCACGGATAGGAATATGCTGAACTGGTTTTTCCGGGTATTTGATCCGTGTATGTGATATTATCTCTAATTTCACCGACGTTTCGACAAAATCTCATTTGTCATTATCAAGGTGTGCTGTTACGTGTTCAGAAATTTGTTGACCTTGCTCAACTCACTTCTTACTATAATGGTAAAATGGTATTCGTTATGTGTTCAGAAATAGATTAGTCCATAAACCCTCTACTACCTACTATTTAAACGTTGTTGAGTTTTACCTGCGTTCTTCTTCTTCTTAGTTGACCTCATCTCTCCGTTAAGGTATTGAATATGAAATCTGAAGTTTTCACGGATAGGAATATGCTGAACTGGTTTTTCCGGGTATTTGATCCGTGTATGTGATATTATCTCTAATTTCACCGACGTTTCGACAAAATCTCATTTGTCATTATCAAGGTGTGCTGTTACGTGTTCAGAAATTTGTTGACCTTGCTCAACTCACTTCTTACTATAATGGTAAAATGGTATTCGTTATGTGTTCAGAAATAGATTAGTCCATAAACCCTCTACTACCTACTATTTAAACGTTGTTGAGTTTTACCTGCGTTCTTCTTCTTCTTAGTTGACCTCATCTCCCCGTTAAGGTATTAAATATGAAATCTGAAGTTTTCACGGATAGGAATATGCTGAACTGGTTTTTCCGGGTATTTGATCCGTGTATGTGATATTATCTCTAATTTCACCGACGTTTCGACAAAATCTCATGAAGAAGTGAGTTGAGCAAGGTCAACAAATTTCTGAACACGTAACAGCACACCTTGATAATGACAAATGAGATTTTGTCGAAACGTCGGTGAAATTAGAGATAATATCACATACACGGATCAAATACCCGGAAAAACCAGTTCAGCATATTCCTATCCGTGAAAACTTCAGATTTCATATTCAATACCTTAACGGGGAGATGAGGTCAACTAAGAAGAAGAAGAACGCAGGTAAAACTCAACAACGTTTAAATAGTAGGTAGTAGAGGGTTTATGGACTAATCTATTTCTGAACACATAACGAATACCATTTTACCATTATAGTAAGAAGTGAGTTGAGCAAGGTCAACAAATTTCTGAACACGTAACAGCACACCTTGATAATGACAAATGAGATTTTGTCGAAACGTCGGTGAAATTAGAGATAATATCACATACACGGATCAAATACCCGGAAAAACCAGTTCAGCATATTCCTATCCGTGAAAACTTCAGATTTCATATATATATATATATATATATATATATATATATATATATATATATATATATATATATATATATATATATATATATATATATATATATATATATATATATATATATATATATATATATATATATATATATATACAGGGTGTCCCTGGATTTCCTCTTTTCCTCTCGGGAATGTATAGATGGGGTCAAAATATCACCAGTACTTCATATAACTTTTTTTCCTAAAATCCTTCGTTACCAAGTAACGGGCCCTCGAAGTTACAAAATGAAAAATGTTTTTCTTTGATAACTTTTCAAGTGAATATTCAAAATCATCCAAATTTTGGTAATTGACTAAACAAATGAATTCCTTCGATGAGCTTTCATGCAGGAGTCAGTTGTTTTGCTACAAAGTCAGGAACGGACTACCCCCGATGGTCCACACCCCAAAACTTTGAAATGACAGATATTTTTCAATATTTTTCAACAAATTAAGGTTACTTGGACAATTTTATGAATAAAAGTACTCGTGTGGAAAGTCGATCGGAGCAACGAGTCTTGATAAAAATGTAGTTTCACTCGACGACATCAAACCCGCTCGTCCACCATTATTTGAAATGAATAATTATCAAAGCAGAAATAATAATGATAACGTTAATTCATCAACATTTATCCTGAGATGTCTACCATTATTCGAAAATATTAGTTTTTAAGGAAAATGGAAATGATAGGTAAAATGTTCATAACGAATTTTTATAATGCAAACACGTTTAACTAACGAAACTCAAGAGCCTCAAGAGCAAACAGAAATGAAAAATCCGCTACAGAAACTGCTCGATATGACCACCTTCTCTCTCTATACATTTTCTTAGTCTGCGAAGACACCCTCTCTGTACTTGAAATAGCATTCCAGGGTCGTTTCGTATGGCTTCACAATGTAATGTTATTCTATTCAACAATGCATCTCTTGTGTGAATAGGTGTAGCGTGAACAAGGCTTTTCAGATGCCCCCACAGAAAGAATTCCAATGGATTTAAATCCGGAGACCGCGATGACCATGAATATGGCCCACCTCTACCAATCCATCTTTTGTGGAAAATATGGTTCAGATGGTCACGCACAATCAAACTAAAATGAGGAGGAGCGCCATCATGCATAAACCGCATATCTCTTCGGGTTTGCAATGGAACATGTTCCAAAAGTCCATTCAAATCGTTCTGAATGAACTCCAAATAACGTTCTCCATTCAATCGGTCCTGTAGAACGAATGGTCCTATAAGATGGTTTCCTATGATACCAGCCCAA
Organism: Leptinotarsa decemlineata; assembly: GCF_025532065.1. Lineage (NCBI taxonomy): Eukaryota > Metazoa > Arthropoda > Insecta > Coleoptera > Chrysomelidae > Leptinotarsa > Leptinotarsa decemlineata. The sequence goes on along the minus strand of NW_027412668.1, from coordinate 22,827,675 downwards.
ACATTCACGTTGAATTTCCGTTGGTGTTTGGTTTGCAATATCCCATGGGGATTTTCTTCGGCCCATATATGGAGATTATGAGAGTTGATAACTCCATCTCTACTGAAACCTGCTTCATCAGTGAATAAAACTCGATTAATAAAAGTCAAATCCTCTCTTTGCCTATCCATGAACCAATTGGCATATTCCAGTCGTGCTGGAAAATCTTGAGGTGTCATGGCATGTACCTTCTGGATGTGAAATGGGTGGAGCAGTTGTTCCCTAATTATTCTATGAATGTATGGATGTATGGAACTGTTCTGATAGATTTCTTATGCTCATTGAAGGATCATCAGCGACGGCTTCCAAAATATTTTCCTCCAATACAACGGTACGTACAGTCCTAGGAGCCCCCTCACCACCTCGTTTTGGCAAAACTGTACCTACAATAATATCGAAATAAAACAACGTGCTCAAATTAATTATCAATTATTACATACCTGTCTCCCTCAAGCTGCGATCGACACGCTTGAATGTTTCTCTTGACGGTACCGTTCGATTGGGAAAATGCTCGGAATACAGACGACGAGCTTCTGCAGCATTACAAAATGCTCGTCCATAAAATACATGCATATCTGCATATTCATTGAATGTAAACTGTTCGGCCATATCAAAAAAATTAAAAATATCCTATAGAATATTGACAATACAATGATAGTCATATGACAACGCACCACTCAACAAAACAAAATCGCATTCCAGTTTCTCATTTTTTATCAAAACTTTCTAAAAGGTTTTTTTGTCAACATCTGTGAAAGAAATGGAACATAATTATTCCCTGGATATTTTTCACCTGATCATGTGCAGCCGTTTTTGTAGTTCATTCGTTTGCTTTTTATTAGTATAGTAAATATTTTTTCCGATGTGCGTTTTTTCAGCTAAATTTAGATTCGTGTTAAAGAATTTCTCCCATAAAATTATAATTATCAGTGAAACTCCTCAACAGTTTAGCTGTGAAGAAGAATTTGAAACATTCGAATGTTGAGTTTCATGAGATTCAGATAACTGATCAACACGAAACGTGATTATTCCACACGTATTATGTACATACAAAATATGGAATGAATTCGATATTTCATAGTAGAGTAGCTTGTTAGTTTAAAAACACCACGAATCTACAGAACTTGATATTTCTTTTGAAAAAATATCTGCTATCACAATTGTGACTTAAACTTCCATATAGGTACTGTACTTTTTGTTTACGACTTCATTTTAGCATACTTTGTATTATTCCTGTTATAAATGTTGTTGAATTAACGTTATCATTATTATTTCTGCTTTGATAATTATTCATTTCAAATAATGGTGGACGAGCGGGTTTGATGTCGTCGAGTAGAACTACATTTTTATCAAGACTCGTTGCTCCGATCGACTTTCCACACGAGTACTTTTATTCATAAAATTGTCCAAGTAAACTTATTTTGTTGAAAAATATTTAAAAATATCTGTCATTTCAAAGTTTTGGGGTGTGACCATCGGGGGTAGTCCGTTCCTGACTTTGTAGCAAAACAACTGACTCCTGCATGAAAGCTCATCGACGGAATTCATTTGTTTAGTCAATTACCAAAATTTGGATGATTTTGAATATTCACTTGAAAAGTTATCAAAGAAAAACATTTTTCATTTTGTAACTTCGAGGGCCCGTAACTTGGTTACGAAGACTTTTAGGAAAAAAAGTTATATGAAGTACTGGTGATATTTTGACCCCATCTATACATTCCCGAGAGGAAAAGAGGAAGTCCAGGGACACCCTGTATATAATTGATAGTGTAACGACCGGGCAGCTAAAAAGAGTAAATATTTATTCTAATCAGACCGAATCCCCGAAAAACTACTGTATTAATTAGAAATAGTTAACTGAATTTTGTACATCCAAGAATTGTAATTTGAGTTGGAATTGAATAAAGTTGGGTTTTCTGCCACCCTTAGTTCGTCCTTTTGTGTGGTCGACGTTATCCATCGGCGGCACGAGGTGGGGTGAGTTCAAAGAAGTAGGGGTTCCTTTGACAGTGATGGCGTTAGGTAGAAGGAAGACGCCCAGTTGTAGGGCTTACTAGCCAGAGCAACAAAGGGCTATGGCATTATTCATGTACGGAAGCAATTTTCAAAGAGAACTGAGTTTCATTAAACGAATTGCTGTCAACAAAGGTTAAGAGCTGAATATTATTGAACATTATTGAACAAGATTTGAGCTAGGTCTATCCTATTTCAATAAACGATAGTGAGCATTATGTGACATTAACCTATTTTGGTGAACCCACCAATATTATCGCTCGTTTTTCGAAAAATAAAGGTTTGTACGTAGTCTACTGAACAAATAAAATAAAGACAAAACGTCAGTGTCGAATGGATCGGGAGTTTATAAGTTAACTTGTGTTTCTTGGCATCTTAGGTCAAACGTATCGAAAGCTTTGCTATAGTTTAGTGAAATGAGACAAGTGAATTGCCCTTGATCAAGAGACTTAAAAAATGTCATCTGCAATTAGACTCAATGCCGTGGTTGTACCTACTATAATGAGGGCGAGATCCTGATTGAATATTGATAATGAGATTTTTGATACTCACGTATGTTGTAATCTGTTCTTCAATGATGATTCCAAAAGCTGATAGAAAAACTCTAAGGAATTATTACATTTTGCAATTGGTTTAATGCATGCTCCCATGCCGAACGGCGATAAGATAGCAAAATTGAGAATGAAAGTAATGTGTTCTAACAGATAGGGTACAACAAAATGAATCAATTGTATAGAGTATTCAAAAAACACTTTGTTGTGAGATTTTCATGAAACAGTTTTACAAAAACGCCTCACTTGTTTCGCCATACAATGAAAGTCAAGCCCGAAAAAGCCATTGTATAGCGAAACACGTGTTGTGTTTTTGTAAAACTGTGAAAATCTAACAATGAAGGGTTTTTTGAAAACGTAAGTTATGGATTTTCATCAAGTATCGGCCAATTCCATCATATACAATTGTAAAAAAATTCCATCAGAACCAACTGCACCACTTTCAATTCTATTTAGATACTCAATATTTTAGATATAGTTCCAATTACATAATGGATTTTCCATTTCAAATGGATATTTACTCAAAGTTATCAATTGCGGTAAATGGGGATTCACTGGAAAACGAAAAAATTATTTTACCATAAACTTTGCACACAATTCTCTTGTAAACAAAAACAAAGAATTCGAAATCATTTTTTTCGGCAAGTAACTAGCACAAATTGAATACAGAGTTGAAAAAAATTCAAATGTAAATAACTGAAAATAGATAACTGGTATCTCTTCTGTTTTGGTTGTGTTCGTGACACTGAACAGCTGGCATGTTCGAATTCTTCCTGATAATTTTAATAGGCCAAGGACAATTAGATAATTTCTAATCATCTACGACGAAAGACGTGCTTCGACTTGCGTTTTCTAAGAAATTACATTAAAATTTTCTGAACTGATAGTTTCATAAATGAGTAGTTAAATTCCGAGTATTATGACACCATTTAGAATTAACAGATAATTTCTCGAACTCACTGGCCGACAAAGGCAAGCATTGACTTTTGTCTGTACAACTGACCCCAATTACAGTTTTTTTATACCAGGGGTTCCCAATTCCATTTGGCCATGGAACCCTTACTGAGCATACATTTTTTAAGGAACTCTAGCTGGTTATTTCGATGACTGAAGTGTTTACCCTCTTAGAAAGGAAAAACTATAAATGAAAAATAATCATTACTATGTAACAACTATTTAATGCAAAGAATGAAATTTTTGACAACAACTGTCAAACTTTAAAAAACTGGTTTAAGTTTTTTACAGTTTGAATTAAATTGGTGGGAAAGTAAACTGTAGCACTCTTTCGATTTGAATATATTTGCTCATTGTGATTGAAAATGGGAATAATTTATTATTCAACATATATGATGAAATTGGCCGATACTTGATGAAAATCCATAAATAACGTATTCAAAAAACATTTTATTATGAGATTTTACAAAAACGCAACACGTGTTTCGCCATAAAATGGCTTCTTCGAGAGTGTCTTTAATAACTATATTCTACATATTCAATGCTTAATATACTTTTTTTTACAATTTGAAATACCTACATTTCAAGTACCTATTTTTTACCTAAGTTTGTGATGAATTAAATCACCTGAGCCTATGTCGCAGTTTCCACATTTGAAAAAATATTTGATTTCTGGAAGATTGAGTTTTAAACTCTTCTCTTATAAATGTAACACATCGTATTCGTGATTGAACTCATGTACTGCTAAAATGTGGTTTGAAAATTTGGAATTGATTTATTTACAAAACTACTTCGATGTTCTTTAATTTGGGCTCTTGCCCAAAACTTCCTGTTTGGAAGTTTTGGGCAAGAGCCCTAAGTCAGCTTATATACTACTGATCTATCCGACACCGAAGTTTGGTCTTTATTGTTTTTAATAAATTTACTTCGATTATTATTCGTTCTGTGAGCTACGTTAACGCATTCTTTCTTCATGAAACGGGCAATATTATTGTTTGGTTGTTCACCTAAATATGACAATGTCCTTTAACTGACGTTATCGCATCTTGAATTTCGGTAGACGAGTTCCAGACAAATAGAAGGTAAATATAAAATTTCCTCTTTTATCAGTTGATTCACGTGATTTTTGTCTGAAAGACACTCAACCAGTCCAATTGTTTCAATTGGCGGAATACTGGGAAATAAATTTTGGACACCAAACGATATTAATTTTGCATTATCAGAAAGAATTGCATTTTTAATATTACCCACTAATTGATAAGAATTATTTATACTAAATTTCGGCTTGAATCAATTTAATAAGGATTTCTGAGATTTTTACGGTTAGGATTATATACTGTTAGGATTATATATATTCTCGTATCCGAAAGTACTGGTATTCTAACTCTAGACATCAAATTCTATGGGAGAAATAATTGTGTCTTTCAATGTATTTTTATTGTTTTCGAAATATAACTTTCATAATTTACTAGAACTGACCGATACTTGATCAAAATCCATATTGAAATACTATATAGTGAAAATCATACAATAAACTGTATTAATTAGTGATAACGTTCATCTTTGATATTTGCAAGAAACATCGTACCAACCTCTTTTAGAAGTAACATGTGAACGGGTCATTTCTATAAAAAACATAAGCGATTCGAAGTCGATGAAATAAAATGTCCAACCCTTGAAGGCTAATTAGAAGACGAAAATGTTTTTCAGTCACAGGCACTGAATAATGTTATGTTAGGTTAGGTCCAAAGTAAGTGGGTCTATTCGATCCTCCACCGCAACCCGCAAGGGTTTATTGTGGCACACATCTATTCACACTCGACCAAATGAACCCAGCTTCTTAACGAAGCCGATTAGTTTTTATGGTAAGTGGTCTTTCAGGTCAGATAGTGAGAGTACTATTCTGCCGAACTCTAAAAATCTGATTCGGTCCCCAGCGGGGCAGGCACCAAGTATGTGCTCTGTTGTTTCATCGTTTTACAAACAGAGACAACACACACTGTCCTCCGATAGTCGAGTCTCTGCATATGATGATTCAATGACAGTGACCTGTAAGAAGGTCTGTTAGACATCGTAGTTTATCTCTACTGTAGTCCAACAACTGTTTGGTATCAAGCTTCGAAGGGTGAATAAACACCTTGGAGTGTGCCAATCCTGGAAAATTCTGCCAGAAGCTCATAAATCTTCTTGCTATCCAGGTTTTCAATGTTTGTTTGGCAAAGCCTAAGGCGATGGCAATGACAGGTTCTGGTCCGATGAAGCTGCTTGCAGCACCCTCCTTTGCAAGGAGCCTCATTGCCTTCCAGGCCAGTATGGCCAGGAATCCAGGCCAGAGACAATCTGTTAAGTCTTTCTATCAAGAAGAGTTGTTTTTGGCAATTTGCTACCTACGTTGCTCCGTAGGAACCAAGAGCTTTCAACATTGCTTGACTGTCCGAGAATGTTTTTATTGACTTTTGTATGAGGATGGATTCTTCTTATCTCTCCGCACACACTTCAATAGTGTAAATTTCCGCTTGAAATATGTTCCTAGGCAGGTTGATATTTCTTTCCGGGGTCTGCTACTGAAAACACCTGCACCGGAACCGGAAGGCGTTTTTGATCCATCTGTGAACCAACAACTATCTGCTCTTAGTATTTCCTTCTCCCGGAGGATCCAGTCCTCTCTACTCGGGAACAGTACTTTATAAGGCAGTTCGTAGTTGACAGTTGGAGGCATAAAGTAAGAGGTCATTCTCAGAATGCTGGGACTTCCAGTGTCAACCAAAAGTCTGTTGCACTCTGTATTAAGTTAATTTGTGCAATGTGCAGAAGTCTATATACAGTCTATCGGGCCTCTCTCTCCAGAAAAAGAAAAATGTGGAGAGGAGGTAGATTTAGAAGGATCTCCATGTCCGCTGACGGTGTGGTACTGATGGCACCACTGATGGCCAGACAAGCCTGTTTCTGTAAGAGACCGCCTGGACCGTTTTCTGTAAAGCCTTCGGCCATCAGGCAATTGCACCATAAGTGATGCTTGGTCTGACAATCATTACATAAATTCAATGGATTTGTTTGGGACCTAAATCCCAATGTTTTTCAGTGAATTTTTTATCAAGGACAATGCCAAGATATTTCACCTCCGTTCCAAATGGAATGAATCCACCAAGTGGCGTTAGATCGTCCAATTCTCTTCTGTTGGTGAAGAGGATTATCACAGTTTTGCTGGAGTTGACAGACATCTGCTCCCTCAGGCACCAACTGTGAACAGCGTCCAACGTGCTTTGGAGGATATTACAAGATGTCCTTCTCGACGTAGATCTTGCCAAGATGACAAGGTTATTTGCATAAGCTTGCAGATCTACTTTTCTTCTGTCGAGTGCTTCAAGCAGAGTATCCATCAGGAGCGACCACAGAAGAGGAGATAGTACCCCACTTTGAGGGCAGCCCCTGGTGACCCTGGACCTGATGGCCTTGCCTTGAAGAGTCGTAATTGCAGTTTTGTTCACCAGCATGGCATAGATCCAGCCAGTTATGGTCGATTCTATACCTTTCCTAGCCAGAGACGATCCTTTAGATTCAGGTAGTGTATTGTCAAATGCTCCTTCAATATCGAGAAATACAGCAACCGCAATCTACTTGTTGTCAAGGGATTGGGAGATTTTCTCTACAAGGTTGTTTAATGCAAAATCTGTCGATCTGCCGGTTTGACAAGTATACTGATGGTTTTTCAGTTATTCAGGGAGTAGCGTATAATGCTACCCTCCTGATATGTTCATCCAGTATCCTCTCAAGTCCTTTCAGCAGGAAGGATGTAAGGCTGATTGGTCGTACCGATTTAGGATGTGGGTCTTTTCGACCCACTGAATTATGTACTTACTTTATTATTGCAAGTATTCTTACAATGGTTAGTTCAAAGATTTATCTTGATTCAAAATATCAAACACTTTTCCGAGGTTCTGATTGATTGTTGTTTCATGGAAAAGTAAAACCTATCTCGTCATTTAATTTTTTTTCTCGAATTCTGATAATGATTTTGTTAACAAATGATATTATTGATGATATCCATTCAGTGACTGGCACAATAGCGATTATCATATCAAGAGCGTCAAGATAGAGATTATACAATAATGATGTGAACGTAACGTAAAAGTAATTTCAAATATTTGTGTAATCAGGATTTTCTAAACTCGCGATAATTTGAAAAAATAGTCTGAAAGGGTCAGTTCTCAGCAACTTTATTCACATTAAAAATATTGTTTCGAAAGTGTTTTCATTTTCTGCAGATAACCTTAAAGTTTCATCAGATTGTTTCGAAACGTTTGCCCATTATAATGTTGCGTGTTTTTGTAGCTCCATATTTCAATATATATTTATTCTACTGTGTCGTGTTATATACTGATCGATTGAGAATTTTCTATCTATAAATTGATACTGTTCATTTTTTCCAAATTTCCATTTTTTGCCACTTTCCAGATTACTACTATATAATAATAATAATAATAAATGGGCTCAATTCATTGACATACATTGTTTATAAAGAAGTAAACTCAAAAATCAATGAAAGGGCGGAGTTCAGCCGAGGCTGTTTTACAACTTAACCTGGCGGATAGCATGTTTTATATAGAAATATAAAAATAAGTACCTAGTATACATTGGTAAGTGAGTAGTTCATGAATCTTCGTGAGAATAACAAATAACAAATAAAGTAAATATTAAAAATCTATTTAGCTTAAATAAGGTAAAATATAGCAAAACATCCACAAAGGTGAGACAAAGGGAAAACCATATGAGCAAGGCATAACATGATATAATAGGTATATTTATTATCTATCCAGAAGACTTCAGATATGTTTTCAACTTTTTCTTGAAATAATATATGGAGTAGTGTCTGAACTCACTGGGCAGAGAATTATATTGTTTGATAGAGTTGTAAATGAAACTACGAGAAAAGCAGGCTGTCGAGTGTTTTGGAATGATAAAAGTGTGACGGTTTCGTGTCCTCGAATTATTCTGTGATTTGAAAGTTTTATATCTTTCATAAATATAATTTGGATTTTTGTAAATGAGGAATTTATGTGTATTGACGAGTAATTGGAACTGCCAGGTTTTAGCAATCGGTAACCAACCTGACTCCTCGAACTTGGGGGATATATGGTCGAATTTTCTCACACCATAAGAAAGACGAATGCAATTGTTTTGTATTTTTTGTAAGCGATTTACATCAGTTTGTATCAAAGCAGGCCGTAGATTATATCGCAATATGCAGACAATATGAGGGTTTCGCAAAGTTTCAACTTCAATTTGGAAGTCATAATATATCTACTTTGATAGAGTTGACGTAAGATACTGTATGAGCTACGACAAAGTGAATTCATATGTTTGTGAAATCTCAGATCAGCATCTAGCCATAAACCTAAGTTCTGTCTTTCTGTAATTGTTTGTAATAAGTCTTGTCCAAGTTGGATTTCAATTCTTCCTTCAATTTCCCTTCTTTTGTGTTTCGGGCCAAAAAGGATCAGCTGAGGTTTTTCAGAATTCAATTTCAGGTTATGGGCTATAGATAGATCCAGTAACTTTTGAAGATCGCTGTTAATTTTTTCCATTGTCACCTGCCAGTTACTTGGAGAAAATCGATAATATAACTGAGTGTCATCTGCATAATGGTGAACTGGGCAATGATCAATTATTTTATGGAAGTCAGATATATATATATATATATAGGGATAACAGAATTGGGCCAAGGATAGAGCCCTGAGGTACTTTATAATCAACAGGTGAAGCACTAGAACACTTTCCATCCAGATATACTGACTGAGTCCGATTTCTGAGGTAACTTTTCAATAGATTTACAGTCCCTTCACTAAATCATATTGTGGTCTAATGCATCGAATGCTTTGCTGTAGTCCAAGAGTACCATGGCTGTTATTTCATTATTATCATTTGCTTTGAATAAATCTTGGGTGATGTTGACAAGAGCGTTTGTGGTGCTATAGAATGTACGAAATCCAGATCGAACATTTGTTATTAAATTATCATTGTATACAAAAGAATCAATTTGATCTTTTAGAACCCGCTCGAACACTTTAGATAGGATAGGCAGTTTGCTAATTGGCCTCAAATAAGATAGTTCAGTTGGATTTTCACATTTTGGCAAGGGGAGTACAATTGCATGTTTCCATGCAGAAGGAAAATGGTTTGTTTCTATAGAGGAATTGAATATGTGTGTGATGTGGTTGATAAGATAATTTTCAATATACTTTAACATAATGAGAGAAATGTTGTCAGATCCATTACAGTTACTTTTCACACCACTGATGTATTGTTGAGTCTGGAGTGGTGTCACTCTGCGAAAATTCAAAGTAGGTCCATTATAGGTCTAAGTATATCTTTCAATAAGTGTTTTATCATGATGAGATTTTGTAGGATGAATAATATTTATGAAGTGGAAATTTATTTGATTCAGATCTGATAAATCCGCGGAAAGGTTAGAGCTGTGTTTATTTTTCAAAATTTCAAGTTTTCTCAGAGTACCCCAGATCAAATTGGAATTTCAGTTTCTCGAAACAAATAAAAAAAAATGGTATTTAGTTTTTCGTCAATAACTCAAAAAATATTAATATTTAAACAATTTTAATAAGATTGTTAAAGATTTCCGATAAAAAAATTCCGACTCACGAAACTCTATCTCCATTATTTATAATTTTAATTTGACTTTGAAAATAGGGTTCCTCGGGGCTGTTACGGCATAAGGGCGCTGCCGCAAAAGAGAGTTTATCGAAGGAAATAATTTTTTTATACCATAAAATGTCATTTTAAAAAATTTGAAAAAATTCTCGTATCTTCTTAACACTTGAATGAATCGAGTCTCGTAGAAAAAAAAGTTTTATCACCATTTTTCAAAAAGTTATTCAATTATTAACTAACAACTTCGTTTCCAATCTCCGTTGGCATAAATAATGGGATAAAAGGTATAAATAACTGGCCTATGAATTTTAAACTTTGTGGAACCCTTTTGATATATATATACTTCATACGATCCTGCGATAATATTTCATGAAAATTTATTAATTTGTTAATTATGATTTTTTATAACTATTGCAAGATGAAATATCTAAAAATGGTTGATGATTTTTTTTTCCAATTGATATTTAGCTATGTCTGTTTTCACATTAAAAAAATTTTTTTTCCTAATTTTAATTTTCAATTGTTTAAAACCGATTATTTATATTTCGATTGTTTAAATAATTAGTTGAGAAATAATTTAGCTTTCAAAAATCATAATTTACACTTTTGAATAGTTTGACAGAAAAAAATTATTTTTATTTATTATTTAATTGTTTATTAGTTTAGCAATTTGTTATAAACAAATATCGACCAACGTTATATTTTTTTCTGAAGCGAAAAAAATTATTAAAACAGCTATATATAAAAAAGTGCCATACAATTTTTTTTATCTATTATAATAGTTATATATTATAATTGATTTGTTTTAAAAACCACCTTCATACCTAATTCCTTGAAAATTTCTCCAAAGTTCTTGGTGCATTGATGGTATGGAACTGATATATATATTTATCTTGATTTTCATTGTTTTTTAAAGTCGTGATTTCGTTCATTCTTAACCTAAAAAACGACGAAAACCAAAATAAATATATCTGTTCCATACTGTCAAAACACGAAGAAATTTGGAAAGATTTTCAAGAAACTAGGTATGAGGGTGGTTTTTGAAACAAGTCATACTCTACATAGCCTTTTAGGAAGTCCAAAAGACAAAGTCGAGAATTCGAAAAAGTCTGGAATTGAATGTAAGGACTGCGATGCAAAATATTATTAACAGAAAAAAAGATCTATTAGGTATAAGGAACACTTAGTACACCTTAAATATGGAAGACCTGAAAAATCAGCAGTCGCCCATCATATTTTGCAATAAAACCATTCTATAGACTTTAGTTTATTAAGACTAGTTAGAAAAGTTAACAATAACAGGCAGCTAGATGCCTATGAGAGTGTAGAAATAAGTAAACATAATAATATTATGAATAACGATGGTGGATGAATACCTATTAGTATACTATAAAGCTTGTTAAAATAATATTTTGAATATTAGATTTACCTGACTATCACATAAGGACACATTGTAAAATTGATTTAAAACTAGTAGATGAGGCAACATTGTGGAATAAATTCAAGACACTCAAGACGCAAGTACCTAGAAGAGGTGTCTATGGTATAAATAAGGATAACACTGTAAGTACAGGGTGTTAATTAAGTAAGTACCATAAATTCAACAGACGATTCTTTAGGTATTTTAAAACGAAATGTTCATATAAACATGGGTCCGCAAATCCTTCGTTCTTAAGATACAGGGTGTTAAAATAAAAATAAAAAAAAGTTATTCGTAAATATCTTAAATATCCTTCACCTAATTTTGTTGTAATATGGAAATGGTATTTATAACATTGAAGAGCTAATTTAGTCCGAACGTGATTCAATTTATCAAGTCCAGTGGTGTTTCGAGCGGGATTTGAATGAATATTTTTGACTTGAAAATGTAAGCCACTGACTTTTGTGCAATTTTAATTATTTCTTTGGATTGAGCAAATAGAAATACAACTTTTTTGTCTCTTGAATTTTTTTTGTATCTTGCTTAGTTTTTGAGAAAAAAAAGTCGACCTAATTGCACATCCCTGGACCTCACAAGGAATAGTATGAGGACACGTCGAAAGACGTGTCGAGGTATTAAAATATCGTTTTGGTGTTGGTATAAAACTCCAGTAATATTCATTACTACACCAAAGGTTCCAAACAGTGCATCACAAGTATATAACTTTCTGCAATCGAACGAATTGAGCGTTGAAGTTCTGCCTCACCCGCCATACTTCCCAAACCTATCGCCAACCGACTACCATCTTTCCAAGCACTTCGATGAATTTCTCACCGGTAGAACCTTCGCCAATCAGGGCCAGGCAAAAACGACTTCATCGAGTCTCGAGTACTCATTTTTTATGCTGACGGAATTCATCAGCTTGTGTTACATTAGCGAAAGTACACTGATTCAAATTGAATAAATATTCACGGAGATGTTACAGTTCAAATGAGACTCATGAAAACGGGCAAAACTTTTTAGACTATTACTATTTAGACGGGTACTATATTAATTCTCGTCAAATAAATACGTTAGTTGCCTTGAACATTTTATGCACATTATAGTTGACAATTACATCAATGCATTTGAGTATAATGAAACTATAACTGGTCACTGTTTGTCTGTTCGTCTTTTGTCTGTGCGTTTCTGGTTCATTTTTCGGTCTGTTTTGGCAGCGCTTTGGTTCAATTAGAATTAGTAGAGGAAAATTTGTACAATATTCTCTATCGATCAGTGTATACCACGACACAGTGGAATAAATATTTATTAGGATATGGAGCTACAAAAACACATGACATTGAAATTGAAACAATCTAATATATGTGACCTTTATTTCAAACATCAAAATGATTATAGTAAGCTATCCTAGAAAGACGGACATACACCATCGTGGACATTTTTGCAGACCTATAAAACATGAACAATAGAAAGGAAATTATTTTGTTGTTCTCACGAATAACCAAACCAAACAAAAAAAAATTAAATACGTCACATAAGCCTTTCTCTTGAATCACTCTGCCCATTTATTCACCTTTTGCTGATATAGTTATTGTCATTTCACTTTTAAGTCTTTTGAATTCTATATTTCAACTAATATTTAACTGAAACCAATATATTTTTCTAAATACTTTGAATACGCATTGTCTTCTGAGTCCTTGACTACTATTTTCAAATTCAAGCTCATTTAAATTACTATTGATATCTACTTCTGTATTTTAGATTTGGTTTTTTCTCGCACACAGTATACAGGCAACTTCTCGTAAGTTACTGACACTCTTATTTGGACTCATTCAGAAGGCTTCAACATCTTGAGCGATCATTAATATAGCTTTCGGAAACAAAGATCAACAGGCGACCTTCTATCGTATGTCACCCATATTTGGAATAACGCATTCGAGAAACATGGAGAATCAAGAGCTGTTGCACTTGATATTTCCACACCATGTGTGGAATGAGGAATTGCTGGCCAAACTTCGATGCTATGGCTTGCAAAGCGAAATTCGTCATCATCATTGCATCTATTGCTAGAATTATATACAACTGAGTCTTGCCTAATCGTTTTTTGGTTATAATTATACAAGTCTACAATTGAGTTCGATTAAAAGTGAGGTTACGTTTTGTAATGTAGAAGACAGAAACCGTCTCTCCATTCGGCCCACTGCTGCCAGATACAAAGCATTATCTCGGAGAAAATATACCACATTCAATACCAAAACTGGGAAATGAATGATGGCGAATGATTGACTAATTATGGCGAATGGTGACTAGTAATGGCGAATGGTGACTAGTTATAGTGAATAGTGACTAGTTGAGGCGAATGGTGACTAATTATGGCGAATAGTGATTAGTTATGGCGAATGGTCACTAGTTGTGGCATATAACGACGCAGCCGACTTGTGGCGTCTGAGAAAGTGTTTATTGGTTTGATATGATGTACACTGTTGAATTTCAAGTAATAATATTGCAGTATATAAGTTTTCGTTTCAAGAAGCAAGTTAACATGTATCTTTGTGAGGATAAATAGAGGTGTTTTATTTGAACGAAAATAGCGAGACATGCGAATAGCATTTTGTTCTGTTTCAATATTTCTCACTAGTATAAATCATGTTCCTACTAATTCTCTCTCTGAGGAAACTTGTATCGAGACAATTTCTGATAATTTCTTTGAAGTTATAGAATAAAAACAATATTTGGATAATTTTTTCAAGGAGGATTTACGAAGATTCTCTCTAAATTAACATTTCCTGACTACTACAACTTCAAAATTCTCCATTATATAAGGTTAATTTTTTTTTTTTTGGTAAGTCGAAAATAATAAACACATTTTCTACAATTCTACAATGAAAAAAAATACACATTTTGGGGAAATCCTTAAGCTATCAACAAATTTTCGAAAATGCATAAATAATAATTTTGAAAAATATTTCTAGGTTATGACACTTTTACACACTTACTTGTCGGATCATTTTTGTGTACGGCTCTCCAGCTTCCTGAAAGAACGTTCCAGGATTCCAGGACATCGGATACGGAGGCACATCTTCACTGGCAGCAGGAGGTTGCACATCTTGAGGATCTAGAAGTGATTTCGAATCAGGGTGAAAGTAACCAGGTTCAATTCAATGCCACAAAAACCTTGGCATCGGTTTTCTCCAAGAAGATATAATAATGTCAGGTCAGACAACTAGGCTTTCTGCTTCGATAAGTTTTTCGGGCACAATCATGTCGCTGGAATTGTAAATGCTACTTCTCAAAAGCTTGGAACAGTGTTCCGAACCAGAATACTGTACACAACTCAGCAAATTTTGATGCTTTATGAAGCTCACATCAGAACTTCTTTGGGGATTTGTTCTTATGTATGGAGCTTTGCCCCCAAACATTCCCTAAAGTTGCTGTATTCCATCCAGAAAAAAGCCATACATCTGATTGGAGACGCGAACATCACGTGCAACCTTGATAGCCTCGAACATCGAAAAAAGGTTGGAGATTTGTCTCTCTCCTCTAGATACTATCACGGAAAGTGTTCAAGTGACTTGGCACATTTGATGTCACCAAGAGCCGTACATATCAGAAATACGCGACGAACTGTATCTGCTCATCGTTTTGAGGTTCAACTCAGTACACCTCGAACTTCACTGTTTAAGAACTCTTTCATCTGGAGAACTGCGTTTATGTGGAATAAACTTTCTGAGAACGTTTTTTCCAATGGAGGTAATTTCCAGCGATTCAAATCCAATGTGAATCGCTACTTTCACACAGGCACCGCTCCGAGAGCGCCTTAAGGATTTTCCGGTAGTGCTTGTCTTTTATCCTTAAAAAAAATTCGCCAGTTTTTCCTCAACGTGATTTAACATACTCGTTGTTGTCCCACAAAGTAGATCTCCATGGGCCGCACTTTCCACAATATTTATCTCGAGTGACAGCCTTGAACCGTGCCTTCCTGCGAAAAGGTCAAGATTTTGATATTTTGTTTCGCGTTGATGATACCGAAATGAGTTATTTGAAAAAGTTGCTTAGAAATCAATTTTCACCCTACATGCCGAATTTCAACGCAAAATTCAAATATTGATATTTTTTTGTAATTTCCATAGTCTGATTTTCAATTAATGGCTCTTAATAAGAAGCTACAAAAAATAATATATTCGTTAATTCGTTATAATATAGGAATAAAAATGGAAAAGCTAATATTCATCTAAAGAAATGAACTTTAAACGTTCAAGCCAGTCTCCATATACCCAAACAGTAGGTTGAATGGATTGACGCCTATCAGAAAACAACTACTTCCCTGGCTAATGCCATGAAGGGCGTTGGATTATATCCGACAGGTGTCAGTGCAGGAATCTTCACAGAATGTCCTGCACATGCAATTGGCAATACAACTGAAAGAGTCGACCTTCAATTTTGGAAACGGGCACACTTGCAGACCGGTTTCGGGCTCATTAACCACTCGTCAGTGCAAGATAGTGACCATCATCGACCTAAAGTCAATGATATTCCTTAATTGAAAATCGGAAATCTTTCAGAGTAAGTAAGTAAAGAGCTGATTAACGGAAAAACAGATTTTAAACAGATTTCATTCCTCTTCCGAAGTTGGAGCGAACATCACAAAATGTCACTCCATCTAGTGGACGAGGTACTAACCAACTGCATATCCATAATTTGCCCGATTCCTCTGAATAAGGAAGAAAAACTTTCTTATTAGTCAGTGGGGTATGCTTGAAGACTGGCAATAAACAAATCTAAAGAAAGGAACTTTAAACGTTCAAGCCAGTCTCGATATACCTACACAAGAGGTTGAATGGACTGACGCCTATGAAATACTCTGAAAGAATTTCGATTTTCAATTATGGAATATCATTGACATTAGGTCGATGATGGTCACTATCTTGCACTGACGAGTGGCTAATGAGCCCGAAACCGGTTTGCAAGTGTGCCCGTTCCAAAATTGAAGGTCGACTCTTTCAGTTGTATTGTCAATTGCATATGCAGGATATTTTCTGTGAAGATTCCTGCACTGACGCCTGTCAGATATAATCCAACGCCCTTCGTGGTATTAGCCAGAGGAGTAGTTGTTTTCTGATAGGCGTCAGTCCATTCAACCTACTGTGTAGGTATATCGAGACTGGCTTGAACGTTTGAAGTTAATTTCTTTAGATTTGTTTATTGCCAGTCTTCAAGCATAGCCCACTGACTAATAAGAAAACTAATATTCATTATGAATACATTCATTTCATTGAGTTTGACTTGTTTTTTTTTTAAGGAATGGGAAGATGCGAATCTGAATTAACTTCAACAATCCCAAAACCTCACGGATATCATATTTCCATTCCACTTATTGAATAAAAAATTTCTTCCATCACTGAATTTGAGAGAAGGAAAAACTATCGTGATTCCAAAATGAAAAATAAATCATTTATGCAGAACAAGAAGTGTAATTACTCATACACAATTGATTTTTCGTGCAAAATTCTGATTTTCTTGGTCGAGTTCATGTTTTCATGATGTCAAAATTGAGAAGACACATTGATTTTTTCTGAACTGAAAATTTTTCAGTTTTTCAAATGTGAATTTATAGTAAACTTAATGTCCTGACTCCGAATCCGTTGGAATTTTGAGGTTATATTGTTATGTAATACTATTTTTCGCAAAACTGGGTGATTCCATCGCCGCTGACTAACAGTGTAGTAAATTATTACGCTCGATGAAAGGGTTTGAATAATGAAACCGACACAAGCGAAAACCGATCAGATATCAATTTTTAGTACGATTGGTTCATCCGATCATATCTCAGTAGTATCTCAAAAATAAGAATTGCTTTTATCTCTTCAATATATTTTATAGTATACTGCAACAATTCCTATTAGAACCACCCATTGTAATAGGGGAGCCCAAGCGGGGATTTCGGGATTTTCTGAAGCGCGGCAGATTAATATACAGGGGGATACCTTGTACTCGGTTAAGTACCTCCACCAAATATGAGCCCCATATATAAGGCCGCCCGCGAAGGATAAAGGATCAGATTAGTAAAAAAAATTGATCATCAGAAATTCTCGAGCGCGTCAGATTAAGGTAGGGTGTGTTAATTACATACTAAAAAGTGTATATTCCAGTAATCTGACAATTTGAGATTGACGTAAAGAAAGGGGAGGGCAGCAAAGTTGTAAAAAAAACGTCATCTCGACATTCTCGAGCGTCGCTAATTTTTTTTTTATTTTGAAGAAAATAATTCAAGGATATATTTATATATATTTATATATATATATATATATATATATATATATATATACATATATATATATATATATATATATATATATATATATATATATATATATATATATATGATACATAAGGATATATAATCTGACGATTTCTGTAAGCCGAAATAGCAAAAATTAGTCGAGAAAGTTTAATGCGTGCAGCTACGTGATGCCTATATTTCCCTCTCCGCGTTTCTATTCCTTTTTCACTTTTCTCTATTACTCTCACACTCCGTTCCCACTCTGAATTATGTTGCCATGACGTCATCACAGCTGATCACAGAGACTCGTTCGTGATGAAGATGATGAATAATTAATCAATTAAATGATGGATGTAGCCGTTACTACGTGGGGAAATATATATATATATATATATATATATATATATATATATATATATATATATATATATATCCTTATGTATCCTATATATATATATATATAGGATACATAAGGATATATAATCTGACGATTTCCGCAAGCCGAAATAGCAAAAATTAGTCGAGAAAGTTTAATGCGTGCAGCTACGTGATGCCTATATTTCCCTCTCCGCGTTTCTATTCCTTTTTCACTTTTCTCTATTACTCTCACACTCCGTTCCCACTCTGAATTATGTTGCCATGACGCCATCACAGCTGATCACAGAGACTCGTTCGTGATGAAGATGATGAATAATTAATCAATTAAATGATGGATGTAGCCGTTACTACGTGGGGAAATTGTGGAAATGAACACTTCTAGGCTATTGGTAAAATGTGTTATATTGTAGTGGATAGATTAAGAAGAAGGAGAGACAGTTAAGTTTTTATTAAAAAATAGAAGTATTTTTGGGTGTCTGTTATGAAAACTGATGTTTGTGTTATCTTTGTTTCATTCAACAACAATAAAACGTTCAACAAAAACCCAAACTCATTTTAATCCACGGAAGCCATCCCATAGAAATCATAATGAAGAAAAGAGAAATGAAACTTTCTATGTTTTTTACCACTTTCATTTGTAACTAACACTATCTATGTTTTTTATCACTTTTATTCGTAACTAACGTTACTGCAGTTTCGTCCTTATTTTCATTTTCAAACTTATATATTGTATAAGTAACTGCAGTAACGTTAGTTACAAATAAAAGTGGTAAAAAACATAGAAAGTTCAATTTTCCTTTTCTTCATCAATTATTCAATTGATTATAAGAAATTAATTTTTTTTGAGCATTTTTCTAATTATTTTTTTATAAATACAAGTATTCTACTTGAAAAACATACACTTATTTATTTGCATGCTATTTCCTGAGCTTTTCAATTAATTAGGTTCAATGATTCAAAAAAAAAATAAAAAAATATTTTTTTGTCAGATTAGGCGAATCCCTCTAGAAAATCGTCAGATTATGAGACAGCACGTCTGAAACATGAAGATGAACCATATATATTTTAATCTGACGCGCTTGAGTATTTCAAAATGACGATTTTTTTTGCACATTATAATAATGGCCGCGAGTTTGCGTCAGGTCGAAATCGTCAGATTATTGAATGAGATAAATTTTTTTGGTGCACTTAACACCCCCTTAGAAAATCTGACGCGCTCGATAATTTAATTTTTTCATTTTTAACCCTTACGTACAACCACCCACATCACGCAAACGATCAGATTAACATACCAACATTATTAAAAATACGTAGGACATTGATGGTATCAATATCTGACGCGCTCGAGTATGTCCATGCAACAGTTTTTTTTACATATTTAATAATCTATAGCAGCTTCCCCCACCGATGAAAAGGTATATATTACATAACATTTTTTTCTTCTTATCATCTAAGCTTTGCAACCTAATATGTCTCTATGACGCTCTATGCATCGTGGGCTCCCCTGCTATTGTGATACCGAGCAATTTCAAGACATACCTAATGTGCGAAATGATTATTCATTGATAATAATAGAGAAATGCGAATTGGGTTATATATCTTTGATGTTCTTGAAACACTTGAATCAATCGATAAATACCGTCGACCATATTTCATCATTTATCTATTTCATTACGAAAGACAAAAATGATGAGGAATGGTTCCCGCAGGTTAAAAGTGTGAATTTGCCATTCACAGACTTCGGGCGATGACATGACGCGGACGAGACACGAACATTTTATTTTGATAAAAACAATTTCGATCGTATTTCACTATAAATGTGGTCCACATCGTGCTCCTACTCGTACGTCACGAGACTCGTAATAGTCTAAGAGCCAGTGAGCGGCTAACTGCATGTATTTGACCAGACTTAGGTTTTTGTACATTGAGGCCCCTATACCTACCGTACATGATATGGGACCTCACTAAGCCCAAAGTGGTGGACGCGGTGAGTGCGCAGGTAGGACAGGTATAAATTTTTTAGTAATTTTAAATGCATTTGACGACGTTTGCCGTTTTGATATTTTGAAATATATTATTATTGTGAACGGAAAATAATAATGGCTGAACATTACCTCGCGTTCAACATTGTGGCAGACATATTTGAAAATGTTAAAAATAAATGTTTTTTAAAGTAATTGACGAGATCTGCCATTGATACATTTCACTTATTATAGTTTCAAAAACTTATATTGATTAGGGCAGAAGTATTCAGTGCGTACAAGCATCAGAAAATAACAAAATCTGAGATACTACCCGGTCAGATGTCTATGTATTACGATAACTGTTTTACATCAAAATAATGTATTTATGATTTACTTAATCACTCCAAAGTATTACTATCGTACCCATTCTAGCCTATAATAGTTTTTCTGATATTTACTACGTGCCATTTGAATAATATAAGATTTATGCCTGAGAGGGCTCTATTATAATCCCAAATCTAATGGTTTCCGTCAGATGTATTCAGTAAATTTGTCAACCTTTATATAGATGCCTCGTGTTGCGTGAATTTAAAAAAATTGATAGTGTTGCTTTATTTTATTTTGTTCATTGGATTATTAATTGTTGAAATAGATAAAGTGCAGTGTGTTTTTTGTGACACATCAAAAACTGAAAAATTATTAATATTTTCGGAAGAAACTATGGTAAAATGTCGAAATATTTTGAGGTTACGAAAATTTCATAAATTAAAGTACAACGATGTAATTTTACCGGAAGATATTTTTGATGCCAGCTATCATAGTAGTTGTTATAAGACGTTTACAGTTTTAAAAAATATTTTTTTTGTCAGATGCCAACAAAAAAGTTTCATTACAAAGTACGTCGTCGTCTGCGACTGAACAACCATCAACATCAGTTAATAGTTCAATAATTGATGATGCAATGGTACAGGATTCCGTTTTGAATGACGTGAACGTTCCTGAGATAGATGAAGTTTTAGAAAAAAATATTGAAGACGCACTAGATCAGCCGTTCGAGAAAATACAATTGGAAGATTCAGCAGCACCATTAACTGTTCAGAATCCTGAAACTGTGGCTTCAGCAAACCTGAATTTGTGTTTTTTTTTGTGATAAAAGAAATAAACAATGTAAGTCTAAGAATGAGCCATTACGTACTTCAAAAAAAATTAATTTCATATAAATATCTTATCAAAGTTGGAACCAGATTCTGGAATTCACAATGAAACTTTGATAAAAATACAAAGTGTTGCCTCTGATGAAGTATACTATCATGATGTTTGTCGACAAAATTTTAGAAATCACAAACGGTCACTGGTGAAAAGTCCTTTCCGTACTTCATGGCATATCTCTCAGAGACACATGAAACCGTTTATTGAAAAATTTGTAATTTAATTGAGGAGAATGTCATAAAACGGGGACGTTGTTATTTTTTGTCATATTTGCATAAAGAGTATCTCGATATGTTTAAAGAATTGAGTGAAGGTTTCGGTGCAGCATCAATATTTGCCGCGCATTATTTACAAGAAAAAATTCACAAGAAATTTAATGATAACATTCAAATTTTGATGTCAAACAAAAAAAAAGTTGTTGCTCCTAAGGGCGTTTCAATTATTGATGACATTATTTGCGCACATAAAAGACCAAGATACCTTGCAAGCAGCTGCTGATATTTTGAGAGAGGAAATTTTAGGAATATCTAAAACAAAATTACCTGATTATTTAACTAGTCAACGACTAATTAAAGGTGAATATTCAACACCACCAATGATTTCAGAGTTTTTTTCGACAATATTCCTGGTAAGTTGATAAAAATCAATTCTTTATCGAATATGTTCAAATCTATTTATAAATTATTAATATTTTACAATTTACGTTTAATTTTTACAGAATCTGACTCAATTGATGATGAAGATGATTTACACAACGATGAACATTACCCGGATGATGATGAATGAAGAATAATGAATACTAATAAATATGTATGTTACCTAAACATACCTTGATATTTAAAATTTTTCCGTATTTTATCGTCTTTTTTTATCGCCAAAATTTTTAAATATTGTATGAACTACATAAAAAATTTCAATTTCAATAAATGCAGTAATTAAGTAAATCATGAATACATTATTTTGATGTAAAACAGTTATCGTAATACATAGACATCTGACCGGGTAGTATCTCAGATTTTGTTATTTTCTGATGCTTGTACGCACTGAATACTTCTGCCCTAATCAATATAAGTTTTTGAAACTATAATAAGTGAAATGTATCAATGGCAGATCTCGTCAATTACTTTAAAAAACATTTATTTTTAACATTTTCAAATATGTCTGCCACAATGTTGAACGCGAGGTAATGTTCAGCCATTATTATTTTCCGTTCACAATAATAATATATTTCAAAATATCAAAACGGCAAACGTCGTCAAATGCATTTAAAATTACTAAAAAATTTATACCTGTCCTACCTGCGCACTCACCGCGTCCACCACTTTGGGCTTAGTGAGGTCCCATATCATGTACGGTAGGTATAGGGGCCTCAATGTACAAAAACCTAAGTCTGGTCAAATACATGCAGGTAGCCGCTCACTGGCTCTTAGACTATAAGAGACGTGGCCAATTCTGTGACGTGGCGGAGGTGTGAAAACGGCTGCGCGCGTTACGTCATTTCTATGCACATTGGACCATTAGTTTATTTATGAGAAACGCGAAAGAAACGAACGTTCGCATCCGACGTCCATTCTGTGAGAATTGGATCTTGAATCAACGATTTGGACGTTTTGAATTGTATCATCCAAATTGCCAGAATTTTTTTTTGTAGACTCTTTAACCATTTTCCTGTGCGACATAACTTGAAAAATTCATATTTCAATTGTTTCTTGGACCCTAAAAGGGAGATTGGGGATTTTCCTAGTGCAAGATCTACAAAAAATACAGGTGGAAACTTGTACAGACATAGTCTCGAATTCGAGTTGAACATTTTTTTTAGATTATTAAATTATATTATTTTTTGAAACAGGGGATTTGTAGTAAAATATATTTCTCCCAAACATCAAGTAACTAATCGACAATGGATGTGGAAAATTGTGATACTTGGGGGTTGAAACCTGGATCTTTTTTGAGCATAACTGCATTTATATTACCTATTGACTGTCGTGTGAGTTATTAAATAGAATTATTGAAAACGCATTCAAAATATCTGGTACGGCCATATATTTCGAATTCTTTTCATATTGTTTTGTAATAACGTACAAAAAATAAATAAATAAACAGTGGCATTAGATTTATTAACCGAGAAATCCCCGTGAAATCCCACTTAGCTGTCACCAGTGTAATAAATGCTCCTTTCTGGTTAATTTATTTATTTTTAAATTAATTTGGCAGCTGCTGTCGTCAGATGCGGATTTCTCCATATCAAATTTTGAATGTCAGGCAATTCCGAAAGAGGCTTGAATTCGGCATCCTGCACGAAGAGAAAGTCTTTTTGAAACTTGATCATTTGGTATACATACTTATAGTTCTCTGTCATTATATGGTTCCAGAACGATGCCGAATATGCTATAAGTAACTAAATTTTAATCTTAGTTAAAATACTTTTCACTTACTAATCTCTTCTCGATAGATTGACTAAGAAGTCTCAGTTTATTTTTGTTTTCTTAAGTTCATCTTACTCTACGAGGATGATATTTTTCTTAGTCCAAGAGAAAATTGAAGTCTGAGGTTTCAAATATAAAAATAATGAGTAAAACAATGACTCCATGGACAAAAAAAACAACGTGTAAAATCTTATAAAAAAAATGTTAAATTCTATAAAATGAAAGAAAATAGAACAGAGAAAATGCCGCCAATTTGACTGTGACATTCACTAATAATTCAACCTCTTAAACAAGTACAAATGCACCAACTCAGTGCAAAATACTATCAGTTTTACTTTTCCTTTAGGGAGAGTGGTTTTTTGGTGGTTTATGGTCTACCATAAGCTCCGTTGATCCGGTATGTCTTCAACACCAACACTTTTATTTTCAACTTTCCTGTACCCAATATCAGCTTATGATTTGCCTACCTACTGATTTTCCTTAAATTTCGCACCCCGCGCTTGGAAACAAAGTAAGATAAGGTAAGATAAATTTATTCAGGTAATTACATATTTTGATAATGATATAAGAATGAATGAAAAATAAACAATTTTGAAGGCTGATCTACCTAAGCAGAGCTTGAGTTGTAGTATCAACCTATAAACAACTTGAAAGTTGCTTATATATATACAAATATACATGCATATACACATATATACATATGCATATATACACATATACATACATAAACACATACAAATGACGTATCATTGTTGCATAATGAAGCAAACACTCATACTGACAATGTAAATACAACAAATAGTTAGAAGAAAGGAAAACTGGTGGAAAGAGAGAGTAATATTCGAAAAGAATGTGACGTTGGATTGTTCTACTAATTCAAGATATTACCTTCAATAGGATGTAGTTTATATTCATAGCCTAGAGAGAACTTCGATTATGAATCCAGTTCATAAACAGATTTCAATATATCATAGTTTTGATTCACATGTTCTTGACTTGAATTTGTATTTATTGAAGATTGCTCTAATCTGTTTAAAATCTGTGTAAAATCTGTTTTTCCGTTAATCAGCTGTCACCCCCATACGAAGGACAACTCTCAGAAGTTGAGAAACTTGTGCGAGCTAAGGACTAACGAGGTCTTACCTTTCAACGTGTGATTCCTAACACGGTTGCAGAATCATCCCCGCTTCAACCAGATAAATTATCTCGTGAAAAATATCTGATCGAGGCGGGAATCGAACCCATGATCTTCCGATCATGAGTCGGGCGCACTACCACCGCGGACAATTCCACAACATAATGTCTGAAGGAACTAGGTTTATTAGTTTTGGGTCAGAGTATGATATAAATCTCTGAGTGCAAGTTAATCTTCAGCGAGGGACATTCGTTTTTTTATGAAGTTTAGCTCGGGTTTCATAATCATGATTTATACTGTGGGTGGGGTTATTATGCATCCATAATATGCAGTGATGATTGTATAATTTTCTCACATCAAATAAGTCTGATTCTTTGTATAGTGCTACAGTGAAGTTTTTTTTTACGATTGAAAATGATTTTCAGGATAGTATTTTGCATTACCTCTAGATTATGTAACAGGCTTTTGCTGACGCCACCCCATATTATAATGCAATATCTCAGGACTGATTCTGCGAGTGAGTTATATATCATTGTTAGTAGCTTTTTATTATTGAGATTTCTGAGTTGGCAGAATTGTGTTAGTCATAAATGCAAATGTGGATCCACTGTAGAAGAAAATGGTTACCATGGCCTAAGTTGTAAATTCAGTTCTGGCAGATTTTCAAGACATCATTACATTAATGATCTCATAAAAAGAGCTCTAGCCAATGCAAAGGTTCCTTCAGTTCTTGAACTCCTTGGTGTTAGTCGAGATGATGGAAAGTGTCCAGACGGGATGAGTCTAATTCCTTGGAAATTTGGAAAACCTCTGGTTTGGGACTTCACCTGCGTGTATACAGTTGCAGCTTCACACCTTGCCGCTACGTCTAATTCCACTGGTGCAGCTGCTATGATTGCAGAAAAATCAAAATTTCGGAAATACTCCACTTTGCTAAGTTCCTACTGTTTCTTTCCTGTTGCTATTGAAACCTTTGGTGTTTTTGGATCTCATGCTTCTTAATTATTGAAAGAAATTGGTAGAAGAATGACGAATTCTACCAATGACAACCGAGCCTATTCATTTTTAATTCAACGAATCAGTATCGCTATTCAAAGGGGTAATGCCACATTGATATTGGGTACTCTTTCGTCTACTCAAAAATTAGATGTTGGGCTTGATGGGCTTGATGGGTTGAAAAATATTGGCAACACCTGTTTAATGAACAGTGTAATTCAATGTTTATCAAATACCTGATGGTTACTGGAATATTTGAAAAAGGATGAGTACATGAAAGATATCAATACTAATATTTCCAGTACGGAGGGTGCTTCAATCAAAGCTTTCGCAGAAGTTATCAAGGAATTGTGGTCAGAAGATTCATCTGATAGAGCAGTGAACAGTCTTTTTAAATAGGCAGATTGAGAATTTTGCCCCTCGATTCAAGGGTCATGCGCATCAAGACGCCCAGGAATTCCTTCGTTATCTTCTAGAAGGTTTACATGATGACGTTAATAGAATTATTGAGAAACCTAAACCGACCTTAATGGAGATTAACGAAAACTTGAGCGACAGCGGAAAAGCACAAAATCATTTTTATTTATTCAACTGTTATATTTTTACTTGTAGTTTATTTCACTATTATTTCATTTCAGGTTTATTTTGCTTAATATAATTGTTATTTTCAGCTATTCATTTTTAATTATTCTTTTTTAGTTGTTTCAGGGATTTCAAATCATTTTATATAGTAGACAATGGAAGTCCGAACCAGTGAAATTCATCATGAAACATTGTCAATCACCTTCAAGCAAACAAAGAATAAGCAATTCAACTGAAAGGTTAATTAGTAATATACAAAATCACATTTATTTCAAGAGAGGTAGATCATATAGTTTATACCAAAAAGTTGATTGCTGGACAATTTCTCCTTCATATTCCAGTTGATTGAACCATTGTATCCCTACTGGTGATTTTAGAAATAATACCGCTGTTTTGACATTTGAAAAAAAATCATGTAACCAGATAGAATGTCTACACAAGAATTGTTATATCAATTGAATTTGGGTCCATTCCGTAAGGTATATCAAAATTATATGAACATTTTGGATATAAAAAAGTTTGAGTGCGAACCTGTCCAAAATCATTTCGTGAGTCCTGCCCTCTTATCGTCACTTCCCAAAATGGCGTCTAGATACTTTTCCACATCAAAGGCGGCATGGCCAAATGTCCATGCTGATTGTAACCTATGCTGTGATTATGTCTTCCCTGCCTTTTAAAAAGCCAGGAAGAAATCACGTGTGCTTTGCCCCCGTTTCTCAAACCGTTTTTCCTAACCGACGTCCACATGCGACGGAGGTCACCAGAAAACCTATTTCGCTGATCTGACAAAACTCACGATTTCAAGGTTGGGAAATTGATATATCCATATCTACATCCTGAGCGGTTTTCAGCTACGTGACAAATATGTCTGACTGTGCATATTTCAAAAACACGCCGATGAATTTTGTTTATATAAACACTTTCTTGGTCTTGCTATGATGTTACATTGTATGAGTCACAGAACCGGCGTTTAAAAAAATTCTGAATTTAAGAAATCTGTCTCTTCCCGAAGTTCGAATGTATATTACCATATAAAGCTTTCGCTAGGTATTACAGTTTCTTAGTTGAAATACAGGACGGTGTATTGAAAACCAGGTCACGCTCACTGTCTAGCCTATAAGGTTGACTTTTTATGTACTACGTTCAAAACTATTGACATATTCTGAACTAATTTGCCGAGGTTAGCGGTTTCACTCCTATAGTTTATAACTTCAAATTGTTTTTTCACCTATCAATTGTTACTCTCGGCCTTTATATTCCTGAAGAATCCAGCCTTTCGTATCGGTAAAACGTTGAACAACTCAAAACCAATAACAGTTACCAATCTTGAATAACGGGAACTACATGAGTTTTTTATTTTTGTGATAATGTTATAGTTTGACGTTCCATTTTTCCTCGATATCCTCAATAACTGTGAGTAGTACTTACAGAATGGTTGAAAGAGTTTATTTATACTTGATATTTTTTAAGGATGAAACACAAGCACTACAAGAAAATCCTTGCTCTAAGAGCAGTGCCTGTGCCAAAGTAGTGATTCATATTGGATCTGATCCTATTGGAAAAACGTTCTCAGGAAGTTTATTTCACATAAACGCAGTTTTCCAAATGGAAGAGTTTTTGAACAGTGGAGTTCTAGGTTTACTGAGGTGAACCTCAAAACGATGAGCAGCCACATTCTACCGCTCTTGGTGGAATCGAATGTGCCAAGTATCCATAGAAGAGAGACAAATTCCCAACCTTTCTTCGATGTTCCAGACTATCAAGGTTACAAGTGATGTTCGCGTCTCCAGTCAGGCAGATTGCTCTTTTCTAGGTGGAATCCAGCAGCTTCAGGGTATGCTTAGATGCGGTTCTCCATACATAAGAGCAATACTCCAAAGAACGTTTGAACTGAGCTTTATAAAGCATCAGAAGTTGCTAAGGTGTGTACAGTTTTCTGGTTCGGAACAGTGTTCCAAGCTTTTGAGAAGCAACATGTGCAATTCCAGCGACATGATTGTGCCAAGATATATTGGTGTCAATTTTAACTTTAACACCCAACAAATTTATCGAAGCAGAAAATGGAATTGTCTGACCTGGCAGTATTATATCCGGTTCTGAGACATTTATCTTTTTGGAGGAAACCGATGCCTGGGTTTTTGTCGCTTTGAATTGAACTTGGTTACTTTCACGCCAATTTGAAATTACTCCTAGATCCTCATTAAGATATGCAACCTCCTGCTGCCGGTGAAGCATTCCAGGACATCCACAGCGGATGTCCTGGAATCCAAATGGAATGACGAAATAAGTGTGCTATCGTCAGCAAAACAATATATTGAATTCTTGGTCCGCGAAGATAATGAATGAAAACTAACATTACCTACTTGAAAAAACCAATCCTTCGAGGAAGAAAATAAATAAAATATTTTGAAGCAGAGTTCAAATTTCCAAAGGCGAGTCCAGGTGATTTTCAGCAAATCAGTACATCACTTCGCACAAAATGGAGTTCGAACTTGTCATCAAATAAAATATATATGCATATAAAAGATTTGTTCGAATAGACAATAAGGACAATAAATCTGAAATTATATTCATGAATATTTTTCCATTTTCAAAAAACGAGAAAGCGATTTGTGTTTGAACTAATACTTGACGTTTCCACTAAATAAAGTGCGTTCGGTATTCAATTCACAGTTCGGGTTTAGCATAGAACATATTTTTAGGCTAGATTGATGTGTTTGCGAACTCTTATAATTTTTCACCCTTTTACACTTTCATTAAATTGTTCTGTATTTATTTTGCGATTGTGTTTCTTCCAAAATTTATCCACAGGTACACCTGCAGATCAAGTTGTTTCCTGGTAAGTTATCTTTGGGTGATCAGCAGAACGGAAGTGTACTCTTTTAACAATATTCCAATATTTCGATAAAATGTATTATCATCTTCAAGGAAGAGCTACAAAATGTTCTATGATGATAGTAGGTACAATATTATAAAATTATTTCAAAAGGCTCAACTTACTGTTAGTGGGGATGACTGTCCAAAAGAATGTTATATTTAAACAATTAACATGTCAATACAATAAAACACAAGTCACAAGAGGTTGACTGCTCACTGATATAAGAGATATTATTCGAATTTCACTCATTGAAAATCGTTATCTGTTTTGAAGTTATGAATTACCGGTAAGAGCCATGTGGTTGAAGACCAGTGTGTGTCAGTATATTATGTTTTCACCGATGATATCATATGCTAAAGTGTCATCCCGGGTGTACATTCGTTCGTCTATGACATTATCACGACGTTTCAGCAAAATCCCACTCGTCATATCCATGATAAGGGCTATTACCTTCATCAGGTAAAGCAAATTTGTGGTTTGGGAAGTAAGTCTCCCGTAACGCAGGAATCAATGCAAGTAGCATACTAATGGGCTTGTTACATGATTTTTGGTTAATAGTTCACTTGATAGAAATTTTAAATTGAAAAACAGTGCACTTTATTTCATCTCTCTAAGTACCGTAGTTTTCCCGTAATTAATTATTAAAAATCGAATGTGCTAGGGTGGTGACGTCACGGCCCTATTCCCGCTTCTTGTTCGATTGACCAATAGGAACAATAGAAATAATCAACATTGCCGAATCGTAAAATTTACGGAGCCTATAATTATCAATTTAATTATGGAAGTGTTTATGAACCCGTTAACGTTTCAACGAATGAAAAATTCTCCACATACACGAAAAATCATGTTTGGAAATAAGTTCTATATCTAAAATCAGTACACAAAGTCGATAGATCACAAAATATTTACCTAAACTATGATTTTATGCATTATTTCATAATATACAGTTATGAAAATCAAAAAATATAGCAAACTGGATTAAAGAATCATTTCAAATATTCAATTCATTCTACAATCCTCAATCTGTACAACTGCAATTTATTATTAAAAAAAAACGATTCCTACATACATACCTCTTTCTAATATAGCTACCAAATTCAATCTGTTGAATCTTCCAAAACTTGAGAGGAAGGTTGAATGAGGTCAAGTATAGACAGAATTGATTGTACTCGAACTGATCCATTGAAAGCTTCTGAGGTAATAATACCAATAATCATATGATAAAATTTAATTAATTTTGTTTCATACTTTTAGTAACAGGATTAACTCTAGATAATACTTTCTGTGGAGAATATTTGAAGTTGAAATATAAAACTGTGTCATCAAATTCAATATTTTCGTTGCCCTTCCATTTATAGTCACTTTTTAAATTATTTCTATAAAGTCTTAAAAGAGTAGAAGGAGTGTAGTTCTTTTATCCTTTGGGAACCTAAACCCATTATATGAAATGACTCACTTATAAACCAATGCGTTTTCTGTTTTCTTGTGCCATTTCGCACAATTAAAATCAGCACAAGAATGCACCATATTAATATTCAAATATATCTCTAAAACACTTTTGAAACATACACAAACTAAACTCGATGAAAAAACGAAGAAAAAGTTGAAACTCAATGTTGCAAAAACAAACAGAATGAATTCTATAATATGGGTGCTGTAATTATTCATTCATTTTTTTTAGAATAAAGCCAGCAAACAAATATACAATAATAAGATCGCTGGAATCTACGAATTAAGCATAAAAATGGCCAATAATATTTGCCTTGATAACTGATATAGTACAAGTTATATCTAAATATGATTCTTAATAGAATTAAACGAGCTGTCTTTTTAAATGGTTTTCGAATGCTCATGAACCTTAATATAATAAATCAATTATGCATTCATACCACCCAGCGAAAATAAGAATTCAACGTTACTGGTATATTAGCCATATTGTCATCCAGTCAGCCAGCGCCCTTTGTAGTGTATGCGACAATGTGCTCTTTCTAATGTCAATGGTTTCCTCAAACTTCGTATATTTGTTATAATAATTTCAAAATGAATGTTGAGTCTAGTTTTGTTAAAGCTGACTAACGACAAATTACCAAGAGTCAATTCTGAAATGATCGGTGAATTTTACTTGAAAAATTTGCAATACTTTGGTACCGAAATGGAGAATGAAAAATTGAAACGGTAGGGCGTATATTTAATAGGTCTTTTATATTTATATGACATTCATTTAAATTCTTGCTTTTCGAATTATTCTTTTTTATGCAAATATAAAGAGATTTTGGGACCAATTAGGGGTATAATATACCCCTAACTCGATCAGTCTATAAGCAAACCAGTATCATTTTCCATAGCATGGAACAAGTCCATGCGCCCATCAGCCAGGATGATTCCCTCAAGTAACCTGTAACCATTCTGGCTAGAATATGTAGCTCAGTCCTGTGGAATATATTTTTAAATATCCTGTGTGAAAGCAATTTTAGAATACTGGAGAGATTGAAGTTGATTGGTCGATATTGAGGTTCAAGGTGTGAAATTCTCAACTTGATACACACAATAATTCACCCAAATGGGGGCATACGTAAATTTCGTCAGTTTTGAAGTTGGAAACCTGAAGTTTTGGGTTGATAAAAAAATATTGTAACTATTTGTTTAAAATGGTCCGTCACAAAATTTAATGTGACAAACTAAATTATATGCAAGCGAAGCCGCGGGCAACAACTAGTATTCCATAATGTTAAGCTTGTTTAAGGTTAAGTGGTAGAACTAATTTTGAATTATTGATTTGAACTTCGCCTTTGATGTCAGCCCTAGGATTAGAATTGATTTTCTAAATGTAAAAAAATGTATTTGTATCCTAGATTGACAGAATAAAGACACATTATTATTATTTTTATGATATACCTCCCCCGGCCGGGATATTCCAACTTCCCCTACTGCAGGGCGATTCACAGGAGGTGAACGAATTATAAGTAACCAAATTATGCCCAAAAGAATATGACGAATTTCTCTCAAATTATGTATATAAGCTAATTCAAAAAACAATATTGTGGTTGAATAAAATTGCTGGAAAAAAGACTTGGAAAAAATGGACAATGGACAAGTCGGGTCAGTTTTTAGGTTGTTCTATACATTACTAGTTCAACTTGTTACTTTTTTGTACTTTAAAAATCCTGAAAAATATTGGAAATACATTGTGAAATATACATTATTCCCATTTCATTTGCACTGACGCCAAGACACTTGTTATTAATTTGAACTCATAATCAATAACACCTCTACAGTGATATAAAATTATCACCATTAACGATATCCTCATCTGTTTACTGCACTTCTTGAGAATACTTCAAAATCTGAAGATCAGTTCGATACTGCAGATAAATACATGATTCAATTAATCAAAACATGAGCTGACGTGAAAGTTTTGTTTCGTCATTTGAAACTAAATAATATAGTCTCAAGAGGTTTGAAAAACAAAAACAATGAATAAATAATACGTTTTGACGTTTTGAATAAATAATTATTCATTTTATGTAGATTCTTTATCTGTATTAAATTTAATGTTATCTCACCAAGGACGTCCTGTCTACTGAAATAGCAATTGTATATGAAAGAATTACAAAAATTCCATTCAAAAAAGATCATACTACTGATAATTATCAGTTATATCAGATGTAGATATACATTTCTTATTTTCCAACATTCAAGTCTCGTTCCATAATAGTACGGTAGAATTACAACTAGAGGTAATTAAGACGTTGGGACATTTCTCCCCACTTGTTCATCTGAATAATCTTCACTTTGAACAGAGTACATTTCTGAATGAAATAAGTGAATATGACTTTAATATTTGGAAGAAGTCAATAGAGAAACAGACATAAGCAAGTATTATTGATACTTGAACTTCAAAAAATAATTGAAAACCCCACAAAAGCTCTTGAGGATCGTCAATAAAGATAAAATATTACCAGATTACAAATTTGGATGTCGAGGTTTCTTAACAATTGATGCAGTGTAAGCGATGATGAAAACTATTCAACTCAAAAATGAAACATCCAAAATAATCTCTCTCTGTTAGTTTTTGCTTCTTGGTAAAGTGTTTGACATGGCGAGTCATTTACAATTGTTGAGATTCTCAGATGAAACTGTTTTTCGCTTTTTACTTTTTCATGTTATATTTTTATATGAAAACTTCCGTATAAAACTATAGGTCTACAAAACAAGTCGTTTATGGAGTAATTCAAGGTACAATGTGCTCACAACTTTTTTCGCTGTAAATAATTATTCTTTTTCTGAACACCAAGGTTCAAACCATAAATTTTGCAGATGACCCAGTTGCTGAACCTTGTAATCGATCTAAAATTAATAGTCAACTGATTCAGACACAAAAAATAGAAAATTATAGATGTTTTCTTTACCTGCTACAAAAATACTTACCTGTTTTCATTACGATGAATTCAGTGAGGTTCTCATATTTGTCGTTTTATGAAATTCAAATGAAATTCTCCATTTTTCACACACACGAGTGTTCAGCAAAATCTACAAAGGATGGCTTCCACTCTCTCTTTCTCTCTCTGAACATATCGATATTTCTGAGGTTAACTCATAATTACTTCGGGTTGGTTTATTATCTGTTAGGTTCTTTCATTGAATTTTTCAATGACACTTCCATTGACACTGCCAGTGACAATTTTAAATGGTTTTATTTAGCTTGCCCAGTTTGTTTGTTTATTTGGGTCAAATTTAGTTACTGAAGTTTGACCACCTTTCTGTTGACAGATTGATCTGATGTTTGGTACACACATTCAGTTTTGATAAAATTTAATAAATTCTGTATCATAGTAAATTCAAGAAGGCTGCAGCTACACAAGTACCTCAGTATTGTTATCAAATGACAAACAAGGCTTGACTAGTGGAATAGTAGTACACTTTGAAAAAGATGCAAATTCAAGATGGCCACAGCTACAAAATGGCGGATTACATATTACCTTGCAACACTGCGGCACTGAATGAATTAAACAGAATTGAAGGATCAAGGATTGAGAAGGGTAAAGTATCAAAATTAGAAACTGAACCCGAAAATGAAATAAGTAAAAAAACTTTATGTTGAACGGTTTTATTGAAAAAAATAATAATAATAATTAAGGTAACGTACTTGAATTTGAAAAATAATTCGGAAAGTCCTAGGTAGCAGTCATCACATCGCATTCGCTATGCCCAACGATTTCATTATTTTTTTATCTGATCAATACTGTAGATTTCTGGGGCTGGTGGTATGATGACCTTCCGAATTTTAGTTTTTATTACATTATCTACATCATTATCTTTTTTTTCAATAAAAATGTTTAATATTCTCTTTTTACTTATTTTTAATGGTTTGATTTTAGTGTAGTTAGAACAAGTAGCCAAGCTTCATTGGCCTTTTAGGTTTTCTCTGTTCTATTGAAAATGTTTGTGTGTTTATGAATTCCGATGGCTTGCCTGTACAACCTGGCCATAATTCGGATGTCTTCGAATTCAATATGGTGACCTGAATAATCAAAAATTAACTATAGTTGTTTGAAATATATAACTCAGAACTAGAGTAGGAAAATCTATCTTATATTATTAAGTAGAAAATCAAAAATAATTTCCCGATCATACTAAATATCAGCCGAAATTCAGATTGATTCCGTGAGCAGAGTGATTTTTGATCTTGTTAATTACTTTAAAAGACAATTATTCTAACCGAGAACAAATCAGAACAAATCATTCCAGGGATTGAATGAAATTTAAATTGAGACATTTGAAGAGAAATAGATTTTATAGATTTTGTCCATATATAAGTTTTTGACGATCATATTAGGTCGAAGAAGAAAGATAAATCGATTTTTTAATATGTTTTAATATATGAGATAGAATACTTTGAGTTCACTGCATGTTATATTTGTTTTTTTGTTACTTCTAGAAGTAATGACGACTAACACATTGATTCATAGAAATAGGTAACTTCTTTTCTACCTTCTAGAAATTTGAAATGTTCATAAAATGAGCAACTTTGGCTACACAAAACCAATGGTGAGATTAATCGAGTCTTTTCTAGCTGACAGGCGATGCCGCTGCAAAGTAGGACAAGAACTCTCAACCATGCGATTACTGGAAGCAGGGGTCCCATAAGGTGCAGTCTTTTCGCCACACCTCTTCTCGGTATACACAGCAGAAGTGTCCAAGCCGGAGAACAACTTTAATAACAAGTTGGCGCTCTACGCGGACGACACAGCTCTGCTGGCGAGATCAACAAGCCAAACGCACGTCACTAGATACTTGCAGCAACAGGCAGATAGATTAGAGGAATGGGCCAACCTGTGGAATATCAGTATGAACCCTGACAAGAGTCAGGCAATACTGTTCACCCGGAGGATGGTACACCCGGAAGGAAACATCATCTTCAATTGACAAGGAATTCCGTGGACCAATAAAGCTAGATACCTGGGAGTCAATCTAGACAAAAGATTAACGTTCAGGTCTCACGTACGGCAGAGAATAGGAATGATGAGATCTGCCCGACAAAACCTAATACCTATAATATATTGAAGAAGCAACATGGGATTGAAAGTGGAGCTGCTGATGATAAAGACCGTATCTGTATGCCTGCACTTCCTGGGGCCAGTGCGCACCGACACACAGAAGACAGATCCAGTCGTTTATGAAAGCGTTCGTAAGGGCCGCCGTAAACGCTTCAAGATAGGTAGCGAATAGTTTGCTCACGATGCAAAATGGGGATTTACTCGAGCGTCATAGAGACATTTCAGGTTGCAAAGCTTAGATAATAAGAAGAAAAAAATGTTATATAATATATACCTTTTCATCGGTGGGAGAAGCGGCTATATATTTTTAAATATGTAAATAGTTGAAAGACACGCCAGATGAAGCCATTGTATGGCGAAACACGTGTTGCGTTTTTGTAAAACAATTTAGTGAAAATCTCACAATAAAGTGTTTTTGGAA
The DNA here is from genome assembly GCF_025532065.1 of Leptinotarsa decemlineata. Classification (NCBI taxonomy): domain Eukaryota; kingdom Metazoa; phylum Arthropoda; class Insecta; order Coleoptera; family Chrysomelidae; genus Leptinotarsa; species Leptinotarsa decemlineata. The sequence goes on along the minus strand of NW_027412668.1, from coordinate 22,791,206 downwards.
TACGTTAAAAAAATACTGTTGCATGGACATACTCAAGCGCTTCAGATATTGATAGCATCAATGTCCTACGTATTTTCAATAATGTTCGTATGTTAATCTGATCATTTGCATGATGCGGGTGGTTGTACGTAAGGGTTAAAAGTGAAAAGAAAAAAAATTATCGAGCGCGTCAGATTTTCTAAGGGGGTGTTGAGTGAAACAAAAAAAAACTCTCATTCAATAATCTGACTATTTCGGTCTGACGCAAACTCGCGGTCATTATTATAATGTGCAATAAAAATTCGCCATTTTGAAATACTCAAGCGCGTCAGATCAAGATATATATCGTTCATCTTTATGTTCTAGACGTGCTGTCTCATAATCTGACGATTATCTGGAGGGATTCGCCTAATCTGACAAAAAATATCATTTTTAAATTTTTTTTTCCAATCATTGAACTTAAATAATTGAAAAGTTCATTAAATAGCATGCAAATAAATAAGTGTATGCTTCTTAAGTAGAATACTTGTATTTATAAGAAAATAATTTTTAAAAAATGCTCAAAAAAATAATTTTTTATATTCAATTGATTGATTAATCATCATCTTCATCACAAACGAGTCTCTGTGATCAGCTGTGATGGCGTCATGGCAACAGAATTCAGAGTCGGGACGGAGTGAGAGACTTATAGATAGAGAAAAAGTGAAAGAGGAATAGAAACTCGTAGGGGGAAATATAGGTATCACACAGCTGCACGCATCAAACTTCATTGACGAATTTTTGTTATTTCGGCTTGCGGAAATCGTCAGATTATATATTTTTCGTTATCCTTGAATTATTTCCTTCAAAATAAAAAAAATCAGCTACGCTTAAGAATGTCGCACTCTCAAATTATCATATTACTGGAATATACACTTTTCAGCATGTAATTAACTTACCCTACTTTAATCTGACGCGCTCGAGAATTTCTGATGATCAATTTTTTTTTACTAATCTGATTCTGTATTCTTCACGGGTGGCCTTATATATGTGGCTCATATTTGGTGGAGGTACTTAACCGGGTACAAGGTATCCCCCTGTATATTATTCTGCCGCGCTTTAGTAAATCCCGAAATCCCCGCTTGGGCTCCCCTATTATAGGTACATTATCCGGGATCTAGACCCGAACATACACTATGTAGCCGCATATATATATATATATATATATATATATATATATATATATATATATATATATATATATATATATATATATATATATCTAGATCTAGACAATGCGCTAAACAGAGATGATCCAAGATTCCGAGAGAGAAACAAACACAGGAGGCCAACGAAGCAGAACCAGACACCACCTCCGAGAGTCGCTATCAGGCGGCTCCGGTAAGTATAAAAATTTCTTAACCAGTTAGAAAAGCCACGATAAAAACAAACATAAGACTAGAAAGTAAAAGCACTCAAAGGCTGACTTTCGACTTGAAGAGGTCAGATGTCAATCTTGCTGAAGTGCCCATCAGTAGGTAATCTCAGGACCGCTCCGGAGGAGCGAAGTTGGATGGACGAGATGGGGTGTTCTGCACACAGTAACCTTGTGGAGAAGATCTCAATTGAGGGCACTCAACCTGGTAGGGGGCATGCTGAGAAATAATCATTTAAAGATTCTCAAATTTATATATTAATGAAACCTTATTTTCAAAACTGATCAAAAAGCACAATAAAGCCTCGCTTTTTTTCTGTAGAAGTTGTTATTCACTTTGCAAACAGTTGATCCATAATAACATTTTCAGAGCGATTTCCACCTTTCAAAACAATTTTACAATCAGTTTCAATTTTAATTTGGAGTGATAGCACCGAGCTTCATCTGTATAGGAAGATTAGCTAGGTACATTTTCTCACATAGACTGAATTATTGTATGAACGTTGATTGCCTACATATTGCGGTTAAAACTCTCGATCTCGAAAATCTTTAAATACATAAAATTCTCTGGGAAAGAAAGGTTTTGGCTCCCTACTTCTCCAGCTACATACATACAAAAAATATGGAAATCATCCGAAACATCGAATATCCTCCATTGAGGATGACAGTGTTCCATGTGAGTGAAATTTTACCTATTTCATTTACTATATTGTGTAGCAAATCAGATATCATTCATAAATGATATCTGATTCAATTCCATAACGAATGTTTGGAACTGAATACAGGTAAGTTTTTTTATATAATTCAGTGTCTCTATGAAAGTAATTGTTTCGAATGTATTTTTCATTCATCTCTCTCTAAATATATATAACTCAAAGATGACTGACTCACTGACATAGTGATCTATCAACGCACAGCCCAAACCACTGGACGGATCGGGATGAAATTTGGCATGCAGGTAGATGTTATGACGTAGGTATCCGCTAAGAAACGATTTTGATCAATTCTACCCCTAAAGGGATAAAATAGGGGATGAAAGTTTGTATGAAACTTTGTCAATTTTGAACCGATCAGGCTGAGACTTTGCATGCATGAAGCTACTATGACGTAGGCATCCCCTAAGAAAGGATTTTGATAAATTCCACCCCTGAGGGGATAAAATAAGGGATGATGGAGGATGTAAATGTATTAGTTTGAACCTATCAGTACCTAATGGAACGAATGAATTAAGACGAACAAAAAAAGTTTTTGTTCTAAATGTTGACAATAGATGGCGTTAGTATTATTTTAAAATGCGCTATCGTTGTGTTTTCACTGAGTTACATATACCCAATGATGAGTGGCCGCCGTATCTAATAGTACATACTATACCTAAATATTTCTAGCAGATTATATTTGACGATTCTGGCTGTTCTTTTCTTGGCATATTTTGGATTGCATTTGCTTTGTTTTGGTTTAGTAGTTTTGGTTATAGACTCTGCTTTGTATTTGGCATTTGTTTTCGTTTGGTTTAAGTATAGGTTTTGTCGGTTAGACTTTTTTAAAATGGCTAAAGAAAATTTGAACGTTAATTTAGAAGTTAAAGAATGTACTGTCGTCCCTATTTTTGGTGACGGTGCATGTTTGTTTCGTGCTCTCTCTTATTTAATGTACGGAACACAAGATAGAGCGATGGAGGTGCGTTCAGAAATTGTCAGATATGTGGTTAATGACTGGAGCAAGTTTTCAATTATGACCCACGACAGAAATGGTGATAACTACGTAACACCTGACGAATATTTTGCTGATATGATGAAAAATGCTACTTATGGCGGATTTTGTGAGTTAATAGCAGCAGGATTAATATTCCTATTCAATTTTGAAGTTCATAGAAATGGTCTTATATATACGGAATCTGGATCTAACGACTATCCGGTAAGGCGATTACGATTCAGCAAAGATTTCTCCAGTGGGCATTTATGCCTATCTTCCCATAATAGCACAGAAAATTACTCGGCGTCGTATGAAAGTAGCTGTAGAAGAACATAATTTTGGAATTGATACACCTTTGCAATTTAAAGTTGATAAGGGCTGTCAGGAGGTACCTGTTTTAGAGCGTGAACATTCACCTATTGTATCTTCAATAAATTATGATGACAATTTAATAAGAAGTTTATTGTCCCAATTTGAGTCTGTGACATTAAAAAAAAACAAACATAGGGCAAGGTTTACTAATTACACACGAAAAAATCTAATGAAAAAGGCAGAAAAAGGAAATGGACAGGCTCTATACCTGAATCCCACCGTAAAGCTGTGTCTGAATATAAGAAAAAAACCCTGATGTTCAGAGGCAAGCTGTTGCCACCTACCAGGCTGCACACCCTGAAAAACACAGGCAAGCTGTCGCCACCTACCAGGCTGCAAACTCTGAAAAATACAGGCAATCTGTCGCCACCTACCAGGCTGCAAACACTGAAAAACATAGGAAATCTGCCGCACTATATTAGGCCAGGAATACCGATGTGCATAGAGTGATTCAGTCACGGTATAGAGAAAATACAATTCAGCGTGTATGGAGAAGCAAGTTGCTGTGACATTAAAAAAAAACATAGGGCAAGGTTTACTAATTACACACGAAAAAATCTAATGAAAAAGGCAGAAAAAGGAAATGGACAGGCTCTATACCTGAATCCCACCGTAAAGCTGTGTCTGAATATAAGAAAAAACCCTGATGTACAGAGGCAAGCTGTTGCCACGTACCAGGCTGCACACCCTGAAAAACACAGGCAAGCTGTCGCCACCTACCAGGCTGCAAACTCTGAAAAATACAGGCAATCTGTCGCCACCTACCAGGCTGCAAACACTGAAAAACATAGGAAATCTGCCGCACTATATAAGGCCAGGAATACTGATGTGCATAGAGTGATTCAGTCACGGTATAGAGAAAATACAATTCAGCGTGTATGGAGAAGCAAGTTGCTTTAGGGTTTGGCGTATGACCCAGATATTGCTTATGGAACTGACAGCAGTGTAGTCTTAGGTTCTATCAGTGGTGTCAGTGGTGTAACGCCTTGAAGTGGAAAGATGAGACACCTGGCATGTGTTGTAGCGCCGGTAAAGTACAACTTGAGCTCAGTTCAAACAACTGCCTGAACTACTTTACAGTCTGCTTAATGATTTACACCTAAATCTTGTACACTTCATGGATAATATCCGAAATAAAAGGAAGCGGTTTTTCACCAACTTTTAAAGTTCAACGACAAATCTATCATTTAATTGGGAGTATATTACCGGAACCTGGGCAGGATGCACAGTTTGTGCAAATTTAATTCGTCGGTGAATATGATAGAGAAGCTAATATTCGATGTTCTAAATTTCCTGATTTGAGACCAAATTTAATTAAACAATTGCAGCTTATGTTATATGAAGTGAACCCATCCATAAAAGATCTAAAAACAGCCATTGATAAAATATCGCATTCAGAGTCGTTCAAGGTCGTAATACATGCAGATAAAAAACCACAAAGAGAACACAGAGGCAGATTTAATGCACCAATGGCAAATGAAGTGGCTGTTGTATTGGTAGATCAGCATTTTAACCGAAGAGACATCATCCTGGAAAGCCGAAGTAACTTACTTCAGAGTATCAGTGAGATACATCGAGCTTATGACGCGCTGCAGTACCCGTTGATGTTTTGCTGGGGGGATGCTGGCTATTCAATCAACATACCACAATGCGATCCCACAACTAAGTTGAAAAAAACAGTATCTGCTGTAAGTTTTTATTCATACAGTCCCTAATTGTTTACACACGCTAAACAAAAGTTAAGCCGCAAAAACTATACCTAATTAATAATAATACTTCTTAACGCGAGCGAAGCCGCGGGCAAAAGCTATAAATATATACTCCTTCCAATTTAAATAAAAATCTCGTGTTACGGTTTTTGACCGATTTTCATGAAATGTTTCCTAAATTATATTTCATCCTGCTGAATGATCATGGTGTTCCTTTCCAGAAAAAAAATTACGAACTTTTTTGTGTTCTTTGTCATCAAATTTGGTACCCTATAGAAATAATTCATATGGCAAAACGAAGTTTGCCGGGCCAACTAGTATTTGAAAAATAATGAAGTATAAAAAAATTGTGAATTGATATTTGTATATTTTATCGCTTCCAGTACTCGTAATGCCATTTGAAAGTTAGTCGTTCTGCATTAGGGAAATATATTTCCTAAAACACAGATTCGTATTGTGTCTACATATAACCTGCTGTATATGTCAATTTACATTCTGTATCATTAGTATGAATATGAATTTATCGCCACTCAATGCGATTTTATCGATATACCTTTGACACTGTTATCAGCAATGTCTGAGAACAAAATTGATTTGATCGTCTGTAATTCTCAATTACAATAAATGAATATTCTGCAGTATCAATGACTTATTGACATATTTCTGACTTACAATAAAGGGATAATAATACTATCTCCTGCGGCACCTGGGGTTATAATAAGTCCGCAGTAACCCTTGCCTGTTGTAAGACGCAACTAAAAAAGAGGCTCAATCCATTGGTATCATGCGATCCGTACCGAAGTATGAATAGTACCTGAGCCTTAGCAGATATCAGCAAGGAGCCTTTGGGATAAAAGACCTGAAGAACTAATTCCTCCATATTTGTGGTACTTCAATGAACCACAAGTATGAACAAAAGAAGGACTCTTCGTGTGATTCAGCTGACTGAAAATGTGACTGGTACAAGCCAAGCTACAACACAGTAAAGGGCTGCCCACACACAGCGACTCACTCGCGCGTTAAGTTCGTGCATTAAGGCGGAACAAAAATTACATTGCCAAACAGGCAGGTGATTCCATGAAAATACCAGTGTTTGAAAAGTCGTCCTTCTGAAGAAGTTGCTGAAAAATTTCATTGAGGAGTACAACCAAATAATTTTTTGTTACAGTGTTTTTCACTGTTAATTAATCAAAAAGATAGAAAAAATATCCTTGATCGAAATAGTGCTTGAAATGGCTATTGGGGAGAAAAAACCATCCACATGTGAATTTTATAAATAATTTGAGAGAAGATTCAGATGCCTATCATAACTATTTGGGGATTTGTTCAACTCTATGAATTCTGTTATGAATTGTTTCAAAATACTGCGTACGTCTGACATCTTTCACGTGTAGTACTTCAAAAGTCCAAAAAGGATATTTTTAGTGACTGAAGACACATCTTGAACACCATCCACAAATACGTGCTTTCCTGCGCGAACCGAGTTCGGTAAAACCTTGATCATTCCAACTTTTATGCAAGCCGCGCTTTCTGGTTTGCGCGTGCTACCATCTTGTCATCCACACGCAAAAAGTAAGCACGATGTGAAGCATGGACGTGTGAACGATCCTTTGAGAGGCTTTCAGCGGTCCTAACGAAGGTTATGGTAAACTTTGATATTGCTCTCATTCATGAACTCTGGGAAAAAGACACGGGGAAATTAATTTACAACAGAACATAAGAGGAACCAAGGACATATAAAATTATCTAATAAAGATCAAATTACTGCCGTTGAGTAACTTTGACTTGACGGCGGTCAAATTGAAAATGACTGGGAAGCAAGGACCTGAGGAAATCATCATTGGATCAGCGTACTTTCCTTACTATTTTCAGTATAAGTTAGTGAGAGTCTGCCAATGCAGATCACCTGACCTGGAGGAATACTGAAACCAGGAATATGTTATGATTTATTACAATTTATTATGGCTAACACTGAACATTCTGAACGTATGCAATAATGTGTTTGACGAGGAAAGTTGTTTGGATTATCTGCATGTGAACTTTGGAATCGGAGGATCTTATACCTCGATCATATGTTTTAAAGACTTCCGGAAAACAAACTGAAAAGCCGCTAAGGCAGACATGAAAACTTGCTTAGACTGCATGAGTTTTGGAATATGAGAGGCTACATACTCAGATTTATCAGCAGACCGATTAATGGGGGCTTTTATGCGTATTTACATTGTCCCTCAGTCAGCCAAAGATCGAACAGGAATGTCCCTTGGTGGAATGAAAATCTGGGACGGATCCCATGAAGAATGCAATACGTCAGACTCTGTAAGATACTCTCGAACTTCCCCGGATCAGAAATTACAAATTTAACACGGGGGTACAGGAGAAATTCAGAACTGAAGGCCCTCAAATACAGCATTCAGAGGATTGGCTGGTGAAGACAGTAAAATAGGCCATATGAATCGTCGGGCCGGATGAAATTTATTCAATAATGCTGCTACAATAATTATGTGTGATTTTTAGAGGAAGATTGGCTATGGGATGACTACCAAAAATATAAAGAATGCTCATGCCCTTCTCCAATTTGAAACCTGGGAAAATCAGACAGCACTTGGCAATGGACTTGAGGCTGATCAGTCTCATGTCATTTGTATTGAAGATACGCCAGGCGTAGGGATTGAAACCAGATATAACGTATTAGCTCTACACCGTGGTGGGTTGAACCATAATAACATTTGCATTTATGGTCTGATGGTCGAAGATGAAACAAACGACTAAGCAGGGTGCAAAAACTTGCTTGTTTGGGTATAATAGGAGTGAAGAACCAAAGAGAAAAGAATATAAAACATGCTATGGGACCACATGTCAGAGAAATATATGCTCGACACAAACTTCCCAGTTGAAGTCATAAACTATGAAGTGGCATCCCGGGAACGTGCTCTGCAGAAATATACTTTTTAACAAACTAGTCGAAATCGAACATGAAACAGTGTATTGACACTATTGTGTCACTACAGTACACAATATAGCAATAAGCAACGAACATCGATATTTTCACAGTCCGCGGGTTTGCAATTGGGGCACTGATGTATAAGGGAGGCTTCAGCTGCAGGCAATGCAAGAAAGGGTCAGAGACGGCTCGTCATTTTTTATGCGAATGTGACACCATGGATCACAGAACAAATTATTCCATCCAAATTATGTTCAGAAGAATATGATTCACATCCAATGAGGGACCTGTGTGAACTAGTAAAGTGAGCAGGGTTATTGGAATGACTGTCATGAAAAAAAAATGAGGGAAAACAGTAATAATCTCACAAAGAAGCATGCAGTGTTTTCTGGAGACTTGAAATAAATAGCTCCCCAGGAAGCAGCAAAAAAGTTCAGTATCTTGTGATCGACACAATGCAAAGCTTCTGAAAAATTATTGTGAATTGCTGCCTTAACTTGCCCTCTAATACTATTTCAATAAACTTTTTGGTGAAGAAAATAATCTTATTCCATCGATATCGCAATCGTCTCAACAACAAAATTGAGACATTATTTTGAGTTGATTCACAAAATGGAGCAGATATTGCAGCCGTAGACAAGAGGAAATGAGAACTCTTGTTTTCTGTTCGAACTTTCGAGGCTTAATTAACTCTTCCTCAAGAACTCCCCACACAGCACTAGATATTCATGGAATATTCCCTGTATATCATGAAACGAACGTATATATTCCAAATATTCATAGAATATTCTTGGAATATATACATGCCTTTAGAATATTCATAGAATATGCTTGAATGAATATGGCAGGATTATTCCCGAAAGAATGTGCATAGAATGTCTATAAATGGATTATTCTCCTTTGAATATTCTAAGAATATTGTCGCTCGAATATACCATATGGTATATTCTTAGAATATATCCCCACGGTATATTTTGGAATATTCTATACAATGGAATTTTGAATTATCTTATAATAACGTATTCAAATAATTCAATATTATTAAAAACAAAAATATTTGAAGATCTTAATCGAATGCATAACCTAATGTATATAACCCTGATAGTGTTAACCAGTTTTTGAACTCAACGCAAAGATTCTGGATGAATTGCTCCAACAGCAACTGTTGGAAACGACAAAAAAATTTGAATGGGCCAATAAATGAACCAATTGCATCAATAAATTGGTTAATTCTCATCCTATTTGTCTTTTTGTATTTGAAATTATTTAATTACAAAGCGAAAAATCCTGGAAACAGAGAAATGGGGAAGTGAATAATTGGAGTAAACGTTTCTGATTGGTCAATTGAAGTGTAGCGCGCGACAGTCGCATAAGCTCTGTGAAAGCGCCTGTCCCTTAATACATGGTACATTTGCGTTTGCGTTAAATTCGACATTTGATTCAACATGGCGGTTGACGTGGCAGGTTCGCGTGTGTAATGCATGGTGTGTTGGTGTTATTATCAAAATATAATTCTATCACGTTCAGTGTACCATTTATAATTTGGGGTTGTCCAATTTGCAGTACAGCGAATAGCGAAGTAAGTAAAATGCAATAGTATCGATAGTAAAGTCATGGTGATTAACCTACTATACCTCATTTTAGGTTCGAGGAGAGTTGGTGTGTGGGATTTATTGGTTTGACTAAGTACATGTTTGAACTAGAGTGATTTCAGTTGTGTATGTTCAATAGAGAAAAGTAAGTGAATGACACATTTTTTTGTATCATTTGTTTTCATAATTTTTATCACTCGTTTTCAAGATAGTATCAATTTGCCCAAAAGGAAACAGAGTGGTACCTGGTACAGGCAGGTGCGCCAAGGAACTGAAAACGTAATGATTACTTTTTTACAAGACAATGCATGTTGTTCTCCAAGTCATAAAATGTTGTAAATGTTCATGAGTAACCTATGCGAAAAATATCTATTTGATTTTTATTCCAGTTTTATTGTGCCACTTTCAAATAGTGATAATGAACGTTAATGTACATTTTGTTCCAGGTATTACTATTGAAACACTGGCTGATGCATTGTTGGACAAATATAAGGAAAACTTTTCTGGTGAGCAAAGTTTGAATAACTTCAAGTAAGTGAAATTCATTGAAGAACCCATCATACCACTCATTTTAAATACTTCATTTGTGGGTTTATTTTTCTAAGTGAGAAACCTAACCTAACCTATTTCTTGATGTTATACACTTTTTCTTTTTCAATGAAATGATATATTTATTATTTTTTAATTAGTGCTGATGAATTCACAGAGTTGTTATTTTAGCATATTTTTTAGTATACATTTGTTTGAGAGTAGGAACATCCTAATTTGAATACATTTCTAATATTTGTAATATGACAGTATTCAGGAATATTTTATTCAGTGAATAAATATTTTGAATTGGATTTTTTATTTTTGATATTGGTTGAAACGTCAAATATTTCAGTGTATATTGTTTTTAAAATATATTTGTTTATGAATATTATGTGTTTTATTACTTGTGTGAATCTTGTATCAAAATGCAATATATACATGCCTAATAGCGGTTACTCGTAACATTCTTGGAATATTCCAAATATTCCTAGAATATTCATAAAATATATTTAAAGAATATTCTGTGGTGTTTCTCTATTGTATATTCCTACAATAAACTAAGAATATCCTGAATATTTTATGAATATTCCTCGGGTTCTATTCCTGGAATATTCTTAATAGAATATACCTTAGATATTCTAAGAATATTATAAGATATTCCAAGAATATTCCCAAGAAATATTCTTAAAATATATCAAAGGTTCGCCAGGAGCACTTCTAGGGAATATTCTCCAGAAGATATATATATCCATGGCATATTCATAGCATAATACAATATCCTTAAATATATATTCATGAAATATACCTGGAATATCTATTGCTATGTGGGTCTGTAGGTGAAAAATATTAATTTGTAATAAACACATTCAGACAGATGAGACTGGTACTTACGAAAAGTGAGGTTGAACATGAGAAACGGCAAAAAACGTTCGAACTATAACATGTATGATAAAAACCACTTATACATTTGTTAAAATTAGATGGATTGTTTTATATTCAAAAAACACTTAATTGAGTTATACAGGGTGTTTGGTAGCTGGGTGCAAACCTTTAAGGGGGTGATACACTAGCCCATGTAGAACATATTCATGCAAATATTTTTATTTTCTAGCGCTTTTTTGATTTTTAAAGGAACTTTTACGATTTTTAGTACAAAAACCCAAAATTGGTCAATTAAATGCTAATAACTTCGAATCTTAACAGAAAAACATTTTTTTCTTCAATTCCACAAAAATCCATATTTACGACTTTTAACTGGTTCAGGTACCCTAATTAAAAAAGTTTAAGACTTAGCTAAGTAAATGATACCTCAAACGAAAGAGCAATAACTAAGCATGTTTTTAAAGGCATCTGAACACCTGTATGTATTTTATTTATTTTTTTAATTGGCATCAAAGGTCAGATTTTTTATTTTCTTTCTTTTTTTGTGAAGTTCAAATGCTCTGTACATAATTTTTTTGGACACAATGGTGCTTCAAACTACTTTAGTACGATTGGGGACACATAAGACTACTAAAATAAATTTTAAAAACCGGACATTTCTGTTAAGATTCGAAGTTATTAGCATTTAATTGACCAATTTTGGGTTTTTGTACTAAAAATCGTAAAAGTTCCTTTAAAAATCAAAAACGCGCTAGAAAATGAAAATGTTTGTATGAATATTTCTACATGGGCTAGTGTATCACCCCCTTAAAGGTTTGCACCCAGCTACTAAACACCCTGTATAATAGAGTAGTTATAAAATAGATGAAAATTGTTCATGTAATGAAACACCATCTTTGTAGACGCATGAAGGGCATGTCACTGCCTATTGTCAAAAATAATTGAAATGAAAATGTAATAGATCTGTGATCACAGAAAGTGTCACAGGAAGAATACCTGTACCAACTAAATTTTGGAAAGGTGAAATATGAAAGACATTGGGGAATAATCCAATGAGATTTGTAGAACTTGTAGAACTTCATCTAGCGTTTCCTAATATGACTAATAACCAGTCCGTACAAAGCTTATTGTTGAATCATCTGAAAATGGAATTTTTAACAGGTGATAAACAGGTGACTGTATTGCCAAACATGCGTTAAACTAACTGACTGTTATTAGAAAACAAGTATTGCTGAGGCACCAGTCAATCTAATGATAACACTGATGATCTTCAAACAAGAGTCAACCTCTGATGAAAACACTTCAATCTAGCAGACCACTATTATTATATTCATGTAGTCATTCTTCACTGTGGTTCTGGCGTTGAATTTGGTCATTATCACGCCTTTGTCGAAGACGAAACGGACTGGTTTAAGTTTGACGATAGTCGTGTTACGAAGTGTTCTGGCGATGTATTGAATTTATTGTAGCCTCTGGAGAAACCCTACATTTTGTTTCATGAGAGAGAGAGAGGACATTGGCAGATCAAGATCTTCAGATGATGTGGTGCTGCAGGTTTTTCCGGGTTTTCCCGCAGCTGAAAAAGCAATTCCGCCACTGGAATCAATGAAGTTGCCCCGGAGCACCAATTAATTTTTATTGTTGATTTATAATTTCACAAATAAAGTAGGACTTACCTTAAACAAATGAAGTTTCCATGAGATATTCCGTTAATCATCATTTTAATGATGTTAATTTCTGACAGATTATCATATAGTGCTAGTTGTAACATGTGATTAAGACCATAACTTGGAAAAAATGGCTCGCAGTTATTTTACCTCACGTTGTGTGAATATTTTCATCAACATATATCGGAATCATCCTCACCCACACTCTCTTCCTGAGGATGATAGCAATTACTATCGAAATATTGGAAATATAGTGCGATGAGAGTACACGTCTCTCTCTTGCTGCATACCCAAAAACTATCCTATATATACAGGGTGAATGTCCAGGAACTGCATCGATAGATTGTGTGAAAACTATAATTAGCAAAAATCTGAAAATTTGACAATATACTAAAGGCAACTCTGAGGCAACTCGGCTAAAATATTTTCAAGATGGCAGCACTTTCGGTTATACCGAAAGTAGGTGTCAACTTCGCAATTTTAAATAGAACACCCTATATATTGTTACATTTTAGGAATATACAGAATTTAAATACTTTCTAAATCCAACCGTTTTAGAGATATTTAAGTTTATATGTCAGAAATGATGTTTGCAGACCCTACAATAATTATCAATTTTTCCTATGAGGAAACCTCAATCATTATGTTGTGGTCAGGTTCCTTGTAGAGTAGAACAAAATTCAATATACTTCATATAACATTTCGATAAACATTAATACAAGGTGGTCAAATAAGAAGAATATAAATGAAATTCAATAAACCGTATAAAGTGACTTTTTTCATCGTATCAAGCATTAAAAGTAAGGGTAACTTTGTATGAGGATACTTATTCCGAAAATCAGTAGTTTTTGAAGTTTCTAAATTCTATCAGTGGGTCATAACGGCACGGCGCGGCGTTACAAAACAATCAATTGATACGATAATGTCACTACTTGTTATTTGCGGTCAATAATAAATCATGTTGGGACGAATAAATTACACAAACGGAGATTATTAAAATTTGCTTATTATTTATGGAGAATGTGATAAAGTTATTTTAAGGACATTATCAAAGAAAATATTCAAATAGAATGAAGAGTTACAAAAATTATTTTAATAAATGTTCAAATTGATGAACTTGAACTTCTAGACATTTCTCGCACCTACTTAGTAATTCTTCATGGGTGGCTTTTCTATCTGACTGAGAGTTGAGTTCTTCAAATGCAATTGTGGTCCTCCGCATTGTCCTCCGCATTGGTGGTTACTGCGGCATTAAAAACATTATATTTGACCAGATGAAAAAATCGAGTACTGTCAGATCTGGGGAACGGAGTAGCCAAAGATTTGGTCCGTTGTTGGCTATCCATTGATCATAAAACATATTTTGCAGCTGATTATCGACTAAATGGCCATCATGTAGAGGCGCCCCATTGTGTTGGTATAATACATTTTTATGATCAGCCATGGACAAATTTTCTAGATAGATGTTACGATAACGCTCACCTAGAAATTATAAAACGTGTTTTATAACTAGAAGAATTCAAAATTGTCTTTTGAATTAGCTCCATAAAATTTTAAGGTCACGACGCTATCATTCCTTATGGCACAATAAACATTAAAACGTCAGGAAAATTCAGTGCTCTAAATGGATGTACATTTGTGTCGAATAATGATAATTTCAAATGATCTAAAGGAACCAATTTTTTCAGGCCTGTGTCAAAACTCCCTACACTGTAGATTAATGGACGGACACCTATCAGAAAAGAACTACTCCCCTGGCTAATAACACGAAGGGCGTTTGATTATATCCGACCGGTGTTAGTGAAGGACTCTTAACTGCAGTTATTCCTGCATATGCTGTTGGCGATACAACTGCCGCAATAGATTTTGATTTTTCGAAACACACTTGCAGACCGGTTTCGGGCTGTTTGGCCACTCATCAGTGCAAGGTAGTGTTTATCATCAACATAAAGTCGATGATTTCCGATTATTGAGAATCGAATTCCCTCAGAGTATCATTCCTCGAACTAGATTGAAGCGGACAACAAACAACAGATTTGTCATCGCCCCATCTGCCTGTGAACGAGGTAACCAACCTCATAAAAAAACCATTTTCTTTAATGCGAAGTAAAATGAATTCACAGAATTCTACTCTTCGTGAAAAGTCAGTCTATTTAAGATGGGAACTTTTGAAAAAACATATGGATGAAACTTGTAGTGTCGTAAAATTCTTAGTAGTATTCCTGATTCTAATGCAACCCGTCTGGTAGATATTCTTGGGTATGCCGCAAAATATCCCAAAATTGCAATTTCAATATTTTCATTCTTAATTACTGGTTCATTTTTTTCTGCACTATTGCTCGTAAGGATCCAAAATTCTGGAAATTTTGTATAATTTTCCTGACAATATTTGATGATGGTTTCTTTTTCCGGAAATCCGGTCACAAATGTAGGTGTCACATATCTATGAAATAATTTCATCACGTTCTCCATAAATAATGAATGAATTTAAATAATCTCCGTTTGTGTAATTTATTCGTCCCTGCATGATTTATTATTGACAATTTGCAAATGACAAGTAGTGACAGAATTTAGAAACCGCATGGTAAGTATTCTGTCGATAGAAAAATATAAAATTGCATATATTTCAAAAACTACTAATTTTCGGAATAGGTATCCTCATACAAAGTTACCCTTATTTTCAAAGCTTAATACGATTAAATCATAAACTAGTGGGTTTTCATTTGAAAAAAGGCACTTTAGACGGTTTATTGAATTTAATTTACATATATTCTTTTTTTTGACCACCCTGTAATAATAACTATCGAAATTTCTAATGAAGTCCTTTGAATTTGATTCTACTCTACAAGGAACTCGACCAAAACATAATGATTACGGCTTCCTTATAGGAAAAACAGAAAATTATTTTAGGGTCTGCAAACATCATTTTTGACATAAAAACTAAATATGTCAAAATCGGTTAGACTTAGATACAGAACATTATGCACAAAAATATTTAAATTTCGATGTAGGATACAAAAATGTAATAATATACAGGGTATTCCAATATAACCGGAAGTGCTGCCATTTTGAAAATTTTTTAGCCGAGTTGGCCCCATCGACATCATATATTGTCAGATTTTCGGATTCTTTCTAATTATAGTTTTTCCACAATCGGTCGAGGAATTTCCTGGAGATTCACCCTATATAAGCAACAGTACATGTTTGTTTTATTATATTATTTGCGACCTTTAAATTCCATCGAACATTGACATTAATAACATCATCCGACTACCAAATTTCGAATTTCAAATGAATACCAATAAGATTTCCTCATTTTTGATAGAATAATAATACACTCTTGAAGGCAACAGGAGTTTCGAGTAGATTAGTAAATGTAATAAATTTTATGGAAGACTGAAACGCTTTTTTTTTAAATAGAAAAAGCATGATCATCTGAGGTAAGTGAGTAAGTTGATTGGAATTGCATGTTTTAAGTAGATCATCACCTCTATAAATTAACCAAGAGACACCTAGGTTTCTTATAATATCATCGAATAGGAAATATTTTCACGATGTTTATCATGTTTTTTGGGAAACATCTTTTTGGCTTTCTACTTCTCTATTATTCAACAAAAAATGGGGCAGCGTCCAAAGAAGGAAAGAAACAGGCCCAGGTTCAGATGAGCTGAACACTTATAGGTGAAAAAACTACCAAGCACCCACTGCCATCTGGCCAGAGTTTTCATCTCATGACTGGACGGAGAGCAGCCGATTCCGGATTAGTTTGTCGAGGGGCGGACCGTTCTTATCCCCAAAAGCGGAAATTTGTCGATTCCTAAGAATTATAGACCGATAACATACTTCAATTCGTGTTGTAAGTTACTTACAAGCATCTTATACCTGCCCTGGATCAATTACCATAAGGCATTTGATACAATATCGCATGAGCTCATCTTGCATTTGCATAGTGAGATGCAAGTGATACCACTCTGGCGAACTCACTTCACCATAACATCTGGTCAAGCCAGATTCCAAACAGGGTGGGTCACTTTCAGAATGGGTGCATTTTAGGGCGATTCCCTCAGTCCCCTTCTCTTCTGCATCTCACTATTGCCATTATCCGTTGCGCTCAGAAATACTCGAGGGTACAACGGTGGCACCCCCGGAAACCGGAGGCACTAGGTCACCCATTTGTTTTTAATGGATGATTTTAAACTTTATGCCTCTGGAGAGAAGGATCTCCATCAGTCCTTGAGGGTGGTGGAAGAGTACACGCATGCTATCGGTATGAAATTCGGGATAGACAAATGTGCAATGGTCCATCTCAAAAGAGGACGATGCGGGGACTACGGAGAGGATGTGCAGCTCGTAGATGGAAGCATCCTACACCATCTGGATGCCGGAGAGACGTATACTTTCCTCGGGGTGGAACAACTTCACTCACAAGAGGTAACAGCAGTAAAGAACTCTCTCCGCGACAAGTATCAGCACTAACTTCGACAGATCTGGTCATCGGAACTGTCGGGGAAGAACAAAGTTGCTGCAACAAATATGCTTGCCGTTCCAATCTTGCTCTACTCGTTTGGAGTAGTGAAGTGAACTCGGGAGGAGCTGTATCAACTCGACGACCCGAAAAATGATGTATCTCTATTCAGTTTGCATCCCAAATCATCCGTTCCACGGTTGTACTTCCCCCGACAACAGGAAGGCCGTGGACTTTTGAGTTTGGAGTATCTACTTGACAGAATGGTACTGGATTTAGCCTGTGTAAGTATTTCAGATCCCCTTCTCTGCATGATTCGTGACCATGCAGATATAAAATCCGCAGAGATCACCTTACTTCTACGGAAACACAAGGATAAGCCAATGCATGGGGTCTTCTTCAATAATATTGAAGACCTTGGCTTATCAAAGCGCCTGACTTTCGCTTTCCTCAGGTCGAGTGGGCTGAAGTCGGAAACTAAGGGGTTCATCATGGCCTGCCAGGATAGAGTCTGCAACACCTTAGTCTACTGCAGTCGCGTGAAGGGTATAGAGGTTCCTGACACAAGGCGCAGGACACGCTGCGATGCGTCCGAGACCCTAATGCACTTGCTATTAGCATGTCCAGCATATGCGGTCTCGGCCTATGTTCATCAACATAACGCGGCCCTAAGAGTGCTATATTACAATCTACGGCACTCTTACGGTATTGACGAGACATCGGTGTTGCCCTACGCTCCGGGGGATATTGATTCCGTTGTGGGGAATGAGAAGTGCCGAATTTATTGGAACCATTCGTTTTCCACCTTCAGGATCATACAAGCTAATAAGCTTGATGTAGTCCTTCTGGACCACCAGAGCAAGACGATATTTGTCGTGGAGTTTTCATCTCCTGGCGAGACGAATACCGTTCGAAAAGAGGAGGAAAAACGGATAAAATATCGAGATTTTCTCTTCGAACCCCGCAGACCACTTTGTCAAGATTGTTGTTCTGATTATTGGAGTCCTTGGTGGAATGATGCCTTCTCTGCTTTTGAATCTTAGAATTATACCGGGCTTGCCGCACTGAGGCAGAAATCTTAGCCGCACAGATGCAGAAGGCTGTCATTCTTGGCTCACTGCGCTTGCTCAGGGCACATGATTCTCGGACCCAATGATCACTTACCCCACGGTGTGGGAAGTGGTCATTGATTGATAACGCTGGTGCGCCCTCCCGAATGTATCGGGGCTTCGTGGGAGAGAATCAGAATCATTTATTTCATTCATAGGCCCTATTGGGCATAGAACATGTCAATTATAAAGTTACATTACAAACAACTTAACAAATAAAAAAGTTCAAAAATAATTAACACATATATACAGTGGTCAGAGTATTATTTTATATCGAGAAATTCATTTAAATCATAAAATAGATTTATGTGTAAGAATTTTTCCATGGCGCTTCGGAATCTGAAGAATGTAGTCTCATTCCTGATGTTCTCTGGCAGCTTATTGTATACTTTTATGCCTATCGAATTAGGTCCCCGTGACACCAGATCAAAACTGTCAGCTCTGGGATAGATCAGGTTTTTAGACCTAGTCTGATATGGGTGTACATCATAGTATTTTGAAAGTGCGTTTCTTATTCTGTAGATATCTGTTTAAAAATCTGTTTTTCCGTTAACCAGCTGTCGCACCCCTACGAACGACAACCCTCAGAAGTCGAAACTTGTGCGAGCTAAGGATTAACGAGGTCTTACCTTTTAACGTGTGATTCCTAACACGGGCATACTATTTCCAATAGATAGAGACAGGCTAATGGGAGGACATTCAATTCTGCGAATAGGGATTTGCACGAGGTTTTTTTAGGCTTTTCCATTATACTTCTTATCGCTCTTTTCTGGGATAGGAATAGACCATGTGCTGCCGGCATTGCTCCCCACAGTAATATGCCGTAGACCAAGGCTGACTGAATTTCGGCAAAATAGAAATTTCTCAAGCAATTCGTATCAACAGTGTTTCGGATACAACGAATTTAATATATTTTTGTGTTTATTTTCTTTATCATACTAGTTACATGTTCATGCCAGTGAAGCATATCTCCTAAAGTCGTTCCTAAAAATTTCACATGCATTTTTTGGTTGATGTAAATATTGTGTAGTTTTACTGAAACGTGCTTATCGATAACCCGTTGCCTGGTATGGAAGATCACAAATTCGGTTTTTTCCAAATTGAGAAACAGTCGGTTGGCGGAGAACCACTTCCATAGTTTCCCTAGTAATGTGGTGCAGTCATCTTCAATGGCTTCGATGCGTTCTCGGTCCACTATAAAGGCTGAATCATCAGCATACATAGTTATATTGTAGTCTGGTATATATTCCACTAGATCAGCAGTTTATAGTGAAAACAGTATTGGGGCTAGTACGCTACCTTGTGGAATACCTACTTCCATCCTTACATGTCCTGAGCGATACCTACTTATTGACCCATCTGTTTCATTTTGAGATATTTGAACGAATTGACTTCTACCTGACAGGTATGAGGTAAACCATTTTGCCGCTGTACCCCTAATTCCTACCAGCCAGAGTTTTTTAAGTAAAGCCTCATGAGGAACGCAGTCAAAGGCCTTACTTAGATCACAGAAAAGCCCTATTGGTGTTCGACCGTTATCAATTCCGTTGAGAATTTTGTTATGGAAATCAAGTGTCGCCGTTTGAGTGGATTTTCCTTTTCTAAATCCGTGTTGTTGTTCAGGCAGTAGATTATATTTGTTAATGAATGAAGTGATTCTGTCGAGCATGCAGTATTCGAAGATCTTAGCGAAGGGAGAAATCCCTGAAAGTGGCCTATAGTTTTTGAAACTCCATTTTTCTTTCTTTTTATGTATCGGTGTAATTTTTGATGACTTCAGGCTGACTTCAGGACTTGAGGTATTAGTTTAATCACTTTTTTTTACTCAAGTATTGTTTTTTACATTCTTCTACTAGACGTGAATATTGTTTTTTCTTGATCTTATAACTTTCACGAAGTTCATTATGTTGTTTTTGTAGGATATATAGATCTTTCAACTTTTTGCTAGAAATCTTGAGATCGTCTGTCCCAGCTGGTTCTTCTGTGGCCATTTTTATGCTTTCTGTAAGTAAAGGGGTAACACTGGTCAAATATAATTTTATATCTTTTGAAAAAGAGGTTGAACATCTTGTCGGGTTCATTCGTTTCATATATCTCACTCCAGGTCTCGAATTTCAACATTTCTGAAAACTTCTGTTTGTTTTTGTAGTTGAAGTATCGACTATATGTCTGTGATGTTTTAATAGTTTTATTTAATTCATTTGTATTAACCATTACCATTATCGATTTGTTATCCGACAGAGATGTATCCGTTAGGGTTATCTTTACTTTAACATTCCCAAAAATGTTGTCAATTCTGGTACTACTGTGATCAGTTACTCTGGTATTTTCGAAAACCAATTCATCAAGTCCAAATTGAGACATAATATTTATGATTTCTCTTGCTTCTAGGGAAGGAGTATTGAAGTTTATATTAAAATCGCCGCTAACCCAAATACTTGCGTCTACTGAAAAGCAGGTGTTGAGAGTTGCTTCCAGTCTAGAGACGAATAATTGAAAGTTTCGGGTGGGAGCTCTGTATATGTTCATAATGACATGCTTCTCTCCATTTGAGGTCCATTTCAGGCAGCATGCCTCAAAATCTTGTTCAGAACTGTATTCTCTGTCCTCTGACCAGCGCAAACTACGGTTAGAAAAAAAAATAATAATATAACTTTATTCACTTAACAGACAGCTGTACAGAATACAAAATATAAATACTTCTTGAAGCAATTATTGAATGAATAAAACAGTAAAAACGATAAGTACCCAAGTACTTGTTTCGTTATGGCAATAAAACATAAATGAAATCAATTTTAAATAGATTTATATAAATTATAATGATATTTCAATGAAGTAATATAATAAAATAACAGGTAGGTATATAAACATTAAAATGAAATTTCAATACAGTAGTATGATAAAAAAGCAATGAGTAAGGAGAATTTTATCTGCGAAAAAGTATTAAACTCAGTCGTTAAGCCCAGGTAAGTATTTGAAGTCCTGGTTCAGCATTTGTACAAAATATTTCCCACGTTCTAGTATACATCCCTCAGTTTATTTTGAACAAATGCTTATTATTGAAATTGATTTCTTTAGAGCGTTCGGGTAGGTGAATACATTTCGATTTCGTTTATTATGTTTGTGTTCTGACTTAGCTGGTTCTGAGTTACAGAAATGAAATCTGACATTTACACACAGGAAATATAGCTGTCCAATATCAAAAAAATTTGAATCTTTATACAGGCTATCGGAAGAAAATCTGAGGGGTTTATTGAGAATTATCCGAATGAATCTTTTTTGGATTATTTCCAAAGGATTCAAATATATCCTAGATGCGTTTCCCCAAACCGTAATATTTCTTGTATAAAATTTGTTTTTCGGATGAATGTGCATTTAGTTTAAATGGAGAGGTGAATCGGCAAAATTGTCGATATTGAAACGATACATTTATACCGTCAAGTTTATAACCAACGACCTCATGGAGAGGTGAATCGCCAAAATTGTCGATAATGGAGTGATATGAATTATCATTTATACCGTCAAGTTCGTATCCAACGGCCTCAAAAACTAAATGTTTGGGCAGGAATTTTAGGTGACCACATCATAGGACCTTTTTTATCGATGATAATTTGACTAGTGATGAATATTTGTATATGTTGGAGAATAGAATAATATGGTGCATCAATAGGAAATTGAGAAGGATATAAAATTATTCGCAAACGAAATAGTTTCTCAGCAGGATGGTGCACCTCCTCATTATGCAGCTCTAGTGTGGCAATTTTTGGATTATCATTTTGCTGGTCGCTGATTTGGCAGAACAGGCCCTACAGAATAGCCATCAAGGTCTCCGGATCTCACCCCTGTAGATTTCTTTCTATGTGGTCATTTGAAGTCTCAAGTATATGAGATAGAATGAACAACATTGAAATATTTGAGAGGGAATATCATGAGGCTTTGCAGAGAAATAACTCCCGAGATTCTCAATCATGTGAGGGCGTTAGTATCATTGTATGGAAGTTGATGGAAATGTTTTTGATATTTTCTATAAAAAAAAAATTTCTTCTCATTGTCCAGTCTTCAGATTTTCATTCAAGTATTAATAAAAAATCTCTTTTTTTGATTTATTGTTGTATCGTCACCACCTCCCTGTATAGTGTGTTTGTCTGATTAAGTAGAGTTTTTGTTTTCATTTTTTTTGTTTATATTCTTATCGCGAGACGACTGTGGTTTTCTGTCTGCCGCGAGAGGAAGAACATATAGACAAAAGGTTCGATTCCGGAGAAAGAACCGAAAGTGCTCGAGAAAACTGCAGTTGTACTGGAAAAGTGCAGTTTATTATCTCTCTCTCTCTCTCTCTCTCTCTATTCACCGATTCCTCAAGTGCCGTTGTGACCAAAATCAAGGTAAGGAAATCACAGACACGTTAAATTCTCTCTCTTTGATATCATTATTATTGTTAGTTAATTCTCAATCATTAGCACCACTGAACAGAACGAACTACTCGGTAATTTTCAAAGACCTATTAAAACAGTCCACTAAGTTACCCAATATATAACATGGTCCTTCGAGCCGGATATTGTGAATTCTTGAAAATTTTCGTTTGTTCGTTTTGTTCAGACTCTTTAGTTCTCAGACAAATACATTTAATTTTCTCCTGTTGGCAAAAAACCCAAGAAGTCAACGTTCTGTTGAATACCTCTCTATCGTTTTGTTTTTTAATTTCACATCCGATCTTTACTTGTTTTTTTTTTGAAAAATATTTAATACTTGGAGTTTTTGCTAGAGGTGAGATATTGATTCTCAATATACGAGGTGTGATCGAATAATTTTGTTCGGTACGATTATTTATCAAGCTATTTTGAAGCTTGTTATTTAGCAATTCAGTGGTAGTTCAAGATGACGGCTAACGCGAATAAAATAAAACAATGTCGGGCTCTTCAACAAATTTGTATAGACCGTATGAGCGATATTGCTGAAATAGCAGAAGCTGCCAAAACGTCTGTGGATCTTCATTCTCTATTTAAATCAATGTGTTCGCACTTAGAAAATATTTATCAAGACTTTGAAAAGCATAATGCAGTTCTTTTGCCACTCCTCATTTCAGTGGATGAATATGACAATGAGGAATTTAAAGTTCTATCCAGAGGATTTTACAAGCATTATTATGCAGCAAAATCTACCTTTTCTCAATTATTCAATACAGTCGATGTTGTAAACAACCCAGGTCCACCCGAAATGAGTCATGTGAGATTGCCAAAAATCGAACTTGTTAAATTTGATGGCAATTTCAAGCAATGGAAAACCTTTATTGACATGTTCAACAGTTTAGTCCATGATAACTCCTCTTTGAAAAACATAGATAAATTTAATTACCTAATCTCATCTCTGTCGGGGTCTCCGTTAGCACTTGTGAAGTGTAACCCTATCTCGGATGCAAACTATATTGTTGCATACAATTCTTTGATAAAACGTTACGAAAACAAAAGACTCCTTGCGAATGCTCACTATCTCGAGTTAGAAAATGCTCCTCGAATCCCTGATAATAATATTTCCTCTCAAAATCTCAGAAAACTCGTAGACACGTTCACAGAAAATATTGCAGCTCTGAAAAATTTAGGGTTTCCTACAGACCAATGGAGCTTTTTGCTTTTTAATATGCTTGTACGGCGGTTAGATTCAAATACAGTTGGTCGATTCGAAATTGAAATTGGTTCTGATGACATACCGACATTTGATGACCTTCGAGATTTCGTGCTAAAACAATCTAGTGCCTTAGATAGAACTTTCGATTGCACACAAAAGAAAATTCCTAAACCCGATATTAAAGCCAGAACACATTTGCAAAACTCATCTTCCAATTTTACCCCCAGAAGATCGTTTCACGCCCAGGTTAAACAAGTGATCTGTTCAGTTTGTGATGGCAATCATCATATTTACAAATGTCCACAATTCATCTCTCTGAATGTTAAGGATCGCTTTAATATGGTGAAAACGAAAGGATGGTGCTTCAACTGTCTCGGTTCAAGACATGTGATAAAAGATTGCACTTCAAAATCACACTGTCTTAATTGTGGGCAGACACATCATACTTTGTTACACTTTGGCATCACCGCTCCTCCCATAAATCAACTTCATCAAGATCAAAGCTCATCTCTGCCTCCTGTAGGAGATAATCTACCACAAAATCAAGCTTCTTCTGCTTTCACGAACATCAAACCCTCAACTCATTCTCAATGTCAACCGTCGAACATGAATACTACCATACTCTTATCAACAGCTCTTATTGAAGTTCTTGATGCCCGCGGTGACTATCAGCAAATTCGTGCCCTCCTCGATTCAGGTTCACAAATCAACATTATAAGCCAAAGTTGCTGCAATCGTCTTGGATTATATAATCAAAACCACAATATTTCCCTCTCCATCCAAGGTATAAACGACATGAATTCCTCAGCTTCTAAAGCAGTCTCCCTGCAGATTCGCCCGTGCACTAGCCCTAAACCTCTTATCAAGTTGAATGCGATCGTAATGCCCAAGGTTTGTAATAAAATGCCTAGTCATGACCTCAATGTTACGTCTTGGTCTCATTTGTCGAACCTCAAGCTTGCTGACCCTCATTTCAACATCTCCAATGAAATCGATCTTCTCCTAGGAGCCGAAATATTTTCTTTGATCCTAAATAGTGGTCGCCGGCCTGGGAAACATAACGAACCCAACGCATTTCATACCATTTTTGGTTGGATTCTCATGGGATCAATTCCCAACCCTTCTAGTTCGGAATTACTCACATCTTTACATTGCTCTTGTAATCCTAATCTCGACTCTACACTCAAACGTTTTTGGGAACTGGAGGAAGTCCCAAGAATATGTAAGTCCTCTCCTGAAGATTCTGTTTGCGAAGATATATTCTCTAAAACTGTGTCCCGAACAGCCTCAGGCAGATATATAGTCTCACTTCCCTTTCGAGCCAATGCACCTATATTCTCTAATTCTCTAGAACTCGCTCTCCGACGATTTCATCTTCTCGAACTCAAATTGAATAGAAATCCTTCATTAAAAGAACAGTATTCCGAATTTATGCGGGATTACCTCTCTCAACACCATATGTCACCTATAACAGAAACATACAATAACGCTGATGAATATTTCATCCCACATCATTGTGTTTTGCGACCAGAAAGCGCTACCACCAAACTGAGAGTGGTATTCGATGCTTCTGCGAAAACCACAAGTGGGGTATCACTCAATGATACTTTATTAATAGGACCCAAGCTTCAGAGTGACTTGGTTACTCTCCTATTGAATTTCAGAATAAATCCTATCGCTCTCATGGTAGACATTCGTCAAATGTATCGTCAAATTCTCCTTTCCATACAGCATAGGAAGTATCAAAAAATTCTATGGAGATTCTCTCCAAACGAGCCAGTTCAGAAATACGTTCTAAATACTGTCACTTATGGAGTGAGCTCGGCCCCTTTTCTTGCGATAAGAACCCTTCTGCAGCTTGCTCAGGATGAAGGTGAAGAATTCCCCTTGGCAGTCAAAGCCATAAAAACCTCCTCCTATGTAGATGACATCGTGACAAGTTGCCAGTCGGTTCAAGAAGCTCAAAGTCTCAAATCTCAACTCATTTCGTTGCTCAGAAGAGGAGGATTCGAACTTCACAAATGGAAAAGTAATCACACTTCTTTACTTGCCCAAGAAGTTTCGGATAACTCTACCTCGCTTGATCTTAATAATGATTCAACTGTAAAGGTTCTAGGTTTACAGTGGA
The DNA here is from genome assembly GCF_025532065.1 of Leptinotarsa decemlineata. NCBI lineage: Eukaryota > Metazoa > Arthropoda > Insecta > Coleoptera > Chrysomelidae > Leptinotarsa > Leptinotarsa decemlineata. The sequence continues at coordinate 22,765,100 of NW_027412668.1, read as the reverse complement.
ATGCTTCCGCTGATCATTTTTCTTTCACTATATGTTCCAAGTCAGTACCTTGCTCCAAGCGAAATATACTTTCCGAAATTGCCAGGATATTCGACCCCTTGGGATTTCTTAGTCCTCTTACTCTTTTTGCAAAAAGGCTCATTCAACATTTGTGGACCTTAGGAATAGGCTGGGACGAAAATCCTCCTTCGGAAGTGACATGCATTTGGAATCGGATAGAGGATGAGCTTCCAATTCTCTCAAACATTAGCGTTCCTCGCTTTCTATTCCATACCTCTTCTTTTTCCTGTACCCTGCATGGCTTTGCTGATGCCAGTGAACATGGTTATGCGGCCGTTATATACTGTCGATATGAAACTATGGATGACATACGCGTTAGCCTGATATGCGCAAAATCCAAAGTATCTCCTCTTAAAACCCTCTCTATCCCAAAACTCGAACTCTCTGCGGCTTGTCTACTAGCTGATCTCCTCTTTTTCGTAATAAAGATTTTTGACAAACAAATTCCCATAAGCAATATTTTTGCCTGGTCAGACTCATCAACAACCTTGTCATGGATACGTTCGTCTCCTCATAAATGGAAAACTTTCGTGAGTAATCGCGTAAGTCGAATTCAAGACAAGCTCTCCCCTGAAGTTTGGCATTACGTTCCATCAAAAGACAACCCTGCTGATTGTGCATCTCGAGGCCTTTTTCCATCCCAGCTAATAGATCATTTCCAATGGTGGGCGGGGCCTTCTTGGCTTCGCCAACCTTCGACTTTTTGGCCCTCCATGGTTAGCTCCGCTGAGTTAGATGCAGAATATCTCCTGGAAGAAAAAAGAACTGTTTTGTCCACCCAAAGAGAAAGTAATTTTCTTGATATCCTGTTAGAAAAGTATTCCTCCTTCACCAAAATTCAAAGGATTGTCGCTTATGTAAAGCGTTTCCTTCATAATTGTCAGCTTCCTCCTTCCGAACGAAAGTTGTCTTACCTCACGTTCGAAGATCTCCATCATGCTTCACTCTCCCTAGTTAAACATATCCAATCTCACGTGTTCCACTCTGAAATCTCCTCCTTACTCAGTGGAAAAGTTTTAGAGAAATCACTCCGCAAGTTGAATCTCTTTCTTGACACAAATGGTCTCTTGAGAGTAGGTGGTCGTCTCACACACTCCAAACTCACTTATGACAAACGACACCCGTTATTATTACCCAGCAAACATCGGTTAACCGACTTAATCATCGAAAGTGTACACTGCCAATATTTCCACCCTGGTTTCCAAACTCTGTATTTTCTCTTACTCCAGAAATACTGGATATTATCTGCGAAACGCACCATCCGTAAGAAACTTTCAAAGTGCCTTACATGCTGGAAACAAAATCCCATTCCATCCCGAGCTCCAATGGGAAACCTCCCTCCATTACGCGTGTCACAGATAAAACCATTCTCTTGCATTGGCATCGATTTCGGCGGACCCTATTCCATAACTCTCGGTCGACATCGTGGTGCGAAAACCCACAATGCCTATATTTGCCTCTTCGTGTGTTTTGCGACTAAGGCACTCCATTTAGAGTTGGCGACAGATTTGACATCCGAGACGTTTTTGGCAGCTCTGCGGCGCTTGATTGCTCGACGTGGTAGGGTTACAAAGATATTTAGTGATAACGGGACTAATTTTATTGGAGCCTCTCGAATCCTCAAAGGTTTTCATATTGCTGCTCAACAAGAGCTAATCGAGTGGAGTTTTATCCCCCCTTCTAGTCCTCACTTCGGTGGATTGTGGGAGGCTGGTATCAAGTCAGTTAAAAATCACATCTCTAGAGTCCTTGGAAAACAGCTTCTTACCTACGAAGAATTCAACACTTTATTGGTCCAAGTAGAATCAGTTTTGAATTCTAGGCCGCTCTGTCCGATCAGCTCTGACCCTAATGATCTGTCCGTTCTCACTCCAGGTCATTTTTTAACTCTGGAACCGCTGAATGCTTCCCCCGATGAAGAGCTTGGCAAAGTCACGTTAAATAGACTATCACGGTGGCAGTTGATTCAACATTTACATAAAGATTTCTGGTCGCGATGGAGCAAAGAGTATCTCCATACCTTGTTCCAGCGAGGCAAGTGGACTGATCCCACTGTTAACATTGAACTGGGTACGATGGTTTTAATTAAGCACGACTCAATGCCTCCCTCACGTTGGCAACTTGGCCGTGTGGTTGAAGTTTATCCGGGCACAGACGGAATAATACGCGTTGCCTCAGTAAAAACTCCTACTGGATTGCTCAAACGGTCAGTGGTAAAGCTTTGCCCTTTACCACTCGAAAATAATCAATAAAATGCCTCGGCATTTTAGGTGGGCGGTATGTATCGTCACCACCTCCCTGTATAGTGTGTTTGTCTGATTAAGTAGAGTTTTTGTTTTCATTTTTTTTGTTTATATTCTTATCGCGAGACGACTGTGGTTTTCTGTCTGCCGCGAGAGGAAGAACATATAGACAAAAGGTTCGATTCCGGAGAAAGAACCGAAAGTGCTCGAGAAAACTGCAGTTGTACTGGAAAAGTGCAGTTTATTATCTCTCTCTCTCTCTCTCTCTATTCACCGATTCCTCAAGTGCCGTTGTGACCAAAATCAAGGTAAGGAAATCACAGACACGTTAAATTCTCTCTCTTTGATATCATTATTATTGTTAGTTAATTCTCAATCATTAGCACCACTGAACAGAACGAACTACTCGGTAATTTTCAAAGACCTATTAAAACAGTCCACTAAGTTACCCAATATATAACAATTGTTTCCATATTTGTCTCTAGAACGGATATTTCAAAATATGGCCTCCTATATAAGTGTTGACCTTTTTTTCCTGCAAATCATTGTTTCAAAAGTAATTCAGGGTGGCTCGTTTTTAACTTAAATAATTTGTAGCTCCCAAACCATAAGCTTCAGACCATATGTTTTATACTTTGTGGAAATCTGCTCATCATGGAGCATCTGATAATGTGAAATAATATAGGGTGATCCTTAAAAAAAATTGGTGACATGCTCTAGGGGTTGCGATAGGGGAGGTAACATCAAATATGAATATGTCAAAATGTGTCCCCCTGTATACTATTGGTGACGTGTTCTTATATTTTTCCTGAAAATCATTATACCAAAAGTTATTCAGAGTGGCTCGTTTTAAATGACATGCACTGTATAATGTTTTTTCAGGTGAGTTGATTACAGTTTGATGGAATGGTGCAGCTCCGGATTTATTGCAACTGAAGGTGATAAGTTTAGTTTTTCCGAATTGACACTTAAGAGTTTTTGGCAAAACCTGTCATTAATGAGAATACATTTTTTTTCCACCATGTTTTTTAATTCGATTCAAGTATCCGCCTCATAGAATATTGTAGTATCATTGGCGTATCCAATTACTCTTCCTGCACTGTTCAGTTCAATTATATCGTTGACATGAAGGCTGAAAAGAACAGGAACAAGAACATCACCTTGAAGTACACCACATCTAATATATTGCAGTTCATTCAGGTCATAACCTATTTTTACTACTTGTTTTCTTTTTTCTAAATAACCACTCAGAATATTGAGACATTTTCTACGAATTCCTTTTCTTTCTAATGTTTGTACTAATATTGTGTGGTCCAAGGCCTTGCTTAGGTCAATAAAGAGATATACACAAGGCTTTCCATTTTCTGGGTCTTTATGAATTTCATTTGATAACTCCAAAAGAGCCACTTCTGTAGAAGATGAATTAAATGATATTTGTTATTATTAATTGATATTCGTTATTATTAATTGATATTTGTTAGCTTTGTTGATTCTCCCGTCTATAGGCTTTCGAAATGGATTAGCGAAATATTGACACACGGTTTCGAAAAGGATGAATTCTATGTGACAGATTCTTTCGAATTTAATAATTTAATCAGAAATAAAATTATACCTGAGAATTATATTTCAATTTCTCTTGTCGTGGTATCTCTTTTTACTAACATTCCTATAGATCTATTGAATAGATCTTTTCATGGAAGTTTTTGAATTCTGTATAGATTCCAATTATTTTTGTTATTTTTTTTTCTGATTGATTTGGGCGTTATTTGATGGAGATCCATAATAATTTCATAAACTACACCTCGAATAAAGTTTGTGGAGATCAAATCGTGAGGTGTAGTTAATGGCATTATTTTTGTTACAATGGATCTTTTTACAAACACATTTTTGGGTTGGGAATGGGTAATTATATGTCACCCATTTGTGCAGACTTGGTCATGGCAGAATTACAAAATATATGCATGAAAAAGTTGTCATTTTCATTGCCTTTTTTCAAAAGATATTTTGACGATATTGTTACTTCCATTCCAAAAAATAAACAAACTGAAATATTAGACAATTTTCATAGTTTTCATCCAAAACTAAAATTCACTCTAGAAATGGAAGAAAACAATTCATTATCATTTTTAGATACTAAAATAATCAAAGATGCAAACCGAATTCTGAAGGAAGGCTGGAATCATTAACCAACTTTTTCCGAGAGATTTTAAAATTATTTTTCGAGACATAATTTTCAGAGTGAAATCAACATTATGAGGAATTTGAAAACAAGAGCAATTGCTATTTCCTATTATGAATTCCATAACAAAAATCTGCAATTGATTGAGAATTGCCTAAGAGGTTTCTCCTCGCGAATTACAGGGGTAAAACCCATATATCACAAAATTCCATTTGTAGAAAATGTATCTGATAAACTTGGAATGCTACTCAGTACCGAAAAAATTAAAGTGGTCTTTTCAAATAAAAATACAGTGGAACAAAACACCACAAGAAATACAATCCAATATAGTGTACAAATTGAACTGTGGAAGCTGTCACAAATGACATTGTGGTCAAACCGGACGGTACCTTAAACACGTGTTTCAGAATAAATGAGAGACTATAAGAAACTGAATATGTAAAACCCCACAACTCTCGTTGGACATGAAAAAGAATATGGACACATTTTTGATTTTGATCATCCAACTATTCTAGATGTTCAACCATATTTATCCAAAAGACTTTTGAGGGAAATGATACATATCCTCAGATGCGATAGTGTTAACACTAGAAGAGATGTCGATGGGTGTAATACTGCATATTTCAATTTAATACGTAAAATACCTGAATAATTATTTTGATTCTTTTTTTCTCTGTCATTGATTAAAAAACAGACATCACCTTATCAGAATCACAGATAAAGCCATTCGTTTATTTCATGTCGGTTTGTGTTGGTGTTGTCTCGGAAATTTTGGTTGTTTGCAATATGTTTTTTTTAAATATGTACCTCATATGTCTGATGGTTTTTAAAATAGTAATAATATCAACACGAAAAAATTACTTTTCGGTGAGTATTTCTTGTGAAATTGAAACGATAATAATCGCATAAGTTTTATGGAAGGTATGTTTATGAAAATTTATTGTTACAGAGTCCTGAAGAGGAATTTAATTAAATTCAAAACGTCGGCAAGCAAACAATTGTTTTTTAACCAATCAACCTTTTTTCAGAAAAATTATTAGATCACTGAACTAGTTAACTTTGTTAATGAAGTTTACTGATCTTATTTTTATGAGTTTTTCCAGAATTTTCGATAAATGGTGGATCAGAGATAACAGTGAAAACTTCTTGTAGAGATGTAGTGCATACAAAGAAATTCATTTCAGATACAAACTGAAAGAAAAAAAAAAACCGCTTCGAAACAAATTATTTTTACATGAACGTTGAATTTCACGGAAGGAAACAATCTTTTTGAAATAACTACATTCATATGAGTATTGAATTACACGAGAATAACTTTTTCCAATTCAGTTTGTATTGGAAACATTCGTTATGGGAGTGAAACAGGTATCATTCATTTGAATGTTGATATTATATGAATGACACTTTTTTCATCACCTCATCAGCACTGTTTTGGAAAACATTATAAGACGAAACACTCATATTTTCATAAAATTACGATTTTCTCACTGGAAATTCTAGCCATAGAATTTATTCGAATGGATAAGGGAATATTTTAGTAGATATCAGTTTTATGGGGAAAATATTTTTGGCTTGCCACTTTTCCATCATTCAACAAAATTTTCTCGTATCTTCGTATTTTGATGGATGAAGAAAACCACGGTTATAGGCTCATATCGATGCAAGAACGATGTCTGATTTTTATTCAAAAAGGAACATTTTCAGCAGAGATTAGTTTTTGTGAAGAGAAGCTTTTTGACTTTCTACTTTCTAGGAAGGAAGGAAGGAAGGAAGGAAGGAAGAAAGAAAATAATTAGAATGGAACGGAAACCTCTGGAGTGGAATAAATCCAAAACGATACTCTTCTCAACGCGCGTTTCACCAACAAAATTAACGTCTTCAGGAGACGCTAATCCAGATTTTTTTTTTTCAAATGAATACTGGAAGAAGAAGTCCTTTTGCAACAACTACTCCAACATGAACATTGGATTACACGAAAGGAAATAATACTTTTGAAACAATTACTTCCATATGAACATTGAATTACACGAAAATTATTTTTTCCCATTCAGTATTTACTACAAAAATTCGGCATGTAATTGAAATGATCAGTCAATCAATTCATTCATTTCAGATACAAATTAATATCTAAACTATGTATTACCATATCCTCAATAATAATTACAGTAAATTAAAAAAACCAAATAAATAACAATAAATGAGTGGTGGCGTTCAGTTCTTGGGAAAGGCCTACGCAAAGCTTGGGTGGCGTATTTTCCCAGATCTGAATACAAACATGAATGTAAGCGAGAAAAAAACTATGCATTCTTTTCAGTAAGAAATGAAAATTTACAATTGAAAGAAATTAATAGAAAGCCATGATCAACCCGCAGGACAATCAGGCGAAAGGGAGACAGGTCTAAGTGAGATAAAAAAATTTTCAGGCATGATTCAGTGAGTTGCGTTAAGTCAAAGTTGTGAACACCGAAGGATCTAGTTGTTTTTTGCGTTCATTAATATTTTTTATATTTCTTAGTTCAATGGGAATTTGGTTGACAAGTTTCGGTCCGAAGTAACTAACTAAGAAACCTTTGGCTATATACTTTTTTACAAAAAGGAACACTAATTGTTCTCTCGGATCTGGGTCGGGTGTCGTGTATATGTGTCAGATATGTGAGAGGCGAGTTCAACGTCCATAGTACACAGTGATAGGTGTATAATTTTCTGATACTGAATAAACTAGCCTCTCTGTATAAGCTATCAGTTGGGTTTTTTCTATCTTTCTTCAGTACTATTTTAAGCAATGTGTTTTTTATCACTTGAATATTATGTAAGTGTGTTTTATTCAACCCACCTCAAATAATAATGCAGTACCTTATAAATGATTCAGCTAATGCATCGTATGTCATTAGTAATGAATGTTCATTTACTATGTTTCTGAGTTGGTAGAATCAAAAAATGAGTTTTCTAAGTCTTTTCACGAGAAAATCTACGTGTTTGTCCCAGCGTACATGCTGGTCAAGCATCACAACCAGATATTTCATTGTATCCGTTTTCTTTATACGTGGACAAGAACAAATTATAGGAGTTTGGCTATTGGCTGTATGTAAGAAAATGTTTTCCTCTAGTGGTTGGTCTCTTATTGTTGACGAGAAGGTTAAGAAATTTGTTTTGTTGATATTTAGAAACAGATCCTTATCTTCAAAGGTACACGATATCTGTTGAAAAAATATGGTGACTTTTGATTTTTCTCAAAAAATGTTAATTTATTCATCAATTTCTATTTGCTCTTCTTCAAAGTAGTCTCCCTCAGATATAATACACATATGCCAGTGTTTTCCAATCCTTCTCGAAGCAGTTCTAATTTGCACTTCTTTTTGGTATGTCCTTGAGCTCCTTCAGCGATTCAGTTTTCATATCCTCATCCTAATTGGTATAGATTCAATTGAAAGGGGATACTTTTAGGAGAGATAAATTTTTGGGAAAGGAAGTTTTTGTCCATCTACTTCTTCATCTTGATACAAAAAAGAAAGAAAGCAATCCTATTAAAGTATTTGTTTTGAAAGTATTTTTCTTTCGTGTAATTCAATGTTTATATGAAAATAGTAGTTTCGAAAGGGCTTTCTCTTCCAGTTTCTTTCTGAAAGTTACCTCTATGCATGTTCTACACATCTTTATATAGACTTAATTTTCTGAAATTGATTGCTTTCTTTTTTTCTTTGGAAGATTCCCACATTTTTTGTATCAAGATGGAAAAGTAGAAGACAAAAAACTTTCTTTTCCAAAAAAGGGTTTAGATCCTTCTGGTCGGTTGCTAAAACTGTTAATCAAAACTTCACAAAATCCACAATTCCACCACTAACACAAGCGGATGGTTCAATTGCAACAACAACAACAATAGAAAAAGCGAATCTACAAGCTGAACAATTTGCGTCCCACTCCACAGTCGATTTCCTGGGAAAGGCACTACCCACCATTTCCACACTAGAATCCATAATGCCGAAAATCACTTTTCGACAACGTCTAGCCAGGCGAACTTTGAAACAGCTCAATATCAACAAGGCGTCTGGTCCGGATGAAATGCCCGTCATCGTATCTAAAAAGTGCGCAAATGAACTCGCACCAGTACTATTCAACCTGTCTCACGAGGAAGAGGTTTTCCTTCTCAGAAGATTACTTGCGTTCAGCATATTCCCAAAAAGGGCAAGAAAAATCATTCAAATAACTGAAGACCAGTCGCTTTGCTATCAGTGATATTAAAAATCTTGGTGAAAGCCGTAAACCACCATATGCTCAGATATTTGGAACGATCATCAATATGACTTTCGGAAACAAAGATCAACAGGCGATCTTCTATCGCATGTCACCCATATTTGGAATAACGCAATCAAGATACATGGAGAGTCAAGAGCTTTTGCGCTTGACATTTCTGAGGCCTTTGACCGTGTGTGACATGAGGGTTTGCTGACGAAACTTCGATGTTATGGCTTGTCAGATCATTTTTGTGTATATCTCTCCAGCTTCCTGAAAGAACGCTCCCTGCAAGTGGCCATCGATGGATATCTATCGAATACTTTCATCATCAACCCGATGTTCACCAGGGATCCATATTGTCTCAAACTTGTATATTAATGACTTATTGGAAAAAATGGAGAATCCAATATACAGGGTGTAACTGAATAAGTATAAAACATTCAAGGAGGTGATTCCTCATCGAAAAAAAGATAGGATCTTTTATATAAAGAAACTTTATTGGAGCATCCCTTGTTAAGATACAGCCCCTTAAAGGGGGTACATAAAATTTGTATAACAATTTTTTGTAAAAGCACTGAAAAAGTTACAATATTGGAATTGACCTGACGTTATGTACTACCAAAAAGAAACAACCAGTAATTTATTTGGTTTACCCCATGGTTGTAAGGGGTGGAAAACGTAACCTCTAAAATTTATTTCCAATGTAACTTTTTGTCTTATTATTTGTTTACCATTTGAAAATTTATTTCCGATAGCCTGTTTCATTCTTAACAAAAAATGTCTCTTGGGTTTTTTGCCCAAAATAAACCAGTTCGCAGCAAAAAATTATTTTACGAACAACTAAAGAGATACATCGTCATAAATGCGAACTGGATTTATTGTTATTTTGTAGTTAGTACCTGCATTAAACGATTAATGGGTAATAAACAAAACTAATTTATTGATAACAAAACACACAACATGTAGAAATCATAGTAACTGTTCAATATTTATAACTTCAGACATTACGCATGCGTCTAGACGTTGGCGCATTGAGCCACGTATTCGCTCAAATATTCCTGGAGTCTTTCTGATTACCCTGCACGCATCGATGATGCGGTTTCTTAAGTCCTCTACATCGCGAACAGGAGTACGATAAACCAAATGCTGTAAATGGCCGCAAATAGAGAAATCGAGAGGATTAAGATCCGGGGATCGAGCATGCCAGTTTTGTGGTCCTCCTCTACCTATCCACTGATTTGCATATGTTTCAGTTGAATGCTGACGTGCTACTTGACTAAAATGGGCGGGAGCCCCATCATGCATAAAAAACATATCCGTTCTGACGCCCAAAGGAACTTCCTCCAGCAGTACTGGATGCATTTCTCTTAAAAATTGAACGTATGCCTCACCATTTAATCGAGGAGGTAGAAAATGAGGCCCAATTAAATCATCCCCAATAACTTCGAGCCACACGTTAAGAGAAAACTGTTCTTGATGGTTAGTTTCGACAATAGCGTGAGGGTTTTCATCAGTCCATATGTGGTAGTTATGAAACTTAATAATCTTTGGGAAAGAAAGTTTTGGCTTTCTACTACTCCATCTGATACAAAAAAAGGGATGAGAGAATCTTCCAAAGAAAGGAAGGAAGTAATCAATTTGAAACTCTATACATGAATGTGTAGATCATGCAAACAAGTAACTTTCAGTCACAAACTGAAAGAAAGTCCTCCTGAAACAGCTACTTTCATATAAACATTGAATTACACGAAAGAAAATAATTCTTTCGAAACAAATACTTCTATATGAACACTGAAGTATACAGAAGATACTTTTCTTCTGTATAATACTTTTCTTCTGTATACTTTTCTTCTGTATAATTCAGTGTTCATATAGAAGTATTTGTTTCGAAAGAATTATTTTCTTTCGTGTAATTCAATGTTTATATGAAAGTAGCTGTTTCAGGAGGACTTTCTTTCAGTTTGTGTCTGAAAGTTACTTCTTTGCATGATCTTCACATTCATGTATAGAGTTTCAAACTGATTACTTCCTTCCTTTCTTTGGAAGATTCTCTCATCCCTTTTTTTTGTATCAGATGGAGTAGTAGAAAGCCAAAACTTTCTTTCCCAAAAAATTAATCACTCTTAAAAATATAACCCCTTCAATTTTAATAATCTTGTCTTGAGAAAAACTACATTCGTCTTCAGAAAGTCACAATTTCTTTTAATCATTTCCCGCATTCAATTGCAAAATTCAAGACGATTCGTAAAGTTTCGCGATAACAGTGAAAGTACTCGTTGCAGATGGTAAGGGTATAAGAGTTGTTCCTTTAAAATTCGAAATACAGTCATATGATCAACATTTAGCTGGAAAGCAATCTTTCTAGTACTGGTAGTAGGTTGTTCTTCAATCAAATTAAGTACTGATTCCTCAAGCTGTGGTGTTCGTACTTCTCGATGGCGACCACAATCCTGCGTTCTTTTGTCGAATGAAACATATTCTCGTAATCGTTGATGAAGTCGAGCAAATATTCTATGTGAAGGATGCTGCCGTTGAGGATACATATCAGCATATCTTCTAGAAGCTTCTAACCCATTCCCCTGCGACAGACCGTAAACGTAATGTATATCAGCCATTTTCTCATTTGTGTATGCCATTTTAATAACAAGTGAATTATTAAAGTAACAAATTGAGAACAGAACAACAACACACAATAAGTATTAATTCAATTTCGAAAATTCACAATCCATGCCATTTTAATGTCGCTATCGCTAATAGCGACCTACTAGATATATTATAATTTTCGCATTTATGACGATGTATCTGTGTAGTTGTTCGTAAAATAATTTTTTGCTGCGAACTGGTTTATTTTGGCCAAAAAAACTCGGGAGACATTTTTTGTTTAGAATGAAACAGGCTATCGGAAATGAATTTTTAAATGGTAAACAAATAATAAGACAAAAAGTTACATTGGAAATAAATTTTAGGGGTTGCGTTTTCCACCCCTTACAACCATGGGGTAAACAAAATAAATTTCTGGCTGAGCTTTTTTTTGGTAGTACAAAACGTCAGGTTAATTTGAATATTGTAACTTTTTTAGTGCTAGTGAAAAATATTGTTATACAAATTTTATGTACCCCCTTCAAAGGGCTGTATCTTAACAAGGGATGCTCCAATGAAATTTCTTTATTTGAAAGATCCTATCATTTTTTTCGATGAGGAATCACCTGCTTGAATGTTTTACACTTATTCAGTTACACCCTGTATTGCTCTGGCGACAGCACACTTGTTTCGTCATTCAATTTGGATTTCAGAACATCGGCTGCAGGAGGTTGCATATCTCAATGAGGATCTAGATGTGATTTCAAATGAGGATCTAGAGGTGATTTCGAATGGGAAATGTTCTTCCTGGCGAAAATCAAGTAGTTTTCATAAAAGAGCTCTAAAACAACGCATTTTAAACTTATCATTTCAACCTTTTTCTTTAAAAAAAATATTTAAATACTTAAAAAAGAGGAATGAAATAATGTATTCAACATTTAAAGGGATTCGTTTCTATTTCACCATTCGGCAACATCGGTTATAGCTAATAAAGGACAATGAATCTGTTACCTGTATGAAACAAACAGAGATGAAATAATATTTCAGAGGCGTGCTATTCTGTTTACTTATGTTCAGAGTTCCGAGACATTCTGTGACATATGATATTTTGTGCACCTAACCTATCGTCCTCTATATAAATAAATAACAAAACAACTGTTATTTATGTGGCTTGTGGAGGTGGTATTGAACTGTACTTTATATTTTGCTCAATTGTTGATTCATGAAGATAATTTTCCTTTTTCAAAGTAGATTATCTAGGTACGTATACATTATTTCAACTTGATATAGGCGCTGTTGCCAATATGTGAAATAGAAACAAATCCCTTTAAAAATCAAAACCCAACATTTGAAACATCAACTTGAATACTTTTCGAAGTGAATTTGTAAAACTCATGAATTGAACTCAACTTTATTTTGTTCAAACTTGCATTTGCTGTAATAACCCAAATTGAGGAACATTCCCCATTGGGTAGAAACTAACCAGGTTGAATTCAACGAAACAAAAACCCAGGCATTGGTTTTCTTCAAAAAAAGTCTCCGAACCGGATATAATTGTCAAAACAGATGAACCGGATATAATTGTCAGAAGAGTTTGTTGGGGGTTAAAATATATTTTGGCACAATCATGTCGCTGGAATTGTAAAGGTTGTTTCTCAAAAGCTTGGAACACTGTTCCGAACCAAAAAACTGTACATACCTCGGCAACTTTTGATGCTTTATAAAGCTCAGATCAGACCATATTTGGGGTTTCGTTCTTATGTATGGAGCTTTCCCCTAAGCATACCCTGAAGCTGCTGGGTTCCATCCAAAAAAAAAGATATTCGTCTGATTGGAGACGCGAACATCACTTGCAGCCATGACGATCTGAAATATCGAAGAAAGGTTAGGGATTTGTCTCTCTTCTATAGATACTTTCACGGGAGGTGTTCAAGTGACTTGGCACATTTGATTCCACCAAGAGCGGTACATATTAGAAATACGCCACGGACTGTGATTGATCATCGTTCTGAGGTTCAACTCAGTACACCTTGAACTTCGTTGTTCAAGAATTATTTCATTTGGAGAACTGCGTTTATGTCGCTCGAGTGGAATGAACTTCATGAGAACGTTTTTCCAAATGGATTTATTCTCCAGCGATTCAGATCCAATGTGAATCGCTACATTCGCACAGGCACTTTAAGAATTTTCCTGTAGTGCTTGTATTTTGTACATGGAATCTGTTTCAAAATCTATTTTTCCGTTAATCAGCTGTCGCCCAAATACGAACGACAACTCTCAAAAGTTGAGAAACTTGTGCGAGCTAAGGACTAACGAGGTCTTACCTTTCAACGTGTGATTCCTAACACGGAATGGGCTCTTCCATTGGGACGATTGGACTTTGGTTTCGATGTCACGAGCATATATCCATGATTCACCAGTTATGACCCTTGAAGCAAATCTGCGACAATTCCTAGGCTTCGGTTTTTTGATCATATTTCAGCAATTCTGGAACGAACTTTGCTACCAAAATTTTCAAAAAAATTGCATGGCATGAGCCAATCGATATGCCGATATTATCAGAAATTTCTTTCATAGTGATTCAATGATTCTCCATAACAATTTTCTTCACTTTCTCAACATGTTCATCGGTTATTGATGTGCTGGGGCGTCCAGGACAGGCGTCGTCATTCACATCTTTTCGACCTTTTGTGAAAAGCTTGGGAACATTTTTTAACCAAGAGTACAATCACAGTATGCCACTGTCAACATTTCAAAATTTGATGCAAATTCTTCGATCCATTTTTTTCGATAGCAGAAAACTGCCGAACACGCAAATCACTTCTAACATTTATGCCTCATACCAACAAACTAAACAGCTGAAACTATGAACATATGTTCGAGACGAGTGTGCCAACATAAGAAAATTAAAATAATCGCTAATCGAATGTACGTAGCCCGCGATACTTGAACATCCGCCATATTTCTTTAACAGACCTCGTACTTCGAAGTTTCGGGACAAGACACTTGACTGATATCCTTCGTTTATTCATCTAATTGAAACTATACAGTGTGTCAGCAAAGTATAGAATAAATTTGATATTTCCAAAACCAGAATTTGTTTTACCTGAAACATTATACAGAGTGATCCATTTTAATGTGATGACGTCATCGGTAATTTTTTTAAATGCAACATCCTGTATTCAGTGTCAGTTTTAGATATTACGTAACGAGCTGATTCCGAAAAGATATAATACTTGGGGGTCTAACGGACATAATTTGAAAGATGTGCGCTTAGAAAATACATTTTTTCTACACCCGTACTCTAACAATACACTTATATGACCATAATCCGTTTCATAATGATATCCATTATGATACAGATTTTTTATAACGATACAGATTATCAACCAATAGAAACCCATAATTTTTCAATCAAGAATCCTGTTCCTTTGTTTGTCCTAGATTCTAACCTAAGTAACTAATTGCTTTATTTGTCAAAATCAGTTTTCATATTACCTACGTATATTATCAAAATGTCTGAAAACAGCGATATAGAAGGAATACCATCGACTCCAATATTTTTAAAAGATCAGATTAATTACAGTTGTTATATTCAATATAAATATAATTAGAATCTTTATAGTTTTCATATATCCATGATAATACCATTAAGTTTGTTTTTTTAAAAAAATATGAGTTAATTACTGTAAATGTGTTCAATACAAATATAATATTTATAGTTTTTCATTATTTATCGGGTTTAGAAAAAATAGCGTATGCAACTCTCATGTAATGGTTATTAATACACTGGCATATACCATACAAAACTCGCCTTCGGCTCGTTTCGTATCCCGGTTAATGCTCGTGTCTTAATAACCATCATTACATGATCGTTGCATAATATACTATTATTGATATCTAATAAAAGTGGAAATTAATTATTTTATATATATTTTTTGATGATTAATTTAACAATGGGAAAGTAATCCAGTAATTATTTTAAATGTTCGAACTGTAGTCCTTGCTGTATTTGACACTAACCTAAACTTTGAATAAATTCTTGTTGAACCTTGTTTATATGGTTTCCTGAGAAATACTGTTTATTTCTGTTCGAATTATCTCTTTTAGTTCTTGAATATTTGCTCGTTTCGTTATATAAACAATATTCTTTAGATGGCCCCACATAAACTAATCCAACGGATCTAAGTCTGGCGACCTCGCTGGCCATTCAATATGTTCACGTCTCTCAATCCATCGGTTCGTAAACATTCGGTCAAGATACCTTGGAAAATCTGCAGCATAATGTGGAGGCGCACCATCCTGTTGAAACCATAAACTTCCATCAAAACTTCCAGGATCAATTCTACTGGGGAATAAATTAATTAAAGTATGTTGTATGTTGACCCGTTTACAGTACCGTCGAAAAAGTAGGGTCGATGCCAGCCCATATATTTACCTTTTGCGGGTATTGTGTATGATGCTCACGCTTCCAGTGGGGGTTTTCTTTGGCCCAGTACCTACAATTCTGACGGTTGACCCCACAATTTAATGTAAAAGTGGCTTCATCAGAAAAAAATATATTTTTTACGAGAAGACGGGCTCAGTGACAGTTATCCATAATGGCTTTACAAAATTATATTCTGCTATCTGGATCATCATCGTTTAATTCCGGTAAAAGTTCGATTTTAAAAGGATGCCATTTTTCCAATTTTAATACTTTGTGTACATTTTTTTTACTGACATCCAAATCACGACTAACCTTACAAACAGAAGTGTGAACATCTTCTTCAAAAGCAAGTAGAACATCTATTTTTGTATTATCATTCACAGAAAGACGACCTGATTTGCGTGCATTTTCGACTGTACCAGTTTCTCGAAATTTCTTTTCAATATTACTTACTGATGACTGCGTTATGCGTCTTTCTGGATATTTTTAACTTAATGAGTTACACACTTCCATCTGGGTTCGCGATCTGTCTCCATAGCCAATCATCATAAGTATTTCAATTCTTTGCTTTACACTTAAATTCATTACTACTTCGAATTAATTCGAAGCAATACTACAGAAAATTCACGAAGTAATACAACAACTACTGTCCTATTTGACAGTTACTGAACGTCAATCGAAATAATGACATCTCACTATAACAAAAAACTAGCCGCCTAGTTTTTTGAAATTAATAAGAAATACTTGTTAGCACGGTTACTGTCAACTACAGCAAGGACTACAGTTCGAATATTTTAAAATAAAGTCATGTATTTATTACTGGATTACTTTCCCATTGTTGAATTAATCATTAGAAAAAATTTAAAATAATGAATTAATTTCTACTTTTACTAGATATCAATAAAATTTATTTTCTAAGCGCACATCTTTCAAATTCTGTCCGTTAGACTCTAAGTATCATACCTTTTCGGAATCAACTCGTTACGGATTATCTATAAGTGACACCAAATACAGGGTGTTGCATTTAAAAAAATTACCGATAACGTCATCACCTTAATATGTATCACCCTGTATAATGAAATTTTGTTGTAAAATGTAGAATATTAAAATTGAAAATCGATGTGTTTCAGGTTTTTGTAAAACGACCTTTGGTTTTGGAAATATCGAATTTATTCCATACTTTGCGGCACACTGTATAATCATAACTATATTGAATGAAGACAAATTTGTTTCAATGGGCTGTCAAAAGTGTCGATATAAATGTATACTTACTGTTGAATATAATGCGAGAGTGAGAACAAAAGAGTATTGACGGTGGCGACTTGTGGTAAACAAAGCAATAAATTACGGATATACCAAATTTTGAATCGAGAAACTTCGAACTGAAAAACATTGGAATTAGAATATTGTATATGTTCTTTGACCTCATTATTTATTTGTTTACGTGTTCTATGGCAAAAGTTTTATTGATGCGCAAATTATTAAATGTATATTTTCGAAACAGCATCCTAATCTCTTGTGGAGTGTTTTTCATTTTGAATTTACGTTTTGATAACTATTTATATTTGATTTGTTTACTTTTGCCAATAAAAATACTGTCGCGACACTTTATTCAGGGTCGTAATGGTTAATTTATCATGATGTGAATTTCATCTGTTAGGACTTCCATTGTCAAATATGATTCTACTTTGATTCAAAATCCATGAAAAAACAAATAAAATTAGAATGAATAGCTATACTATCAATTATATAATTATAATATAATAATGATAATGTGATAATGATAAGTGACGTGGAGTAAATTTCACACTTCGGTAAATGACAATCAGGAGGTAAATGGCATAATCAGGAGGTACCCTTTTTTTTCCAAATACACACTTAGAATTTGTCATATTACTAAAAATACTACGTCCCGTCTTGAGAACCTAACATTTTTGAATTTTCAAAATTTTTCAGTATTCTGAATCTCGTGAGGTATTTGCTTGTATACCTATTCTTGGTGCCAGGTAATTGACACTCCGTTGTCCAATCGTTTTGTCACATCGAGGTAAAAATATAGAGTAATTCTTTCCTGTATTATGAGCATGTTCATAAACTTGTAATATAATTTTTTCCAGGAAATAAAGTAAATAAGGAAACAAATTCAACATTCAAATCATCTTCTAGAAGAAAATCATCTTCTGTTTCCTTTCTTTCTAGTTGCTACCACGCCACTAGTAAGTGCGTGGTAGCAACAATATATATATATATATATATATATATATATATATATATATATATATATATATATATATATATATATATATATATATATATATATATATTTTCTTTAAACCATAAAAATTTAATGTGTGACACTTTTCTACATAATGAAAAGGACTTTTTTTGTGTTTCTCAGTGAAATTTTCGACTTTTTACTATAACCTCAAGTTAGTAAGTACTTTTTATCTATTGTTTTACAATCTTGCCTCAATGTTATCAATTTATTGTAGATGTCTTGATAAAGGGAATAAACATTCTCGAAAGCTCGGCCATATAACAAAGAGTATTCTTTAAACAACAGCCCAGCAATTTTGACTGCATCCCCAACATTATTCCGTATTTCTCCTTAACTAGTCAGTCAAGACTACCCATCGCTTTATATATATATATATATATATATATATATATATATATATATATATATATATATATATATATATATATATATATATATATACACACATAACATCACAGACAGTGATGTTATGGAAAGAGGATATCGAAAAGTGAGTTAAAATGGTTGGTACAATTCTGTTTGCAGTTGCCCTTGGCACAATGTCTTCGAGGTGATGTTTTTCCGTTAACCATCTATCGCACCCCTACGAACGACAATGAAGAAGTCGAAACTTGTCAGAGCTAAGGACTAACGAGGTCTTACTTTTCAACGTGTGATTCCTAACACATGTTGAGCGATAGCAAGTGAACATCGAGCATTCAGCCTGGGGCTAGAACCATCGACACACATCGATTGACGATTGACTGAGTGAACAAAGCGCCCACGTCGAAATGCCCAGCTACCGACCGGTAGCCTGTTGTCTTTAAACCCGAAATTTTGACTTTTCAACTCAAAAGTATGAGATCATGGTCAAAATTTCTAGTTTAAAGTCGTAATTTTGAAATTACGATATTAAGCTCAAAATTTCGACTTCAATCTCGCAATTCTGAGTTGAAAAGTCGATTTTCAATTCGTAATTTCAAAATTACGAGATTATGGTCGAAATTTCTAGTTTAAAGCAGAAATTTTGAAATTATGATATTAAGTTCAAAAGCTATGATATAAGCTCCAAAGGAATAGATTATTTCACAGGATGTGTCATAGGAATTCGACCCAAAAACGCTCGATTTTTGAAGTGCACCCACACACTCTTAAGATGTTTCGAAACTAATTAGTGATTTCTTATTTCCTCATATACGTCACTTGCAGGCTTACTACATCATCATATGGTAACTTCGTTACATTTGTAACCGTAAAAGATATGAAGACGAATAAATAGAAAAAAAGTAATTATTGTGGGGAACAGCACAGTGGTCAAAGAAAGTTTAAAGAGACTATCGCCCTTCTAGTTTTATAACTGTGAAAACAAAAATGCTGTTGTTGGTTTTTTACGAATAGAATTTTTATTTCAGAAAATATAAAAAAAAAGTTTCATTATATTCAAAATGTATTACAACGATGTAACAATAAATATTCGATTTAGCGTTTCGTGGCAACCTATCGACCATCAGCACTTACTTTTTCAAATAC
The DNA here is from genome assembly GCF_025532065.1 of Leptinotarsa decemlineata. NCBI lineage: Eukaryota > Metazoa > Arthropoda > Insecta > Coleoptera > Chrysomelidae > Leptinotarsa > Leptinotarsa decemlineata. The sequence goes on along the minus strand of NW_027412668.1, from coordinate 22,745,589 downwards.
AGACCTTTCCTAACAAATATTGATAAAGCGATTAAATCACAACAAAACTGAAAAATTATAAACAGGAATGTTTAGACAGCCTCAGAAACAAAAATCGTTTTTCACACGATACAACATGAGATCCATGCACGCAACGGCACCTTCATAACTTTTATGGCCTTCTGTTCTTGACTGCATATTGCGATGTAGCACTGTTGATTCTGATTATTTCAGTGACTTCCGATAGGGAAGCCCTCTTTCGTGTTCAAATACAAGGGTGGTGTCCACTATATTATTATGATCAATTTCCAGGGCTCGCAAGTCGTTTTCCAACGCATGCCCAGTTAAAACAGTATCTGCTCCTATGAAGTGCAGTAAGTCACTTTGCACTTCGTGTACTGTTTTTGGGATATTGCTTTCCATATCTTGGGCCTTTATGCCAGAAAAGCGAGTATTGTAGTCCACAATCTCATTATACGGCTTTACATATGACTCATAAACTATGCCTCCATCCATACGGACATCTCAGTGTGAGACACATTTCACAATCCAACGCATACCCTCCATCAGCGGCGGCTCGTCAGAGGAGGCAAGGGAGGCTTAGCCTCCCCATAAAATTTGAGGCTATTCATCGTAATAAGTTGAAAGATATTGACAAATAATTATGATTATTTTTTTAAAAATGCTTGGTTATCATTACTTTACCTTTGATTTTCAATATAAATGCATAATATGCCCGAAAAAATACTATCATTCACTACGTAGTACGTACCACACTGTATCCTGCATCAACAAAACTCAAACGCACCGCTTATGAAGGAATAACGAATAAACAGTCAACTCGAAATAATAAATGTCATACGTTGCAAGGGAGCCAAGCCTCCGACCGCTTCAAAATACACAGGCTCCACGAAACCGATTCAACCAGCGACATACGTCCCGATTTGTAATTTCAGTTGCAGAAATTATAGCGTTAGAGGAGGCTAGCCTCCAGTTGGTCTCCGTTAGTGTACGATTGCGTTTGTTTTTTATTTAATTATTCGGCGGGATGCCGTGACGGACCGGGACTGAAAACTATTTCGGTAAGTCGTTTTAGTGTTTCTTGATAATATTTGTTATTTGTGTATAAAACAGGCAGTATTGTATTATAGCAGTGCTTTTTGGTAATATTTTTAATGTGTTTTTAAAGTGTTTTCTTTCAATTTCAAGGTGTTTTCAGGTTTTCACTTTTTGGTAACTTTATTTATTCATTTATTATGGATAAGTTGAACGAAATTAAAAAATCTGACGATATAGTTAATTGGTTCCTGACAAATAATTTTAAGTCTTTATCTTATAATAATAAATTTTACATTATTAAAACTCTGGGAAGGCCTCAACCAAATTTGATTTCAATTAAAACATCAGATAATCGACAAAATCGACGATATAATATTAGTTGGTACGATAAATGCGATTGGTTAACCGGCTCCATTAAACGAGAAAAACTTTTTTGTTGGCCCTGTTTCTTATTTTCCGTACAAACAGAATACCAAACGTGGTCTAAAATAGGATACTCCGATTTAAAAATGTACCTCGTTCTACAGAAAAACATTTTAAATCTAAGGAGCATATATTTTCGTCTTGTAAATTGAATTTGTTTAGCAAATAAAATATAGCAACAGCTTCAGACACAGCTCAAACATACTTTTTTCTTTTAATAATCAGGTTAGGGAAAATCGGTCGAATTTAAAAAGACTTGTCGATATTACCATTTATTTGGGTTCCCAAGAATTAGCTTTTCGTGGACACGATGAAACCGAAGATTCGATTAATCGCGGCAATTACAAGCAACTTTTGATGTTATGGGGCAAATAGGATTCACAATTTGGCACTTTTTTAAACGGTAGCGTTTTTTCAGGCACCTCAAAAACCATCCAAAATGAGCTTATAGACAGTGTGGCATATATTATTAAGGAAAATATAAGCAAGGAGATTGAAAGTGTTTTGTTTAATTTTTTAATTCGTACGTGTGACACCTATAATTTCAGGCAAAAGTTAATTGCGCCTTTTACCCCAATGGTGGTAACACTCCTCCTGCGTAATGTAGGCGTTTGCAGTTGTGAAAAATATTTGCTGGCACCTGCAGCATGTCCTCGTAAAAAATATTCCTTTAGGCATTGATATTCAATCGTCCGTTATGAACGCCGTAAGACTGTTTTCTTGTTGAACCACTTAACGATTTGATTGGATACCCTAAGCCTGTTAATGAAGTGGGAGAGATCACATAGCCACAGTATACTTATATATACTGTGACATAGCTGAGAAGTAATATTTCAAATGTTTTCTCCGAAACCCTCAATGCGAAGAAGTGGGGCGAAGGCTGCAAGGTCGCCGAGAATGTCCTTTGTCCCGATACTATAACAAGTTATGTTAAAACTTGTGAAACGTATTCCGTATGTCTTGGATATATACGGATACTATATGGATGCGAAACAATCGACATCCTCAGAAGGTTGTAACTTCTCAATTCTCGTATTGGACTCATTGTTTGTACTCTCAGAAAAACTATCTGGTTCACTTCTTCTACTCCACTGTCGCTGAAATGGAAAAAAATGAAAATTTTATTGGTCACTTTCATCGGTATTGTTTGACGTAATGGCATGAAATTACAGGATGGTCACATGACCAGTGATGATCAGATTGAGAAAGAAAGGGGAGAAAAAAATTACAGCCTCTCATGATCTTTTTATTTCGACCAACATGACTCTTTTCAAAAGAACGACTTCATATGACAAATGAGACAACAACCCTCCTTTGCTATTTTCTTAAAACTCATCATAACCAATATACTGAGCACAATCAATAAAATAATGTTGAACGGTCTATTGGAGGGCAAAAGCCAATCGCATAATAAGGTTAGATAAGGAATATTCCAAATTGTCAATAATTATCAGTTATCACTAGGTAGCTAGGATTGATCTTTGTTTCAGAAAAAAAATAGCGGATTAATTTTTCTGTAGGTGGATTATTAGATTTGATCGAATTTAATTAATTTGTGGTGATTATAGTTACCAAGCTCTTAGACCAGTCAATTGCGAAAACTTTTCGTCCAATAGATAGCGTTTCGCCAACCAAGTTAGCATCATCAGGAGATGATAGACAGTCTCAGTTTGTAAATTTTTTACCTACATTTCGAATATAAATAAAATGAATTTTCATTGTACACACCACCCTCCAAATTTCAGTAAGTATATATATAAAGTGGATAATCTTAGCGACTGGAGAAATGTACGGTAAAATAGATTAACAGGGTCTCTCAGTCAAAAAATCAAAAATCAAACTCTGCTTCACTTAGCCAAGCTTTCGCTTCTAATGGGAAACTTCTTCAGGGCCTATAATTTAATGAGTTGTGAATATTTTCGCCATTGAATAACATTACGAATCATACTTACAGTAAAAATGAGCGAAAAACAATAAATAAAACATATATAAATATAAAATAAACAGTTATTGATTGATACAATTTTCATTATTATTTTGTTTTTGATGTAGTTCCACTTAGTTATTGTATATACTTCCAACCATTTCAAGTAAAGGCGTTTGGAAATATTTTTTTCTGTATATAAAACTTTGATATTGGAGTAATTTGGTTTATGTCCTGTTTCAATAGGGTGTTGTGCTGATGCACATGATTTCTCATTGAGCTTTATATAACTTTTATGTGAAGTTATCATTAAGAATTCTAGATGTTGTTCCAATATAATTCAAGTTACAATTGTTACAAAAACATAATAATAATGAAAATTGTATCAATCAATAACTCTTTCTTTAGAGTCAAAAATTATGAAATCATCATACCCATTGAAAAAATGACATTTATGTGAAGGTATGACATTTGTCAAACCCACAAAAAATCCTATACATGTATAACTTTCTCGTCAATTTATATGTTCAATTCATTATTTTTCGCTCATTTTTACTGTAAGTATGATTTGTAATGTTATTCAATGGCGAAAATATTCACAACTCATTGAATTATAGGCCCTGAAGAAGCTTCCCATTAGAAGGGAAAGCTTGGCTGACTAAAGCAGAGTTTGATTTTTGATTTTTTGACTGAAAGACCAATTAATGGACATAACACTCCAAAAAGGGGAGGCGAACCGCGGACACGTGTTTCTGGCTATTGGCCTCATCAGCGCGGTGCAGCCAAGTGTAAAGATGGGCAACACTTGTTTGCCGAAAGCAGGAAACAACACATATGCACGGAGTCAACAACAGGAGCCAACCGCACATTTGTGGTTCCAGTGAGAAGACCTAGAATTCCCAGGCTACATGTAACATGACCACGTAGGCAGCTACAGCTACCTGCGTGACACCCGGGTCCAGGATATAAATATAGACAAAGAAGATTTTATCGAGTGTGTATGATATACAAATCAAAAAATAAACAATTAATGGACATAACACTCCAAAAAGGGGGAGTGTTATGTCCATTAATTGTTTATTTTTTGATTTGTATATCATACACACTCGATAAAATCTTCTTTGTATATATATATATATATATATATATATATATATATATATATATATATATATATATATATATATATATACAGGGTCCTGCAACAGTGGCGCGGTGTTCCATATCTCTATATAGGAAGCAGATAGGAATCTAATTTTCTATAATATTACCTTATTGCTCAAGCTCGACAAAATAAAAATATTGGCGGTCACACAGGGTGTTCGATTTTTTCTGGGCGGATCCCAACTGTGTCTTTTTAAATGGCAACCTATATTTTTTATCGCTTTTTCGGTTTCTTCATAGAAAATAAAATAAACTTTATGTATATCTGCACTTCGAAAATATTGACGGTTTTCGAGATATCTAGCATGACAGGTTTTTTTTTCCAATATTCGTCACTCAGAATATTTGAAATTATAAAGTGGTGCCAAGTCCAGTTGAAATTTTTTTTTGGTCGAATATTCTACATTGGTAACTCTCTCAAACGATATATCTGAAATCGACCTGTGGTATACAGGGTATGAAAAACCGTTTGCCAAATATTGTAAATGAAAATTTGCAAAATCTTCCTTATATTAAATGGAACACCCTGTATATTATTGATCCATAAGAAGCGCCAACGAAACCTCTACAAATTTCATTAAGTATTCCCTATGGCTAAGTTCAATAGTTTTTCTTAAATGAGCATTTCTTTCGAAAAATGGTCATTTTTTCAAAGCGAAATCCATTTGACGACTGATAAAAATATACGAAAGATATCTTGTTTCAATTTTGTACATTAGAAGGTGTCCAAACAAATATTTTTTAACGAAATAAATGTATGTACCTATCACTTTTTGCTAAATGGAAAATTATTTTTTCATTGGATGCAGAATTTCACTCATAAATCGTGCAATATCAAACCAAACAAGTTAAAAGAAAGAAACATTATAAATAACTATTTTTTTCATGTTATTATATTCATTCAGAGCTTGAGTTCTAGATATTCAAATTTGTCAACTGGCAAATTACAAAACTACAAAAGGGAGAGTTTAATTAAGGTTGATAATGAAACTTTTATAAAATATGTTCAACATGTCTTCCATTTTCTTGAATGCAGAGCTGAAGTCTATGTTTGAAAGACTGTTCTACCCTGCGCAAGACAGCTGGTGTAATGCTGCGAAAAGCATTCGTTATTCTAAGTCGCATATTTTCGGGAGAAGTTGGTGGCTCAACGTAAACCATATTTTTTATGTATCCCCATAAGAAAAAATCTAGTTTCGTCAAATCTGGTGATCTAGCGGGCCACCGTACAGGCCCATTCCGTCCTATCCATTTATTGGGAAATACTTCATTTAGATGATCTCTCACTTCTGCCGAATAGTGAGCAGGTGCACCATCATGTTGTAACCACATTCTATTGCGGAGGTCAAGAGGAATATCATCTAACAAACCTGGTAAATCATTTCGTAAGAAATTGAGATACATTGCACCATTCATATGTCCCTCAAAAAAGTATGGACCAATTACATATTCTCCAATGATGCCTCCCCAGACATTTATCGACCACCTATGTTGATAATCCACCTGTCTCAATAAGTGAGGATTTTCTGTCGCATAATAATGGTAATTATGTCGATTTACAAATCCATTTTTATGGAATGTCGATTCATCCGACCATAAAATATTATTGAAAAAATATTCGTTTCGACGAATTTTGTTCATGGCCCAATTGCAAAATCTCACTCTTTTCTCGAAATCAGCATACAGTAGTTTTTGATGTAACTGAACGTGGTATGGATGCAAGCGATGTTTCTTCAATACTCGTTGCACTGATCTCTCACTTATATCCACTATTTCCCCAATTTGTCGTTGACTCCTACTAGGATCTTCTTCAACAGCAAGAAGAACTTGCAATTCATTATCTTCATTAGTAGCTGGCTTGATGCGCTCATGTTTGGAATAATTAATAGATCCAGTTTCAACGAATCGTCCCAAGACCTTTCATCTGGATGCCTTCTATCTGGATACCGTTGAGAATAAATTCTACTTGCCAATAAACAATTCCTGTCTGATTCACCTAATATGAAAATCATATCAATCAAATCACTTTTTGATAACAACATTCTGATGAAATTATACCGACAGTTCAACTTCACGATTGACTAAAAATTTCAATATTCATTTGTAGCCAAATATTTTGTTCTGTCATTTGCCAGACTACTTGATTTCCAATAAATATTTCATTCTCTGAAAGGTTGTTTTAGACCGAAAGAATATGGCACAAATTCCGAGATTTTTGAAATTATTGTAACTATTCAAGAACGTCCATTTTGTGGTGTAATTCGCAACTTGTTTATCTAGCAACAGGTAATTTTAGGAATGGGCGATATTTTAAGGAAAGGGTATTTTTTGTATATTCTTATCAGTCGTCAAATGGATTTCGCTTTGAAAAAATGACCATTTTTCGAAAGAAATGCTCATTTAAGAAAAACTATTGAACTTAGCCATAGGGAATACTTAATGAAATTTGTAGAGGTTTCGTTGGCGCTTCTTATGGATCAATAATATACAGGGTGTTCCATTTAATATAAGGAAGATTTTGCAAATTTTCATTTACAATATTTGGCAAGCGGTTTTTCATACCCTGTATATCACAGGTCGATTTCAGATATATCGTTTGAGAGAGTTACCAATGTAGAATATTCGACCAAAAAAAAATTTCAACTGGACTTGGCACCACTTTATAATTTCAAATATTCTGAGTGACGAATATTGGAAAAAAAAACCTGTCATGCTAGATATCTCGAAAACCATCAATATTTTCGAAGTGCAGATATACATAAAGTTTATTTTATTTTCTATGAAGAAACCGAAAAAGCGATAAAAAATATAGGTTGCCATTTAAAAAGACACAGTTGGGATCCGCCCAAAAAAAATCGAACACCCTGTGTGACCGCCAATATTTTTATTTTGTCGAGCTCGAGCAATAAGGTAATATTATAGAAAATTAGATTCCTATCTGCTTCCTATATAGAGATATGGAACACCGCGCCACTGTTGCAGGACCCTGTATATATATATATATATATATATATATATATATATATATATATATATATATATATATATATATATATATATATATATATATATATATATATATATATATATATATATATACATATATATATATATATAAAATCTAGAAAGGTTAATGCAGTCAAGCTGCTGATTCCATGAAAATCAAAAAATAATAGATAATTACTCTTTGATCATTCCCATATTGATTTCAAATTGCTCTTAAATTGAAATCAATATGGGAATGATCAAAGAGTAAATGAGAAATACACTTCGAATGAAGGAAGAATGGTGGTAATAATTTTATCAAAAACGTTATCACTCAAATGAAAAGCACATGATGATATTACCTTTAACCTTTTAAATACTAGAATCATTTACCTGTTGAATCTAAATTAGTAGGTATATGAAATTTACTCTAAAATCATTTACCAAAATTTTTACCTGGTAATACTAATTTTCAGTTGCATAAGAGGTAGAATTTTTGACTGGAGATACGTAGTAATGGAAAAAACCTTCATGTTAAAACTCAATGAATTTGTGAAATTTAACCATAAGTTCAAGTTGGGGTCCATTTTACATTTTTTTCTGTAATCTCTTTCAACAATAATGCATATATTTAAAAAAATGTTTCAAATCTGTTTTTCCGTTAACCAGCTGTCGCACTCCTAAGAACCACAACCCTCAGAAGTGGAAACTTGTACGAGCTAAGGACTAACGAGATTTTACCTTTTAACGTGTGATTCCTAACACGTTAGTTTGCATCTCGTTACAATATTTTTTTCAAAAGGTTTTTCCTATTGAAAAAATAACTTTTTTTTTTAAACAGTAGATATTCCTGAAGAGCTGTTTCATACAAACGGACTTGCAATGCGAACTTTTGTAGTGAGAATCGAAGTCACTACTAGGTTTTTAACTTTCATGTAAGTGTATATCCGAAAAAAAATTCCCCCCGCCTTGTTTATCTGAACGCGATAAACTCAAAAACTACGGTCATACGGTTTCCATTAATAATAATACCAAATGTTCATTTGCATAATAAAATTGAATCTCACAAAAAAATGAAACACATGTAAAAGAACAAATAAACAGAAAAATCACAGAAGTTCAAACTGTTTGTAATGAAACATCCAGGTAAAGTCATTTTTGGGTTTTTTGATAAGTCACATGTAGTGTAAATTTCATACTTCGGTAAAGTGGTATTGTTTTTTTTTTCAAATTATCATTTGGAAGTTATTATATTACTAAAAATATCACGTCCTGTTTCGAGAATCCACTCAGTTAAAGCATTTTTGAATTTTCTAAATTTTTCAATATTCTGAATCTCAGGAGGTATATATTCTATGTATCAGGTAATTGACACTTCGTTGTCCAATCATTTTGTCACATCGGGGTAAAAATATACAATAATTTTTTCGTGTATTATGAACATGTTCATAAACTTGTAATGTATTTTTTTCATTTTTAATCAGTAATAATATTTTCATACAGAAAAGTTATCTGATGTCCATGATCTGAGCTTTCTTCATACAAGATCGTTAATATGTATGGGTATGAAAATTGAGTATACAGGATCAGTCAAAAAGTCTTGAAGAAATAAAGTTCCTTTTTCTTCAATAGAATACCCTGTATATAAATCCATATTTCAATTCTGCTCGAAAATCTGAACAAAATGGATATAGCACATCATTTTCTAAATTCAACCGTTTCCGAGATATCGAATTTTGAAAATAAGTTTCTAATAAATTATCCAAAAATGTTTTAATCCATTAAGTTCATATAGTCCATCAAGTTTCCTTTTGAAAGTTTCGAGCTCCATAACAACTCCGCGTCGTTCTTTTGTCTAACAGTGAGGATCTTGACAACACATGTGAAAATCATAATAAGTGTAAATAATTTTCGCATAAAAATGGCATGTTTTAATGAATTGCATTCCAATTGGGAACTCATTTCTAAATCAACCGTTTTAAAAACATTGCAGCGTTTTCATAAAACTGTAGGTGACAAAGAAATACCAAAAAGTGGAAGACCAGTAAGCGTTACAAATGAAGATAATTCTTTAAATGTCATGTTAGATGTGGTGGGAAAACCAATAAATTCGGGACAACAGAGGGCTTTGAATCATAACATGAATCGATATTTCATTTAAAAAATTTGCGAACTGCAAAAATTCCACCCATATAAAATTCATTTGGTACAAGAATTGAGTGAAGACGATTTCGATCGTAGAATTGAGTTCTGTGAAGTTATTAAGAATACATTGAATGTAAATGTCAACGAATCTACATTTTGTTTGAATGGGCACGTAAATCCACACAACCGTAGGTATTGGTCAGACCGAAATCCACATTGGATGGAGGAAGTTCACACTCAACGGCCACAAGAAGAAAATGTCTGAGGTGGTATTATTGGTGGGCACGTCATAGGACCCTATGTTAAAAACGAAAATTTGACCTCTTAAGGATATTTATTACTTTTACAACAGCACATTATTCCAGAGCCTAGACGATTATTCTCGAATAATAACAATCCAATTTACCGGAAGAAAAAATATGGTTTCAACGAGATGGGGCTCCTTTCGGCATATCTGGATTAAACTTTTTCTGATAAATGGATCTGAGGCAGAGGAGGAATTGAATGGTCAGCTAGGACTCCCGATATGACCTCACTCGACTTTTTTCCATTGGGTCACATAATGAATGTAGTCTACAAAAATAGACCGCCAAATATCGAAGAGTTGCAAGAAAGAATAAGGTATGACATTTCTACCATTCCTCCTCACATTATTTTAGATCCACTACAAAAAGTTGTTCGGCGAGTTCATTGCTGTCAGGAGATAAGTGGTAAACACTTTGAGCACTTTATTAAATGGAACTCCAGAGAAAGCATTTGTTGTTTATTGAAACTATTTAAAAATACAAGCATCTATTCACTAGGTCACCTTAACACCTTATTCCTCTTTCTTTGACACTTTTCACTTCAATAATCAACATTTTTCCAATAAAAAATGTTAAGAAATGTACGGAGCTGCTTTTTGGTTACATATATCTGTATTTTACGTTTTCAAGGTTAATGGCATGGTTGGTACGACTGATGCAGTCCATATTCCTAAAGTAATTCAAATTTTTTTACCTTCATTCTTCAGATCGTAAATTGGTTTGGTGGTGGTGTATTACGAATTTGAAATAGTAGGCGGCGGCAAATACCAACCGCTTTTTTCTGAAATGTCACTAATAACTAACCTAAAATAGTTTTTAAATTAAGTTTTTTATAAGAAAAATGTTGATTATTGAAGTGAAAAGTGTCAAAGAAAGAGGAATGAGGTGTAAAGGTGACCTAGTGAATAGATGCTTGTGTTTTTAGTTTATTTTGTGAAAAAGAAGGCTGAAAAGTTGCCCTTTTCAGAACTTTGAAGGGCCGTAATTTTGTAAATAAGGGAGAGCGCCGCTTTTTTCTTTAGGATTCGTAATCTACGTATCAAAATACGTAAGTACACGCAAACATTTTTTTTAATCGCCGGGTGTCCTCAAAACGAAAATTTACCATTTTGAGCATTTCTTGAGATTAATTTTCATTATTCAGATAGTTCTTTTTCAAGAAACACTCCATTGTGAGATTTCCGATGGACAGTTTTCAAAACCGCAAAACGTGTTTCGCTAAACAATAGCTTTTTCAAGCGTTTCATACTAATTTCACACTGGTATGTGCTCGTATTCCTGTGTATGAAGGTTTATTTGTTGATGAAACCACCCCACCCTGTAACGAAGCTGAGTGATGGCTGAAAACATTTCTGTTCGTTTTGATTCCGAATTCCGATTGAAATTTATTGGTACGAGAAAATAAACACCTAAAATAATAACAATAATTATTTTGAGAGAACGAAATCTCTATATCAGAAACGCAAAGGCCAAGGACGTGAATAAACTCACCTACAAAGACAGGTAGAACACCCTTGTGAAACAAACTCTTAAGCACTCCGGACCTTTGACATATTAACAAAACTCAGCACAAGATGTTGATGTGATCACTTTACCGTTTAGATATATTTTTCGTTTCTACGAGTCAAAACCTTATCGGCTGACGTTTTTTCAAATGAATAAAAAAAACGGTGAGCTCTTGACACATACGATTTATATGTACAGGGCGTTTCGCCATAGTGGAACACATATCTATTAAATTTGTAGTAAATCTGAATTTGAATAGAATTCATTGCAAGTACTGTTTGTCAAATATATGGAGGAACTCAAGAATTTCAGCATGATCCCGTTGCTGGCTGGACGAGAAACCTAACCTCTGTGAGGTATCTTGCATAAATGCCTGTTAGTCCATTGAAATGTTATATTTTTAAGGCCTTAGCTTGCTTAGGACGTAATTTTATTCTTTAATTTCTTTAATGTGTAGGGGGGATCAGTCGAAGTTTAAGTTCAAGTTTGTGGGGTCGCCACCCTATTCCCCCGGACGCCATCTTGGAAAAAGGGGTGCAAACAGTTTTCGCACTTACATATTAAAAAAACGAAATTGCGTCCTCTGAAAAACGCAACCCTAAATGTAACTTTTCAATGGACTATATTGGATATGATTTATTCGAGTAGATCATTTACAGACCGGTTTCGAGGTATTACCTCTCATGTATCTCTATGGGATATAATTCGATATCCAGCGTGGTATTACCCGGGGAAGTAGTTGTTTTACGGCAGGCATTTACCAAAACCTACCGTGTACCTAGGTAGTTGGGAGAGATGAATGTTTTGATATTTCATTTCGAAATATTTATTTTCTTATTGTTAGAGAGAAGACTGAATTTGAATATATAAAAAGCAGATAGAGATTTTGTATTATTTGAAAGATTGTGATTCAGGTAATAAAAAAGTACGTTTAAAAATGTTCACTGTTTTTATCGACCCTGATCTGGATTATAACTACAAAGTCTGAAATAGCTGAAAAGTAAAACAAATATGGCCCTTCGAGCTGTAAATTAAATAGTCTTTTGGAAATATATCTACTAGAAAAAGTGAGAGAAAAAACTTCGGCGTTCATCCTGTGAGATGTAGATATGATGAAGAGGCACCCAATGATGAACCAAAGATGAAAAAAGCGTTATTTTTATCAATTTAAACGACGAGTAATCCCAAAATATCAAAAAGCAGTTCAATCGTGAGACGGCAAATGGAGATTGATCTTGAAACTGTGAGACGCATTGTGGAATTGAAGAAAAAAATTATTTAAAAAAAGCAGAGTTTAAGAGAACAACAATAAAAGAAGCATTGGAAAGTCAAACTGAGAAACTTTCAGGAAATCGTGAAAAATTACACCTTACGATTTGGTCTCTTCATTTTTGAAAAATATCACATGTTTCGCTAACATATACGTTATTCACGACATGTTTTGCTAACACATCTCGTGATATTTTTTGAAAATGAAGTTTGTGGAGACAAATCGTAAGCTGTAGTTCAACTTACGATTGTCCCTAATTCACACAATGCGGATTCAGTGACAAACGATAACGAGACTTCAAAAATGCTCGAAAGGTAGTGCTAGAAATATTGTTCAAGCTTTATTGTACTTTACCTTTGAAGTCGACAAAATTATAGAGACTTCAGAAAACAGGTTTGATGAATCAGAATGTATTCTTTGAAATTTGATATTGTTATAGATCAGGCCCGAAAGACTTCGGACGCCACTGGTAACCAGAAACCAAACGTACACGAATTTGCCAGGACCAAATTACAGCTTTCCAGCCACAGGATGAAGATAAGATTTGACAAAAAGTCGCTGCCAGTGAGCTTCAAGGAGGGCGATGCAGTGTGGCTCTACCAACCCCAAAGTCAGAAAGGTTTGTACCCCAAGTTGCAGAGACAATGGCAAGGACCTTACTCGGTAACCAAAAAGATAAACGATCTGGTGTACAGAATCCAATTATCACCCAGAAGCGAGCCTGAATTTGTGCACATAGAGAGGTTAAGTCTTTACATGGGTCGTGATGTCCCCTCTTGGAATGTTGTTCAGGGCGAATAACCTCGGGGAAGAAGGTAGTATTGTAGATTATGCCCGAAAGAAAGTAACGCCGGCCGCCACTGGTAACCGGAAACCAAACGTGACATAGCTGAGGGCGTGGGAAGGCCCAATGTTACCTGCCGCTCGAGAAGGAGCAAGAAACATGCTATCGATATTGACGGATCATCGGCGAAATCCTAGGATGTTCCATTGCGATATTTAAACGCTGGCTGCAGGCCTATTCGGACAGTCACGTACACAGTGAAGTGGATGTTACAGTGCGGTACGCGAAGTGATCTAGTAAGGCGGTAGACATTCAAATAATAGAGTATTTGTGTATTTAAAGTGAAATAATGTTAAGATTATTCAGTGCAGTCAATTATTGGTGAATCCACGGGATAAAACGTAACAATATCAACAGTCTGGTAATTTCACAGCAAACTTGAAACTTTCATCGCTTTTTATTATTCCATTCATAATTTGGCACTGCAGTTTTCAAAATCAACAGTATCTGTCAAATCCACAACTGTTACATGATATTGTGCCAAAGTTGACATCTAACTGGAAACTCGAATGGGGGAAACACTTGAATAAGTGGAATACCTAAGCTCCACAGGGTGGTTACAATTTCCGATTTTGCTTCTTGGTTTACTAAAATGGTGCAAACTGTATTGTTTCCTCAGATGAGGGTGATGAAAAAAAGAAATATTTATACATGACTAGGGAAGAAAAATGAAAGAAACCAGAATCATTTTGAGAGTACTGTAAAGAATCAAATCAAGAAGTAGATGAATGTAACTTTTTGCTATAGCATGACGTGAATGAAAAATGAGATAGAGAGAAGACTGAATTTGAATATATAAAAAAATAGTAACACTGTTTTTTTATGAAAGAGAGGACATTGTCAGATCAAAATCTTCAGGTTATGTGGTGCTGCAGGTTTTTCCGGGTGTTCCTGCAGCTAAAAAAGTAAATGTGCCACTGGAATTGATAAAGTCGCCCCAGAGCGCCAATTAATTTTTGTTGTTTTTTCATAATTTCATGATTTGTATTACTTTCTTCTTTAATATTCTTACAATTCTTGTAACACTGTTTCTATTGACCCTGATCTGGATTACAACTATATAGGAAGTCTGAAATAGCTATAAAGTTAAAAACATTGTTATTTTCGAGAAATACCAATCAAATAACCAGCAGGAGTCGTAGTTTTATCATGCTGATTACTGTCACGGTAATGCTGAATAACAAAGTTGTCATTAAAAAATGGAAATTTATGGACAAAAACTTTGAGGTCTGTTGGTTAAGTATTATTTTCGATAAAATCCTCAAAACTGAATAGACGGTTTATATTTTGATAACGTGTGACGAAAAGGAAAACTATTGGGACTGAATTTCTTGAATTAGATATTAAAAATATCTTTTATTCAAAATTAACAGTAATCAACATTGACCCAATAATCAACTTTGTTTTGAAACTAATCTAATGTGAGGGATGAATCTGATGATGTTTTAAGAACAGCCGCAAGTCGCCGCGTTCGGTAACGTGCAAACGATTTCTCATTTTAGTTAGCAGCATTGTAACAGCACTAAAGCCACGTCCACACACATATAACGATGACATATGACAAATCGTTGAATGATTCAACACAATCCAGGATACATTACGGTAATAATTTTCAAATTTGTTTAAGCTGCTTGTTTGTTTTCAATTCAATAAGCTCTTCTTCCAGATGAGATGATATTGCGGTGTAGACATTAGAAAATGGATCCAACACCTATTCTGGTATATCCAATTTCAAAATATTTTGGAAGCGTTCAATAAAATCACTGGTTTTCCAAATGTAGGCAAACAAGTCGTCATTGTTGCAGGATAGTGATAATTTGGAAAAATTGTGAAACTCACGACTGCCAATATTCTTCTTGTATAAGAGTAGTTCGGCTACGAAAGCAGCAACGACATTTTTTGTTTTTGATAAGTTCAAGTCATCACCTTGAAGTTGGCGATTTATATAGTTTAATAATTTGAACAACTCTGTCAAGCACGCGATATCATTAGATATAATGAGGTTGTTGCGCAGTTCTAAGTTTTTGGGAAAGAAAGGTTTTGGCTTCATACGTTTCCATCTTGATAGAAAAATCAGTAGGAATCTTCCAAAGAAAGGAATGAAGCAATCAATTTCAAAACAGAAGTAAGGAAGAACTGTATCACAGAGTCATATAGACACACTTCTGTGTGAAATATCAATCGGGTAAAATCTTCATTATTAGTAACACAAAGCTGATTAAATAGTTAGAATTTTATTGACTGCTTTGAGGACATATTGCAGTGACTGAAACAGTCGTTCACTTAAATTTCTATAAAATGAATGTTGTCGATGAATGACGCAATGTACGGCGAGCACATCTGGAATTTCAATCCAACTGAAGTTTTCAGATGATTGCACAGCGACTCTTCAATATTTTCAGCCATTTCATCAATTAGTGTTTACACAAAATTGTTGCTTAAAAGGATTTTATGGATAATATCTGCTGCCGATTTATGTAAAACCGTAGTTATTACTTCTTCATTGCCGGTAAAATGAACTCTTCTTTAATGATATTCAATTTCCCTGTTCGAGCAATTAACAAAGAGATATTGTAAGAAGCTCGAAGTCCGTCATCGTCTTGCTTAGCAACCGCCAAAAAAGTTATGATACACTTGCCTGAGCATTGTGGTTCTTCATTTTATTCAAATGGTCTTGAAGGCTTCATCACCTGAAGATGGGTTCGCGGCATTTTCAATAAATTCGTATTTAATTTATTCCGCGCTACATTGCTACATCTTTTTTGCTTCAGACATAGTTATGTTTTCACAAATACGTAAGTAAAGTGTTGAGGTTAGGTACCTACGAGCTTTTGTATAGTCGAAGTAAACTGTATTGTGAATAGTGTCGGCGAGCTCAAAGACAAAAAAAAAACAATACGAAGAAATGATGACGCTGCCAACTAGTCCACGTGGTGTTCACGATGGTGAACAATGCGAAAAAGAGATACCAATGAATAGGATTCCGATGCATTTGAATATTGAAACAGAGAGAGTATGTTTCAATGTATATAAGAATCTACATCTCAAGTTTGGTTTCGAGGGAAACAAACCTTCAACAGCAACATCAGATTTGACCAAAATTTCTTTCTCAACAGTACGTAAAATCCCCAAAAACAAACTTATGAACGCAAGACGCGATGTGATACGGGATTACCAAAACATTTAGATGTTCATCTAATAAAAACATAAAAAACAGTTACCTACGACTGTTACAAAAGCAATGATATTCCTACAACTCAAATCAGAAGGCTATAAGTGTTTAGATCAATAAGTAATTTTGTGTACCCATTTGTATTTTCTATAATATTATTGTTGTCTAAAATTTATAATAATAATAATAATAGTTCTATCGAAATTATTTGCATTTTTTTTTAGTTGCCTCTCCTTTTTCGAAATCAAAGGTTTGTTTAAGAAAATAGCCAAGTGATTGAAACTTTGCACCAGTCATGTCAAATTTTTAATTTCTCTCTAAAAATGTCCGTATAAGTAAAAATGTATCAGAAAAGTTAAACTCCATGATGAGTTTGTTATGTATACATGAATTCATGACAATTAACCGACCTTGGAAGAAATTGAATACTTCCGGCCATAATATGAGCCAATATGAGCCGCTGTGACAGAACTCTTCAGCATTGAATAAAGAAACTAGGATTTAGATATAAAATAATAAACAAACTTCAGGCAGTTATGGAAAGCAGAAGAATAGTGGAATAACGTAACAAATACTTAGAACAAATAACTAAATATAGACAAGAACAACGGCAAATTTTCTATTTGGACGAAATTTGGTATGACACTCACGACACAGTTACGAAAGGGTGGACTGATGGTTCGAGAATGTGTACGCCTAACATGCCTGCAAACAAAGTATCGCTACTAATAATTGTGCATTGCGGAGGAAGTAAATGATGGGTTCCAAATTCTTTGAAATTAGGTGGAAAAAAACTTGAGGACTGCAATGTGGACTATCATAAAAACATGGAAGCTAATATTTTTGAGGAATGGTGTGGAAATACATTGATCCCAAATTTGGATGCAAGTAGTATAATAGTTCTTGACAATGCTCCGTATTATTTGCGACAGCTCATCAAAGTACCGAATAAAAATTCGAGGAAAGATGAAATACATATTTGTCAATGGATAACAATCTGTATTTTGAAGATAACTATACCAAAAACCAACTACTTGAAGTTTAACAGACAAAAACATTTGAAAAGTGTATGCCCTTGAGAGTATTGCTGAAAAGTATGGACACACCATACTGAGACTTCCCACCTATTTTTGTGTTTTCAATCCCATCAAGTTGATTTGGGAAAATTCGAAACAAAGCATCAGGCGTAAAAATAATTTTTCAAAATTTAACAAGAGAGTAATAAAGCTAGTTAAAGAAGAAGTATCTAATATTGAAAAAGTAATTTTAGTTGAGAAAGACTATATAGAGATTAGACACTTTCATATTAATGGTGTAATGGAATTATTAAAAGCTTCAGAAGAAAGTTAGTGAAGTGTTTTTGAAGCGATAAGTAGTATTCAGAAGTATTTTCAATCATCACTCTCTTATTTGAATCCCTACTTTCCCACTCATCTATATGAATGAAATATTTAATATATATATATATATATATATATATATATATATATATATATATATATATATATATATATATATATATATATATATATATATATATATATATATATATATATATATATATATATATATATATATATATATATATATATATATATATATATATATATATATATATATATATATATATATGAAATGAGTATGAATGAATCAGCCGTGTCACCGTCGAACAGTCCGCGCCCGCAGAGTAAGTACAGAAGCGGAGACGAACGAAGTGAAACGGACTTAAACGGGTAGCGGGCGGAGTAGCGGGAGGGCGAACGAGTGCGATGGGTGCAGCGGAATGTCACGTCAGTTGTCAGCCGGTCGCGAGCCGCCGCTGTGTATTTTGGATTGGTCCCTCCCCTCACCTGCACTCCGCCAACACGAATGTTGACGAAATATAATACAGGATTGCTCAAATAAATCGTACAATATTTGTTCGCGCCAAATGTGATTTATAATTGAACTTTATTTCAATTTTATTTTTTCTTCATTTTTACTGAATTAGCTACATAAAAAATCCCGCTTCTTTCAATAAATTGATGGATGTAGCCGTTACTACGTGGTAGAAAGTCATAATGAAGAAAAGTTAAATCAATCTTTCTATGTTTTTTACCACTTTTATTTGTACCTAATGTTACTGCAGTTTCGTCCTATACGGACATTTTCAAACTTATACTAAGTATAAGTTATTATAAGTTAGTATAGTATAAGTATAGTTAGTATAAGTATAGTATAAGTAGGACGAAACTTCAGTAACGTTAGTTACAAATAAAAGTGGTGAAAACATAGAAAGTTTAATTTATCTTTTCTTCATAAAAAAATCCCGCGTTTGGCAAGTGCTCAGTTTGGCCGCAACAATAGAAGTCAAATGTAAATCTTTGAACCCAGCAGTTATTCATCATTCCAAGGCAGCATTTTTGAAGATAACTTTCGAAAAGCCATGGACCCTGATGTTTGGCCCTATAGAGCGTGCATTAGTCGATATTTTCAGAGGAAGGAGCGGAAACAAGTGATACGGTAACGTTTAAACCTGATCTACTGTCGAATAATATAAACACTATAAATAATGACAAAAATCAGTCATTTACTGACTGATATTGATGAAATTGAAGATATAAAATGTATTTGCTTAGTAGAAATAGGCATTAAACAGAATGTTGTTAAACCTGTCAGTTCTTATTGTGGATCTTCGTTATGATGTGGAGGTGTAGGAATTTGGGCTCGTTCAGACTTAGTAATTGATAGTATTGCCCTGTCAGATTTTTGTCTAGAGCAACATTTTGAAATATGTGCATGTATCTATAAATATGGTGGAACAACTTTTTGTATCTTGCATTGCTATAGGTCACCTTCAGCAGACGAAAACATATTCTTCACAAAAATATCAGATGTGTTGGATTTTTTATATAAACCAAATCACAATTTCCTTTTATGTGGAGATTTTAATTTTGATAGATTTAAAAATACGAACTCCAACAAGTTGTCATTAATTTTGTCGTTATATAACCTTGCACCAAAGGTAGCGTGGCCTACACGTGTCACAGACACATCCTCTACCTCAATCGATCAAATATTTTCAGATGTGAATTGCGGAACATGTTGTGTAATAGACTCTGACTATAGAACTGTACTTTTAGACTTTCTCCAAAACACAAAAAATAAAATAAATTATTCAGACACGACAAGACACTTTAGCGAACAAAACATTGGCAATTTTAAAAATGCATTGATGAAAGAGGATTGGAAAGACCTTCGCAAAATTTCAAATGTTAATGCTAGTTTTGAATATTTCTACACTATGTTTTTATATCATTTCGATTTGAATTTTCCCAAAACTGAATATAAAAGTAATAAATGTCCCTCCAAGAATTGGGTAACCAAGAAAGTAAAAATATCTAGTCAAAAATTGAAGGACCTTTTTGTCCTACAAAAGAACTGTGCCGAAATTATCCCTATCTATAACCAAAAAAAGAGAGAACATAATAAATTAGTAAAAAAAACAAAAAAATATTACTATAAAAAAAATTGTTAACTCTGAAAATCAGTCAAAAGCAGTTGGCAAGTCATTTCTGAATTAAACAATAAACAGAAGAAATCTACTAATGTTACATTAAATATTGAAGGTGAAGTAGTAGAACACCCAGAGGAGATTGCTTCAATTTTTAATGACTTCTTTATGAATTCAACAAAAAATTTAATAGGCCAAATGCCTAACCCAAAGGTATATATAGCTCAAAGTTCGTCGAATATTAATTCAAGTACTTTATATCTCAATCCGTTTTGTGAAACAGAATTACTGAACTTATTGTTGAGGAGAATGAAAAATAAGTATTCTTCAGGCTTTGACGATTTGCCAATTTTTATTCTTAAAAAGGTCTTGTCATGTATAATGAAACCTATTACATATTTGATAAATTATTCATTCACTTCAGTAACTTTTTCAGAGAGTATCAAAATCGGAAAAATTATGCCAATTTTTAAAAATGGTAACGTTAATTCTCCTGAAAATTACTTTCACCTTACTTTCATCTCATAATTCTGAGCTGTAAGTCAGAATTCTGACTTGCAACTCAGAATTCTGAGATGAAAGTCAGAATTATACAAATCGAAAAAAAATTTTGTGTGGCCCTTCAACGCTTTCGTACTTTTCGACTAGTTAAAAAATTTTAAAATATCATCTTTAAAAACAGGTAGGAACAATCTAATGTGATTAGGGAGGTTGCAGGTTATTTCGACTGACAAAAAATAATGAAGGGAAGGTGTAATCATATGAAAAACATGTAATTGTTTTATCCGCGAACGGAAAAATCGCTGGTATCTTCGAGTCAAGGTCTCGCGGCGCTATTCAGTTTTGAAATCGCGCGTTGAATGAAAAAAACATTACTCAGGATCTCACTGAACCACTTTTCTACCATATCGTATTTCGTTATTTTGTTTCGAACCATCTTCCTCCTTTCAAACTCTACGGAAATGAACGATCCCGTTTCAGATTGAACGTTAGTGAAAGTTCCATGCAAACTTCTATTACAAGGAATAGAGAGGAAAAAACAAATGCGACATCTTGAATGCTTTAGTCATAAAGAGTTGTAACTGCCTCAAAAGAGGTACATTTTCTTACAGTGTCTGAGGATTGATGATATAGGTCACTAGCGAACCGCCCCGGCTCCGCACGGGTGCAATGCTGATACTTAATATAAATTTCCCCACCGGAAATTCGAAGGCATGGAGCAAAAGTAATGAAAAAATAATTTTGTTTTATGGACACAACTTTTTCCTCCGCGGCTGGCGCCCCAGTTGGAATATTTAAAAATCCTTTTTTATTGCACATCTACAACATAAAACGAAACTACATACAAAATCTCAGCTTCCGAAAATATAGCGATACGGAGAAACAGTGATGAAAAGGTAATTTTCATATGTAAACGCGTCCCTTTTACCTGCACGGGGGCGCCCCAGTTGGACTATTTTAAAATCCTTCCTTAGTGCACATCTAAGACCTAAGAAGCACCTATTTTAGCTTCCTAGGACTACGGAGAAACAGATGAATTAGTAAGTGTTAAGTGAGTGGCTTTCGCATTGATAAGTATAGAAGATGCGATGAACTTGAAATTGATTTCACCAAAATTTTCAATTCCTGGAAAACAAGTCGGATTTGGTGGCTTTTAGATGATACATTCTATTTCTTCCTAACACGTCAAAATGTTATTGAGAATATTCAGGTAGGTACTTTGATTGAACAGCCATTTTTGAAGCTGAAAATAATACATTATATTTATTTGAAAATTCAACGCAAGTAACACTGAAAGATACTGAAATTATAACAAGCCACAACTCCTCATTCTGAACTAATTTTCTGAATAATATTTTGACATATAATCAACAAAAAGAACACGAATATTGAAAAAACAGTTATTCTGGTTATACATTACGTAAAAAGAAAACGGTTTTCGATTCACTGTCAAAGTCAACTCTTCTTTCAAAAAGGACAATCTTCTTAGCATATCTTCGTGAGAAATCTATTTTATGGCAATTTCTGAATAAAACTTTGAACTATCACACTTCGTTCATCAAAATATTGGTCCGATATGACCAATATGATTTTTGTAAATGAATGTACAATACCCTTAAAATTAATGATCAATAGTTTTTAGCGCTCAAGATTTTCCAATTAAAGGATGAAAGAAATTCACTATACTTCATTTTTGGAGAAGTTATGCAAGTTTGAAAAATGTGTACCTATCGTTCACACTGAGATTTTCCTCCGAAAGCCCTGTACATTCACTGTTTTAAACGTTATATCATTTATAATAAAACATTCAATATTTTATAATGTTTATCTTATCGATTCGATGAGAAAGTACCAATCGTTTATGAAATTTCTTGTTTGTTACACTTTAGAAATCAATTTATATTTGTGTTCTATCATTAACCCTGAACTTCGCTTTGAGGTGAAAACCCAGTAATGCAGATTTATAGAGAAATATATCATTTTCGCTAAATATACTCATCAAGTTCCGTTTTATTGTATCGATGCATTCAGCTGGCTTCTTTATGTAGTGGAAAACTTCAGGAAAAAGGAATGAAACAAATCAACAAAAACGTTTTCAAATATTCCAATGCTAAGAAGTTCATCTCATATACCAACCTCACTTGATTGAATCCCAACTAGGAAGTCAAATGACCAAGGAAACCCCCTCAGTTTTTTCAAACATGAAAATTCTCCTTGCATACAGAAACAGTATGATGAGAGTATAATATGCAGTGAATGGTAAGTGCTGAGAGAGACAATTATAATATCAAATTTTATTTTTATTTCATTTAAATTCATTTACACAGCTTTGGGAACACAAATCGTTTTTAACACGCCACAACATTAGATCCATGCATGCAGCGGCATCTTCGTAACTGTTATGGCCTTCTGTGCTGGACTGTATATTGCGATGTAGCACCGTTGATGCTAATTCCTTCAGGGCCTTACGATAGGGAAGCCCTTTTTCGTGTTCAAACACAAGGGCGGTGTCTACTATATTTTTATGTGCAATTTTCAGAGCTCGCAAGTCGCTCTCCAACGAATGGCCAATTAAAACTGTTTCTGCTCCTATGAACTGCAATAGGTCATATTGCACTTCGTGTATTCTTTTTGGGGCATTGATCTCCATATCTTGAGCCGTTATTCCAGAAAAGCGAGTATTGTAGTCTACAATCTCATGATTCGGCTTCACATAAGAATCATAAACTAAGCCTCCATCCATACGGACAACGGTGACTTTTGTCAACTCCAATCCTCTCACTGTGTAACACATTTCACAGTCCAATGCATAAACTCCACTAGTTTCACCGACTTGAAAATCTTGCCTCTGTTTCGTTATTGCATATCCTTCATAAGGATTTTCTATATCGTTATTTTCGAATCCACTCCATACATGAAGATGACTCTCTGTGCAACCCAAGGAACCAAATATTTGATAACAGCAATCGTGAGCGAAGTATCCATAATTTTCATGTGATGAAATATTACATCGACGCCTTTTGCCCCAATGGTGGTAACACTTCTCCTGCGTAATGTAAGCGTTTGCAGTCGTGAAAAATATTTTCTGGCACCTGCAGCATGTCCTCATCAAATATTTTTCTGTAGGCCTGAACTCCTGGGCATTGATATTTAATCTTCCTTCATGAACCGGAAAGCTAACGCTGTGAGATTTTTTCCTTGTTGAACTACCTACTGGCTCGATTGGATAACCTAACGTCAATAATAAAGTAGGTGAGATCACATATCTGAGAAGTAATAACTCAAACGTTCTCTCCGAAACCCCCAAGGCGATAAAGTGAGGAGAAGGCTGCAACATTCCTGAGACTGTCCTCTGTCCTGATACTGAAGGAAGTTGAGCCACTTGATAAGTTGAATCTTGAGTAATGTACTCTCTTCGTGTTGAATTTATTCGTGTACGTAATTGACAATAAGTGTTATTCCTTCGCAATATCCTATGACTATCAGAAAAATCCTTTCTTTGGTAAGATTCGTTACGAAAATAATTTGTCACTTCTTGGTGTGATCCTAGAGGGTCATATTTAGTAAAGTAATACTCATCACCGCTTCTTCCCTGTTCGATCCGGACACTATATGAACCGCACTGGCGGGATAGAGGCGGAACAATAGTGGTCGCCAGAAGGTTGTATTGTACCAGCTCTTCTATCTTACTCATTCTGATATTCTCAGAAAATCTCTTTCGTCCACTTCTTCTAGTCCACTGTCGCTGAACTGCAAAAAAAAACTATTGGTCACTTTCGTCGGTACTGTTTGATGAAATGGAATGAAAACACATAATGGTTATATGACCATGAAAATGGTTACATAATTGAGAAATTATTGCCTTTCATGAATAGTTTTTTTTTGTTTCTACCAACATGGCTCTCTTCGAAAGAAGAAACTTCATACGACGAATAGAAAAACAATTCTCCTTGGCTATGTAACTCATAATAACCAGAATCAATGAAATAATGTTATACGGTCTATTGGGGAGCAGCAGCTAATCGCATAAAGATGCTAGATGAGAAATTTACTAGATAGTTAATAAGTCTCGGTTTGCCTCGCTTGGTAGCTAGGAACGATGTTTGTTACAGAAAAAGTAATGCAGATTATTTTCACAGCCGCCAAGCATTATATCAATCAATAACGAACACGTGGTCCTCAACAGAAACCGCTAACCAAGTTAGCATTATCAGGAGATGATTGAAACTCTCAGCCCAAATTGAAAAATTTGGGCTGAGAGTTTGTAAAATTTTGAACTATATTGCGAATATAAATGAAATTAATATCATTGTACTCACCACTCTCCAAATTTCAGTATCGCAATATCACTAATCACAATTTGTAGCAGAAATATATTTATTTTTTTCTAATCACTTGTATGAGATAAACACTTCTAATGAAGAAAGAAAACTTTGTCACCCAAATGAAGAGCACATATAGAATGAAGAAGTATTACCTTCAAGTTCTTAAATACTAGAATCATTGTGATTTCAATTTACCTGTAGAATCTACCTGACAAAATTGCCTGTCGAATGTACCTGGCAATATAGGCAATATATGAAATTTCCTCATTCACCAAAGTTTGTATCTCGAGTACTTGAACTAACTTTCATTTGTACAAGTAGAATTTTTTATTGGAGATACGTAGAAATGAAATAATAATAATAATATATATATATATATATATATATATATATATATATATATATATATATATATATATATTCGGACTGATACAAAACACGTGTAATAGGTTCAAAAACACTTGAATAAATATCGTGAATACAGTTCCAGTTCTCACGCATATATACGTAGATGTATTTACTTTCTCTGTTGGTTAATATTTTGAAAAACTGAAATATTGACTAGCTAAGTTCAGGGACTTCTTCTCCCATCGCGACAGTTGACGGTCTATGCCGATAACGACCGTCCTCAAAGATAGCACGTGGATATTGTGGTCGGAGAGGAGTACATTTTTACGATGCGCGAACACTGTCACGAACCTGAAGTTAGCTTCTTCTTTGATTTATATGGCCGTTGCTTCTCAGTCAAGCGCATTTGGCCAGCCTCCTCGTTTTCATAGTGAACAGGAGCTTCGTCCGGGGGCGCAGCTGTCTTTTTACGGGAGGGTCACCAATCCTTTCAATATGACTTTACAAATAAAACATCTATTATCGCACTGACTGTCCTCTAAAAATGTCTTTCACTTCGACATTCATTCGAATTTGACTTCATTTTATTTTTTATTAATCGTTAAACAAGTAGTAAGTCAAAATAATCAGAAAAAAAGTTTTATACTCCATTTCAATTATGTTATCTGTACGAAAAGGAACAACAAACCGGTGTTGTTATTGTCACCTCATCTGTCATCATCTGTCGGTAACAAATAAGACAGATGGGTATCCGCGGCTAAGCTAAACAGTGGAGACGGGAGTGGGTTAAACAACTTAGCAAATTTCAAATAGATCTTAATGGGCGCCAGGTAAATTTAATCCTCCAAATACCCTAAGTAACTCACAATATCAATAACTTACCAATTAATATTGGAAATAAAAGATAAAGATCCCCAATATGATTTATTCAGTAATCTTAACTTACATGGATTAACCAACAACGCTTCTAAGACAACAATGCGATATTCACACTACTACGCGATGTTCAAATGTCAATACAAGAACGCGGTGTATATAACCACGAATTCAATCAGTCATAAATTACGGTAATAACGACTCTCAAAAGAAAACTACAATACGTCGAGTAAAACTACCACGAAAATTGAGTAGGTGAAATCGTAAATACTAATATTGGAAGGTGAGACAAACTCGTTTGCGTCGCGTGAGCTCAGGCGTAAGCGCATCGGTGTCAACAGGCAATCGTGAAAGGGAGAAAATACCTCAATTTCCGTTTCACAAATGCATCACTATATCAATCAGGTATAAATAAACAAACACTATATTAAACAGGTATCAATAAACATAAGGGCAAACAGTTATTTAAATCACTCAGTATGTCACCAATATTCAAATAAATCAATTATAACTTGCGTGTTCCTTTTGGGCCACCCGGTATATGGTGTTAGGCTACCCCGTGGTCCGACGGAAGTGGATCACCCTGTAGTACGGCGGAGATGGATCACCCTGTAGCACCACCTAGATAGATCACCCTGTAGCACCACCAAGATAGATCACCCTGTAGGGCACAACAAGCTGGACCAGTAATGGATCACCAAATAAGATCCAGAAAGATAAATAAAAAAAGGAAAGAAGAAAAAAAACCCTACGGAAGAAAATTCTCAATGAGAATCAGATAAAAACAAGGTGAGATTCAACCCTCATTCAATAAGGACTATTTGACTAATCAATACCCCTGGTATATTTTCATTAAGCAAAGTAGCAAGATAACAAGAGTATATTTTTGGGTGCCCTGTATAACCATATGACCCGTAAAAATCAAGACAATTGAATGAGTGTTGAAACCTCTCTTTAAAACTAATATTCACTTGAATGACAACGCTGGGAGCAAATATTACTAAAATCATTTAAAACACATTCAATGGTAAAATTCTTACCCTGGCCAAGGGGTTTTCTATACGTTTCTTCGTGTGCGGTGCTCTGCACGGAAGTCCTACTAGGACTTGATGAGTGACTAAGGGCCTTCTGTTTCTTATGAATCTAGAGACGAGAAACGAAGGTTGTAGAATTGAAGAGGTGATATTATAGCTAAGACCACATGAGAGATGCGACAGTGTTTCAGACATACCTAATTTCGGAAATCCTTCCACCTGGCACGAGTTTGGTAACCACCACAAATCCTCAAAAGAGCTTAAGTTTCAGACTGCAAATATCCACACCAAAATGACCAATCAGTCTTCCACTATACAATCCTGATTTGTAGAAATAATCCCCGTGAAGGATGGCACAAATACAACCATATATATCCTACAATCAGTCTGATGGTACGCTTGAACTCCGAACCAAACTCATCGAAGGCCAACTTCCGAATACTAAGAGACTGCCACATCTGACAGCTAACCAGTTGTTGCCACAGTGCGTCCAACCTACCCTACAAGCACCAAGGGGGCGCTGTGCACAACAAAATAAATCTATCAATTCCTCCACAGCCACTTGAGACATCATCAACAAGTCCATGACCCATGAAAACTCTTTCTCAAGCAATGCAACCCTAAACAACCCTTGACAATTTGAGTAACCGATCAATCTTCCACCCGTGAACAACTGTAGAACTAGTTCGGTGTAGTTCGTCGGAACGACACTACGAAAGTAGTGCCACCAACTACCAACCAACAGCTGTCTCTTAACCTTGTATTAGAATGTTTACAAAAATATTGTTCCAACCTATTTTCAACTATTTACCAATCCTTATTCATGCGA
Source organism: Leptinotarsa decemlineata (assembly GCF_025532065.1). Taxonomy (NCBI): domain Eukaryota; kingdom Metazoa; phylum Arthropoda; class Insecta; order Coleoptera; family Chrysomelidae; genus Leptinotarsa; species Leptinotarsa decemlineata. Next base: position 22,717,406 of record NW_027412668.1, on the reverse strand, counting down.
TGGAATAGAAACATATAAGGCAAGTCACCACATCCTTCCCTTTCAGTACACATATTAGAGCATTCATATTATGCAGAATATTTACCGAAAATAACAAACAGTATTCAGAAACCCAGAGCTAACTAATATTGTTTTTTCAGGCAATATGGCTCTAATATGTAGTAATCCTTCTGGAAGTGAAGAAAACTGAAAAACAAACAATAACAACTATTTCAACCCAGCGAGGAATTTCGGATCTCCAACGTCGATTGGCAATAGGAGAATGCGTAAGTACTGGTCAAGCAGTTAGTCAGGGAGCATACATTTATTCTTGTACATTTCAGGTATGGTTTTCTATGGAACGGAAGATTCCCATTACTATGATGTTAATTGAATAAAATCAACTTGTAACTGAATTACATTGTTAATATCCTTTGAATAAAAATCTTAAAAGGTAAGGTAGTGTTTTGAAAGGTCACATAGGAGCAGTATTGATCTAGTGCTAAATTAAAACGTAACATTATGGATTATGTAAAAGTGATACACGATACAAATTATTCAAAACCAACACATACCATTTTATTAAATTTTCCAAAGCCTTGTCTTGAATATTGCATAAAATAATCAAATCATCAAGCAAATTACATTAAAGCATGTGCGAAATGTGAATTAAAAGTGAAAAAATGTTCAGGAGTGACCGAGGCTTTAAATCTACTGATGATGTTACCAAGGATACTTATATTTGCTCACTATATTCCATTGGAGAAATTGGTCCAACTGAACAAAACCCCGATCCTATAGGCTATCAGGAATTTCAACATACGTATATTATTCCTTATTGCGCTGTTGACTCTGTAAATTTCATATATATATTATGTTGTATTAAATATTTTCTTCTAATAAAATTTACTAAACATATTCAATTCAGTATTAACATATTTGTCTAATCAATAAAGTCATATGTACAGCCTCAAATAATTACTGGCCTGATTTATTTATTAGTTCCATAAGTAATACTCTTGTCAACTGAAATATACTTTCAATTACATCAAATAAATTGACATTATTAATAAGAATAAAAATGTAAATACTGATTTGTTTTATATGGTTTTAGTTCTGCAACTGCTGATACCTAACCTCTCAATCAGCTCACTTTTTTTTCCTTTTTGCGGATGCCCATGAAATTTGAACCACCTTTTTAATTGTTCATAATTATGAGCCTCAACTGAATTACAAGCCAGTAAAGTACACTTTTATTTATTATCGCTTTATTATCGCTTATTTTTATATCGCTTAGCACATTTTCTAAAGGCCAAGTCCTTTCTTTATATATATATATATATATATATATATATATATATATATATATATATATATATATATATATATATATATAAATTCATCAGGTATAGTACTGTACTTTGGATGGCATTGAAGACATACAAACTTTGAAAAAATGCAGTTTTGTGCTGCGGCATGGTCAGGGTGGATTTGTGTGTGATATTTTGTGAATGTATTTTGATTCGAGGAATGAATTTATTGATCAATGCTGGAGGGTTAGGATCATTTAAAAGTTTTTGAGTAAAGTTACCCATGTGGATCTGCCTTCTATTCTACATATTGAGCCAGTTGCATTCAACGATTTTTTGTGTTCATATTTTCTTATACCATGAATCAGTCTTACGCAGTTATTTCACACTTTTTGTATTATATCCTTCTCGAATTTTGTCAGGCATTGTCCATAAAAGAAATCACAGTAGTTAAAGTGTCACCAATAAAATTTTTTATGTGCTGAGAAAAACGCATGTCGCCATCTAGGTAATACTAAACCAAGATTTCTGGCTGAATCACAGATTTCCAATGGATAATTATCAATTTGAGGATTGAAACTATTCTTCAAGAAGTCACATTATTTACTAGCGAAATAAAATACTTTGGATATTTCAGAATTGAGTTTCAAGTTGTGTTCTTCTGATGATGTCTTGATTTTATTCAATTCATTGTTCATGATTTCTTCTGCACGAGGGCGTTATGTTATTTTATTGTACTCTCTTCATTTGCACCAATCATATGTTGTGCTTTCTCTATGTTTGGTGAATTTTTTTGTTTATCAGTTGAATTCAGTCAATCCGAAAAAATGGAAGGCAAAAATCCAATTCTTATTCTGAAGATGAAGAATCGGTTGCCACAAAATTTATACAAACTTTCACAATTTGGACAAGTTTGAGTAATGAGATGATGAAGGACTCGGCCGTCAGTTAGTCCTCGGGAGAATATTTGTTTGAAGGTGATTAACAATGTTTCTTGATGAATTTCATTAGTTCGGGCTTCCATTGTCTGATATTATATAAAATGATTCGAAATCCCTGAAATAACTAAAAAAGAAGAATTAAAATTAAAGAAGAAGAATAAAAATGAATAGCTAAAAAAAAACAAATATATTAAGCAAAAAACCACAAATAAAATAATGGTGAAATAAAATACAAGCAAAATTGAACAAATTGAACAAAAAAAATAAATAAAATAAAATTAAAAAGTTAAGAGATTTGAGTACTCTCACTTATCTCTGCTTTCCTTTTTCCGCTTTACTGGTTTTAGTGGGAGATGACTGTTTGGCGGGAGTTGGATTTTTCGCTTGATTATGGGTTTCCAATAGTTGTGAATCTCTACGCTAGCTTGGCCGGCACAGATGAAAAAATTGAAATTTGAGAATACATTTGAAAACATATCCTCTATGCGATCTATGAATTCAAAAGTATTAGAATTCTGAGTTCTATAAACATTTCTCACAACTATCGTGAGTTTATCTAACATGATTTTCATACATCGATAACCACATTCTCTCGTAGATATAGAATCGACTCTGTGTGATCGACTCTGTGGATGGTACATTGAATTCAGACACTCTGAGTTTGATTCAAAGACCACAATTCAAATTCGTCCAATAATTTTATTTAAATTCACAATTCTTCCAATGATATGTCACATTTGGTGCTGAATATTATGATTTTTGTGATCTACAGTAAAAATTATTTGAAACGAGTACCCATATCAGCTGGTTGCAACTTGTATAACCGGGAGTTAAAACCGTTTTTTGCAGTTGATAATCCTGGTTTTGAGAATACTCTATAATTTTCTGAAATATACAATAAGTAGTTTCAATACCAACAGATTATTGTTTCCGGCATAATAATGGAATTTGTTATGCGTGGTTTTTCTATAACTGATTACAAAAAGAATATTGATAACAATTTGCAATTCAGCATGATAATTTCATATATTCATCAACGTTGAAAATGAAATACATCGTTTTCATTCAAAACAATTTTTATAATTTTCGAATGAAATGTATAACTATGTATTTTCTTTACAAAATCGGTACGGTTACCTAAAAACATTATTTCATAATTGTAGTTGAAAAAGTATTAAATTTGTTTTCGATAAAGTGTTGTGACAAAAAATATTCTCTAGTTCACCTCCTGATGACTCCAAATTGTTAGGGGAAACGCGCGCGTCAATAAGAGTGGTAGAGTTCTAATGTTTGTCGTCAGAATATTAGAGATTATAATGTTTCCTGAACGCTTTTCCGATACGACTGTTTCGCGCGCATCGAAATAGTGTCACAGTTCTGTTATTTGGAAATGATGATCATGTTTATGTTCATCTCAAGGATTTCTCTCTGACCTCTAGTTCATTTCTTGATTTGGTAGGTGAAAGAAAAGTGGTAAAGTTCTGAGGTTCACATTCAAAATAATAGATGTTATATTGTTACTTGAAGGCTCATGTTAGTGTCGAGGCTGACAACCAAGCCGACGACCTGAGTTCTATTCTCATATTGATAATTTTTTAATTTGAATTTTCTATGAAATTTCTAGCCGCCGGTGGCCACTGGAACCACGTGTCTGATGCACTCCGAATGACTGACCGACGTCACTCTGTATCATAAACTAGGTTGGGTGTTCCACAAGGTTCTGCTCGGAGGTCTGAAATTTTGCAAAATGCAGCACTAATCTGTCAATTACTCTTCTGAATAAAATATTTAGCTTTTCGAGATACAGCATTTCAGTTAGCCCACTATTTCTTGATCTAAGATGTTTTGTTCACAAGGTGCTTATCATTTCAGAATCTTTTCATTAAATAAAGTGAACGGCCTTATACATGCTCCTGCTTGTGAACATTGATGATTTTATCGATGAAATATTTTTACATGAAAGTGTCTATTTGTGACACATTTAAAATTTCATAGTTTTGTTATTGAATCTCATTGAGTCAAATGACCAAGAAATTCCCCTCAATTTTTTTATATGAAATTCCTCAATGCATGAAGAAATACTTTGGTGAGTACAATACACAATAAGTGGTGAGAGAAAAAATAATGATATTTTTATTTCGAATAATTCTGAACATTGTAATTTTTTTATTGAAAGAAACAAAACTGAAAAATTAGAAACGATGGTTTCACATATGAGTCATAAACTATGCCTTCACATGGCATAAACGATGGCTTCACATATGAGTCATAAACTATGCCTCCATCAATACGGACATCTGTTTATGATAAGACTAATGGTGTGGTGATTGACTCTTTTTAAATTCATGAAGTGCTTTATCTCTAATTCTCTGCATGGTTTTGATGGTAGCTGTGATCCAGGGCGCATCTTTATCGTTTCTAATAGTGGTAGTTTTTATGGGAGCATGATAATTGATAAGATTAATAATATTCTCATTTAGTATATTCACTTTAGTGTCAATGTCATCAGTTCCAAGAAGAAGGTACCAGGGGATAACCTGAAAATCTCTCTGAAAATTTTCTCTATTTATATTTTCCAAGTCCCTATACGTGAGGTTTTCCTTAATATTATGAAACTGATTATTCAATTCGAACTCACAACATACAATTTTGTAGTCAGATACCTGGCTGGTTTCCACCCAAGAGCGATATTCATCAGGACTTCAATTTGTATTGAATAAATCGACGAGAGATATTGATGTATTGGCTATTCTATTAGGGTCGTTGATAACTTGTTCAAAGACGAATGACTCCAGGATAGAGCTATATTGCTGGGTAAAATTTGAAGTTATGTCCAACATATTTATATTGAAATCGCCAACACAGACGATAAAATTGAAATTTGAGAATACATTTGAAAACATATCCTCTATGCGGTCCATGAATTCAAAAGTGTTAGAATTATGAGGTATATAAACAATTCCCACAGCTATCGTGAGATATATGATGGAATCGGCTGATACTTGATGAAAATCCAAAACTAACGTATTGTAAAAACACTTTATTGTGTAATTTTCACTCTCACTATAGTGAGATTATCTAACATGATTTTCATACATCGGTAACACACGATTTTGAATCGACTTTGTGTGATTTTCAACAGGAATATAATATAGTGTTTCGGGATACAGCATTTCAGTTAGCCCACTATTTCTCTAAGTTATTGTGTTCACATGGTCCCTATAATTTCAAACACTTTTCACTGAATAAAGTGGCCTATACATGCTTCCGCTATTGAACAGTGATAATTTTATCGATTTGATGAAAAATAAACTATTTTTACATGAAAGTGTCTATTTGTGACACATTTAAAATTTGATGATCTTGTTATTGCATCTCATGAAGGAAGTCAAATGACCAAGAAATCCCCCTCATTTTTTTTTATATGAAAATCTTCAACGCATGAAGAGATACATTGGTGAATTCAATACACAGTAAATGGTATGTGCTGAGAAAAAAAATAATGATATATTTATTTTGAATTATTCTGAACATTTTGAATTTTTTATTGAAAGAAACAAAACTGACAGATTATAAACAGGAATGTTAGGCAGCTTCATAAACGAAAATCGTTTTTTACACGCCACAACATCAGATCCATGCACGTAACGGCACCTTCGTAACTGTTATGACCTTCTGTGCTGGACTGTATATTGCGACGTAGCACCGTTGATGCTAATTTCTTCAGTGGATTACGATAGGGAAGACCCTTTTCGTGTTCAAACACAAGGGCGGTATCTACTATATTGTTATGTACAATTTTCAGAGCTCGCAAATCATTCTCCAAGGAATGGCCAATTAAAACTGTGCTTGCTCCTATGAACTGCAATAGGTCACTTTGCAATTCGTGTATTCGTTTTGGGGCATTGATTGCCATATCATGGGCCGTTATGCCGGAAAATCGGGTATTGTAGTCTACAATCTCATGATATGGCTTCACATATGAGTCATAAACTATGCCTCCATCAATACGGACAACGGTGACATTTGTTAACTCCAATCCTTTTACTGTGTAACACATTTCACAGTCCAATGCATAAACTCCACCGACTTGAAAATCTTGCCCATGTTTCGTTATTGCATATCCATCATAATCATCTTCTATATCGTTATTTTCTAATCCACTCCATACATGAAGACGACTCTCTGTGCAACCCAAGGAACCCAATTTTTGATTGCAGCATTCGTAATTGACGTATCCATAATGTTCCCGCCTTTTACCCCAATGGTGGTAACACTTTTCCTGCGTAATGTAGTCGTTTGCAGTTGTAAAAAATATTTTCTGGCATCTGCAGCATGTCCTCGTCAAACATTTTTCTTTAGGCCTGAACTCCTTGGCATTGATATTTAATCTTCCGTCACGAACCGGAAAGCTAACACTTGTTGAACTACGTACTAGCTGGATTGGATACCCTAACCTCAATAATAAAGTGGGAGAGACCACATATCTGAGAAGTAAAAACTCAAACGTTTTCTCCGAAATCCCCAATGTAATGAAATGAGGTGAAGGCTGCATGTCAAAACTTGTGGAACGTACTGTGTGTGAAAAGTCTCAAACCCACTGTCGTTGATCTGCAAAAAAAATTTTATTGGTTACTTTCATCGATAGTGTTTGACGTAATGAAGTGAAGACATAATGTGGTTATATGACCAGCGATGCTCTATTTCTATCGAGAAAAAAATTACAGCGTCTTATGAGTTTTTTGTCATGGCTCACTTCAAAAGGACGACTGTATTTGACAAATGAAAGGACAACCCTTCTTAGCTACCTTGCATTAACTTGTAATAACCAGCATGTTGAGCAGAGTCAATAAAAATAATGTTGCAGGGCCTATTGGAGGGTGAACGCCACAAGTCAAAAAAGAGTTCTGTTAGATATTAGAAGAGGAAACTATTTTTTTATGTCACTGTTTATTCGATCAGACACTTCAAAGTTTGATACTTGAAAATTTACCAAAAAAAAGATAGATAGATACCTTAAACAATATTGAATACATACATATTAACAATATATTTACATATATTGTTAATATGTTTTTCCAATTTATTAAAATATTGTAATTATTTGCAAGAATAAACACACAAAACTGCCAATCTCGCGAGATCTCGAAGTCGGTGAGATCTCGTGGTACTGACATTGATAAACTCGCGACAGCTCGTCTGAGCCCCAATCTCGCGAGAATGCATTCCCTGATTAGATTTGATCGAATTATCAAGTTTTGAGACCAATCAATTATAAACAGTTTTCCCTCAACAGAAAGCGTTTCGGTAACCAAGTCAGCATCTGGAGATAATTGAAACTCTTAGCCCAGACTATCGTCTGTTAGTAGTAATTAGAACCCGGAACAACAAACACTTTGTAGAATTTTAAACTACATATGAATTAATTGATTATCATTGTACCTACCTCTTTTCAAATTGCACTGATCACAATTTGTAGCAAATATGTATATTATTTTCTGATCACTTGAATGAGAGATACACTTCGAATGAAGAAAGTATTTAGTAACTTTATCAAAAGCCTTAACACATGTAGAATGATGAGGATATCAGATATTCAGCCTTTTAAATACTAAAATATTACCTGTCGAATTCACCCGACAAATTTACCTGTCGAAATAGTCAATATATGAAATTTTATCTACCAAAAATTGTACCTGAAGTGCCCAAACTGATGTTTATTCGTATTCTTATTCGTATTTTTATTCAAGTAACACTTCATAATGAGACTAGCGCTAGACAGTTTACAAAACCGCAGCAGGTGTTGCGGTTTTGCTACATTCTGTTTGTTTTGATTATGGAATCCAAAATGCGGATTGTGATTGAATTTTATTGTTTCGAGAAAATATGGCAGAAGGAAAAGAAACCACAAAAAATAGTAACAATAATTATTTTGAAAGAACGAAACTCCTTATCAAATTTGCGTTCCTGAGGCTAATGACGTCAATAAACTTACCTACGATGGCGGGTGAAACAAATCCTCAAGTACTCGGGAGCTGTAACATCAACATAACTTGGCACAAGATGTGATCACTTTACCGTTTAGATATACTTTTTGCATCTACGGGCCGAAATCTCTTCGGTTGCCATTTTTTCAAACGAATCAAAAAACGGTGAGCTTTTGTTACATATGAATATTGAAATCTACAACAAGCAAGACATCATTATCATGGAGGTAGTCAAGCAACATGAAATTATTGAAAAACTCTTCGAACCCTTCAATAGACACAGATGGTGGAATGTAAATAACAAATAAAATTAAATTCCAATTATTAAGCAATTCGCAACCAACTATATCTATAAAAGGTGTTGCGGAGATCAAACACGTCAAGTCTATGGGTTTGCAGTCTGGAGCTGCAGTTGCAGCTCTAGAGACTTGGTTCCTGGACTGGAAAATCCGAGTGAACCTTGCAAAAATACAAGCGGTAGCACTAGGTAGGCAAAGTGCCCACTCGAATCTCAGAGTTATCATGGCAGGACAAGAAATCGCCTGGAGCCCCCAGGTTGAGTACCTAGGTCTAACTATAAACCGCAAGCTTACCTGGGCCAAGTGCGGGGATGTCACATTTGTATCCTCTCCTCAATCGCAAGAGCACAAGCTAAGTCTCAAAAACAAAGTCTTACTTTATGAGACTGTGTTTAAACCCTTTCCGTTTCAAAAGGTCTCGAACCTCGGAAAGCTACGAGTTGATAGGAGTTCAACAAATAACACGGCTGCGAGAATCAGTCTCGACCGTGCAACGCACCTTTTGAGTTTTAACTAGGCCTATATCACAAGCAGAGTACGAAAGAGTCATGGATTTAAAATCCAACTCGATATAATAGAAGACAGGCATTCTGTACGCGAAGTGATCTAGTAAGGCGATAAAAATTTAAATAATAGTTGAAGTTTTAGTTGAAGTATTTTTGTATTTAAAGTGAAATAAAGTTATATAAGTTTGATTATTCAGTGTAGTCAATTATTGGTGAACCCACGGGGGAAAACTTAACAATATCAACAGTCCGGTAACTTCACGACGACAAACTTGAAACTATCATCGCTTTTTATTATTCCGTTCATAATTTGGCACTGGAGTTTTCAAAATCAATAGTATCTGTCAAATCCACACCTATTACATGAAATTGTGCCAAAGTTGACATCTAACTGGAAAGTCGAATGGGGGAAACACTTGAATAAGTGGAATACCTAAGCTCCACAGGGTGGTTACAATTTCCGATTTTGCTTCTAGGTTTACTAAAATGGCGCAAACTTTAAACTGTATTGTTTCCTCAGATGAGGGTGATAAAAAAAAGGAATATTTATACAATGCTAGAGAAGAAAAATGGGAGAAACCAGAATCATTTTAAGAGTACTGTAAAGAAACTAATCAAGAAGTAGATAAATGTAATTTTTTGCTACAGCATGACGTGAATGAAAAATGAGATAGAGAGAAAACTGAATTTGAATATAAAAAAATGAGATTTTGTTAAATTTAGAAGATTGTAATCCAAGTAATAAAAATAGAACTTTTAAATAGTAACCCTATTTGTTTATGAAAGAGAGGACATTGGCATATCAAGATCTGCAGATGATGTGGTGCTGTAGGTTTTTCCGAGTTTTCCTGCAGCTGAAAAAGCAAATGTGGCACTGGAATTAATGAAGTCGCCCCGGAGTGCCAATTAATTTTTGTTGTTGTTTCATAATTTCATGATTTGTATTACTTTCTTCTTTAATATCTTTCTTACAATTCTTGTTACACTGTTTTTATTGACCCTGATCTGGATTACAACTACGAAGTCTGAGATAGCTATTAAGTTAAAAAAATTGTTATTTTCGAGAAATGCCAATCAAATAACCAGCAGTAGTCGTAGTTTTATCATGCTGATTACTGTCACGGTATTGCTAAATAACAAAGTTGTCATTAAAAAATGGAAATCTATGGACAAAAACTTTGAGGTCTGTTGGTTAAGTATTATTTTCGATAAAATCCTCAAAACTAAATAGACGGTTTATATTTTGATAACCTGTGACGAAATAGAAAGCTATTGGGGCTGCATTTTATGAATCAGATATCAAAAACATATTTTATTCAAAATCAACAGTAATCAACATTGAGCAATAATAAATAATACAACTTTACAATATTGAGAGTATCTTTTACCCATTCAAAATCAACCAATAATCAACATTTCTTTTGAAACCAATCTAATGTGAAGGATGAATCTGATGATTTTTAACAAGTTTGTTAATAACAGGTTCCAATTGGCTTGAGAACAGCGCAAGTCGCCGCGTTCGGTAACATGCAAACGACTTCTCTTTTTAGTTAGCAGCATTGTTACAGCACTAAAGCCACGTCCATACACATATAACGATGACATGACAAATCGTTGAACGATTCACCACAATCCAGAGTACAATTGCGGGATTGGCTTTTGTAACCAATATTCATGGTAATCATTTTCGAATTTCTTTAAGCTCCTTGTTTTTTGTCAATTCAATAAGCTCTTCTTCCAGATGAGGTGATAGTGCGGTGTAGACATTAGAAAATTGATCCAATACCTATTCTGGTATATCTAATTTCAAAATATCTTGAAAGTGTTTTATAAAATCACTGCTGAGGTTTTTCAAATGCAGACAAACACGTCATCATTGTTGCAGGATAGTGATAATTTGAAAAAAATGTGAAATGCACGTCTGCTAATATTCTACTTGTGTTTGGCTACGAAAGCAGCAACTACTTTTTTGTTTATATTAAGTTCAAGTTATCACCTTGAAGATTGGGATTTATATCGTTGAATAATTTAAACAAGTCTATCAAGTACGTCTCCATCTTGATACACAAATTAGGAATCTTCCAAAGAAAGGAAGGATGCAATCAATTTCAAAAAGGAAGTAATTTTCAGGCACAAACTGGAAGAAACGACCTTTTCGAAATAGCTATTCTTTCACATAAACATTGTGTCTTTGTTTTCCATGAACTCTATCACAGAGTCATATAGACACACTTCTGTATGAAACATCAATCAGGTAAAATATTCAACATTACCAACACAAAGCTGATTAAATAGTCTGTCATTTGAAGAGCTTCTTTGGATTTTATTGACTGCTTTGATTGAAACAGTCGTTCACTTAAATTTCTATCAACTTAATGTTGTCGATGAATGACGCAATGTACGGCGAGCACGTCTGGAATTTCAATTCAACTGAATTCCAAAAATTTCAAAATGCACTTGAGTCTTCGTTAATTTCGTGTTCACTTTGGTTAAGGAAGTTTTAATGAGCATTGTTTATTTGTTGCTGAACTTCACTTCTCAACGCGATAAATTGCTGCCGATTGAAAGATGTTTTATGTTTTTTCAGGTTTTTGGGGGCCCATTCTTTCTTATGAATGTTTTTAATTATATTTGGTGTGAACAAGGGGGTTATCTACGGGTACGATTAATTTTCAAGGAGGCGGTTACATCAAAAACATCATAGAGCCTACTGTTTAGATGATAGCATGTGTCATTAATATTTGTTTGTTCTAAGATATGCGACCAATCTATATCAGAAATGAGTTGGTACATCAGAGGGAAATTTGCCTTTCTGAAGTTATAATTTTTTGAGATGTCATTGGTTTTTGAAACATTATTGAAATGATTATGTGAGGTTCTGATGTCAAACAACAAAGAAGGGTGATGACTATCTTCTTTCACCAGAGGTTCAAAATTTCTATTTATAGCACAAGTGATTGTTGATAGAACAATATCTAAAGTACGGTTATTGGTATTATTTATATTATTGTAGCCAAGCAATTCCCATGAAAATTTTCAGAATTTTTCCTTTATTATCGCTCGCTTTTGTGTCCAAAAAAAGAATATTGTAATCTCCAACAAGCAAAACATTATCATCATGGAGGTAGTCGAGCAACATGAAATTATTGAAAAACTGTTCGAACCCTTCAATAGACACAGATGGTGGAATATAAATAACAAATAAAATTAAATTCGATTTATTAAGCTATTTTCAACCAAATATATCTATGAAAGTGTATGGGTTTGAATTTCAAATGATTTTAAAAAGGGACAATAACCCCTTTGTTTGGCTGAAATTTCCGTCACATCTTAGGATATTTTGATTGCTTGGAAAAAGCTCTGCATCAAATACATCACTGGAAAGCCAAGTTTCACTCAAACATATAACATATCATTCTCTAGAACTCACTGCGTTGAAGAAGTTATTAGTTTTCGTGTTTAGCCCTCGCACGTTTTGGTAAGAACAGTTGAAGGAGTAACTGGGTGTAATGTCTAAAAATTTACTATTTTTGGAGAGCCGTTGAAGTGTTTGAATCTGATATTAGTTCCGCCGTTTTTTATTGTTCCACTTCTTATGGAACTCTATCAGAGTCATATAGACACACTTCTGTGTGAAACATCAATCGGGTAAAATATTCATCATTAGCAACATAAAGTTAATTAAATAGTCTGTCATTTGAAGAGCTTCTTTGGATTTTATTGACTGCTTTGATGACATATTGCAGTGATTGAAATAGTCGTTCACTTAAATTTCTATCAACTTAATGTTGTCGATGATTGACGCAATGTACGGCGAGCACATTTGGAATTTCAATCCAACTGAATTGAGAATGTACAAATTTTCAGATGAATGCACAATGACTTTTCAATATTTTCAGTCATTTCATCAATTAGTGTTTGCACAGAATCGTTGCTCAAAGGAATTTCACGGATAATATCTGCCGCCAGTTTATGGAGTACAGTAGTTATTACTTCTTTTATTGCCGGTAAAATTAACTCTTCTCCAATGATCTGTAATTTACCTGTTCGAGCAATTAACAAAGAGATATTTTAAGGAGCTCGAAGTCCGTCATCGTCTTGCTTATCAGCCGCATAAAAAAGTTATGATACATTTGGCTGAGCATTGTGGTTCTTCTTCAACTTTTGAAAATAGGCTATATTTTTGTCTTTTCAATCTGGATGCATTTCAATCAAATGGTCTTGAAGGCTTCATCGCATGAAGATGGGTTCGTGGCATTTTCAATAAATTTGTATTCAATATATTCCGCGCAACATTGATACATCATTTTTGCTTCTGACATAGTTATGTTTTCACAAATACGTGAGTGAATGTTGAGCTAACGTTTACAATGAGCTTTTGTATAGTCGAAGTAAACTGTATTGTGAATAGTTAAAGCTGTCGGCGAGCTCAAAGGTCAAAAAAACAATACAAAGATATAATGCCGCTGCCAACTAGTCCACGTGGACTGCAGAATTTGCGGTTCGTATTGAATAATTTTTACTAACCGAGTTTCATGACTGGCTGAAGAGTCATAAAATTAAATTTTGTGAAAAAGAAGGCTGAAAAGTTGCCCTTTTCTGAACTTCGAAGGGCCGTAACTTTATAAATAAGGGAGAGCGCCGCTTGTTTCTTTCGGATTCGTAACCTAAGGATCAAAATGCGTAAGTACACTCAAAAATTTTTTCAAAATCGCCGGGTGCCCTCAAAACGAAAATTTACCATTATTACTTTCATTTCATTCAAATGAGCAATCATTTATTAATTTTTTATATTTTGAGCATTTCTTGAGATTAATTCTCATTATTCAGATAGTTCTTATTCGAATAACACTCCATTGTGAGATTTCCGGTGGACAGTTTACAAAACCGCAACACGTGTTTCGCTAAACAATAGCTTTTTCAAGCGTGTTCATACTAATTTCATACTGGTATTTGCTCCTATTCCTGTCTCTGAAGGTTTATTTACTGATGAAACTACCCCACCTTGTAACGAAGGTGAGAGATGGCTGAAAACATTTGCTAATTTCTGTTCGTTTTGATTTTGAAATCCGAAATGCGGATTCTGATTGAAATTTATTGGTAAGAGAAAAGAAGGCAGAACAGAAGAAAAAAAACACCTAAAATAATAACAATAATTATTTTGAGAGAACGAAATCTCTATATCAGAAAAGCAAAGGCTAAGGACGTGAATAAACTCACCTACAAAGGCAGGTAGAACAAACACCCTTGTGAAACAAACTCTTAAGCACTCCGGACCTTTGACATATTAACAAAACTCAGCACAAGATGTTGATGTGATCACTTTACCGTTTAGATATATTTTTCGTTTCTACGAGTCGAAACCTTATCGGCTGCCGTTTTTTCAAATTAATAAAAAAACGGTGAGCTCTTGATACATACGATTTATATGTACAGGGCGTTTCGCCATAGTGGAACACATGGCACTACAGATTTGTAGTGAACCTGAATTTGAATAGAATTCATTGCAAGTACTGTTTGTCAAATACATGAAGGAACTCAAGAATTTTAGCATGATCTCGTTAGCTTGCTTAAGACGCAATTTAATTTTTGAATTTCTTTAATGTGTAGGGGGTCAGTAGAAATTTAAGTTCAAGTTTGTGGGGTCGCCACACTTGCCCCCCAGACGCCATCTTGGAAAAAGGGGTGCAAAGGGTTTTCGCGCTTACATATTAAACAAATGAAATTGCGTCCTCTGAAAAATGCAACCCTAAATGTAATTTTTCAATGGACTATATCGGATATGATTTATTCGAGTAGATCATTTACAGACCGGTTTCGAGGTATTACGTCTCATGTATCTCTATGGGATATAATTCGATATCCAGGGGAAGTAGTTGTTTTCCAGCAGGCATTTACCAAAACCTACCGTGTACCTAGGTAGTTGGGAGAGATGAATGTTTTGATATTTCATTTTGAAATATTTATTTTATTGTAGAGAGAAGACTGAATTTGAATATATAAAAAGCAAATAGAGATTTTGTAATATTTGAAAGATTGTGATTCAGGTAATAAAAAAGTACGTTTAAAAAAGTTCACTGTTTTTATTGACCCTGATCTGGATTATAACTGCAAAGTCTGAAATAGCTGAAAAGTAAAACAAATATGGTCCTTCGAGCTATAAATTAAATAGTCTTTTGGAAATATGTCTATTAGAAAAAGTGAGAGAGAAAACTTCGGCGTTTATCATGTGAAATATAGTAATGATTAAGAGGCATCCAATGATAAACAAAGATGAAAAAAGCGTTATTTTTATCAATTCATACGACGAGTAATCCCAAAATATCAAAAAGCAGTTCAATTGTGAGACGGCAAATGGAGATTGAAGAAAAAAATTATTTGAAAAAAGCAGAGTTGAAGAAAGCAACAATAGAAGAAGCAATGGGAAGTCAAACTGAGAAATTTTCAGGAAATCGTGAAAAATTACACCTTACGATTTGATTTCTTCATTTTTGAAACATGCTAGCGATGTTGATAGAACTTCGGCGAAATTCTACGATGTTCCATTGCGTTGGCTGCAAGCGTAATCGGACAGTCAAGTCGGACAGTCAAGTACGCAGTGAAGTGGACGTAACAGTGCGGTACGCGTGGTGATCTAGTAAGGCGATAGACATTTGAATAATACTTGAAGTTTTAGTTAAAGTATTTGTGTATTTAAAGTGAAATAAAGTTGAGTGATTATTCAGTGTGGTCAATTATTGGTGAACCCACGGGGAAAAAACGTAACATTTGGTGTCGGAAGTGGAATAATTGATTGAACATTTTTTGTTTTATGGTGAAAACAAGGAGTGTCGATTACGACGATATGGATGAGCTTAAGAAAATGTTGAAGGCTTTGCAAGCGAGCTGGGCGGAGAATGAAAAACGCAGAAGAGAGGAAGATAAACGCAAAAGAGAGAAAGATGAACGCAAAAGAGAAAACGAAAAATTACGTCGAAACGAAGATCGTGAATTATTATCAGGTAATCAGGAAAAACAGGAAAAAGACAGAGACTTGCTGATTAATATTCGAGAAGACAGGAAAAAGACAGAGACTAGTCTCGCTGTTGGAAATAAAGAAGACAAGAACAACTGCTCTTCACCCACAATCCGATGGAATGGTCGAGAGGCATAATCGTACCATCAATAACTACCTCTCGATGTTTGTCTCCGAAAACCAAAGAAACTGGGATAAATTGGTCCTTTTTTTCTATTGGCATGCAGGAGCTCCCAACATAACGCGACAGGTTATACACCATCCATGTTGTTAACTGGTGGGGAACTGAAACTTCCGATAGATGTATTGTATGGCAGTCCTTTCGATGAATCGCGAGAGGTACCTCTTTCAGAATATATAAATAACCTGGAGGAGAGACTGGAAATTGTACACTAATTTGCCAGGACCAAATTACAGCTTTCCAGCGACAGAATTAAGTCAAGATTCGATAAAAAGTTGCTGCCAGTGAGCTTCAAGGAGGTTGATGCAGTGTGGCTCTACCAACCCCAAAGTCGGAAAGGTTCGTGCCCCAAGTTGCAGAGACCATGGCAAGGACCTTACTTGGTAACCGAAAACATAAACGATCTGGTGTACAGAATCCAATTATCATCCAGAAGCGAGCCTAAATTTGTCCACATAGAGAGGCTGAGTCCTTACATGGGGTGAATAACCTAGGGGAAGGAGGTAATTTTGTAGATTATGCCCGAAAAAAAGTAACGCCGGCCGCCACTGGATACCGGAAACCAAACGTGACGTAGCTGAGAGCGTGAGAAGGCCCAATGTTACCTGCCGCTCGAGAAAGAGCGAGAATCAATGCTATCGATGTTGATGGAACATCGGCGAAATTCTACGATGTTCTATTGCGATATTTAAACGCTGGCTGCAGGCCTATTTGGACAGTCACGTACACAGTGAATCAGACGTTACAGTGTGGTACGCGAAATGATCTAGTAAGGCGATAGACATTCAAATAATAGTTGAAGTATTTGCGTATTAAAAGTGAAATAATGTTGAGATTATTCAGTGTAGTCAATTATTGGTGAATCCACGGGGAAAAACGTAACAATATCAACAGCCCGGTAATTTCACAGCAAACTTGAAACTATCATCGCTTTTTATTATTCCGTTCATAGTTTGGCACTGCAGTTTTCAAAATCAACAGTATCTGTCAAATCCACAACTGTTACATGGAAATGGTGCCAAAGTTGAAATCTAACTGGAAACTCGAATGGGGGAAACACTTGAATAAGTGGAATACCTAAGCTCCACAGGGTGGTTACAATTTCCAATTTTGCTTCTTGGTTTACTAAAATGGCGCAAACTGTATTGTTTCCTCAGATGAGGGTGATGAAAAAAAGAAATATTTAATCATGACTAAAAAAGAAAAATGGGAGAAACCAGAATCATTTTGAGAGTACTAGTATAGTTCACATGTACTTTTTTTTGTAACATTTTTCAGCCCTGTCCAAAAATTACGACCAAGGTGTCATTCGATTCGTATTTTTGCCTAAAAATATTGAGGGAAGGTCCGAAAACGCGCCGATAAAAATTACAAAAGTTGTAAACAATTAAGTGAAAAAATATGGGGCTTTAGTTTTTTCTTAATATCTCGGAAAATTTTCAAAATTTTGGAAATTTGAAAAAAGATTTGAAAAGATTAATGAATTTGCTTAAAAAAAGTCCCGACTCCCGAAACTTTATCACGATTATTTATAATTTTTACAGAGCCCTGAAAATAGAGCCAAAAGCGGGTAGTCTGGCTTCCGCGCGCCTTTCGTCACTCTGACATAAAAACAGAAAGAATTATTTAAACATATTAAATGTAAATATTGAGGGATAAAAAAATTCATGTAATGTTGGGATACATCAATAAACAATAATCTGCAGTCAAAAATTTTTATCCCAATTTTAACGTTAATTATAAATTTGTTAATTATTAACTTTTTCTGAATTGAAAGTTGATATAAAAATCCCTATAATTATTAAACTAAAGCCTGGCATTTTTTTCCTTTGGTGAAGTTATCCGTAATAGGCAAAAAAATATATTACCGTTGCCAAAATGAAAAAATTGTTATTCTCTATTTATAAAAAATACATTACAATTTTTTTTTCCAATTTTTTATTGTTCCAATGTCTTATGGCTAAAAACTAATTGATAATTTTTTTTTTATTTTTTACAGCTATTGTTAATAAATTTATTATAAACAAATGCATTGTTTATGAGCAATTCGAAATTTTTTTTTGCATGTTGTTAATGGAAAAAAATCATGATTTTTAGAAAAAAAATGGTTTCTTGAAAAATTTTCTTTGTTGCTAAAAAATGCGTTTGTTATTTAACAATAGTTTTTTGCAAGTGAATATTAAAATTAAGAAACCGTTTTTTTTTAATCATAAATTCTATAGTTTTTCAAGGTTTTGAAAAAACTTTATTTTTTATTCTTTTTTTAATTGTTCATTTAAAGAAAATGTTACAAACAACTTTTTTTTTATTTTTTTTCCAATACTTTGTTTTATAATAAAAGTAACTATGAGTTTTGTTTTTTTTATTTATTCAATTTTTTATAGAACTTTCAATATTGTGATACCTTGATACTTGTCGTTTTCATTCGCTCCTTCGCTTTTATAATTATGATAACTTTCAAACTATTGCAGTTATGATAAATATGCTTCAAGTCTATTTTGTTCATTATGAATTTATCAACAATTTGAGCCTTTTACTAAAGTTGTAGTCCTATTATTCATTTAATTATTGATTGTTATTTATTAATAAAAGAAAAATTTTTAAGTCTTTTCAACATAAACTTCGTGTCATGTAACAATAAATCATAAGGATTTTATTACTTGCACTTTTAGTAGTTGTAGGTTCATCAACATTCACTTATTGTCATATTTGTATGGAGTTTAAGAAAATTACATGAAGCAATCAGTCATTCTGTTAATTTAATTTTAATGAGTTTACTCATTAACCTTCTTTAAATTTCTGATGCTCACAATTTTAGTAAAAGGCCTAAATTGTTAATAAATTCATAATGAACAAAAAAGACTTGAAGCATAATTGTCATAACTGCAATAGTTTAAAAGTTATTATAATTATATAATTATAAAAGCGAAGGAGCGAATGAAAAAGACAAGTATCAAGGTATCACAATATTAAAACTTTTATAAAAAATAGAATGAAGAAAACACATAGTTACTTTCATTATAGAACAAAGTATTGAAAAAAAAATGTTAATTTTTTTAAATAAACAATTAAAAAAAGAATAAAAAAAGTTTTTTCAAAACCTTAGAGAACAATTGAATTTATGATTTAAAAAAAAACGGTTCCTTAATTTTAATATTTAATTGCAAAAAAGATTGTTAATCAACAAACGCATTTTTTAGCAATAAAGAAATTTCTTTCAATTAACATAACACAAAATAAAAATTTAGAATTGCTTATAAACGATGTATTTGTTTCTAATAACTTTATTAACAATAGCTGTAAAAAATGAAAAAAAATAATAATTAGTTTTTAGCCATGAGACATTGAAACAATAGAAAATTAAAAAAAAAATTGTAATGTATTTTTTATAAAAGTGTTTTTGGAATACGTTAGTTATGGATTTTCATCAAGTATCGGCCGATTCCATCATATATCTGAGGAAAGCCCCTACGGGCTTTTTGGCCATTTGGTTTTTTAAACTAATTCTGAAATGTGCGTTAACGACACAAAACATTTGGTTTTTCAACCAATGTATAAAAAACAGAGTACATCCCAAATTTACCGCCCTGAAGACCAACAATAGAAGTATAGCAGCCCAAGAAGCAATCAATCATGGAAGAAACAAATGGATGAAGGTAGAAAGAAAATTCCTATATTGTAAGAGAGATATATTTAATGTTTATTTGAAAGTAATACATTCTGAGTTATTATTCAGATTGCATTATATAGAATTCCAAACTTTGGACACAGATGCTCGTGAAAAAGTTAATGATATAATTCATAAAAAATATCTGATACAAAAGAATAAACTCCAACGATTGATTCAGTTTAAACTTACCGAGAAACAGGCCCAAAGTTTGGAAAACTATTCTAATCATAAGTTTTTCGACAGCTTTGTAAATCTATCCGACACAAAAATTGCATTGAAGGAAACGAGATTATTAGAAAAAGGTTTCAGTCATAACATAAAACCATATATTAATTCTACGACCATAAAATGTTTAGGTATAGAAACAGAGCTGGCTCTGAGAGGTACCTGTAGTTATAATAAACATGTTGCGGCAAACATTTTGAAATCTGAACCGGTTGATCAAATTCAGTCTGATAGAGAAAGTAAAATTGCAAAATCAATTAAGCAAAAAGTTAAAGATAATGAAGTGATTTTTACAAGAGCAGATAAAGGTCGAACGGTTATTGCATTAAATAAAAAGGACTACATAGGAAAACCTCTAGATTTCCTTAATTCAGGAAGTTACGAGATTCTGAGGAAGGATCCGACAACTATGTACCAGAAAAAGGTTAAGGAAACTCTCAAAACAATAGAATTGGTTATGAATGGAAAGGATAAATGTAGAGCATTGATCATGAATCCACAACCACCAAAACTGTATTCTCTTATTAAATTACATAAAACCAATTTCCCGATTAGACCATTGGTATCGTTCGTAACGGCACCCACCGTTAAAATCTCAGAAATCCTGATTGAATTGATTCAAACCTATACCAATTTCAAGCCTAAATTTAGTATAAATAATTCTTATCAATTAGCGGATAATATTAAAGACGTAATCCTCCCAGATAACTCAAAATTAATATCGTTCGATGTCCAAAATTTATTTCCTAGTTTCCCGCCAACTGAAACAATTGGACTAGTGGAGTGTCTCTTAGACAAAAACCACGTGAATCCACTGATAAAACAGGAGATTGTTGATTTACTCACCATTTGTGTGTCTCAAAATTATTTCCAGTTTGACGGAGAATTCTTTTCATGTAATGAAGGACTAATAATGGGGAATCCTTTGAGTCCCTTACTGGCGGAAATTTTCATGGATAACATAGAGTATGAAATCCATAATAATCAGTTAGCCAACAATTTTTTGTACTGGTACAGATACGTAGATGATATCTTAGTATGTTTTACTGGTACAGATAGGCAATTAGGCAAGTTCATTGAATATGCCAATTCCATCCACCCGTCAATAAAATTTACCACTGAGAGGGAGGTAAATAATTCAATAAATTACCTGGACTTAACCATTACGAAAAATAACAATAAACATGAGTTTGCAATTTTCCACAAACCATCGTACACGGACATTATCATACATAATTCCTCCACACACCCGTACCAGCATAAAGTTGCTGCATTCAATAGTATTCTTCACAGATTATTGAATATTCCACTGTCTGATAGGGATTTCCAGAAAGAACTAAATTTGATCAAACAAATCGCGATTAATAACGGTTATAAGGTAGATATTGTAAACTCCATTCTTTCCAAAAAACGACAAAAGCAAGCCATGGATCTGGTCTACCCATATTCAAGATGCGATAACGTTAGTTATAAGACATTGACATATGTGGGGGAACCAAACAGGAATATTGCCCGTTTTTTGAAGAAAGAAGGCGTAAACGTAGCTTATAGAACGAATAATAACCTAAGTAAATTTATTAAAAACAATAAGGACAAAACTTTGGTGTCGGATAGATCAGGAGTATATAAGCTGACTTGTGGCTCTTGTCCAAAACTGTATATTGGCCAAACAGGAAGAACATTTTTCCAACGAATTAAAGAACATAGGAGTAGTTTTGTAAATAGAAAGACCAATTCCACATTTGCAAACCATCTTTTAGCAGAAGGACATGAGTTCAATCATGAGTACGAGGTATTACATTTAGAAGAAAAGAGTTTGAAACTTAATCTTCTAGAATGTTTAGAAATCAATAGATTCAGGAATTCGGGTAATTTACTGAATGATCAATTAGAACTCAATAACTCTCCGTTACTGAATATATTTTTTCAAATGTGAAAATGGTACATAAGTGCAGGTAATTTAATTCGTTAGAAACTCTGGTAAAATTATCAGCTACTTAAAATCCAGGTACTTCGTTTACAGGTACTTTGATTTCAGGTACTCCATAAACTATATATATATTTAGTATGGAATGTGTAGAATTAGTTGAAAGACACGCCAGATGAAGCCATTGTATGGCGAAACACGTGTTGCGTTTTTGTAAAACAATTTAGTGAAAATCTCACAATAAAGTGTTTTTGGAATACGTTAGAAAGGTTTTGGCTTCATACGTCTCCATCTTGATAGAAAAATCAGTAGGAATCTTCCAAAGAAAGGAAGGAAGCAATCAATTTCAAAACAGAAGTAAGGAAGAACTGTATCACAGAGTCATATAGACACACTTCTGTGTGAAATATCAATCGGGTAAAATCTTCATTATTAGTAACACAAAGGGGATTAAATAGTCTGATTAAATAGTTAGAATTTTTTTGACTGCTTTGAGGACATATTGCAGTGACTGAAACAGTCGTTCACTTAAATTTCTATAAAATGAATGTTGTCGATGAATGACGCAATGTACAGCGAGCATATCTGGAATTTCAATCCAACTGAAGTTTTCAGATGATTGCACAGCGACTCATCAATATTTTCAGCCATTTCATCAATTAGTGTTTACACAAAATTGTTGCTCAAAAGGATTTTATGGATAATATCTGCTGCCGATTTATGTAAAACCGTAGTTATCACTTCTTCATTGCCGGTAAAATGAACTCTTCTTTAATGGTATTTAATTTCCCTGTTCGAGCAATTAACAAAGAGATATTGTAAGAAGCTCGAAGTCCGTCATCGTCTTGCTTAGCAGCCGCCAAAAAAGTTATGATACACTTGCCTGAGCATTGTGGTTCTTCATCAACTTTTGAAAATAGGCTATATTTTTGTCTTTTCACTCTGAACGCATTTTATTCAAATGGTCTTGAAGGCTTCATCACCTGAAGATGACACAAGAATACACTTTACCGAACAAAACATTGGCAATTTTAAAAATGCATTGATGAAAGAGGATTGGAAAGACCTTCGCAAAATTTCAAATGTTCATGCTAGTTTTGAATATTTCTACACTATATTTTTATATCATTTCGATTTGAATTTTCTCAAAACAGAATATAAAAGTAATAAATGTCTCTCCAAGAATTGAGTTACCAAGAAAGTGAAAATATATATAGTCAAAAATTGAAAGACCTTTTTGTCCTACAAAAGAACTGTGCTGAAATTATCCCTATCTATAACCAAAAAAAAAAAGAGAGAACATGATAAATTAGTAAAAAAAAAAACAAAAAAATACTACTATCAAAAAAAATTGTTAACTCTGAAAATCAGTCAAAAGCAAGTTGGCAAGTAATTTCTGAATGAAACAATGAACAGATGAAATCTACTAATGTTACATTAAAGATTGAAGGTGAAGTAGTAGAACACCCAGAGGAGATTGCTTCAATTTTTAATGACTTCTTTATAAATTCAACAAAAAATTTGATAGGTCAAATGCCTAACTCGAAGGTATATATAGCTCAAAGTTCGTTGAATATTAATTCAAGTACTTTATTATATCTCAATCCGTTTTGTGAACCAGAATTACTGAACTTATTGTTGAGGAGAATGAAAAATAAGTATTTTTCAGGCTTTGACGATATACCAATTTTTATTCTTGAAAAGCTCTTATCATGTATAATAAAACCTATTACATATTTGATAAATTATTCATTCACTTCAGTAACTTCTGCAGAAAGTATCAAAATCGGAAAAATTATGCCAATTTTTAAAAAGGGTAACGTAAATTCTCCTGAAAATTACAGACCTGTCACAATCCCATGTAGTTTTCAAAAAGTATTTGAATATGCTTATTTAGATCGATTCATGAAATTCATTGATAAATTTTCAATTTTGAATGATAAACAGCATGGCTTCCAGAAGAATAGGTCGACGATAACAGCCAGTTTGGATTTTTATGAAAAAATTGTAAACCTGATTGATGCAGGCGAGAGCCCTGTTGGGGTCTTTCGCGACCTCAGTAGGGCTTTCGATTGGGTCAATCATAATAAATTATTGATGATATTAGAGACATATGGAGTCAGGGGTGTTGTACTTCAATGGATTTTAAATTTTTTACAGAATAGAACTCAGTATGTGATCATAAAACATAAATGTAAAGGTGGGATAATAACAAAAAAATCAGATAAAATCAAACTCTATATGGGAGTGCCGCAGGGATCAATATTAGGTTCTATCCTATTCATTCTCTACGTTAATGATATAGAGAATGTTTTAGGGAATGAAATGTACACAGCATAGGCTGACGATTTTACGTTAATTCTATCAGATTCTGATGATGACCGCCTTGAACAAAAATGCAATGTATATATGGAAAAGTTAATTGCCTACTATAGTGGTAATGACCTACATTTCAACCAGTCGAAAACACAAATCGTGAGGTTTCATAATAGGCGAAAAACGTTTCAGCAAAAACTCACTTTTACACCATCTGATAATGAACTGAAGGGCAGTACTGCAGAAACCGTGAAATTTATAGGTGTATATGTTGATGAATGTCTTAGCTGAAAATGTCATTGTGAACAGTTAGTGTCAAAGTTAGGTAGCATTATTTCTTTTTAGGAATTTAAAAGAGATACTGGAACAAAATCAGTTGATAACTTTCTATCACGCTCAAGTAAATTCACGACTGAGGTATGGGTTGTGTCTGTGGAGTAATACTATCCATGCACGGGATGTTTTCATTAGCCAAAAAAAAAATTTTGAGACTAATGGCAGGAGTTTCCTATGATCATTCATGTAGAAGTAATTTCCCTTCTTATAAAATTTTACCTCTAGCAAGCTTATATATTTTTGAAGTATGCGTCTATATATTCATGAATATTGACAAATTTTATAAAAATTCCAACATTCATATATTGAACACAAGGCAAATAAATTATATTCACGTTCCATATGCGAGACTCAATATTACTTTAAATTCTCCTAATTGTATTGGACCTAGGACCAAATAAATTATATTCACGTTCCATATGCGAGACTCAATATTACTTCAAATTCTCCTTATTGTATTGGACCTAGGATATATAACCATCTTCCTGAAATTATAAAAGCAACAAAGCTTCAAAAAATCTTTTAAAAGGCTTCAAAAAAGCTTTAAATGACTTCCTATTGGAGAAATGTTTTTACTCACCAGATAAGTATTTCAAAGAAAATTTTTGATATTAACTTGTGCTTGTTTAATGTAATTTTATGCACTTTTATTGTGACACCCAGTTTTTGTGGTATTTTGTTTCGTTTTGTAACCACTTTATTTTATTTTATTTTATTTTATTAATGACTATTCCTATACATTTTGGATGTCAAATAGAAAATACATATAATCATTATTTTTTTTTTCACCGTAGTGTGCGCTGGTCAGGCCCTATATCTCGAAGCCCCGATACATTCGGGAGGGCGCGCCAGCATTATCAACCAATGACCACTCCCCACAGAGTGGGGTAAGTGATCATTGGGTCCGAGAATCATGTGCCCTGAGCAAGCGCACTGAGCCAAGAATGACAGCCTTCTGCATCTGTGTGGCTGATTTTAAGATTCGAGAGTAGAGAGGACATCATTCCACCAAGGACTCCAATAATCAGAACAACCATCTTGACAGAGTGATCTGGATAGAGTCTGCGGAGTTCGAAGAGAAAATCTCGATATTTTATCCGTTTTACCTCCTCTTTTCTGACGATATTCGTCTCGCCAGGAGCTGAAAACTCCACGACAAATATCGTTTTGATCTGGTGGTCGAGAAGGACTACATCAGGCTTATTGGCTTGTATTATTATTATTATTATTATTATTTTTTCCACGAAATAATAATAATAATAATAATAATAATAATTATTATTATTATTATTTTTTTTTCCACCGTAGTGTGCGCTGGTCAGGCCCTCTCCCCCGAAGCCCCGATACATTCGGGAGGGCGCGCCAGCATAATCAACCAATGACCATTCCCCACGCCGTGGGGTAAGTGATCATTGGGTCCGAGAATCGTGTGCCCTGAGCAAACGCAGTGAGCCAAGAATGACAGCCTTCTGCATCTGTGCGGCTAAGATTTCTGCCTTAGTGCGGCAAGCCGGTATGATTTTGAGATTCGGGAGTAGAGAAGACATCATTTCACCAAGGACTCCAATAATCAGAACGACCATCTTGACAGAGTGATCTGGATAGAGTCTGCGGAGTTCGAAGAGAAAATCTCGATATTTTATCCGTTTTTCCTCCTCTCTTCTGACGATATTCGTCTCACCCGGAGCTGAAAACTCCACGACAAATATCGTTTTGGTCTGGTGGTCGAGAAGGACTACATCAGGCTTATTAGCTTGTATGAGCCTGAGGGTGGGGAACGAATAGTTCCAATAAATTCGGCACTTCTCGTTCCCCACAACGGATTCAATATCCCCCGGAGCGTAGGGCAACACCGGTGTCTCGTCAATACCGTACGAGTGCCGTAGATGGTAATATAACACTCTTAGGGCCGCGTTATGTCGATGGATATAGGCCGAGACCGCATATGCTGGACATGCTGATAGCAAGTGCATTAGTGTCTCGGGCGCCTCGCGGCAGGCCCTGCACCATGTGTCAGGAACCTCTATACCCATCACGCGACTGCGGTAGACTAAGGTGTTGAAGACACCATCCTGGCAAGCCATGATGAACCCCTCAGTTTCCGACTTCAGCCCACTCGACCTGAGAAAAGCGATCGTCAGGCGCTTTGATAAGCCAAGGTCTTCAATATTATTGAAGAAGACCCCATGCATTGGCTTATCCCTGTGTCTCCGCAGAAGTAAGGTGATCTCTGCGGCTTTTATCTGAGCTTTTTGCTGAACGGGTTCCAACTCGGTGACAGAGTTGTAGTCACCTCGTTCAGAGTCGAAAACTATACCAACTTCATCAGCTACTCGAGCAGCTGCCCTAAGGAGAAATGCTCCAATTCCGGCTCTCTCATGGTCACGGACCATGCAGAGAAGGGGATCCGAACTCCTGACGACTTTACAGGCTGTATCCAGTACTATTCTGTCATGTAGACACTCCAAACTCAAAAGTCCACGACCTCCCTGTTGTCGGGGGAAGTACAACCTTGGAACGGACGATTTGGGATGCAAACTCCTATAGAGATGCATCATTTTTCGGGTCCTTACGTCGAGTTGATACAGCTCCTCCCGAGTCCACTTCACTACTCCAAACGAGTAGAGTAAGATCGGAACGGCAAGCATATTTGTTGCAGCAACTTTGTTCTTCCCCGACAGCTCCGATGACCAGATCTGTCGAAGTTTGTGCTGATACTTGCCGCGGAGAGAGTTTTTCACTGCGGTTACCTCTTGTGAGTGGCGTTGTTCCACCCCGAGGTAAGTATACGTCTCTCCGGCATCCAAATGGTGTAGGATGCTTCCATCTACGAGCTGCACATCCTCTCCGTAGTCCCCGCATCGTCCTCTTTTGAGATGAACCATTGCACATTTGTCTATCCCGAATTTCATACCGATAGCATGCGTGTACTCTTCCACCACCCTCAAGGACTGATGGAGATCCTTCTCTCCAGAGGCATAAAGTTTAAGATCATCCATATAAAACAGATGGGTGACCTTGTGCCTCCGGTTTCCGTGGGTGCCACAGTTATACCCTCGAGTGTTTCTGAGCGCAACGGATAATGGCAATAGTGAGATGCAGAATAGAAGGGGACTGAGGGAATCACCCTGAAATACACCCCTTCTGAAAGTGACCCACCCTGTTTGGACTCTTGCTTGACCAGATGTTATGGTGAAGCGAGTTCGCCAAAGTGGTATCAGTTGTTCAATGCATCTCACTATGTTGTCGGGTACCGCAAGGCATCTGAGCAAATGCAAGATGAGCTCATGTGAAATTGTATCAAATGCCTTATGGTAATCGATCCAGGCCATAGAGAGGTTACGCTTATATTGTATCGAGTCCTGCGTTACACATCTATCGATGAGCAGGTTCTCTTTACATCCAGCGACTCCTCTCTTCGACCCTCTCTGCTCATATATCCGTTCGAACACTCGGTCAACTGTGGTGAGTATTCGTGTGTATATGAGATGCTCGTAAACAACTTATAACACGAATTCAAGCATGTTATCGGTCTGTAATTCTTAGGAATCGACAAATCTCCGCTTTTGGGGATGAGAACGGTCCGCTCCTCGACAAACCAATCCGGAATCGGCTGCTCTCCGTCCAGCCATGAGTTGAAAACTCTGGTCAGATGGCGGTGGGTACTTGGTAGTTTTTTCCACCAATAAGTGTTCAGCCCATCTGGGTCTGGAGCAGCAAAGTTCTTGGAACCAACAAGGGCTCTTCGAACGTCATCCGGGGTTATCGTGTTGCGTAGTTCATTGAGCTCAGGCTGTCGAAGCTCTCTGTTGAAAGCTTCGAACTGCGCTAGGGCTGGAGTGTCTAAGTTGAGTGGCTGCGGGTGTTCATAGATATCCTTCCAGAAGGATTCCACCTGATCAGCAGTCGGCGGATTATCCACAACACGTGGAGGCTCTTGGAATAAGCGAGAAGGTTTCTCGCGGAACCTAAGATTTTCCGCGATACTTTTCGCTCGCCTCACTAGTGACTTCTTAGCAGCCACTAGCATTCGTATCCTATCAAGACAGTGCTGTTTGGTGGTCAACAGCACGCCTTGGCTTAGAGTGTGATGGATACGTCGTAGATTGGCGGCTATTCGCCGCACTGCGGGCGTGAAAGGCCTATTGGCCGCCATGTAGTCCATCACACATTGGATACGACACGCGTGTTGTCTCGCCGACGTGATCTTAGCCTCCATCTTGTGTACACGCCGTTCAATCTTCCGAACCGCAAGGCCGGGATTTCGTCCTTCCGATTCGAAAAGCGAATGGAAGACGTTATACACGGCGGTGTTGATTTGCCAGATGTCAGCCTCTTCTGTCAGAACACTATGAACCTCCGCATCCAAACAAGCCAGTTCTTGTGGCTTCAGGGGTCTAATTCTGTGGAGCGCCCTGCGTGTTTTGATTGTCGTCTCCATTGGTGGTATGGTGCAAGTCTCTTCTTCAACCGCTTCTACCACTTCGTTAGCAGGCTGGGGAGGAGCTATGTAGCCCTGCCGCCGAAGATAGGATACGTAATCCCTAAGATTTTGGGCGGAAAAGGCGGCATGCTCCGGATGTGTTTCACACCACAGAGCATGCAATCTCGTCATGTACCCTCTTCGTGCGGGCTCACTACTCTCGTAGCAATGCATAAGGCTATCTCTCAGCTCATGCGTCCACTCAAAGCGTCCATTGTCGTAGCCAGGGTTGTCGTCGGTAAGCAAATCATCGTTATGGGCCCCACCACCTTGCCTCTGACCCCTTCGAGCGGGTCGATTGTGGGGGCCTCTTCCTTGATTATTGGGAACCAACCGGTCCACCGGGTGGTTAGCCCTGTGGACCCACAGGACTAACCCTGTTATTATTATTATTATACCTATTTTTAATATGTGTCTTTGGAGGTGAGTCCTCACGTGCGACACTTGCAGACACGACGAATATTTTTCAGTGTTTGATGTATTGAAAAAATATCTTGAGATATAAATAGCGTTGTGAACGCATTGAAAATAGTGAATATTATTTAATATATTTGTAGTCTATATTTATAAATGAATTAATATGAATTGATAAATAAATGTGTAGTAGGAGGATATTGATTTAAGTGAATTTCAAAATATGAAGTAGTTGAAGCTACAAGTCATCAATCTCCCAATGAATCACATAAGTTCCCCCTATTTTTTTCTGGGCCTCTTACCGCCCTCACCAAAGCGCTCAATTTGGGAAATACTGCCTAAAATAGATACTTTGGCTCACTATGAAATTTGAAACTTTTTTATAGATCAAACAATTTGTACACGTCTTGGCACTATTTGTTTTTGGTGGGATATCAATTCATATTGTCCGTTGCTTACAGTAGTCACTATTATAAAAAAATGAGGGTCAATTTCGGAATATTTGTAACGAATTAGCTATAATACTAATTTTTATGTGTGGAGTCGTCCATTATATTTGTGATGTTTTATAATCACTAAAACCTCATTTCCCTCCTGCTAATAAGTGATGAGCTTTTCGACTAGTCAAAAATCTATCAAATATCATCTTTAAAAACAGGTAGGAATAATCTAATGTGATTAGGCAAGTTGCAGGTTATTTCGATTGACAAAAAATTAGGAAGGAAAGGTGTAATCATATGAAAAACATGTAATTGTTTTATCCGCGAACGGAAAAATCGTTGCCTGGTATCTTCGAGTCAAGGTCTCGCGGCGCTATTCAGTTTTGAAATCGCGCGTTGAATGAAAAAACCATTACTCGGGATCTCACTGAACCACTTTTCTACCATATCGTATTTCGTTATTTTGTTTGGAACCATCTTCCACCTTTCAAACTTTACGGGAATGAACGATACCGTTTCAGATTGAACGTTAGTGAAAGTTCCATGCAAACTTCTATTACAAGGAATAGAGAGGAAAAAACAAATGCGACATCTTGAATGCTTAAGTCATTAAGAGTTCTAACTGCCTCAAAAGAGGTACATTTTCTTACAGTGTCTGAGGATTGATGATATAGGTCATTAGCGAACCGCCCCGGCTCCGCATGGGTGCAATGCTGATACTTAATATAAATTCCCCCATCGGAAATTTGAAGGCATGGAGCAAAAGTAATGAAAAAATAATTTTGTTTTATAGACGCGACTTTTTCCTCCGCGGCTGGCGCCCCAGTTGGAATATTTAAAGATCCCTTTTTATTGCACATCTACAACATAAAACGAAACTACATACAAAATCTCAGCTTCCGAATATACAGCGATACGGAGAAACAGTGATGAAAAGGTAATTTTCATATGTGAACGCGTCCCTTTTACCCGCACGGGGGCGCCCCAGTTGGACTATTTTAAAATTCTTCCTTAGTGCACATCTAAGACCTAAGAAGCACCTATTTTAGCTTCCTAGGACTACGGAGAAACAGATGAATTACTAAGTGTTAAGTGAGTGGCTTTCGCATTGATAAGTATAGAAGTTGCGATGAACTTGAAATTAATTTCACCAAAATTTTCAATTCCTTAAAAACAAGTCGGATTTAATGGCTTTTAGATGATACATTCTCTTTCTTCCTAACACGTCAAAATGTTATTGAGAATATTCAGGTAGGTACTTTGATTGAACTGCCATTTTTGAGGCTGAAAATAATACATTATATTTATTTGAAAATTCAACGCAAGTAACACTGACAGATACTGAAATTATAACAAGCCATAACTCCTCATTCTGAACTAATTTTCTGAATAATATTTTGACATATAATCAACAAAAAGAATACGAATATTGAAAAAACAGTTATTCTGGTTATACATTACGTAAAAAGAAAACGGTTTTCGATTCACTGTCAAAGTCAACTCTTCTTTCAAAAAGGACAATCTTCTTAGCATATCTTCGTGAGAAATCTATTTTATGGCAATTTCTGAATAAAACTTTGAACTATCACACTTCGTTCATCAAAATATTGGTCCGATATGACCAATATGATTTTTGTAAATGAATGTACAATACCCTTAAAATTAATGATCAATAGTTTTTAGCGCTCAAGATTTTCCAATTAAAGGATGAAAGAAATTCACTATACTTCATTTGTGGAGAAGTCATGCAAGTTTAAAAAATGTGTACTTATTGTTCACACTGAGATTTTCCTCCGAAAGCCCTGTACATTCACTGTTCCAAACGTTATATCATATATTGGAAGCATTCAATATTTTATACTGTTTATTTTATCGATTCGATGAGAAAGTACCAATCGTATATGAAATTTCTTGTTTATTACACTTTAGAAATCAATTTATATCTGTGTTCTATCATTAACCCTGAACTTCGCTTTGAGGTGAAAATCCAGTATTGCAGATTTATAGAGAAATATATCATTTTCGCTAAATATACTCATCAAGTTCCGCTTTATTGTATCGATGCATTCAGCTGGCTTCTTTATGTAGTGGAAAACTTCAGGAAAAAGGAATAAAACAAATCAACTAGGAAGTCAAATGACCAAGGAAACCCCCTCAGTTTTTTCAAACATGAAAATTCTCATTGCATACAGAAACAGTTCGATGAGAGTATGATATGCAGTGAACGGTAAGTGCTGAGAGAAAAAATTATAATATCAAATTTTATTTTTATTTCATTTAAATTCATTTAAACAGCTTTGGAAACACAAATCGTTTTTAACACGCCACAACATTAGATCCATGCATGCAGCGGCATCTTCGTAACTGTTATGGCCTTCTGTGCTGGACTGTATATTGCGATGTAGCACCGTTGATGCTAATTGCTTCAGGGCCTTACGATAGGGAAGCCCTTTTTCGTGTTCAAACACAAGGGCGGTGTCTACTATATTTTTATGTGTAATTTTCAGAGCTCGCAAGTCGCTCTCCAACGAATGGCCAATTAAAACAGTTTCTGCTCCTATGAACTGCAAAAGGTCATATTGCACTTCGTGTATCCTTTTTGGGGCATTGATCTCCATATCATGGGCCGTTATTCCAGAAAAGCGAGTATTGTAGTCTACAATCTCATGATACGGCTTCACATAAGAATCATAAACTAAGCCTCCATCCATACGGACAACGGTGACTTTTGTCAACTCCAATCCTCTCACTGTATAACACATTTCACAGTCCAATGCATAAACTCCACTAGTTTCACCGACTTGAAAATCTTGCCTCTGTTTCGTTATTGCATATCCATAGTAAGGTTCTTCTATATCGTTATTTTCGAATCCACTCCATACATGAAGATGACTCTCTGTGCAACCCAAGGAACCAAATTTTTGATAACAGCAATCGTGAACGAAGTATCCATAATTTTCATGTGATGAAATATTACATCGACGCCTTTTGCCCCAATGGTGGTAACACTTCTCCTGCGTAATGTAAGCGTTTGCAGTCGTGAAAAATATTTTCTGGCACCTGCAGCATGTCCTCATCAAACATTTTTCTGTAGGCCTGAACTCCTGGGCATTGATATTTAATCTTCCTTCATGAACCGGAAAGCTAACGCTATGAGATTTTTTCCTTGTTGAACTACCTACTGGCTCGATTGGATAACCTAACGTCAATAATAAAGTAGGTGAGATCACATATCTGAGAAGTAATAACTCAAACGTTCTCTCCGAAACCCCCAAAGCGATAAAGTGAGGAGAAGGCTGCAACATTCCTGAGACTGTCCTGTGTCCCGATACTGAAGAAAGTTGAGCCACTTGATAAGTTGAATCTTGTGGAATGTACTCTCTTCGTGTTGAATTTATTCGTGTACGTGATTGACAATAAGTGTTATTCCTCCGCAATATCCTATGACTATTAGAATAATCCTTTCTTCGGTGAGATTCGTTACGAAAATAATTTGTCACTTCTTGGTGTGATCCTAGAGGGTCATATTTAGTAAAGTAATACTCATCACCGCTTCTTCCCTGTTCGATCCGGACACTATATGAACCGCACTGGCGGGATAGAGGCGGAACAATAGTGGTCGCCAGAACTTTGTACTGTACCAGATCTTCTATCTTACTCATTCTTGGTATTCTCAGAAAATCTCTTTCGTCCACTTCTTCTAGTCCACTGTCGCTGCAAAAAAAAACTATTGGTCACTTTCGTCGGTAGTGTCTGACGAAATGGAATGAAATCACATAATCGTTACATGACCATGAAAATGGTTACATAATTGAGAAATTATAGCCTTTCATTATAGATTTTTTTTGATTCTATCAACAACTGTGATGCCTCTTTAAAGTTGAGAAAAAAGTATAGCCTTTCATGAATATTTTTTTTTGTTTCTACCAACATGGCTCTCTTCGAAAGAAGAAACTTCATACGACGAATAGAAAAACAATTCTCCTTGGCTATATAACTCATAATAACCAGAATCAATAAAATAATGTTATACGGTCTATTGGGGAGCAGCAGCTAATCGCACAAAGATGCTAGATGAGAAATATACTAGATAGTTAATAAGTCTCGGTTTGCTTCGCTTGATAGCTAGGATCGATGTTTGTTACAGAAAAAGTAATGCAGATTATTTTCACGGCTGCCAAGCATTATATCAATCAATAACAAATACGTGGTCCTCAACAGAAACCGCTAACCAAGTTAGCATTATCAGGAGATGATTGAAACTCTCAGCCCAAATTGAAAAATTCAGACCATCGTGTGTTAGTAGTAATTCGAACCCAAAACAACAAAGGGTTTGTAAAATTTTGAACTATATTTCGAATATAAATGAAATTAATATCATTGTACTCACCACTCTCCAAATTTCAGTATCGCAATATCACTTATCACAATTTGTAGCAGAAATATATTTATTTTTTTCTAATCACTTGTATGAGATAAACACTTCTAATGAAGAAAGAAAACTTTATCACCCAAATGAAGAGCACATATAGAATGAAGAAGTATTACTTTCAAGTTCTTAAATACTAGAATCATTGTGATTTCAATTTACCTGTAGAATCTACCTGACAAAATTGCCTGTCGAATTTACCTGGCAATATAGGCAATATATGAAATTTCCTCCTTCACCAAAGTTTGTATCTCGAGTACTTAAACTAACTTCCATTTGTACAAGTAGGTAGAATTTTTTATTGGAGATACGTAGAAATGAAATAAGCCTTCATGTGAAAACTCGATGAATTTGTGAAATACCGTCAACTAACCTCAAATTCTACAAACGTAATATGTAAAAACCACTTTTATCACTTATAATCACAGTAAATTCTCTTTTTATAAATAAATTGTTAATGAATATCAGTGACCACGATATATTATTTGATTAAAAATATTTACGTATATCTATATCTCACGTATATCTCACGGACACGTGTTTCTGGCTATTAGCCTCATCAGCGCGGTGCAGCCAAGTGTGAAGATGGGCAACACTTGTTTGCCGAAAGCAAACAAGTGTAGTAGGTTCAAAAACACTTGAATAAATATCGTGAATACAGTTCCAGTTCTCACGCAAACTTACGTAGAAGTATTTACTTTCTCTGTTGGTTACTTTTTTGAAAAACTAGAATATTGACTAGCTAAGTTCAGGGACTTCTTCTCCCATCGCGACAGTTGACGGTCTATGCCGATAACGACCATCCTCAAAGATAGCACGTGGATATTGTGGTCGGAGAGGAGTACATTTTTACGATGCGCGCACACTGTCACGAACCTGAAGTTAGCTTCTTCTTTGATTTATATGGCCGTTGCTTCTCAGTCGAGCGCATTTGGCCAGACTCCTCCTTTTCATAGTGAACAGGAGCTTCGTCCGGGGGCGCAGCTGTCTTGCTCGAGGCATTGCTGCCACCATAAGTTTTCTCATTCACTTTTTCTTTTATGAAAACATTTTTTACGGGAGGGTCACCAGTCCTTTCGATATGACTTTCACAAATAAAACATCTATTATCGCACTGACTGTCCTCTCAAAATGTCTTTCACTTCGACATTCATTCGAATTTGACTTCATTTTATTTTTTAATAATCGCTAAACAAGTAGTAAGTCAAAATAATCAGAAAAAAAGTTTTATACTCCATTTTAATTATATTATCTGTACGAAAAGGAACAACAAAACGGCGTTGTTATGGATTATGTAAAAGTGATACACGATACAAATTATTCAAAACCAACACATACTATTTTATACATTTTCCAAAGCCTTGTCTTGAATATTGCATAAAATAATCAAATCATCAAGCAAATTACATATTAAAGCATGTGCGAAATGTGAATTGAAAGTGAAAAAATGTGGCAGGAGTGATCGAGGCTTTAAATCTATTGAAGATGTTGCCAAGGATACTTATATTTGCTCACTATATTTCATTGGAGAAATTGGTCCATCAGGAATTTCAACATACGTATATTATTCCTTATCGCATTGTTGACTCTGTAAATTTCATATATATTTTATGTTGTATTAAATATTTCCTTCTAATAAAATTTACTAAACATATTCAATTCAGTATTAACATATTTGTCTAATCAATAAAGTCATATGTACAGCCTCAAAATATTAATGGCTTGATTTATTTATTAGTTCCATAAGTAATACTCTTGTCAACTGAAATATATTTTCAATTACATCAAATAAATTGACATTATTAATAAGAATAAAACTGTAAATACTGATTTGTTTTATATGGTTTTAGTTCTGCAAATGCTGATACCTAACCTCTCAATCAGCTCACTTTTTTTTCCTTTTGGGGATGCCCATGAAATTTTAACCACCTTTTTAATTGTTCACAATTATGACCCTCAACTGAATTACAAGCCAGTAAAGTACCATCAATGGTTTTTTCCAATGATTAATTTGTTTGTAGAGATAATATTCCTTGCCCAGCCATTGTTGACTAAAACAGTACAAATGTTTTGAATTACCGCCATTTCAATTTGGCGGCTACGCTTGCGCTCGTCTTATTATGGAAAGGCCTATTGGATAAGAGAAGAGGGGAGGAACTACAAACCATTCGGATCACATCGAATCGGTGAAATTCAAGAATTAAGAATTGAAAAGGGATTGACTGCCGCTTCATTAGCAACTTTTATTTTTATATCGCTTAGCACATTTTCTAAAGACCAAGTCCTTTCTTTATATATATATATATATATATATATATATATATATATATATATATATATATATATATATATATATATATATATATATATATATATATATATATATATACATATATATTTGAATTCATCAGGTATAGTACTGTACTTTGGATGGCATTGAAGACAAACAAACTTTGAAAAAATGCAGTTTTGTGCTGCGGCATGGTCAGGGTGGATTTGTGTGTGATATTTTGTGAATATATTTTGATTTGAGGAATGAATTTATTGATCAATGCTGGAGGGTTAGGATCATTTAAAAGTTTTTGAGTAAAGTTACCCATGTGGATCTGCCTTCTATTCTACATATTGAGCCAGTTGCATTCAACGATTTTTTGTGAAATATGTTCATATTTTCTGATACCATGAATCAGTCTTACGCAGTTATTTCACACTTTTTGTATTATATCCTTATCGAATTTTGTCAGGCATTGTCCATAAAAGAAATCACAGTAGTTAAAGTGACTCAGGACAAATGATTCACACAATGTTCGCTTCATTTCGAAACTAAGAATATGACGATTACTCTAAATACGTTTCAAAAATGCAAAAGATTCACCAATAAGATTTTTTATGTGCTGAGAAAAACGCATGTCGCCATCTAGGTAATACTAAACCAAGATTTCTGGCTGAATCACAGATTTCCAATGGATAATTATCAATTTGAGGATTAAAACTATTCTTCAAGAAGTTCATATTATTTACTAGCGAAATAAAATACTTTGGATATTTCAGAATTGAGTTTCAAGTTGTGTTCTTCTGATGATGTCTTGATTTTATTCAATTCATTGTTCATGATTTCTTCTGCACGAGGGCGTTATGTTATTTCATTGTACTCTCTTCATCTGCACCATTCATATGTTGTGCATTCTCTATGTTTGGTGAATTTTTTTGTTTATTAGTTGAATTCAGTCAATCCGGAAAAATGGAAGGCAAAAATCCAATTCTTATTCTGAAGATGAAGAATCGGTTGCCACAAAATTTATAAAAACTTTCACAATTTGGACAAGTTTCAGTAATGAGATGATGAAGGACTCGGCCGTCAGTTGAAATGTGGAAGTGAATGTGTTGGGCGATATAAAAATAAAATCAGTCGATGACGCCGCAGTTAGTCCTCGGGAGAATATTTGTTTGAAGGTGATTAACAATGTTTCATGATGTATTTCATCAGTTCGGGCTTCCCTTGTCTGATATTATATAAAATGATTCGAAATCCCTGAAATAACTAAAAAAGAAGAATTAAAATTAAAGAAGAAGAATAAAAATGAATAGCTGAAAAAAAAAAACAAATATATTAAGCAAAAAACCACAAATGAAATAAAAGTGAAATAAAATACAAGCAAAATTGAACAAATTGAATAAAAAAATAAATAAAATAAAATTAAAAAGTTAAGAGATTCCAAGCCAAGTTAATTCACGACGTTTCGATTATCCACAATCGTCTTCGGGTGATGACTGGACCGATTTCTCCGTGAGCTGATTATTTATAGGCCATTTGAGTACTCTCACTTATCTCTACTTTCCTTTTTCCGCTTCACTGGTTTTAGTGGGAGATGACCGTTTGGCGGGAGTTGGCCATTTTTCGCTTGATTATGGGTTTCCATATGTTGTGAATCTCTACGCTAGCTTGGCCGGCACAGATGATAAAATTGAAATTTGAGAATACATTTGAAAACATATCCTCTATGCGGTCTATGAATTCAAAAGTATTAGAATTCTGAGGTCTATAAACATTTCTCACAACTATCGTGAGTTTATCTAACATAATTTTCATACATCGATAACCGCATTCTCTCGTAGATATAGAATCGACTCTGTGTGATTTACCAAAGGGATATAATATTCCCGTGGATGGTACATTGAATTCAGACACTCTGAGTTTGATTCAAAGACCACAATTCAAATTCGTCCAATAATTTTCTTTAAATTCACAATTCGTCCAATGATATGTCACATTTGGTGCTGAATATTATGATTTTTGTGATCTACAGTAAAAATTATTTGAAACGAGTACCCATATCAGCTGGTTGCAACTTGTATAACCGGGAGTTGAAACCGTTTTTTGCAGTTGATAATCCTGGTTTTGAGAATACTCTATAATTTTCTGAAATATACAATAGTTTCATTACCAACAGATTGTTGTTTCCGGCATAATAATGGAATTTGTTATGCGTGGTTTTTCTATAACTGATTACAAAAAGAATACTGATAACAATTTGCAATTCTGCATGATAATTTCATATATTCATCAACGTTGAAAATGAAATTCATCGTTTTCATTCAAAACAATTTTTATAATTTTCGAATGAAATGTATAACTATGTATTTTCTTTACAAAATCGGTACGGCTACCTAAAAACATTATTTCATAATTGTAGTTGAAAAAGTATTAAATTTGTTTTCGATAAAGTGTTGTGACAAAAAATATTCTCTAGTTCACCTCCTGATGACTCCAAATTGTTAGGGGAAACGCGCGCGTCAATAAGAGTGGTAGAGTTCTAATGTTTGTCGTCAGAATATTAGAGATTATAATGTTTCCTGAACGCTTTTCCGATACGACTGTTTCGCGCGCATCGAAATAGTGTCACAGTTCTGTTATTTGGAAATGATGATCATGTTTATGTTCATCTCAAGGATTTCTCTCTGACCTCTAGTTCATTTCTTGATTTGGTAGGTGAAAGAAAAGTGGTAAAGTTCTGAGGTTCACATTCAAAATATTAGATGTTATATTGTTACTTGAAGGCTCATGTTGGTGTCGAGGCTGACAACCAAGCCGACGACCTGAGTTCAATTCTCATATTGATAATTTTTTTATTTTAATTTTCTATGAAATTTCTAGCAGCCGGTGGCCACTGGAACCACGTGTCTGATGCACTCCGAATGACTGACCGACGTCACTCTGTATCATGAACTA
This sequence comes from Leptinotarsa decemlineata, assembly GCF_025532065.1. NCBI lineage: Eukaryota > Metazoa > Arthropoda > Insecta > Coleoptera > Chrysomelidae > Leptinotarsa > Leptinotarsa decemlineata. The sequence continues at coordinate 22,677,718 of NW_027412668.1, read as the reverse complement.
GGTTGGGTGTTCCACAAGGTTCTGCTCGGAGGTCTGACATTTTGCAAAATGCAGCACTGAGATTTTGTCCCAGAACCAACATTGTACATTAACTTATTGGACATTTTCGAATTCAATAATTATCAAGGAAACAACAGATCACGATCGATGCAACATTAAAAAACTAATCTTTCAATTATTCTTCTGAATAAAATATTTAGCTTTTCGGGATACAGCATTTCAGTTAGCCCACTATTTCTTGATCTAAGTTGTTTTGTTCATAAGGTCCTTATCATTTCAGAAACTTTTCATTAAATAAAGTGAACGGCCTATACATGCTCCTGCTTGTGAACATTGATGATTTTATCGATGAAATATTTTTACATGAAAGTGTCTATTTGTGACACATTTAAAATTTCATAGCTTTGTCATTGAATCTCATTGAGTCAAATGACCAAGAAATTCCCCTCAATTTTTTTTATATGAAATTCCTCAATGCATGAAGAAATACTTTGGTGAGTACAATACACAATAAGTGGTGAGAGAAAAAATAATGATATTTTTATTTCGAATAATTCTGAACATTGTAAATTTTTTATTCAAAGAAACAAAACTGAAAAATTAGAAACAGGAACGTTATGCAGCTTCAGAAACAAAAATCGTTTTTACACGCCACAACATGCGTAGCGGGACCTTCGTAACTGTTATGGCCTTCTGTGCTAAACTGTATATTGCGATGTAGCACCGTTGATGCTAATTCCTTCAGTGCCTTACGAAAGGAAAGCCCTTTTTCGTGTTCAAACACAAGGGTGGTATCTACTATATTGTTATGCGTAAATTTCAGAGCTCGCAAATCTTTCTCCGAAGAATGGCCAATTAAAACTGTGCTTGCTCTTATGAACTGCAATGGGGCATTGACTCCCATATCATGGGCCGTTATGCCAGAAAATCGAGTATTGTAGTCAACAATCTCAAGATATGGCTTCACATATGAGTCATAAACTATGCCTCCATCAATACGGACATCTGTTTATGATAAGACTAATGGTGTGGTGATTGACTCTTTTTAAATTCATGAAGTGCTTTATCTCTAATTTTCTGCATGGTTTTGATGGTAGCTGTGATCCAGGGCGCATCTTTATCGTTTCTAATAGTGGTAGTTTTCATGGGAGCATGATAATTGATAAGATTAATAATATTCTCTATTGGTATATTCACTTTAGTGTCAATGTCATCAGTTCCAAAAAGAAGGTACCAGTGGATAACCTGAAAATCTCTCTGAAAATTTTCTCTATTTTGTATTTTCCAAGTCCCTATACGTGAGGTTTTTCTTAATATTATGAAACTGATTATTCAATTCGAACTCACAACATACAATGTTGTAGTCAGATACCTGGCTGATTTCCACCCAAGAGCTATATTCATCAGGACTTCAATTTGTATTGAATAAATCGACGAGAGATATTGATGTAGGGTCGTTGATAACTTGTTAAAAGACGAATGACTCCAGGATAGAGCTATATTGCTGGGTAAAATTGGAAGTTATGTCCAACATGTTTATATTGAAATCGCCAACAGAGACGATAAAATTGAAATTTGAGAATACATTTGAAAACATATCCTCTATGCGGTCCATGAATTCAAAAGTATTAGAATTATGAGGTATATAAACAATTCCCACAGCTATCGTGAGATATATGATGGAATCGGCTGATACTTGATGAAAATCCATAACTAACGTATTCTAAAAACACTTTATTGTGTAATTTTCACTCTCACTATAGTGAGATTATCTAACACGATTTTCATACATCGGTAACACCAATTCTCTCGTAGATTTTGAATCGACTTTGTGTGATTTTCAACAGGAATATAATATAGCGTTTCGGGATACAGCATTTCAGTTAGCCCACTATTTCTTGATCTAAGTAACCTTATTCACAAGGTCCTTATCATTCCAAAGACTTTTCATTAAATAAAGTGAACGGCCATTACATGCTTCTGCTATCGAACAGTGATAATTTTATCGATTTGATGAAAAATAAACTATTTTTACATGAAAGTGTCTATTTGTGACACATTTAAAATTTGATGGTCTTGTTATTGAATCTCATGAAGAAAGTCAAATGACCAAGAAATCCCCCTCAATTTTTTTTTATATGAAAATCTTCAACGCATGAAGAGATACAGTGGTGAATTCAATACACAGTAAATGGTATGTGCTGAGAAGAAAAATAATGATATATTTATTTTGAATAATTCTGAACATTTTGAATTTTTTATTGAAAGAAACAAAACTGACAGATTAGAAACAGGAATGTTAGGCAGCTTCATAAACGAAAATCGTTTTTTACACGCCACAACATCAGATCCATGCACGTAACGGCACCTTCGTAACTGTTATGACCTTCTGTGCTGGACTGTATATTGCGACGTAGCACCGTTGATGCTAATTTCTTCAGTGGATAACGATAGGGAAGACCCTTTTCGTGTTCAAACACAAGGGCGGTATCTACTATATTGTTATGTGCAATTTTCAGAGCTCGCAAATCATTCTCCAAGGAATGGCCAATTAAAACTGTGCTTGCTCCTATGAACTGCAATAGGTCACTTTGCACTTCGTGTATTCGTTTTGGGGCATTGATTGCCATATCATGGGCCGTTATGCCGGAAAATCGGGTATTGTAGTCTATAATCTCATGATATGGCTTCACATATGAGTCATAAACTATGCCTCTATCAATACGGACAACGGTGACTTTTGTTAACTCTAATCCTTTTACTGTGTAACACATTTCACAGTCCAATGCATAAACTCCACCGACTTGAAAATCTTGCCTATGTTTCGTTATTGCATATCCATCATAATCATCTTCTATATCGTTATTTTCTAATCCACTCCATACATGAAGACGACTCTCTGTGCAACCCAAGGAACCAAATTTTTGATTGCAGCATTCGTAAATGACGTATCCATAATGTTCCCGCCTTTTACCCCAATGGTGGTAACACTTTTCCTGCGTAATGTAGTCGTTCGCAGTTGTAAAAAATATTTCCTGGCACCTGCAGCATGTCCTTGTCAAACATTTTTCTTTAGGCCTGAACTCCTTGGCATTGATATTTAATCTTCCGTTACGAACCGGAAAGCTAACACTTGTTGAACTACGTACCGGCTGGATTGGATACCCTAACTTCAATAATAAAGTGGGAGAGACCACATATCTGAGAAGTAAAAACTCAAACGTTTTCTCCGAAATCCCCAATGTAGTGAAATGAGGTGAAGGCTGCATGTCAAAACTTGTGGAACGTACTGTGTGTGAGAAGTCTCTAACCCACTGTCGTTGATCTGCAAAAAAAATGTTATTGGTTACTTTCATCGATAGTGTTTGACGTAATGAAGTGAAGACATAATGTGGTTATATGACCAGCGATGCTCTATTTCTATCGAGAAAAAAATTACAGCGTCTTATGAGTTTTTTGTCTCTACTAACATGGCTCACTTCAAAAGGACGACTGTATTTGACAAATGAAAGGACAACCCTTCTTGGCTACCTTGCAATAACTAATGCAATTGCATTAACATGTTGAGCAGAGTCAATAAAAATAATGTTGCAGGGTCTATTGGAGGGTGAACGCCACAAGTCAAAAAAGACTTCTGTTAGATATTAGAAGAGGAAACTATTTTTTTATGTCACTGTTTATTCGATCAGACGCTTCAAAGTTTGATACTTGAAAATTTACCAAAAAAAAGATAGATAGATACGTTAAACAATATTGAATACATCGTGTTGAAAAAAATTCGCGATAATGAATGTTTATTTACATATATTTACATATATTGTTAATATGTTTTTCTAATTTATTAAAATATTGTGATTATTTGCAAGAATAAACACACAAAACTGCCAATCTCGCGAGATCTCGAAGTCGGTGAGATCTCGCAGTACTGACATTGATAAACTCGCGACAGCTCGTCTGAGCCCCAATCTCGCGAGAATGCATTCCCTGATTAGATTTGATCGAATTATCAAGCTTTGAGGCCTATCAATTATAAACAGTTTTGCCTCAACAGAAAGTGTTTCGATAACCAAGTCAGCATCTGGAGATAATTGAAACTCTCAGCTCAGACTATCGTCTGTTCGTAGTAATTAGAACTCGGAACAACAAACACTTTGTAGAATTTTAAACTACATATGAATTAATTAATTATCATTGTACCTACCTCTTTTCAAATTTCACTCACCAATCACTGATCACAATTTGTAGCAAATATGTATATTATTTTCTTATCACTTGAATGAGAGATACACTTCGAATGAAGAAAGTATTTATGTTGATAGTAGTAACTTTATCAAAAGCCTTAACACATGTAGAATAATGAAGATATCAGATATTCAGCCTTTTAAATACTAAAATATTACCTGTCGAATTCACCCGACAAATTTACCTGTCGAAATAGTCAATATATGAAATTTTATCTACCAAAAATTGTACCTGAAGTGCCCAAACTGATGTTTATTCGTATTCTTATTCGTATTTTTATTCAAGTAACACTTCATAATGAGACTAGCGCTAGACAGTTTACAAAACCGCAGCACGTGTTGCGGTTTTGCTACATTCTGTTTGTTTTGATTATGGAATCCAAAATGCGGATTGTGATTGAATTTTATTGTTTCGAGAAAATTCGGCAGAAGGAAAAGAAACCACAAAAAATAGTAACAATAATTATTTTGAAAGAACGAAACTCCTTATCAAATTTGCGTCCCTGAGGCTAATGACGTCAATAAACTTACCTACGAAGGCGGGTGAAACAAATCCTCAAGTACTCGGGAGCTGTAACATCAACATAACTTGGCACAAGATGTTGATGTGATCACTTTACCGTTTAGATATACTTTTCGCATCTACGGGCCGAAATCTCTTCGGTTGCCATTTTTTCAAACGAATCAAAAAACGGTGAGCTTTTGTTACATATGAATATTGAAATCTCCAACAAGCAAGACATCATTATCATGGAGGTAGTCAAGCAACATGAAATTATTGAAAAACTCTTCGAACCCTTCAATAGACACAGATGGTGGAATGTAAATAACAAATAAAATTAAATTCCAATTATTAAGCAATTCGCAACCAACTATATCTATAAAAGGTGTTGCGGAGATCAAACACGTCAAGTCTATGGGCTTGCAGTTGCAGCTCTAGAGACTTGGTTCCTGGACTGGAAAATCCGAGTGAACCCTGCAAAAATACAAGCGGTAGCACTAGGTAGGCAAAGTGCCCACTCGAATCTCAGAGTTATCATGGCAGGACAAGAAATCGCCTGTAGCCCCCAGGTTGAGTACCTAGGTCTAACTATAGACCGCAAGCTTACCTGGGCCATGTGCGGGGATGTCACATTTGTATCGTCTCCTCAATCGCAAGAGCAAGCTAAGTCTCGAAAACAAAGTCTTACTTTATGAGACTGTGTTTAAACCCTTTCCGTTTCAAAAGGTCTCGAACCTCGGACAGCTACGAGTTGATAGGAGTTCAACAAATAACACGGCTGCGAGAATCAGTCTCGACCGTGCAACGCACCTTTCGAGTTTTAACTAGGCCTATATCACAAGCAGAGTACGAAAGAGTCATGGATTTAAAATCCAACTCGATATAATAGAAGACTGGCATTCTGTACGCGAAGTGATCTAGTAAGGCGATAAACGTATTTGTGTATTTAAAGTGAAATAAAGTTATATAAGTTTGATTATTCAGTGTAGTCAATTATTGGTGAACCCACGGGGGAAAACTTAACAATATCAACAGTCCGGTAACTTCACGACGACAAACTTGAAACTATCATCGCTTTTTATTATTCCGTTCATAATTTGGCACTGGAGTTTTCAAAATCAATAGTATCTGTCAAATCCACACCTATTACATGAAATTGTGCCAAAGTTGACATCTAACTGGAAAGTCGAATGGGGGAAACACTTGAATAAGTGGAATACAGAGCTCCACAGGGTGGTTACAATTTCCGATTTTGCTTTTTGGTTTACTAAAATGGCGCAAACTTTGAACTGTATTGTTTCCCCAGCTGAGGGTGATAAAAAAAGGAATATTTATACAGTGCTAGATAAGAAAAATGGGAGAAACCAGAATCATTTTGAGAGTACTGTAAAGAAACTAATCAAGAAGTAGATAAATGTAACTTTTTGCTACAGCATGTCGTGAATGAAAAATGACATAGAGAGAAAACTGAATTTGAATATAAAAAAAATGAGATTTTGTTAGATTTAGAAGATTGTAATTCAAGTAATGAAAATAGAACTTTTTAATAGTAACCCTATTTGTTTATGAAAGAGAGGACATTGGCATATCAAGATCTGCAGATGATGTGGTGCTGTAGGTTTTTCCGAGTTTTCCTGCAGCTGCATGATTTGTATTACTTTCTTCTTTAATATATTTCTTACAATTCTTGTTACACTGTTTTTATTGACCCTGATCTGGATTATAACTACGAAGTCTAAAATAGCTATTAAGTTAAAAAAATTGTTATTTTCGAGAAATGCCAATCAAATAACCAGCAGTAGTCGTAGTTTTATCATGCTGATTACTGTCACGGTATTGCTAAATAAAGAAGTTGTCATTAAAAAATGGAAATTTATGGACAAAAACTTTGAGGTCTGTTGGTTAAGTATTATTTTCGATAAAATCCTCAAAACTGAATAGACGGTTTATATTTTGATAACCTGTGACGAAATAGAAAGCTATTGGGGCTGCATTTTTTGAATCAGATATCAAAAACATATTTTATTCAAAATCAACAGTAATCAACATTGAGCAATAATAAATAATACAACTTTACAATATTGAGAGTATCTTTTACCCATTCAAAATCAACCAATAATCAACATTTGTTTTGAAACCAATCTAATGTGAAGGATAAATCTGATGATTTTTAACAAGTTTGTTAATCTTAATTCAATTGGCTTAAGAACAGCCGCAAGTCGCCGCGTTCGGTAACATGCAAACGATTTCTCGTTTTAGTTAGCAGCATTGTTACAGCACTAAAGCCACGTCCATACACATATAACGATGACATGACAAATCGTTGAACGATTCACCACAATCCAGAGTACAATTGCGGGATTGGCTTTTGTAACCAATATTCTTGGTAATCATTTTCGAATTTTTTTAAGCTCCTTGTTTCTTGTCAATTCAATAAGCTCTTCTTCCAGATGAGGTGATATTGCGGTGTAGACATCAGAAAATGGATCCAATACCTATTCTGGTATATCTAATTTCAAAATATCTTGAAAGTGTTCTATAAAATCACTGCTGAGGTTTTTCAAATGCAGGCAAACAAGTCATCATTGTTGCAGGATAGTGATAATTTGGAAAAAATGTGAAACTCACGTCTGCTAATATTCTTCTTGTGTTTGGCTACGAAAGCAGCAACTACTTTTTTGTTTATATTACGTTCAAGTTATCACCTTGAAGATGGAGATTAATATCGTTGAATAATTTGAACAAGTCTATCAAGTACGCGATATCATTAGATATAATGAGGTTGTTGCACAGTTCTAATTTTTTGGGAAAGAAAGGTTTCGGCTTCCTACGTCTCCATCTTGATACACAAATTAGGAATCTTCCAAAGAAAGGAAGGATGCAATCAATTTCAAAAAGGAAGTAATTTTCAGGCACAAACTGGAAGAGAAGGCCTTTTCGAAATAGCTATACTTTCACATAAACATTGTGTCTTTGTTTTCCAAGAACTCTATCACAGAGTCACACTTCTGTGTGAAACATCAATCAGGTAAAATATTCATCATTAGCAACATAAAGTTAATTAAATAGTCTGTCATTTGAAGAGCTTCTTTGGATTTTATTGACTGCTATGATGACATATTGCAGCGATTGAAACAGTCGTTCACTTAAATTTCTATCAACTTAATGTTGTCGATGAATGACGCAATGTACGGCGAGCACATTTGGAATTTCAATCCAACTGAATTCCAAAAATACCAAAATGCACTTGAGTCTTCATTAATTTTGCGTTCACTTTCGTTAAGGAAGTTTTAATGAGCATTGTTTATTTGTTGCTGAACTTCACTTCTCAACGCGATAAATTGCTACCGATTGAAAGATGTTTTATGTTTTTTCAGGTTTTTGTGGGGTTATCTACGGGTACGATTAATTTTCAGGGAGGCGGTTACATCAAAAACATCATAGAGCCTACTGTTTAGATGATAGCAAGCGTCATTAACATTTGTTTGTTCTAAGATATGCGACCAATCTATATCAGAAATGAGTTGATACATCAAAGGGAAATTTGCCTTTCTGAAGTTATCATTTTTTGAGATGCTATTGGTTTTTGAAACATTATTGAAATGATTATGTGAGGTTCTGATTTCAAACAATAAAGGAGGATGATGACTATCCTCCTTCAGCAGAGGTTCCAAATTTCTATTTATAGCACAAGTGATTGTTGATAGAACAAGATCTAAAGTACGGTTGTTGGTATTATTTATATTATTGTAGCCAAGCAATTTCCATGAAAATTCTTAGAATTTTTCCTTTATTATCGCCCGCTTTTGTGTTCAAAAAAAGAATATTGAAATCTCCAACAAGCAAAACATTATCATCATGGAGGTAGTCGAGCAACATGAAATTATTGAAAAACTGTTCGAACCCTTCAATAGACACAGATGGTGGAATATAAATAACAAATAAAATTAAATTCGAATTATTAAGCTATTTTCAACCAAATATATCTCTGAAAGTGTATGGGTTTGAATTTCAAATGATTTTAAAATGGGACAATAACCCCTTTGTTTTGCTTTGGCTTTTCATGGCCTTTGGCCTTTGGCTTTTCATGAATTGAGAGTACTGATGTACTTAATTTCAATTAAGGCTATGTTTTGGACCATATTTACCACAATTCATTTTTTATCTCGAAAACAGATAGTGATAGGTATAGGACATTATCAAAAAAAAAAAGTATTAAAATACTAGAGCGATTCCAAAAATGTATTAATATACGGGGTGTTCTATTTAAAAAATATAATTGCTGGGACTTTTTGATAGAATTGGCAACGCCGCAATGCTTAAAATTATAGATCGATAGAACAGGTAAGGAAATGTGAGAGGTGAAATTTTCAGAAAAATCATGCTTTGCGTTTTCCAGAAACGCATATATATATATATATATATATATATATATATATATATATATATATATATATATATATATATATATATATATATATTTATATAAATATTAATACAAAGGTTATCGAGTGTCTTGATATATATATATATATATATATATATATATATATATATATATTTAATCGTACTGAGCACGTAAGAACAAATGAGTATCAATGAATCAGCCGTGTCAACGTCGAGCAGTCCGCGCTCGCAGAGTAAGTTAAGATTCCTAGAAACCCTGGTGTAGGCAACGCTTAGATTTTGTTTTGAACTTTGAAGGAACCACCTGTTGCTTTCAACTATACTTACAAGAGTTTTCCCAAGATGGCGCTATTCTGAATTGTTCGAGTCCCCGCTGAGTCAGTCAAATTAATTATTATCTGTCATTGTCAAAAAGAATTTTCAACTTTTGGTATTTTGATATTTTTTGTCATCCCAATCTTTACATTGTTCGTATTTTTTATTATTGTTTTCGTTCGTTAGTTCTCAGTTATTTTAGTTTGGTTACATTTTTCAGTAGTAATAAGGAATAGTTTTATATAGTGTATAAGGATACTTTTTGTAAAATGGGACAATTCTGTATTTTGTGTGGACAGTGTAATCATCGAGTAATCATATGTATTCAGTGCCAAAGGTAAATGAAACATTATATTATTACTGTCAGTCCACCAAGGATAAACTATAGGTTTGTTCTAGCAAGAAATTTCGGAAGCTGGTGTTATGGACTGGCCAACTGCGCATGTATGCCGCGAGACTGGTTGAAAATAGTTTGGAATTCATGTCCTGCTAGAACGCTTATTTGTGTTGATAAATGTCAATTGTCAAATTGTCATTTAAACTGACTTATTAGTTGGAAATTTGAAATTTATATTTTGTGCAGCGAAAAGTGAAGGTGAAAACCGATAAAAATGAACATATTGAATTGGCTTGAATAGTCATCGGCTTGGTTAAAATGGAAAAATTCAAGATAGAAGAAATGTTAAAATTGGAAAAAGAAAAGTTATAAATAAGAAAGAAGAGAAATGAATTATTAGAAACAAGAAATAATTTGCTCAGACAAATGAGCAAAAATAAGAATTCAGATGTTGATGAATATTCTGAATTCAATGTTAGTATGAGGGATTTAGTTTGATATCTTATGTCATACATAGGGTTCTTGTTATGTGATTTTATATATTAAGAAGTTATTAGTTTATGTGTTAGGACGAGTACTTTACGACCTGATTAACAGCCCGTTAAAATAATCAGTGCTGGGGCTGTGCTGTCTCACTAGCAAATGACAGGATGTGGTGTCATTCTCAGCACCGGTTACTTTAATTGACTCTTAATCCGGTCGTAAAGTACCCACCCTTGAGCAAATTATATTTTTATACTGTTTTAAAAATCATTCTTATTTTACCTGAATGGATGTTTATTTAACTTATGCCAAACAATGAAATGAACATCAACAAACAGAAATATTACAGTTTTATTGCTATCTTAAAACTTGTCAAGCTACAAAATTTCTGTGGTCTGCAGCATCTCTATTGATGTGATTATTTTCATCCTCTTCCTCATGGTGATGAAACAGCATTTCGACAAGTTCCTCATCATTGGATGATTCAGAATTATTTCCCCAATTTGATTCAGAGCTTGATGACTCTGATGACATTTCGGCTAATCCTACCTGTAATAATGGAGTTGAATAGTTGATGCATAGTTGAAAATCACCAAATGCTTGTTTGATTTTCATTCAAAAACATAAAATCATTTTACTCACCTGAATTTTCAAACGCAAATATGAAAAAATTGACAGTTTTGAGGATTGCCGTTCTATAAAAAACAAGATTTTAAACCAATTATCAGGCCACTAAATATTTCTATTTTGGTTTCTCATTTCTTCAGTACATAACATAACCAACAAATCCATATTCCAAAATCATGACAAACGTGATATCGGATCACTTGATCACTCCGAATATTTGCGCATGTCACAAACTGAAAATCCTAACGAATTCCTCTGGACTACTTCGACAGTTCTCATACGGTTTGCAAACTGGATTTCGTCTTCGCTAGAACATGCGACTATTAGTTCGAATCCTGGATTTGCTTTGCTAGAACGCCTATATTCGTATGCGCATGCTTCGTACGATTCCGTATCGTTTGAAATCGCTGCTAGAACAAACCTTATGTTTGTATCAGCCTACACCAAAAACAAACTTAATATTTTGAATAATCCTTCACCCTTTCAAATCTACCTTCTGCTACTAGAGTGTCATCACTTTCTTAATCATAATATCAAATTGAAAATAAACATTCACTTATGCTTTTTTTATTTTTTTTTTAAATACAACTTAATACCTAGTTACAAGAAAAGTCTACTCATATAGTCATAGATACCTACAGATGAATATTACAGTATGCAGATGATTTATTGCATTTCTACAGAATTATTATGAGAAGTAAGTAAGTTTACACTTACATAAAATTTAACATCCATTTAAAATATCATGAAATTAATATCAGCATAAAATTTAAAACAAATAAAAAATTAAATCTATATCAACAATTATTAAATCATACATTAAGTTTGAAAATCACTGACTGAGTAGGGCTCCATGTCAAAAAAATAGTTCCCCAATCCTAACAGAATGTTGTATATTTTTGAAATCCTGCGGAAAATTATTGTAGAACTCGAGGGTGTTGTTGTATTGTGGACTTGTATAAATATTTTTTTTATTGGGTGGTTAAGAGACTACTCATGTATGATGAGAAATCTAATGTTCTCTTAAATATATACTTGTAGTAATTGTTAGCATATAGCATTCCAAGCAACCAAACAGTATGCTCTTTCAACTTTACTTGTTCTCAATTGGTGATTTGAATGGTTTTATTTGTGCATTGTACCTGATCAAAATCTGTAATTTATAGTATGAAAATAAGAGGAAACAGTGGATGGATGCTGTCAGAAAATATCTGCCTGATGATGCTTTCATTTGCTCAAAGCATTTTCCCATCCATTTCATTGGTGAGAAAAAGCTATTGAAGGGTGCCAAAATATCATGCATGTGAGTATTCAGTTTCTACAGCACTACCAATAAATCCTATCGAAGATTTGTATATTTTTTCAAGGTGCACTTATAGAGAAGTACTTAATTGTACGAATTTCAAGAAAACGTGCACCATTTCCAGAATCAGTTTTCTAATAATTTCTGTAGTTGGAAAGTATCTGTTGAATAAGGTATCAGCAAATGTGATCACATACAAATCAAGAGAGAACACTTGGTGTTATCAGAATGATAAATTCATAATTATTCATATATGAAATGATAAATAACCCCTTCTAGCTTTACCTATCTAGAAAAAAAAAGTTCTTTTCAACCGGCTGTTCTCTAACGGTGACCCTCAGAAGTTCGCAGTTGGAAACAAACACTCTATGCCATTAATTTATCTTGAAGATAAAATATTGCTGTTTTCCGTTCAACTCAAGCATATCAATGTCCTTTTACAAATTTCATATAAGGCTCATAACGGACTTTAAAGAAAGTTATTGATAAGATAATATGAGAAGAGATATTTATGTAACCATTATTTAATTAAATCATGTTGAAAAAGGGATATGTCACAAATTGTCCGAATGTGTGGAGTTTAGTTATAACATTTCATATTATTTTTCATTTCAATGATCGCAACTGCTGTTTTGTTCAATATTTTACATTATATTTTCCCTTGATACCTTTTATAAAAATACATTATTATTCAATACGAGCTAATAGGTGCTAATATCATTCTATAAATAAAAGGTGATAGTGGAAGAAAGGGGTAAAGTTGAAGAACATTTTCTACAAATGCCTGATTCACAGAAAATTAACTTCATCAACTTCACCCTGTATTTCCTGATATTTCATATTTGTCAATATCTGTGTAAGCGTACTGCTTACACACGGAAATGATAAATACGGTATCATTATTATAAACAGCCTCTTCTGAGAACATAATCAAAAAGAGGTGTATTTTTTAGAATCTTTCTTGGTTATAATGAAATGCCAGTAGGAATTTAAAAACAATTAATGGAAAAGTTGTTATCGAACAAAGGATTATATTTAGGTATTCATGCTAAGAATCGCACGTTAAAAGGTAAGATTTCGTTAATCCCTGTTCACACAAGTTTCGACTTCTGAGGGCTGCCGTTCGTAGGGGAACGACAGCTGGTTAACAGAAAAATCAATTTTAACAAATACCATTTTAGTTTTTTGTCCATGTTTATTTACAGGGATCTCAATTTATTCATTTGTATATATGTGAACCCCAATTTTTGTTAACAATAAATTATAAAACAAAGAAATCTTGTACTGTAAACACTTATACTCTACTACTATAATTATTATAGACACATTTATGTGTGTTTAATGAACGACAATTAAAGTAATGAAAAACATTTACATGAGCAAAGAGTGAGATTCTTAAAAATATTTTCAATATCACAGAAGAAATTGATTTTATCAGAGTAGTTATTTTCAAGTCTCAACATTTTAGATAAAGGAGAATGATACCACTAGTTAGTTAGGTGATATGGTCTAATAAATAGTTTTATTTGTCTAATGGACCTCCGTGGAACGTTGGAAGTTATAAGGGAGAGAATTTCTGGACAATCAATGAAACCAAATAAAAATTTGAATAGATAAACCAATGATTTAGTGTAACTTCGATTCTGAAATCTGCATGAAATATTTCTAAAATCGAATTGAATGTATGAACCCATCCTGCCTGATTTCGTAATAGTTAGTTTCCTGGTTTTGCCCTGATCATTTTCGGTAAAAATATTTGACTGCAACTGGGGCAATCATATTCAGTTGCGTTGATGAAGTAATCTTAGAGAATAAAGTTGATACTGAAATTAGTTTCAATGAATATCTCATGAATAGTACTTCGTCAACGCCGCTGAAGGTGACTGTCGTAGTTGCAGTCGAAACGTTTGGAGTTTACCAAAGAAGACAACAGCAAAACCCGAAAACCAACCAAAACATTGAAGTCAGTCATGAAATCATACTACATGAGCTATTGAAAATTATTGATGAGGGATGCTGAAATTTTCCCAGATTCAAAGATTGATTTTCATTTTTTTATAACTGGTTTTATTTTTCAGTTTGCAGTTGGATTATCCAGTGGAAAAAACTTCGTTTGAAACATGAACAACTGAAATACTTGAATCCCTATATTTAGTTCTGTGATCAGTTTTTTCAAAGAATATTTGATAAAGCTTCTGCCATATATTTGATAAGGATTGTGTGATTATTTATATAGTTTGATTAATTTAATCAAATAACATTTATTGATCTAAATATAAAACATGTTTTAGACAAGTAAATTGATGGATATATAGCCGTTACTACGTGGTAGAAGGTCATCATGAAAAATTTAGATTTTAGACAAGTTCTATTGTGAACATGACGTGATAGTCATTTTTATAATAAAAATAGGTATTTTGATATTTTTATTTCTCAGTGAAACCGCTCCTGAACTTCCACTAAACGTTTTTCCTAGTCCATCCTAGTCATACTCTGTCACAAAACATCCATTGGCGTTGGCATTGGCTGAAACGGCGTTGATCTCTGCTTATCAAGTTAGCCATAAATCCCTCATTTTACCCCAAACTTTTGCAGGTATGAGTAGATGCACCAGGGTTTTTAGATATCTTAGAGTAGGTACAGAAGCGGAGACGAACGAAGTGAAACGGTCTCAAACGGGTAGCAGGCGGAGTAGCGGGAGGACGAACGAGTGCGATGCGTGCGGCGGAATGTCACGTATGTCGCTGGCCGGTCGCGAGCCGCCGCTGTGTATTTGGGATTGGTCCCTCCCCTCTCCTGCATTCCGCCAACACGACTAAATATAATACAGGATTGCTTAAATAAATCGTACAATATTTTTTTTCCCCCAAACCTAAATTGTCATTGAATTTTATTTCAATTTAATTTTTTCTTTATTTTTACTAAATTAGCTACATAAAAAATCCCGCTGCTTTCAATAAATTGATGGATGTAACCGTTACTACGTGGTAGGAAGTCATAATGAAGGAAAGATAAATCAATTTTTCTATGTTTTTTACCACTTTTATTTGTAACTAACGTTACTACAGTTTCATCCTATACGGACATACTTACAAACTTACAACTTATACAATGAGTATAAGTATAAGAACTTATACAATAAGTATGAGTTCGAAAATGTCCGTAAAGGTTAGTTACAAATAAAAGTGGTAAAAAACATAAAAAGTTTAATTTATCTTTTCTTGATATATCTATTTTTAATAAGTGTCTTCGGAGGTGAGTACCTCACGTGCGACACTTGAAGACACGACGAATATTTTTCAGTGTTTGATGTCTTTTAATAAATAACTTAAGATATAAATAGCGTTGTGAACGCATTGAAAATAATTAATACTTAATATATTTGTAGTTTATATTTATAAATGAATGAATATGAACTGATAGATAGATGTGTAGTAGGATGATATTGATTTCAGTGAATTTCAAAACATGAAGTAGTTAATAATGATAATAATAATAATAATAATGGTCTTTATTGGGTGGAATACAATATAACATCCAAAAGGCGAAGTTCAAAACTGCAGTGTACAACACTTCAGGTTTGTTCTACCACTTAACCTCCACAGCCAGCTACGAGAACTGGCAACAACAAAAAAAAAAATAAAACAAATACAACCGAAAAACAAAAAAATGGAAAAAGTAATACATTATACACCTGATATAAATCAGCATTACAATAACAACAAAAAAAAGAATATACATATGGATAAACTATTGAGTATTTAAGTTTGTTTACCTAATAGTTCAATTTTCAATGTTTGCCTAAAAATACCTATTTTGAAATACCTAAAATGAAATTTTTTAAATGAGGGGGAAGTTTATTGTAAACGTTGCATATCTGATACGTGAATGATCGTTAGAAAAATTCATGAGTGTGTATCGGAGGAGTTAATAACCCTTTATGCCTTACATTCAAGTTGTGTACGTCAGTCCGAAAAGTA
The DNA here is from genome assembly GCF_025532065.1 of Leptinotarsa decemlineata. Classification (NCBI taxonomy): domain Eukaryota; kingdom Metazoa; phylum Arthropoda; class Insecta; order Coleoptera; family Chrysomelidae; genus Leptinotarsa; species Leptinotarsa decemlineata. The sequence goes on along the minus strand of NW_027412668.1, from coordinate 22,661,523 downwards.
ATTTTATTATATAGATAGGTCGGAATCTTATTGCAGATAACCTTATGATAGAAACACGCTGAGTGTAATGACCTTCGGTTTTCCACATTGAGCCAACAAGTTTCTGACAGCTTTGATGAGATTCTGTTCCTTCTACGTACCCCATGAATAAGGCAAAGGCATGAGTTTTGAATCTGTTGGAGTCTTTTCTTGTTCCTAATTGTGAGGCATGGTCCATAGAGTACATCTCCATACTTCAAAGATGAAAAAACGAGACTGTCACATAAAGCAATTTTTGTGTTTTTGGGGAGGAATTTTCGATTTCCGTAAATCAGCTTGAGTGAAAGGTAAGCTTTCTGGATTAATTTATTCACATGGGAATCAAATCGTAGATCACTATCTATAGTCACCCCAAGATTTTTTGCTTCCTTCACAATATCTAATACATTAGAACCTATACTAATATTGAGTTGTTGTTTTACATCTCTGTGATTTTTTGCACCGAATATAAGTAATTTCGACTTGGATGTATTATTCATTAAGCACATATTTTCAGCAAGAGATGAAAATGTATCGAGATCGTGACTGATCCGCCTATCAGCATCATTTACTCTGTGTGGTTCAAAAGAATAGTAGATTTGGGTGTCATCGGCATAAAGATGTACACAGCAATGCTGAAGGCATTTCACTAATTGACTGGTGTATATCGTAAATAGGAGAGGACCAAGAATTGATCCCTGTGGAATGCCTGTTTTCAAATTCAAAGGCGTGGAATATACTCCATCAAGAACAACTTCCTGGCGTCTATTGTGTAGATAGTTTCGAAAAAAAAGAACTGAATCATCTGACAAGCCAATGTAGTGTAAGATCGACAATAACAGCTCATGATTGATGGTGTCAAATGCCCTGCTGAAATCTAGAAGAGCCTGGACGGTACATTGATTTCGATCACTCGCATTGAAAATATCATCGGTTACCTTCAGTAGAGCTGTTGTAGTACAGCTGTGACCACGCCTAAAACCCGACTGTCTAAGTGTGATGTAGAAGGCACACTTTCAGTTGGTACCGGAGTATTTGAAGAGAGAATAGGGCTATCTGAATTCAGTTCCTAAAGGGTATACTGGTGACCACTGGTGACCAGGGTGTTCTTCTTTATTTTCGCAGACAGGTTCTTAGCTTTTGCAGCTCTAAAATGAACTACCAACTGCTTTCTCATTTGTCGATCTTCGTAGGGTAAATTTTCAACGAACGCTATCCCTAAGTGTTTCAGAAGAGATATATTTGAGAAAATCTCAGACTTTTTCAGATTAGACAGCAGGTCTAGTATTGGTTGTTTATCAATTTTTTTCTTTACAAAACAACGATTGATATCAGAGTTGGTGAAGGATATTTTGAACTAGTCCTTTATGAATTTAACTACTTCTGGAATGATAAGTGAGCTCTTTTAAACCATATATAAGAATGGAATTCTGCTTTAGCTGTCTCTCAGTGTTCAAAAGCCTTGATCACAGGAGGTTATTTTCATCCTTCAATTCATTGACAGTGTGGTTCAAAGCATCAATTGTCTTCTGAAACTCAGCCTTTATAGTTTCGATCTCAGCTTTTGTTTCTTCTCCGTCTTTACTGACTTTGGTTAAAAGTGTATATATAGGTATATCTCTATTAGAGATATTTTTTACAGTCATTATTGATGGTTTTTGAAGGTATATTTTTCATATGAAATAACCCCACTCAAATTGCACCCGCCACTGTTTAGTTTCACTATCAGTAGAAGAAATGAAAAGGACAAAAACAAATCTGATATGAATCGAGACAGTTTTTTACGATGGGTTAGAAATGAATAATGCTCACTTGAGAATCTTCATGCAGTTCTACAGATCTAACCACTGAATCTTCTGGTTCGCACTAAGGAAATGAAACTGTATGATTCAACACACTCGATTCACAAAGAAAAACGGCTTTTTTAGGAAAATATTTCCTTATCAAAACACTGCCGAACGGAGAGCTCAGTTAAACACAGGCGCACCAGCGGGTAAGCTACAAGTCATCAATCTCCCTCATGAATCACATAAGCGCCCCCTAATTTTTTCTGGGCCCCTTACCGCCGTCATCTAAGCGCTCACTTTGGGAAATACTGCCTAAAATAGATACTTTCGCTCACTATGAAAATTGATAACTTTTTTATAGATCAAACAATTTGTACTCGTTTTGGCAATATTTGACCCGAACACGTTTTTCGTGGGATATCAATTCATATTGTCCGTTGCTTGCAGTAGTCACTATTATAAGAAAATGAGGGTCATTTTTGGAAATGTACAAGAATATTTCCATTATATTTGTGATGTTTTATAATCACTAAAACCTTCCTTCCCCCCTGCTAATACGTGATGAGCTTTTCGACTAGTAAACATTTTTTTAAATATCATGTTTAAAAACAGGTAGGCACAATCTAATGTAATTAGGCAGGTTGCAGGTTAGTTCGACTGACAAAAACTAATGAAGAAATGGTGTTATCATATGAAAAGTCGCGCGTTGAATGAAAAAACCATTACTCGTGATCTCACTGAACCACTTTTCTACCATATAGTATTTCGTTATGAAAGTTCTGTGCAAACTTCTATTACAAGGGATACAAAGGAAAAAACAAATGCAACATTTTGAATGCTTTAGCCATAAAGAGGTCTAACTGCCTCAAAAGAGGTACATTTCCTTACAGTGAGGAGGATTGATGATATAAGTGACTAGCGAACCGCCCTGACTCCGCACGGGTGCAATGCTGACACTTAATATGAATTCCCCCACCGAAAGTTCGAAGGCATTGAGCAAAATTGATGAAAAAATAATTTTGTGTTATGGACGGGACTTTTTCCCCGCGGCTGACGCCCCAGTTGGAATATTTAAAAATCCTTTTTTTATTGCACATCTACAACATAAAAGGAAACTACATACAAAATCTCAGCTTCGGAAAATATAGCGGTACGGAGAAACAGTGATGAAAAGGTAATTTTCATATGTTAACGCGTCCCTTTTACGGGGGGCGCCCCCCGTGCGAGAAGCGCATCTAAGACCTAAGAAGCACCTATTTCAGCTTCCTAGGACTACGGAGAAACAGATGAATTAGTAAGTGTTGAGTGAGTGACTTTTGCATTTATAAGTATAGAAGATGCGACGAACTTGAAATTTTTGAATTTCATATAAGCTCTACTGGGTGGGAAATTAATTTCACGAAAAAGTCGGAATTGACGGCTTTCCGTTGATACATTCTTTTTCTTCCTAACACGTCAAAATGTTACTGAGAATATTCAGGTAGGTACTTTGATTGAACTACCATTTTTGAGGCTGAAAATAATAAATTATATTCTTTGAAAATTCAACGCAAGTAACACTGAAAGATACTAAAACTGTAATAAGCCATATAACTCCTCATCCTGAACAAATTTTCTGAATATTTTGACATATCATCAACAAAAAGAATACAAATGTTGAAAAATCAGATATTCTGGTTATACATTTAAAAAAAACGGTTTTCGCTTCACTGTCAAAGCCAACTTGTATTCCAAAAAAGAAAATATTCTTAGCATATCGTCGTGATAAATCTATTTTATGGGAATTTCTGAAAAAAACTTGTAGACCATCACACTACGTTCACCAAAATATTGGTCCGATATGACCAATGTGATTTTTGCAAATAAATGTACAATACCCAATTGAATGACGAAACAAATTCACTATACTTCGTTTTTTGAGAAGTAATGCAAGTTTAAAAATGTGTATTCGACAAATACATTCATCAAGATCCGCTTTATTGTATCGATGCAGTCAGCTCGTTTATTTATCCACTGAAAAACTTTTGGAAAAAGGGATAAAATAAATCAACAAAAACTGTTTTCAAATATGCCCACGTTCATTTCAGATACAAACCTCACTTGATTGAATCTCAACTAGGAGGTCAAATGACCCAGGAAACCCCTAAGTTTTTTTTTTAAATATGAAAATTCTCATTTCATACAGCAACACTTCGATGAGAGTATTATATGCAGTAAATGGTAAGTGCTGAGAGAAAAAACAATAATATCAAATTTTATCTTTAATTCGCGAACAGCTTCAGGGATACAAATCATTTTTGACACGCCACAACATGAGATCCATGCATGCAGCGGCATCTTCGTAACTGTTATGGCCTTCTGTGCTGGACTGTATACTGCGATGTAGCACCGTTGATGCTAATTCCTTCAGGGCCTTACGATAGGGAAGCCCTTTTTCGTGTTCAAACACAAGGGCGGTGTCCACTATATTTTTATGTGCAATTTTCAGAGCTCGCAAGTCGCTCTCCAAAGAATGGCCAATTAAAACTGTTTCTGCTCCTATGAACTGCAATAGGTCATATTGCACTTCGTGTATTCTTTTTGGGGCATTGACTTCCATATCATGGGCCGTTATTCCAGAAAAGCGAGTATTGTAGTCTACAATCTCATGATTCGGCTTCACATAAGAATCATAAACTAAGCCTCCATCCATACGGACAACGGTGACTTTTGTCAACTCCAATCCTCTCACAGTGTAACACATTTCACAGTCCAATGAATAAACTCCACCAGTTTCACCGACAAACTTCTGCCTTCGTTTCGTAATTACATAATCATGAAGATCTTCTTGATCGTTATGTCCGATTCCACTCCACACATGAAGATGACTCTCCGTGCAACCCAAGGAACCAAATTTTTGATAACAGCAATCGTGAATGAAGTATCCGTAATTTTCATGAGATGAAATATTACATCGACGTCTTTTACCCCAATGGTGGTAACACTTCTCCTGCGTAATGTAGGCGTTTGCAGTCGTGAAAAATATTTTCTGGCACCTGCAGCATGTCCTCATCAAACATTTTGCTGTAGGCCTGAACTCCTGGGCATTGATATTTAATCTTCCGTCACGAACCGGAAAGCTAACGCTATGAGATTTTTTCCTTGTTGAACTACTTACTGGCTCGATTGGATAACCTAACGTCAATAATAAAGTGGGAGAGATCACATATCTGCGAAGTAATAAACCAAATGTTCCCTCTGAAACCCCCAAAGCAATAAAGTGAGGCGAAGGCTGCAATATTCTTGAGACTGTCTTGTATCCCGATACTGGAACAAGTGGAGCCACTTGATATGTCAAATCTTGTGAAATGTACTCTCTTCGTCTTGAATTTATTCGTGGAAGTAATTGACAATAGGTGTTATTTCTTCGCAAAATCCTATTACTACCAGAATAATCCTTTCTTTGGTAAGATTCTTTATGAAAATAATTCTCCACATCTTGGTGTGATCCTAGAGGGTCATAGTTAGTATAGTAATATTCATCGCCGCTTCTTCCCTGTTCGATCCGGACACTATATCGACCGCAATGACGGGATGGAGGCGGAACATTCTTGGTCATCAAAAGGTTATACTGTACCAGTTCTTCTATGTTACTCATTCTTGGTATTCTCAGAAAATTTCTTTCGTCTACGTCTTCTAGTCCACTGTCGCTGAACTGCAAAAAATGTTATTGCAATTACAAACACGTGGTCCTCAACAGAAAGCTTTTCGCTAACCAAGTTAGCATTATCCGGAGATGATTGAAACTCTAAGCCCAAATTGAAAAATTCAGACCATTGTGTGTTAGTAGTAACTAAACCCCGAATGAATAGTTTGTAAAATTTTGAACAACATTTCTTATATAAGTAAAATAAATATTATTGTACTCACCAATCTCCAAATTTCAGTATTGCAATATTACTAATCACAATTTGTAGCAGAAATATATATTATTTTTCGATCACTTGAATGAGATGAATACTTCAAATGAAGAAAGAAAACTTTATCACCCAAATGAAGAGCACATACAGAATGAAAAAGTATTACTTTCAAGTTCTTAAATACTAGAATCATTGTGATTTCAATTTACCTGGGAATCTACCTGACAAAATTGCCTGTCGAATTTACCTGGCAATATAGCCAATATATAAAATTTTCTCTAAAATCTTTCTCCTCCAAAATTTGTATCCCGAGTACCTAAATTACCTAGTTAGAATTTTTGATTAGAGATACGTAGAAATGAAATAAGCCTTCATGTGAAAATTCAGTGAATTTGTGAAACGTATTCCTAAGTCCATGTTGGGGTCATTTTCGAATTTTTTCTATAGTTTCATCATTTGAAAATGGAATTTTTCAACAATAATGCATATAATTCGATTGTGTACATCTCGTTATGATCTCATTTAAAAGAGTACTTCACGAATACCAAAGTACTAAATTTAAATAGAGTTTTTTTATTTAAAGTGTGTGTACGTACGAAATAAGTTATACCTACTTCGTTGATTATTCGTTTAAATTTATTCATGTATTCCAAATGTTTATTAAAATTTATTTTGATACTATCGTCATGTTGTACTGTGTATGGGTCAACCTGACGATAAATTTTATCATTCCAAATTTTAAGATTACTTTATGAAAGGAACATTTAATCCAATATTTGGAATAATTGATTTTTTCCGAATATTTATTATTTGTATCCATTATTGATTCATTTGTACACTTATCACATATTAAATAAATATGTAAACTTTCATTTCAGTTTATGTACGTACGTACCTACTCAAAGTAATATGTAAAAACCACTTTTATCACTCATAATCACAGTAAATTCTCTTTTAATAAATAAATTGTTAATGAATATCAGGTAGCACGATATATTATTTGAAAAAAACTATTTACGTATTTATATTCAGATATATATATATGTATATATATATATATATATATATATATATATATATATATATATATATAATCTAGAAAGGTTAATGCAGTCAAGCTGCTGGAAAATAATTCCATGAAAATCAAAAAATAAATAAATAAGTACTCTTTGATCATTCCCATATTGATTTCAATTTAAGAGCCACCGGTATTATTATTCAATCGAGGACCGCCTGCCCGGTACTGACGATGCCCAATAGGCTGAAACAGCTGTATACCGGTGGCTCTTAAATTGAAATCAATATGGGAATGATCAAAGAGTACTTATTTATTTATTTTTATATATATATATATATATATATATATATATATATATATATATATATATATATATTGTTCCTAAGGTAACGTGTAAGCGACAACGTGACGTCACTGCGTCACGTTGCCCCTAAATGTCCAATATGTATTTACTCACAACAAAAATAAGGCAAAACAAACTCAGCTAACACGCCGCAGTGACGTCACGTTGTCGCTTACACGTTACCTTAGGAACAAAACACATAATACATTTTTTAAAGAAGAACGTCATTGAAATTCCCTTCAAAATCCCTATTGCTCTTATTTCGAGTGTAATCTTATATCTTTATTTTTTTATCCTATTTTCTTTGAATTGTCCTTGCTTAAATTAACGAACCAGAGGGTTTAAATAAAATAGTATTGACTAATGATTCAATAAACCTGGAAGGCCATTTCAAAAATTACCATTTGAATAAATCAGTATTCCTAACAACTACAAGTTCTACGGTTTTTTCCGAAGAATTCAGACGGGATTTTGAGTTGGGAGCTACCGATTTCACTTGCCCAAGACAGCAATATTGCATGTAGAAGCAAATGGCTACTTCATTAACTTCCACATCAAGTTCAATCAGAAATAGTGACCCCCTCACTGGAACCCTATAAATTACACAAAAAAATAACTCACCAGTTGCTCTTGAATTTAAATAAGTTACTTCTAGAGTCCTTACGTCTACAAAACCTCTCGAATCCAAAATAAGTAACAAAGGAAAAGGCACAATTGCTTATACAGTATTATATATATTTTATTCGGACTGATACAAAACACGCGTAGTACCTAGGTTCAAAAACACTTGAATAAATATCGGCAATACAGTTGCCAGTTCTCACGCAAACATACGTAGATGTCTTCACTTTCTCTGTTGGTTACTTTTTTTGAAAAACTTTGAGGACGGTCGGTAACGACCGTCCTCAAAGATAGCACGTGAATGTCGTGGTCGGAGAGGAGTAAATTTTTACAATGCGCGCGCGCACGGTCACGAACCTGAAGTTAGCTTCTTCTTTAAATTAAATGGCCGTTGCTTCTTAGTCGAGCGCATTTGGCCAGACTCCTCCTTTCCATAGTGAACAGAAGCTTCGTCTGGGAGCGCAGCTGTCGTGCTCGAGGTAATGCTGCCATCCTAAGGGCCCGTTTCACCAGTCACTGATAAAGTTCCTGATAGCTTAATTACAACTTATCTGATAGATATCTCATTTTATACGTTTCACAAGTGTCTGATAGTTATATCTGGTTCATAAAGTGGTTGGTAACCTAACATTCAGTTTCGGTGCGTGATAAATACTATCTGACAGATTTTAATAGAATAGAATATTTATTTACCAATATTTGATACAATAGTGTATATTTGGCACGTCACTTAAATATCACACACAAATAATATCACAAATGTCACATATAAATGTAGAGTCATGTAACAAAATGAATAAAAACTGAATCAACACATTTTCACACATGAACATATTTACAAATATGATTGTATAATATAACTTATACTTGTCAATTTCACAAAAAAAACAGGTGTATACAAAACAAAATATTTGTCAGGTGTATATGGGATAAAACAAAATACTTACACTACACAAAAAGTTTACACAATGAGGAATTAATTTAGATTCCTCATTCCTCCTATTTTCCCTTTGACAGGTCATTTATTTCTATTTATAAACTCATCTATACTATAAAAAACATTCAGCATCAAATATTTTTTTATTTCATTTTTAAATGAAGATAACGTCATTTCTTTCATAGGCTGAGGAACACAGTTATACAAAATATAACAGTTATAGTATAGAGTTTTTGAATGCAGCTGTGTTATGCCCAGGTATCGACAATAATTGTTTATGTCGTGTATCGTACATGTGTCTTTCCGCAGAGGTATTGAAAGAAAGTATATTAGTTTTCGCGTACACCAGACATTTATAGATGTAAATGCTAGGTACCGTAAAAATATTATTATTTATAAAAGTTTCTTTACAGCTATCTAAGCGATTTATATTGAAAATCAGTCTCAGTAATCTTTTCTGAGCAACAAAGACGCGCTGTAAATGACTCGATCGTCCCCAGGTTAATATATTCAATGAAATATGTGAATAAGCTAATACATAGTACACACTTACAAGACCCTGTTTGGCAATTGTGTCTTTAAGCTGTAAAATGGCAAAATAAGCTTTATTAAGCAGCTTGCAGACGTGGTCAATGTGTGGTTCCCATGTTAACTTGCTGTCTATAAAGGTGCCAAGGAACTTAGTTGTTTCAGATAGAGCAAAATTACAGCCAGGTGTTGATGGCCTCCTAAGGTTAAAGTTCATAAAAACCGTTTTCCCATGTTTTAAAATAAGTTTATTTCTTTGACACCACGCATACACTTCGTCAAGCGTTACCTGAGTTTTGTGGTAAAGTTCCTCCTCAGTAACACCCGACACAGTAACAGTGGTATCGTCAGCATACAAAGTGGTGGCACCATATTGAATATGATTTGGTAAATCATTAACATAAATTAAAAAGAGTAGTGGGCCTAAAATAGAGCCTTGTGGAACACCGAGAGTTACGTCATGCATGTCTGATTGGCATTCATTACATTTTACAATCAGTTTTCTATTTTCCATGTAGGAATTGATATAGCTCAGGAGACATCCTCTTATTCCGATATTATATAATTTTTTAGACAGTATGTTCCTGTCAACTGAATCAAAAGCTTTCGATAGGTCGAAAAATAGAGTTAAAACATATTTGCCATCATCTAGCTCTTTATATACATTTTTGAAAAAATGTGCGGATGCTGTCTCTATTGATTTTGATGGCCTAAATCCATGTTGACAATCTGTAAAAATTTTGTTCCCTTCAATATATGGTAGAATGCGGCAGTAGAGAATTTTTTCTATAATTTTTGAAAATGCACTTAGCAAGGATATTTGTCTATAATTTTCTACTTCACTCATGCAGCCTTTTTTGAAAATAGGGATTATACAAGCTATTTTGAGAAGATCAGGAAACTCTCCGCTAAGAAATGACTGATTTATGAGGTGCAGCAGTGGGTCTGTGATGTTATTGCAAATATTTTTTATGATGTGAGTAGTGAATGATGATGGATTCATTCGAATTTATAGAAGATGAGTTTGATAAATATCTATTAAATCCTGTTATGCGCCCTCGCAGACGTCGTGTAATTAGAAATCGGACAAATTATTTCACTGAACTTGATGAAACAGATTTCAGAGCTTGATTTCGACTTTCTAAATCATCTGTTACTTATGTATTATCTTTGATAGAAGGAAACATGACTACAGTGACTAATTTGTAAGTACTTTTTGTCCTATTCAAAATACTGTAACGTATTCAAAAAACACAACACGTGATTCGCTTGAAAAAGCCATTGCATGGCGAAACACGTGTTGCGTTTTTGTAAAAACTCTGCGCATTTATGTTTTCCTCAAAAAAGAAAGGACCAATAATTCGTTCGTTCAATATCCTACACCAGACGTTGATTTTTTGGGAAACCTGGCTTTTACAGTTTATTACCCAGTTAGGATTATCCGCTGCCCAATAGCGACAATTCTGTGATGACACTACTCCATTTGTAGTGAAAGTGGCTTCGTCGGTATATAAAATATTTTTTAGGAAATTTCTATTCTTTAAATATTCCCCTTGGGCCCATAAACGATATTCCAGGCGTCTTGCTTCGTCGCCTTCTTGAAGTGTGTGTAAAAATTTTGGCTTGAAAGATTTAATATTCTTCGCCTTGAGACATCTCCGAATAGTTTCTCGTAGAATATTCAAATCTAAAATGGCATTCCTTATACTGGCATTAGGATTATTTCCGAAATAATTTAAAATGATTTGATCCTGTCATTCCTGTTTCGTCTTTGTACAGGATTACTTTTTAACATTATTTTTGATACTGCACCAGTTTCATTGAATATTTTATTTATTTTATTCACCGTACCGCAGCTAATACGAGGACGATCTGGATGTCTCTCATTGAATACTCTACAAACCTCTCTAGCTCTTCTAACGTCATCTCCCGAAAGGCGTACAATTTCAATTTTCTTTCTTACGCTAAGTCTTGCAGCCATGACACAAACTAATACGAAGAACTGTAAGGTGAATATTGTTGACAATAGTACACTTAAATGTTTCACAAGTGTCAAAGTGTAATATCATTTCCATGGCAACTAAGATTCAAATTGAAATATTAGGTCTTAGTTTTAGTTAATTTGCGTGAAAACTTGAATGTAATTCCGTTATTTTCATTAAAAATATTTACGCTATTTGTTTTTTTTCATCTGGCGGCACTTTATTGTTGAAATCATAAAAAAAAATATCCTCATGGCTATTTCTGTTGATATAGGGTGTTTTTTGTGACTGTTAGCTATGTGAGTATATATATACAGTGTGACCCATTTAAAATGGAACCACCCCTGTAGAATGTGCATTTTTCAATCAATCTCAATTTTTTTTTATTGAAATATTAAGCATGAAAAACTGTATCTTGACACTAACTTTCACAATTTTAGTTTCATTTCCAAGGCACTCTATGGTTTTTTTTGTTTGTCAAAAACGGCAAAAGTTTATTAGGCAATTTTTGTTTTCGAATTTGACTACACCACTGGATTCGTAGCCGTTATAAATCAAAACTGTCAAATTTTCATTAAAAAATATTCGATAACAATGAAGTTACAACAACTTCAATTTTGGAAACAAAGTATTTGTTTGTAATTTTTATTCAGATTATAGACATATTTGAGATCTGACAACACTGTCATCACCAAGTAGAACACCAGTGAATTTGTACAGTGAAAATCCGAAGTCAACAGCTCAATGCGTTCTACAGTTATAACTCCTGAAAATATGGTAATGTGAGAGATTTGTGGTGCAAGCGTTTTGTAATAAAAATCTGACTACGCCACTGGATTTGTGGATAATATTTCCTTAAAATCATTCATTTGAGTGTAGGTTACGAGAAGTGAAAATTAAAATGAAAATTGAATAATTGAATAACAGAAAATTAAAAGTTCATTTTCAAGTTACGCAGTAGTAGACCAAGTTCAGGGATCTCCCAATTGCGCTTTTACCAAATCTTAATAGAATCTGGAAGTATTAATGGTCATACTTGTAAGCTTTTTGGAAGTTTCCCAATAATAAATAATAGTACTTTTGTAACAGCGCACCTGGAAAATCACATTTTATGAGATTCTGAACTTACTCTACCTTCTTCTATAGCTGATGAAAACAAAATGTATACGAACAAGTTTCAAAGTATTTATTCAACAATTAATTGCCATTAAGAAAAAACTGATACTAAAATAAACATTGATTTAAAACTAAACATTCAAATTTTTGTGGCTTCTACCAAACCTCCATTAAGTTCAATACATTTATCGTATCTCTTCCGAATATTGTTTACACTATTTCTTATTTGTTGAACTGTAATTACGGCACAAGCTTGTCGTATCCTTTGCATGAGTTCAGCTCGATTCGTTGGTCTTGTTCTGTATACTTTTTGTGTCAGAATACCCCACAGAAAAAAGTCTAATATTGTTAGATCAGGCGATCTAGGTGGCCATTCAATTAAGTCACTACCTCGTCCTATCCAATGATTTGGAAACTGGTTATTTAGCCACTCTTTAACAATCCTCGAATTGTGCACGGAACAGCCGTCGAGCTGAAAATATAAATTTACTTGTTCCGCAAGAGGCATTTCATCTATTTCGTCCGATAATTGGTTATTTAGAAATTCCAAAAAAATTTGCCCGTTTATGTTTCCATCAAAAAAATATGGACCTATTATTCTATTTTGTACTATACCACACCAAACGTTAACTTTTTCGGAATATTGACTTTTACAATTTATGATCCAGTGCGGATTTTCCGTAGCCCAATACCGAGCATTTTGCGATGAAACTACCCCATTGGTGCTGAAAGAAGCTTCATCACTAAACATTATGCAGTTTAAAAAATTTCTTGTATTCAGGTACTAGCCTTGTGCCCACAAACAAAATTCCATACGTTTCACTTCATCACCTGCCTTTAAAGAGTGAAGAAATTTAGGTTTAAATGCTCTCATTTTGTTTTGTTTAAGACATCGTCGAATAGTCTCTCTCGGTAAGTTTAAATCCAAACTGGCGACTCGTAAACTTCTGTTTGGGTGGTTTCTAAAATAATCTAAAACAGCACCTTCGTTTAAATTTCTTCTTCGGTGATTATTTTTTAAAATATGTTTGCTGACTGCACCGGTTTCTTTAAATGTTTTGTTAATTTTACTGACGGTGCTTCTGTCAATGGGAAGTCGATTTGGATGTCTGTGATTAAATATCCTAGCTGCTTCTCTTTCACTATGATAATTGTCCCCAGAAATTCTCACAATTTCAATTCTTTCTTCTAATGATAATTGCAAAGCCATTATTAAATGCACGTAACTAACAACTATTATTTTATTTATGATTAACTGTCAAAATCACAGCCTACTGTTGATTTATTATAAAACCTTTGCATAATGAGTTCAGCTTCCTCAAATTATTGATATCTCCTCTAAAAGATTGTTTTAGCTGAGTTATGAAGAATTTACAGGGAACAATTTTTGTCCTGCTCTCTGTGTTATTATTGAATAAATGATTTCCATGCTTTAAATCAATTTGATTTTAGCGGCTATGCGGAAGAATGTACTAAGTACTGCATAACTTGAAAATGAATTTTTAATTTTCTGTTATTCTAGAATACACTTCTCGTAACCTACACTCAAATGAATGATTTTAAGGGAATATTATCCACAAATCCAGTGGCGTAGTCAGATTTTTATTACAAAATGCTTGCACCACAAATCTCTCACATTACCATATTTTCAGGAGTTATAACTGTAGAACGCATTGAGCTGTTGACTTCGGATTTTCACTGTACAAATTCACTGGTGTTCTACTTGGTGATGACAGTGTTGTCAGATCTCAAATGTGTCTATAATCTGAATAAAAATTACAAACAAATACTTTGTTTCCAAAATTGAAGTTGTTGTAACTTCGTTGTTAACAAATATTTTTTAATGAAAATTTGACAGTTTTGATTTATAACGACTACGAATCCAGTGGTGTAGTCAAATTTGAAAACAAAAATTGCCTAATAAACTTTTGCCGTTTTTGACAAACAAAAAAAACCATAGAGTGCCTTGGAAATGAAACTGAAATTGTGAAAGTTAGTGTCAAGATACAGTTTTTCATGCTTAATATTTCAATAAAAAAAAAATGAGATTGATTGAAAAATGCACATTCTACAGGGGTGGTTCCATTTTAAATGGGTCACACTGTATATATATATATATATATATATATATATATATATATATATATATATATATATATATATATATATACAGAAATCAGAAAAGGAATTTCTGGCAAAAACATTTGCACTGACAGCAGACAAGCTCTATTAGCCTTGAATAGACAACGTGTTACCTCAGGGCTAGTACTAGAGTGCCACCAAGATTTAGTCAGAGCCTCGGTAGATAATAACATTATCCTGAGGTGGGTTGAAGGGCACGACAGGAGTGAAGGTAATCGTATTGCCGACTCTTTAGCCAAGGGAGCGGCTGGACTAAGAATTTTAGGACCCAGTGGCACCTACTGCCTGATGACTTCGACAATTGCGGAACTAGCCAAATGTTACTCCCATGCTCAATTCCTAAAGAGATGGGATGGAATCAAAGGATGCAATATTGCCAGGATCACCCTGGGCGACCCTGGGAAGCTGGCACCGAAGAAATATTTGGCGATGATCAGGAGAAATCTATGCTTGACAGTAGAATTTCTGACTGGCCACTGTCAACTGAGGAAACACCTCCGTAATATATGGTTAGAGGACACACTTCTATGTAGGATGAGTGAACAGGAAGATGAGACTGTCAGGCATGTCCTTTGCGAGTGCTCGGGGTTATTGTCAATAAGAGAGTGTGTGTTCGGCGAGTCTTGGCCTACACCTGCATATATAAAGTAGATATCTCCAAGTGACCTGTTCACCTTCCTGGAAAGAACAGGATGGACGGTGACTTTGGAGGACAACTCCTCGGGAGGATGTACAATGGGTCTCATGTGGTCTAAGTGCTGTGGGCTTACACTCGCCCTCACTACTCTACAGATACAGAGAACATTCGTTCTACCCAATTCGCTGAGGGTTAAAGCAAACATCCTCTGTATTTCCCTTTCATGAACAGTCAGATTTGGATTAAGTTGGTTTTCGATGTTCGCCAAAGTCAGCGGTTTGCAATTCTTGATTTCAGTCTGCATATATATTAATAATGGAGTGGAAGCATCATCGAAGCATGTTACTTACCTAGCTACGACCCTACCTTTTTTTGTACCACACATCTCTGTCTGACATAGTCAGGGTAACCGCAACTACTAGCATTCGTAATGCATCGTTGTAAAATGTGAGATAGGCCTGGCCAATCTCTATACCGAATATTGATAAAAACGTCATTGAAATCATCTTTAATATAAGTTGATATATGGCCTATGTGAAAGGGAGGTATAACCGTAGTTTCGTAGTTTCTCTGGCTAATATATTCACTTTCCTTGCGAGTAATTTGCTCAAGTCAAATGACACGTTCTGACTGCGATTGAATAATCTAATTTAGCTACCCTGAATAACAACCGTTACCTTTTCGTGATTCATGGATGGCTGCCCTACAATTATAGAAACATTTTGAACGTTGTCTGGGACCACGAGTGCTTCGACGTTTGCGATCGCCAAATCAACTGCCAGAGTAATTCGTACCTTTGTGAGAACACTAATCGACCCACCTCCATAACCTCGTAAACACACTATAGTAGGTTCACTCTGTAGGTTCAAGTTTTGAAATCCTGACATTTTTATCGTAACCGCTGCACACCGGGCATCAACATAACCTCTCAAGGGTTCCCCGTTAAAAACGCATTCAATGAAATAGCATATTATATTCGAGTAGTATACGATAGGTACTTATAAAACATCAGTAGACTAATCCTCGTTTGATATATTTCCATGTTTACGTAATTGTGGTCGTTGGCCAAACTTACACTTGGATTCTTCGGGGCCCAATAAATGACACCAACGACATTCCAGACGTATTCGGGGACATTCCGACTGGTAGTGGTCCAACATTTTGCAGTTGAAACATTGTACGATTTTGGTTTCCAGTTCTTCTAGTCGGTAGACGCTGTTTGAAAGACAATGATTGTCTAAAGTCTGGTTTTTAGCACTCGTCTAATACTACACATGATATTACCCGACTTGTCGTCCCATAACAGAAAGATATTCTTCGTACAGGGCCTCGGGTGTTAGGTGACGTGCTGCTCGAGCACCGTTTTGAGTCGTAACTTCAGTGATTCCATCGATGATACATGACACAGCATGTCTCCCTAATATTTGGCATGTTATAAAGAGTTCCATTTTAGTGAAATAATAATTAGTCATGGTTTCATCTGGCCGCTTTATCCTGTTTAATATTTTTCTCAAAACTAGAGCATAGTCCACCTGATCTGGGAATGTTTTCATAATCAGGGCTTTACAGTCCCGCCAATAATTAGGATAATTTGATGAACCATGATACCACGATCTTGCCATTCCTGAGAATCGAGACTGCATATGGTAGATCGTTGTGACGTCATCCCAGCACATGTGTTGTGTATTAACGTTCGTTATGGGATAAGAATTAATATTTTGTTCTGGGACTTCGTGTTTATGTTACCTGGCAAAGACAGCGGTGGAATTATAATCTAAATACGTCCTTCGTAATACTGTACAAATTTTTGAAGTGAAAATGGGTGAAAAAAAAACGTGAAGGCAAGAAAAAGTCGATTTCCCGAAATAGGCGTATTTCCCCAAGTAGTACTAGTAGTGATAGTGACAGTATCATGAAACAGGAATTGAAAAGATTGAAATCTGAATTGGAAAGATTGAAACAAAGGCGGGTCAAGTACACTCGTCAAACAGGTGACGAGTTTCTGGTACCTCTATTCGATCCGTCTCAAGATGACTCAGTGGTAGAACAATTGTTTGGTGGAGTCGATCATCTGGCTGCAATGTTGGTTGGGATGATGATTCAATAATACGGTTGATATCGGGAAGGTTGAGAGGCAACGCACGGCAGTGGTTTGACGAAAATGCCAAACATGACGCACGTTGGGAAGAAGTAAAACGTTTAATGAAACTTCAATTCCATAAGTCTGTTTCACTTTCTAATTTGCTAAAGAGTGCTGCTAATTATGAAACAAAACCTGGTCAAAACTTAGGCGACTATTGTTCTCAAAAGTTGTCAAAATCGAGGGCACTCAATTTGGCAATTCCTGATGAGGATTTAATTGATGATTTAATAGGTGGTATTACGAATGGAAATTCAGCTCGTACTGTTAGATCACCCCAGTATAATGATGCTAATTTATTATATGCTTATTTGAATACCATGGGAGATATGCCATCTCAAATCACAGTCCCTAGTGCTAGTTACCGAACTCCTTCATTTGATAGTCGTCCTGTTCATCAAGATCAAAATGAACATTTCATTCATTTGATAGATGTTCACGATAGTGAAGGGACATTTCGAGAAATAAAATGTGACAATGTTAACAAAAGTGATAGAAAGCGATGTGAAAGACTTCTTCAAACATTTTCAGATCGCATTTCTCATTCCTCAAAACAATTGGGTAGAACAAACACAGTTGAAATGGTCATCAAATGTCACCGTATTCCTGAAACTGAAAAAGATATATTACGTAATATGAGTCGAGAACTTTTTAGAAAACGGTATAATTCGTGAATCTGTGTCCTCATACGCCAGTCCTGTCATGTCGTCCTGTCAGAAGACTGGTGAATATCGTATGTGCGTACATTTTCGGAAATTGAATTATATCACTATTGAAGCTAAATATCCACTTCCTATAATATATGAACAAATTGACAAGTTGGGTGGTTATAAATATTTCGCAACCCTTGATCTGGCTTCTGGATATTATCAGGTACCTATGGCAGAAAATTCTATAGCTAATACAGTGTTTGTCATTCCAGATAGGCATTATGAGTTTTTTCAAATGCCTTTCGGGCTCACGAATGCCCCGTCGGTTTTTCAAACTTTAATCAATACCGTTTTGGGAGATCTCAGGAATAATATTGCTTTTTCATGCATTGATGACATTGTAATCCCATATACCTCCGTTGACCAGGGGCTTGAACGTTTACATATGGTCTTGTCAAAATTGAGACAACATAACCTCACTTTGAAGTTAAGTAAAAGTGTCTTTATTGGAACAACTATAGAATATTTGGAAAGGGAAATCAACGAAATCAGCAAATGCAATGTAATAGAAGCTCTACGCAGACAAAAGAGCAAGCATGCCATTAAAGCAATGACTAGCCTAATATATCTTTCTGGATCACCTACAAAAATAATCAGTGATAGAGGATCAGCTATTACTTCTGGCAGTTTTCGAAATTTTTGCGAAAATTATGGAATTAAACATATTCTGAATGCTGTTGCTACTCCAAGGAGTAACAGACAATGTGAACGCTACAATCAAACAATAGTAAATGCGCTTTCAACTACTGTTGCCAGAAAAGATCCTATGGAGTGGGATTCACATATAAAACAAATTCAATATGCAATAAATACTAGCCACAATAAAGGTATCAAAGCTACACCAATAGAGTCATTGACTGAATTCAGTCCAAACCATGGAATGGAAGTAAAATTATTATTTAGTGTGAAATATTCGATTGACCGCCTAGATCCCAACCAATTTTGAAATAGAATCTCGAAGCATATAACAGAAGATCGAAAATTGCATAAGCAACGATATGATCGATTGAGACGTAATGCAATAAGGTATAACGTGGGTGATTTGGTTATGGTTCAAATAACAAGTTTTCAAAGCCACAGGTGCAAGCAAAAAACTTAATGCAAAATATAAAGGTCCTTTTAAAGTCACGAAAGTTTTGATTGATGATCCTTTCGAAGTAGAAGATCTCAAAGAAGGTTATAGACACTCAAGAACAGTTACGTCTCCAGATCATCTTAAAAAATGGATAAGCATACAAGAAATTCAAAAGTAAGTTAGGCAAACGTTGCTCTGTAAGTAGAAAAGGTAAACGTTACCTTTGGTGAACGTCACCATTAAGCAAACGTTGCTGTGTAAGTAGAAAAGGAAAACGGTGCCTTTGGTGAACGTCTCCATTAAGCAAACGTTGCTCTGTAAATAGAAAAGGAAAATGTGAACGTTACTATTGAGAAAAAGTTGCTCTGTAAGTGACGTTACCTTTGGTGAACGTCACTATTGAGCAAACGTTGCTCTGTAAGTAGAGAAGGTAAACGTTACTTTTGGTGAACGTCACCATTGAATAAACGTTGCTCTGTTGAATTTTTCTAATATTTATTTTGTTCTCAGGTCAGGATAAGGTCTGAGGAAAGACCTTTTGCAGGATGGCCGAATGTAGGAGATGATTAATGTTGAGATGTGGAGTAACCCTAGATCGGTCACAGCTAGACATTGTTGGAGTGCCCATGTGTTGTGTATTGATGTTCGTTATGGGCTGAGAATGAATATTGTATTCTGAGAATTCGTGTTTATGTTATCTGACAGACACACTTCTGTGTGAAACATCAATTGGGGGAAGTCTTCATCATTAGCAACACAAAGCTGATTAAATAGTCTGTCATTTAAAGAGCTTCTTTGGATTTTATTGACTGCTTTGATGACCTATTGCAGTGATTGAAACAGCCATTCACTTAAATTTCTATCAACTAAAAAATGTAGTCGATGAATGACGCAATGTACGGCGATTACATCTGAAATTTAGTTTCTCAAGTACACAATAAAGCATTCATGACATCCTGTCAAAGCTGGAGCGCCATTCGTAGCAGTTGACATAATACTGTTCAAGGGAGTGTCTTTCTCATTAAAAAATTTTTTCAGTGTATCATATAGTTTAGCATATAATAGTTCTTGATATATTTTTTTGTCTTCAATAAATCGTGCATGAGACAGCAACAATGCTTCATTAGTTTGTAAAGTGGACGCATCGAGGTAAATTGAGAACGTACAAGTTTTCAGATGATTGCACAACGACTCTTCAATATTTTCAGCCATTTCATCAATTCGTGATTGCACAGAATTGTTGCTTAAAAGGATTTTATGGATAACATCTGCCGCCAGTTCATGTAGTACCGCAGTTATTACTTCTTTTATTGCCGGTAAAATTAACTCTTCTTCAGTGGTATGTAATTTACCTGTTCAAGCAATTAACAAAGAGATACTGTAAGAAGCTCGAAGTCCGTCATCGTCTTGCTTAGCAGCCGCTAAAAAAGTTATGATACACTTGCCTGAGCACTGTGATTCTTCTCCAACTTTTGAAAATAGGCAATATTTTTGTCTTTTCTATCTGGATGCCTTTCATTCGAATGATTCTGAAGGCTTCATCGTATGAAGATGGGTTCGCAGCATTTTCAATAAATTCGTATTTAATACATTCCGCGCTACATTGGTATGAAATAGTACGGATGGTGAGTGTATACCCATAGCACTTGGGCCACATGTGACCCATTGTGCATCCTCCCGAGGAGTTGTCATCCTAGGTCATCGTCCATCCTCTCCTTTCCAGGAAGGTGGACAGGTCACTAGGTGACATCTCTTTTATTTTGGCAGGTGTAGGCCAAGACTCGCCAAACACACACTCTCTTTGGCAACCTTGAGGTAGACACGGTGTCCTCCGCGAAGGTTTTGGAAGGTGCATCGACATTACTGTCGTTTTTGTTTCATTAATGTGTGTTCCTACGAGTAGCAAAGAAAGAGGTAGGCTGATTACAATGAGGTTTCGCCTTATTCCCCAAGGGGATCGTTCGTAACCTCATATCACCCTGTGGCCATTCAGCTGTCGGCACAATTCCTTACACCTTAGCTTAGGTAGGCTGGTCCACGGTGTCATATTTTGTTTAGACTTTTGGGGAGTTTTAGTCCCCCTCATCCTACTTATATCTGCCTTTGACCACAGGAGTTCGGCGACCCTGTCCGTAAGGCCACATTGGCTTCTCACACAGGGCCTCCATTCTCTTGGCCGTTCCCCTATCCGCCATTTGGAGATACGCCCGATAGGTAGCCCAACCCACGGAAAGAATCACCTTTTCCAACTTCCTAGGACTACGCAGTATGGAGAACAAGGTGAATGAGTGAGTGTTAGGTGAGTGACTTTCGCGCATTTCTCAGAATAGAAGATACGATGAAATTGAAATTTTTTAATTTCATACAAGCTCTACTTGGTGAGAAATTAATTTCACGAAAATGTTCAGTTCCTGGAAAACAAGTCGGATTTGACGGCCTTTAGTTGATATATTTTTTTTTCATAATACGTCAAAATTTTTTTGAGAATATTCAGATACTTTGATTGAACTGCCAACTGAAAAATATACATTATATTTATTTGAAAATTCAACGTAAATAACACTGAAAGATACTGAAATTGTAACAAGCCATAACTCTTCACCCTGAACAACTTTTCTGAATGATATTTTGACATATAATCAACAAAAATAATACAAACGTTGGAAAAACAAATATTCTGGTTATACAATACCTAAAAAGAAAACGGTTCTCACTTCACTGTCAAAACCAACTAACTCATTTTTCAAAAATCAATATATCTTCGTGAGAAATTTATTTTATGACAATTTCTGAATGAAACTTTTGGACCATCACACTTCTTTCATCAAAATATGGGTCCGACATGAATTTAGTAAACGAATGTACAATACCCTTCAATTTATTGATCAATAGTTTTTGGCGCTCAAGATTCATCAATTAAAGAATAAAAGAAACTTACTGTACTTCATTTTTGTGAAAAATGTGTATTATTCACACCAAAATTTTCCTCTGAAATTTTATTTCAAAGATGAAAATTCTCATTGCACAAAGCAACACTTCGATGAGAGAATGGTAAGTGCTGAGAGACGAAACAATGATATCAAATTTTATTTTTATTTCCAATGATAACAATTGCGAATTTATACTTATGATGTACTGTTTGGAACCTTTGGTGTAGTAATGAATATTACTGGAGTTTTTCCCAAACACCATTCATCTTAAAACAAAACAGTCCCAGGAAAGAAAATCTTTTTCACACGCCACAATTTAAACAGCTTCACTTCAGCTTCAATACACAATAAATAGTGAGAGAAAAAATAATGATATTTTTAGTTCGAATAATTATGAACATTGTAAATTTTTTATTGAAAGAAACAAAACTGAAAAATTAGAAACAGGAATGTTATGCAGCTTCAGAAACAAAAATCGTTTTTTACACGCCACAACATGAGATCCATGCATGCAGCGGCATCTTCGTAACTGTTATGACCTTCTGTACTGGACTGTATATTGCGATGTAGCACCGTTGATGCTAATTCTTTCAGCGCCTTTCGATAGGGAAGCCCCTTTTCGTGTCCAAACACAAGGGCGGTATCTACTATATTGTTATGTGCAATTTTCAGGGCTCGCAAATCATTCTCCAAGGAATGGCCAATTAAAATTGTGCTTGCTCCTATGAACTGCAATAGGTCATTTTGCACTTCGTGTATTCTTTTTGGGGCATTGATTTCCATATCCTGGGCCGTTATACCAGAAAAGCGAGTATTATAGTCTACAATATCATGATTCGGCTTCACATAAGAATCATAAACTAAGCCTCCATCCATACGGACAACGGTGACTTTTGTCAACTCCAATCCTCTCACTGTGTAACACATTTCACAGTCCAATGCATAAACTCCACTAGTTTCACCGACTTGAAAATCTTGCTTCCGTTTGGTTATTGCATATCCATAATAAGGATCTTCTATATCGTTATTTTCGAATCCATTCCATACATGAAGATGACTCTCCGTGCAACCCAAGGAACCAAATTTTTGATAGCAGCAATCGTGAATGAAGTATCTATAATTTTCATGCGATGGATTATTACATCGACGCCTTTTACCCCAATGGTGGTAACACTTCTCCTGCGTAATGTAGGCGTTTGCAGTCGTGAAAAATATTTTCTGGCACCTGCAGCATGTCCTCATCAAACATTTTTCTGTAGGCCTGAACTCCTGGGCATTGATATTTAATCTTCCTTCATGAACCGGAAAGCTAACGCTATGAGATTTTTTCCTTGTTGAACTACTTACTGGCTCGACTGGATACCCTAAACTCAATAATAAATTGGGAGAGATCACATAACTGAGAAGTAATAACTCAAACGTTCTCTCCGAAACGCCCAAAGCGATAAAACAAGGCGAAGGCTGTAACATTCTTGAAACTCTTCTGTGACCCGATACTGAATTAAGTTGAGCCACTTGATATGTTGAATTTTGTGGAATGTTCTCTCTTCGTCTTGAATTTATTCGTGGAGGTAATTGACAATAAGTGTCATTCCTGCGCAATATCCTATGACTACCAGAATAATCCTTTCTGTGGTAAGATCCGTTATGAAAATAATTTGTCACTTCTTGGTGTGATCCTAGAGGATCATATTTAGTAAAATAAAACTCATCACCGCTTCTTCCCTGTTCGATCCGGATACTATATGACCCGCACTGGCGGGATGGAGGCGGAACAATCGTGGTCGCCAGAAGGTTGTATTGTACCAGCTCTTCTATCTTACTCATTGTTATTCTCTGAAAATCTCTGCGTCCACTTCTTCCAGTCGACTGTCGCTGAACTGCAAAAAAGCTATAGGTCACTTTCGTCGGTAGTGTTTGACGTAATGGAATAAAATCACTCAGTGGTTACATATGATGCACTGTTTGGAACCTTTGGTGTAGTAATGAATATTACTGGAGTTTTTTCTTCCTCTTTGAAGATGATCACTTGGTGATCGAAACACGTGTCAAGGTGTTGAAAATAACGATTTGGTGTTGGGGAAAAAACTCCAGTAACATTAATGGGGACATGACGATGGAAATGGTTACATAATTGAGAAAAAATTATAGCCTTTCATTATAGATTTTTTGATTCTATCAACATGGCCCTCTTCGAAAGAAGAGACTTATACGACGAATAGAAAAACAACCCTCCTTGGCTATTTCGCAAGAATCAATAAAATAATGTTGTAAGGTCTATTGGGAAGCGACATCCAATCGCATAAAGATGCTAGATGAGAAATATACTAGATAGTTGAGTGATAGTAAGTCTCAGTTTGCCTCGCTAGGTAGCAAGGATCGATGTTTGTTACAGAAAAAGTGGAGCAGATCATTTTTACAGCTGCCAAGCCTTAGACCAATCAATTACAAACATGTGGCTCGCAGAAAGCGTTTCGCTAACCAATTTAGCATTATCAGGAGATGATCGAAACTCTCAGGCCAAATTGAAAAATCCAGACCATCGTGTGTTAGTCGTAACTCGAACTCAAAACAACAATTTTGAACTATGATTCGAATATAAATAAAATAAATATCATTGTACTCACCACTCTCCAAATTTCAGTATTGCAATATCACTAATCCCAATTTGTATCAAAAATATATATTATTTTCTGATCATTTTAATGAGATAAACACTTCGAATGAAGAAAGAAAACTTTATCACCCAAATGAAGAGCACATATAGAATGAAGAAGTATTACCGTCAACCTTTTAAATACTAGAATCATTGTGATTTCAAGTTACCTGTCGAATCTACCTGACAAAATTGCTTGTCGAATTGACCTAGCAATATAGGCAATACCTATATGAAATTTTCTCTAGAATCATTCACTAAAGTTTGTACCTCGAGTACCTGTACTAACTTTCATTAGTAGAAGTAGGTAGAATTTTTTATTGAAGATACGTAGAAATGAAATGAGCCTTCATATGGAAACTCGATGAATTTGTGAAATTTATCCATAAGTCCAAGTTGGGTTCATTTTTATATGTTTTTCTTTAGTCTCTTTCAAAAATAATGCATATGACTTGATAGTTTACATCTAGTTGCGATCTTATTTAAATGTGTACTTCACGAATACCGAAATGATTTGGGACTAGACTGATTAGGTGAGTTACTATAAAGACTAAATTCAATAAGAGTTTTTTTTATTGAAAAGAGTGTATTTATTTACACACGTAAGAAGTTATACCTACTTCGTTTTATTTTGTTTCTCGCTGTAATTTATTTAATTATTCATGTATTCCAAATATTTATTGAAATTTATTTTGATACTATTGTCATGTATGGGACAATCTTTCAAATTTTGAGATTATCTCATGAAAGAAACATTTAATTTAATATTTGGAATAATAATTGTTTTTTTCCAGACACTTGCTATTTTTATCTATTATTGATTCATTGAGTCATTTTTACACTCATCACATATTAAATAACAATGTTAACATTTATTATAGTTTATTGTGAAAAAATGATACATACCTTCAACTAACCTCAAATTCTACAAACTTACTCAAAGTAATATGCAAAAACCACTTTTATCACTTATAATCACAGTAAATTCTCTTTCAATCAAAAACTTGTTGATAAATATCAGCCACCACGATAAAAAAATATTTATACCTATATATATATTTCATTTGGACTGATACAAAACACGTGTAGTAGGTTCAAAAACACTTGAATAAATTTCGTGAATACAGTTGCCAGTCTTTATTTTCTCTGTTGGTTACTTTTTTGAAAAACCAAAATATTAAATGGCTAAGTTCAGTTACTTCCTCTCCCATCGCGACACTGGACGCTCTATGCCAGTAACGGCCGTTCTCAAAGATAGCATGTGGATGTCGTGGTTGGAAAGAAGTAAATTTTTATGATGCGTGCGCACACTGTCACGAACCTGAAGTTAGCTTCTTCTTTAATTTATATGGCCGTTGCTTCTCAATCGAACGCATTTGGCCAGACTCCTCCTTTTCATAGTGAACAGAAGCACGTTTCCTTAATCTAAAGTTATTTTGTTCTCAAGGTCCTAATCATGTTAAAGATTGTCTCTTGAATAAGGTGTTTCTGCTAGTGGATATTGATGATTTTTATCATTTCTTTTATGATTTAAATTAATATAATCAACTATTTATAATTCTTTTCTCATATTTCAAGTATTTCTCGATGTCAATTTTTATTATTTAGATAAGTCATGGATTTTCATCAAGTATTACATAATACTATCACATATATCACTATATTTTAAATTCTTTTGAAGTACCTATAGCAAAAAAGATACGATTACAAAACTTCAAACCATAAAATAACAATTGTCCTCAAACTACAACCGACGGGGTTGATTGTAGCTGAAATTAGATGTTTGTAGTTTCTATTAAACACATCAGAAATTAATGAAATAAAATCAAGTATTTTTCATCTGAACTAACCTAACATAATCTATTCTAACCAAAATATGTTACCTGAAATCTGAAGTGAAAAATGATGTATTTTGAAATGCTTCATTTGAAAGAAAGCATCTACCCTCAACATCTGACCTGACTTCCGAATTCAAAAACGAACTCATGCTAGATGTTCAGAATTAAGAATTATTTCAACATACTAACATGAGTTCGTTTTCGAATTCAGAAGTCAGGTTAGATGTTGAGGGTAGATGTTTTTTTTCCAAATGAAGCATTCTAAAATACGTTAGTTTTCACTTCAGATTTCATATGTTGATTAGGATAGGTTATGTTAGTATTTCATCAGTTCGGACTTCCATTGTCTAATATAATATAAATTGATTTGAAGTCCCTGAAAAAAATAAAAAGATTAACCGAAAATAACAATTTTATTAAAACAAAAAACTGAAATTACAAGGAAATAACATACCAGCTACAACCAGAAAATAAAAAATTGAAATATTAATGAAAGCTGAAAATTAAAAAATACTATTAACAAAAATGATAAATAGAAATTAAAATATTCCAAACCAAATTACGTTTCGATTGTTAGTATCCACAATCGTCTTTGGGTGATAACTTAACCTTGATAAAATTGTTATTTTCGTTTGATCTTTTTATATTTTTCAGGGATTTCAAATCAATTTATATTATATTAGACAATGGAAGTCCCAACTGATGAAATACACCACGAAACATTGTCAACCACCTTCAAACAAAGGTTATGTTAGGTTAGTTCAGTTGAAAAATACTCGATTTCATTTCATTCATTTTGTATGTGTTTAATGGTAACTACAAACTTCTAATTTCAGCTACGATCAACTCCATCCTTTGTTGTCTGAGGACAATTGTTATTTTATGATTTGAAGCCTTGTTATAGTAGTTTGTTTGCTATACTTCAAAAGAATATAACATAAATTGATATTGTGTTGTTACTACAATAAACTACAATCAATTTAGAACCTATTTCGAAACTTTTTAGCGCATTATTACTTTTATTTCGTAGTTTGAATAATATCAATAGTGATTTCTCAGTAACCGATAAAACTATTTATTGGTATCGTTTGTAGGTAAAGTAGGCTGAAAAGAAGCGGGTTCCAGCGTGAAGGAGCTCTTTCTTTCTTATGATTTCAATTGTAGGTATCTCATTGCTTTTGTAACAGTCGTATATTGTTTTTTCAATGATCTAATTACATGAACATCTGAAGGTTTTGGTATTCCCGTATCACATGGCGTCTTGCGTTCATAAGATTTGTTTTTGACTATTTTACGTACAGTTAAGAAAGGAATTTCGGTCAAATCTGATGTTGCTTGTAATAGTTTGTTTCCCTCGAAGCCAAACTTGAGATGTAGACTCTTATATATATATATATATATATATATATATATATATATATATATATATATATATATATATATATATATAAATATATATATATATATATATATATATATATATATATATATATATATATATATATATATATATATATATATATATATATATATATATATATATATATATATATAAGATTTTGAAATTCCGAATGATTGCGATGCCTGGAAAAAATTGTTTTTTGCGATTTTCAGGAAAACGGTGAACTTTATCATGAAATAACTTCGGATAAAAATTGTAGACCATGAAATTTTCTACAAAAAATGTATCACTACTTCTTTCCTTAGAGCCCAACTGATTTGAGCATGCTTATCAGAAGAGCACCAAGCGACATCTGTATATTTCCGAGAAAACCGGTTCTAAAGTTGAAACATTGTAGACACTTAATTACCTTCAAATAACAACATTTATTTATGATTGATGTGAATAATTCAATTTACTAATTTCTGAAAAAATGGGTTTCAAGGTACGACTTTTTATATAATTTTGAGACTTTTGCCGCTTAGTTCCCTTCTTATAAATACGAATAAATCCATTTCACACTAAGAAAGATGTCAGTCAATGGTTTTTGTCGGCAAAGCTTCATTATTTTTATTTAATAATCGCTAGTATAAATCCTTGGAATCAACTTTATTGCTTTTTTAATAAACGAAAAATCTGAATCATTTGGTAGAGAGTTGTGGCCCGGAACTAGATACTTGAAATAAACCGTTTCTAAAGTTTGTTGATGAAAGAAAACATATTGACCTGCGAATACAACCCCAGACAAGTGCAAAAGTGAAAATATAGTGCATTCCTTCATGAACGAAACTAACCGATAGTATAATTAGAGAGTGAACAATGATCAGAAGATAACCTTGTCACAAGGAGGAGGAGTCTAAGCGACATTGCTACTCGTTTCCTTGAATATCTAATTGGAACCAGGCGTTTAGGCCCTTTCTGATTCATTTCGTATCTGCAATAATCCACTTAGTTCCCAGTGCACGGTCATTTTTCAAGCGTTAATACATATCTGACGCTTGGTTCTGTTCAGAAACATGACCTGAGACACCGTATAGAAGTAAACAAAAGTGAATTCACTCCCGGTCGGTTTATTTGATATTTCGGGTCGAGATTTCATTTTTTGCTGGCATGTGGCGGGGCAGGAGGGTGAAGGCTGAGAGCTATCGTGCACCTCTGCACGAGATTCAATCAAAAAATATGTGACCATGATCTGACTTCATCATTGCTACGAGGAGCTCACAATAAATATCTCATATGATTGTGAACTGTTCAGGAATTGATGAAAAATAAGACAAGGTGGTGAAATAAACGTATATTTTGTAAAGTAAAATTATACAATTGAGTTAAAAATTTATGCTAATCTATTCTAAAGGTTTTTCAGAATGATGAATTTTTTATTTTTTTTAACATTTGTTTTCAAATTTTTATTGGCAAACTTCAAAGTATATTAAATTCTTACCCTTGTGAAAAGGGCGCCCAGGAAAATTATCAAAAGGGTGAGAAATGTTGATTTTTGAAAACATTGTTTTGAACTGGTTGCCTATGCAATCCGTGGCAAATAAATTATAAAAATGGTAAGGAAATTCTGTCTCTAGATGAATGATATTTTGTAAAAATGAATCTGGAGGCATATATAAATTTTCAAACTGTTTGGTTTCTATATCATTGTATGCCTTGAAATAACTATATACATTTGTTTCATTCAGTGTGATACTAGTGGCAAAATTTGTACCTACATGTGAAGTACATGAATGTTTTCCTGAACTATGTTTTCTCAAAGTTGAAGAAATGCCG
This sequence comes from Leptinotarsa decemlineata, assembly GCF_025532065.1. Taxonomy (NCBI): domain Eukaryota; kingdom Metazoa; phylum Arthropoda; class Insecta; order Coleoptera; family Chrysomelidae; genus Leptinotarsa; species Leptinotarsa decemlineata. The sequence continues at coordinate 22,631,929 of NW_027412668.1, read as the reverse complement.
AAATTGTTATCTACCACCCCTCAATGATTCTCATTTGTCAAAACGAGTTTTTTCCTTTTTAAGATATCATATTTAATTTGCTGAAAATACTTATTTACGATCCTTTCAGGAAATCAATTTGTTTTGATGTTCCGAAAAAAACGTTTGTTGTAATGTTTGACGTCGTCAAATCGATTTGAATTCAAAATATGAAACACTTCATATATTTTTTCAATGAATGTATCCGTCCCTATTGCTGCTGATGGTATCTGATTGAAACTGGCATAAGTATTCATCGCTGAAGCTACTGAATGACTGAAAACTTGACTGGCTAATTCAACCTTTATCCTTTGAAAATTAGTTGAAAATGAATGAGAATCAGTAAATTTGGGTACTGATCTATATTGCTTTTCCTTATCCAAGTTGTAAAGTTGTCCAAGATGAATTCATTCGTTGTAAATTCATCAAATTTCAAAAGGTCATCGAAAAAATGGTTTCTGCTACATTTCAGCAGATGAGAAGTATCAAAAAAGTACAATATTTTTTTCTTATCAACAAATGAATGTAGCTGCTCTACAAGTGCATAAAAATTAAAACCTAAATCTGAAATGATACCCCTAACTCTTAATTCAATTTTTGATAACAGTTTTAATCAGAATACTTTTTATATCCAGTATTTATGTGAATGAATCGGTAAAATTGTATGTAACAGCTGGCTCCAAAAAAGGTTATTTGAATATACATTTGATACTTTGGTTTTGCAGATATTACAGTGGAAGTAATATTTTTCCTACAGATACATACCAGCCAAATAAAATAATGTGGTTCAACAATTATTTTCCTACGTGGATTTCTAGTGGAACTCCGATTGTCATTTCATATCATTACTTGTGAGGCCTATACTATTCCTAAAGTTTAATTTCATTTGAATTGAAGGGGTTATATTTTTAGGAGTGATTAATTTTTGGGAAAAGAAAGTTTTTGGCTTTCTACTACTCCATCTTGATACAAAAAAAAGGAATGAGGGAATCTTCCAAAGGGAGGAAGGAAGTAATCAATTTGAGAATAAGTAACTCTATACATGGATGTGTAGATCATGTGCATGATATCTGATTTTTATTCCACAACGAATGTTTGAAATACAAACTGAGTAGAGAAAAGTATCTTCTATATAATTCAGTGTTCATATAGAAGTATTTGTTTCGAAAGAATTTTTTTCTTTCGTTTAATTCAATGTTTATATGAAAGTAGCTGTTTCAGAAGGACTTTCTTTCAGTTTATGTCTGAAAGTTACTTCTTTGCATGATCTACACATCCATGTATAGAGTTACTTATTTTTCAAATTGATTACTTCCTTCCTTTCTTTGGAATATTCCATCATCCTTTTTTGTGTCAAGATGGAGTAGTAGAAAGCCAAAAACTTTCTTTCCCCAAAAATTTAATTTCATCAAATTACTTTCATAAAAAAATCTGCATATATATGGTCTATAACAATTTATTCCTTCATTCCTTCAATCTCACATAATAAATAATAGAAAAACATATCTTTTTTCGTCAATTGAAAATCGAAAAAAATTAATACCGACATCACTCTGCAAATTACAGCAACACACATCGCGACACTTGTTCATTTTGAAACTAGAAACAAATATTTCACAAATACAAAATCACCACTTACAACGACTCACTCTGTAATAATATTCCATGCCTCAATTTGGCTCGCTTGGTAAACGCCTCAGATTCAGTCGGTTGCGCTATAGTTCAGCCGTGCATAAAATTCGAGGTGGGGAATCTTGACCCAAATATGGCGAAAAGTGAACTTACTTGTGTTTACTTCCATACGGTGCTCGAGAGTACTTATTTGTCGTATAGTATCTGTATCTGTAGAGTAGGGAGGGTGAGTGTAAGCCCACGCACTTAGGCCACATGTGACCCATTGTACATCCTCCCGAGGAGTTGTCCTCCTAGGTCGTCGTCCATCCTGTCCTTTCCAGGAAGGTGGACAGGTCGCTGGGAGACATCTCCTTTATATCGGCAGGTGTAGGCCAAGACTCGCCGAACACACACTCTCTTATTGACGATAACTCCGGGCACTCGCACAGGACATGCCTGACAGTCTCATCTTCCTGTTCACACATCCTGCATAGAGGTGTGTCCACTAGCCCCATATTATGTAGGTGTTTCCTTAGCTGACAGTGGCCAGTCAGAAATCCTACTGTAAGGCGTAGATTTTTCCTGGTCATCGCCAGATATTTCTTCGGCGCCAGCTTCCCAGGGTCGCCCAAGGTGATCCTGGCAAGATTACATCCTTTGATTTCATCCCATCTCTTTAGAGATTGAGCATGGGTGTAACTTTTGACTAGTTCCGCAATTGTCGAAGTCATCAGGCCGTGGGTGCCACTTGGTCCTAAAATTCTTAGTCCAGCCGCTTCCTTGGCTAAAGAGTCGGCAATGCGATTACCTTTACTCCTGTTGTGCCCTTTAACCCACCTCAGGATAATGTTATTATCTATCGAGGCTTTGGCTAAATCTTCGTGGCACTCTAGTGCTAGCCCTGAAGTAACACGGTGTCTGTTCAAGGCTAATAGTGCTTGTCTGCTATCAGTGCAGATTGTAATGTTTTTGCCAGAAATTCTTTTCTTGGTTATTTCTTTTGTGGCGATTGAGATACCAGCCAGTTCTGTTTGGACCACGCTGGTATTTCTTCCCATTCCCCACTTAATCCTTAGGCTTAGTGATCTGGAGTACACTCCACATCCTGAGCCTTCTTTGGTTTTTGAGCCATCTGTATAAATCCGTATTGCATTTGTAACATCTGACTCTGTGTTCTGCTTGATTTGTATTTTGTAGGTTTTATTAAACACAAACCTGGGTTCAATTGCATCACTTGTTGCCTGCAGCAGAGGTTGCGCAGTAAGCGCTTTCTGCCACAGGCCCAACCTCAATCGACCCATTCCTACTTCTAGGTTTACACCAGCCGTGTGCAATCGTACCATGGCCATTAACGCAACCTCCTTAACGTACAGGTCCAGAGGGGTCAGACCCGTGATTAATTCCATTGCCGCGGTTGGTGTTGTTCTCATGGCTCCTGTGATGTTTAAACAAGCCAGTCGCTGTATTTGGTATAATTTTTGGATGGCCGTTGCTTGTAGAACTTTAGGTCCCCATGCAATGGCTCCATACGTTAACATAGGTCTTATTATTGCAGTGTAGATCCAGGCGACTACACGGGGTGAAAGACCCCATGCGCGTCCCACTGTCCTCCGACATTGCTCATAAGCCACGTATGCTCTTTTTGCTCTACTCTGTAGATGAGAGTTCCATGTTAGCTTCTTGTCGAGGATAATACCAAGGTATTTCACCTCTTCAGAGAAGTTTAGTTGGCTTTTGAAGATTTCAGGAGGTTTTAAGCTCGTTAAACTTCTTTTCCTGGTGAAAAGGACCATCTCAGTCTTCTTGGGATTGATCGACAGTGAGTGTTCCTTACACCATGTTTCTATCAATTTGAGCCCATCCTGCGCTCTATCGCACAGTGTGTTTACAAATTTGCCGGTCTGCAAGATAACTATGTCATCTGCGTATGCAATTGTGTAGAATCCATTTTTGTTAAGGTGATTAATTAGGGTATCCAGAACTATGTTCCAGAGAAGGGGTGATAAGACCCCTCCCTGTGGACATCCCCTCATGACCAGTCCTTTTACTGTGATGTCTTCTACATTAATACTTATTGCTCTGCTAGAGAGCATCTGGAGTATCCATTCTCCTACTACCAGGGGTACATTCCTGGAGTGTAGTTGCTGGGTAATTGTTGGAAAGGTTGTTTTATCAAACGCTCCCTCAATATCTATGAATATACCTAGGGTGGATTCTTTGTTATCCAATGATCTCTCGATTCTGCCAACCACATGGTGAAGGGCCGAATCAGTAGACCTTCCCGGGGTATATGCATGCTGATTTGGATGAAGTGGGTTGTTAACAAGTACTTCATCTCTTATATACCGCTCACATAGTCTCTCCATGGTTTTTAAGAAAAACGATGTGAGACTAATTGGTCGGAATGCTTTTGGTAGGGTGTAGTCCATCCTACCTGGTTTGGGTATAAATACTACTCTTACTTCTCTCCACTTACTGGGAATATACCTCAGAGCTAGAGAGGCTCTGAATATTCCAACCAGGTGTGGCATAAGAGTGTCCAGTCCCCACTGAAGTAGGGCTGGTCTTATACCGTCAGGCCCTGGTGACTTGAGGGGGAAAAGCTCGATATAGCCCATCTTATTTTGTCCTCATCAATTACTGTACTAGCATATTGCCAGTCATATTGTGAGGGTGTTATTGGTACATCCGTCCAGTTCGCCGTTCCAGGAAAGACAGAACCTGGGAAGTGAGTTTCCATAAGAATCTCAGCACTCTCCCGGAGGTTGGCGGCTTTGTCGCCATTTTCCCTCGTCAGGATGCCGATAGTCTTATGGTGGTCATTTGAGAGTGCCTTCTGTAGCCTAGAAGCTAGTGGAAAGTCTTCGACTGCCTCACAATAGGCTCTCCAGGCTTCTCTTTGTTTTCGTCTGCAGACTTTTTTGAACTCTCTGAGGTTGGCTTGATATATAACCCAGTCCTCTTCGAGTCTTGTACGTTTTGCCTTGTTAAAGGTCGTTCTCGCTATCTTCCTGAGGTGTTCCAATTCAGGGCACCACCATGTGTTGGTTGTGCCATGCGTTTGAACCATCCTCATTGGACAGGATTCCTTATAGGCAGTGTCTATTTTGTTGTGGATAGATACTGTGTACCTTTCCAGTTCCTCATTGTTGCCAGGAGTCAGGACCTCTGTTTCCCGCAGAGCTCCTCTTAAGAGTCGATTGTAGAGATCTACATCCGTCCTCTTCGGGTCACGGGATTTTACAGTAGTCCTGAGATCCTGGCTTACCGTATAGGTCAGCCAGCGGTGGTCTGACATAGAGATATGGTCCGAGACTTGCCAGTCTTGGATTTTGTTTGATATTTCGGCTGTCGTGAGCGTGATATCTATTAACGTTTGGCTACGGGCATTAATAAATGTTGGCTCCGTGCCTCTGTTCAAGATAGTTAGATCTTTCTGTATTATATATTCATATAGTGACTTACCTCGGGCGTTGATATCCTTGCTGCCCCAGCTCACGTGGTGAGAGTTTGAGTCGCAACCCAATATGAGCTCCACTCTCTGGTTGAGGCAGTGGTCCACTAGTACCTCCATTTCTCTGGTCGGTGGTAGGGTGGCTGCATCTGAAGGGAGGTACACCGATGCGATTATCAACGCCATATATTTGCCTTTCCCAACTGGACATTCAACTTTGACCGCAGTGAGATCTGAGGTGCTGAATTGTGCCATCGGAAACGCTCTGTATTTCCTAGGAACGTAGACAGCCGTCCTAGGTTGCTGGTTGCTTGGTAAGCTGAAAATTTGACCAGTTAAACTACTGAGACCAGTAATTTTGGTCTTTATTATCCAGGGCTCCTGGATCAAAGCTATTGCATCCTCCAATACATCAAGGTGGCGACATAGTGTTGCCGTTGCCGCCTTTTTGTGTTGAAGGTTGCATTGTATTATTTTTACTTTTTTTCCAACGTCCTTGCCCATGAGACAGTTGTTGGATACAAAGTTACATCCATGTATAGAGTTACTTATTTTTCAAATTGATTACTTCCTTCCTTTCTTTGGAATATTCCATCATCCTTTTTTGTGTCAAGATGGAGTAGTAGAAAGCCAAAAACTTTCTTTCCCCAAAAATTTAATTTCATCAAATTACTTTCATAAAAAAATCTGCATATATATGGTCTATAACAATTTATTCCTTCATTCCTTCAATCTCACATAATAAATAATAGAAAAACATATCTTTTTTCGTCAATTGAAAATCGAAAAAAATTAATACCGACATCACTCTGCAAATTACAGCAACACACATCGCGACACTTGTTCATTTTGAAACTAGAAACAAATATTTCACAAATACAAAATCACCACTTACAACGACTCACTCTGTAATAATATTCCATGCCTCAATTTGGCTCGCTTGGTAAACGCCTCAGATTCAGTCGGTTGCGCTATAGTTCAGCCGTGCATAAAATTCGAGGTGGGGAATCTTGACCCAAATATGGCGAAAAGTGAACTTACTTGTGTTTACTTCCATACGGTGCTCGAGAGTACTTATTTGTCGTATAGTGCCATAAACTCATTTTCACAAAAATGTCGCTTGGTTCCTTTCTGATAAGCATTACCCATTTATGGTGATAGGTAGTTAATTATTTTTTGTTTTCATGCTGTACAGCAGTAATATTTATAAAAAACAGCTGTCTGGGATCGATTATTCCAGATTCTGAATAAAGTAGATCGCTAGTGTGGTCGTAACCTTTCCGTAGGATACATCTGATAAACCTTTTCTGTATAACCTCAAGAGAATGTAGATAAGTTTTCGACACTCCACCCCAACCAATTATACCATATCTCAGATGGGGCTCTACTAAACTCTTTTATAACATAATTTTCTGTTTTTGACTGAGTATGTTTGCTATCCGTTTGAATTTGTAAAGTATACAACGTAATTTTTTAACTATGTGGTCTATGTGCTGGTTCCATCTGAGATTGCTATCTAAAATTATTCCAAGATATTTTATTTTCTTTGTGGGTTTGATGACTTCCGTATTGAAGATTTTGATGTATTATTCTGGTAAATAGTTGTCATAACTACTGAATGGTACGTAATAAGTTTTCTCAAATAGATAAGAGTCTGTGGTCGAACCACAATTTGATTTGATGGAGGTCATGTTCTAATTTCTGTTTCAAATTAAACAAGTTTTCGTCTTTGCAAAACAACACAGTATCATCGGCGAGCCTCAGAATGTTGGAGTTGATGTTTCGTAGACAAACTTTGTTCAAGTAAATATTGAATAGGATTGGTCCTAACACCGTCCCCTATTGCACACCACATGTAATATTTTCCTCTTCACTTATATGATTGCTCACTTTTATCCTTTGCTCTCTGTTGTAGAGATAACTTTTGAAAAGACTATTCGCTATACCTCTTTCCATATCGTCCAGAAGATTCAGTAAGATAGAGTGGTCGACGGTGTCGAAAGTTTTCCTTATGTTTATGAAAACAGCAATAGAGGGTTTCGATTCATCCAAAGATGAATACATTTACTAGGTTAGTTCAGTTTGATGTACCTCGTACATTTTTCTAAATTAGTTTTCATGATATCAATGAACTCGTTTACTCCAAGATCAAGATTGTTGCGAAGTAACAGCAACTTCCATTTTAACTCTGAACCTTTTTTCATTTACTTTCCTATAGTACTTGATATCATTTTGAACATTATTCTCATGAGGTATGACAATTTGTGCTAAGGTTGTGAAATGGTCTGTAATACATGATTCCAAAGTATTTGGTAGGATTGTGTCATAGTCCTGGTTTTTTGTTTTGATAAAAATGGATATACCTATATCCATATTCACTCAAAGAGTCCTTGTAATGTTGAGTTTCATGTGAATTCACTAATATATCAATATTCATGTCCCCTATTATTAAGTTATAGGTAATCAAAATTTCGTTATTTTGATTCAAAATAGTATCTAACTCATCAACAAAAGGTTCAATTTCTGTAGCTGGTGATCTATAAAGACGAATGACTCAGGATAGAGTTGAATTGCTGGGTAAAATTGGAAGTTATGTCCAATATATTTATATTGAAATCGCCGACACAGATGATTAAATTGAAATTTGAGAATACATCTGAAAACATATCCTCTATGCGGTCCATGAATTCAAAAGTATTAGAATTCTGAGGTCTATTAACATTTCCCACAGCTATCGTGAGTTTATCTAACATGATTTTCATACATCGATAACAACAATTCTCCCGTAGATTTTGAATCGACTCTGTGTTATTTCCAAGAGAAATATAATATTTCCGTGGATGGTACCTACATTAAATTCAAACACTCTGAGTTTGATTCAAAGACCAAACACAATTCAAATTTTTCCAATAATTTTCTTTAAATTTACAATTCTTCCAATGATATATGACATTTGGTGCTGTGGTGGTGTGATCTACAGTAAAAATTATTTGAAACGAGTACCCATATCAGCTGGTTGCAACTTGTATAACCGGGAGTGGAAACCGTTTTATTTTTAGTTGATAATTCTGGTTTTGAGAATACCCTATAATTTTCTGAAATATACAATAGTTTTACTACCAACAGATTATTGTTTCCAGCATAATAATTGAATTTGTTATGCGTGATTTTTTCATAACTGATTACAAAAAGGATACTAATAACAAGTTGCAATTCTGCATTATAATTTGATATATTCATCAACGTTGAAAATTAAATACATCGTTTCATTCAAAACAATTTTTATAATTTTCGAATTGTATAACTATGTACTTTCTTTAGAGAATCGGTACGGTTACCTAAACACATTATTTCATAATTGTAGTTGAAAAAGTATGAACATTGTTTTCAATAAAGTGTTGTGACAAAAAATATTATCTAGTTCACCTCCTGATGATTCCAAATTGTTAAGGTGTTAGACGCGCGTCAATAAGAGTGGTGAAGTTCTAATGTTTTCCATCAAAATAGTAGAGGTTATGATCTTTCTTTAAAGCTTTTTCGATACGTCTGTTCCGCTCGCATCGAAAAGTTGAAAAGTGGAAATGATGATCATTGTTATGTTCATCTCAAGGCTTTATCTCTCACCTTTAGTTCATTTCTTAATTATACCAACTTGGTAGGTAAAAGACACGCATCAAGAGTGGTCACTCTGTATCATAAATTAGGTTGGGTGTTTCACAAGGTTCCGCTGGGAGGTCTGACATTTTGCAAAATGCAGCACCATAATAAAAGCATGGGATTTTGTCCCAGAACCAGCATCGTACATTAACTTAGTGGGCATTTTCGAATAATTATCAAGAAAACAACAGATCACAATCGATGCCACATCGAAAAACTAATGTATCAATAATTTTTCTGAATAAACATAATTAGCTTGAAGTGGCGTTTCGGGATATAGCATTTCAGTTAGCCTATTATTTCTCTCTAAGTTATTGTGTTCACATGGTCCCTATAATTTCAAACACTTTTCACTGAATAAAGTGGCCTATACATGCTTCTGCTAGTGAACATTGATGATTTTATCGATTTGATGAAAAATAAACCATTTTTACATGGTATCTATTTCTGACACATTTAAAATTTCATAGTCTTGTTGCTGAACCTCATGTAGGAAGTTAAATTACCAAGAAATCCCCACCAATTTTTTTATATGAAAATCTTCAATGCATAAAGAAATACTTTGGTGAGTACAATACATAGTAAACGGTAAGAGAGTAACGGTGAGAGAAAAAATAATGATACATTTATTTCGACTAATTTTTTATTGAAAGAAACCAAACTGGAAAATCAGAAAAAGGAATGATTTAGGAGCTTCAGTAACCAAAATCGTTTTTTACACGCCACAGCATTAGATCCATACACGTAACGGCACCTTCGTAACTATTATGGCCTTCTGCGCTGGACTGTATATTGCGATGTAGCACCGTTGATGCTAATTCTTTCAGCGCCTTACGATAGGGAAGCCCCTTTTCGTGTCCAAACACAAGGGCGGTGTCCACTATATTGTTATGTACAATTTTCAGAGCTCGCAAATCATTCTCCAAGGAATGACCAATTAATACTGTGCATGCTCCTATGAACTGCAATAGGTCATCTTGCACTTCGTGTATTCTTTTTGGGGTATTAATTTCCATATCACGGGCCGTTATTCCAGAAAATCGAGTATTGTAGTCTACAATCTCGTGATATGGCTTCACATATGAGTCATAAATTATGCCTCCATCAATACGGACAACGGTGACTTTTGTTAACTCCAATCCTCTCACTGTATAACACATTTCACAGTCCAATGCATAAACTCCACTAGTTTCACCGACTTGAAAATGTTGCCTCTGTTTCGTTATTGCATATCCATCATAAGGATCTTCTATATCGTTATTTTCGAATCCACTCCATACGTGAAGACGACTCTCTGTGCAACCCAAGGAACCAAATTTTTGATAACAGCAATCGTGAACGAAGTATCCATAATATTCATGCGTTGGATTATTACATCGACGTCTTTTGCCCCAATGGTGGTAACACGTCTCCTGCGTAATGTAGGCGTTTGCAGTCGTGAAAAATATTTTCTGGCACCTGCAGCATGCCCTCGTCAAACATTTCTCTTTAGGCCTGAACTCCTTGGCATTTATATTCAATTTTCCGTCAGAAACCGGAAAGCTAACACTTGTTGAACTATTTACTGGTTTAATCGGATACCCTAACCTCAATAATAAAGTGGGAGGGATCACATATCTGCGAAGTAATAACTCAAACTTTCTCTCCGAAACCCCCAAAGCGATAAAGTAAGGCGAAGGCTGTAACACTCTTGAGACTGTTCTGTGTCCCGATACTGAAGTAAGTTGAGCCACTTGACATGTCAAATCTTGTGGAATGTACTCTCTATGTCTCGAATGTATTCGTGGAGATAATTGACAATAAGTGTTATTCCTTCGCAATATCCTATGACTACCAGAATAATCCTTTCTTTGGTAAGATTCGTTATGAAAATAATTTGTCACTTCTTGGTGTGATCCTAGAGGGTCATATTTAGTATAGTAATATTCATCATCGCTTTTTCCCTGTTCGATCCGGACACTATATGAACCGCAATAGCGGGATGGAGGCGGAACAATCGTGGTTTCCAGAACATTGTACTGTACCAGCTCTTCTATCTCACCCATTTCTCGTATTCTCAGAAAATTTCTCTCGTCCACTTCTCCTAATCCACTAACGCTGAACTGAAAAAAAATGCTATTGGTCACTTTCTTCGAAAAAAGAGAATTCATTCAATAAATAAAGTAATGTTGTACAGGCTATTAAGGAGCGACAGGCAATCGCATAAAGATGCTAGATGAGAAGTATACTGAATAGTAAAAATAAATCATCATCGTATACTCACCAGTCTCCAAATTGCAATAGCACTAATCACAACTTGTAGCAGTAATATATTATTTTCTGATCACTTGAATGAGAGATACACTTCGAATGAAGAAAGTAGTTAGTAACTTTATCAAAAGCCTTAACACATGTAGAGTGATGAGGATATCAGATATTCATCCTTTTAAATACTAAAATATTACCTGTCGAATTCACCCGACAAATTTACCTGTCGAAATAGTCAATATATGAAATTTTATCTACCAAAAATTGTACCTGAAGTGCCCAAACTGATGTTTATTCGTATTCTTAACACTTCGAATGAAGAAAGAAGAGCACATATAGAATGAAAAGTATTACCTTCAACCTTTTAAATACTAGAACCATTGTGATTTCAATTTACCTGTCGAATCTACCTGACAAAATTACCTGTTGAATTCACCTGGCAATGTAGCCAATATATGAATTTCTTTTGAAATCATTCACCAAAATGTGTACCGAGAGTTTTTTTTTTTAATTGAAGAGTGTGTGTGTATTTATGTACGTACGTAAGAAGTAATAACTACTTCGTTTTTTTCAAATGATTTCTCGCTGTGATTTATTCGATTATTCGTTTAAATTTATTCATGTATTCCAAATATTTACTGTGTAGGGAACATAGAAGATGAATTTTATTATTTCAAAGTTTAAGATTACTTTATGAAAGAAACATTTAATTTAATATTTGGAATAATTGATTTTTTACGAACATTGTGAATGTATCTTAAAACAAACAAAACTAAGAAATTATGAACAGAAATTTTCAGACTGCCCCAGGAATAAAAATCCTTTTTCACACGCCACAATTTAAACAGCTTCAGTCAATCTCGCGGTACTGGTATTCATAAACTCGCGAGAGCTCGCTTGAGCCCCAATCTCGCGAGATTGCATTCCCTGATTAGATTTGATCGAATTGAATTCATTTGTGGTTATTATGGTTGCCAAGCTCTTATACCAATAAATGATAATCAAGTCAGCATCATCTGGAGATGATTGAAACTCTTAGCCCAGACTATCGTCTGTTAGTAGTAATTAGAACCCGGAACAACAAACACTTTGTAACATTTCAAACTACATATGAATGAATAAATTATCATTGTACTTACCACTCTCAAATTTCAGTATTTTTGATTATTATTAATCACAATTTGTAGCACAAATATATATTATGTTCTGATAACTGAATGAGCGATATACTTCGAATGAAGAAAGAATTTATGTTGATAGTAGTAAAAATGCCTTATCACCGAAATGTAAAGCACATATGGAATGATGAAGATATCACCTCCAGCCTTTTTAATACTGGAATTATTACCTGTCGAAACCTGACAAATTTACCTGTCGAAAAATTCTACCTGCAAGAACGATTTAGGACAGTTCAAGACAGTTTAGAATCATTTCGTATTCGAAACCAGAACAGAGGATTCATCAATCCGAAGTTATCCTCAATAAACCAGAACGCCCTATATCAACTGCGCATGATCCTAGCGTCCTAGAACCTGAATTTCGTAGAACCACAACAAACCTATTAATTTTATACACTGTATAGTTATTTAGTTGTTTTTGTTCTTGTTTGAGAGTAGGTTGGTATAAACATATAGAGAGAAACGTGTCTGAGACTATATCGAGGAGAGATGCATACGTACAAGAAAATAAATATTTCGAAATTAAATTTCGAAACATTCATCCATCCCAAATACCTACAAAGTAGATTCTGGTAAATGTCTACCGGAAAACAACTACTTCTCTGAGCAATAGCACGCTGGATATTGAATTATATCTGACAGAGATACATGAAAGATAATACCTCGAAACCTCCTCGTGGGAGAACTGAGGAAGCGTTAACAACACTCAACAGTTTCAACGAACATTTACAATTCACAGCTGAAGAAGAAGGTTATAACAGTTTACCGTTCCTAGATATGCGTGTATGAAGAGATCCAGATAATGTCCTACGTACAAAATGGTATAGTCAACCATGTGCCAGTAACAGGTTACTGAACTACCATTCTTACCAACCAACGAAGATGAAAATAAACTTAGTCCTAACCATGAAGAACAGGGTGATCAATTCAACACATCTAGATTTTAAAGACGAATGTATTAGCGAATTGAAAGGTATTTTTCTTGAAAAATGATATGCTTTTGAATAAATTACTTTTTAGCACTCCATACATAGTCAGGAATACATTTCCAAATAATTTAAATATTTCTATAAACAATAGCAATCTAAATAGTAATTTAAATAATTCAAATAGTGGAGAGATATCTCCGAATACTTTGGTTTTTAGGTCACTACCATATTTTCAGTCTCTAACACCTAAACTCCTTAACGTTTTCAAGAGTGAACATATTAAATTTGCCTAGCGCATCGTTACCACTAATAAAAGTCTATTTTCCAAAATTAAAACTTCTTTGAAAACTTTAGAAGAGTCGAATGTAGTATATGAAATTCCCTGTCATACTTGTGACAAGATATTTATTGGATAAACATCTAGAATTTTATCTGGACGCTTAATGTCACACAGAAGTGATTGTAACACAAATGAAGCCACCTGTGCACTCGCAGAACATGTCATCAGCTCTAAACACACAATGAACTATACCGAAGTTGAAGTTTTGTGTACTGAAAGTAACTTACAAAAACGGTTGTTTAAAGAAATATTCTTTATCAAAAGGAATACCAACAATATGAACAAAACTGATCCCAACAACCTCAGCAATATTTACAATTACATTTTAAAATTGGAACTAATTCCTCCAGTTTCCCTAAGTAACATATACATTTGGGTTTAGGCGCAGTGCTGAGTCGGTCAAAAACCATTTACGTCAGTTGGGAGTGATTGGCAGCACTGTACCCAGAGTCAAACAGATACTTTTGATTTTAATTGGGTCAGCCATGGGTTTGTTGTGCCTTTTGGTAATCCTGTCGTTTTCTCTGTCAAATTATTGAACTTTAAATGTTTTTTCATATTGTCAATTATCAAAATTCAAATATTTTTTCTTTTCTCTCTCTCTCTATATATATATATATATATATATATATATATATATATATATATATATATATATATATATATATATATATATATATATATATATATATATATTGTTCTTAAGGTAACGTGTAAGCGACAACGTGACGTCACTGCGGCGTGTTAGCTGCCCCTAAATATCCAATATGTATTTACTCACAACAAAAATAAGGCAAAACAAACTCAGCTAACACGCCGCAGTGACGTCACGTTGTCGCTTACACGTTACCTTAAGAACAAAACACATAATACATTTTTTAAAGAAGAACGTCATTGAAATTCCCTTCAAAATCCCTATTGCTCTTATTTCGAGTGTAATCTTATATCTTTATTTTTTTATCCTATTTTCTTTGAATTGTCCTTGCTTAAATTAACGGACCAGAGGGTTTAAATAAAATAGTATTGACTAATGATTCAATAAACCTGGAAGGCCATTTCAAAACTTGCCATTTGAATAAATCAGTATTCCTAACAACTACAAGCTCCACGGTTTTTTCCGAAGAATTCAGACGGGATTTTGAGTTGGGAGCTACCGATTTCACTTGCCCAAGACAGCAATATTGCATGTAGAAGCAAATGGCTACTTCATTAACTTCCACATCAAGTTCAATCAGAAATAGTGACCCCCTCACTGGAACCCTATAAATTACAAAAAAAATAACTCACCAGTTGCTCTCGAATACGTGTTAAGTTACTTCTAGAGTCTTTACGTCCACAAAACCTCTCGAATCCAAAATAAGTAACAAAGGAAAAGGCACAATTGCTTATACAGTATTATATCCGCCCTGTAGTGAATATTATTGGCGAAAAGCTCTTCCTAATATCGCTTTGAAATGCTTCTCCCCACAAATATTAGAATCTTCCACAACCAGGAGCAGAGACAACGATGAAAACCAATTCCTTCTTAACGTTGAAGCACTCAACTAACTATAATAACCCACATTCTACTCCTACATAACGTTCCTACTCGAGTTCTCACTTCAGTGTCCTTCCATATTCTTGTAAGTCAAGTAAATAAGTTACATTACTTCAAATTTTATTGCACAATAGAGAAAAATGTACAATTCCGAAATACCTACCAACACATAAACACGACCAGAAGAGAACTTGTTTATCAAAAACCAGATCAGCTGTTCGCTTTTTTCCTTTTTTTTTCAAGGAACGAATTGTCCACTTGGACGAGCTGCGAGCGAACGGCGATTGGCTTATCGGACCAATTTAGTTTTTGAAGTTACGGGATGCACCATCCAAACCGTAACACTACATGAAAAAATATTTTGATGAGGACTGAAAATATGTTAAATATTTTTATTGTGCCGAGGAACCAATGAAAACAAAAAGAAGTTCAAGTGTGAAGGAAATAATATGTACTCGTCTTGGCAATATTTGACAAGAATATGTTGTGGTGGGATATCAATTCATTTTGTATGTTGCTTGCAGTAGTCACTATTATAAGAAGATGAGGAATAATTTCAGAAATGTACAAAAATATTTGTAACGAATCATCTAAAACACTGGGTTTTCATTTATGGTGTCGTCCAATAAACAATTGCATGATGTTTATACCAACTATAACCTCCCAACTCCCTGGTGATACGCAATGAGCTTCTCGACTAGCTCCCCTCCCCCAAATCATGTGCGTTCTGCTGTGAAATGAAGTATCTCAAAAATTTTCAAAATATTATCTTCAAATACAGGTAGGTACAGTCTAATGTTATTAGGCAGCTTGCAAGTTATTTCTGACTGGCAAAAAATAATGAAACGAAAAAACAGTTGCGTTGTATCTTCAAGTCAACGTCTCGCGCCGCTTTTCGGTTTTGAAATCGCGCGTTGAATGAAATATCTATTACTCGTGATCTCACTACACGTCTTCTCGACCATATCGTATTTCGTTATTTTTTTCTGAATCCTCTTACCCCTTTCGAACTCTACGTGAATGAACGTTTCCGTTTCAGCTTGAGCATTGATGAAAGTTCAACGCATTTGTGTTGTGAAAAGAGAGTGTTTTCAAGAAAATGGGCACTCAAAACATTCGCTTTGATTTCAACTATTTGTACCCATCCCATTGAAGGCTCATATGCCACTGTTTAGTATGCAAATGAATAAAAAAGTTTCCCTTAATATAATTTCACCTGGAAAAAATTAAGAAAGTTTTATAATTTTTGTAAATGAGGCAACCCCCAGCAAGAAAAGTAATCCCACCTTAAGTAATTTTGGTAAGAGTTCCATTTTTTATAGCCTACTTTTTAAAATATAATGATAAATCATTACAAAATATTTTTATAAAAAAGTGTATCGAACATGTTTCGGTTTTTTTCAATATGTTTCTTTTCTATTCTTTAGATTTCAGAAAAAATAACCTTTATTATTGTTGTACATGGTAATGTTAAGGTTGGAGACAAAGCAATGACTCATTCGCAAAGTGCAACAACTCCACGGTCTGCCGGTTTAGGTCAATGGCAAATCTTAATTATAAACATTCAGTTCAATTTAGTGGACGATCGAAAAGTTGCTGAAAAGCACTAATATTCATATCAATAAAAATCAGTTATTTGATTATAAATTCAAAACGTAGAGTGTTAAAAATATGTAATAGACAGACCTTAATGCAAGATGAATATTCGCATAATCAAGTAATATTATATTCATAGAGAAAGTAAATTCTATTTTTCCATAGCAAAATACATTGACTTGTAATTCTTGTAATTTCATCAGCAAGGATAATTATATTATAGGTGATCATTTCAATCATTTCATTTTCAAAATGAAATGATTGAAAATGTGAATGTGAAAAATGATTAGTGGCGTTTCTGAAATATTGAGGTTCGCCATTTTTTCATCTAAAAGGAATCCAATTTTGAAGTTAAACTTGCTAAAATCAGTTATTTTGAAAAATAGATGAACTTTTTTGTAGACCTTTTGGAGGTTTACAATACTGCATATATTTTTGATCTATCTCATAGAAAAAAACTAACTAGTACACTGTATTGTATGACTTTCACTATAAAGAGTTTTACAAAAACCGCGACACGTGTTTCTCGAGCGTAAAATTGTTTGTTTTAAGCTCGTATCTTAGATGTATCTTGGACATGAACTTTACAACACTTTATCTGTATCATTGAAAGGCATGAGAAAAAACTCAAATTGAAAAGGGAGTTGAAACAATTTGTTGGCATCAATCATAATATGCTTCTACTGATACTTGAATAAGGAAGTAACATCTTCCAGAGCGCATCACAAACAGATCACTCTCTAACGTATTCAAAGAACACCTTATTGTGAGGTTTTAACTGAACAGTTTTACAAAAACTTTGTTTGCTGGCTACAATACATGCTTGCTCAGATAGCCGTAATTTTCATTAGTTCTCCTGAGAACATGTTATCTCTGAATTTTATGTATCTATATCGGGTGTCCCACATTTTATGTGACAGGCAATATCTGGTTTGTTGAAGGAGATACACAAAAATGTTTCAAACAAAAGTTTTAGGAGTTCATGAGAGCTATATTTTGATATAATTTTTAAATATACATGGTGTTTGTTGTAGGTGCTACAGACCAAAATTCCATTTTTTAAAAAAAAATGCCCTGTATATCATTACATATTCAGATGCTACGTTAAATTCTGATATCATTTCATGTTTGGTTTTTGAAATTCGGTTACGGCGTTGTTGAGTTATTGCACTTTTCCTTAAATATAAAGTTTCAAAAAAACTTATTTACTCGTACACGAATCCAGTCTATATCTTTTATTAAATTGAACTAGACTACCACTGAATACAAACCATTATTCTCACCTCTACGATACGATACCGATATCAGTTGAATATAATATTGAAATTCTTGAGAATGTGACTAACTTGAGGGTGAATTGCTTTATATTGCACAATTTCATCAAGTAGCTCATGCTTGTTGATGCCATAGTAACAAATGTTGTTGAATTGTATCTACTTGTCAGTTCGATTCAGTGATTCTTTGCAAAACAGTAACTGTGTTCTTTGTGCGAAAACTCCAGTATGCCTTTCGCGTTTAGTCCAAGTGATTGCATTGTTATGTTATTAATTTTTGGGGAATATCAGAAAAACTGCCGTCAAGCACAACGTCTATACCAAGAACGTTTTCCAGACAGACCCATTCCGTCACGAATGACTTTTTCGAGAGTTGTAGAAAAATTGCGAACTGGGTCATTTCCTTCTACTATAAAGCATCGTCATCATACGAGATCTGTTAGAACTGAAGATTTAGAGATCAATGTGTTGGCTTATATTATTATTCATCCACATGTTTCTATCCGTACTCTTGCAGAAGAAGTCGGTGTGAGTAAATTTAATGTACAGAGAATTCTGAAAGGAAATAAATACCACCCATTCAAAATTCAGTTGGTACAAAGTTTGAAACCCACGGACTTTGAACGACGATTTGAATTCATTGCTTGTATTCAGGTAATATTACATGAAAGTCCTAACATATTCAGTCAAATTTTGTGGAGCGATGAATCGCGATTCCACAATAATGGAGTTGTGAATCGACATAACAGTCACTATTGGTCTCAAGAAAATCCCCACTGGGTCCGCGAAAGTAATTTTCAAACTACTTGGGGTATTAATGTATGGTGTGGATTGTTCAATGGCCGCATCATAGGACCTTACTTTTTCAATGAAAATCTCAATGGATTGCGATATTTACATTTTCTAGAAAATGATTTGATCCAGTTGATGGAAGATATTCCCATAGCAGAACGACAAGGAATTTGGTGGCAACAAGATGGTGCTCCTCCTCACAATTCACAGGTTGTTACTGAATATCTGGATAGAACGTACCCAAATAGATGGATTGGTAATAAGGGTCCAATTCGGTGGCCGGCTCGTTCCCCAGATTTATCACCGCTTGATTTTTTCTATGGGGTTATTTAAAAGATATTGTTTTCACTACTCCCCCTTTGAATGTGGATGATCTGAAAATGAAAATTCGACAAGCGTGCAGTGATATTACGCCTGATATTATAAGAGCGACTTGTACGAGAGAAGTGATTCGACGTTTTGAAGCCTGTATAATATCTAATGGGCATCACTTTGAACAATTTTTATGACTTATTTCTAGGTACCTACCATTCTTATGAAATGATTTATCAAGTTATATTATTTACATTGTTATTAATTAAAGATTTGTTTTCGAATACACCTCTTTCAATTTCGCAATTGTTTCATATTCAAAATGATTCCTGACTGAATTCCACAACTCAAAATTGAAACCATTACTTCGAACACCCAAAATTTTGACTAATATTCATGTAATCTGATGCAGAGAGAATAATTGTATGAGATATTTTTAAAAATAATAGTCGTTCTCAAGACTTTACATTTTAAGCAATAACTCAACAACGCCGTAACCGAATTTCAAAAACCAAACATGAAATGATATCAGAATTTAACGTAACATCTGAATATGTAATGATATACAGGGCGTTCTATTTTAAAAAAATGAATTTTGGTCTGTAGCACCTACACCAAACACCCTGTATATTTAAAAATTATATCAAAATATAGCTCTCATGAACTCCTAAAACTTTTGTATGAAATATTTTTGTGTATCTCCTTCAACAAAACAGATATTGCCTGTCACATAAAATGAGGGACACCCGGTATATACTTTTTCTTCTGTCATAGACGAATATGTATCTGTCTTATACCCAAATTAAATAAATTAACTAGAAGATCAGATGGAACCTTTATGTTTTTTTCTTCAAGACTACAGACAGAAAGTCTATTAACTTAGTACTCCTTTATGCCACAAAAATAAGGGCACCAGCTAGTTTCAATCTCTCTGATTTGCCGAAAGAAGCAAAGACAGATTTCTATCAACCCATTCGTTATAGTTTTTTATCATTCGATCAAACTTTGTCATACATACATCGCATGTATTTGACCACATGTCATCAAATAATGTCTTCATCACTGAGCAGGAATTTCGATTCGCAATAGGAATGACACCAGAACATTTATATAGAAACATTCATATAGAAAAGAGAATTATTCACTTTTCCTCTGCTTCTCATTTCCCCGAAACCACTGCTGAAATTACAGCGAATTCGAAACCTGATATTATTTTGGAACATATATATTTTAATAAGTTTCAATTTTTGAGTTCTGTGACTAAGGTGTCATGTTATGAATTTGAGGTCCAAGGTATTTTGCATATCATTGACCTGTTACATTTTTCGGTCTTGGCAGTTCATTTTATCTCCTAGATCAGGAGTATATATAAGTTGGCTTGTGGCTCTTGCCCAAAACTTTATATTGCCCGAACAGGAATAACTTTTTCCCAAAGAATTTAAGAATAGACGTAGTTTCTTAGATGGAAAGACCAATTCCACATTTGCTAACCAGCTTTCAGCAGAAGGAAATGAGTTCAATCATGAATATGACGTGTTTCATTTAGAAGAGAAAATTTTGAAACTCAATATATTAGAATGTTTAGAAATAAATTCGGGTACTTTACTGAATGGCCAAAAAGAATCAAATCCTGTTACTGAATATTTTTTTAAATGTGAAAACTGGTACATAAGCACCTTCATTCGAAACTCAGGTACACATTTAACAATAATTGGCTAGGTAAAACTCAGGCATTTGAAATTTGAGTACTTCGAATTGTAAAAATATATCTAAAGTATTGAATAAGTACATTCAGTTAGTAAAGACATGCCTGAAAAAGCCATTGTATGGCGAAACACGTGGTGCGTATTTGTAAACATGTGTAGTGATAATATCTATTCTATACTAATATGAATGAGTTTGTGGGTATGTACGTATGTATATATATTTGTGGCTCTTTCACGCCTAAACTACTCAACTACTAAACTTTACATAAATACAGCTTACACATCAGAATAATATCTAGGCTACAATTCGTAAAGGTTTTGTGTAATTCTGGTCATAATATAACGATGAGTATTGAATTAGTCGGAAAAATTGTTGCTCCCTGAAAGCTATCTTGGCGTGCACTGCCTATACCGTTGAAGTCAAATGCAGATAATGTACCGTAATATTGTTTATCCTAAATAGTTGTAAATGAAAGTCTGCGATATCATACAGGCTGATTCACGGTGGATGGCACATTAGACGTTTCTGGTGAACCAGACAACGGATCACTTTGAAAATTTAATGGAGGGCATATTCGGACATTCTCTAGCCAACTAAAATATTTTCGACAATGCGGTGTTGCCGCTTCTATTAGAAAGCAGTAGCAACTTTGATTTTTCAAATGGAACACTCTGTATATAATATTATTTTTGGAATCTCCAACAATTGCCCGACAACTTTTCTTGATATTTCCCTATACCTATCTGTTACCGTTTTCGAAATAAAAATCAATCTCAATTTTTTCTTCGAAAATCATGACTTCTAAAAATGCCGATATCTTTTAGTTAAGAAGTACTATGATATCGAAATTTGGTTTGGAGTTAGGTGATACTTGGATACTTCCCACACGTCAGCCTAATCTCCGTTACTTCAATACAGGGTGGTAAAAAAATACAGTTTATTCGTTTGCTTGAAAAAGTTGCTGAAATTTGATTATTTTGAATGGAACACCCTGTATATTATTGAAAATTCGGAAAGCTGCTGAAATTTGCTATCTTTCTATGTATATCATACCTATACCTAACTAGTCAAGTTTCGGACTTATGAACATTTATTTGTGAAAATGTCCCTTCAGAATGGTATTTCCATTCGGTATTTGGTAAGCAGGCCATGATTACTATTTGACAGTAGCGTTGTGACATTCTCCTAATAATATCGACATTTTCGTCACTTCAGAAGTTGCAAATACCTTCAAAACGATGGAACAAAACTATTCAAACGAAGTTCTTATGAATTTGTTTATTATTTTTGGACAGTGTGACAAAATTATCAGCAGAACATGTAGAAAGTTCAATGAAATGTATCCGAATCTACCGCCAAGAAAGAAATTTATACGAATTCAGAACAATTTCAATATGTTTGGATAAACTTTAAAAAAGCACCAAGAAACTTGAAATTGGAAATATTGATATGAATAATTATAAAAAAGTAAAACAATCACGTGGACTATTTCAAAATATGTTCGAATCGATGGCCGTTTACTTCCAAGCACTTTAAAATGCGGGTGTTGACTGCGTTCGTGGTGGCAGATCTGATTTCATTGGGATCCAAATCTTCAAATGTTTGGGCAATCCTTTCTAACAATTCATCTCTCGAACGCACGGGTATTTTGTAAACTTCTCTTTAAACATTCCCCACAAATAAAAATCTAATGGATTAAGATTGGGTGATCCCGCTGGCCAATTCCATGGTCCCAAGCGCCTCATCCACCGATCGTCAAATAGTCTATCCAGTTCTGCGCTCACTTCTCTTGTGCAATGTGCAGGAGCTCCGTCTAGTTGGTACCAACAGTTTCGATAATCTTCGAGTGGCAGATTATCCACGAAACTGTCTACAGTATTCTCCAAAATATTCAGGTAGCTTCTGGATGTTAATGACTCCCCGTATATCACGTACCTCAATTTGTTGTCCATCAACATGCAGAAGACATTAAAACTAAATTTTTCTTGAAATCCGGCTTCTTTTGTGACGTGAGGATTTTCACTGGACCAATAATGACGATTTTTTCTATTGAAAATCCCTTCTCTCGAAAATTTCGATTCATCAGTCCAAATAATTTTATTTAAAAAAAGTGGATCTTCTTGAATGCGTGTCAACAACATTTCACAAAATTCTACTCTCTGTTGAGGATCTTGAGGCTTCATTGCTTGAATTTTGGTGAATTTATAATCATGCATTTTATGTCTTCGCAAGATTCTTTGAACCGATGAATATTTTATACCCAAATCTTCTTCAGCACTTATTATCGATGACTCGGGAAATGCGTGAAAATATGCTAAGACATTAATCTGGTTGTCTTCGAAAGTTACGGGTCGAGGCAAGTTTCTTGGTGCTTTTAAAGTTGATCCAAATATCCAAATGCATTGAAATTGTTCTGAATTCGTATAAATTTCTTGAGGTTCATTGGCGGTAGATTCGGATACATTTCATTGAACTTTCTACATGTTCTGCTGATAATTTTGTCACACTGTCCAAAAATAATAAACAAATTCATAAGAACTTCGTTTGAATAGTTTTGTTCCATCGTTTTGAAGGTATTTGCAACTTCTGAAGTGACGAAAATGTCGATATTATTAGGAGAATGTCATAACGCTACTGTCAAATAGTAATCATGGCCTGCTTACCAAATACCGAATGGAAATACCATTCTGAAGGGACATTTTCACAAATAAATGTTCATAAGTCCGAAACTTGACTAGTTAGGTATAGGTATGATATACATAGAAAGATAGCAAATTTCAGCAGCTTTCCGAATTTTCAATAATATACAGGGTGTTCCATTTAAAATAATCAAATTTCAGCAACTTTTCAAGCAAACGAAAAAACTGTATTTTTTTACCACCCTGTATTGAAGTAACGGAGATTAGGCTGACGTGTGGGAAGTGTCCAAGTATCACCTAACTCCAAACCAAATTTCGATATGATAGTACTTCTTAACTAAAAGATATCGGCATTTTTAGAAGTCATGATTTTCGAAGAAAAAAATTGAAATTAATTTTTATTTCGAAAACGGTAACAGATAGGTATAGGGAAATATCAAGAAAAGTTGTCGGGCAATTGTTGGAGATTCCAAAAGTAATATTATATACAGAGTGTTCCATTTGAAAAATCAAAGTTGCTACTGCTTTCTAATAGAAGCGGCAACATCGCATTATCGAAAATATTTTAGTTGGCTAGAGAATGTCCGAATATGCCCTCCATTAAATTTTCAAAGTGATCCGTTGTCTGGTTCACCAGAAACGTCTAATGTGCCATCCACCGTGAATCAGCCTGTATATCTACCTCTTATGTGGTAGCCACTATATGCAAAATACTAAGCCATAAATACAATTGAATTGGATACTTCTTTAACAGACACATTTTAGAATATCTCTAAAATTCTTATAAAAATTGATACAATAGTCGTTTTAAGTATTTTAGTATAGATAAATTTTGTCTTTCCAACTAAGTAATTTGGACGAATCGTTCAAAAGTTATCACGATAAGATTAACTTGACACAACGCAGTAAGCCATTAAGCCGGCTTCCAACGGCGCGGGACTTGGCGAGTCTGGCTCGCGAATTGGCGAGTCATGCGCCGTGGAAATGCGAAGGCTCGCCCGTTCGCCAAGCGGCTTGGCGTTCCCGTCGGTTGTCGGTAAATTTGGCACGAGTCAAAGGATGAACGAGCATCGCAGGCTCGGCTTGTCCGAGCTTGTGAATCCGTTCCCACACAGAATGCTTGCATTTGCAGTTTTCCCTCAGTGGCGTTGTGTTGTCAAAAGGTAGCTAGTGCATCAAATGTTTTTAAATTTTTCTATTTTCACTTTAATTTTACTTTCATAATGGAGTGGTCTAACGATTTGATTCTAGAATTTTTGGAACTATATGAAGGGGAACCAGCTATATGGAACCCAAAGGATCCGAAGCATAAAAACAGAAATTTGGTGCACGATAGCTGGAAACGGACTGAAAGCAATTTGACTATGAAATGTTCTGTTGCAGATCTCAAAAAGAAGAAAGAAACGCTGATGGCAACTGTTGCAAAAAGTTAAAAGAAGCAGTGGAACTGGCTCCAGCTGACGACGTTTATAAGCCAGATTTACTTACCTACTTCGACTTTTATACAAAGACGTCATCCACCATCGTCTTTTTCTTATTTCTTTTTTTTTGTTTGCTTTTAAATATTCACCGCTCATTACTATAAAAGCTGCAGCACAAATTGCAATACGCTGATTTTATTCTTGTTGGCGTCTCATCATTTTCCTTGATGCAAACTACTCCATTGTTTTCACCAGAATAACAATCCAGTGGGTGCGTCGAGCGCAATTTAGAATTTGGCGAGTGACGTTGCAAGCTGTTCAACGAGCCGTGGGAATAGTCACGGCTCGTCGACTTGCCACTTGGCAAACTGTTTGCCAAACCGATGAACTCGGCAAGTCACTCGCCAAGTCCCGCGCCGTTGGAAGCCGGCTTTACACGTCGTGTCTATTGTAAGACAACAGGGGACGATGCGCGGGTTTAGGAGGGCGATCTAAGCTATGAAGTGCTATCGCCGAGAACGCGACCCAAACGCAGGCAGACGCGTGAGGACAGACGTCGTTGACGGTTGTGTTAATTTTGCGAATTTCTTTATAGGTAACAATTCGATTCTCGAAGTTATTCATTACTTAGTGCAGTTGCCATATTTTTTTAATTATTGTATGTTTAAAGTAAAAATATAAAGCTAGCTGTTGTCCACTTTTATTTTAACGTACAGTCGAAGCTAATGAACCTAGAATTTTGAGATATGCAGGTAGGTTCTTTGTATAGTATATACATGAGGATTTAGAATCAGGAAGCAGGAATTTCCATCCGAAGGGGGAAAATAGGGGTTCAAAGAATGTATTGAATGTTGTCAGTTTTGAAGTTGGATACCTAGTTGAGTTAATAAGAAAATATTGTGACTATTTGTTTAAAATGGTCTATCACGAAACTTATTATAACAAACCAAATTCTACGCGGGAAAAGCCGTCAGCAACGACTAGTCTCACAATAAAATGTTTCTTGAATTCATCTTCTTTTCATAATATATTTGTGATCAACTGCCTCAGAAAGATTTTTTGTTCGAAATAGAAGAGTTGAGGGTGGGTCCGTTACATCTGTTATATCATTTTTGAAAACATTGTTTCGAAAGTTTGATTGACTGCGATGCTTATTAATACTACTTTTATGACTCATACTAAGAAGTCGGTTCATATACCTATTTTCTAAATATTACTTTCAATAATAATAATAATAAATTAGCATTATTCTAAAGAGAAAGTAGGATATTCCCAATCTTTGTATAGAGAAGTGGAAAGTCGAAAAATGTTTTTCAAAAAAAATGTATCTTCAAAAATACTTCTTATTATCAATGCAATATTGTGAGTTGATTGGATCATCACAGGAGAACAACTAAAATCAAATGGTTTTCCGTCAAATCGAGCCTCAGGAAATCAATTAGAATTAGGAGATAACTGGAATTTATCGATTACGAGCATCACGATAAAAATTAAGTCAAGTGTCATTCGCGGATGATATTTTGAAGTATAATAAGCTGAAAAGTCCCGGGCCTAAAGAAAAAAACGCTTTTTTCTGTTCAACATTGGCTTTATTCATCAACGTAATCTCCATCCAGAGCCACACAATCATTTCAGCGCCGCTCATTTCAATACCACTCGTGTGAAAAGATTTATCTTTTGCCTCAATATAGACCTCAGTTTCAGCAATAAACTCTTCTCATCTGAGCAAAATTTCTTACCGGTGAGCATTTTTTGCTACAAACAGCCAGTAGTCGCTGGGAGCCAAATCTGGCGGATACGATGGATGTGGAACCAATTCGAAGTTCAATTTATGTAGTTTTGCCATAGTTTTGATTGACTTGTGACACGGTGCGCTCTCTTGGTGGAGCACAATTTTTCTCTTTGCCATATGCGGCCGTTTCTTTGCAATTTCGACCTTCAAACGCTCCACTAACGCTATTTAATATTCACTGTTGATGGTATGTTTCTTCTAAAGATGGTCGATGGATATTACACCACGCTCATTCCAAAATACCGAAGCCACAACCTTTCCAGCCGATTGTTGTGCTTTCGGGCCCTTTGGACGAGGTTCACCAGTTGCTTTCCGCTCAGATGACGGTCGTTTCGATTCCGAAGTGAAGTGATAGATCCATGTTTCATCAATTGTCACATATCGATGCAAAAATTCCGGTTTGTTATGTTTAAACATGGCCAAACACTGCTCATTATCATCAAGACGTTCTTTTTTCTGGTTCACAGTGAGCTTGCGCGGCACCCACTTTGAACAGAGCTTTCTCATAGTCAGATGCTCATGCAAAATGAAGCCAACACATTCTTTTGATATTTTTGCAATATCAGCTTACTCACACAACTTCACTTCTCGATCATTCAAAATGATTTTGTGTTTTTTTTTTGTGTTCTGGTGGTACTGCTTCATTTGGACGTCCACTGCGTTCTGCATCGTCGGTGTTTCTACGACCATGTTTGAAGTCAGCAAACCAACGTTTTATTGTTGTTTCTGATGGAGCAGAGTCCTTATAACACTTTTCAAGCCATTGCTTCGCTCAAACAATATTTTTTCCATCAAGAAGCAGTGTGAAATTAAAACACGAAATTATTTTTGATCCATTGTTTTGGAAATAACAAAACTAGTGTCACTTTTAGCACAATAACTCACAAACTTATGAGTAGAATATCATGAAATTTCAACAACTTTCTTTTGAAGGTTAGTACCACTTGAAAAAGCGGCGAATGCGATGAGACTAACGCCATCTTTGTGTGAGACCCGAGACTTTTCAGCCCAAGTATTACATGGAATGGAAAATGCATAGAGTTAGCGATATTTACACAGCAAGTTTCTATCAGAAGGCGAGATGAAGGCCTGAATCAAAAATGTTCCATATAAAAGTTTCAGATATTATTGTTTTCCATTATACAGGGTAGCCCGTAGAAGCGTGGCATATCAAAGTCAGGTTTTTTGAATGTAATGAGGTATATTGGATTCCATCAGAAAAGTACTCTGAAAAAATGTTAGATTATATGTGTATACCAAGCTGTTCCAATTTCACAAAAAATAATTTTTCTGATACTGGTGAATCAGAACTAGAAAATATTTCTTTCTTGATTTTTTCAAATTTTTTCCCTTTTGATTCCCTCGTGGGAAGCACTTTTTGAAGATATGGAGTTGCATAAGAACATACTCGGCGGTTCGAGTGAGTTTTATTGTAAAAAAAGTCAAAACAACACATTATTGAGAAAGTCATTTTTCTCAAAAGAAAATTTTGAATGATACTGATTTTCATTGTCGAAAAGTAATTTGATTGAGATACTGGAAGATTCAATGTTTTTTTTTCAAAGAAACGTTACGTTATTTCATGCTATAACTACATGGAAAACTTAAGTCCAACATTTTTCGGTATTACCGATTCCGACAATGTTGGACAATGTTGACAATGTGAACTCGTATGTACATCATTTTCATATCAGGATTTTCAATGATTTTATAAGTTTTCGTTCAATAACAGAGTCTAGAATTTATTTCGTTCTGAAATATCGTTTTCCAAA
This sequence comes from Leptinotarsa decemlineata, assembly GCF_025532065.1. Lineage (NCBI taxonomy): Eukaryota > Metazoa > Arthropoda > Insecta > Coleoptera > Chrysomelidae > Leptinotarsa > Leptinotarsa decemlineata. The sequence goes on along the minus strand of NW_027412668.1, from coordinate 22,603,650 downwards.
TTTTTGCTAGAGAATTTCAATGTCGAAAATAATATATGTTTTGAAATTATTTGCATCATAACTTTTCAGGCCACTTGGTATTCACCAATACAATGCAATTTAAAAAAAAGAACTCCAAACAGAAAACACTTGGATAACAAATTCAGTATTCCAATGAAAACAATGTTTTCCAGTTTCGATTCACCAATTAAAAGAAACGTGATCAAATTATCATTCAATAATTGAAACCTATATCTCTAGAAGAAAACATATCCTTTTGAAATATCTCTTATTGAAAAAGTAAAGACGACTGAATACATCAAATTTTTTCGGTATTTTTAGCATAACCTCTTCACGACGCAGTATTTACCTGAATAATACAATATTTCAAAAGTACTTCCCTGACAGAATCCGAATATGGAAAGCAATTTACCTTATTTCATTGAATAAACCAAACTTTAATATGCCACACTTTTACTGGGTACCCTGTATATGGAAATATATCATAAAAAAGTGCAATTCATTGATATCTACTTTAAACTTTTATATGAAAAATTTTTTGAAAACTTCACTCTTTCATCTCAATCTTTTAGTGAAAGGTAGATGTGACACATACTGAATTTATAAATAAATGAGAATTAAATATAGGTATTTTTGATTTTTTTTTTCAAAAATCTCTGTCTCATAAAAGCAGAAAGTAGGAAAATATGTTCATCTAAATAATTTCATAAACTAATTTTCTTTGTGCTGTGAACTTTTCACAGCACAATAATTTAGTCTGAACGACAGGTCATTGTGGCCTTTTTCTATGTTGAAAAATATTTAAATTTTGATTCATAGTGGATTCATTTGTTTTTTCCCAATACCTAATATCATTCAAAAATACTTCAATACGAGTACCCCTTACATGAATTGTCGAATACGAATATTAAATAAAGTATTGATGTAAGTCATGAATATTTGATTCATTGACTTCAATGATATCGTTAATCGTACTTCAAAGTTAAGACCTTCAATGAACTAAAAGTTCGTTTTTTATCGTGCGGAGTATTGTTTTACGGCCTTGACGTTAAGTGTGTGGAATTGTTATAATATTATAAATAAAACATACCATAATGACACATATGCTAATATCTTCCGTGTCTGCGATAGGAGCATTGTGTACATATACACAATGAATAATAATCACTGTAGGATTCAATAAAAATGCCATACAATAGGATAACATGGTTTATATTTTTTCGAAGATACAATGAACTAGGTATGAGGTCACCGTTCTTGGAAATAATCGACAAAGGATCCCAACCGTATTGATATTAATAACGTCTGATTATAAATATGATGGCCATTGATGCTGAGTCACAATGCAAAATGACCATGAACCCATGAAATGTTTAACAAACTGTGAGACATCCTTGGAATATACAGGTTGAATCAATGGTAGGCGGTCGTATAGGTGATTCAAACATAAACATTCCTTGCCTATTTATGGAAAATATATTTCGGGTAGACAACTCTGTCTCTTTTTCCCTCAGATATTATAATATAGAATCTTCCAACAGAGACTTTCGAACTTTGACAATTGATAACGGCAATCTTGTTGAAGCTACATATGTCGAATAAGTTGTCAATTATTCAGTCTGTTTGGACTGATGTAGTATTCAACGACAAGTACAAATAATGAAATTGTTTTATCAAAATGGATGTTCTGTTCGGCCAACGTACCGCGCGCTTCGTCCTATCGAGAAGACTATTCACAACGTGATGGATAAATTTGAGTCCACTGGTTCAGTAAACGTCTCAATGTGCACGACCACTCTCAGTGGAGAAGGACCAGAAGACTGGGTAACCGGTTTGAGACCATCTCGATCATAGAGAACGGTGATGTGCACGCAGTGACGGATCACCAGAAGGCTCAATTGTTCGAAGAATACTTTGCCAATGTCCACCGAGTTTAGCCCGACGTATGTGATGAACACAGAGCATCCACTAATACTGCAAATAACATCATGATCAGACCAGCTCCGACGACACCGGAGTCGACATTGCTGAAGTGGATCACATACGTCGAGGAGGTGATCGCAACCATTAAGCGCCTAGGGAAAAACAAAGCAACAGGCGTCGATGAAATTGAACCAGTTCTACTCCGCAATCTGCCGCGAAAAAGTGTTGTACAACTAGTACATATAGTCAATGCTATAATCAAACACCTACACTACCCAGATTGTCTGAAGCATGCGGAGGTAGTTCCCATCTATAAGTCTGGATAACGACAAAATCTTATCGATAGTTATCGCCCGATCTCGCAGCTCAGTACGGTGGCGAAGGTCATTGATGAGATTCTCTTTGGTAGACTTTTTCGCCTGGAAGATAGAATGAAACTCATCCCCGAGGAGCAATTCGGGTTCTGGCAAAGTCGGAATACAACTTCCCAATTCATCCGGGTTGTTCACGGGGTGAAGGAACCAGGGGAGGAATACAGGTATGGTCCTATTGGACATCCAAAAAGCTTTCGATAAAGTTTGGACAGAGGGATTTGTCGTCAAGATGTGGTCGGCAGGCATGCCTATATTTGTAATTAGGATTCTTCAATTCTACCTGAGCAACCGAACTTTTCGTGTGAGAGTGGACCAAATCACATCTGCGAATTATCCAATAAAAGCAGGTCTCCCGCAGGGATCCTGCCCGTCATCGCACTTGTACTTCCTGTACACGCACGACTTTCCGATGTTTCCGAGAACGAATGAGGGTATATACGCAGATGAGACTGCAATATACACACATTCATTCTCGAGCGAGGTGGCGAAGCAACAGCTTCAGATCCACCTCGACAGGTTGGTCGTGCCGTAATTTGAGCGTAACAAAATCGAAAAAAACCCTAACAAAACAGAACTCGTCAACTTCATGAAGAAATTTACTAACGTGAAGATCTTTGGTAAGTTGCGAGTGAAGGGTAATTGCATTGACGACCAGAGAAGCCCACGATATCTGGGAGTTATCCTGGATAGGCGCCTGAGTTTTCAGGAACATTTGAGCTTGACGATCCAACAAGCTGGTGCTGCGGTTAAACGCACGTACTCGCTCATTGCACGGAACTCGAAGCTTAGTGTTGACAACAAGCTGCTAATTCACAAATAAGTAATCAGACCAGCTATGTTGTACGCTTGTCCCCTCAAGAGGACTCCTCTGCGGAGACTCGTGACGATGCAGAATAAGGTGATCCGTATCTGCACGAACATTGACAGATACATTTCATTGAATGATCTGTTAGATCTGACAGGAGTCGAGACGGTCACTGATTATATCAGGAGGCTGTCATATAAATTCTTCAAGTTCTTTCTGCCGAAAAGCCCGCTGACGAGGGACGTCACGGCGCTTAGGAGTTATCATAATCAGCCCCGTAAACACGGGATGATTTGTGAAATGCTAGATATCTTCCATGAACGGCGCAAATGCAATCGCGCTTAGTTCATGGAAAAGCTGGCTAAGGTATTTCACGTATTCTCGTGATGTCAGAATTACTCTTACCTGGATTTGTCATGAACTTTTTCCAGGGGCTAGTGACAATCCTTTAACACTCACTTATGAGGTATCGATATCGCAACATCTCGATAAATCTCGAGTAAGCCTAGACAGGAAACAGGAAGGCTTAGACTGAATGCTGAAATGATGCTCTGTTGGGCAGAGAGCCACCCGTTAACGCCAGCGAGAGCGCCTTCCATCGGCCTGTCGTGGGTTCATGAGGTGGCGCTTCACTCTGTGGACGTCCTGGGGCTCAATAATGAAGTCTCATCCTGCTGATCCTCCCCTTTCCTTTACCAACCTTTTTCCTGCCCCTCACCCACTCCTGTTTGTGGGAGAGATGTAAATATTGTATATACACTCTGTACATTGGACCTTAAATTTACTATAAAGAAATAGGCATTAAAGAATTTTTTGATTTTTTATTTTGATTTGGTTCAGTAAACGATCGACTAATACCAATACGTCGACGAAACTCAAGATCCGCCTTTCGCAGAATACAACTTTTCGAATTTTACTTCCTGAGTTGGGCCTGCGCATGTACAAAATTCTACTGACCCAGGAGCTGAAGGCAAACGACCATAGACAACGACGTGTGTTCGCTGAATGGGCTGGATGAATGGGTACGTGAACAAACAAAATTGTCGAATTTTGGAAGATGCCAATCCACATGAGAAGTAAGAGCCTTCAATGCATCCCAAAATAGTCGTTGTTTGGTGTGGATTTTGGGCTGGCGGTGTCCACGGTCCATATTTCTTTGGAAACGATGTTGACCAGGCCATCACTGTCAACGGCGAACACTATAGGTCGATAATTAACAACTTATTTTGGCCTAAATTGGATGATCTGGACTCTGGACACCAACGACATGTGGTTTATACAGGAAGTTGAAAGAAGTTGTGTATATATGGAAAGATAATACATTGATTGATGTAGCCGTTACTACGTGGTAGGAGATTATTATGAGAAATGAAACTTTCTAAGTTTTTTACCACTTTTATTTGTAACTATCGTTATTGTAGTTTTATCCTATATGGACATTTTGAAACTAATCCAATTTTTATTTTCAGTTTTATTGTATTACTTTGAAAATTTCCATATAGGGCGTAACTGCAGTAACGATTGTTACAAATGGAAGTGGTAAAAACATATAAAGTTTCATTTCTCAGAATAATAATACATAGACCCTGTAGCAAGTTTAATTCATTCGGGTAATTTTGCTGAGGTTAACTGAAACGGAAAATTCTGCTATCTGAAAGAAAAGAGAAGGATGGACTTCGAATTGTCCTATAGCTAGTTTCGAAACGTCAGAAATAACATATTCATCACCCGAAGTTTATTGTAGATATGAAGTAACTTGATATAAAAATGTTTTCTTCTGATAGAAAAATGAGAATTGAATACTTCCTATGCAGTAGGAGATTTCGCCGCTACTAACTTCGTTACCTTGTAGTTGATGGACTGGTAACATTCCTAACGGATTTGTCATCTTGAATTTTCTCGTTTTGTGTTTCTAACGGATTTTGTACATCTCATTCGTTGTGTTTCGATGTATTGTGGTATCGTGATGATTCCATCTCGGATATCCAGTTATAATCATTATATGATATCACGAAGAGTAATTATTTATATAATTCTGAATCATTGATCTAATTGGATAACGTAATCTATACAGCTTGCGATAAATTAAATCTTCTGGTAATGACGATGACGAAGATTGGATTAATACTCGTATATGGCACCTACAATTTTCGGCACCTATTTCAAGGCACCTGAAGGACGCCACATAAGATGTTGGATTTGATTGATGTTTGCATTCGGACTCATGAAAAATGCGAGATCAATTTATAAGGAGCAGCTAAATTAGGAAAAGATATGAAGGATATCCATTTTTATGTTAAACGCTTTCTTCGAAAAAAAAATTATATAAATAATTTACTAAAAACTAAAAAATAACTCGGAAGGTCCTAGGCAGCATTCATCACACCACTATTCTCAGAAATCTACGGTACTGATGAGATGAAAAAATGATGAAATCGTTGGGTACAGCATTAGCATTAGCGTAACTCAGGTTACGCTACGCCCAACGATTTTATTATTTTTTCATCTGATCAATACTATACTTGACTGGGCATATGTGGAGACCGGCTGTAAATCAAATTATCTAAAAGAACAATTCGTTTAGACCAGTCTCCAATTACCAACACTGTAGGTTGATGGACTGACGCCTATCAGAAAACAACTACTCCCCTGGCTAATACCACGAAGGACGTTGGATTATACCCGACAGGTGTCAGTGCAGGATTCTTCACTGAAGTTATTCCTGCATATTATTATAATGACACCAAATCTTTCGTTGTTAAAAATAACTTATATGATTCAGAATGTACTGAAGAACCTAAAAAGAAAGAAAAACAATAAAAAAAATGTAATGAAAATATGTTTGTTGAACAGAAATATAAAAAGTATCGACAATATCTTCGAGGTCTAATAAAAAGATATGAAAATGAATATTTTGCAAACTAAACAAAAAACATTAACGATAGCAAAACAATTTGGGAGGTCGTGAATAAATTCACTAATAAACAACGTCCAAAAACCAAAATCAAAGAAATAATCCATGATCAACTTATTGGTGACAAACAAGAAATATCTAATGAAATCAATGAATACTTTGCACATATAGGTATAAAAATGCCTAATAAAATCACAAAACCGAAAAACTTGAGGAATCGATAGATTCCTCAAGTGGGACAAACATATACAAAACCTTGTGGAAAAACTGCGGTCGATGATCTACAAATTCAAGCAACTAAAAAATATATAAAATTTATGTCATCTTAAAATGTTATACTTTGCATTAGTGAAATCACTAATTCAATATGGCATAATAGGGTGGGGTGGCTTAGTCAAAAATCATTTGAAAACACTCGAGACTACACAAAAAAAATCTAAAACTGATAATCAATAGAAATCGAACTTACCCAAGTCATTTGTTGTACGAAGAATCTGGAATATTTTCCGTGACAAATATTTATATATATATATATATATATATATATATATATATATATATATATATATATATATATATATATAAAAGGTACTGATTTTCCAGCGTAAACTGAAAAGTAATTTAAAAAATATTTCTCATATATATGAAACACGTTACAAAAAGGAGCACAACACCAAAACATTTCGCGCGCAGAAAAGAATGGGTCAAAGATCCTTCAATTATACATTGCCTCACACTCATACTGTTGTTTACCTAGAAATATAAAAATGAGTCATAACATTCATCAATTCAAAAAACTTAATAAATCCTGGTTAAGAAATTCACAAAACAGTGAAAGTATCATAAATTAATTACATATGTATGTGTATATATGTGTATATATATGAATGTGTATATATATGAACAATGGATAATAATATTATCCATTGTTCATTAAAAATGTCTTGTTATCGTAAATTCATTTTTTTTAATCGAGAGTAGAGAAATTTAAAAATCCCTACGCACGAATCTGTGAATGATTTCAGTAGGGCTTTCTTTCTTAATTTCTGTGTCAAAAGTTGTAATTAGAAGATAAGTCCAAATGTCAAAATGTGAAATAAAGTTATTATATTATTATTATTATTATATATGCTGTTGGCGATACAAATGCGGCAATTGATATTCAATTAGTGGAAAACACTTGCAGACCGGTTTCGGCCTGTTTGGCCACTCGTCAGTCCAAAGTATTATCTATCATCAACATAAAGTAGATGATTTCCGATAATTGAAAATCGAATTCCTTCAGGGTATCATGCTTCGAACTAGGCTGAAGCGAACAACAAACAACATATTTGTCATCGCCTCATCTGCCTGTGAACGAGGTAACCAATCGCATATCTGAATTTGCCCAATTCCTCGAATACAGTGTAGGTAATTGGAGACTGGCCTGAACGAATTGTTCTTTTAGATAATTTGTATTGTTTTCCAGGTTTTAGTACATTATCTACATCATTATTATCTTTTTTATCATTTATTATTATTTTTTCAATAAAACTGTTGAAAATATTTTTTTGTTACTTATTTTATTCTCAACTTTTCAATGTTGATTCTGTTACTTAATTCTTCTTATTCTGTTTATGTAATATGTAATCCGCCATTTTGTAACTCGACCATCTTGAATTTGCATATTTTTCAAAGTATACTACTATTCATTTGATACCCATATTGAGGTAGTTCTGAAAAAATATGTAATTCGCCATTTTGTAGCCGCGGCCATCTTGTAGCTGCGGCCATATTGTATATACAATGATACGGAATGTATTAAATTGTATTGGCATCGAAACTTAATGTGTGTACCAACTTTCAGATCAATCTATCAACAGAAAGAGGGTCCAACTCCAATCACTAAATTCAAAACAAACGAATAAAGAAACAAACAGGGCGAGCTGAATAAAACCGTTTAAACGGTTTTTAAAAAATGGCGACATTCGCTATTCACGTGTATTTTTTAAATCCCAATTCGAATTCTTTCACATACGAAAACCATTTCGAGAAACGAAAAGATTTATGAGAATGTTGTCGTATTTATTCTCAGGATATCAGTTGCAGGAAATTTAGTTCAGATGCGGACAATACTAGAAAGCATCTGCAACGGGAAAACATTTCCACTAGTTCATAACTGATGCATCACATAATTTCTATTAATAGTTATCAGAGACAGATAACAACGTGTTCTCCGTTTCACAATGGGAACTTCTAGATAATCGTAGTAACGTAGGAATCACGTGAATTACTCAAAACGTAAGTCATCAGTATCAAGGTCGATGAGATTAAATATTCATTCCAATTACCAATCGTAAATTTGTTCAAAGATCTACATTGGGTTTTAAATAAGCGTTATTATACAGGTTTTTGGTTTTGAATAATTTTACGAGGGCTCATTCAAATATGATTCTAATCTTTGCATTTGTGGAATGGATGTTTCTTATTTGTACGTCGAGAAAATGAATCGTTTTCGTCAAAATAGAAAGTGTTCTGAACCGAAATTGAAAATTGTGTGCTTTATTTTGTCGCCGTCTGTCTATTTATATTTCTAGTTGTCTGACTTCTGGGTAATCTACGTGAATGGGCTTGTTTCATGCTATGGAAAATGATACTGGTTTGCTTATAGACTGATCGAGTTAGGGGTATATTATACTTATCAAGCCTAATCGTTCCCAAAATCTCTTTATATTCGCAGAAAAAAGAATAATTCGAAAAGTAAGGATTCAAATTGGCCGCATGTCTGTTGACCAATAAAATTGATCGTGTCTAAAGCGGAGTTGCCAAGTGTATTGGTTTTTAATATCCAATCACAGATCTGATGATCCAATTTGACAGACGCTATTTTTGTTGTTATTGTTGTCAACTCGGTGTGAATACAACTGTTACAATTATATAATTACAGATTTTTTTTTTTAAAGGTGGGTCTCGGCGAGTACCTATTTTGCTGCATATTCCGTGTCACTAGTTTATATTCCGAAAAATATTTTTTCAGGTTATTTTTGGATTGATATGTTCTGGAGTAATTCTACATTTCACTGTACATATTTTTGCCTTGGCTGAGATAAAATAAAAATTAAGTAAATCAAAACTTTCCATCCTTCGATAAAAGACAAAGTCTGAAATGAAAGTCATATAAATAAAAGGGACCTACTAAATATACCACCTACCGTTTCAATTTCTCATTCTTCATTTCGGTACCAAAGTATTGTAAATTTTTCAAGTGAAATTCATTTTAAAATCGACTCTTCGTAAGTTGTCGGGAGTCAGCTTTAACAAAACTAGGCTCAACATTCATTAGAAAGAGCACATTGTCGCATACACTACAGAGGGCGCTGGCTGACTGGATGACAATATGGCTAATATAGCAGTAACGTTGAATTTCTTATTTTTTGGTGGTTGACATGAATGCATAATTGATTTATTTTATTAGGGTTCATGAGCATTCGAAAACCATTTGAAAATACAGCTGGTTTAATTCTATTCAGAATTATATTTAGATATAACTTGTACTATATCAGATATCAAGGCAAATATTATTGTCCATTTTTATGCTCAATTCGTGGATTCGAGCGATCTTATTATTGTATATTTGTTTGCTGGCTTTATTCTTGAAAAAAATGAATGAATAATTACAGAAAATTTCAATTGATCGTTCATTTTCTCAGGAATATGGAGTACCCATATTGCAATTTATTGGTTTATTCGGCATTGAAATTGTATGTCATGTCGGATCCATTCTGCTTGCTTTTACAACATTGAGTTTCAACTTTTTCTTAGCTGACAGCTCGCGTAGGAACAATTCATTTTTTCATCGAGTTTAGTTTGTGTATGTTTTGAAAGCGTTCTAGAGATATATTTGAATATTAATATGGTGCATTCTTGTGCTGATTTTAATTGTGCGGAAAGGCACAAGAAAACAGAAAGCGCATTGGTTTATAAGTGAGTTATTTCATATAATGAGTTTAGGTTCACAAAGGATAAAATGATGAGAGAAAAAAATGGGTGAAAGTATTGAAAAGAAAGAACTACAATCCTTCTACTCTTCCAAGACTTTATAGAAATCATTTAAAAAGTGACTATAAATGGAAGGGGAACGAAAATATTGAATTTGATGACAGAGTTATTTATTTCAACTTCAAGTATTCTCCACAGAAAGTATTATCTGGAGTTAATCCTGTTACTGAAAGTATGAAACAACATTAATTGAATTTTATATAACTAATGGTATTATTACCTCAGAAGCTTTTATTGGATCAGTTCGAGTGCAATCAATTCTGTCTATACTTGACCTTATTCAACCTTCCTCTCAAGTTTTGGAAGATTCAACACATTTCCCAAGCGAGCATATAACGCTTGAATTTAGTAGCTATATTAGAAAGAGGAGTGTATGTAGGAATCGTTTTTTTAATAATAAATTGCAGTTGTACAGATTGAGGACTGTAGAATAAATTGAATATTTGAAATGATTCTTTAATCCATTTTGCCATATTTTTTGATTCTCAACACTGTATATTATTAAATGATGCATAAAATTATAGTTTAGGTAAATATTTTGTGATCTATCGACTGATTTTACTGTACTGAATTTTCGTGTACATTTCATTTCATGTGGAGAATTTTTCATTAATTGAAACGTTAACGGGTTCATATACACTTCCATAATTAAATTGATAATTATAGACTCCATAAATTTTACGATTTGGTAATGTTAATTATTTCTATTGTTCCTATTGGTCAATCGAACAAGAAGCAGGAATAGGGGCGTGACGTCTCACCCTACAACATTCGATTTTTAATAATTAATCACAGGAAAACTACGGTACTCAGAGAGATGAGGCACTGCTTTTCAATTAAATATTTCTATCAAGTGAACTATAAACCAAAGATCATGAAACAAGCCCATTCAGATACGGATTCGAAATTTGAAACAGAAATGAACCTTGAAGTTCTCCTGAAATATTTCCATAAAAGTATGTAACAAATTGAAAGTTTTTCCGTGTAGTCTGCTCAAACAAAAAACATGTGACCATGGTTCACCTGAGTGTGTTTTTATTGTTTCAAATCGATTAATCCATTCATTTGATCTGGTAGAATGGTGTTCAAAACCAATATCTACTTATAGTTGACTATTGACCAAAACGCTACTAGGTTATTTTTTTTATCATCGCCCTTCAATCATTCTTCCAATAGATAACCCACAACACAAACACACTTACAAAACACACTGTCAAAAAATTTAGGCATACGTGTTCTACAATTTGATAAATCAGTAGAATACTGAGAGGACCGGATACTAATGAAATGATTACAGAATAAGAGGATATTGCTGAATACAGTTGTAAATAGATCATTCGTAAAAACTCGCCAAAAAAGTATCAGGAAACCAAAATAAGAACTATATCAATTATTACAAGAAAACCAATGATTGGTAGAATGATAAACATCCGACTGCTCAATGAAATTAAGAAATAATCAAAAAGTAAAGAATTTAATAATGCTGAGCTAGACATAGTAGTAGGGATCCTCGAAACAAGGACGAAAAATACCGAAAATATAATACTGGAATTAATATGCAACGATGTCTCTCATAACTTACGAAACAGCATAGAATAAAAATGGAGAAGAGATGTATCTCTCAATGTGAAAATATGTCATTGACAATCTCTTCCTTCTTTTATTGGAACAACGAAATTCGCACATACGAGATATAGGGAAGTGTTTAAACTCAAGTACATATGATATATAGAATAACAAAACGTACTCGGACAAATTCTACTTCAGTTTGTGCGGGATATTAGTTTTTTTTATACCATTTTGAGGTGTTTTATGCAGTGCTGCTGTTCCTGGCGATACTTTACAAAATGTTACTTTTTGATGTTCAAAATTACTATGTTACGTTTTTACCCATTATATTTTATATAAACGTATTATTATGTTAATGAATTCCATAATTGATATGTTAATTGATGTAGATTAATTTTCAAATTATACATTTTTAAATGTATAAAATCATAATATCAAAGAAGTGAAACGTTGATTGTTTAATTTTGATTCGACAATCTATAATTTCTTTGATCCAAATAAAAAAGATAAGACTATATTTCGCTTGAATGGTTGATATCAGTTTTCTTGTTCAAACATGAGGGTGTGATTGTGAGATGAAGGTAATCTTTAAAAAGAGTACTTTGTATTGAATATGTTCTGTAGCCAGATTTATATACAATGGTACCTATACAATAAAATAAATCTGAATGTTGAAATGTAGAAATTTTATTTTTTATTTTGGATAAATACTCAAGACTGTTGTTCTATTCATTATTTGTATATTATCAAACGGTTTGAATATTCTGGCCAATCTAGGCATGATTTCTATGATATATATATATATATATATATATATATATATATATATATATATATATATATATATATATATATATATATATATATATATATATATATGAAAAAGTACGACTCATCCTTGTAGAGATGTTATTGATAAGATGTTGTACGGATATCGAGTATTGAAAGAGGGAGAAAACAATTGGTGTGGTGTTATATAAACATAAGAAATGTAGTTTGAAAAACTAAAAAAACACGCTTTTAAAGAATATCTAACTAAAAAGTTAGAAATATTTTTTAAATAAACGCAAAACAATAACGAAAAAAAAATACTAATATTATTGTGAAAAAAGCGACGGGCGCTTGATATTCAAGCGCTTATTTAAAAAAAATATTTTTAACTTTTTAGTTCGACGTTTTTTAAAAGCGTGTTTTTCAGTCTTTCTGAACTATATTTATTTCATCTTAACTTTGGGATCAATCAGCCGTATATTGTTTAGAAAAATGACCATTGATATTTTTCGATTCCGGAGAAGGAGTCTGAAAATCAGCTACCAAGCCCAAGGCAGCAACCGCGCGTGTTGATAAAAAAATGTTTTTCCCAAATGAAGAAATACATGTAAAGTGAGTTCGAATTATATCAAGGAAGTTACGTACCCGTCAATAGATCAAGCAATAATGTCGATAATTCTGTCAAATACAAACCCCGATATGAAATGAAAAGGAGAGTTACAAACAAACATACATACAGGTGAAGCTAATATAAAGAGTGTAAAAAAATGGGGTAAATCTGAAGAAACGAAAATATTTTCATTCGAAAGGAAAAAATCATTTGACGTATACAAACAGCAAAGAGTAATAGTGAAGTCTGACACAGAAAAGGGTTGTAAGGAAAAAATGTGTATATCATGAAATAACAAATTTTTCTATTTCATTTGAATGGTATAACAAATATCTATTTCAATTAAAAGATTTTTTGTTTTATAATTTTGAAATTTTCATACATCGGTATTGGTGTATTATATATTGAAAGGTTTTTGATTATCATCACTTGACTATTTGTTAAATCTCATGCTCAATCTTTAACATCAACAACTTCTGTACATTGGACACTTCTGGTGTAGTCCCATAAATGTGTATAATTTCCACTTTGTGAAGATAGACTGAATATTCATACCAATGGATAAAAATTGAAAAACGCAATCAAAAAGTTTTTTCTTTTTGAATAATAAAACCTTATCGGGGTTTCAACTCATCGGCAAATAATTGTATAATTTTTATTTTTTATAAACCATTTTCTGAACAACTTGAAATAGAATCTACCATAAACAATACCTACATTCAAACAAAAATATTCACCCGCAACCAAAAGCCTCCTTGGATACCATTTATGGTACCGCGACGTGATGTAAGAAAAATCTAGTGGGTGCTACGTTACTCGTATCATTCCTCCTTATTCATTCGTTTTTATGGGTATCTCGTTAGCACGTCGTCATCATAATTAAATAATTTGTCCTCGACATAACCATACCGACACAACACATCAAACAAACCAAAACGTATACCTAACTACGTGACGTAACCACTTTCACTTGTTCCTTTTTCATACACCATCAATTCGACGCAAGACTAGTAGTAAAAGATAAGAATAAGAAAGTACATAAACATGTTATTAGTTCGGAAATAACAAGTAAGTACGGATATGTTATTCCAGATATGGTCAATTAATGAAAATGATCACATGGATTTGTCTTAAAAATCAGTCCAGAACAGACTGGCAAAAAAATGTATTAATTGGTAATGGGAGGCCAATGAGATGTGAATTCCTGTGAAATTATCCTGACAGATCCGTTATACAGGGTGTCCCATATAACTCCGCGGGCAAATATCTGAAAAATGAGAGAGAATATCCATAATTCGTGAAAGCAGATGATTTTGATGTCAAAGGGTACTCTCATTTGCGAAGAGATCCAGCAATAGGCGTCATCCATTAGGGCGTCGTGACACCGACGCCAATTTTGTTTAATGGTAATCTAGATTTTCCGATTCGTTTTTGGATTCTGCATTAAATTCCGAATTCAGCCATATAACACACTTGTAGTTTTCCTTGAATACTGATGAAAAAAGGCAATTTTATTGCATATTATAAAGAGGGCCACGAATAAGTCAAAATGAATATACCAGTTATGATTTTATTGTCTGTTCAATTTTATCTAGTTGCGTATTTCTGTACAAATTTAAAATAAATGTTTCAAATTACCAAAAATATGTTACTTTGACCAAAACTCGACAAGAATCATTTTAGTGAGTGTTCGGACTGTCTCCCTTCACGTAGAATACACATATTGCATCTTTTTAGTGCTTCCCGATTCGTGACAGTTAAAGGCGTCTCTCGCGTTATGGAAGCACAAACATTTGTGATATTATTTTTCAAATCCTCTACATTTTGTGGACGTCGCCTATAAACTAAGTATTTGATATATCTTCACAAGAAGAAATCTAGTGGAGTAATATCAGGACTTCCAACTGGCCATGGTATTGGACCCTTATTTCCAATCTATTTGTCATTAAAAGTATCATCCAAATATTGGGTATACAATTCTATCATTATGTGGAGGTGTCCCATCTTGTTGAAACCACATATTCAGTCGAGTTTGTATTGGTAAATTCTCCAAGAGATTCGACAACACATGTTGTAGAAAAACCAAGTACATCTCCCCATTGAGAATTTCTTCGAAAAAATGAGTTCCTATCAAATAACTATCAATGATTCCGCACCAAACATTAACCCCCACACAGAATGAAATCTCGTTTCATCACTTCATAATCTTTTTTTCAGAAACTGATCATCATCATTAATACGGGTGGACCACCATGCTATGAAATTCAATCTTCTATCAGCATCTCCTGAACATGGGAATATATTTTAGTTATTAAAAATGAAACATGAAGATTATTACCTGGATGTAGTCCTTGAACCATATGTATTTTGTATGGTTGGATTTTGTTTTTGACAAAATAAAAATAAATAAAAAAATTGATCAATGTCTAAACAGGAATAAATACCAATAATAAGACATATTAATTTGTTATATTGACAATTTCGAAATGTTACAATGCATTGCTACTTGGTAGAACTATATGGTTCCAACACCATTTGACCTAGCACTGCAACACTGTGATTCTCGTCAGTAGTCGTTTTTGGTTTTTTTCGCTTCCGTTCATTAAAACATCCATTTTGTGCCAAATATTTGGCTAAGCCAGCGAATGTTTTGTCTGACGGTAATTTTCTGTCAGGATACCGATTAGCGTATATTCTCACTGCTTCTTTTGAATTCCTTCTTGCTTCGCCATAAATACTTATCATATCCAACTTTTCTGCATTTGAAAATTGAACCATTTTTCAATTTTACGAAAAACCAACATGAAACTGAATACACTTTCGTTAAATCTGACAGGTATTCTGACAGATCGATAAATATATTATTGCATTTATTTTGACTTATTCATGGCCCTCTTTATAATACGCAATAAATTGCCAGTACTCAAGGAAAACTACAAGTGTGCTATGTAACTGAATTCAGAATTTAATGCAGAATTCAAAAACCTATTGAAAATACTGAGTTACCATTTAAAAAAATTGGCGTCGGTGTCGCGACGTCCTAACGGATGACGCCTAATACTGGATCTCTACGTAAATAAGAGAATCCTTTGGCACCAAAATTATCTGCTTTCACGAAAAATGGATATTTTTTTTCATTTTTTTAATGTTTGGCCGCGGAGTTTTATATGGGACACCCTTTATATAAAGGTTTTGATTACCGATTCATTACGGGTTATTGACGTATTTTACTTTCTCATGCACCTAACTGTTCGACTCCAATTTAACACCGATATTTACCAAAGTTTCAACAATTTTTCAAATTCTGAATACATTTTATTTTCAATAAGCATTAATTATTACATATACGAGGGTGATTTGAAAAATTTTCGACCTGAGAAAGATACAACGTAGTTTCCCTTTAACTCTACATACTTCTCCCAAAGATGATCCCATCTTTGTAACCTGTCCAAATAGTACAAGGCGGTTTTCTCTGCAAAATAATTGTTCACGAAGGTGATTGCCTCTTCATTCAGTTGAGGTGACCGTGATTCGTGGATTTTCGTCATGGCAACCGCTGAGGTGTGGGACGGTGCGTTGTCTTGGTGGAACAAGATTTCCTTCTTCTGCAAATGTGGCCGTCAAATAATGATGCGTAGTATGCTCCTGTGACGTTTTTTTGTTTTTGAAGATAATCGATTGAAATAAATCCATGACTGTCCCATAAAAAAACAGTCACCATCACTTTTCCAGCCGAAAAAACAGTTCATATTTTTTTGGAGCCGGTGCCCCCTTTTCAGTCCACTGTTTGGACTGTATCTTCATTTCGGGCGTATCATGATGTATCCAAGTTTCATCTTCAAAGTTAAATCGGCGCCAAAACTCGGATTGTTGGAAATGTTCTTTTGAAAATGTTTTTGGTGTAACGTGAGTCGGCAGCTTTTTCATGCCTGAATGTTCATTTAATATTTGACGAACGCGTTCTTATAATATGTTCATATCTCTTTCACTTCAATTCGGCGGTCGTCTAGTATTATTTGGTGAACTTTGGCAACTTTTTCGTCGGTAGTTGCAGTTTATGTACGTCCCGAACGTTCATCTTCTCCCAAGCTCTTACGGCCACGTTTAAATTCAGCTGGCTAAAATTTCACTTTGGTAAATGATGGTGAAGAGTCTCCATACGCAGAATCCAACTCATTTTTGATTTGTATAGGAGTATTGCCTTTCAAAAACAAATATTTGATGAGAGCTCGATACTCGATTTTGTCCATTTTCATAAAAACACTCACATCAACTCATTCAAGCGACTGTTACATAACTGCGTATCCTTAATGGCTGAAACTTTAGTGAGTCACTGTCAACAAATGAACAACTAAATACACTTGCTTTTATTTACGAGTGCTGCTATCTTCATGTTGAGGTCGGAAACTTTTCAGACCACCCTTGTACGTCATAGAAATTTACGATATATGTTTCACTTTTTGTATTCTGGAACAAATTGGAGCTCTTTTCTAATTATTCAACACTTCGTTCCTATGTAAATGAAGAATTATTTTAATTCGACTCAAATGATACAGACCTGAAAAACTATAGTCTGTTCGATAGTGGCAAACCCAATTATGTATGTGAAATATTCACAAGGTGAACAAATTCTGTATTGTGCAAATAAAGGGTATGTATTATTTCATCAATTCGGACTTCCATTGTTTAATATAATATACATTTATTTGAAATCCCTGAAAAAAATTTAAAAGATTAACCGAAAATAACAATTTTATTAAACAAAAAACTGAAATTATGAAGAAATAACATGCAAGCAACAACCAAAAAAATAAAAAATTCAAATTTGATACGTATCTTTACGCTAGCTTGGCTAAATGCGTTGTTGGACAACATATACGCTGCTTCTTTCAATTTTCTCATAAACCAGTGTTCCTTTTTGTGGATGATTTCAGCTTGAGCCCTCTTGATATTATGTTGATGAGTCGCTATTCCGGATTTGCTGGTTTCTCCTCGCTGTGTGTGTTTCTTGTGCACAGCAATGCGAACTTCCAATGGTCTCTTAGTTTTACCGATGTATGATTATCCGCACTCGCAGGGTATCCGGTAAATGCAGTTCTTGGAATCGCAGACCGCGTTTGGTCCTGATGTTATACTTGGAACTATTCCTTCCTATCCTTTCCGATAATCCTCTGATATAGGGAAGTACAAGTAGGTACTGGTTGTGGCGGCTTCTCTTCCTTGTAGAGCTCTTGTTGTCTTTTAGCTAAAGCCTGTTCTACCATCACTCTGGAGTAACCATTCCGTTGAAGGTAATTTTTGATGATGCCTAGTTCCTTTTTTGAGACCTTCTTTTGTATTACAGAGCCCGAAAGCACGGTCTAGTAGAGTATTGGTGATTCCTGTCTTAGTCGATTGATGGTGGTTGGATTTCTGGTTCAGATACTGTCCTGTGTGAGTGGGTTTTCGATATACAGATATTTCCCAATAATAATAGATACTTTAGTTGGTTGTATTTCGTACAATGGTATTATTACGTGAGATTTCGCTACATTCACATTCATAGAAAACACTGACATCTGGCAAATGTTTTAAGTATATGTTGTACAAGTGTAATGACCACTATCTCAGTAGGGGAAATACTATCAAAAAACTTTCAGATACTTTTGATTAGCAACCACTAAAACAAAGACGTGATTGCTTGCCTCTAAGTATCCAGTACAATATAAATAACAGAGGAATAGATTGTCCCTATCAATTTTCATGTACCGATTCTAGATTAGCGGCAATAAATCAAGTTTCATATAACATATTTTTGAACAAATTTATGAGTCAAGTCTCCGATCAGTCAGTATGTGAAATATTCAACAATTGTACTTTTTACGATATAAAGAATGATAATCTGAAGTCGATTCTGATTGTTTCTGAGCAGAATAAGAATCAATTATGGGAGAGTAAACCGCTTTGTTACCTAACGCGTTACAGCACTAGTCTGGCTGGGTTCCCTCTCTCTCATACATACATCAGCGGAAGGCAGGCTCCTCCTCTCTCGTCGGACAGACGTTCAGTATTTAGTGTGCGATAGACATATAATGTTGACAGTATTATAAATATTCTTTTATAATGTGAAACGTGACTTGAAAATGGTTAATATAGGAATGTAGGCTTCCACGGCTGGCGTCAGTGTTCTGGATGGTTTCTGGGTTTCACCGAAGTGTTTTATGGTTATGATTTCGACTGCAACTGCGGCAGTCATCTTCAGTGGCGTGGTCGAAGTACTCTTCTTGACATGTCAACTGAAACCGAAGCTCCCATTTCAGCCATGTCATTTATAGTGCTGGTTTTTTGCTTTCTGTAATGGCGGTTTCGCAAGTACTTTCCGCGCGATTTGGTTGACTTGGCTTCTTTTAGCGTTTTTCAAAGCTGTGTGCCAGATCTTTCTATGGCTTGTAAATGCATTCTTGTTGAATATCTGTATCTGTAGAGTAGGGAGGGTGAGTGTAGACTCACAGCACTTAGACCACATGTGACCCATTGTACATCCTCCCGAGGAGTTGTCCTACTAGATCATCGTCCATCCTGTCCTTTCCAGAAAGGTGGACAGGTCACTGAGAGACATATCCTTTATATCGGCAGGTGTAGGCCAAGACTCGCCGAACACACATTCTCTTATTGACGATAACTCCAGACACTCGCATATGACATGCCTGACAGTTTCATCTTTCTGTTCACACATCCTTCATAGAAGTGTGTCCATTAGCCCCATATTATGGAGTTGTTTTCTTAGTTGACATTGCCTGGTCAGAAACCCTACTGTTAAGCCTAGACTTTTCCTGTCGCCTAGGGTGATCCTGTTGGATAATGATTCGAAGTTGCTAGCCTCTCGGTATTTTCGAACAGGATCCTGTGTTCCCCGTCGGACAGTACATGTTCACCAACTGCAGACTTCTCGGTTTGTCCCAATCGGCAACTCCACTTGTGCTCGACTAGACGGGTACCAATGCTTCTTTTCATCTGACCGATATAGACTTTACCACAGTTACATGGAATTCAATAAACTCCCGCCAATTTGAGTGGATCTCTGCTGTCTCTTGCTGATCTCAGATACTCAGATATTTCCTTAGTTGGTTTGAAGACGGTGTTAATTTTCTCCTTCTTTAGAATTTTCCCGATTCCATTGGTGCCACCTTCTATGTATGACATATATACGGTGCCTTGGGGTTGATCTTCACTGGTGTTTCTCTTCTTTCCTTTGGAAGTGTAACTCGGATTATGTCTTTTATGTCGTAGCCATTCGCTTGTAACACAGTTGTTAGGTATTTTATTTCATCGTCGACCTACCTTTCTTCACATATTCTTAAAGCCCTGTTCACTGGGGTGTTGATGACGGTTCGTTTCTGTTTTGGATGATGGTTGGATCCATTATGTAGGTATCGATCTATGTGTGTGTTCTTTCTGTACACCTTATGACCTAGTTGATAACTAAAACATCAAATGATTGTACTGATTTTGGATATGTACATTATTAGTATCATTATTTAATCCTACAAAAGTAACAATTGGCTTATGGTAGCTATAATATATGTACATACGCAAAATGATCGATAAAATATTTCATTAAGAGTCATAAAATCAAATTTGGAGTTATGTTACGATGACGAATAGAAATTGGGGAATGCGGGGATGGTTATCGCCGTCGTATTCAATTCAGGAACTGATAGCGATTTGAGTGTTGAAATTCGATATAGGTGCAGTTATGAATACTTGAAATTTTTGTTATCTCTTCAATATGTAGCGTCCTTGGACAAGTACTAATAGTAATAACGAGTGTGATAACAACGCAGACTTTTTCCAGTGTAGTGATGGTGAAAAATACGAAAAATACATACCAGTGAGTAAGATTCGGATGCATTTGAATATTGAAACAGAGGGAGTATACTTCAATGTACATAAGAATCTGCATCTCAAGTTTGGTTTCGAGGGAAACAAACTATTACAGGCAACATCAGATTTGACCGAAATTTCTTCCCAAACTGTACGTAAAATAGTCAAAAACAAATCTTATCGTAAGACGCGATGTGATACAGGAATACCAAAACCTTTAGATGATCATCAAATAAAATCATTGAAAAAAACATTATACTACTGTTACAATAGCAATGAGATTCCTACAACTGAAATCATAAGGAAATAATTGAGTATATTGGGCCATACCGTGAGCTGCTGAGACAAAACTCTTCAGATTTAGATTCAAAATAATAAACAAATGTCAATCAGTTATGGAAAGCAGAAGAATAGTGGAATTGCGTAACAAATAACTAAATATAGACAAGAACGACGGCAAATTTTCTATTTGGACGAAACTTGGTATGACACTCACGACACAGTTACGAGAGGGTGGACTGATAGTTCGAGAATGTGTACGCCTAACATGCCGGTAAACAAAAAAAACATGGAAGGTTATATTTTCGAGAAATGGTTCGAAAACACATTCATTCCAAATTTGGATCCTTCCTATAATTCGCGACAGCTCATCAAAGTACCGAATAAAAATTCGAGAAAAGATGAAACACAAAGTTTTCTAATGGGTAACAATTCATATTTTGAAGATTACTATACCAAAAACCAACTACTTGAAGTTTTACAGACGAAAAGTGTATGCCCTTGAGAGGATTGCTAAAAAGTATGGACACACCATACTGAGACTGCCTACCTATTTTTGTGTTTTCAATCCCATCCAGTTAGTTTGGGGAGAATTGAAACAAAGCATCAGGCTCAAAAATAATTTTCCAAAATTTGATGAGAAGGTAATAGAGCTAATTAAAGAAGAAGTATGTAGTATTACCAAAGAAGACGCAGAAAAGGATTGAAAAAGTAATTTTAGTTGAAAAATTGAGGAATTATCAGAAGCTTTCGAAGATAGTAAAGTGTTTGTGAAGCGATGGATTGTATGTATATGTGAGTAAGTAGTATACAGAAGTATTTTCAATTATCATCCTGGAAAATAATTCCATGAAAACCAAAAAATACATAGATAAGTACTCTTTGATCTGTATACTCTGTATATTGGTGGCTCTCAAATTGAAATCAATATGGGAATGATCAAAGAGTACTTAT
Source organism: Leptinotarsa decemlineata (assembly GCF_025532065.1). NCBI lineage: Eukaryota > Metazoa > Arthropoda > Insecta > Coleoptera > Chrysomelidae > Leptinotarsa > Leptinotarsa decemlineata. The sequence continues at coordinate 22,581,550 of NW_027412668.1, read as the reverse complement.
CTATTCATTTTTTGATTTTCATGAAATTATTTTCCAGCAGCTTGACTGCATTAACCTTTCTAGATTTCATATCATTTCTAGAAACATGTGGATTCGTTTTCCGATGGCATTTCAGGTTAGCTTCCCAAATTTCTGCTACCGCAGCTGTCGGTTGATTGGTCAAACCACCAACACTGACATAAAAACTTGGCAAGTTGACTTGGGTGTCACACCAATAGGTTCCACTCATGTTTCGCTTGCGTTTACGCAGCTATTTTTATCAAGTACTTTCTTGGTTTTTTCTCATTTTATCTTCAATCGAGGACCGCCTGCCCGGTACTGACGATGCCCAATAGGCTGAAACAGCTGTATACCGGTGGCTCTTAAATTGAAATCAATATGGGAATGATCAAAGAGTACTTAGGTATCTATTTATTGTTTTTCCGGGTGGTCATCCGTTGTGTACTATTCGATAGTCGACGTTTCGCCATCATCCCAGATTGCATTATCAAGACGAGTTACTGCTTCGCTTCGAGAGGTGTAACTGATGTTAGGTTCTTCTTGTGGTGTTTTTATATGGTTTCGTTCGCGTAAGTTGTATGGCTTTGTTACCTGTTTTTCCACCTGAGGGTGGAGGGTGGGGGTGAGGGTGGAGGTAAAAAATCCATACAATTTACGCAAGCGAAACCATATAAAAACACCACAAGAAGAACCTAACATCAGTTACACATCATATATATATATATATATATATATATATATATATATATATATATATATATATATATTATATATTTATTGTGATTCTTATATAATTATAAATGATTATTGAATAACGAAATCAGTTAGCTCCCTAATTATATTATTACAGGGGAGCTGTTAGAAGGTAGCTTGCACTATATCATTTACTTGAACTATACCAAACGTGATTTTTTCAGTGAAACATATTCTGTTTTCAGATGCTACGTTCCTCAAAACTTCTATTGGGCATTACGTTTCCTAGATACCATATTGTGATATATAATCAGGAGTGCTTTACTAGTAATTATTCCCAAATATTAATCATTTATCTTTGTTTAAATAGTGAATATTCATAAGAACCTAATCAAACAGATTCAATGTTGAGAACGTAGACAAATTTAATTGATCACCAAGCGAGTTACCAGATTTTGTTCCAATTCAAGGTTTCATAGGATTTAGTTCTCAATGTTTGTTGTCAACGAGTAGAATAGCCAGGTCATGGATATGCTTTTTTTAATCAAATTTGCTTATAGTCAATTAACTTTTTCACCAAAATTACTGTAATAAAATCGGTTTCAATTCAATGGAAAATTTCAACTTTATAAAAATCTGATATATGATACTTTTTCGATGAATAATATAAAAAAACTAATCCTTGTATGGAAACGGTGAAAATAAAATGCAGGTGAATGTAATGGACGACAAAGTCACTCACTCAACACTCACTCATTCATATCTGTTTCCCCGTATTGGTGAGTCTTAGGAAGCTAAATTTTGGTATATAGATGCTTCTTAGGTCTTAGATGCGCAATGAGGTAGGATTTAGAAATATTTCGTCCCATGGGGTGAAAGGGGCGCGTTTACATGTGATAATTACCGTTTTATCACTGTTTTATTACTGTATTTTGTATACCGGGTGTCCCACATTTTATGTGACAGGCAATATCTGGTTTGTTGAAGGAGATACACAAAAATGTTTCATACAAAAGTTTTAGGAGTTCATGAGAGCTATATTTTGATATAATTTCTAAATATACAGGGTGTTTGGTGTAGGTGCTACAGACCAAAATTCCATTTTTTAAAATAGAACGCCCTGTACATCATTACATATTCAGATGCTACATTGAATTCTGATGTCATTTCATGTTTGGTTTTTGAAATTCGGTTACGGCGTTGTTGAGTTATTGCACTTTTCCTTAAATATAAAGTTTCAAAAAAACTTATTTACTCGTACACGAATCCAGTCTATATCTTTTATTAAATTGAACTAGACTACTACTGAATACAAACAATTATTCTCACCTCTACGATACGATATCGATATCAGTTGAATATAATATTGAAATTCTTGAGAATGTGACTAACTTGAGGGTGAGTTGCTTTATATTGCACAATTTCATCAAGTAGTTCATGCTTGTTGATGCCATAGTAACAAATGTTGTTGAATTGTATCTACTTGTCAGTTCGATTCAGTGATTCTTTGCAAAACAGTAACTGTGTTCTTTGTGCGAAAACTCCAGTATGCCTTTCGCGTTTTAGTCCAAGTGATTGCATTGTTATGTAATTAATTTTTGGGGAATGTCAGAAAAACTGCCGTCAAGCACAACGTCTATACCAAGAACGTTTTCCAGACAGACCCATTCCGTCACGAATGACTTTTTCGAGAGTTGTAGAAAAATTGCGAACTGGGTCATTTCCTTCTACTATAAAGCATCGTCATCATACGAGATCTGTTAGAACTGAAGATTTAGAGATCAATGTGTTGGCTTATATTATTATTCATCCACATGTTTCTATCCGTACTCTTGCAGAAAAAGTCGGTGTGAGTAAATCTAATGTACAGAGAATTCTGAAAGAAAATAAATACCACCCATTCAAAATTCAGTTGGTACAAGGTTTGAAACCCACGGACTTTGAACGACGACTTGAATTCATTGCTTGTATTCAGGTAATATTACATGAAAGTCCTAACATATTCAGTCAAATTTTGTGGAGCGATGAATCGCGATTCCACAATAATGGAGTTGTGAATCGACATAACAGTCACTATTGGTCTCAAGAAAATCCCCACTGGGTCCGCGAAAGTAATTTTCAAACTACTTGGGGTATTAATGTATGGTGTGGATAGTTCAATGGCCGCATCATAGGACCTTACTTTTTCAATGAAAATCTCAATGGATTGCGATATTTACATTTTCTAGAAAATGATTTGATCCAGTTGATGGAAGATATTCCCATAGCAGAACTACAAGGAATTTGGTGGCAACAAGATGGTGCTCCTCCTCACAATTCACAGGTTGTTACTGAATATCTGGATAGAACGTACCCAAATAGATGGATTGGTAATAAGGGTAATGGGGTTATTTAAAAGATATTGTTTTCACTACTCCCCCTTTGAATGTGGATGATCTGAAAATGAAAATTCGACTAGCGTGCAGTGATATTACGCCTGATGTTATAAGAGCGACTTGTACGAGAGAAGTGATTCGACGTTTCGAAGCCTGTATAATATCTAATGGGCATCACTTTGAACAATTTTAATGACTTATTTCTAGGTACCTACCATTCTTATGAAATGATTTATCAAGTTATATTATTTACATTGTTATTAATTAAAGATTTGTTTTCAAATACACCTCCTTCAATTTCGCAATTGTTTCATATTCAAAATGATTCCTGACTGAATTCCACAACTCAAAATTGAAACCATTACTTCGAACACCCAAAATTTTGACTAATTTTCATGTGATCTGATGCAGAGAGAATAATTGTATGAGATATTTTTAAAAATAATAGTCCTTCTCAAGACTTTACATTTTAAGCAATAACTCAACAACGCCGTAACCGAATTTCAAAAACCAAACATGAAATGATATCAGAATTTAACGTAGCATCTGAATATGTAATGATATACAGGGCGTTCTATTTTAAAAAATGGAATTTTGTTCTGTAGCACCTACACCAAACACCCTGTATATTTAAAAATTATATCAAAATATAGCTCTCATGAACTCCTAAAAATTTTGTATGAAACATTTTTGTGCATCTCCTTCAACAAACCAGATATTGCCTGTCACATAAAATGTGGGACACCCGGTATAGTTTCGTCTCGTGTAGATGTGCGATATAAAAAAAGATATTTCAATATTCTAACTAGGCTTTCTCCTCTAGGTTTAAAGGGGAGCGTTCACATATAAACATGATTTTTTCATCACTGTTTTCGGGGGCCGAAATTTTGTATGTTCGTTTTATGATGATGACGTGCAATAAGAAAGGATTTTTAAATATTTCAGCTGGGGCGCCAGCCGCGTTCATAAAATGAAATAACGTTTTCAATACTGTTTCCCCGTACCGCTATATTTTCGGAGGCTGAAATTTTTTATGTGGGTTTGTTTCATGTAGAAAATGTGCAATAAGAGATAATTTTCAAATATTTCAACTGAGGCGCCCCCACTGGGGATAAAGGGAGCTTTCACATATGAAAATTACATTTTCATCATTGTTTCTCCGTACCGCTATATTTTCGAAGGCTGAAATTTTGTATGTAGTTTCGTTTTATGTTGTAGATGTGCAATAAGAAAGAACATTTAAATATTCCAACTGGGTTGCCAGCCGCGGGAGAAAAGACACGTCCATAAAACAAAATTATCTTCCTTCCATCACAGTTTCCCTATGCCCTCAAATTTTCGGTGGCTGAATTTATATTCAGTATCACCATTGCACCCGTGCAGAGCCGGAGCGATTCGCTAGTTGTGAAACATACAAGATATAGATTGAATATCCCCAAGAATTCGATGCAGAGGCAAGTGATTGCTGCAATTTTCAATATAACAGACACTGATATATAATCAGTCTATACTTGTGATGCACTGTTTGGAACCTTTGGTGTAATAATGAATATTACTTGAGTTTTATCCCAATACCAAGCCGTTATTTTAACACCTCAACACGTGTTTCGAATAACAAGTGATCATCTTCAAGATAAAGATTAAGAGTTTGATGTTCCTCTTGAAGATGATCTTGATCTTGAAGTTGTTGATCGAAATACGTGTAGAGGTGTCGAATTAGCGGTTTGGTGTTGGAATGAAACTCCAGTAATATTCAAGCAATGTATACTAGATGACTTAAAATATTTTTGAGCAATAATTTTCGATGAACTATTCTTTGAAAGGCAGTTTTTGTAAGAAAAACAATACTTCTGACTTTTTTAAACTTACACAATCTGAAGAATAAATGAAGCTAAATTATTAAAAAATCTGCTCAAGTGTTATGAAGAGCAACCTGAAAAAATTACCTCGTTATAGACGCTGATGTTCATACGATGGGAGTCGCAAGCAAAATAAAACAGAAATAAAATAGAAAGTTTGGTGAATCATCAATGGAGATTTTATTTTCTTATTCCAACTGTGAAAGTTTATGAATTATTTTAATTGTTATAGAAGTTTTTAAAAAATCTGAATAATGGAAAAACTTTTCTCACTTATTGAAATTTTCTACTCTCTTCTTCACTCCTGTGAGTCCATCTCCTTCTCATCTTGAAATTCGTTCGTCTACTGATCCGAAACTTCTGCTGCTTTTTGGGAGTCCAGAAAACATGCCTCACGCTGCCTCGTGCGGTTGTTCCCCTGCTGGCTGTTCCAGTCGTGGTGAAACCGTCTTCGTCATCGTCTCCAGTCCCTTTCTCTAAAGGCCGCTTGGTTGATCTCATCTCTGATGTTTATTTATTTGGTTGGTCGTCATTTGTTGTTGGTCGCTATATCTTCCAACTTTGCTTTTCTTGGCGGCTTGTTCGAAGGCTTGCATTTCTTTGAGCAGCTCTTTTACCGCGCGTAAGAACATTGCTCTTCACATCTGCGTTGATCTTCAATTGTTCGTATCCTTTCCTCAGTTTTTTAGTTCGTTTTCCATTTTCACAATGTTGCCCTATGAAGAAAATGAGAGAAAAAGGAGAAATTGTGTTCCTGAGAATACAAATAGTTATGAGAAGAAATAATTTTCGTAGTTCTGAAGACTAAGAAAAATACAGGTAGTTTCTACGCGTCCATGAATTCAAGAACATTGCTTTCCAACTCTGCGTTGATCTTCTTCAATTGTTCGTATTCTTTCCCAGTTTTTTTTTAGTTCGTTTTCCATTTTTACAATGATGCCCTATAAAGAACATAAAAGAAAAAGTAGAAATTGTGTTCCTGAGAATACAAATAGTTCTGAGAAGAAATAATTTTCGTAGTTCTAAGGAATGAAAAGAATTCAGGTGGTTTCTATGCGTCCATGAGTTTAAGAACATTGCTTTTCCACTCTGCGTTGATCTTCTTCAATTGTTCGTATTCTTTCCTCGGTTTTTTTAGTTCGTTTTCCATTTTTACAATGTTGCTCTATCAAGAACATGAAAGAAAAAGGAGAAATTGTGTTCCTGAGAAAACAAATAGTTCTGAGAAGAAATAATTTTCGTAGTTCTGAGGACTGAAAAGAATTCAGGTGGTTTCTATGCGTCCATGAGTTTAAGAACATTGCTTTTCAACTCTGCTTTGATCTTTTTCAATTGTTCGTATTCTTTCCTCGGTTTTTTTAGTTCGTTTTCCATTTTTACAATGTTGCTCTATCAAGAACATGAAAGAAAAAGGAGAAATTGTGTTCCTGAGGAAACAAATAGTTCTGAGAAGAAATAATTTTCGTAGTTCTGAGGACTGAGAAGAATTCAGATAGTTTCTACGCGTCCATGAGTTTAAGAACATTGCTTTTCAACTCTGCGTTGATCTTCTTCAATTGTTCGTATTCTTTCCCCAGTTTTTTTTAGTTCGTTTTCCATTTTTACAATGATGCCCTATAAAGAACATAAAAGAAAAAGTAGAAATTGTGTTCCTGAGAATACAAATAGTTCTGAGAAGAAATAATTTTCGTAGTTCTAAGCACTGAGAAGAATTCAGGTGGTTTCTACGCGTCCATGAGTTTAAAAACATTGCTTTTCAACTCTGCATTGATCTTCTTCAATTGTTCGTATTCTTTCCTCGGTTTTTTTAGTTCGTTTCCTATTTTTACAATGTTGCTCTATCAAGAACATGAAAGAAAAAGAAGAAATTGTGTTCCTGAGAATACAAGCAGTTCTGAGAAGAAATATTTTTTGTAGTTCTGAGGACTGAGAAAAATTCAGGTAGTTTCTACCAACAAATTGCTTAGTAGCCTTTCAATGAACGTCGGATGTCATCGGAGGAGTTGATTGTATAATCCTCCATGTTTATACAAAAAAATTAATGTGGGAATCTCCCAAAGGAAGGAAGGAAGCAATCCGTTTCGGAAAAGTAACTTTAAACAAAGATGTGTAGATCATGCAAAGAAGAACTTTCAAACACAAACACAAGCCCTCTCGAGACTTTCATATAAACACTGAATTACATGAAAGAAAAATAATTTTAAAACAAATACTTTCATATGAACACTGAATGATACCGAAATCACTTTTCTCTATTCAGTTTGTATTTCAAACATACCATTCGTTATGAAATTGAATCAGATATCATTCACAGGATTGCTACAAAATATAGTAAATGAAACAGGTAAAATTTCACTAACATGGAGCACTGTCATCCTCACTGGTGAACATCCGATGTTTCAGCGTAAAACACTTGCCTTATCGGCTCTTCAGTACCAGATCTTGATCACATTATAAGAAAAATTATTCATTTCATTCATAAAATTACGACTTTATGTCACGAAAGAGTTTAATCTACTCATGTCATCGATGACAGTAGGTATTGATATCCATTCGCTTATTTAATTAAATCCCAACCATGGAAATCTTGTTCAAATGAAAGAGGTATATTTTTGGGAGAGATTAAACCAATGAATTCGTGTGAAATTTCACCTCCTTCATTTAATATAGTCTGTAGCAATCTGGTGAATGATATCTGATTCAATTCCATAACAAATGGAATGTTTGAAATACAATCTGAATAGAGAAAAATTCGTTTCGAAAGTATTTTTCTTTCACCTAATTCAGTGTTTATATAAAAGTAAATGTTTGGAAAGGGCTTTTCTTCCAGTTTGTATCTGAAAGTTACTTCTTTGCATGATCTACACATCTTTGTATACAGTTACCTTTTTTGAAATTGATTGCTTCATTTCTTTCTTTGGAGATTTCCACATTTTTTTTGTATAAAGATAGAGAAGTAGAAATTCAAAACATTTCTTTCCTAAAAATTAATCTTTCCTAAAAATATACCTTTTTCAATTTAACTACATTTACGTTATTGAGCACACAGGAACCCAAACAATCGACAAAACAACTATCCAAGACAGATGATAGAAATACAGAGATAATTTCAGCCGAAATGAAGAGTGAATTAACGTATAGATAACCTTGGACTGACTGCAACAAATTGTACACGAATCAGATAAATTATTCACCTAATTAATATGATTGAAACCAGGAACCCCGATGGAATTCAACCGTACACCCAGGTCCTGATGAAAGAATATGTACTGTCAGTACAACTAGATCATCTCGTTTGTTGCTGATAATGTATACCGCAGTTATAGAAGAACTGTCGGCAAAAAGACCATCCCATCACGGATAACAAGCCAAATATTGTTTCGGTTACAATTGAAGATACAAACATGAATTGAAAATTTAGAATTTCAAATTATTGTAAGATACGAATTGAAAAATGTAACTTTTCCGTAGTTTTTGTTCATTCGAGATGTGTTTGTTGAAAGATTTCTGCATTTAATTCTATACCTATAAGTAGTAATTGTAGTGAAAATGATATACACTTCATGTTATTTATTATTTGTAGTAAAAGTTATAATTTCTGAAATGATTTCATTATGTAACGAACGAACATGCAATAGTGGTTAGTAATGCATGATTATGATAATATAATATTATATTGTGTTCCCACTTCCTAGAACTGACATTTTATTCCGTTTCCATCTTTGACAAAAAATTAATTCCTTAGCTCTTTCTTTATTATAATTCAAGCGACAGTAACTGTTGATGTTATTAGCCGCTCATTTCAACTTTTACTCACCAAAAAGACTTTTGGTTAGATTCAATTCGTGCTCATTAGTTCCAAATATAATTTCCTATTCCTGTTACTTTCTCTACAGAGTATTTATGGTGTGAGGGTAATATTCAATATGTTGCATTGTGAACTATCTTTCGTGCAAATTACCTTAATCCTAGAAAATATGATACATAAAATAAGTATCTAAGATGAATGAAGTCCTGGTTGATGATACGGATATCATTTTTTCTATCACATTCAGAATTACGTCCAGTAAAATACTATTTTGATGTTGAAAGGTAAGACTTCGTTAGTCCTTAGCTCGCACAAGTTTCGACTTCTGAAAGTTGTCGTTCGTAGGAGTGCGACAGCTGGTTAACGGAAAAACAGATTTTAAACAGAACAGAATTACATCAAAATAAAAAAAAACCCACATGAAAACGAATTCTAATGAATGATATCCGAATTGAATTGGATAGAAAAGGAGAATCAACTGTCAAATATATATAAAGAAATGAAGTCAAGATGACATGGAACATGGAACAGTGACGAGTTGATATGTATGTGGTGTTCCTTCTTCTATTGTGTTCTGTGTTTGCAGGTCTCTTGTCACTGTTCCATGTCATCTCGACTTCATTTCTTTATATGTTTTTGAAGTTGATTCATTCTCCTTTCTCATCCAATTCAGTTCGGATAACTTTCATTAGAATTCGTTTCCATGTGGGGTTTTTTGATTTTGATATTAACTATAAAGGCTCTAAGCCGCACATCCTTCAGTCATTTACAGCTAGGATGTTATAAACCTCCTTCATTTTACTGAAAGTGAAAATTTCATTACTATTAACATGTCATCGTGACCTATTATTCATTGGTAACATGTGATAATTTTCTTTTCTTCGTTATAAAATTTTCTTCTTCAGGCAAGTATTTTTATACTTAATTTTGTTAACTATTGTTATGTTGTTCTTCTTTTATTGTAGAATTTTCAAATAATTAGCTGATGATGAACCTATGTAGGTACGAAACATGTACTGATTGAGGGTTTTACCGTTTTAACATCAGAGGGTGATAAAAAATTGTGGAGATGGCTTTGACTTTTCCTGCATCGTAAAAATAAAAACATGTCTTATTATTGTTAAGTTTTTCCCAAGTATGACGCTGGTAATTCAACTTTTATATCTTGGAATCCCTTATTATACAGAAATTAAATAGTCGAACTGCATTGCTTTTGTTTATATCTGTGTTTGAATCTGTGATAATCATAAACATACAATAGATGTGGTTTTAAATTAACCAACCTGTAATGTAGATAATAAACTGTGTTATTCGTTCTTTTGAATACAAACCAACATTCCAATGTAATAGCATTAATGTCTGGCAGTTGACAAGTTGAATCATAGTTGAATACAGTGCATACAGTGAACGTTTGAATATGGAAAATGTATTGACAACTTCCAAAACCTGGTGCTTTTTCTGTGAATGAAGAGACTTATTTAAAATTGTACGGACGATATGTGTATGTGTAGCCTAATATAGTGAAGTGGTCGAACTAAAGAGCTCCATCAGAAAGTCACTCATGGTATGTAAACAACTGCATTGAAAATTATAAAAAGCGGTGAAGCATATAGTATATGACGTTCTGAAAAACTAAAAAAGAAGTATATTAGCAAACTGTAAATAAATAGTGAAAACAAATTAAAAAAGACTACCGAAGTAATAAGAGACTCCCAGAATAAAAACTATCAACAAATGCCCTTATCAGTTGAAGATAAGCATTTGGCTAAGAGTGTCCATACACGTTAAAATCTAATTGCCAAGCTATTGAAATGGAAGAACTTCGTCAAGAAGTCATTAGAAATAGAAAAGAAATAAAAAGTGCAATAGAAGCAAGCGAAGCCAGAGTATTACTGACATTAGAGGAATTGAATAACAAAGTGAATAAATTGGAAAGGGAAAATCAAGACTTGAAGAAGAAGGTTGAGCTACTCGAAAGGACATCAAAAAAAAATAATATCTTGATACTTGGTTTGGACCAAACAACAGAGAATACTACGGTCAATGTTTGCACAAAATTAAAAAATTCTCTTGGTATCAATATCACTGAAGATGATATAAATAACATTTATCCATTGAGAAATATGAAAAGAAACCCATTGAAAGTGGAGCTGATATCTTATATGAAAAAACAAGAGATACTAAGAAATTGCAAGAAGCTGAAGGGAACAAATATATCAATCCTACAGGACTTGACATTTGAACAAAGGGCAGAAAATAGAATATTACGTGAAAACCTGAACAGAGCAAGACTAAACAAGGATAATATAACGTATATAAAAGGAAACAAACTGTACATCAATAATAAAGCATACACTGGAACAACTTGAAAACGCTGAAGAATATCCCCTCTACGAAAAACATAATAGCGCACCTCCCACACCAAACATAAGGAATAAAGAATATACTTTAGAAATAGAATCCAGTCTACCAGAATTTTTCAACGATTCACTCAGCCAAGGCACAGCTACGCAAGGAACGGAATCCCATCAAAAAAATAAGACTACCGAAAAATCAGTTATCACTACGAACTCTAGTATAATTAAGAAGAAAACAGGAGAACAACCTTCCAACGGAAAGAACAGACTACGATCGGCAAATAAATAAATAAGCAACGGCAAGCTGTAAATTAACTACATACATATTCTTACGATTCTATAGGTATTCCAGAAATAGCAATCTTTACATACCTTAGATATATTTATATAATCTCACCATTTTTCGTTATTGTGAACTCTTTCAGAATTTATAGTATAAAACATTCTATTCCTTTGTATTAATATAGTAATATTTGTAAATCTTATCAGTATGGATCCTTATATAAGAGATTTTATAGTAGAAAAAATAAGAACATACCCCCTGAATAATTGCAATGAAGCGAAAGAAGTCTTAGCGATAAATAATAAATTCAGTGATATAAAAGTCCTCAATACTAATATTTGCAGTATTTCAAAAAATATAGATGAACTTAAAATCAATCTTGAAGAGCTTAAAGCGTCTTTCGACTGCATAGTCTTAACAGAAACTTGGCACGTGCCTGATACTTCCACCCTTAATATGACCGATTATGTTACTCTATACAATGACAGCAACTACAACCAAAATGACGGTGTCGTTGTGTTTGTAAAAGCAAACCTATATCATTCCTATAATCATATCGAACTAAACGGAAGTGTATTACTGAAAATCAATATGACGGTAGACGAACAGACCATCTGCATCTACGCGTTCTATAGATCTCCAGCGAGTAAAATTGATGACTTCCTATATCAACTTAACGAATTGCTAAACAAAGAGAATAAGAACCCACATTACAGTTTATTCGTTGGTGATATAAACATTGATCTATTGAAGGAAACTGAAGATTCGAAAACATATCTCGACATTATGAGTGAATATGGGTTTCACTCAACCATAAACACCACTACCAGAGCAAGGAATGGATCGGAATCATGTCTAGATCATATATTTATTAAAACGAAACAGCAAAACTTCAACAATCTATTGCCTATAACTATCTCCACCACAATCACAGATCATTACATAACGCTACTACAAATCGTACTAAATAATAAAACAAAAAATGAAATAAATAACAATTCAAAAAAATACTTTCAAAGATTAGACAAAAAAGAACTGCTTGAATCCATAAGCCACATAAATTGGGAGGATGAATTATACCCGATGCATAATCTTGAAACTGTAACAGAAAAATTCATAAATATAATAAATACCTGTATTCGTAAATCAACAAGACACATAAAAATGAAAAATAGTGAGCGCAGACGAAAAAACTGGATTACGAAGTCCTTGATAACACATATCAACGAAAAAAACCTATTGTATCGCCTTTGGAAACAAGACCCAACCAATGAGAACATGAAAAATGATTATCTCACAACCAAAAAAATAACTGAGAAAAAAATACGAGATGCAAAAGAAAAGTATTATGGAAAGCTGATGGAAAATGAACAGAATACAAGCAAAAAACTATGGAAAACGGTTAATGAAATTCTGAAAATCGAAACAAAAAAACAAATAAATAACATCAAAAACGAGAAAGGAGAAATCGTCACCGATCAAAAAATAATCGCTGACATGTTCAACAGTTTTTTCGTGAATGTAGGAAGAAACCTAGCGAAAAACATTAAAAAAAATCCTATTCACAAAAATAAGAAAAATATAACGAATAATTCAATTTTTCTCACACCTACAAGTATGAATGAGATAAGGAACACTATAAATGAATTGAAGAATAATAAATCTCCTGGACACGATGGAATCAAAGCCGAAATTCTCAAAATCATCATTGACTTCATTAGCAAACCTTTAGTGGACATCATAAATAGATCATTTGAATCTGGGACATTTCCCTCAGTTCTGAAGAACTCAATAGTAACTCCAATTTTCAAATGCGGCGAAACAGATAATGTCACAAATTATAGGCCCATATCCCTTTTATCATCGATCAGCAAAATTTTCGAAAAAATTCTAAAAGCCAGATTATGTACATTTCTAACCAAATATAATCTTCTGTCAACATCTCAGTTTGGCTTTAGAGATAATAAATCTACTACTGATGCAATTCATTCCCTAACAAAAACCATCTATGAATCTCTGGACTCAAGTACCCCTTCAATAGGTGTTTTCATAGATCTGAAAAAGGCATTCGATACGGTCGACCACTCTATACTTCTAGATACCTTAGAAAATATGGGCGTAAGAGGTACTGCACACAAATTACTTAAAAGCTACTTAACAAATAGAAAGCAAAGAGTGAAAATTGGAAGCCAAATCAGTGCAGAAATGGAAATAACATGCGGTGTACCTCAAGGGACAGTACTGGGGCCGGTGCTATTCGTGATCTATTTGAATGACTTATTCATACAAAAAACAATCTGGAAAATTATAAGTTTTGCGGACGACACGGTAATATACTATAAAGATGAAGACTGGTACAATCTGAAACTGAACATTGAAAAAGACCTAAGAAATCTCAAAGACTGGTTTGACAGTAGATTACTTTCAATTAATTTTGACAAAACAGTATACTTACCATTCAGCAGTCTCTCAACATCCTTGCCAGAATACACTCTGAATATTCAACAAAATCTTGTAATTAAACCTGCGAAAAAAATCAAATATCTGGGTATATATATAGATAATCATCTTAGATGGGACCACCATATACAGTACTTAACAAAAAAACTACGTTGTATTTCATATAGACTGAAACAAGTCGGAAAGTTCGTGAATTACAAATACAGAAAAATTCTATACCACAGTTTAGTAGAATCACACTTGAATTATGGCATCATTGGTTGGGGAGGAGTATCAAAAACTCACCTACATCCTCTTGAAGTCTCTCAAAGACGATTTCTTCGAATACTACTCAATAAACCTGCAAGGTATGAAAGTAATTTGCTGTATAAAGAGACACAAATTTTAGATTTGAGACAATTATTCATCGTTCAGATAGGATGCCAGCTATACAAGAACAAAGCTGAACATGACACTCCAAACCACCCATACGCAACGAGAAAAAGGCATCACCATTGTATACCACTGGTTTCCAAATCTATAGGACAGAGAAGCTATCGTTATCTAGCTCCCAAACTATTAAATTATTTACCAAAAGAAATTACATATGAAACTTCTATGAAACGCTTCAAAAAACAATTAGTATCATTTGTAAAGGAAAATGCAAGAACGGATATTCATAAACTAATTGAAGGTTGAACCACTGTCCAAATATATTGTTATTATGATTATCAATAGCTTATTTATATATGTATGTATGTATGTGTATATGTGTATGTATTGTGTATGTATGTGTATATATGTATGTATATGTGTGTGCGTATGTATGCGTGTATATGTATGTATATATGTGTATATCCATTGTTCATTAGATATAAGATTTCTGCAGAGATTGAAATGCATGTATGTATACTCAAGTTTATCTATACTATTATAATATGAATTAATCAGGTATAATTTTAATTGATGTATATTAATTTTACACTTAGTTTTATATTTTATCTTTCGTGACTGTCTCTTTTGTAATTCCACAAACAAGTATGTTTGATACTTCTGTGGATATTATTATGTTTATTCATTTTTATACACAACTCTTATATTATTGTATGGATTTTATTTTATCACGAATAAACGTCATTATTATTATTATTATTATACTTTGGAACTTTATGTTAAATGCTAAATATTTCGAAAAGGAGTATTTTTACAAAATTATAAAGGAGTACAAGCAAGATAGTCCAGTGCCAATAATTTTTGAAACAAAAAAAAAAATAGTAGGATAAAACCCTTCGAAAAGGGAAGATAAATAATTTACAAGCGATCTGAGGTCGGGAAGTGGAAGGGGGTGAGTTTTCAAGGGTGAAAAACGGTTTATCGCGATTTCCCGCCAAACTATGGAAAACAAAGTGTTATGGAAAAAAGTTGAAAAGAGAAGTGAAAAAAAGACTCAAAACTTCTATATTCACACTTTTCCACATAACCTCAAAATTTACGCGAAAACTTCAAATAACTGATTTTTTGGTTTTTTATTTTTATCTTCTACAACTTTTTTTTACAAAATTTCATGAAAATTCACCTTTTCATATCCCAAATATACTGTAATTTATTTGGCAAATTTTTTTTCAATATATCCAAGTGACACTTTATTGTGATCGAAAATCGTATCTGAAGACTGTATCGAGGAGAAAGATAAAAGTTCGAAACATTCATGCCTGCCAGTTACTTACACCGTTGGTTCTGGTAAGTGCCCGCCGAAAAATAACTATTTCTCTTGCTAATACCACGCTGGATATTGAATTATATCCGACAGCCAATTATGATACCTCACAGTTAGTCTCGCATATGTTTCCCGTTCATCCAGCAGCAGGATCATTCTGAAATTATTCAAGAAGATCACCTACAGACCACGGTTTCGAGGTATTACCTTCAGGAAAGATACTACCCAGACAGGGTAGTGGGACTCGAATAATTCCTATGCGGCTCGATTGCATGAATGAAACTTTCGTCTAAGAGGAAGACTGTTAACTAGTAACAGCTTTATCTCGTGTACAAAGCCACAAGCGTTGAAATTATTCGAGGCCCAGACACTTGGGTCGGATATTTGCTGCACTGATAAGAGGTAATACCTCGAAACCGGTCTGTAGGTGATCTACTCGAATAATTTCAGCATGATCCTGCTGCTGGATGAACGAGAAATATCTGCGAGACTAACTTCTGTGAGGTATTTTGCATAAATACCCAGCGTGAAATTAGCCGGGGAAGTAGTTGTTTTTCGGCAGACATTAACCGGAACCTACGGTGTGGGTAGTTTGGAGAGATGAATGTTTCAAGATTTTATTTTGAAATGTTCATTTTCTTATACTTCATTGTGAGATTTTCGCTGAACAGTTCACAAAACCGCAACACGTGTTTCGCTGTATAACAGCTCCCTCATTCGTGTTCATGTTATAGATTTTCATCAAGTATCGGCCAATTATATCTCATATTTCCATAATGTAAGGTAAGTTGGGGTAAGTGCGACTTTGGGGCTAGAGCGTCCTTGGCTTGCAAAAACTTCAAATACAATAATTTTCGGATTTTTACGGAATTAATACGGTGGTACAACTCTTGGCAACAGTGCGCGAAAGAATATATGGCGCATGATTGCCTTTGTTGCGTACGTTAGTCGTGTTCAGACAAGCACTGTCATTTCGCTAGTAAGACGAATACGTAAGTACATTTTCATTTAATCCGTTCGTTGTGTATTTTTGCGTTCTTTCGAAGTTTGCATGTTTAATGTTCCTCTTTTATATAATCAAACCATCACCGAATTTTGGTATTTTGAGATTTATCTTAAATTTTTTGTTAGCGTGGGGGTCGCTCTTGCCCCACAAAATTAGCATCTAGGGGCAAGTGCGTTCCCTAAGACTGGGGCAAGTGCGTTCGGAAGGCGCACTTGCCCCCTTATATCGTAAGCAATTTGGTGATACAATATAAATACTTACAAATGTTATTTTTTGTAGGAACATTTCGAAACATGGTTCGAAATCATAAGAGAAAGAGTGATCGCGCGAAAAAATACAAACAAGTGACTCTACAACGAGCCGTAAATGATATAATAGCAGGAGTATTAACAGTCAAGAGAGCCAGTGAACTTCATGATATCCCAGTGACTACACTGAAGGACCATGTCAAAGGAAGAAGGGGGGACAAAAATTCAAGTTTTGGTAGAAAACCCGACATTCCAATAGAACTGGAAAGGCAATTAGCTGATGGCCTCTGCTGTATGGAGAAGTGGGGTTTTGGCCTGTCTCGTACAGAAGTACTGGACCTAGTTGAGAGATTTATGTTGGAAAATAAAATAAACACCCAATTCAGAAATGGTAGGCCAGGTTCAGACTGGTTTATCAGTTTCAGAAAGAGACATAGGCTTTCCATAAAGAAGCCTCAAAGTGTAGAAGTGGCTCGGAAGAAATCCGTAGACCCTTTCATTATACAAGAATACTTCAAGCTACTGAAAAAAAACTTGGATGACTTGGGATTGAATGATAAACCGAGCCAGATTTGGAATTTAGACGAATCCAGTTTTTCTTCAGATCCCTCGAAGACTAAAGTAGTTGGGAAAATCGGTGCTTCATTCACAAGAACAACAAGCGGGCCGGGCCGTGAAAACACTACTGTGTTGATGGATTGTAGTGCTGCTGGGAATAAACTACCCCCATTGATCGTATTCAAAGGAAAGAGCATATGGAATGAATGGGTAGGATCAGAGGGATCAGAATATCCAGGAACAGCGTACGCAGCTACAAAGAAGGGTTGGATGGAAACTGAGGTTTTTGAAAATTACTTTAAGCGAACCCTAATTCCATATATTGGTACAGATCGACCAATCCTCCTTATTTATGATGGACATTCAACCCACATAACTGTTGGGGTGATTCAATCAGCAATTGAACAGCAGATCACTATATTAAAGTTACCTCCACACTCTTCTCACTTACTCCAACCACTTGACCTAGCTGTGTTTCGTTCCTTAAAATCTTCTTGGGATGCTAAATTAGTGAAGTGGCAAAGGGAACACCATGGAATGAAAATTCCTAAGAAACAGTTTTCTTCATTGATAGGTCGAGTTTGGCTGGAAACAAGTGCAGATATCATCAAAAGCGGGTTCAAAAAAGGAGGGATTTTGCCATTCGATGATAAAGTCATACCAGAAGAAATCTACGATTCGGAAGCTCTCAGAAGGTGGAAAACATCACAAAATATTGTTACTGTACGTCAAAATGTCTCCGGTCAAAACAATGTCGATCCTCCTATTCAGATGCATACAGATCCGCCAAACAAACATATGGAAATTGATCGTTCAAACTGTCCATTAACAAATAGTGATAGAGACATCCAAGCAAGAACTTCTAGAGACATATCAGCAGGTTCTTCTTCGGAAGTTGAAAAAACAGCAGAACCTTCTAGAAGTAAGCCAAACGATGCAAATGATATTTCATTTGAGGCACTCCTTCTCAGAACTGTAAAAAATTCCACAAATTCAGCCCAGCAAATCAAGAAGCCCAAAAGAAAAGTTTGTAATGGCGCAGAGGTGGTAACAAGCAATGATGTGATACAGCGATTGAAAGAAAAAGATGAATCATTAAACAAATCAAAAACTAAAATGAGAAATCCTAATGTTCATGGGGTCGTTAAAGATCTTGGTCTCATAGAAAATGACGATTCATCCCGAAAACGAGTGAATAGAAAGAGAAAAACAACTGATGAATGGTCATCATCATCAGAAGAAGTCAATACAATATTGACTGAAAGCGAAGAAGAATTCAGCAATGATATCGCCGAAGATATTCAAAGTGAGGATGACTGGCAACACTTCGTAAAAAATGTTGGTGACATGAATATTGATGATTGGGTGTTGGTGAAATTTCCAGGAAAAAAAAGCATCAAGCATTACGTGGGCCAAATCGCCAAAATCACTAATGATGTTATTATTGTGAAATTTACAAGGAAAATACTTTTCTCAAGGAAAATTCCATTTTCACATTCCCTTCAGTTGAAGATTCATCGGTAGTTTTGGAAAGTTATATAGTTTCACTTCTACCCCCACCAAAGATTGGTCGCAGAGGTGAAATACGCTTCGAGATTTCTTTCCATATGTTCAATATTCAATAAACCAGTCAATTGTTCATTCTAGAACCTATTCGTTAATGTTTTTATGAAATAAAGTTTTTCTGATAATATGACCAATTCATTTCTTCTGAGAGAAAAGTTCATTACTTCTGAACGGGTGGTGATATTACAGTTCTGCGAAATCGAGGGGCAAAAATAAATTTGCAATAAGACGCTCTTACCCCGGAATATGTCAATATACGAACATACACCTGTATCACATCTGAGAACGTTTTTAAACCCAATAAAATTGAAAAAATCACAAACATTTCAGATTTCAATAAAATACTTGGATATTCGCATTATTGAAGCTAAACATTTCAATGACTGCTCAGAAAATTTGTTGACTGGTTTTCCTATCAAATTCAATAAGCACGAGTTTTCGAAGTGTCACTATTCAATTTTGGGGGTGCACTTGCCCCTACTTACCTTAATCAACTTTCTGACTTAAATACTCTAGGTATTAGTTTCTATAAAAATTTTGAATCTATTCCCTAGAATATAAAAATGAACAATGACACTATCTGATTCTTCAGAGAACTCATTTGAAGTAGTGGATTTTCATCTCTTATTTCTCGCTTCAGCGGGTGCGCCTATGAGTTACATTTAGTTGTGGAAATGAATAATTCAATACAAATCCGCTAACTGCATCAAAGCGTGCTGAAGAGTTGACCTGAAAACATTCTAAAGTAAAATGGTAATGAACGACTCGTTTAAGTTTATGTTTATAGCTATCGAGAGAAAACTCTTAGAAATATTCATGGCCTAGTGAAAGAGAACATGTTACAGGAGGCATAGAGAGAAGAAGATAAAATGATTATACAGGGTGTATCTTAAATGATTTCATTGATTTCAGGTGATGATTACTTGTCATATTTTATGAAAAAAAATTCACGTGTTCTTAATTTACTTCGTTTCCGAGTAACGAGGTGTCAAAATTTTAGTAAAAATATTGTTCTTTATTAATAACTCAAAAGTTTTTTCGCCTGTTTCATTGAAACATGGTGTGTTTGTTGGCAGAAATAAGGGTCTTCTTTTCATGGAATTGGATTACGGATAATAATTCCAATGACGTCACAGATGGTTAGCTGAATTATATTTATGGTAAAAAGTCATTGTACGCCACTGTTTTTGTTCAAGTTTGATTTTTTCCATCAGATTGAACAATTACTTCAAAAACACGTATTTGAAAACGAGCTTTTATACAAATGCACTGAATTAAAGGAATAATTTCTTCAATTGTTTGATCTAGGTTATTCCGTAACATATTCAAAATCTTCCCATTTTATATCCGCGGCAAGCCTCTGACTCACAGAATAACCTAGATAAAATAATGAAATAAATTATTTTATTATTTTTGAGCATTTGTATAAAAACTTCCGTTTAAAAATTATAATTTTCACTTCTTGACATTTTCGAATCGAAGAAAAAACTATATGTATTAATTTAAGGTATACAAATCATTTACTTTCAATTCAATTAATCACGACATTGCTTGTACGACATTCTTGATTTCTTCAAGATATTTATAGGTTTTTTTTCTGGGTTTTTTGTAGAATTTGAAAATAATACAAAAGACGAGAGAATATTGATTGTTAACCATAGTAGGTACAAGTCACTAGTATCGTCAACTTTTTTGACAGTAGGTGACAAGTAGTATCGTCAAATTGTTTTAGCGTGCAAGTACGCTCTGCCAAACTAAAAAAACTCTAAAAACCAGGAGTGACCACAGAAGGGGAGATAGTACCTCACCTTGAGGGCAGCCTCTGGTGACACTGAACGTAATGGCCTCGCCTCAAAGAGTTGTAGTTGCAGTTTTGTTTACCAGCATGGGATAGATCCAGCCAGTTATGGTCGATTTTATATCTTTCGTAGTCAGAGATGATCCTCTAGATTCAGGTAGTGCATTGTCGAATGCTCCTTCATTATCGAGAAATACAGCAACCGCAATCTCCTTGTTGTCAAGTAATTGGGAAATTTTCTCTACACGGTTATTTAATGTTGAATATGTCGATTGGCTCTATACAATTTTATGAGAATAGGTATAATCATTTCCAGTCCTTTTTAAAGAAAATCTGGAAACATACCAGCCTCTCCAGTAGATTTAAACGGCTGAAACGACTTGATAGCCCATTCAACTGCCGGTGCTCTGACAACCTTCTTGACGACCTCCCAATCGTTCTTTTTTGGGCATTTAGCTTCCTCGAAGATGGAAAGTCTGTTTTTATCAAGAGTCAGGTTTCCAGGACAGAATCCCCATACTATTGCAGAAACTTCCGGTGAACATTTGGGCGGGAATTTTTGGTGATCATCTCATAGGTCCGCAGTTTCTTTCTCCTCGACACCCTGTTGTGATGTATAGGCAATTCCTAGAAGATAGATGGTTAAAACTGTTAGAAGATGTATCTTTGCAAGTGGGACGAAATATGTGGATTTTTCCTTTGGCGGATATCTCAAATCACTTGTTAATGTGACACCAGTTGTTAATGAAAATTACTCGAGGAATAGAATTATGCATAATTCTAATGTGATATGTAGTACCCCAGGGATTTTTGAACGTATGCGGTATTCGATGAGGAGAAAACTTGATGCTTGTAGTACAAGTCAAGGTTCTCATTTTGATCATCTGATCTGATCATTTTTCATAATCACCTACGCTGTCCTCCGAAAAAAATACAAATTAGCTAATAGCTTGAATACGTCTTCCATTCACTATCCAAACAGATTTTCAGTTCAAAGTTTGTTTGAATGGGACGAATATCAATAATCATTTTTGAACTCGAATGATGCATAATCCCCATGTCTACGGCACGATAAAGTTCAGCTATTTCAAGTAATATTAAACTTAGCGACATAAATATCAATCAAGTAACCCCCTGCGACGCCTCTGGAATTAAAATTTCGAATCTTGCTGCTGAAATTTCTAGATATGTATATAATCGTAAGAACATGTCTAAATTTTTTTTCACCATCAACTGTTACCTTTTTAATTATTTGTGATTAATTATTCATTATCCATAATAGTAGGCACTAAATTCTCAGAAATATTATTGCATTAAAACGAGAAATTGTTTTCAAGGGTGTGATTCTATACGGGGTGTTCATTAAACATGCGGCAAAAAATTGAGGGACTAATATTTCTTGAACTTATCTGAGGATATTTTGTCCTTTGATGATTTTTGATAGAGCGCTTTGTTTCGAAGGTACGACGGAGCGAAAGAAAAAGAATTTCGACAATAACAATTTTGTTAATTTTAAAATTATTAACGTAGCCAAAATTAAAGTATAGCATACTACACTAGACCTACCAAGTAATAAAACATCTAACAATTCCGTTGGTACCTAACAACAATATTCCAATTACTACAAACGGCTGCAGACATTCAATTCGAATAGTATGTCTCTCAAGTGATCCTGTGTTTTGGAAAGAGTTTGGGAGTCGATGAGGAAAAGATTGGATTTTTTCATCCGAGCGGGTAGTCATTTTCAACAGTTCTTGTAGATGAAGAAACATTACATTTAATTTTTGGTAATAAATTGTTATTGTCGAAATTTTTTTTGCTCCGTATCTTCGAAACAAAGCGCCCTATCCAAAATTCATCAAAGGACAAAATATCCTTAGAATAATCCAAGGAATAGTTCCTTAAATTTTTACCGCATGTTCAATTAACACCCTGTATATTTTTTCATATTTTTTCCTCATCTGCTTGGTATAATTTCCGTACGCCACTGAAAGAGACAGTTTGAGGCAAAACTGTCAGTTATTTCAGAGAATTTAGTGCCTGCTATTTTGGAATTATAGTGTAATACTCTTAATAGTAGTACTGCCAAAAAAGTGATTGTTTTTTTATCATATTTTTTCCTCATCTGCTTGGTATAATTTCCGTACGTCACTGCAAGAAACAGATTAAGGCAAAAGCGTCAGCCATTTCTGAGAATTAAGTGCCTACCATTTTGGAATAGTATAATACCCTTAATAGTAGTACTCATAAAAAGTGATTGTTTTTTAAAAAAATATAGTATTTGTTTCGATAACGCAGACATTGACTGGGTAGACAGTGCTAAAAATCTTGGCGTAAACATAGATAGGTCTTTGTTTTTCCATGAACATGTGACAAACATTTTCGAAGTATCATTCTTCAAACTCAAATCACTATATAAATTCAAGTATTAGTTATCAGTAGAAAGGAAATTGTTAAATTGACCAAAATAATGTTAAGTATATCAAGAGCTATGAGCAACTATATGATCTATTATTTTTTTCTCTTCTCTATCATTGTTATGATAGTAAGTAAATAAGTATTTTTATCATTATTTTCTTACACTCAGTGTATAGTTATTGGAAGGGATGGAAGATAGCCTTTGGATATCCCTTTTCCTTTAATGTATAAATGTATTTTTATGCAAAATAAACCATATTATTATTATTATTATTATTATTATTATTATTTATTTATCCTTTATGTTTCTTCAACTTACAATCACTTGAATTTTAAAAAACTAATTGATAGAGTTTATTGTGTGATTTCCACTATAAAGGGTTTTACAAAAACCGCGACACGTGTTTCGCTATACAATAGCTTCCTCAAGCATAAACAAGCAGTTTATGCTTGAGGAAGCTATTGTAAGCAGTTTATGCAAGCAGTTTATGCTTGAGAAAGTTATTGTATATCAAGCAGTTTATGCTTGAGGTAGCTATTGTATAGTGAAACACATGTCGCGGTTTTTGTAAAACCATTTATAGTGAAAATCATACAATAAACTGTATTAATTAGTTATTTAATATGGATTTTCATCAAGTATCAGCCACTTCTATTCAATCACTTGCATTTTGCAACATATTACTGTGAATGAAAGTTTCTTTTTTTCCAGAGAGATTGTCTCATAAGCGATCGTATGCTAACCAAAAAAAGTTAATTATTTGAGATGCCAGTTGTGACCTATTTCAAAATTGTGAAAAGTCTGAAATTCTACTTGAATGAAGAAATATCATATATATTTGTAATTTGAATTAAATATATTTTTCAGAAAAGGAAATGTAACTATTTCATAAAACTTCACACGCCACTGGAAGTCAGTAAAAGACATGAACTTTATAAAATCGAACAGTTCCGTGTTCCATTTGAAGGATAAAGAAATAAATATGTAGTGATTCTAACCGATGGGATTGGTTTCATGCATTCATTCAATAATTATATCACCCATCACATTCAATGCGATGCATGCAAAGGAATCATACTGAAATGTTTTTTTAATGAAATATGTGTAGGTAATTGGAATATCGCACAATACAATTAACCAGAAAAGTTTATGACAACTTGAATAGAGGTTTTAAATTCTTCAGTTCAATAATGGAAATGAACTATTTTCGAAACTGATACTAATAATAATAACAATGAAACTCCTTTCTCTGGTACACTGTTTTCTAGGCACATTCAATAAGAGTACGAGAATACCCAAATATGCTATGTTGTTTGTTTCGAAACAAATATTTTTCTATATGGAAACCGAATTAAACAAAACCCACTTTTCTCTATTCAGTTTGTACTGCAAACATTCGTTATGGAATTGAATCAGATATCATTCACAGGATTGCTACACAATATAGTAAATGAAAGAGGTGAAATTTCACTCGCATGGAACACTGTCGTCCCCACTGGTGAGCATCCGATGTTTTGACGTAAGACACTTGCCTCATTGCAAATTCATTCATTAAATTACGACTTTATATTACGAATGAGTTCAATCTACTCATGTCATCGATGACAGTACGTAATTACATTCATTCCCTTATTCAATTGATTAAATCCCAGCTAAAGAATCTTGTTTAAATTGAAAGGGATATAATTTCAGGAGAGATTAATTTTTGGAGAGTGAAAACGAGTGTACCCACAAAAAATTTGTAATGTAGCAAAGAAATCGATAATTTTCAAAAGTTTGTCACTCAATAACAAAATGAGAGTTGTTCGAAACTTAAATAACTTTATTTCTGAGCTTGAGTTTCAGTGATGGTGGGTTCAAATCACATCCACATCATTTTTTGTGTTTCATCAACCAGCCACTCAGTATTCAAACTATTTTGAAAGCAACCTAAATTTCATTTCAGGTTGCTTCTCATCATGAAATTTATCGATTCTATTTCTTCGAAACAGTGGCTACACAAATGAATCATATTTCAAAATATTTTTGTTAAAAGTCATAGATAAAGTATAGCATTAGAGTAGCGAGAAAGGACCATAACTCGCTCGTTGAATAATATACCATTTTACATATTCAGTGATTCATAGTAAAGTTTTTCTAAAAGGTTTTCAAATTCCAGTACGGAGATAAAACTATATATTCTGTGTCTGAGGAAAATAATATTAACAAGGTGGCCACTTGACTTTTCTTCTCCAAGTTTTTGTTGTAGTCAATTTACATATCACTGATAGGTCTGGTCATATTCAAGTACTTATTCAAATGTGAAATACTTAATTATTACTGTCACAGTCTACTACCTACTCTGTCGGAATTCATTAATAAAGCAATATTCAAGGTACGGTGTGTAGACTTCTTCCGCGAATGTGTATTTGATGTCAGTAAACTTGTAAATCTTTTCTTTCATTGAGAATGTGGGTATTACTATGACGTACTGAATCTTGTACTGAAAGAACAAAATTGTTGCATTATTATTTGTTGAAAATCCCCAGTGATATGATAGAATTAAAGAAATCCATGAAAAAAAATCTATAACGAGCCTGAATTAGGGGTGTAGCCGAACTAAATGTAATTACTAGGCTACTCAATGGGGTAAAGATGAAAATAATGGTTCCCTCGTGAAACTCATTTGTGAAAAAATGATCAATTTATCTCGAAAAAAACAATTGTTTTCTTGCCAACGTTTCGAATTTGATTAAATTCTTTAGAAAAATTATTGGATCACTGAACTAGTTAACGGATTATAAACATGCTAGCATGTTTTCACATTCTATCAAGTTTCGCCAAATTTTCTTAACTAGTCATGTGTGTTCAAGATACACTTCATTGTGAAATTTTCACTAAACAGATTTACAAAAACTCAACACGTGTTTTGCTATACAATAGCTTCTTCAGGTGTGTCAATACAATAAAGTGTCTTTTGAATACCTTATGGATTTTCATTATATATCAGCCGATTCCATCACATAGTCTAGTATAATTACAAGTTTTCTATATAATAACGAATATCTACAAGGTAGATCGATCTACCCACAGTGCAATTTTTCAGTTAACAAAAGTGATAAAATCTTCAATATAAACCGAGATAGATATGTTCTTAGATATATTGAAAGCGTTTGGCTCATTGACACATGAGGTAGAAAACTCTCAAACAGAGACTATCTTCTTACAGTCCAAGTCTCTGCATATGATGATTCGGGTGACAGCCTTCTAGACAACGTAGGTCATCCCTGCTGTAGCCTAACAATTGTTTGGTATCAATCTTATAAAGATGCATAAATGCCGAGAAATGGGCCAATCCTGATAGTTTTGTGTGGAAACTCTTCTTGTGCTACAGATGTTCAGTATTCGTTTGACAAAGCCTAAAGTATTGACAATGAAAGGTTCCGGTCCGGTAAAACCGTTCGGACTACTTTTCTTCGCGAATAAGTCAGCAGCTTCATCACTTTCCAAACCAGTTTGGTCAGGAATCCAGACCATATACGATTTGTTGACTCTTTCTGTTATAAGCTAGTTTTCTTGCAGTTGGACGTTATTCGGTGAGCGCCGATTGCTTTCAAAGCCGCTTGACTATCCAATAATTTGTTTTCTTCATGTATGAGGTTGGTTTGAGACTCCCCACCATACCTTACTTAATGGCGTGAATTTCAACTTGAAATATAGTCGCATAGTTCCACCGGCGAGTTTATATCTCGGCTCTGAGTCTGCGACTCGCCTGCACCAGAACTTGAAGGTGGTCGTCGATCCATCTGTGAATTGAAATCTATCTGATCTCGGCATTTCATCCACCAGAGGATTCAAACCTCTTCTATTGGAGAGGTTGAGTTGACTTTCAATGTCAGATAGTAGTGTGATGCTCTCCGCATGAACCTATTTTATTCATTTCACAATATGCATAGTTCATTATGTTATCCATCCCTACTCAGAAAGATATGTAGAGGATGATTTCCATGGCCTGGCCGATAACAGTGTCATGGACCAGAGATAGCTAAGACAGCCGGGCTCCACTTGAACTGTATGCTGTGAAGCAATTGCCTGGTGACCAAAGCTCCATACGTGATCATTGGTATGGAATTCATCACGTAAATCCAATGGATTTTTTCTAAAGCTCTAAAGTTTTTAGTTTTTGATCAGTGATAAGACCTGGATATTTCACCTCTGCTGCAAATTGATTAACCGTGCCATTGAGGGAAAATGGAGTTAAATCATCCAGATTGTTCTACCATGCTGGAACATTGTTCATCGTTCTTTGGAGGATATTACAAGCTACCCTTTTTGGCGCGGTCCTTGCCAGGATGTTGAGGTCTGTACATAAACTTGCAGATATACCTCTTTTCTGTTAAAGATATCAAGCACACTGTCTTAAAATCTTAAAATCTGTTTTTCCGTTAATCAGCTGTGACCACAGATTAGCCCATGGTGATCATGCACCTGATATCATCTTCTTGAAAAGTCGTAGTTGCTGTTCTGTTTAGGAACATGGCATATATCTATTCAGTTATGGTCGATCCTATGCCTTTTCTAACCAAAGCTAATTCGGTAGATTTATTAGGTAGTGCCCATAGAATATTCCTATCGAGAAGATGGTCACCACAACCTCTTAATTGTTGAGGATTATGTAATTTTCTCTACAAAATTATGTAATGCTAAATCCGATTTGACATCACTCAATTTGCCAGTTTAATTAACATACTGGAGGCTCCTCAAAGGAGATGCATATGGAGCGACCCTTCTGATGTGTTCGTCCAGTATCCAACCTACTGTGTGGTATATAAACCAACGATGTGGAATCACAGGTTAAAAGGTAAGACTCAGTTAGTCCTTAGCTCGTACAAGTTTCGACTTCTGAGGATTGTCGTTCGTAGGGGTGCGACAGCTGCTTAACGGAAAAACAGACAGATAGACTTGCATACAGGGAATGGACAAAAATATTTTCAGTCCATTTCGAAACAGAGCTAAGAATATACCATCCTCTCCAGTAGATTTGAGCCATTGAAATGATTTAATTACCCATTAAACTGCCGTTCTTTGTGACATCCCAATCGTTTTATATCTGACAACTAATATTCAGAAAGTTCAGAATCATCACATCAAGATTTGATTCCATATTTGTAACAGTATAGGAGATGAAAGAAACAAGGGATATACAGGAACGTATCAAGGCGGGGACCTCATATAATTTTCGGGATAGTAGCGGGCGAAAGTGGAGCCATAAAGTTTGTAACAAATCTTTTTTTAGGCTCGATAGCTGGGTAATAGCTAACTAATTCTAATACACAAGTTGATACAAATTAAAAAAAATCTATATTTCTTTGCTCGACCCAGGAGCAGAATTTCGGTAACTATAAAACGTAATACTACAGAAATTTTCGAAATGAAAAACTATTTTAAATTTGGAACACGAATTATCGACCTTTTGGTTGTAAGTAAAGCGGTTCCATATCTGAAACTTCTCGACCGGTATTTATCAGCTGTACTTTCTCCTTAAACCGTATATTAGTTTTAAAGATTTGAATGAATTTTAAATTTACAACTTTTCGGTAAATATTTCGAATGCATAGGTTTTTTTCGTGAATGACCGACACCAATTGCTATAATTGCGATATCAAGATTATTACCGACTGACTAACCTGAAATACATTCACCAAATAAATTAATCAGTTTCGCTATGAAGCTGGATTTATTTGATGAAGTTTAAATTGATATGACCCACAATAAAACCCTCGTGACCTACTCACTATGAACCTAACTCAACTCAACATTATTTCATTTATTGCAAAACTTGGCGGGGTTTGAATTGTCCTATTTGCAATAGTTGATCATTTTATTTGGAAGATATTCTTTAAGAAAATCTCCAACATCAATTGTTTTTGTTCATAATTGTTACAATACAAAAGTTATGAAATTTTCATTGTCCAATTATAGAACTTCAATATGTCAAAAATGGATCTTGTATAGGTACAATAAATTATATATCGAATTTATTTCAAATACATTATAAAATTGAAATCACCAGTTCAAAAATAACTTTTCAAAACGCTCAAAGGTGCGAACTCGTTTCCTCCATTTCATAAAAGAGGATGTATGCATCTCCACTCACAAGCGATTTTGGTGAAATTGGTGACACGTGTAAATCATTATATTCGTACCACGTGCCAATATAGAGATGACTGCACATTGCTGTATAATGTCCGTTGTAGGTAGACCCACTGTGATTCGAAAGTGCATATAGATTATCAAGACAAGGAGTCACATTGTCTGCTGCTTGATTGTTCATATCTAATCCATCCAGAGAAAATTCGATGGCAATATTTAACTTGCCTCTAAATCTTTCTGTTAGAGAGAATCATTTAAAATTAATTACTAAAATACAGGGAAACTTATGGATCGATAGAGACTGTGTGCATTTTGTTCTTTCTTTCCAACTCCTCTCTTGTGAAGAAATTCAAGCATTGTAATAAACTCAATTGGCCAGTTCTTTGTGGCATGGCTAGTGACAAATCCCAGAAAGGACCGAAGGTTACAGATGTGTGCACTTCATCGTGAATTTCAATTGACCAACGAAATTGTCTACAATCTTAGAGTTATATGTACTCAAATAAATCAGCAATGACTCTTTTGCTTCTCCGCTGTCGCTTAATTTTTCGTTAAGGTCGGTTTAGGTTTCTCAATAATTCTATTAACGTCATCATGTAAACCTTCTAAAAGATAACGAAGGAACTCCTGGGCGTCTTGATACGCATGACCCATGAATCGAGGGGAAAAACTCTGAATCTGACTTTTTGAGGAGACTGTGTTCACTGCTCTATCAGATGAATCTTCTGACTACAATTCCTTGATAACTTCTGCGAAAGCTTTGATTAAAGCACCCTCCGTAATGAAAATATTAGTATTGATAATATCTTTCATGTACTCATCCTCTTTCAAATATTCCAGTTACCATCTCGTATTTGATAAACATTGGATTACACTATTCATGAAACAGATGTTGCCAATATTTTTCAACCCATCAAGCCCAAGGGTTTTGATTGAGGAATGTATCACTGATATAATTGTGTTGTAGCTGTTGGTGATACGTTCGCCACCGCTGTTCTCTTTCCAGTAATCACGAATGCGATGATTCTCCCCATCATTGGACCAACAGATTATGGAATTTGAAATTGAATTGCTTGAAACTGAATTAGATATATTCATGGTGGTTTTTTCAAATTTGTGCGAGAAAGATAATTCCAGAACTTGTTTATTTTCCTCTGCATCTTCTGAGACAATTGGGAAGTGATCAATCTGCTTACTCACTTTTGCGATGTTCATAGGAAATTTTGATTTGATTTGTGGATTCAGGAATATTTCATCTAATTTTTGAGTAGACGGAAGATTACCCAATATCGATGTGGCATTACCCCGTTGAATCACGATACTGATTCTTTAAATTGAAAATGAATAAGCTCGGTTGTCATTGGTAGAATTCATCATTCTTCTATCAATTTCTTTCAACAATTCAGAAGCATGAGATCCAAAAATACCAAATTTTTCAATTGCAACAGGAAAGAAACAATAGGAACTTAGCAAAGTGGAGTATTTTCGAAATTTTTATTTTTCTGCGATCATAGCAGCTGCACTACTGGAATTAAACGTAGCGGCAAGATGTGAAGCTGCAACTGTTTCCACGCAAGTGAAGTCCCAAACCAGAGGTTTTCCAATTTCCAAGGCATTAGACTCATCCCGTCTGGACGCTTTCCATCATCTCGACTAGCACCAAGGGGTTCAAGAACTGAAGGAACCTCTGCAGTGGCTAGAGCTCTTTTTGAAAGATCATTAATGATGTCTTGAAAATCTGCCAGAATTAAATTTACAGCTTAGGCCATGGTAACCATTTTCTTCTACAGTGGATCCACATCTGCATTTATGACTAACACAAATTGAAGAACCTTACCAAAGTTTTCTATGGTATAGTAATCCTTTTTCATCGGGTAAATAAATATTCTGAGTTTTGTCGAATGAAGGTCATAGCAATTGGAACTCTCTCAGGATAATTTATATGTTATTTCTTTTTCATACAAATGTCGGTTATACCCACCTATTGTTCTGTGAATTGATAACTGATTGAATATTAAAGATATCATATTTTACCATATAGATGTGGAAAAACCTATAACATGTAAAAACTCAGAAATTCAAAAATCGTTCCTAGCATTCTAAAAGTCAATTACGCAAATAAATGGTTTTGTTCCGATTGAAATTGAAAGGCACTCTTCTCGACTTTGTTTTTTACTTGAGAGTTCTTAAAACTCACCATCAACTCAACTCACCCCACCAATTTGATGGATAAGAATATCGATTATCTCTTGTTACATGAAAAAAATATATGTCACGTTCATCACATATGCACGAACAAATCAACATAATTCTACCATATAAAGTTCAGCAAGGTTGTAAACTGACGCCATTCTGTTGGCACTTTTTCAGACATCTCAGTTACTTTCGCTGAACTGGGTTATCAAAGACATTTGGGAAAGTAGGCTATGGAGAACAGCCGTTACCTCGGGTGAACAAACAATGCTGAGGTGCATATTTCGAGACGAAACAAACAACAGTTGTTTTGTTTAAAAATGATTCGTTTTGTCGTACTCCATGACTCATTCATACGGTATTGACTGTAATGACTTCTAAAATTGTACCTAGAGGTCACAAATGATACATCAATTTGTGGTTTGGTTTCCCATACCCATTTTTGTATATTTTTCAAATATACTTACCAATTGTAATATATTTGATGTTTTACATTTACCTGAAATCATACAGCTCATTTCAGACTTATCATAAAGGTTAGATGGCTAACTTACGCAAAGTCAATTCTGGAATTTTTTTTCTATAAATTAACACTCGGCAATGAAGAATTTAAAACAGTTTCTTTCAAGAAAAAAAGGGAAGGTTGGAAAACTTTTGCCACCTCTTAGGTATCACCAATAATACCAATTGAAAAAAAAGGATCTCTTGGATTTACTTTCTTTTATAAGTCCAACATACAGGAAATTTTATGAGGACCTGTATTCGGGCAATGTATCTGATGTGTACATCGATGCCCAAGATGAAGAAGTCGATAATATTTAGGAAAGCAACAAATATTTTTAACTTTTTTTACTATATCACTTATTTAAAAATTATTTTTTCACAAGCAAATTTTGTATAACTTGTTATTGTTCATTTTACGTTCCTAGCTACTTATGCCCTTTTTTTATTATAATAATATTGCAATAAAAAATTATTCTAAGTACGACGTATTATTAGTTTTCACCTCGCTATTGTTTTTCAACAAAGAAATATATGAAAAAAGGAAAATTTATTGTTTACATGTCATTTCCTAAGCTCTAAGAGGGTAAATATGGGATAAAATTGCCAACATCATTTACTTCCTTCGCAATGCACAATGATTAGTCGCGATCCTTTGTTTGCAGGCATGTTAGGCATACACATACTTGAACCATCAGTCCACCTTTTCGTAACTGTGTCGTGAGTCTCATACTAAGTTTTGTCTGAATAGAAAATTTTCCGTTGTTCTTGTCTATATTTAGTTATTTTTTTCTAAATATTTTTTACGCAATTCCAATATTCTTCTGCTTTCCATAACTGCTTGACGTTTGTTTATTATTTTAAATCTAAACCCTAGTTTCTTTTTCCAATTCTGAAGAGTTTTGTCACAGCAGCTCACGTTATGGCCGGAAGTATTCAATTTCTTCCTTAATGATTTCA
This sequence comes from Leptinotarsa decemlineata, assembly GCF_025532065.1. Lineage (NCBI taxonomy): Eukaryota > Metazoa > Arthropoda > Insecta > Coleoptera > Chrysomelidae > Leptinotarsa > Leptinotarsa decemlineata. Next base: position 22,548,638 of record NW_027412668.1, on the reverse strand, counting down.
GTAGTAGAAATCTCATTGCTTTTGTAACAGTCGTACATTGTTTTTTTCAATGATTTTATTAGATGAACATCTAAAGGTTTAAATAATCCCGTATCACATCGTATCTTGCGTTCATAAGATTTGTTGTTGACTATTTTACAATCAAATCTGATGTTGCTTGTAATAGTTTGTTTCCCTTCGAAACCAAACTTGAGATATAGATTCTTATATACATTGAAACAAACTCTCTGTGTTTCAATATTCAAATGCATCCGAATCATATTCACTAGTATCTCTTTTTCGCATTGTTCACCATCGCTATTGGAATCACTACACTGGAAAATGTCTACGTTGTTATCACACTCCTTATTACTTTTAGTACTTACTATTCGAAGACGCCACATTTTAAACAGATAATAAACAATTTAAGCAATTATAACTGCACCAATATCGAATTTCAACACTCATATCGCGATCAGTTCCTAAAGTGAACATTGACAACATGACTCTCGGTTAGTAAAAATCCACTTGGGGCTTTGTTTACGAGATAGAGCTGTTACTAGTTAACAATTTTTCTCTTAGACAAAGGTTTCATGCGAGTAGTTGTTTTCTACCAAAACCTAGTGTGTAGGTATGTTGGGAGTCATGAATATTTCATGATTTTATTTTGAAACATTCATTTTCTTACATTGTTATATGCTGAATATGTTTGGAGTTATTTTCAGAAAGTGGTTCCATAGCTAGAACTATTCAAGCTACTGACTGATCGAAAATATAACAGTTCCTAATGTCCCCTAGGTTAGACCAATAAATTATAAACTGAAGTAGCATGTAACTGTACATATATTTTTAATCCCATTTTCTAAAGTACCTGAAACTATAGTTATAATATTCTGAAAGTTTCAGTGCACAAATTCACGTAAGGGCTTCTTCGAAAAAAAAATTCCATAGACTGAACTAAATAAATAATTACTATTTCATTCAAAGATGTGTAACTTTTGATCCTTCGAATTAATTGAAATGAAATAGCTGTATTATTATCCATTGTTTCGTTTCCTACACTTCACATAAACTTCAATAGAATATCCAATTATATAAATAGGACAAATACTTTGAGATCGATTAAGAAATCAAGTTTTCCAGCAATCTACAACCGAATACCTATTGATCTACAGACGTAGGAACCATTATTCAGTTAATAATCTACAGTTTTGACATTCCCTTCATCAATTTCCTTGAGTATTGTTTTATTTTTGTAACATGCCGATGCATTTATTGGTTCAACTAAGCGGTAGGACACGTCACTATGGAAAATATAAACATCGACCAACTATCCAATAAATTATTCACTTCAATCAACTAAATTTGTTCTGCGTAAATATTGAGGAATGTCAGTCGCCATGAATGATGACAAAATAATGTACAGGTATAAAGACACGTACCTACAACATAATTGTCGATTAATCTGAATGAGTTTTATAATCAATATAAGTATTTAATTGTTGTCATAACTTGTCATAATAGATCTTACTTATAATTTAAGTAAAACACATTTCCATAGTAATTTTGATAGTGTCACTTATTTTGGAAAAATCAAAGTTAGGAATATGACGTAGTGGATTCGAACTCCAATTCCTTGAATAAAGACAATTTTAACCAATACAAGTATTATAAGATGTTTCTTTTGTACGCTTAAAGTCAAAGTACATATATAATATAAGGGGGTGAAATGACCACTATATATTATTGTTCAGAACGAGGTCTGTGTATGAAATGGTAACTGATGGTACTATGACGTCCATATTAAGCGGTATATGTGATTAGACGATACATTTCAATTTGCAGCCTGAATATAGTAATGATGACAAATTATGTTTTTCCAAGGCTTTCTTCAAAATGATAGAACGCAAAAAACAATCATGAAGAAACTAGTGCCCTACAAAATTAATAGTACCAAAAGTCTCGAAAACTATTTTATGTTTTGAGAACCTTTGATGCAAAATAGTATAATTCGCTACCCATTCATGTGAATTTAATATTAGATAATAGTAATCAAAACAATAATACATGAACAACTCTAAGATTGTAGACAATTTCGTTGGTCAATTAAAATCGACTATGAAGTGCACACACTGTGGACATTGATCAGTAACCTTCGATCCTTTCTGGAATTTGTCCCTCCCCATACCATAAAAAACTGGCCAAATGAGTTTACCACAATGCTTGGATTCCTTCACAAGAGAGGAAATTCTAGATAGAAATGAAAAACCATCGTGTTCGAGGTGCACAAAGTCCCTATCAATCCAGAAGTTTTCCGTATTTTAGTGATTCATTCAAAAAGATTCTCTAAAACGGAAAGATTCAGAGGTTAATTGTATGTTGGCATTGACTTTTCTTTAGAAGGATTAGTTATGAACAAATATGCATCAGACAATGTGACTCCTTGTCGTTATAATCTATATGCATTTTCGAATTACAGTGGGGCTACTTACAACGGGTATTACACAGCATATTGCAGGTACCCTTATAGTGTCATGAATATAACGATTCACACGTGTCCCCAATTTCACCAAAATCGCTTGTGAGTGAGGAGGCATATGTCTTCTTTTATGAACAGGAGGGCACGAAGCAGCACTTTTGAGGTGTTTTTTGTTTTTTCACTTTTTTTATAAACTAAATTCTGTTAATTGATTTATATTTCATGATTCTTCTGCTTCGATTATTATAAAAATTTCAAAAGTAGTGTATATTAAGTAAATCTACTTTATAATAAAAATAAAATAAAATAAAATAAAATAAATAATATGAAGAGAAAATATTAGTTTTTTGTTCGTTTGTTTTTAGTGGATATACTCAAAAGCTACATCGTCAGCGAGTAACATAGGCTATATTCTATTAAAAAAAATGCCTGCGACATCAAACATTTGTCTGAATCTGTTGTTATCAAATATAATTATTGAACCTTGTGGTCCTTTGATTTAAATGAACGTGAATGAGAATTCAGATTTGAAAAAATCATGAAATTTTTCACATTCATCAGCTCATCAAAATGATCCTTGAGAGAGAGGTAGTATTTCGAAATATTATAGCTATTTTGAATTCTTCAAATATATAAAAACAAAATAACGTGTGGTATATTCAGATTTGGAGGATTTTCTACAGCTGAAGATATCATTTTCGCTGGCCGATAGTTGAAAATTTATAATGCTTTTTATATTAGATGAAATGTCATTTATGATACATCCCAGAACCGTTGGTCAAGCGTACAGGACATATTGATATTTTTATATTCAATAGATTCAATTTAAAATACTATTTTCAAATTATGAATACACCAACCCGATACTTGAAAATTAATAACACTATGCATGATAATAATTATACAATTTTCACACTACAAATTTCAATCTAATTATACTGGTGCCAGTCCAACTGAATATTGTCAAATTTGAATAATTAGTTTTATTGGCATTTGCCTGAAAATTGTATGCCTAAGTTTCAATCCGTTTATTCATTAAAACGTATTCTATTTACTGAAAATTGATTAATTGATGGATGTAGCCGTTACTACGTGGTAGAAAATCATAATGAAGAAGAGAGAATTGAAACTTTGTATGTTTTTTACCACTTTTATGTAACTAACGTTACTGCAGTTTCGTCCTACAAGGACATTTTCAAACTTATACATTAAATTGCAATCTGGGATGACATAGAATACTCCCACATACGAAAACTGCAACACTCTTTTTGTCGTCTATTTCACCAACACTGTTGCCTTATCAGGAGATGAAGTGGAGTAAGTATTCCCGAATCTTACTTAGTTCATTCTAATTCAAAAAGGGGAACTCCTATATACGCTTCCAGTCATGCATCAATGATTTTCTAAGTAATAATAACGACAACCAAGTTCTCATACACTTATCGGAAAATTTTTCGTGAAAAAAAAAACGATGGGAGAGATCAAGATTCGGGTTGGTATACGGTGGTTGACATAAACTTATAATACCAAGTAGTGAATGTATTTTCTGCAAGAACGAAGGTCTTAGCAAGTCTTAGCAACGACTGACTGACCCCCCCATACCCCCCCCGGGTTGAGTGCCCTGAAGTAGGAGCTTCCCCCCTCATTTGTTAGCGAGGAGAAGCTACTTCCCCACTCCTTCCACCCCCGCTCTCCGAGCGGTCCTCAACTTACTGCTGGGCACTTCAGCAAGATTGACATTTATTCCCATTTTGGTAGAAAGTCAGCCTTTAGGTGCTTTTACCTTCTAATCGAATTATTATTTTATCTCTCTATTCCTAACTGAATTTAAGCATGGGGGGCCCCAAAAACTAACCGGCGGCTTTACTTTTATGTCGGACGTTCCTTAATAGAATACTAGAATCGCGGTCGAGTTGTTCAGCGGTGAACTTGCTGAAAGAAAGTCTGTTCAATGTGCTTACCGGAGTCGCCTTTCGGCGACTCGTGGGGGCGGTCTCTGATTCTTTTTCGTCGGCCTTGGATGTTTGTCCCTTTCTCGGAACCTGGGGTCATCCATGTTCAACGCATCGTGTAGATCGCGGAACGCTGGATTTAAGTGCGATCTGATTATATCGAACGTGCTTTCTGCATGTTCTCTCATATACACGTCCACATATTGCGTGTCCAGGTCTAGATCTCTGTATATGAATCTGTTTGGTATATAGTAAGGTGCATTTACGGCGGCCCTTACGCTCGCAATCATAAATGATTGGATCTTCTTTCTGTATGTCTACGCACACTGGCCCCAGGCAGTGCATGCATACAGTATTATTGGCATTAGAATCGTTCTGATCATTAGTAACTTGACTTTCAGTGCCATGTTACTATTTCTTCCTATGATCGGCGCCAGGCGTCTTCTGGCCTGTTTGGCTGTTCCTATTCTCTGCTCTACGTGGTCCTGGAATGTTAGTTTCTTGTCTAGGATGACCCCGAGATATGTCGCTTTGTTTGTCCACGGAATCTCTTGTCCGTTGAAGATGACGTTGCCTTCCGGTTGTACGAACCTGCGAGTGAACAGTATCGCCTGACTCTTGTCAGGGTTGATACTGATCTTCCACGGGTTAGCCCACTCCTCCAATCTGTTTGCCTGTTGTTGTAGGTATCTCGTAACGAGTGCTTAACTCCTAGATCTCGCCAGCAGGGCCGTGTCATCCGCGTAGAGCGCCAACTTGTTAAAGTTGTTCTCTGGCTTGGGCACGTCTGCCGTGTATACGGAGTAGAGGTGTGGCGAAAGGACTGCACCTTGCGGGACTCCTGCCTCCAGTAGTCGAACTGTTGATAATTCGTCTCCTACTTTGCAGCGGCATCGCCTGTCAGCTAGAAAAGACTGAATTAATCTTACCATTGGTTTTGAGTATCCAAAATCGCTCATCTTGACCAGTAGCCCGTCATGCCAAACTCTGTCAAACGCCTTGGAGACGTCTAAGAAGATAGCTCCGGTGATGTATCCTTTGCCAAGGTTGAAGCCTTCTGTCGCAAACGACTGACTGAGGAGCTGTTTACTCGTATTTATACTAGTAGAGAACGGTGAAAGTCAGATATCCAAGAAAATGCTCACTCCTGATTGGTCCGTACTACCGCTATGTTGTACTGATGGTTGTTGGGACCTCTAGATACTACCTTTATCTTCGGTTTCGACGCATACATCACTGAAACTGTTTGTAACAGAAGAAGACGTTTGGGCTTTGAAGCTCCTTTTGATTATGGCCTATCAGCCTACACTTTGTAATCTTTACGAGTAATCCTAACTCCGGTCATGAAAGTGTTTTTATAAGGAGCTAGTTTGTTTTTTCTTCTGCCTGGCTGTTTTTAGACTTATAATATCAATCAAAAGTCTGATGTGAAACTTTTGTGAAGTTACCGACGACACTAATATCTGTTGAAACTGATATTACTTACGTAAATTAAATGTGCATACAAATTCTTCTTGCGAGTGCGATTTTCACACATTTCAGTGTCTGAATTAGCTAGTTTGATACAAAAAATTCCTACGCAAGTGCTAGATGCTAGTGTCAACCCCTCTTCAACGGTGACCAATATCGTGACGAAGGTACAAGTGGGAGGAATTATGGTTTTACTGAAGTACTGGGTTCAAAACTTCTATTTTCAACTGAACAACTTTTTCACAAAAGACGTTAGACTAACAAAGGGATGGACACTGTCACCTGTCACAGCCAATACATGGAGTTTGTGAAAAATCAAAAAACCAAATGAAAATCCCGTGCCTCTGAATGAGATACATCTACGAGATATTCATAGTATGGGACCATGGAGAAGCGAAAAAAGATTTCTTTCTTTCATCAACAACTCTTTTTATTGTGCATCAACGACTTATTGGAAAAAACCAAGGACCCAATATATTGCTTTGCTGACGACAGCACCTTTGTCTCGACACTCCATTTGATTTCCAGGGACATAGGCTTTAACGACAGCAGAAGGTTGCATATCTTGATGAGGTTCTAGTAGTGATTCAATGCCACGAAAACTCAGGCATCGGTTTTCTCCAAAAAGATGAATGTCTTCGCACCGGATATAATAATGTCAGGACAGACAATTTCACTTTCTGCTTCGAAAAGTTTGTTAGAGGGATGAAATGGATACCAATATGTCTTGGAATTGCAAAGGCTGCTTCTCAAGAGCTTGGAAAACTGCTCCGAACCAGAAAACTGTACACATATCAGCAACAGAGCTCAGATCAGATCTTTTTCAAAATATTATTCTCGTGTATGGGGCTCCGCCCCTAAGCATACCCTAAAGCTGCTGGATTTCATCCAGGTAAGAGCCATCCGGCTGATTGGAGACACGAACATCCCTTGCAACCTTGATAGTCTGGAACATCGAAGAAAGATTGGAGATCTGTTTCTCTTTTGGAGATACTTTCACTGTAGATGTTCAAGTGACTTGGCACATTTGGTTCCACCAAGAGCGGTACATATCATAAATACACGGCGGACTGTGGCTGTTCATTGTTTTGAGATTCAACTCAGTACAATAAGTGGAAAAAATTAGTTCAACGAACACTAATTCACACGGGACAGTACGAGAATTTTGAATGCAACTATTTAAGAAAGGCATCAAAACGCTGTTTGACCGATCAGTTAGTCCAAGTAACAACATTAATAAGGAACTGTGATATATCAAAAAAAATCTATGCATGCTCACAAATAGGCTGGAAGAGCAAACATTGGCCTGAGGATTCAGCAAGAGGATCGTAAACTAGGGTACCTCCAGGAAAAAAACTTTTGGCCTCTACTTCTCCATCGATTAACAAAAAATGTGGAAAAATTTTTGCAGAAAACTGATTCATGCTGAAATTATTTTCCCAATATTCAGATCCGATAACACAATTGATCTGTATATAAAGTTTCCAGTTATTGCAGTTGACAAAGATCAGAATTAATGCATTTCCTACGGCAATTCAGTTATCTTAGATCTTACTTTGATTTTGTGTGTTTCTTTGGATCTAGGCAAGTCTTGATTACATATGTTTTATACATCTACTCAGATATCACTCTTTGAGTAGGAATTCTGGAGCCAGCAATGAAAAAACGATTGCTTTAAAGTAACAGATTTTGCACAGCCACCATTCACCATTCACAATCAAATCACGTTTCAAGTTTCAAACTTCGATTCGGTAGCTTAGAAAAAATAAATTGGCTAATCAAACCTGATTTTCTTATTCAAAATAATTGACGTTGGAATTAATTGATTTCGAAACTTGTTTCTAGTTCAAATATTTTTGTGAAGATTCTTTCATACGAGATCATGAAAACGGTTCAACTTCAAATTATATGCTTATCAATTTTAAGTTTCTAATCACGAGGCGAACTGGTCAATAAACTGAATCATTCTAAGATATGAATATGAAACAAGGTTACAATGGATTCTCCTCTTATTGTTCCGAGTTTTTTTCTGAAAATGATTCAGCAAAAAGTGGTAATAATTATGTAACTGACATGCATACTCATATCCCATGATATTCTTAATCCTTGAATGTTGATGTCGAAGGTATTAAATTAACATTTGAATACTTACCGTGCTAATATAAATTAAATGAACCAAGTGAAATAATAAGAAGTGAAAATATATTTGAAAAAAAGCTTTTATGGAAGCGTGTTGAGCTTATATAGGTATAGTCGAAGTAAACTGTATTTTGCATAGTCAAAGGTGGCGGCTCTCTTAAAGGTCAAAGAATCAATACATAGAAATAAAGCCGCTGCCAACTAGTCCACGTGGACTTAAGAATTGGCGGTTTGTATTGGATAATTTTCACTAACCGAATTTTATGATTGGCTGAAGAGTCATAAAATTAAATTTGAAGTTATGTTACGGGGACGAATAGAATGTTCAATTCAGGAACTGATCGCGATTTGAGTGTGGAAATTCGATATTGGTGCAGTTATAATAACTTGAAATTTCTGTTATCTGTTTAAAATGTGGCGTCCTTGGACAAATACTAATAGTAATAACGAGTGCGATAACAACGCAGACTTTTTCCTGTATAAGTGATTCCAATGGCGATGGTGAACAATGCGAAAAAAAAAAGTACCAGTGAATAATGATTCAGATGCATTTGAATATTGAAACACAGAGAGTATGTTTCAATGTATATAAGAATCTACATCTCAAGTTCGGTTTCGAGGGAGTCAAACTATTACAAGCAACATCAGATTTGACCAAATTTTCTTTCCCAACTATACGTAAAATAGTCAAAAACAAACCTTATGAACATAAGACGCGATGTGATACGGGATCATTCAATCAAATAATTGAAAAAACAAAATACGACTGTTGCAAAAGCAATGAGATTTCTATTACTGAAATCATAAGGAAGAAATTGAATACTTCCAGTCATAACGTGAGCTGCTGCGATAAAACTCTTCAGAATTGGATAAAAAAACTAGGATTTAGATTTAAAATAATAAATAAACGTCAAGCATTTATGGAAAGCAGAAGAATAGTGGAAATGCGTAACAAATACTTAGAACAAATAACTGAATATAGACAAGAATAACGGAAAATTTTCTATTTGGATTAAACTTGGTATGGTACTCACAACACAGTTACGAAAAGGTGGACTGATGGTTCGAGAATGTGTACGCCTAACATGCCTGCAAACAAAGGATCATGACCAATCAATGTGCATTGCTGAGGAAGTAAAGGATGGGTTCCGAATTCTTTGAAATTATGTGGAAAAAACCTTGAGGACTGTAATGTTGACTATCATAAGAACATGGAAGCTAATATTTTTGATGAATGGTTTGAAAACACATTGATCCCAAATTTGGATGTGAATAGTGTAATAAATCATGACAATGCTTTCCATCATTCGCGACAGCTCATCAAAGTACCGAATAAAACTTCGAGGAAAGATGAAATAAAACGTTTTTCAATGGATAACAATTTGTATTTTGAAGATAACTATACCAAAACCCAATTACTTGAAGTTTTACAGACAAAAATATTTAAAAAAGTGTATGCCGTTGAGAGTATTGCTGAAATATATGAACACACCATACTGAGACTTCCCCCCTATTTTTGTGTTTTCAATTCCATCGAGTTGATTTGGGGAAAATTGAAACAAAGCATCAGCCGTAAAAATGATTTTCCAAAATCGTCCCAATGGAAAAGCCCGGGAGATAAAATATGCCAGGTTCAATCAAATGTCAAGACTTTGCTCACTACTTTCTTCGATTTACGTGACGTGGTGCATTAGGAGTTTTTGCCACATGGTCGTTCAAAGTATTATCTTGAAGTTATGCGTCGCTTGCGAGAAGCAATTCGAAGAAAACATATGGAATTATAGAAAAACAATTCATGGCTTCAACATCACGATAAAATGCACCAGCTCACTCGTCATTGCTTGTTAGTACAATATCAAAACCTGCTTCAGATCCGGAAACACCATCCGTAGCAGCCTCACAAAAATCAGGCCACCAAACGCGGACTGCGATTCCAAGAATTGCATTTACCGGATACCCTGCGAGTGCAAAGAATCCTACATCGGTGAAACTAGAAAGCTAGCAGAGCATATTTGGGCTCATCAACATGATATCAAGTGGTCCCAAGCTGAAAACATCCACAAAGAGAAACGCAGGTTTAGGAGAGATACGCAACATATGGAAACTCATAATCAAGCGGAAAACGGACAACTTTCGTCAAACGATCAGCTTCAGCTAAACCGGTGAAGCGGAGGGAGGGAAGAGGGGATAGGTGAGATCACTCGAATGTCCTATAAATAGTAATCTCTCAGAGTCATCGCCCGAAGACGATTGTGGATACTAACAATCGAAACGTCGTGAAGTAATTTGGCTTGAAATCTTTCAATTTTATTATTTGAATTTTTTATTTCTTGTTAATTGTTCAATTTTCAATTGTTGCTGGTATTCATTTCATTGTGATTTCAATTCAGGGTGTTTTGCTTAATATAATTGTTATCTGTAGCTATTCTATAATATACTATAAAGATGAAGACTGGTACAATCTGAAACTGAACATTGAAAAAGACCTAAGAAATCTCAAAGACTGGTTTGACAGTAGATTACTTTCAATTAATTTTGACAAAACAGTATACTTACCATTCAGCAGTCTCTCAACATCCTTGCCAGAATACACTCTGAATATTCAACAAAATCTTGTAATTAAACCTGCGAAAAAAATCAAATATCTGGGTATATATATAGATAATCATCTTAGATGGGACCACCATATACAGTACTTAACAAAAAAACTACGTTGTATTTCATATAGACTGAAACAAGTCGGAAAGTTCGTGAATTACAAATACAGAAAAATTCTATACCACAGTTTAGTAGAATCACACTTGAATTATGGCATCATTGGTTGGGGAGGAGTATCAAAAACTCACCTACATCCTCTTGAAGTCTCTCAAAGACGATTTCTTCGAATACTACTCAATAAACCTGCAAGGTATGAAAGTAATTTGCTGTATAAAGAGACACAAATTTTAGATTTGAGACAATTATTCATCGTTCAGATAGGATGCCAGCTATACAAGAACAAAGCTGAACATGACACTCCAAACCACCCATACGCAACGAGAAAAAGGCATCACCATTGTATACCACTGGTTTCCAAATCTATAGGACAGAGAAGCTATCGTTATCTAGCTCCCAAACTATTAAATTATTTACCAAAAGAAATTACATATGAAACTTCTATGCAAGAACGGATATTCATAAACTAATCGATGGTTGAACCACTGTCCAAATATATTGTTATTATGATTATCAATAGCTTATTTATATATGTATGTATGTATGTGTATATGCGTGTATGTATGTGGTATGTGTGTGTATATATGTATGTATATGTGTGTGCGTATGTATGCTTGTATATGTATGTATATATGTGTATATCCATTATTCATTAGATATAAGATTTCTGCAGAGATTGAAATGCATGTATGTATACTCAAGTTTATCTATACTATTATAATATGAATTAATCAGGTATAATTTTAATTGATGTATATTTATTTTACACTTAGTTTTATATTTTATCTTTCGTGACTGTCTCTTTTGTAATTCCACAAACAAGTATGTTTGATACTTCTGTGGATATTATTATGTTTATTCATTTTTATACACAACTCTTATATTATTGTATGGATTTTATTTTATCACGAATAAACGTCATTATTATTATTATTATTATTATATTCTCTTTATTTTATTGATTCTTTCAGGAATTTCAAATCCTATTAGAAAATGGACAGGTTTGAGATGCCGTCGACTAATAAGAGTAATCCGACTATAGCCTGAGCATGAAGTTCAACGACTGCAATGAGCACTAAGACACAAGGCGTTACAAGTAGAATTTTGGAATTCGTTGTTTTTTGGACATGACAAGAATTTGTCTGCTGCAGGAAGTGCTATGTTTTCATCTGATATTATGGCCAATGATCATACATAATTGATTCATATTGAGGAAACAATGACTGGAAGACTGTGGCGAGCAGCTGTTGGAGAGCCTTTCGTTTTTATGGCGATAACGCCCGACCTCACGTATCAGGGTTGTAAATTAGTATTTCGAAACTGAAGGGTTGACCAGCAGTATCACACGATATGAATTCTATAGAGCATATTTGAGACATGCTTGCAAGGGCAGTGGCAGCTCGCGAAAATTTAAGAGCTTGTTTTTGCCGCTCAGCATATTATCAATTTGGTAAATAGCATGGGCAGTGGCTGACGTAAAGTCCTTATGTTTCTCAATTGAATTGTTATTAGTGAATTATGAAAAATGTTGAAAACTTCTACTTGTTTCATTCATCAAAACAGATTAACCAATTAGGACGTAGTACATTTTTAGAGACATTTTTTTTTACAAATTCAATGCAAAACTTTTGAATCTATGTGTATATAAAACACCAAAAATTGTTCGAGTGATGCTTCGCCATGAAGTATTGTATCAGCTCGCTCAATAGTTACTGGAAAGATGCATCGTGAATATTCATGTCACGAAAAACTGGTGAACCTGTGCTGGAAAAAAACAATTGATTATATTATCTTTTTAGTCGAGTATCCGCTTGAATGATCATTAATTGACACGACCATGAATTCGGTTGACTGACTACATTACTGCTGACCCTCATGCTATTTTCAATCATTATCATAAACACTTACGAGTTCACACTCCGTGAGAGTTTTTATCGGTCATTTAACGTCGTAAATTGATTATCAGTTTCACGTGTGAACTCGGATAACTAATTCATTACTTCATATCCATCCGATGGTACTTGGTTAGTAAGACAAAGATAATTATTAGCCAAGGTTGTCTCTCGAGTCGTTGGCTTTTGCAGTTTATCACACGTTGGCCTTATGTGGTTATTAACACGCATTACGTTATCAATCAGAACCTATAATCCTTTTTGTAATATTCAACTTCCTTTTACCAGTAGATAAAGTTACAATGGAAATATAATATGTATATTCATTAGTTTTTTTTGCATTACCTTAATCTATTATAACTAGACAAATAAACAACAAAAAAGAAGGTAGATAATTGAACAAAAATTCATTAGTCACAACAAAATCACGATAAATTCAAATGATATACTGTGTAATTTCTAAGGAGTTCTCGATATAATCCTGGTCAACCAATACTCATGACAAAACTACCAAGTTATGGTTTTCTACTGATGAAGTGGCAGCAGTTTTGAGTTTTTTTACGTTTCCTGGAAATCATACTCAAAATTACTATTACAGATGGCTGTGGTATAAGTCGACCATAGTCAACAGATGTGCTCTCCTTTCAATGTTGTTGGCATGAAATTCTTGCAATGATTGTATGTTAAAGCTTGTGACGATTCTTCTTTATTTTCTAGTTTCCTTTATAGTTTTATATAGTTGATTGTTAACACAAGAATTGTTCAGTTATTGAAGTTGTGCTGAATACATTGTTGAATGTCAACTGTATTCAGTTCAATGAAAATACAATGAAAATTATCCCTGGATAGTAAGTAAGTAATTTTTTTCACCGCCACAATTCAGTACCTATTTCCATTTTACTTTATTATTTTTTAACGAACCAAGAGAGCACTTGGTATCGATCATGATCAATCATGGAGGAGAATTGTCGCCAATGAGAATGAATAACATGTCTTTTTTTCATTCAAAAACAAAACATCTGCTATTGCAAATAAGCGTCTAGTTTGGAAACAGGCTAGTTACGATATGAACAATGTTTTTTCATAACAAAAATTATTTTTGAGTGTTGTGAATTGTTTGCAATATTTCAATTTCTACACTATAAACGTTTCAAGAAATATTTTTTCAATGAAACACTTCATTCCTTTTTTTTTTCTCCTGACAGATTTGTTGAAACGAGATGTCGTAATCAAAATCGTCGAAACTTTTAACCTTCCAGAAACAATATTCGTGCAATGTCTATCAAAATAACGACAAGTATCACTGATAGATGATGGCTGATCACCAAAAAGTTTTATGAACATTTATTTGTGAAAATGTCCCTTCAGAATGGTATTTCCCTTCGGTATTTGGTAAGCAGGCCATGATTACTATTTGACAGTAGCGTTGTGACATTCTCCTAATAATATCGACATTTTCGTCACTTCAGAAGTTGCAAATACCTTCAAAACGATGGAACAAAACTATTCAAACGAAGTTCTTATGAATTTGTTTATTATTTTTGGACAGTGTGACAAAATTATCAGCAGAACATGTAGAAAGTTCAATGAAATGTATCCGAATCTACCGCCAATGAACCTCAAGAAATTTATACGAATTCAGAACAATTTCAATATGTTTGGATAAACTTTAAAAAAGCACCAAGAAACTTGAAATTGGAAATATTGATATGAATAATTTTAAAAAAGGAAAACAATCATGTGGCATATTTCAAAATATGTTCGAATCGCTGGCCGTTCACTTCCAAGCACTTTAAAATTCGGGTGTTGACTGCTTTCGTGGTGGCAGATCTGATTTCATTGGGATCCAAATCTTCAAATGTTTGGGCAATCCTTTCTAACAATTCATCTCTCGAACGCACGGGTATTTTGTAAACTTTTTCTTTAAACATTCCCCACAAATAAAAATCTAATGGATTAAGATCGGGTGATCTCGCTGGCCAATTCCATGGTCCCAAGCGCCTCATCCACCGATCGTCAAATAGTCTATCCAGTTCTGCGCTCACTTCTCTTGTGCAATGTGCAGGAGCTCCGTCTAGTTGGTACCAACAGTTTCGATAATCTTCGAGTGGCAGATTATCCACGAAACTGTCTACAGTATTCTCCAAAATATTCAGGTAGCTTCTTTTTCTATTGAAAATCCCTTCTCTCGAAAATTTCGATTCATCAGTCCAAATAATTTTATTTAAAAAAAGTGGATCTTCTTGAATGCGTGTCAACAACATTTCACAAAATTCTACTCTCTGTTGAGGATTTTGAGGCTTCATTGCTTGAATTTTGGTGAATTTATAATCATGCATTTTATGTCTTCGCAAGATTCTTTGAACCGATGAATATTTTATACCCAAATCTTCTTCAGCACTTCTTATCGATGACTAGGGAAATGCGTGAAAATATGCTAAGACATTAATCTGGTTGTTTTCGAAAGTTACGGGTCGATGCAAGTTTCTTGGTGCTTTTAAAGTTGATCCAAATGCATTGAAATTGTTCTGAATTCGTATAAATTTCTTGAGGTTCATTGGCGGTAGATTCGGATACATTTCATTGAACTTTCTACATGTTCTGCTGATAATTTTGTCACACTGTCCAAAAATAATAAACAAATTCATAAGAACTTCGTTTGAATAGTTTTGTTCCATCGTTTTGAAGGTATTTGCAACTTCTGAAGTGACGAAAATGTCGATATTATTAGGAGAATGTCACAACGCTACTGTCAAATAGTAATCATGGCCTGCTTACCAAATACCGAATGGAAATACCATTCTGAAGGGACATTTTCACAAATAAATGTTCATAAGTCCGAAACTTGACTAGTTAGGTATAGGTATGATATGCATAGAAAGAAAGCAAATTTCAGCAGCTTTCCGAATTTTCAATAATATACAGGGTGTTCCATTTAAAATAATCAAATTTCAGCAACTTTTTCAAGCAAACGAAAAAACTGTATTTTTTTACCACACTGTATTGAAGTAACGGAGATTAGGCTGACGTGTGGGAAGTGTCCAAGTATCACCTAACTCCAAATCAAATTTCGATATCATAGTACTTCTTAACTAAAAGATATCGGCATTTTTAGAAGTCATGATTTTCGAAGAAAAAAATTGAAATTAATTTTTATTTCGAAAACGGTAACAGATAGGTATAGGGAAATATCAAGAAAAGTTGTCGGGCAATTGTTGGAGATTCCAAAAATAAAATTATATACAGAGTGTTCTATTTGAAAAATCAAAGTTGCTACTGCTTTCTAATAGAAGCGGCAACACCGCATTGTCGAAAATATTTTAGTTGACTAGAGAATATCCGAATATGCCCTCCATTAAATTTTCAAAGTGATCCGTTGTCTGGTTCACCAGAAACGTCTAATGTGCCATCCACCGTGAATCAGCCTGTATAATTGTGGCATTTTTAACTTATTTCTGTTAGAAATCCGATTGACAACAATGTGTTCAGTAACTACCAAACAATGTCAGTTTATAGAAATGTCAAAAGTTGTTCGTAATTCATAGCCACCTCATTAACTTACCTTTATTGAATTGCGAAAATACTTAATAATTTTCATGGCTCTCTAGATCGAAAAATAAACAGAGCGTCTTAACACTTGGGGTATCATTGGATTCAGAAAATTGTGTAGATTTCAAAAATGTAATAATATACAGGGTGTTCTATTTGAAAATTGAACGTTGATAAGATTTCCGGAAAAACCGGAAGTTGAAAAAAATTTCAAATTACGTCAAAAAGTGCCTCTTTGTAAGCATAATCAATATCAATAGTTCCGTAAAAACAGGTAAAAGAAGAAAGAAAAAAAGGGGATGTACCAAAAGTCTGTGTCACACGGTATACCGCTCTTGGTGGAATCAAATGTGTCAAGTCACTTGAACACTTCTCGTGAAAGTATCTATAGAAGACTATCAAGATTGCAATTGATGTTCACATCTCCAATGAGGCGAATAGCTCTCTTCTGAATGGAATCTAGCAGCTTCAGGGTATGCTTAGGGGCGGAGCTCCATTCATGAGAACAATACTCCAAAGAAGGTCTGATCTAAGCTTTATAAAGCATCGAAAGTTGCTGGAGTGTGTATACTTTTTTAGTTCAGAACAGTGTTCCAAGCTTTTGAGAAGCAACCTGTGCAATTTCAGCGACATAATTATGTGAAGACATGTTAGTGTCCATTTTAACCCCCAACAAACTTATCGAAGCAGAAAGCGAAATTGTCTGTCCTGACATGATTATATCCGGTTCGGAAATATTTATCTTTTTGGAGAAAACCGATACAAGAGTTGCGTTTCTAGTTATTCCGTTACCAAAGTAGGAGAGTCATGAATGAATAGCAAAAAAACTTCGATCCCGGAACATTACCTTGAGAAATACAAAGATCAGTATCAAACCATAACTATTTAAGTTACTTATTGAATTCGAAATTTGTCAGAAATGTTTCAGTGTAGTTTTTGAATCACAACAAGCAGTCGGTACATTTTGGTCGTGTGACGGGTATTCGAGCTATTACTATGGCAATCCTACCATAGATTTACTGCTAGATTTAATCCGCGTCTACTTCATTGAATACATAAAATCAGCCGGTGAGCATATAAATGGCAATACGGAATGTTTTCATGTATTGTATCCATCAAGATGTTATAAAAAATATTTATTAGCGCTGAATACAAGGCATTAAACCCTACCTACCCACAAAGTATCATAAATTACATTCAATAGGAACAAAACTGCAATCAATCTTGTTGGCAGGTAATCTTAAATAATCCTATTCTCACTTACTTTCTAGACTGGTGAACAAGTTGAAAAACGTGATAATTCGTCTGACTGCGAAATAAAATCTCTCAAACCCACGCCTAAAAAATTGCAGGAAATATAAATCATTGAAGATTTCAAAATGGGGTTTGAATTTTTACAATTTTACAAAGCTATTGAAGACAGTGAAATGAAAATGAACCCGCCCTTAGAGTTACGCTCATAGAACTCTGTTACGAGTATTATTATTTACTTTTCACTCGAGGACTGTTACTCTGCCCTAAAATCTGCAATTCGAAATGAAATTTTATTGTTAAGTTATAAGGTTTTTGGGGTGTTCGTGGCTCATGTAGGTACCTTAAAAATTAGAAAATTTGTAAATATAAGTTCCAGAATTTATTCAGATTCTGACAGTGATACTCTATTAGCTACTGACATACAGCTACCGGATTTAGTCATGGCCGGTGAAAAGCTCCTCCCTCAAGATGCGCAGTAAATGTGTAGAAATCTGTTATCAGTCTGTTAGATTATTCAATCCGTGAACGTAAAATTGCAAACAAAAAAGTTTCTTTTCGTTTTCTCCTAATACTATCTTTGTCATACACCGACCCAAACTTTACGCAGATACGATTTCTCCCACCGGCCATGACTCAGTCCGATAGCTGTAATTGAAAATTATTTATTATGAATTTTTTTGTAACCGAATAATTATAAAGTGAAGAGCATAATTGAGTCATTATTGTTTGGAAATGAAGAAAGTAAATAGATACTTGATACCATTTGCTCAAACAGTTTTTTCAAACAGTATTTTTCCTTTTTTTTGAAATTCTTCGGATATTTTGAAATGTTTCATTTGTTGTTCCAACAATATATTGAAGATAAGCATTTTGCTAAAAATCCATGTTGATCAACCGTCTACAATATACAAGCAAAAAGTGAAGTTTGATTATTACAAGCTAAATACATTATTAGGGATGTGGTTATGGATAATTAGGATAATTTCATGGAGAATACATTTACGTATCAAATAATTTCAAAAACAAGTGTGTGAATATTGCTCTCCATCATCACTACATATGTATAGTGCGGACATAACCTGCCTACCTTTTGAACGGGGCAGGATATCAAAATTATTTTTAGTATAGTCGAAGTAAATGATATTATGCACTCTCAAAGTTGGCGGCACTCTCAAAGGCCAAAAAATCCAGTACATGGAAATGATTGGGTGAAGAGTCATGAAATAAAATTTGAAGTCATGTTATGGGAACGAATACGAACGAAAGCATCAGGGAAAAACAAATTCCAAAATTTGATAAGGTAGTAATAGAGCTAATTAAAAAAGAAGTATCTAATATTACCGAAGAAGACTGATAGAAAAGGATTGAAAAAGTAATTTTAGTTCAAAAAGACTATATGAATTTTGAAGCGATCGATTTTATATAGATATACATGTGAGTAAGTAGTATTCAGAAGTATTTGCAATTACCACCCTGTTATTTTAATTCTTACTTTCCCACTCACCTATATAAACGAAATATTTATTTTATATATTTATATATACTTTGTTAATAAACAAAAATATAGAATGAAAACAAAAGCATTTTGGAGAGTAAAGTGAGCTCCTTGACTATCCAAATTATCAGCAGGTATGTGTTGAAAAATTCCGAATATATATATATCATAGGAAAAGAATGCAGATGAGTAATAAGAATGGCTTGCGAGACAATGCTCTTATGTTGGAGCTTTTGTGCGGTTTAAAACGAAACTGAGAGGTGGCGTAATTTGTGAATCATGTTTCTTTATAAAAACCAAATATATTTTTGTGTGGCGTCTGGTTTATAAACAAAGGAAACATGTCCGGACTGAATGTTAAATCTTCAGTAAAGTAATTCAATTAACTGTATATCTTCTATTTCACAGAGGTGGAGAATTTAAATAACTTTGGGTCAAATTCTTCAACTACTAACCTACAACAAAAAGCTAATTCAAGTAGGTCATCACGTAGCCACATTGAAATCATATAGATAAAATTAATATATCAAACGGCATGACCTTGGAAAATGTTAAATACCTACTCCTCCATTCGTTACAGACATGGTTGTAATAGCGCAAAAAAAACTATCAATAGCATAATTAGGCATAATAGGCTTATTAGATACTATTCTGGATAAAAATAATGTCGGCCTTCAGGCATATACCGGATGGTGATAAGAATGTTTTCAAAAAGCAGATATGATTTTTTTCAATTTTTGCTATTATCGTTTGATTTGTAGTATTATGAAACAAAAAACCTTATACATGAACAATTACAATGAAGATATCACCCTGATTTCTCATGAAGTAGATACGGTTCCACTTCCAAATGCTTTAGAAGGTCACATAATCCCGTATCGAAGTTTATATCCCATATTCTCTTTAGTTGGTTTGAAAATGGTTGACAATGTTTCGTGGTGCAGGATGAATTCTTTACATAAGATAAGGGACTGCCAATTATAGCCAACATATATATGGAGTGGTTTGAAACTCTGGCCATTGAAGAAGCCCACAAGAAACCCCAAGTCTGGTTGAGATACGTTGACGACACCTTCATAACATGGAACCATGGGAGTACTGAACTAGACGCCCTTCTGAAACACATCAACAGCGTAAGATCTTTCATCACCTTCACAATGGAGAAGGAAGTCCACAACGAATTGCCATTCTTAGACGTATTGATGAGGAGAACCTACACTAAGTGGGAAACATCTGTATACCGAAAACCCACTCACACGGGACAGTATCTGAACGACGAATTCAACCATCAATCGACTGAAAGAGGAATCATCAAAATTCTATTAGACCGTGCTTTAGGGCTCTGTAATATAAAGAAAGGTCTCGAGAAGGAACTAGACATCATCAAAAATGATCTTTAACGAAATGGCTACTCCAAGGCGATGGTGGAACAGACTTTGGCTGAAAGATAGCAAGAGCCTCACAAGGAAGAGAATCTGTCACAGCCAGTGCTTGCACTTCTCTACATCAGAGGATTGTCGAAAAGAAACAGAAGAATTGGGTCCAAGTATTACATCAGAACTTGCTTCAGATCTGGGAACACTATCCGTAGCAGCCTCAAGGAAACCTGGCCACCAAACGCGGACTGCGATTCCAAGAATTGCATTTACCGGATACCCTGCGAGTGCGGAGAATCATACATCGGTGAAACTAAGAGGCCATTGAAAGCTCGCATTGCCGAGCACAAGAAACACACACAGCAAGGAGAAACCAGCAAATCAGGAATAGCCGAGCATGTTTGGGCTCAACATGAACTCAAGCTGAAATCATCCACAAGGAGGAACACTGGTTTAGGAGAAAATTCAAAAAAGCCCCATATATGATGTCCAACAACGCATTTAGCCAAGCTAGCGTGGAGATACGCAACATATGGAAACCTATAATCCAACTCTCGCCAAACGGTCAGCTCCCGCTAAAACCGATGATGGGAAGGGGGATAAGTGAAAGCACTCGAATGACCTATAAATAGTCAGATCTCGGAGATTAAAAGCCAGCCGAAAGGGTAAGGGAGCTGGGCTCCATCCTGATTGAACTCAAGACGACGTGCAGTGAATATGTCCAGTTATCACCCGAAGATGATTGTGGATACTAACAATTGAAAATCGTGAAGTAACTTGGCTTGAAATATTTTAATTTTTAATTTTCATCTCTTTTATGAAATTATTTTTTTATTTTCATCTCTTGTTAATTATTTTTTTATTTTCATCTCGTGTTAATAGTTAATATTTCATTTCATTGTAATTTCAGTTTTTTTGCTTAAATTGTTATTTTTCAGCTCATCTTTTTAATTTTTTATAGATTCTTTCAGGGATTCCAAATCAATTTGTATCAAATCAGACAATAGAAGTCCGAACTAATGAAATATTCTCTTTAGTTGTTGAAGCCATTTAGAGATTTCAATAAAAGGTAAACTGGGCAAGAACCATCTTCAAACGTTAAACAATGGATAATTTCTGTACATCCTTTGAATAAAAACAAGAACTAATACAGTGACCCTTCACTTGATGAAAATTAATGAAACTATCCATGATGATATTTGTACAATTTACTCACTAGTCCATCTGATCCAACTGAGTCCAATTGATCAAAAATTGCTTTTCTATTTCCTGGAAACTGCTATAACTTCCTGGTCTCACGCTGAATCAAATCACTTCAAATTTAGATTGAACACTATTACAAGATTGAGTATAATCCATCCCTCAATTATGAAATGTGAAGACTTGATCATTTCAACAAGTCTAGACATCTTCACAGAATAACTATTCACTTTCACAACGAAATGTTCACCCAGAAGCTATATAAATACCTTGAAATGATAGAACTTTTCAAACAGATCAAAAAGTATATGTTTCAAAAACTAACTACTATCAAACCCGAAATTTTCACGGTATACCGACCTTATCCAATTCCTATACTGAATAATAAAACTGGACTGCACTGCGGCATATCCTACCTACCTGCCAATGTCAAATGCATAGGGAAAGATGATGATTTATTGTCATACGTAATCATCGTTAATTAGGAGATACGTAAACGTATTCAAGAAGCACTTTATTGTGAAATTTTCACTAAATAGTTTTACTAAAACACAACACGTATTTTGCTATGAAATGGCTTCTTCAGGCGTGTCTACACAGCATATGCCATAGGAGAAGCAAGATCGGTAAAGCGAGGTTTTGTGTTGGGTACAGATAATTTTTGTCGAAACTTGACATTTACATTGTGAGTTCAGATTGCCTCTGAATTTTTGGGTAGGGAAGGTAGCCAGGTGAGTTGACGTGGGTGGTTTGCTTTACTCATTCTATCAACCGCTGTGCAAACCGCGAGGCCGGATGACCGGTTTCTACTTCCTATCGCCCAATCCGTGTTAGGAATCACAAGTTAAAAGGTAAGACCTCGTAAGTGCTTAGATCGCACAAGTTTCGACTTTTGAGAGTAGTCGTTCGTAGAGGAGCGACAGCTGGTTAACGGAAAAATAGATTTATCAGATATGAAGGTTTTTTGTGAGTAGAATTTTGTGATATGATACACAGCAATGCAAAATACGTTGCTTGTTCATAGACAACCAGCCCAGTCCAGCAGTCCAGTAATGTAACTCGAAGTCGGAGTCCGTCTTTTAATACCGCATATCAGTCGAGTTTTGGAGTCTGTAGACGAGTTCTATCGGAGTTATTGATAGCCGGTCTATAAACGACATCGCAGTAGTTTAGCTGAGATGACACGAGTGGCTGGCATAGGGTAGTTTTGCATGATTTATTTAGAATCTCTCGTTGGAATAGATCAGTTTTATGTTTACAATTTTTTTGATTATATATGATATGTGCGTGGAAAACTTAAGGGTGTACTTAAGAAACAGGCCTAATTTTTTTCGCAGTTTGACAACTGAGTGTTTCATAAAAAAGCGATTTATTTCCAACAGGAGTACCCAGTAACAGAGAGGAAGAAATATTAAGAGCAGATAGTTGTAGGTTAATAGAGGGATCAAAAACACCTTCCGGTTCTGGTGCAGGTGTTTTTAGTCGCAGACCCAGGACAAAGATATATTCCTGCCTAGGAACCTATGCGACTGTATTTCAAACGGAAATTTACGCTGTTGGTAGCGAATTGCCAAAAACGAATCTCTTTGATAGGAAGACTTAACAGATTGTCTCTGGTCTGAATTCCGGACCATACTCGCCTGAAAGGCAATGAGGCTGCTGACTGACTCCATTGCAAAGGAGGGTGCTGCAAGCAGCTTCATCGGCATCGTTTTGAGCTTTGTCAAACATACATTGAACACCTGGATGGCAATAAGATTGGCTCATTCCAAGGCGTTTATTCACCCTTCGAAACTTGTTACCAAACAGTTGTTGGACTACCGTAGGAATGAACTACGATGTCTAACAGGCCTTCTTACATGTCACTGTCATTTGAATCATCATATACAGAGACTCGGACTGTCGGAAGACAGTGTGTATCGCACCTATTTGGAAAATTATGAAACAGCAGAGCATATACTTTGTCCCTGCCCCGGGACCGAATCAGGTTTTTAGAGTTCGGCAGAGCCGTACTCTCACCATCTGACCTGAAAGACCACTCACCATACAAACTAATCGGCTTCGTTAAGAAGCTGGGTTTATTTGATCGAATGTGAATAGGTGAATAGATCCACTGACTTTAAACCTAACCTAACACAGTTACAGGAAATTATATTATTATTAAATTGATGTTTTTTGGTAGTCGTAAATTGGATTTCATAACACAGAGCCATATTCTATTTCAGATCTGGCATACGCAAAATATAGCAATTTTAAGGTGGAAATACTTTTGAAGTTTTTGCCATTTCTGTAAATAAATCCAAGAATCCTATTTGCCTTAGCAGTCACATTCCTTGTATTGTAAATGTTAATTTACAATACATTGCGAATATGAACGGAAATCAGGGGTCGGGATCTATTTTTGGTCGATTTTCTAGCATAAGTATGTCTTTGAATTTAGTTGGGTTAATGGATAAACAGAATTTTTCTGATATATCGACATATAGAAATGTGATGTTACATGTTTCAAATGTTTACAGAATTGAGAGGTGTAGATAGTGAAGAGAAACGGGCCCAATATTGATCCCTGATGTGATCTGATTCGTTCGAGGACAGTTTTGTGTTAATTGGGCTATTTCATCTCTTTGCGTGCAGTATATTACCTATGTGCGAATATATTAGGGGTGACGGGTGAAGCATTTTACAACAAAACATTCTGACGTTATTTGGTACCTATCTTTTTAAATTTCTATTTAGATCCATTCGAATTTGTCATTGTTCACTATATCTCACGAAACACACGATTATCCTACCAGACAAAATAATACTATTTCCCCTTTAAATATAATACACTTATGCCCGCGTTTTTCCCAACTCTAGAAGCAGTTCTGATATGCACTTTTTGGTATGTCTTCGAGCTCTCTTTTCGATTCGGTTCTCCTCAATCGTCACAAAACGTTGTACTTTCATGGATCTCTACAATCTTGTCAACAGGAAAAAGTCGCAGGGGGCCAAATCTGGTAATTACGCTGGCTAAGGCATTATTAAGGTAAGTGAATGATGACTTTCATCATGTAAATTGAACTTCGCCTTTTGTCTTCATATAATGAAGGAACTGTACATGATTGATTTGCTTTAAATGTATTAGAAGATAATGAAGACGATATTATTTTTTTTTCACCGTAGTGTGCGCTGGTCAGGCCCTATCCCCCGAAGCCCCGATACATTCGGGAGGGCGCGCCAGCATAATCAACCAATGACCACTCCCCACACCGTGGGGTAAGTGATCATTGGGTCCGAGAATCATGTGCCCTGAGCAAACGCAGTGAGCCAAGAATGACAGCCTTCTGCATCTATGCGGCTAAGATTTCTGCCTCAGTGCGGCAAGCCGGTATGATTTTGAGATTCGAGAGTAGAGAAGACATCATTCCACCAAGGACTCCAACAATCAGAACGACCATCTTGACAGAGTGATCTGGATAGAGTCTGCGGAGTTCGAAGAGAAAATCTCGATATTTTATCCGTTTTTCCTCCTCTTTTCTGACGATATTCGTCTCGCCAGGAGCTGAAAACTCCACGACAAATATCGTTTTGGTCTGGTGGTCGAGAAGGACTACATCAGGCTTATTAGCTTGTATGATCCTGAGGGTAGGGAACGAATAGTTCCAATAAATTCGGCACTTCTCGTTCCCCACAACGGATTCAATATCCCCCGGAGCGTAGGGCAACACCGGTGTCTCGTCAATACCGTAAGAGTGCCTTAGATGGTAATATAGCACTCTTAGGGCCGCGTTATGTCGATGGATATAGGCCGAGACCGCATATGCTGGACATGCTGATAGCAAGTGCATTAGGGTCTCGGGCGCCTCGCGGCAGGCCCTGCACCTTGTGTCAGGAACCTCTATACCCATCACGCGACTGCGGTAGACTAAGGTGTTGAAGACATCATCCTGGCAAGCCATGATGAACCCCTCAGTTTCCGACTTCAGCCCACTCGACCTGAGAAAAGCGAACGTCAGGCGCTTTGATAAGCCAAGGTCTTCAATATTATCGAAGAAGACCCCATGCATTGGCTTATCCCTGTGTCTCCGCAGAAGTAAGGTGATCTCTGCGGCTTTTATCTGAGCTTTTTGCTGAACGGGTTCCAACTCGGTGACAGAGTTGTAGTCACCTCGTTCAGAGTTGAAAACTATACCGAGTTCATCAGCTGCTCGAGCAACTGCCCTAAGGAGAAATGCTCCAATTCCTGCTCTCTCATGGTCACGGACCATGCAGAGAAGGGGATCCTTATTATTATTATTATTATTATTATTGTTCTGTTGTTTTTAGCCAAAAAATTATGAACAAGCAATGACAAGTGAGCAGGTGTTTATAGTAATGAATATTCATTGAATTGTTTTTCTACAATACCGGACGTTTTCTTCGTATTGCTTTTCGAAAGAGGCGCATAACTTCAAGTCAGTACTCTTTATTGACCGTGCGACCATGTGGCAGGAACTCCTGATGCACTACGCCACGATAATCGAAGAAAATAGTGAGCAAAACCTATGTATTTGATCGAATTGGGCATGCTTCTTTTGGTGTTGGCCCTCGTGAACTCTTCCAGTGGTACGATTTGACTTTGGTTTCGATGTCACAACTATATACCCATGATTCGTCACCAGTTATGTCTAAATATAGAATAAAGTTTACTTAATATTACTGGAGTTCTGTATCAATACCAAACCGTAATTTTTAATACCTCGACACGTGTTTCAATTATCAATTGATCATCTTCAAGAGGAAGATTAAACTTGAGTTTGATCTTCATTTCCTCAAATCCTCAAAAGGATAACAAGTATAACGTATTCTAAAATTCCAATAGAATTGAAAATAAGTCTGAGTCTGATCATTTGTTTTGTTTTATTCAAGAATTGAAATTATTGAATCACTCCACATGAAATTGATACATATAATTATGGAATGTAAATGATCAAACTCTTCCTGATTCCTTTTTGATATTTCTATATTCAGACCGAAAGCAAAGTTATTATTTCCTGCGATCAATTTGTTTTATCTACAGCCAATTTCACATTTCATCGAAGCCAAAGTTTATTGTTAGGTACTCATTTGAATTTTGTGATGAATATCTAAATAGAATCCAGTGAAAGGTAATGATGAAGGAAGACCTGGCCAATGGATTTCCTTATCTTTCGTGCTCCGAGATAGGAATCTATAGTGTAATTTCAGTATCATCTATTAAGTTCATCTTCATCTAATTCATATGATGATTTATACTTCTGTTGGGAAAATTAGAAATTATTGGTCGTCTGTGGTAAAACATACTGAAATATAACCAGAACGAGCATGGGCGTATTCAAGAGAAAGGTTAACGTTTTATTGATTATTACAGTCTAGCAATTACATAATAGAAGAAAATCCAACAATTTCATGGAAAAATAGTTTAGACTTTCTACTCCTCTATCTTGATACAAATCCTTTCTTTCCCAAAAATGCATTTGTCCTAAAAATATACCCCTTTTAATTCAAATTCATTGAGATGCTACTGTTTGTCATAATGCCTTATTTCCATTGATAATACTTATTCAATTCGATGGAAATGAGCGCCATTCGAATCAGTGCACTTTTGAATAATTCCGTCAGCACGTTGTGTGCTCGGGATTCGATGAAATCGACAAAGACCGTTTTTGCTCAGTCCTGATTTGGCGAAGGTTCAACCGGTGAGAAATTTACTCAGTGTTCGAAAAGATAGTAGTCGGTTAGCGAGAGGTCTGGGCAGTATAGTGGATGAAGCAGAACTTCAACGATCAATTCGTTTAATTTTCGGACGGTGATTTGTAAAACGTGCGAACGGGCGTTGTCGTGGGGTTCGATCGGACCTCTTTTGTTGACCAGTGGCGGCTGCTGCTGTCGCAAAATTTGAGGGGTATATTTTTTATGGACAGTACTTGAGTATCAATGCAGAATTATGATGATCTTAAAACAACTGTTGAACTGGAAATAATATTCATTCATTAACTGTGGAATAACTTTGAAGTAACTAATTATTATCTATTAGTTGTAATTACATACAGCAATTTGGTTGAGAAGCTGTCATTATATGAAAACAATGAGTGTGTTTAACAATAGTGTATATTAATAAAATGGATATAATGACAAGACGGGTTCTATTGAATAATCTGTGAACATAATAAATGTGTCCGAAGACTGTATCAAGGAGATACATACGTACTAGAAAATAAATATTTTGAAATACAATTTCGAAATATTCCTCTCTCCCAACTCCCTACAAGATACCTCACAGAGGTTAGTCTCGCACTGTTTCTTGTTCATCCAGCAGCAGGGTCATGCTAAAATCATTCGAGTGACTCACCTACATAGGTTAGGTTAGGTTAGGTTAAGCTGAGTTACGAATAACCTCAGCCGCCCACAAACACTAGGCACTCCCCAGGGTACCATACTTGGACCACTGTTGTGGAACGTGTTATATGACGGTGTCCTCCATATCGCTCACCCATACAGGGTTGAACTTATCGCATACTCCGATGACCTTTGTGTCTTGATCAGAGCAGATGATACAGAAGATCTCATACACAAAAGAAATATAATATTGTGCAGAGTGGCCAAATGGATGGTACAAAAGGATCTGCAGCTAGCTCCGCACCAATATCGGTATCAATATGTCAGAAAAAATTCCCAAAATGAATTCAGCCAGACACTCCTTAGCAAGAAATGATTCAACCATATATTTAGAACCTGCAACAAAAAATTAAATCATTATTCAGATATCTAAACTGAAAAATAATTGTTCTTCAGGTCCAGACAAACTCTCAGTTGAAACCATAAAATACATTCATGAATTTATCCTATCCCCACTAGTACACATAATTAATCTATGCTTATTAAGTGGAAAAATTCCACAGAAATGGAAAGAGTCTCTCATCACTCCAATTTTCAAATCAGGTGACCGTCGTGAACCAAGTAATTATAGACCAATATCTGTTATAAACAACTTAGCAAAAATATTTGAACAGGTGGTAAAAAAAAGACTGTTGGATTTTTTTCACAAACATAATGTCATCACTGATAGGCAATATGGTTTTGTGCAGAACTCAAACACTGAGAATGCTGTAGTGGATTTCCTGGAGGAGACAGTCGGGGCCTTGGACAAATCGATGAAATGCGTTGCAGTATTCCTCGACCTTGCCAAGGCCTTCGACACAGTTTCTCACGAAATTTTACTCAATAAGCTGCACCATTGCCGTATACGTGGTCTGTCGGCTGACCTTATGACTGATTACCTAACAAGTAGAGTACAACAGGTAAAAGTTGGACAAGAAATAAGTAACGTTTCAAAAGTAAAAATCGGTGTACCACAGGGGACAGTATTAGGACCGATACTGTTCCTTGTGTACATGAATGATATTACAAGAATTAATGGATTTAAAGGACACTATTTTTGTTATGCAGATGATACAGCTCTGATCTTCACAGGGCTCTGATCTTCACAGGAGAAACTTGGGAGGAAGTAAAAGAAACTACTGAGACTGACTTGCAAAAAATACACGACTGGCTAAACTTAAACAAACTCACCCTGAATATTGAAAAAACAAAATTTCTCACATTTACGCCAACAGTCACTACCCAACCAAAAAATATTCTGATACAATTACAAATCACAAACTGTCATAAGATCGATTGCACATGTTCCATAGTAAAAAAAAGTGGAAAAAATCAAATATTTAGGAGTGCTGGTCAGATCACATCACAAATGTTAATAACCGTTTAAGTTTTTATATCCTGAGAGACGTACTTACCAGAAGAAATCTCCTTTTACTTTACAATTCCCTAGCTGAATCTGTAATGACCTACTGTTTTACAGCATGGGGTGGGGCCTTCGATACTACACTTGATTCTCTACAAAAAACACAAAATATTCTTCTAAGAATTATTCTGAAAAAAAATAAACGCTATTCCGCTGACATGCTATACCAAGAATCACAGGTCTTGAATATAAAACTGTTATTTACTCACCAGTGTTTAAAAAGAATGTACATCAGACACGAAACATCTAACCAGAGAAAAACTGAAATAACCAGTCCACTACTAATTTGAATCTCAGTATACAACTTTTCAGAAAATCTATAACGCAAAGATCTTTCTTTTTTTTCGGCCCTAAATTCTTCAACTGCATTTCGATTGAATTGAAATGTATTCGAAAACTAGAACAATTCAAAAAAGAAACAAAGAAACATATTCTACAATTTTCAAACAAATTTTATAATATAATGAATAATAATTTAAGATGAACCTTACCTTTAAAAAATATCTGTTCTCCTCTGTAACTGACCCTGCTTGAAACGGTTTGGAATCCTCACCATTTGCAACTTATATTATATAAGTATTTGTTATTTTTTAAAAAAAGAAAAAATTCATTGAATCTATCATGTTAATTTGTCTACTAAATTTTTTCTCTGCTCACTGCTTAGTTATAATCATAAAATATACACTTTTTTAGAAAGTCTATAGATCTAGTACATGGCAGAACAGATAAACATATCTAGGCCAAGTTACTGGATCTGAGACTTTTGAAAAACACGATATGTTACATGTAAATATATAAACTGTACTTCAATACATCAATATCAATATAAGAAACAATAAGAAACAATTACCATGAATGGCTCGAGGGAAAGGAGGGAAAACAGGTAACAGAAAATCGTAACAGAAAAAACACTAAAATACCTGGAGATAATATTAGACACCCATCTGAACTTCGGCGAGCACGTTAAATATATAAAAGAAATAGCGACTAAGAAAGCAGAGGCGCTTACAAAGATTATGCCCAATATCGGAGGATCCTTCTCGAGGAAATGAGCGGTGATAAATGCATATGTCTACTTCGCTATACTATATGCTGCCCCGACATGGGAAATTGCACTCAAAATAAGAAAGTATCACGACATGCTGACGAAAGTACAGAGGAAGTGCATGCTGAGATCGGCCATGGCCTACCGCTCAAACCAGATCCCTGTAAGTGATTACAGACACACCTCCCATAGATCTATTAGTTGAAGAGAGAACCCTTCTGCACAGAACAGTGCCCACAGGGAGAGCCCAAGAAAAAACAAGGATGAGAGAAAGCATAATTGAGGAATGGCTGCAGCGATGGGACGAAGAGAGGATCACATCTATGTGGACAAAATTACTAATCCCCAACATCAACATATGGGTTGGGTGCGCCTTCTGTGAAACTGACTATTGGTTGACACATTCATTAACAGGTCACGGCTCCTTCAGGTCATACACACACACGATCGGCAAATCCACGGACGACCAATGCATGTACTGCGATGGACAAGACTAGCTGGAACACACATTTTGTTTATTTGCAACAGATGGTTAGAATACAGACGAGGCCGAACTGGAAATAGGCACTGCATTGACAGCAGAAAACCTCATCGGACAAATGGTGCTAGGTAGAAACAATTTTGGTATAATCAGAAAATATATATATAGAAATTGATGTAGGCCAATGAACAGGTAGAGAGAGCCATGCAAGGAATATGAAACTGAATATTCCACCTGCTGCCCGATGTTATACCTGCCAAAGGCGGTTTTAGGCACAGGGGAGGAATGAAAGGAGGCGAGACCCGTTTTGAGTCCGACATATCCGTAGCGCGATAGATAGCAGAAGCGTAAAGAAAACATGAGTTTTCACCTCCACCAAAAAAAAAGGTTAAGTTAGGTTAGGTTAGGTTAGGTTGATAGGAGCAGGGTATTTCGATTTGAGAGTTGCAATAGGCTATTCAAGAGGCGTACAGTACGATAGCGATAACCGTTTTCTAGACAAGTTATCCGTTCTCGAGATACACTCGGTAAAATGGTGAATTTTTGCGATTCAAGATCCGAATCGTATTCCAAACGATTAGTCGGAAAATGTGATTTTTCGGATTTTCCGGATTCCAAATTTGTTTACTTCTCAGTTAGGTTGGGGCGGAAGATTGAATTTTCCTCTTGAAGACGATCACTTGGTGACTAATACACGTGTCGAGGTGGAAAATTTAATCTTCTCCTTGAAGAGGATCACTTGGTGATTGGAACACGTGTCGAGGTGTTAAAAATAACGGTTTGGTGTTGATATTAAACTCCAGTAATATTCATTACAGCACCAAAGGTTCCAGACAGTGCATCACAAGTATGCTTCCTTTGATCTTGGCTCTTCTATGCTCTTCCATTGGAACGATTAGACTTTGGTTTCGATGTCATAACCAAATTTGGATCACCGTTGACGTCATTCAACAATTCCTGAGCGATGCTGATGCAATGGGTTTTTTAATTGAAATTCAGCAATTTTGGAACGTTGCATGGCAAACGATATCTTCTCGACCTTCTGTTGAAAGCTTGTACCATTTGTAAACATTTTTCAGACTCAGAGTACAATCACCGTATGCCACTGTCAACATTTCAAGTGTTTTTGTGCACGTAATTTCATTTTTCACATGAAATTTGATGCAAATTCTTCGATCCATTTCGTTTCGATATCAGAAATTAGCCAAACATGCAGATACTTCTAACTTTTATGCCTCTCTCCAACAAACAGCTGAAACTGTGAACATATTTTCGGGAGTGTATCAACATCAAAAATTTAAAAATCGCTAGTCGAGTATACGTAGCCCGCAAAATTTGAACATTCACCTAATTTTTTAATAAATCACGTACGAGGATGTTGAGAATTTCACAGTTGAGATATTACAGTTTGAAGTAGACTCATAAAAACGGATAAAACTTTTGAAACAACCTAATACCCGAAACCTTTTTCAGACAAACCTAACTGAATTTTTAAGTGATGTTGTGTTTCAGTAATTTATATGCTAGGCTGACTCCCATTGACGAAAATCATACAAATTGTTGAATAGGCAGACGTGGTTCCTTATAATACCTGAATGGATTACCAAATATGACTACTTCAGATTATTTCAATCTCCACCATACGTTACAAAAATGCAGTCCATTCCATAACTCATAAATAGAACCAGAGGTGCTAGCAACGAAATTACCCCAGAAATATTTAGCAATATGAGAAATCAATATCTAAACAGACTTTATTATCAAGAGGTGAATGATGAACATTTCAACTGTGGTGAATTTTGTATGATACTTTTATTGAAACCATTGGGAATTTTACATCTGCATTTAGATTGCAAACTGTCTAACTGTACCCTGAAAGAAAAATGGAAAGAAATGAAAAAACTGAATAAATCGCGTAAACAAGATACTGTGATACCGGAATCATTAAAACATCCTCAAGATTATAACAACTTTTCAATCAATGAACTCGGAGATGATCGAATGCCTGATAATGATACAGTAAATTATTATTATAATAATAGTGAGGTGGATGAATCGGAACAATTTTTCTTTGAACATACAACTGAAGATGAAGTAATGCAAATTATTGAAAACATCAAAACAAAAGATTTTGGTTATGATAATATAAACAGTCAAATCATTATTCTTTGTTGTCCATTTATTATACCCTTTTTGACGGATATTTTCAATGCCTGTATATATGAAAAGTATTTTCCTATCGCCTGGAAAAGAGCATTCGTTTTACCTTTGCCTAAAGTTTCTAATGCAATCGATTTTAGCCAGTTGAGAAGTATAAATATTCTTCCAACTCTGTCCAAAATTTTAGAAAAAATTTTAGAAAAACAAATCCGTACATATGTTTCAAATGGAAAACTACTTCCTGAACATCAGTCTGGCTTTAGGAGCGGATACAGTTGTTCTTCGGCCTTGAGTGTTGTTACTGATGATATAGTAAAGTCGATAGATGACAACAAAATGTGCGTACTCATTATGATAGATTATTCCCGTGCCTTTGATACGATTAACCATGAGATACTATTATCAATTATACATCACCTTGTATTCAGCAAGACGTCAGTGGAACTCCTCAAATCATATTTAACAGATCGTCAACAACATGTGAAGATTGATGATGAAATTTCAGATAGTCTAACCATTCAACGAGGTACACCACAAGGTAGTATTCTTGGTCCTCTTTTATATGCACTATATACTTCAAACTTTCATCATCATTTTTCCGATTGTAATTATCATTTATATGCCGATGATACTCAAGTGTATTTTTCTTTCATTGTGAACGGAATTGAAAAAGCTATTGTTATAATTAATGCAGACTTGTCGCGACTCGTGACATTATCGAAAAAAACATTTTCTAAAAATCAATTCTTCGAATTCTTTCGCCATTTTATTCGGAAATGAAATTCAAAAAATAGAAGCTACGAATAGATTACGAATCTGTATCAATAATGATGTTATCAATTCCAGCGATCATGTGAAAAATCTTGGTTTACATCAGGACTCAAAATTGCGATTCAACAAACATGTTACTTCTAAACTGAAAACAGCATACGCAGCTCTGAAATTGTTATATCCTCATCGAAATGAAATGAATTTATAAACAAAAAAAATGTTATCTGACTCGATGGTTTTATCACATTTCAACCATTGTGATACAGTTTATGGTACATTTCTTTGGAAATCTGATGCCTTTCGTATCCAAAAGGTACAAAATTAATGTCTACGTTTAATTTATGATCTCAAAAGAAGAGATAGGATTTCACATAAGCTTAAGAAAATGGGCTGGTTAAATATGTCTAATCGTCGTTTACTACATTCACGTTGTTTTTTTTATAAAATCCTTAAAACTGATACACCTGAATATCTGTACAGGAGAGTCACATACAGGACAGATGTTCATAATCTCAACTTGAGGAGAAAGAATCTTATTGATATACCAATGCATAATAAAGAAATATTTGAATCGTCCTTTTCTTTTCAGATTGCTATAATTTCCTCTTTACTGGATATTCCCGAATTTGCATTGTCTCTGAATTCCTTAAAAAAAAACAAAAAAATTTTTGTTGAATCACCAATGATATAACTTAGTGAATAAAATACATCTTTTAAGTTTATATTTTCTTAATCAGTGGTATATTTTGAGTATTAGTTATTTTATTTTATATTTGTTTAACTAGTGGTATATATAAGTTATGATGCACTGTTTGGAACCTTTGGTGTAGTAATGAATATTACTGGAGTTTTTTCCCAAAACCAAATCGGTGATCATCTTCAAAGAGGAAGATTAAAACAGTTTTAATCTTCCTCTTTGAAGATGATCACTTGGTGATCGAAACACGTGTCGAGGTGTTAAAAATAACGATTTGGTGTTGGGAAAAAACTCCAGTATTATTCATATGTATATATAAGTATTAATTATCTTTATAGGTTATTGGTACTCACTTTATTATAACTAGGTAGATTTTCATTAATGATTTATTATATATTTTGTTTTTTTAGGGGAGTGTGGAAGAATCGGTCAACTGACCTAACACTACTCCTTTTGTTTTGCTGTGTTCTTTAGGATAAATTTCACAGTTCTGTAATTATTTTACCGGCAAACAATAAACAATTTATCATCATTATTATTATTATTATTATTATTTTCACCGTAGTGTGCGTTGGTCAGGCTCTATCCCCCGAATCCCCGATACATTCGGGAGGGCGCGCCAGCATAATCGACCAATGACCACTCCCCACACCGTGGGGTAAGTGATCATTGGGTCCGAGAATCATGTGCCCTGAGCAAACGCAGTGAGCCAAGAATGACAGCCTTCTGCATCTGTGCGGCTAAGATTTCTGCCTTAGTACGGCAAGCCGGTATGATTTTGAGATTCGAGAGTAGAGAAGACATCAGTCCACCAAGGACTCCAATAATCAGAACGACCATCTTGACAGAGTGATCTGGATAGAGTCTGCGGAGTTCGAAGAGAAAATCTCGATATTTTATCCGTTTTTCCTCCTCTTTTCTGACGATATTCGTCTCACCAGGAGCTGAAAACTCCACGACAAATATCGTTTTGGTCTGGTGGTCGAGAAGGACTACATCAGGCTTATTAGCTTGTATGAGCCTGAGGGTGGGGAACGAATAGTTCCAATAAATTCGGCACTTCTCGTTCCCCACAACGGATTCAATATTCCCCGGAGCGTAGGGCAACACCGGTGTCTCGTCAATACCGTAAGAGTGCCGTAGATGGTAATATAGCACTCTTAGGGCCGCGTTATGTCGATGGATATAGGCCGAGACCGCATATGCTGGACATGCTGATAGCAAGTGCATTAGGGTCTCGGGCACCTCGCGGCAGGCCCTGCACCTTGTGTCAGGAATCTCTATACCCATCACGCGACTGCGGTAGACTAAGGTGTTGAAGACACCATCCTGGCAAGCCATGATGAACCCCTCAGTTTCCGACTTCAGCCCACTCGACCTGAGAAAAGCGAACGTCAGGCGCTTTGATAAGCCAAGGTCTTCAATATTATTGAAGAAGACCCCATGCATTGGCTTATCCCTGTGTCTCCGCAGAAGTAAGGTGATCTCTGCGGCTTTTATCTGAGCTTTTTGCTGAACGGGTTCCAACTCGGTGACAGAGTTGTAGTCACCTCGTTCAGAGTCGAAAACTATACCGAGTTCATCAGCTGCTCGAGCAGCTGCCCTAAGGAGAAATGCTCCAATTCCTGCTCTCTCATGGTCACGGACCATGCAGAGAAGGGGATCCGAACTCCTGACGACTTTACAGGCTGTATCCAGTACCATTCTGTCATGTAGACACTCCAAACTCAAAAGTCCACGACCTCCCTGTTGTCGAGGGAAGTACAACCTTGGAACGGACGATTTGGGATGCAAACTCCTATAGAGATGCATCATTTTTCGGGTCCTTACGTCGAGTTGATACAGCTCCTCCCGAGTCCACTTCACTACTCCAAACGAGTAGAGTAAGATTGGAACGGCAAACATATTTGTTGCAGCAACTTTGTTCTTCCCCGACAGCTCCAATGACCAGATCTGTCGAAGTTTGTGCTGATACTTGCCGCGGAGAGAGTTTTTCACTGCGGTTACCTCTTGTGAGTGGCGTTGTTCCACCCCGAGGTAAGTATACGTCTCTCCGGCATCCAGATGGTGTAGGATGCTTCCATCTACGAGCTGCATATCCTCTCCGTAGTCCCCGCATCGTCCTCTTTTGAGATGAACCATTGCACATTTGTCTTTCCCGAATTTCATACCGATACCGATTATTATTATTATTATTATTATTATCATTATTATACTCATTGTTTGTCGGGAAAATCTAAAAACGAATGTAAAACTGCAAATTACTGAAAAAAGGCTGGTCCGATTTTCCTGAAATAACCCATTCGTGGATAGAGAACTGAAAGTTCTATCAAACTGGGTATTATCAAAATAAGTTGATGGCTTATTGAAAGGAATTATACTTTTAGGAGTCATTAACTTTTGGGAAAAAAGTTTTTGGCTTTCTACTACTCCATCTTTTCTAATGATATTATCCAGATTGAAGAGCCCTAAGGCTAGTGTCTTATGACGAAACATCGATATCTACCAGTGATGATGACAGTGTTCCATGTAAGTGAAATTTCACCATTCATTCAGAATATTGTGTAGAAATCCTGCGAATCATATCTGATTTAATTTCGTAACGAATGTTTGGAATACAAACTGAACAGAGAAAATTGTTTTTTGTATAATTCAGTGTTCATATGAAAGTATTTGTTCCGAAAGAAATTGTTTTTCGTGTAATCCGATGTTTATATGAAAGTAGCTGTTTCAGAAGGGTTTTTTCTTCCAGTTTGTGTCTGAAAGTTACTTCTTTGCATGATCTACACATCAATGTATAGAGTTACTACTTTTGAAATTGATTGCTTCCTTCCTTTTTCTGGAAGATTCCC